>NC_082661.1:28905000-30155000 GCF_025265405.1 Mesoplodon densirostris | reverse complement strand
AGTAGTATTAGTAGTGCCTGTGATTTGTCACCAATAGAAATCACTGATATTGTCATAGCACATTACTGCTGCTGCAGATACCTTGAAATTTCATTTACATTCGTCACAGCTTTGAAATTATAGTTGTTGTTAGACCTGCCACTAGATTTTGTTATTTAGTCAATTAATAAAGAAGCACCTATATGGCTATTTTAAAAAAGATTTTGATAACTGTATTTCAATATTATTTTATGTATTTAATTTTATGCATTAAAAATATTATTCTGAGAGAGGGGTCTATAGGCTTCACCGGATTGTCAAAATTATCAAAGGGGTCCTTGGCCAAGAAAAATAAAGTTAAAAGTCCCCACTCTAGATAGAGCCAATTATGTCAAAGGGCCAAACCAATTTCTGGCATCATTTTGCCCCGTTTTTTCTCTACTGCCCCTCCCCCCAAAGCCAACCCTTCAACCAGGTGGAAACTCTCACAAGAATTACTGAATTCTCAGGGCTGAAGAAGGAGCAGCCTCCCTGCGGGGACTGACTTCTGAAAGTGACTTTGTCAAAGGTTAGGAGGGGTGGGGTTCTCCTGAAGCTTCCCTTGGCCTGGAGAACTTGTGCCTTTGTTTTCTCCATCAAACTGAGACATTTCCTAGTTCAGAATCTACTGTTTTGTCAATATAAATATTGACTTGAGGGGATAAGAAAACCACACTCTAGATAACAGAAACTTCCTGGAACAGGTCACTATATCGTCATCAGAAATAGAAACTCAGAGAGGTGGGGAGCTAGGACTGTCTACTTGACTGTGTGCCAGTTCCAACGTCCTTACTTGATTTCATATATAGTCTGGCCCAAGAGGAAATAAGGTGGGCATTTCCTTTTGGAAAGAGAAGCAAAAGCAAGGGCCATACGAGCTGGTCCTGACTACCTCAGGACACAGGGTGTATGGGCAGTGCCCACCAATTACAAGTCTCCTGTGCTTTATAGACTCCTAAGTAGCTGCTGAAAGCACTATCCAGTTTACAAATGAGGAAGGAGCCTGGAACACAAGTATCCTGGCCCCTGGCACCATCTCCATTGGTTGCTCTCTGCTTAGAGCTCCTGGAGAGCTGCAGAGTTTATGTATGCATCCACAGCCGGAAAGGAATCGGCATTCCCGGGCTTGTAACTTAAAGAAAATTAATGACTAGGCTAGACGCCTCCTGGGGACTCCCTACTCTCAAAGTCCTAACACCCAGGGCGGGATTTCTAGACCGGGGAGGAATGCCCCCACCTTCTGGCTTTGGTCAAGACTGGGATTTCATAGAAGGTTGGGGGGACCGATCAGCGGCCATAAATCTTGGAGAACCTTCACCATTTTACAAGGGAGTTCGCGGGGGCTGCTCTTCTCCCTCTTGCGGTCTATTTACAACGCCAAAATCTCCTTGTTAATGGACCTGGGGATAATGGTGTTTACTTTACCGCGATAAAGCGCTCAGCTTCCTGGGGGAGCGGCTGTAAAATGTCCTGGAGGTAGGGGTGGAGGGGGGCGCCATAGAAGCGGGCGCTGGAAGGGCCGGGGCACCAGGTTCTCTTCCAGGACGGCCCCAGCCCTCCACCCCCTAAGCCCGGCTGAGAAGCCCAGGCCTCGCGGGTGAGTTCGGTTCCCACATAAATCACCAGCGCCAGAGTCTCGGGAAAAGGCGCATTTTTCATTGCTGGTTGCAGGGCAACTCCCGACAGCGAACGAGAAACAGAAGTTGTCTTTAGATAAACCGTTTACCGGAGCGCGCGTCCTGGCAGCGGGGCCCCCAAAGCACAGGGCAACAGGGTCCTGGCGCTGCGCCCCCGCCAGACAAGCACCTCGCAGTGGCCCCGAGGAAAAAACCAGATCCTCCAAAGGTCTAGCCCTAAGTCTTCCCGCAGGAGGAAAGAGAGCTCCAAGCGGGGTAGAAAAGGAGCACTTCAGGGTCTGGGGAGACGAGAAGTGGGGTGTACGAAGATTCTAGAGACCAAAGATCTGAGAGCCCAATTCCATATTTACCAGCCGTGTGATCCCAAACGAGTGACTTTACCTCTCTCTCTGAGCTTCAGGAATCTTTTTATAAAACGATAGAAAAAGTTACCTTACTAACAGATGTTCGAAATTAACAAATTAAATCAAATGCAACTTGTATAACCTGTAAAGCCAAATGTATTAATCAGAGGTCCATGGAAGGGCCTAGGGGGTTCCGTGAAACCCCTGGACTTATTGAAAAATTGTCGCATTCTTCTAGGGGAGAGAGTCCATAGCTTACATCACGGTTCCAAACGAGTGCATGAACCCCAGAACGTTAAGAACTACCGCGCTAGTTCTGTAGCCCGACTGCATGGTTAGAGTCGTGGCTCTGACACTAGCTATGAGACTTTGCCCAAATTACTGAAGCCTCCTGTTTCCTCTTCTGTAAAATGGGATAACAGTTCCTAGGATTGTTGTGGAGTGTAAAAATGCTTGGCTTGGTGTCTTGCACATTCTAAATGCTAACTAAATGTCAGATATTTTTACGCATCAACCCTAGCCCTGAAGCAAAGTCGCTTGAAAGCCAGGAATTCCAAGCCTAGCCTTTTCGAGCTGAAAGCTGCCAAGATCCCAGACACCTGCCCGCTGCCAGATGGAGGGCCTTCCCGCTGCGCGGGGAGTGGGTGCCCAGGCTGCGTTTCGCTCCAGAGTGTTCAGGTGGCATGCGGGTCCTGTGGGGAGCTGCGCCCTCGCTGGGCGGCCACCCTTTGACGGCGGCTCTAACCCCGCCGGCCGCCAGGCGCCCGGGGCTCAGCCATAATCCGGATTTGGAGGCCTAAGCACTAAACTGGCTGCCACCGATAGAGTGAATCAAAGCGGCCGCCATCCTGGTAGCTCCAGGTCTTGTTTACTTGTTGACGTGTGTGCGCACCCAAGCGGGACAACCTCGAATTTGGAGTCGGTCTTGAGAGAAGTAGGCGCCCCCTTCTCCCTCCCTCCACCCAGCGGGCACCTCCAGCCTCCACCCCACCGGAGGCCTAGGCTTCCTATCGCGAACAGACACGTTTCCTTCCCTCCTAGGGTCAGAGGTCGAGCCCAGGAGAGGCCTGCTCCCTCTTCCCAGGAGGCCCACCCCACGCGGCGCCCGGAGCCCAGTTCCCAACCGCGCCTCCTTCCCCCCCTCCCAGCTCTCCATCCATTAGTGTAATCCTCTGTCCAAACACTGCGGCCGGGACAGCCAGACGTTGGTGTAAACAGACCCGGGGGACAATTCTAACGATATAAATAAAATAACCATTAATAGCGCAAATTGTTCGATGAGCAGGAGGCCGAGCAGCCGGGACTCCAGGCTCTCGCTGGGGTTTGTGTACACAGCGTGGACACCACGCATCCGTCAGGTAAACCGAAAGCAGGTGAGGTCCCCGCAGGCGCGTCAGTGGGACCGGCTCGTGACACACACAGGCCTCGACACGCACGAGGTTCGGGACAGACAGACGCACGCGCCGAGAACGCCGCGCGAGTTCATGTAAGCGCCCAAGCCCAACCCCAAACACAGCGCCACGGGGTTACCCCGGCTCTTCTCCAAAAATTCGTGCGCCCAAGTGTCCAGCCACGGCCCCCGGGCGCCTTCCGGCCGCGTCTGCAGCCTCGATGCGCACAGGGACGCAGAGCTCACACCCAGAAACGGAAAAGGCAGCCTCCACCGGTCCCAGAGTTAATCACGATAAACTAACATTTACTGAGCATTTATTGTGCCAGGCGGCGCACTAAGTGGTTCACGGAGGTAATCTCCTTTAACCCTCAGAGCGACCTACTGAGGTGGGTACTTTGAGTATTCCCAGTTTTACAAATCAGAAAAGCAGGGCTCAGAAGTAAGGAATTCGCCCGGAGACAGAGTGGAGACAGGATTTGAACCCACCACTCTGCTTCAGGAAGCACAGCACGCACACCCGAGTTACAGGCACTTGCTCACGTTCCTACAGGCTGCGTTTCCAGGGGCTGGGACTGGCTCCAGTGTGTCCCCAGCCCCGCCGGGCTGCGGTGGTTTGCTTTCCAGTGGGAAGTTCCTTTTTCTGTGAAGGGCGTGGGCAGAGTGGCCTGAGAGGTCCGGACAGAGAGGCGGGGGGGAGCCACCTCGAAAAGTCCTGTAGCTTGTTCCCAGGGAGTGGGAGTGTGGGCTCACGGGCGCTCCCGGACTCAGCGGGCCTGCTCCAACTTTAGGGTTGCAGGTACCGCTACCACAGAGAGGCCTACGGGCTAAGGGGTCAGCTCAGGGACTAGACAAGCTCACTCAGGGAAGGTCTCCCTGGGGGCAGGTGGCCCTGAAGTCCTGGTTCCTGGAGTTAGGCTGGGGCAGGATATTCTCTGCTGTGGACGCAGGCGGTGGAGTGGGAGCGTCTACGGGCCTGGAAGTCTTGCATCCACCCCTTACCTGCTTTGTGACCTTGGACAAGTCATTTCATTTCTGCAGGCCTCGATTTCCATGGCTCTAAATTGAAGGGGGAGGAACAAAAAATATGTTTCACAGGGATGTTGTAACGATCATGCATGTGGAACACTTTGTTTACCCGGTGGAAGCTTATTATCACGATTAGTTTTAACTCCATGGCAAGCGCCTCAGAAGGCAAAGAGGTGGGCTGGCAGCCCCTCTTCTTTTTGAAGAGATAGCAAGAAAGGAAGCAGCTCAGAGGGAGTGCGGGTAGGGAGAGGAAGGGAGGAGGCTCCAGGAGGTTCCACCCCATCCCCAGCCATGTTTATCTTCAAGACAATTTCCAGTCAACCCCACCACCCAGGGAACATTCTTCTTGGGGGCTGTGGACTACCACTTAGGCCCTGCAGGAACATTTGGGGAGGGGAGAAGGAGGAGGACAGTCGAGCACCCAGCACTGAGCAGGAATTCGCAAAAGCAGAGAGAACAGTGCCTGGTCAGGCAGTCCACGCATGGCACTCAGCCTGGTAACCCTGGGGCTGCCCAGGAAAGGGAGAGGGGCAGAGAGAGGGAGCTGAATGTGGACGGCAAGGAACTTAAGAACCTTGGGCAAGTTACCTCACCTCTCAGCCTCAGTTTCCTCCTTTGTAATATGGTTGCATTAATAAGGCCATAGACAAGGGCTCTGTTACAAGAAGCAGAAACAATAACAATGGGTAGACACTTAAAGAGCTTCACAAAATGCCTGGTGCTGTTCTCTGATCTCCATACCCATAGAGTCTTCCAGCCCTACCCAGGTGGTTTGCCCATGGTCTGACAGATTATGTGGGAGTTGGAGAGTGGGGAGTCTCTTAATTATTGAGCCATACCATGTGCTTGTAGGAAAGCCATCCATGAACAGTAGCTAATGTTATTGATATGAACATTGTTGGTGGGAGTATTATTGTTGTAATTATTATCAGCAGTATTATTTCTATTATTACTGCTGTTCACTCCCAACTCTGAGAAGCAGTCTTCATTAGCTCCTCCTTATGGAAAAGGAAATAGGTTCAGAGAGGGTAAGTGACTTGCCTGAAGTCACACAGCAGATCTGGAACCAAGTGAAGAGATTAGAAACCATGTGAATTTGAAGGCCAGACTTTCTTGCCCACACCAAAAGGAAAAGGAGAGGAAGAATGCTGGTGTTGCTTGATTGAGAGAAGGACGCCCACCGCTGGGGTAGGTCCGGGGCAGCAGATTTATTTACATTCCAGCAAGGACACTAATTGGCCAGATCTTTACATGATAACAATGACATGAGACTTTGGGGATCTGTTTACTGCAGCTAAAAATGATGCATTTGTGGGAGTGGGAATCTCACACTGACTAGGTTTGGGATTTGTTTGCTGCAGCTCCGGAGGATGGGAGTGGGAGAGGGGGAGGCTGCTGGTGGTTCTGAGAGTATATCCTAAAACTTCAATGATTAACAGAACTAGTCCCCTTGTTTGGGGACCAAAAAAAAAAAAAAAACCTCAAAATTTGATTGATAATTAAATAATGTTTTTTTTTCCCCAAGTGAGAAAAGGAGTGCCTGAAAATCGGGCTCCCTGATCTCAGCTCAGGGGAGGAGAGATTCAGAGCCTCCCTCCTCGTGCTTAACAACCACCCCGCATGCCCACCCTCCGCCACCAGCACAAGAACATTTACTACACAAGAGGGCTCTGTAAATGCTTTCCTTCCATCATTTCTTTAATCCTTACTGCAGGCCTGTAAAGTCCACACCATTATTATCTCCTTTTACAGGTAAGAAAACTGCTGCTTAGCAAGGTTGAAGGACTGCCTCAAGGTCACAAGACTACAAGAGAGGTAGGACTGGGCTCCAAACCCCTCTGCTGGACTCCAGGTTCAATGCTTTGGCGCAAGACAGGGGCATGAGGTGTGATTATGATTTAAAGAAAGCCACTTCTTCCCCAGACCCCATCCCAAACGCAGTCTCCTCACTCTGTGGGCTCTCCCTGTGGAGGAGGGTGTGATAGGTGCCAACACTTACACATGCATGCTTATGCGGTTTGAGTACGTCCATTCACATACACACTTAACAGGCTTACTGGCTGTGGGAGGTGTAAAATGTTCATATGTGCCCACATCCGTGCTCACTCACTGTGTGTGTGGGCACAATTATACACACACACACAAACACAGACCACCCTCTCTACTATACTAATGGTTGTGTGTGTGTGTGTGTGGATTTTTTAAAGTATTAATTGCAGAATAATTTCAATGTGGTTTTATTACTTTCAAGAACATACACAGTCATTACAACTCTGGTAATAAAATCTATTCCCTTTTCTCTGACTGCAACTTAGGTCCTTATGGAACTACTTTGTACAAGACTAATTGTAATGATACCATAAATTGCCTGTATGGAAATAGTGCATCTGACTGTCGTGGAAGCTAGTTTTCATCTTGGATCATATAAACATTTCTCTCCAAATCTCATGACACTACCAGTAATTCACATTGTGAGGAAAAAAGGAGGGAGGGGGATTCAGAATGAGTGTTAGCCCAGTCCTCCTGTTTTGACCACACTGTCTGAAAGAGCAGAGCTCTAACGTGGAAGTTACAGTTATAGGGAGTCCTGAGTGCCTTCTTCTGCCTGCCTAGCCGCCTGTGCACACACTGCTGTATTCACACAGGAAGTCACCTGCCTTGTCATTCAAGGTAAAAGGTAAGTCCATAGAAACATATATGGCAGGTCTGCGTCCATCTGTTGGAAACGCATATTTATTAGAGTAATGCAACCTCAGAAATGTGGTTGTAGACGGGAGGTAAAAGGGTAGAGATTGGCTGGCTTGCCCACCTTACAGCTGGGGAGACTGACTCATAGGAGAGAAGGCCCCACACCCTGTCTCCTCTCCAGAAGGCAGTGACTCAGTTGCCCCACTGGCTCCATAGCAGTGAGGCAGGCCAGGAACTTGTACCAAGTGCTCAGTCCTTGCCCCTGCTGGCTGGTTTGAGAGCCAGGGACCCCACTGTCCTCTCCCAGATTTGCCCCCTGCATTTTAAGGCAGTCTCTGAAACACTTCCCAGCTGGGGTGATCTCAAGGCTAAATGGCCCCTTAATCTATAGTGGGACTGGCAGGAAAGAAAGAGAAGGGAAGGCCCGTTCAGTCTGCTCTTGCCTGTGTGGAGTGGCGGAGGGGGTCAGCCCTGGTCTAGGAGCGCCCATCTGTGTGCTCAAGGGATGCCTGGGCCCCAGGCCTTATGGTCACCTTCAGCTCTGCTGTGATCCTCTCCGGACTGCCACAATAGAAGGAAATGGAGGCTCTGCAGGATCTGCCTGCAGTGGGGATTTCCATGGGGAGGGTGGCCAAGCTCGCCACCCAGAGCCCTACAGACCCTGTCAGGGCTCATAGCTGAGGCTGCTAGGTATTGGGGGGCTGGGAGATGGGAAAGATCCTACAGGCTGGAGGGTATAGAGGACTGTCCCTATCACACACCCAAGGGTGCTTGGGCATTTTTATGAGCAGCTGCTGAAACAGAGTAAGCACAGGGGTGGAATGGGGGAGAGGGGTGTGGGGCTCAGGAGTGGGAACCTCTGGTGCACGGGGTGGGGTTGTGTGTGTGTGATTCCCTCCATACCAAACACCTGCAGGGTCCAGGGACAAAAAGCAGGAAAATACAAGAGTTGAAAGGAGGGGGAAAGGGAGTGAAATAAGATGGGGAAAGGGAGGAGGGAGTGAAGAAATAAGGGAGAGTGAAACAGGTGGGAGGAGGAGTGGAGACCGAGTAGCAAAGGAGGCCGGGGAGAGGAGAGGGGGTAAGGGAGAAAGGCGGTGGGGGAAGGGTGGTCAGGAAAAGAGGGAAGTGAGGAAGGGAAGGAGTGGGGGAGTAAGAGATGAGCCCAGTGGAAGAGAAAGGGGCCGAAAGGGGAAACAGACTGGCTGCGAGGGGGAGGAGGAAGGCCCCTGAAGTTCTGGGGTCCCGGTCTCGGTGGCTCTGCCAGGCCCCTGGGTGCCACGAGCCGCGAGAAGTAAGGCGGTCCTTCTCTCGGGTTGGCGGAGAGGTCAAGCAGAGTTCGAGAACCTACTGGCAGGTCCAAGGACAGAGGCCCAGCAGGCGTCTCCCCGGGGCTCTTCCCTAGGGCCCCCCGGGCTCTTGGTCTGCAGTGGGAGAGAGACGTGCCGTGGAGAAGCTCCGGACTCCCGGCCCCAACCAGCGCGGAGAAGGTGCACGGGCTTGGAGACGCGGTGCCCTTGGCTGATGGGAAGAGCGAGGCCTGGCAACGTGACAGTCCCCGCAGCCTCGAGGCCGCCGAATTCTTGACCTCCGACCTGGCTCACCTGCGTCTCTGCAGGGAAAGGCTGCCAAGTCCGGAGGCCTCGAGTTGCGGGACGGGACCTGGCGTGTCACGCTTTCTGTCCCTGTGTCTGTGCGCCCTGGTGCGCCGCAGCCGCCTGGGTCCTCGGTCCTTTCCAGGTCGGGTCCCCGGCTGTTCCGAGCAAGGCCAGGAGCCCACACTTTCCCACCCCCAACATCCCTGCAGGGTCAGGCAAGATGGGACTATCCCAGGGCAGTGGTAATTGTTAGGTGCCCCCGGAGCTTCAGGGAACCAAGGGCAAGTGGGCACCTAGGCCCACAGATACGGTTGCCCACTGACGGAGCGAAGGTCCCGCTGCACCTTGGGAATCGCTCTCCCGGTGCCGACCGAAGACCGGGAACTCCAGGCTGGACACAGCAAGGGCGGGGATAAGGCGTTACTTAAGGCGACAAGACTTCGGCAAATGTTTCTTTCCAAGTGAGAAAGGTTTTTTTTGTTGTTGTTGTTCTCAAACGGTTTGAAGTTATTCGCTCCAACTTGACCCCCAGGGAGGTTTGGGGAAAGAGTACTGCGTCCGAGAAGGCCGAGGTCCCCTCGGTTTGCGGTTGAGAGGAGACAGAGTTGAGAAGATCGCTCTAGGAAGAGTCACGAAAAATCTCTGCTTCTTGGACATAATAACCACATCCCTCCCTGAAACCCTTTGTGCTCAGAGCAGGCAGGCACGCTGGTTTAAGTGAATTAATTCGCCAAAGACTGCAGCCGCCCCTCTGAAGTCAGATTATATTTTAAAAGGTCTAAAAACATTGAAATTTCGATACAGGAAGTTAAACTCACACTTAAAAAAAAAAAGAGTTAAGGAATGCATCCAGAATTCCAATTTAACCCCCAAGTCAAAACTGCTCACTGCACTCCCAAATAACACACGCAAATAGTAAAAATAAATGTCTGTGTATAGACGTCTTTTATTTACATGTTTTTGTTTGAAAAAATATTGACTTTCACTCGACAAAGTTAGCTTTTCCGACTTCTGTGTTTTATTGGCAAAACAACTGTTTTTGGTGACGAAAGCTGTATTTACACCGTTAACTTAAAATTTTTGGAGTGGGGCAGATACACATAGATAGATGTGAAAGGTCCTCTCCCTGAGAAATCGAAACTCACTTCCTCGGCAAGGGCCTGTAATTTACAAAGAACTACAGGGATTGCTGAATTTGGACCAATTTTCTCCCAGGGAAGGGATGTGGTGGGTTATTTAGAAAACTCAATTCCAAACACAATCTGAGAAAATATGGCATTTATACAAACACATGCAAAACAAGCTAAAATGCTCAAAAATGCCATTTTAAAATCTCTCTTACCAAGTTACTGAAATGAGGGAAAAAATCCTCTTGAGGAATTAGATCAGTTTAATGCTTTCTGGGACTGACGTACCTAGCTGACATTTCCTGAAAAGTAGAAAATGTATTCACCCTTCTCACAAAACACTAGCCTCTAGATTGCTCAAAAATTTGGATAGCTTTCTAATATCTCTCAACGAAAAACCAAACCAAAACACATACACACCACCGCCAGCAACTACAACAAAATAACAAAAATCTATTTAATGCTCCTGCAAAAGAGGAAATTTTTTCTTTCAAGTCTTTTTTTTTTTTGGTAAGATGTCATTGACAATGAAATTTCTAGGAGAGCAGTAAAAAAAAAAAAAAAACACAAAGAAAAAGAAGGAAAGAAAATTTCAACGAAAAAAAATCGCCTGAAATGTTATCACATAGTTTTAGCTAGCTGCGTTCATCACATGATGGGTTTTTCATGCCTTAATAGAAAATCACTCCTGACTGTGGTACTACATGTAGATTAGAAAGCCACGATAACCTTCAGGTTTTTTGTTTTTTGTTTTTCTTACAGCCATGGCTACATAATTAAATGGCTATTCAAACAGGTGAAGGGTATCAGAATAAGCTGTGGCATATATAACTAAAATGATCAATTATCTGCCTATATAAGTATATTAAGCAATTTTGGGGTAGAGAATAATAACTTCTTGGAATACTTTACAGCTTTCAAAGAACCATCATATTTTTCTTGGATAATATGTTTGTTGTAGTGATTAGCATGTGGGTTTTCTCCCAAAAAGGTATAATTTTATTTATCGCCTTTTTACGCATCTATATAGCACCTCCCCTCAGAGAATTTGCCGTCATTTTACTATGATCCGTAATCACATACGGGAGGAGGAAGACTTGTATAAATGTATAACGTGACAAAACGGAACGTAGGCAGATACACTCGATTAAAATAAGATCAAACGCTTCCATGGATGCAACGATATTTACTTTATCTGTCAGTAATTAGCTAAACTGTCTGGAACAAACACCAATTATTAGCTACGGGATTTCAAAGATCCTCTTTTCCCACGAGAGAATGCAAATATCCCAGAACGAGATTGTAACTGGATAGGCGCTGGAACCAGATTCTACGTTCTGATAAGCGACTCCTGAGAACCGACCGCTGCTGTAATGTAACTATCGCTCTGGCGGCGTTTTCGTTCCGGACAGTGGCGCGCAGCTGGCGGCGCACACGCTCGCGATCGTCGGGGCTGCGGGCGCAGGAAAGGCAGGCTGCCGAGATGTGATTGGCCCGGCGGGTATCCCTGCAGGGAAGCTCCGCTGCTGAGGAACCAGACCGACCAAAGGGAGCCTGAACAATCAGGAGACGACCCGAGCCCCTGCTCAGGGCTTAAGGCCAAGATCTAAGTCTCCCGCCCGCTAGATCAGCCCTGCGCAGAGCTGGGGTTGGGAAGAGAAAAGGAGGACAGGGCATACCAACCGCCTGCTAGGCCCCTTCGCCTGTGCTCCCCACACTCCGGCTCCTCACGAGCCTCCAGCCCCTCGGGCCTGAACTGCGTCCCGGGGCGGCCTGGGGAGGAGCAATCTGGTTAGGGATCTCTGGAGAGAACTATTCAGGCCTGGGCCAAGGATATCTGGCGGGGTATTCGTGGCAGCGGGTTTGGAGGAGAGCGAACTGCGTGGGCCTGCGATTGGGGAGGAGACAGCCTTCTGCGTGCTAAGGGAGAAGGAGACTCGGTGGACTCTGGGCGGCAGCAGCGGGTGTGTGGGCGTGTCTCCGCGTTCCCGGCACCCTGGGCCACGGGTTCTAAGATAGGGATTCTTGAGGATGAGCTTAGGGAAGGCCTAGGGACGAAGCGCCGTGGAGAAGCAAGAGAATGTAGCAAGGAGAAATGCAGGTTTCGGCTGGAAACCGGGGAGAGAGATTTTCCGTAGCTTTTGTCTTTCTCTCTCCCTCTCTCTTTTTTTTTCCTGAATCTTGAAATCACTCAAGAAAACTGCCCACAGAGGCAAAAATAATAATAATATTTTTTTTTAAATTAGGAGACGAGCAGGGAGTAGAAATATTCCCAACGACAGTCTAGCCCTCGGGATGGGGATGGAAGAGTGGGATTGGAAGCAGCTTCCTTCTTGTATGCTCGCCTGCTACCGCGACGCACACACTGACGGACTCCTACCCGGCAGTGCCCCGCACTCACCCCCATCTCTCTCTGGATCTTTGCGCTCAAGCGCTCGCGATCCGCAGCAAAAGCAGGCGCATTCTTCTCTCTGCAGCTGCATGGCCTGGTCTGAAGATGCCGGCTCTGCCTGAGGCCTCAATAGTCTCAGAATTCAAAGCGGAAAGGCACCGGCGCCCTTGTGGCTGAGGGATGGTCCTCCCGGCGCAAAGGCCGTCTCACAGAGGGTCTCCCCAACAGCCTGCGGGCCGCCGCCACCTAAGTACTCCCGGGCGCACGTGGCCCACGCTGAATCCCAGCTCCCCAGGCGGCCCCGGGGGCTGACTCCCCGCACCATTTCCGCTCCCTCCGGAACAGCCCCGCCTCTCCCCCCTCCCGACTGGCTGTTCATTCTCTTCTCAGCTTTGGGCACCCACCGCTCCCGCTGTTGCGGGGTTCCTCCCACGACAGCTCTCCGCTCTCGCCCCCACTCCCATCCCGTGTCTGCTGCCGCCGGGAGGTGTTGTCCACAGTCCCTGCACCTTCCACCTACCCCTTCTAGCTGAGACTAGTGCTCCCCCAGCTCCACTATCTTGACCACCAAAAAATGCTTGGGGTGGCTAGGGCCAGATGAGGGGCACCACGGTTGGGCCGAATCGGTCCCTATTATTTCAAGGCCAGCACGGCGCACAGGTTTTTCTGTAGGTCTCACAGCAGCGCCTGCTGCTCCTCACTGGACTAGACGTGGTGGCGAGCGAATGCCTATTGTGCGGGAAGATGATCTCCACCAGAGCGGTTTCCAGAATCACAGGGGACCTCATAGATTCGCCCACAAAACAACCAGGGCCTTAGGAGGGTGGCAGAAGGCCTGTGGGCTGGAGAAATTAGAAAGATGCCTCCGAGGGTCAAGGCCTAGACCAAGGCGCCTGATTTCAATAGGCGGAAAAGACTGCCTCCATGGCTGGGTCACCTCCCGTGCGAAGACAGACTCTGCTCTCAAGACCCTATGAAACCACCCACTGTGTGAGGCACTCCAGCCATGTCATCACCAATGCAGTCAACAAATACTGCTTGACCTCTGATGCAGAATAGCAGTCGATGACGTGTATTGAGCACTAACATGCGCCCCGCATGAAAATCCTAGCATGTTTTGCCTCATTTATCCCTGGCAACAACCCTGAAGAAGGTATTACTGTCTTTTTGTAGACAAAGAAACTGAGGCTTAGAAACGCCCAAGGCCATACACTGACTAGGCCAGGATTCAAACCAAGAGCTGTCAGTCCACAAAATTCAGTAATGGCTCCATCGTCCTGTCTCTCACATACCTGCTTAGTGCGGCCGCTGGAAAAGCTACAAGAGCCAATGCTACAGGTGCCCTGCCCTCGGGGGCTCATAGTTTACCCAGGGAGACCAGGCAGACAGTATAGCTATAGTACTAGGCGGGAAGTGATAAGTGACACGAATGTCCTTTACTAACACGCGCTGCAAGTTCAGATGCGAGAGAGAGATGACTTCCGCCTAGGCGACGAGGGAGCGCTTCCTTGGAGGAGGTGGCATTTGAGCAGAGCCTCGGAGAACAGGCTTGTCATGGAGACAAGGGCGGAGAAGACATTCCGAGTGGAGGGAACAGCTTGAGCAAAGTCAACAAGGCGAGAACGCACACGTCGCGCATCCATAGATATATAAAACATTCCATCTCCTTGGGGATCCAGTGCCGGGTATTTACAAGCCAGGAAGTTTTCCTGCCCCCGCAGCATCTGGAAAAACCACACTCCTGGGCTATCCTTCCTGATAGCTGGTTCTCAGAAAGGAAACCTCCCAGAACTGGCTTTGCCCGGGAAGATGCGGCCAGTCTGGGTGGGAATCGGTAGTTCGCGTACCCCTGGCAGTGCAGCCTCGCCCACAGCGACTAGGACTTTGCGACTTTATACTACTCCTTGTCTGTTTCTGGTGGCTCCAGGGCACCCGCACTCACTGGCTGCGGAGGGGCGTGGTCCACAGGAGCTGGAACCAATTGAGAGGGAGGTCGAAGCGAGAGCCCCGCCCCAGACGTGACGTAAGACCCCCGGACTCGGGCTTCGCAGCCCCGGCCCCAGTCCCTTCAGTGGCTTTAACAAAACCCAGACCCCCACGTCCCGGCCAATGGAGGCGATTTAGACTGGAGCGGGACCGCGTCTGTCAAAAGCCCGACTCGGCAGCAGCGGCGGAGTCCAGAAGGAGAGCTGGAGCCGCCGCGCTGCCTCCCCGCCCCCGCCGGGATTTATTGAGTATTTGGACTGGACAATTAAGTGGCCCTGATGATGTTACCAAGCCCGGTCACCTCCACCCCTTTCTCAGTCAAAGACATTTTGAATCTGGAGCAGCAGCAGCAACAGCATTTCCACGGCGCGCACTTGCAGGCGGACTTGGAACACCACTTCCACTCGGCGCCCTGCATGCTGGCCGCCGCTGAGGGGACGCAATTTTCTGACGGAGGGGAGGAGGACGAGGAAGAAGAGGGAGAGAAACTGTCCTATTTGAACTCACTAGCTACAGCCGATGGCCACGGGGATTCGGGACTCTGCACCCAGAGCTATGTCCACACGGTCCTGCGAGACTCATGCAGCGGGCCTAAGGAACATGAAGAGGAGCCCGAGGTCCTGAGGGACCGGAGCCAAAGTGAGTAGAGGGGGAAAGGAAACGCACCCGCACATCTGGAGCAATGGTGGGGTGACCGCAAACAGCCCATAAACCTCGCCAGCACGGCTGCCCCCCCGTTAGCCCCTGGCTGGGGTCATGCCCTGGCCCTGGTCAACGACAGCTCCGCAAGGCGCAGGTGCCTGCAAGGGAGCCAGGGCGGAGGGAGAAAGACAAGGTGACTCCGACAACTACTCCCCCCAGAGGGGGGAGGCGATGCAGCCCCGGAGGGAAGGGAAAATAGTTACTGCTGCCCTGATGGTGATAAGCAACATGGGCTCAGCTGCTGGGTGCTGACAACTCATAGTATTTTTGCTCTTCCCAAGAGCTAGAGGGACACGAGCCTGAACTCTTCCCACTTTCTCTCTAGCGTGAGAGAATTTTCTGACCAGGGCAGCCGCTCCCTCTTCTTGGAAAAGACAGTCGAAGCAGGTTGTGTGCCTAGTGTCCGCAGGGCGCAGGAACTTCGGTAGAGTTCAGCTGGGTGGTTTCCTCACTTCTCCACCTGGAACCCACGGCACCCGGCAGAGAGGGAGGAGATGGTGGGAGAATGCGTGGGAGCACAGTCCATTACGCACTCACACCCCTGAGGCACCAGACTTTTTTGAAAATTCTTAACGTTTTGCTTTGTGTCCCAGGCTGTGGGGCTTCGGGCTGAGTGAAAAACGCGCCGAACTTAGATCCTGGCTGCTCAAGTAGGACGCGAGGTGAATTGGGTAGGGAAATAGGACAACTGAATAAAGCCTCCAAGGAAGTGCTTGTTTCTGAAGAGAGAGAGCCAAAGAATCTCCTTCCCTAAGAGGAGGTTTGATGTGGTGGAAGCCAAGGCCTGTGCTCTGACAGCTCCCCTGGGCCTAAAATCGACATGAAACTGTCTAAATCAATCAAATTTCTTTTTCTCTCTAAAGTAATACAGATGTCGTCATGCAGACATTTAGCTGTGGGCCTGTAGGCTTTTAAAAGTAAAAAACTGTCCCTGGGCAATACATGAGCGTTACAGTCAGACATTTACGAGCAGGAAGATTTTCGCAGAACGCACGCATACCGGCTCCCAAATACCAACATGTCTCAAACCTTCAGCTATTCATGACGGAGTGGAAGGCAAACGAGTTTGCAAATACTATAGTTATTACGGAGTTGCAAACTTCCATCCTGAAAATAATTATCAGCACGCCGAGCCGCACATTTAATACAGGGTAATCTCTCGCAGATGCTCAAGTTCTAAATAAACGCGCACTAAATACCCCTCCCCACGGAACGTGCCTCCACCCGCCAAGGGCGTTGTGAGGGGCCTTAGGCTATCGCAGGGTCCCACGGCGTCAGGAGCCACAAACTTTCCCAAAAGTCCAAGCAGTTATTACCGCACGCTCCGCGCTGCCACCCAAAGGGGCCACAGTGCTCCGGGACCGGAGCCGCGGTAAGACCGGGAACAATTAAAGGACGCTGTTGTTTTGCTTCTTCCGCAGAAAGCTGCCAGCTGAAGAAGCCTCTGGAGGCGGCCGGAGACTGCAAGGCAGCGGAGGAGAGCGAGAGGCCGAAGCCACGCAGCCGCCGGAAGCCGCGGGTCCTCTTCTCGCAAGCCCAGGTCTTCGAGCTAGAACGCAGGTTCAAGCAGCAGCGGTACCTGTCGGCCCCCGAGCGCGAGCACCTCGCCAGCAGCCTGAAGCTCACGTCCACGCAGGTGAAGATCTGGTTCCAGAATCGCAGGTACAAGTGTAAGAGACAGCGGCAGGACAAGTCTCTGGAGCTGGGCGCGCACGCGCCCCCGCCGCCGCCGCGCCGCGTGGCAGTGCCGGTGCTAGTGCGGGACGGCAAGCCGTGCGTCACGCCCAGCGCGCCAGCTTACGGCGCGCCCTACAGCGTGGGCGCGGGCGCCTACTCCTACAACAGCTTCCCCGCCTATGGTTATGGGAACTCGGCAGCCGCTGCCGCAGCCGCGGCTGCTGCAGCCGCCGCCGCTGCGGCCTACAGCGGCAGCTACGGCTGTGCGTACCCAGCAAGCGGTGGTGGCGGCGGCGGCGGCGCCTCCGCGGCGGCCTCGGCCATGCAGCCCGCCTGCAGTGCGGCCGGAGGCGGCCCCTTTGTGAACGTGAGCAACCTGGGCGGCTTCGGCAGCGGCGGCGGCGGCGCGCAGCCATTACACCAGGGTGCGGCGGCCGGGGCCGCGTGCGCGCAGGGCACCTTGCAGGGCATCCGGGCCTGGTAGGGACCGGGAGGGTCATGCGGCAGCCGCCCCACCGCAGCCTGGCGCCGCGGGACTGAAGCGCGAGAAAGGCTGGATCCAAGGAAGGGCCAGGTCCCCTCGTTAAATAAAGATAAATAAATAAATATATATATATATACACACGTCTCGCTCCCCAGAGCCCCGGAGCGCAGCTCACGCAAGGCGTGGGGAAGGGGGCTCAGGGGCGAAGAGGATGCCCGGGAGTGGTCACGAAGACTGTCTCTGAGGCAGAAACGCCGGCTGGGTGCTGGGAGGACGATGGCCCCGAGCTTGGCCCCAAGAGGAGTGCGAGAGGCTGGGACTCGGGCTGCCGCTCGGTTCTCCTAGAGCAAGAAGGGCTTCTCTCCCTCGGGCTTCTCTCCCTCAGCCTTCCCGCGGCTGCCGCGAAGCGCTGGCGGAGAACTCAAGGACAAAAATAGCATGAAGGAGAGAAAAATGGGCGTCGTGGCTTGAGAAATCCCCAGGCCCTGCCGACACTCTGCCCCCTTTGCGGGGCCGGCGTACCACAGCACAGTCCATTTTCCTTTTCCCAACCGCCTGCCTTCCGCACCAGATACCTCGGCCTGGATCTCCAGATTGTCAGGGGGGTGTAGAACTCTGCGAAAAAAACCAGTGGAGCGAGATCAAAAGCTGGGGGGCTGAACAAATCCGGGAACTGGTGGCCCACCGGAGGTGTTACCGGCTTTCCTTTCTGTTTCGTATTCTGTGTTCAGCACATACTATATATATATATATATATATATATATATATATATATATATATATATAAAACTATATCCACACGCCATGTACACACTCGCTGCCATACACTACAGGAGTCAATAAACAAGGTGCAATATTTTCAAACCGTTCGCCGGCTACAGACTTTGTTTAGCCCACAAGAGTGGGGAGGGCTCCTTTAACAGGGCGGGCGGGGAAGGAAAAGATACTCAGGAAAAACAGTTCCCCCTGGATGGTTGTAGGCCTGGTCTCCCCTGCCTCAGTCCCTAGGCTGCAAGTCTGTTCTCCAAGGCTTTGTTCATTAATTTCTCTTTACTGTTGTAGGGAGGACAGGTCGGAGACTCGGGACCTTTTGAGGTCTGGGCTTTGTAATCCCCCCAAGTTTCACCCAGATGCTTGGGCTAGTATCTGGGCCTGCGTTAGATCAAGGCCTAGACTCTGCCCCGCCTCGAGGGTCGCCAGGGTAAAGGGAAACCTCGCCCCCAGGCCCAGGCGTAGGCCGCGCGAAGGCGGCTGCATCTGCGGCCGCCGCCCAGGCTTCCAGCGCGCCCGGGGGCGCTGCGCCCCGCCGCGGCCGAGTTCTCCCCCTCGGTCGCCCTCCCTTCTCCCCCGGCGGCCGCGGCTTTATGCGGCTCCTTGTCACTTGCGGAGAATGCCTGTGCGAGGCCTGTGCTGCCACACGGCCGATTGTGAGCGTGCCAAGGCGGGTGAATGGGGAGGCCTCAGCGCGCCGCGCCATTGTGGGGCCGGGCCTTGCTGAAAGGCGGCTCCGGGCCGAGAAGGTGCGGAAAGAATGGCTTTTTATTGGAGTCCCGAACAAAAGGTGTGGTAGGAAGGCGAAGTCCCCTGCGCGAACAAAAACCCCAGCGCGTCGGGATTGACGTCCCTCCCGAGCTCCCCATTGCTTCCCAGAGCGGGGGCTTTGTGCAGCAGTCTGCTCAACAGAGGGACGGAGAAATGCGCGGGGATTTTGTTCCCCACTTTTTGTGCGCTGGGGGAGGGGGCGGCAAGGGGGGACGGGGGCTGGGCGGGCAGCAGGGAGGGGCGCGCTGATTAGGCCGGGGCGGCCGGGGCGCGGAGATGTTCAGCGGGAGCCGGCGGCCTGAATGCAGGGTCATTATTGCTACAAGTTTAGCAATTTGGCCCTTACAGGAGGGGGCGGGGGCTGCTAGGTTGCTGCGGTACCCGGGCTGGGGAGCTGCAGAGCCCCGGAGGAGGAGGAAGAAAAAAAGAGGAGGGGAGAGAGGGAGGCAGGCAGGCAGGCAAGCGAATCCACCAAAACCCACTGACCGCCCAGGATGAGGCTTGGACGCGTCCAAAAGGGTCTAGCGGGAGGCTGGAAAGGGGGAGCCTGGTGGGCGGAGACCCGCCCTCTCCTTGCCTCTCTAGAGGCAGAAAAAACCCGGAGCCAGGCGTGAGTTAGTGCACCAGACTGCGGGTCCCTCAGCTCCTCGCCGCCGGTTCCCTCCTCTCCCAAGCCGCACTGGAGTTGGGACACCGCCTCCCACCAACGCTTTCACCACCGTGAAGTCCCAAACCCCCTTCCTAGCGAGCCCTCCTTCTGTAGCTATTATCTTTCCTTGAGTTTCTTAAGCTAAGGGCATGGAGGGAATTCTTGCTTCCTAATACGTTTCTGCAGCCTCGGACTCATTCATTCATTCATCCATCTATTCAAAAGTATTCACTGATATTGATACTACTGCTATATGTTCACTTCACCGTTCTGGCCGCTGGGGACGGTGAAAAAACCAGTGTCCGTAGGCTTAGGAAGTTTATTTGAAGGAGTGTATGTGGCGGGGAGATAGCTAACAAAAGTAAAAATTAGTAGTCGATAAATTCTAAAAAAGAAAGAGAACCAAGTACTGGAGGGAGGGTTCTTTTCCAGTAGGTGGTCAGAGAAAGCCACATTGAGGAGATTAGATTTAAGCCGATGCCTGAATGACAAAAAGGAAGCCAGTCCAAGCAGCGCTTTGCTGTTGCAGGCTCCATGTCTCTGCACATGTCCTCTCCTCTGTCTGGGATGCTCTAATACCCCCAGTTTTCTGGTGAACTCCTACTCCTCCTTCAAGGCCAGGTTTTTTTCCTGAATCACCCAAGTGGGGGTAATCACTCCCTAATATGTGCCACCAGAGTCTTAGGTACTTTCCAAAATCACAACGTAGTGTCATGCAAAGATTTATTTGTCTCTCTTTCTCCACGTGAGGGCCTAGTGAGGTCATAGGGGGCCAGGTTGGCATCTTTTCCCTCTAGGACAGATAACACAGTAGGAGATGATGGGGCCAGCCTCCTTAATCACCACGTTCTCCAATGCGGATGGCCTCTGTGGTGGGGAACTTCGCGTTGGGTGTTGACTGCAAGGGAGACGAACAGCTAGACTCTTGGCCCACCTGGGCGGAGCCAGAGCACCTAAAACCGTCTGCAGGAGACGTGCAGCCTATCTCCATCCCAGAGGAAGGTCCGGCCTTGGGTACCCCGTGATGCTGCCGGGGAAACGGCTTCCCCAAGGGATTGTTGCCCCTTGCCCTACAGCTCAAAACCTAGGAAGGGAGGCTGAGAACTTGGTGATAACCTTGACAGGAGGACACAAAGTTTAGGGTTAGGGAAGACACAGAGATAGGGCAGGGTGGGGCCGGGGTGGGGTGGAAAACTGGGAGGTATACGGTTAACCTGGGACCTGCATCTGGGACCCAGTTCGACTTCCCCTACATTCACTAAGTGAGGAGTATGGTCGGTGATCAAGATGCTGCCCTGCGCGGAGCGCTCTCTTCCAAGACGGGATTTCAGCGCGTGCGCGCTAGGAACCCAAGGCTCCGGGAACAGACGCCTTAGTTCCGCTGGGGGTTTCCTAAGTAAGCCACCCCTTTTTCTCCCTCCTGGTCTGTATCCTGCTGGGCTGTGGCCTCGAAGTGCTCCCCAGTGCCGGATCCCCACCTTCCTTGCCTGGCTTCCTCCTGACCCGAATTAATCTTCCTTCACTTTGCATCCATCCCCTCCTGTTCTGGAAAAGAGGCGTGTGATTCTCATAGAGGAAACAGAGCTGGTTCTGTGGATTGGTTCCTGCGCAGTTTGCGTGTCTTGAGATACTTAAAGCCAGTCTGGACCATCCCCCTCCCTGCTCCCTACCCTTTTCCAGATCCTGCAATCTCTGGGTATAAATAGCTCTCATCTCTTCACTGAAGGATTTCCCTACTGCTCAGTTGCTAGTGTTCCAGTGCCTTGGCTATCAGAGGGTGAAAACCCTTAACTAACAGCTACCCCTTCCGTGAGCTCTCTCTCTAGGGGAAAAGACACCCTCCCAGGCCCAAACCACTGCTTCACTGATTGTCCTGTGAGCCAGGAGGAATTGTAAAATCCAGACAAGCCTTCTAATGACCCGTGAGACATTGAGTGGGTGAAGTAAATCGTCCCCCTGGGTTCTGGTTTCTGAGCTCTAATGCAGAGAAAAGGGATAATCCCTCCCCACCCAGTGACTGGTGTCACATTGGGCTCAAGAAGTGCGTAGGCACTATTCGTGGGGCAGATGGAATAGGTGCTAGAAGGCCAGCATTTTTTTTTCTTTCTGCAGAGCCTAATCTTGAGGGGTTAAGAGGATGGACTCTGGAATCAGGCTGCCTCTATTCCAATCTCAGCGCCACCACAAACAGCAGTAAAGACCTTGAGTAAGGAGCACTCTGAACCTCAGTTTTCTTCTCTATAAAATGGGTATGCTTAATAGAGCCTCTCTTGTAGGTTTTTTTTTCTTACAGTAGAACACACAAATATTAAATGTACAAGTCAATTAATGCTTATGTGTGTAAATGCTCATGAACCAATCACCTTGGCTTTGAAAATTAAACGAGATGATCCATGTAAAAGCAGCTTAGTGTAGTGTCTGGTACGCATCAGACATTGTATCCATGTTATAGGGCAGGCCGGTGCTAGGCGCTGTGTATAACTCAGAAGCCCAGGGCTGCCCTTGAGGCACTCCCAGGTGCACGGGGAGAGCGGGGCGGGGCCGAGGATTCGGAACCCCAACACTGTAGGCTCACGATACCAGAGCCGGGTCTGAGCCATTGCTGGTAAGCCAAGGGCAAGGGGCACCCGGCGGGGCCTGCAAGGCTGGCAAACTTATCAGAGGCTTGGACCTTGGCAGGGTCTGGGGAATTCGACTGAAGGGGGAGGTGAAAAGAGGTTCCAGGAAGAGCCGCGAGTCCCCTCTAACCCATGCTGCAGGGAGGAAAAGGTCGGGAGGGAAACCTAGCTCCTCTGGGCAAGGCTCCTCGGCGTCCAGCGTCCGGCGGTTCCCGGGCGTCGCCGGGGTGGGGCCGGGTGGGCGGGCTCTTGGCTGGAGAGCTTCGCGTGCAGGAGGCGGGTTGGTTCAAGGCCTCCTCCTGCGCTTTATGGTTCAGGGCTCAGGGGGGAAGTCCCGGGCGCCTACTCCCAACTCGAGGGGCCCGAGCCAGGGAAGAACGGCGGATTCTCGGTGACTAGAGTTAAGGGCTCTGCCGCCGCCCGCTCCGCGTGAACGGAGGGCACCTCGGAACCGCGGGGGACGGCGCAGGTGCTTCGGCGCCGGGCGCCGCGTCTCACACAGGCCTGGGGCGGTCAGAGCCCGCTGGGCAGGGAGCTACCGGCGAGCCCCGGGAGAGCCTGGCCAGCTCTCGGGGTGAGAGCCCAAACTGGAAGAGCCAGTCGTCCTGGCAGTCGCAACCTGGACGCGGAATCAGGCCAGCGCGCGGCGCGGAGGTAGGACGCTCCGCGGAGGGTTTGGTGAATCCATAAGGCCTCCGTGCCAAATCCAGGGAGGCCTGGGGCGGGAGAGGGCACTGATCTCAAAAGGACGCTTGCTTTTTTGAAAAGACGGTCCCGCAAAAAGCCTAGACTTTAGGTAACGTCAATAGCAGCAAAGTTTTCTAAAGGGGAGTTTAGAAAATGTATTGAAGTATGAAATACATACAGGAAAGACGTAAGTGTACATACAGTTCGCCGAATCTTCATAAACCGAACGCTCCCTGCGAACAACACCCAGATGAAAAACCAAAACAGTATCCGTCCCGCACCCCAAGCCCCTCATGCTCCCTTTTGTCTCCACCGCCACCGCCAAGAGTAACCACTATCCTGGCCAGGATAGATTGGCTTTTGCCTGGTTTGGAACATTACGTAAGTGGAATCACGTAGCGCGTAGGCTATGTGCCTGGCTTTTTTCATTTGTGAGATTTATCTATATTCTGCCTGTCGTTGTAGATTGTTCATTTGCATTATTTTACAGTATTCTCTTGTGTGAATGTGCCACAATTGATTCATCCATTCTGCTGTTAATGGGCGTTTGGGTAGTTTCTAGATTTGGGCTGTTATGACTAATGTCACAGACATTCTAGAACAGTATCCAGTAGAACTTTCTGCAGTAATGGAAGTGTTCTGCATCTGTGGTGTCCAGTATGGTAGCCACTAGTCACATGTGGCTGCTGAGCACTTGAACCATGGCTGGTGTGACTGAGGAATTGGACTTCTAGTTGTCTAAAATTATAATTAATTTAAATGTAAAGAGTCATATGTGTTGGACAGCACAGTCCTAGTATGTCTTTTGGAGACTGTAACGCACATTTGTATTCTGTACATACCTAGGAGTGCAATTGCCATGTCTTAGGGGCTGAAAGTCAGCTTTAGTAGATTCTGCCAAGCAGTTTTCTAAAGTTGGTTGTACCAATTTACACTTCTGTCAGGAGCAGCACCACATGCTCCCCAATACTTAGTATTTTAATTCCATTTTAGCCATTCTGGTGAACATGTAGTGAAAAGAGGCTTTTGTTCCCTTTGAAGACTATGAAAATTGACATTTCACCATAGTAAAGATGATGATAATGATGATGGTTGGAGGATTTCTTGGGGACTGAGAGATGTTATAGGGGTTGGAAGCTTACACTTTATGCCACCCCACTTCTGCAGTTGGGTCACCCACCCAATCAACCTTCTGCCCTAGGAACTGGACCAGGACTAGCAGGCCACTAGGAAAGAGGCTGTATGTTTGGAAGTGATCCATCTCCCACATCTGTTGTTACTTTTTGTCTTCTTAAAATCAGCGCCCCTCTTCCTTTACTGTTATAATTGGAATATCCCACCAGAGGTCATGGTGAGACTGCCTGGCAGGCTGCAGCCATAGCAGAGAAGCCAGGGTTTGTGCTGGCTGCAGTTTTAGTTTGCAGCTTGCCTCGGCCTTGTCTAAAAAGGCAATAACAGTCCTGAATGTGCTACCTCACTGGCTTGCTGAGAAGCAAAGTCAGCCCTGGGGAAGCAGCAGGGCGACTCCTTACTGTGTCACGCTGTGTGTGTGTGTGTATGTATGTGTTGCTTTGTAGACATGCTCTCTAATCCACAGAATAATCTTGTGAGTTTACACATGTGAAAACTGAGGCTCAGAGATGTTAAGTCATTCCCCTCAAGGCCACACAGTTAGTAAACAGTGGCAGCAACCCCAGGAGGACTTTCCACCCAATGCCACTGAGAACATTTCTGACGTTTTCTACCTCCCTTCCCTGGGTAAACAGAGCCCTGGCTGGTGCAGATCTTGAAATTCTGGATCAAATTAGATGTCCTCTGCTAAGTGTCCTTTTGGACAGACTCAAACCAATCATTGAAGACTTGTGTTTTTTATGTTGTAATACTAGTGAAACTCACTTTGTGTGACATATGAGTGCTTGGAAAGTTGTGTGCAAGAGAGCTTTTTGCTTGTGGCGAGGGAGAAAAACAGTACATTTTAAGTTCATCTCTGGAATTTGTTGCTTAAAGATATCCCAAAGTGAATTATTTTGTAAAGTGAAGGATTCTTTTGAAATATGAATAACAACCTAGCATTGCTGGGTTTTCAAATAATAAACAAGGGTAAAGAGCAGCTCAAATTTGTATACAGGATTCATCAATATTTCACACATATTTCTTCTTTCATTGAGAAGGGTTCTAATGAAAGTTTCACCTGGACCATCTTGACAGTGAGGTCTCTGAGAGGTCCACAGATTACTTCTCTATCCAGATGTTAACTTACTAGAAACCCAGTGCCCCCAGTGGCTACTGGTTGATTCAGGCTTAACTTGGGTGTGTTTCACAGTCCCTGATCACTTGGTGAGCCTCTCACGGATGGGGCTGAAGAGTCAAATGGGTTATTAGATTAAAAGACCTTTAAGGTCCCGTCCAGCCTTGAGATTCTGTAAACTAAATGTTACATGTCTATAGATTCATAGATTTCAGCTGTGCTGGTGGGAAGAGCCTTAGAAATCACGGAAGTCCAGCTCTTTTCTGTTGCTGAATCCTGCCTGGAGTATCCTGGGCAAGAAACTGTCCCACAGCTCCTGGACACCACCCATGGGAGAGCCACTCACCTCTCCACTCCCTAAGTGTGAGAAAGTTCTGCCTTGTGTTCATGTGGAATCTGCCTCCTGCACCTTCCATCTGCTGCTCCTCTTGTCCCCACAGATGTCTACTCCTTCTGTATGTTGGTTCTTCAAATATTGGAAGCCAGCCAACGAAACCCATGTAGACCTTCTCTCCTCAGGTGAAATAGCCCCAGTTTCTTTGACTGTCCTGAACCTCCTGGTCATTCTGCAGTGGGTGTTCTCTAGCTCACCCATTTCTTCTGTGCCTGGGCTGTTCTGGTGTATTCCCCATAGGAGGCCCCCCTTCCTAAGCCTTTAAACATTTCCATCTTCCCATCCTCTTCTGAGAAGGCTGAGGCCCACTGGCAGGCTCTCCCTCATGGGTCCCACTGTGCTCAATTTGTGTTTTTATTCCTTAGTCTTCAGAGGAATAAGTATCCATTCTGTCTACAAGTAACACTTCCCCTTAAAGTCCAGATATACTTTTTTCCTACTTCTAGAAACAACGCTTCTTATTTTGAGTTCTGAGGTCCCCCCACTCTACAATTTAATATTCTCTACCTGCCTTCCTTTCATCCTCAAACACGTAGCAATCTCTCCATATTGTCTTCTCTTAACACTGGTGTCCCTTCCTCAAATATCTTTCCTTTCCCCGTTGGGGTCAGATTTCTGAATTTTTGTCTTGACAGCTACTTCCCTTTCCCTCAGCCTGAATGCCGCTTACCTCCCAAGTGCTGGATATTGATGCCCAGTTGGAAGTTACCTTTGTGGTCAGTTGGTTCAACTCTTCCCCTGATGCCCGATTCCCTCCTGAGGTGTTAAAGTCCTGCCCCTTCCCCTAATTATCTGAGACTCATTCTTTGAGATCAAACGGCTTCTCCTCCAGCTTGTGCTTTGTTACCTCTCTTCAGTGTTTGGCATAATGACTTTTTTCTGGAAAGTCTGGAAAGCTTTTGACACTCTCTACTATCCTGATCATTTTCTTTCTCAAAGAGTAGTTACTCCTCTTCCTTCTCCAGCCCCGCTTATTGGAACCCTCCAAGTCTCAGTGACTTTTCTACACTCTTGCTGTCCTAAAGCTTGTCATTGCATACACACAGCATCAACTATCACTTTTATATTAAGTGTCCCTGAATCTACAACTTTTGCTTTGTCTTCCTCTAAAGTCATATTTTCAAATGCCCAGGGGATAATTCTTCATGTACCTGTACCATTGTCACCTCAAGTTCATCACCACTCCCCCAATCTACTCACACCTCAACTTCTGCCCAGGGAATCACCTCTCCTTGTTCTCTTCCCTTTGGTTGGAACCAATCAGTCAACACATGCTTTCCCTGAGAGTCTCTCTTCTCTTAGAGCAGAAGAAATGGGAGAACAAACAATGCCTGAACGCCTAAACATTACAGGCACTGGGCTCTGCATATCCTGACCTGTTTAGTACTTGAACCATCCTGAAAAGTAAGTGCCATTATCTACATTTTAAAATTGTTATTTATTTAGTTTATTTTTATTTTTGGCTGGTTGGGTCTCCGTTACTGTGCACGGGCTTTCTCTGATTGTGGCGAGCAGGGGCTACTCTTTGTTGTAGTGTGTGGGCTTCTCATGGCAGTGGCTCTTCTTATTGCGGAGCACAGGCTCTAGGCGCACGAGCTTCAGTAGTTGTGGCATGCGGGCTCAATAGTTGTGGCTCGCAGGCTCTAGAGCACAGGCTCAGTAGTTGTGGTGCAGGGGCTTAGTTGCTCCGCAGCATGTGGGATCTTCCCGGACCAGGGCTCGAACCCATGTCCCCTGCATTGGCAGGCAGATTCTTAACCACTGCACCACTGGGGAAGCCCCTATCTACATTTTTAAGGGTTAAGAAGTGAGATTTGGAGACTTCCCTGGCAGTCCAGTGGTTAAGACTCTGCTCTTTCATTGCAGGGGGCACAGGTTTGATCTCTGGTCGGGGAACTAAGATCCCGCATGCCTCATGGCACAGCCAAAAAAAAAAAAAAAGTAAAAGAAAAAGAAAGAAGATTTTTTTTTTTTTTTTGGCGGTACGTGGGCCTCTCACTGTTGTGGCCTCTCCCGTTGTGGAGCACAGGCTCCAGATGCGCGGGCTCAGCGGCCATGGCTCACGGGACCAGCCGCTCCGCGGCATGTGGGATCTTCCCGGACCGGGGCACGAACCCTTATCCCCTGCATCGGCAGCCAGACTCTCAACCACTGAGCCACCAGGGAAGCCCCAAGATTTTGAGTATATAGACACCTTGCTCAAGGACCCTCAGCTCTCAAGTGAAAGAATCCGGAGCTCAAATCAAGGTCTGGCTGATTCTAAAACCTAAGGACTTGACTACAATGGCCTTCTTGTTTGTTTGTTTGTTTTTTAGTTTAATTTTATTTATTTATTTTTGGCTGCATTGGGTCTTTGTTGCTGTGCATGGGCTCTCTCTAGTTGTGGCGAGTGGGTGCACAGGCTTCTCTTTGAGGTGGCTTCTCTTGTTGTGGAACACTGGCTCTAGGCGCGTGGGCTTTAGTAGATGTGGCACGCGGGCTCAATTGCTCCACGGTATGTGGGATCTTCCTGGACCAGGGATCAAACCCGTGCATTGGCAGGCGGATTCTTAACCACTGCACCACCAGGGAAGTCCCTATAATGGCCTTCTAACTCATCACCTGGCTTGGGCATATCACTGATAAACCCCATCCTCATACCAGCACCAGATTCATTTTCCCCAGATGCCTCTTAATCAAAGGTACCTACATTTTCTTAACCGTACTCTGGCTCCTTACTGTATATAGGATCAAATGTACTCTCAAGACCACTAGTGAACCCTCATTACCATGCCTAATCAACCAAATTTCTCATTATTTTTTAGTGATCTGTACAATCTCCTTACTGTTCCTCTCCCCCAGCCCCTCTGTCTACCATGCTCTTTCCTGGAGGAATATTTCAGCTCTTCCCAGTCAAACCCCTCCTAACTTGTAAGTCTGATGCCTCCCAATTATGAAGTCTTTTCCAGGTACTGCCGCTCACAGCCATCACATATCACATTCTCTTAATGTAGATGAAATGGCCTCACCTGCAAAATTTAGCTCTTGATCCAAGTAATGGTTTTATTTACTGTCTCGTTATTTCCATCTTCCATTTAAAAATAAGCTCCTTGGGGCTTCCCTGGTGGCACAGTGGTTGAGAATCTGCCTGCCAATGCAAGGGACACGGGTTTGAGGCCAGGTCTGGGAAGATCCCACATGCCGCGGAACAACTAAGCCTGTGCGCCACAACTACTGAGCCTGCACGTCTGGAGCTTGTGCTCCACAACAAGAGAGGCCGGGACAGTGAGAGGCCCGTGCACCGCGATGAAGAGTGGCCCCTGCTTGCCGCAACTAGAGAAAGCCCTCGCACAGAAACGAAGACCCAACACAGCCAAAAATAAATAAATAAATTAATTAAAAAGTTTAAAGTAAGGATCATGTCTTATGCTTCTTTTGTATTATCTACAGAGATAGATATAAAAGAAATAATTTAGGAGAAAATGCTTAGAAAAGTATAAAGTGTAGTATAAACAAAGTATATTATTCTTAAAATTACTAGTGTTATAAACATTGGTAAAGTGTATTGGGACCAGGTTCAACAAACAGCAGAAACAGGAGGAATTCAATAAATAAGTCAGACCCAGAGTTCCTCCCCCTCTCCTCCCATTTAATCCTTAACAAAACCTTCCTGCTCTCTCAGACTGAACATATGAAAGGAGAGGCACCTACATTGCCCACTAGATGATGGACATTTTCAGGGCAAGGAATACTTGTCTCATCTGTCCAGTTTTTTTTTCAGCCCTGAGTACAGTATCCAGAATATGCTGGGTGTTTGATATGTGTCTGATGAAAGAAAGAACAACTGGAGGTATGACTTGGACCAGATGTTGGTGTTGTCCTACATTTCTGCTTCTTTGGGATTCTTTTCCTGCTTCCCCACGTGGAATGAGAGAATGTCAGAGCTGGAAGGGATCAGCCCAACCTCCCATTTTAAAGATGAAAAAACAATCCCAGAGAGAAGACCATCTGTCCCCAGGTCACCCCTCCTCTTTGTGGCCTTCGGACATCCTATCCAATCCAGCGTTTCCCCCACTATAATTCACAGTCTCCCTCTTTTCAGTGTTCTGTCGCTGCACCTATATCCAGCCCTTCTTCCTCTCTTGCAAGTGCCCTTTCCCACATCCCTTCACCCAGCTCTGTACTCTGCATGCCCCCAACTTGTGTTTAATATTGTACATAGTGTTCTTATGAATGTGTACAAAAAATTCCTCTGAGGTTGTGAGCATACACACTTTTAAAATGTGTGACTGTTTGGGAGGAACACAGCCTTCTCCAGGAAGTTACAATTCAGAATCTCTTCAGGGCCTCTCTCCAGAAGAATTTCAGAATTTCTCTGAGTCCAGAAACATAGTAGGATTTTAATAGTAATAAACCACAGTCCAGTTGCTTAAAGTGCCGATGATGTACTAGGTATTCTAGAAGGCGCATGGCAACTCTGCAGCTCCAAGGCTAGTAGCTCCATTTTACAGATGAGTAAACTGAGGTGCAGAGAGGTAAAACAACTTGCTCAAGGTCACATGGTATCAGAGCAGGGGATTGATCTATTTGCCTTCTCTAGAAAAGTCTTTGAGACACACTGACCGACTATCAGCTGCTTCACTTGGATGTCCACTTCCTCCTCAATGGCTGCTCTTGGTGAGGTCTCTCATGTAGGAACTACTGCCACATCTCGGCTCTATCACTGTTCCCATCTGTTTAGCATCTCTGGAGAGCTCAGAGGCAGTGCCCTGCCTGCACCCCCTAGTGGTCACAGGGGGATGTACAAGTCCTTCTGGCCCTGTCTCAGTACCTCTGTCAGCACCCTCTGGTGTTGGCCAGGGACACAAAGTCATATAGACTCAGGCTTTCAGAGGTGCACTTATCTCCCAGGGTGGAGGGTAGGCTGTTCCTTGAGGAAGGACCCGGATTCTCCAAGTCCCCCACTCCTGATAGTCCTTTAAGGGAGACACCCCCCCATGCCTGACAGTGACCAAAATCAGTTAAGAGAGGGACTTGACAACAGCCTCAAGTTCCTCTTTAGCAAGTTAGCAAGAGCATCTGACTCGGAGTCCACATAACTTGTTCTTGGCTTCCACAGTCCTTTGTTCATTGACATACCTATGCTTAGTATTGTGCCAAGTTCCCAAATTTGCTCATCTTACATGCCCTTGATAGGTCTCAATCTCTCTAACCAAGTGTCCTCATCTGAAAACAGGGAACACCTGCCTCACCTACCTATGGGAATGTGATGAGATCAAGCCAGAGAGCAAATGTAACATGGTTGTGAGGTTTGAGATAGTCCACCTTCCTCTTCCACTGCCATCTTGGGGGCACTGGAGCTTATGTGCAGATCAAGCCTCCAGAGCTGCCCACAGTCTTGCAGCCTCCTTCAAATAAATAGCAGTCTTTTTTTTTTTTTTTTTTTTTTTTTGGCAGTACGCGGGCCTCTCACTGTCGTGGCCTCTCCCGTTGCGGAGCACAGGCTCCGGACACGCAGGCTCAGCGGCCATGGTTCACGGGCCCAGCCGCTCCGCGGCATGTGGGATCTTCCCAGACCTGGGCACGAACCCATGTCCCCTGCATCGGCATCTCAACCACTGCGCCACCAGGAAAGCCCATAAATAAGCAGTCTTGCTCTGAATGAGCTCTGGGTCACATAGGCCCACTGGTACCTTTGGGTAAACTAGGAAGGCACTGCTTTCTCCAAGTGGACGTGGCTTTGCCAGCTGCTTGGCTTAGTGGGTGGATATGGGTGTCTCTTGGACAAGGCACGTGTTGAGTGAACAACCCACACAGCCAAACACGGAGGCTTTGGTGCCATATGCGTCCGTTAATCCTTCTCCTTACTCCCTGAATAACATGACACTGAATGAATATGCGGGCCACATTTACAGGACACCAAAACAATCACTGTTTGGGGAAAATTCAGCAATAAATAGGTGACTCCGCCTGTCACCTGGGGGAGGAAAAGACCAGCTTTCTGTCTGGGTTTGCTTGATTTCCTAGGCCCTGGGATAAACATAGCTCTTGTCACTGGCCCTACAGCCTAAAGAATTCCTCCCTTAAATGACCCAAGTTCCTACAGTGGATTTAATCCTTAAGTCACTAAAAGTGCAGATGAAGACTTGGGTTGTGGACAGTGATGAATTACAGACTTACACTTTAGGGCAAGTGAGACCAAATAACCCTGAAATGAAAGACAACACCCTGGGGAGGAGCAGGGCCCATGAAGGGCACTTAGATTCCATTTTCATCTTCTTCCCTGGATGCTCTTCGCTCTCTCTATCCACTTCTCTTTCCACTCCTCTCCTGTCCCCTCTCTGTCTTTCCTCCCTCTATCCTCTTCTGCCTCTCTCCCTCTCTGCCTCTTCCTCTTTAAACCTCTACTTAGCATTCTATCTTCCTCTCTGTCTCCTTCTCCCTTCCTTCTTTCTCCCTCACTTTTCCTTTTCTCTACTGACTTATGGAATTAAAGAATATTTGATAGCTTGTTGTATTCTATTATTCATATTGAAAAATAAGGCAATTCTCTCATGAAAATAGCAATTATATTAAATTGCTTTTTTATTTGTATATAAACCATAGTACTTTTTCCTGTGCCTCAGTGATCTTTGATAGAGAAAACCCCCCATCCCCCACCACACACACAGTTCATGCAGTGCAAGGCAGGGGAGGGAAGCCAGCAAGGAGGCACTCATCTGATTAGCATTAAGAGGAAATCCTCAGGACACCGGCAGCAAGGAAGGCTTAGGATTGCAGAATGTTGAAGGTGGACCCTCTACTCCAAGCTCCTTGCTTTGCTTCCAGGCTCCTCATCCATCCACCCCACATTCCTGGAGTTTTCTGGAGAAGGCAAATAGATCATATCAATGCCCCCAGACAGGAAATGGAAGTCCAGAGAAATTACATGATTTCTGCAAAGTCACGCAGCCGGTTCATGGGAAAACCTTGAGGAGAACCTATTTGTCAAGCACAACAAATATATAACACCAGGTATATCACGTGAGGACATCATAGGAGCTACAAGAATTGGAACAGCTTGATAAGACCCAGTTACCACTTAAGTGGAATTATGACCTCCAGGGAGAAGCTAGATCATTTAACCAACACTCATTTACCAGGTGGACAAAATGGGATTCGGCCCTAGAGTCTATGGATTACATGTCAAATTCACATTCACACACAATGGGTCACTCTAATGGAGGGGTCAGGGATACGGGCCATGCACACAGAAGATGATCTGGTTTCCTTTCAGCACTCAGTACACACCCAGCGCCTCCCTCGCTGACACGTTAGACAACAACCCCAAGCAGCTGCTCCCGTTACTGTCCGCCCCTCTGTGTCCTTTAAGTACCTTCTGCAACCTGCCATGTGACTCCTCTTCCCAGGGAGGCTGTGATCTGCAATTAGCAGGCAGTCTTGATGACTGGCTTTGAGTTTATTAAGTCCTGAATTCCCAAGTACACTTTGTTCTTTTTCTTCTTCTCCCTCCCTCCCTCCCTCCCTTCCTTCCTTCTTTCTTTCCTTCCTTCTTCCCTTTCCCTTCCCTCCTTCCTTCCTTCCTTTCTTTCTTTCTTTTCTTTTCTTTCTTTGTTTCTTTCTTTTCTTTCTTTCTTTCTTTCTCTTTCTTTCTTTCTTTCTTTCATGGCACCAGTCACTTTATGTTCAGCCAAAAGAAAATATTTATGGAGTACTTTCCTAGCCAAGTGCTGTGCTGGGCACTAGGAATACAGATACAATAAGCCAGGCTCCCTTCCCTTCCATTGCTTACAGTGTCATGGGAGGTGGGGTGGCACATTCATGCATCTTCCTCCCTCTGAGATGGGAAGAGATAGCCTGTGGGTTGCACAGGGTGCTATTGGCCCAATGGGGGCAGGGTGGGTGGCTGATCAGGACAGACTTTTCTGGGAGGGGGGTGACAACTGAGCCAAGTTTTGAGGCATGAATAGAAGTTGGCCAGGCCAAGTGAAGAAAACTAGTTCTGTCAAAAGAAATGTGGAAAGTTGGTGGGAGAGGGGATTGAGAGAGAGCTCGGGTCAGGTTGTGCTCACTTGTGTCACTACAGTTTTCCCACACTGAAACCGTCTCTCTGGGGGAGAAACAGGTAGAAAGGCATAAGCTTTATTTTGACTGTAGAAACAATTTCCTTTGGCTTTAAAACTTACGTTGGAATAATGGGTGAAACTGTGCAGAGGAGAGGGGTATATCTCCTCTATCTGCTCAATTTTTCTGTAAACCTAAAAACGTTCTCAAAATAAATTATTAATTAAAAATTTTGTGTTGGATTATTTAATTTAATTAAGTTTTGGAGGGGGGGTCAGCTAATGTTGTCTTTGTCATCATTGAGAACATGGAACTCCTTGGAGGTCATGATGAGGAGTCTGGCTTCTCCGCCCATTCCTCTTTCCCCCTAGTGCCTCCCCGTCTCGGTAAAGGGTACGGCCGTCACCTGTTCAGGCCACGTGATTTGATCATCCTTGATCCCTCCATCTCTAGTTCTATAGATTGCACTCTAATCCATCTCTAGAATTCATCCAGTCTGTTTCATCTCCTTTTCTTTCCCTCTGGAGCAGTCCACCGTCATCTTCTCCCAGGCTGTCCTCTTCAGTGACCTCTTAAGTGGACATCCCACTTATATTAGTCTGCTTAAGCGGTCACAACAAAGTGTCACAGAAATTAATTTTCTTACATGTCTGGAGACTGGAAGTCCAAAATCGTGGTGCCAGAGGGTTGCTTTCTTCTGAAGCCTCTCTCCTTGGCCTGTGGGTAGCTGTCTTCTCCCTGTGTCTTCACGTGGCCTTCCCAATGTGTGTGTGTATTTGTGTCCTAATCTCTTCTTTAAGGACACCAGTCATATTTGATTAGGGCCTGTCCTAATGACCTCGCTTGAACTTAATTACCTCCTTAAAGACTTTATCTTGAAATACATTCACAATCTGAGGTACTGGGACTAGGACTTCCACATATGAATTCAGTATATAACACCACTTCCCCTCTGTGGCCCTCTGAGCCATTTTTCATGCACCCACCAAGGTGATCTTCTGAAAATGGAAGTCAGACCAAGTTACCTACCTGCTTCAAAGCCTTCAGTGGCTTCCCAGTGTATTTAGAATGAAATCCAAACTCTTCCCCGTGGCTTACAAAGAATGGTCTGACCCCTACAAACTGCCTCCCCCAAACTCTCCCTGCCTCTTCCCGGCTCATCACCATGCAGATACACAGCCTTCCTTACGTTTTTAAAGTACAGGAAACTCTTCTATGCTCTGCCCACTCTTCACCTGGCCACCTCCTACTCATCCTTCAGTTCTCAGAGACGCCTTCCCTGAAGGCCTGGTCTCAAGTAGGCACCCACTGTGATTCTCAATCCTAGCCCCCAGTTCCTTTACTTTGTATCTTTTATCACAATTTGATATCACATGTTTTTTTGTTTACTTGTTTTGTTTGTCTTTCTGAGGAAAAAGACCATTTCTGTTTTGTTCCTGCTGGTTGGTGTCCTTGCTCTTAGCATAATGCCTGGTACAGGGAGGGTGCTCAGCAAATATTTACTGAATGACTGACAGAATGAACTGGGGGCTTGCACTTTATTCTCCAGGCATGGGAAGCTGCTGAAGGATTTCTAGCAAGGGAGTAACGTGGTCAGATGCACGTTTGAGAGAGATCACTCTGGCTACAGTGGGGAGGGGGTGAGTTAACGGTCCGATCCTGGAATCAGGGAAACTAGTGGGAAGACTACTGTAATAGCCCAAGTGAGAAACGATGAAATATTGAACTAGGGTCATGGAAATGAGATAGCATTTATAGGATGTGACCGTTTATCGGATGTAAGGAGAGGGGGGACTCTGAGATTCTTGGACCAGGTGAGAAGGTGAATGGGAGTATCTTTCATGGAGACTGGAAGAGAAGAGGAGGAACAGGTTGGTTGAGAGTCTTGGGGGATAGATTAGAATACTTATCTCCCCACTAGAAGGCTCCCCTTAAAGACGGGGACTGTGTTGAAGTTCCCATTTTAAAAATACATTGCACATAGTAAGCCCTCGGTAATCCCAGTTGGGGACCATGCATGTGGGCCCTTAGTCACATGCACACCATCAGTTATAGAAGCCTTCACATCTGTCCACAGCCTGAACACTCTGGGGATGTTGGTTCTCTGAATTCCCATGTCACTCATCCTCCAGCCCTGCTCAGCCTGTTCCATTCCTGATGACCCCCCACTCTTTGCTTGTTTTCGGCCCTGGCAGAAACAAAGCAAGCCCAAAATACACCATCCAACTGGCAAGTGATGAGTGATTAGCTGCCTGGCTCTAAAAGGCTGGAATGAGGCGGCCTTTCAGTACTAAGTGCAGTAACCCTAGCTCTCGGCTTGTTGTAATTCTAGATGGAGGTGGTCTGGGACTGGGCGTGGGCAGGGCAGCATGAACAGACCCTCGAGGTCCAGCGGGAAGTGGGAAGAGAGCGCATCTCTCTGCAGTCAATTGAAAGTATGAAATTAACGCTCAAATGGAGGGAAATGAGATGCACTGGATTACGTGAGAGGATGAGTGATTCTTCTCGCTAAGGGAAGGCTCTCTGCAGGGGATGGGATGGCAGGTTTGGTGGCCACACTTAATCTCTTTCTTGCTCCTCACCTAAGATAAGATACTACATTTATACAAGGAGGTTCTCATTGCTTTTTTTCTTCACTTTATTTCTGCCAAATATCCTACAGCTCTGTGGCTTTGGGCAAGTAACTTAACCTCTCTGAATTTTAGTTTCCTCATCAGTAAAGTGGGAGTTGTAGACCACACCTCAAACAGCTGTTGTGAGAACCTAAATGAGCTAAAGGATTTAAGGAATTATAGAGGCATTCCATAATTGAGATGGTTAGTTCCTACCAAAAGCAAGTCTCTATTTCAGAAGCACCAGGGCACTGGAGAATGCAGTCAGTGCTCAGATGCCTATGGTTTACAGTGTGATAGTAAGTATGTGTTCATTTAATCTGTGCTCTAGGAAAGGCCCGGTGCCTTAATCAAGAATATACAGCACAGGAGTGATCAGTTGGCATTTAATTAAATGTTCACAGCTACTATGAAGGTTTCAGTCTTTATCTCCCATTAGCATCAGAGTATTATAATTAGAATAATAAGGGTATTAGATAGCATAATAAGGGTATTAGATTCACTGGGGGTGGGGGGATGTGGCTTGTTAATAAACCCCATTAGAAATGAATCCTCATCATTAAAATCAGTGGTCTGGAAGATATGTATATTGGCTAAGACAATTTACAGTCTCTCCCAACCCGTGCATGATCAGAAAAAAGAGTCTGTTGAGCCCCATACCATTTACCTTTCTGGAGGGTACCTGCTGCTAGATTCTAACGTGGCCCTGGGTCCAGCCATAACATCAAAGGATTTGATTTGCCTGAAGCCTTAAGGTTAACCCACTCCTGCGTCTCGATTTTGGAGACCCACCTGGAGCAAACCTTTCGCGCAAGGCCTGGTTAGAGCACCTCAAAGGACAGAGCCATGATCAGCTTTCAGAACAGGTCCTTTTGTGTCTACTTGCTGATAAAAGTGTGTCTAATAAATGTCCAAAATGTGGCAGAATTTGATCTGAAACTTGTGGGAAGTGAAGTGGTTGGGGGAGCAGCTAGCCCTCAACAACCCGTAATGTTTGGAAGCTACCTACAGCTGCCGAAAACAACCTAATAGTTTGTGCATAATTAAATTCGTGTAGGTCAGTTTGCAGCAGCTGCTGTTAATGTATGTTAAGGCCAAGCACTTTATTTACCTTATTTCATTTAATCCTCAGAACAAATCTGTGAGGTAGGCCCTATTATTATTCCAATGTTTTTAACCAGGGAAAAGGAGGCCCAGAGATCTTAATGCACTACCCAAGATCACACAGCTACTAATTAGTGGATCAAGTTTTGAATCCAGAGCCCTTGTGCTTAATCAGTGCACACTACTTCCTGATAGCATTTGAGGGTTTGAGATTGAAAACTGCTTCCCTCAAACAGGGTCAGGCTATAGTCTGGCTTTGCTCACAGCTATGCCTTCCTCATCTGAGCCCACCTGCTGAGAAACGACCGCCTTCAAATTGAGCAGGAGCTGCCCTACTCGGACTGTGTCACGGATTCTGATGCCTCTGTCACAGATTCTGGCAATGGCCCAATGGCCACCTCTTGACCCTCCCTTCTCACAGTTTTTTTTTTCCTCTTTTCCTCCCTCATTCTTCATATAGACTCTTAGGACCTCAGAGTTGGAACATCCAGTCCTGGCCAGAATATATAAATATACAAGATGCCAGAGGTGGTTCTCCAGCCTTGCTGGAATGCAGCCCAGACTGGGCACTGATGCCATATTCGAATGGCTCTAATTCCTCGGGAGCTTGTCTTCTTATTGACCAGACCGTGCCCTCTTGTCACTTCATCCACTGGTCCTAATTTTGCCCACTGGAGTCACTCAGAAGCCCAATCCCTGTGTCACATGACAGCCCTTCAAGTACGTTAGGATGGATTCATGTGTCACTAAATGCGCTACCTTAAAGGACCAATGGATGTCACATGCCTTGAGATATAATGTGGGATTTCTCCAGTTCCTGCAGGTCTCCCTGCTGGAAGCTTTGGAACCTGAACGACTCTGGCTTCATAGGAGTCTCTCGTGTCCTCTGGGCAGAGGTGCTTCCTGACCAGCTTTCCAGAATCAAAGAGGAAGCTGCTAAAGCCCTCTCTCCTTTTACTATTATTTTTATTAAGCTATAACTTATACAATTATTTACACAGATCTTTCTTTTAAAATTTATTGACATACAATTTATCTACCATAAAATTCACTATTTTAAAGTGTACAGTTCACTGATTTTTTTTTTTTTTCCCGGTACGCGGGCCTCTCACTGTTGTGGCCTCTCCCGCTGTGGAGCACAGGCTCCGGACTCGCAGGCTCAGCGGCCATGGCTCACAGGCCTAGCCGCTCCACGGCATGTGGGATCTTCCCGGACCGGGGCACGAACCCGTGTCCCCTGCATTGGCAGGCGGACTCTCAACCACTGTGCCACCAGGGAAGCCCCAATTCACTGATTTTTTGTGTATTCCCAAAGTTATGCAACCATTACTACTACCTAATTTCAGAACATCTTCATCATCTCCAAAAGAAACCCCATGCCCATTAGCAGTCCCTCCCATTCCCCTGCCCCCATCCTCGGTAACCACCACTCTGCTTTCTGACTTTTAGGATTTGCCTACTGTGGACATTTCATCTAAATGGAATCATACAATATGTGCTCTTTTGTGACTTCTTTCACTTCGCATAGTGTTTTCAAGGTTCATCTGTGTTGTACCATGTATCAGAATTTCCTTCCTTTTTATGACCAAATGATATTGCATTGTATGAATATACCACATTTTGTTTACCCATTCATCAGTTGAGGGACATTTGGGTTGTTTCCACTTTTGGGCTGCTATAAATAATGATGCTGTGAACATTTGTGAACAAGCTTTTGTGTGAACATGTTTTCAATTCTCTAGGAGTGGGACTGACGTTGTGCAGCTCTTAAGTGTATGTCCGTTTTAATGCATCTCATGTGGAGCTCTTTACACACATAAAGGTTTCAGCCTGAGCTTGGGACTTGAGTGAGCAGACAGTAACCTATCTAACCAACAACATGTGGTGGGGTCCAAGTCAGCTGGAAAGCCCAGCCAGAGTCCCACTCGCAATTCTTTTTCCTCTCTCCCATGCCCTGAGAGGCTCAATGGTTTCTTCAATTCAAAGATGCTGTCTATTTGATAATAATTCAGAGGGCTGGGGGAGGGGAAATGGTGGCGGGAAAGTTTCTTTTGACATTGATTGTAAGATACCTCTTGATTTTAAAAAGTTAAATTGCGAGTGTCAGGTTTAATCCTTTCGACAACCCCATCTCCATCTTCTCTCTGAAGAAAGTAAGGCTCGAGATTGGAACCAAGATGGTGGAGTAGAAGGACATGCTCTCACTCCCTCTTGCGAGAGCACCAGGATCACAACTAGCTGCTGGACAGTCATCGACAGGAGGACACTGGAACTCACCAAACAAGATACCCCACGTCCAAGGACAAAGGAGAAGTCACAGTGAGAAGGTAGAAGGGGCGCAATCACAGTAAAATCAAGTCCCATAACTGCTGGGTGGGTGACTCACAGACTGGAGAACAATTATACCACAGAAGTCCACCCACTAGAGTGAAGGTTCTGAGCCCCACGACAGGCTTCCCAACCTGTGGGTCTGGCAACGGGAGGAGGAATTCCTAGAGAATCAGACTTTGAAGCCTACTGGGATTTGGTTGCAGGACTTTGACAGAACTGGGGGAAACAGAGACTCCACTTTAGGATGGCACACACAAAGTGGTGTGTGCATCAGGACACAGCGGAAGGAGCAGTGACCCCAGGGGAGACTGAACCAGACCTACCTACTATTGTTGCAGGGTCTCCTGCGGAGGTGGGGGGTGGCTGTGGCCCACCGTGGGGGCAAGGATACTGGCAGCAGGAGTTCTGGGAGTTACTCCTTGGCGTGAGCCCTCCCAGAGTCTGCCATTAGCTCCACCAAAGAGTCCAGGTAAGCTCCAGTGTTGGGTTGCCTCAGGCCAAACAACCAACAGGGAGGGAACCCAGCACCACCCACCAGCAGTCAAGTGGATTAAAGTTTTACTGAGCTCCGCCCACCGGAGCAACAGTCAGCTCTACCCACCACCAGTCCCTCCCATCAGGAAACTTGCATAAGCCTCTTAGATAGCCTCATCCACCAGAGGGCAGACAGCAGAAGCAAGAAGAACTACAATCCTGCAGCCTATGGAACAAAAACCACATTCACAGAAAGATAGACAAGATGAAAAGGCAGAGGGTTATGTACCAGATGAAGAAACAAGATAAAACCCCAGAAAAACAACTAAATGGACTGGAGATAGGCAACCTTCCAGAAAAAGGATTCAGAATAATGATAGTGAAGATGATCCAGGACCTCGGAAAAAGAATGGAGGCAAAGATCAAGAAAATGCAAGAAATGGGGCTTCCCTGGTGGCGCAGTGGTTGAGAGTCCACCTGCTGATGCAGGGGACATGGATTCATGCCCCGATCTGGGAAGATCCCACATGCCACAGAGTGGCTGGGTCCATGAGCCCTGGCCGCTGGGCCTGTGCTCCGCAATGGGAGAGGCCACAACAGTGAGAGGCCTGCGTACCACAAAAAAAAAAAAAAAGAAGAAGAAGATGCAAGAAATGTTTAACAAAGACCTAGAAGAATTAAAGAACACACAAAGAGAGATGAACATACAATAACTGAAATGAAAACTACACTAGAAGGAATCAATAGCAGAATAACTGAGGCAGAAGAACAGATAAGTGACCTGGAAGACAGAATGGTGGAATTCACTGCTGCAGAACAAAGTAAAGAAAAAAGTATGAAAAGAAATGAAGAGACCTCTTCACTGGGACTTGAGATAACAAGAGACCTCTGGGACAACATTAAATGCAACAACATTCGCATTATAGGGGTCCCAGAAGGAGAAGAAAGAGAGAAAGGACCAGAGAAAATATTTGAAGAGATTATAGTCAAAAACTTCCCTAACACGGGAAAGGAAATAGCCACCCAAGTCCAGGAAGCGCAGAGTCCCATACAGTATAAACCCAAGGAGAAACACGCCGAGACACATAGTAATTAAGTTGGCAAAAATTAAAGACAAAGAAAAATTATTAAAAGCAGTAAGGGAAAAATGACAAAAACATACAAGGGAACTCCCCTAAGGTTAACAGCTGATTTCTCAGCAGAAACTCTACAAGCCAGAAGGGAGTGGCATGATATACTTAAAGTGATGAAAGGGAAGAACCTACAACCAAGATTACTCTACCTGGCAAGGATCTCATTCAGATTTGATGGAGAAATCAAAAGCTTTACAGACAAGCAAAAGCTAAGAGAATTCAGCACCACCAAACCAGCTCTACAACAAATGCTAAAGGAACTTCTCTAAGTGGGAAACACAAGAGAAGAAAAGGACCTACAAAAGCAAACCCAAAACAATTAAGAAAATGGTAATAGGAACATATATATCAATAATTACCCTAAACATGAATGGATTAAATGCTCCAGCCAAAAGACGCAGCCTTGCTGAATGGATACAAAAACAAGACCCATATATATGCTGTCTACAAGAGACCCACTTCAGACCTAGGGACACATTCAGCCTGAAAGTGAGGGTATGGAAAAAGATATTCGATGCAAATGGAAATCAAAAGAAAGCTGGAGTAGCAATACTTATATCAGATAAAATAGACTTTAAAGTAAAGAATGTTACAAGAGACAAGGAAGGACACTACATAATGATTAGGGGATCAATCCAAGAAGAAGATATAACAATTATAAATATATATGCACCCAACATAGGAACACTTCAATACTTAAGGCAACTGCTAACAGCTATAGAAGAGGAAATTGACAGTAACACAATAATAGTGGGGGACTTTAACACCTCACTTACACCAATGGACAGATCATCCAAAATGAAAATAAATAAGGAAACAGAAGCTTTAAATGACACAATAGACCAGATAGATTTAATTGCTGTTTATAGGACATTCCATCCAAAAACAGCAGATTACACTTTCTTCTCAAGTGAGCACAGAACATTCTCCAGGGTAGATCACATCTTGGGTCACAAATCAAGCCTTGGTAAATTTAAGAAAATTGAAATCATATCAAGTATCTTTTCTGACTACAACGCTATGAGATTAGAAATGAATTACAGGGAAAAAAATGTAAAAAACACAAACACATGGAGGCTAAACAATATGTTACTAAAAAACCAAGAGATCACTAAAGAAATAAATGAGGAAATCAAAAAATACCTAGAGACAAATGACAATGAAAACACGACAATCCAAAACCTATGGGATGCAGCAAAAGCAGTTCTAAGAGGGAATTTTATAGCTATACAAGCCTACCTCAAGAAACAAGGAAAATCTCAAATAAACAACCTAACGCTACACCTAAAAGAACTAGAGAAAGAAGAACAAACAAAACCCAAAGTTAGCAGAAGGAAAGAAATCATAAAGATCAGAGCAGAAATAAATGAAATAGAAACAAAGAAAACAATAGCAAAGTTCAATAAAACTAAAAGCCAGTTCTTTGAGAAGATAAAATTGATAAACCATTAGCCAGACTCATCAAGAAAGAGAGGGAGAGGACTCAGATCAATAACATTAGAAATGAAAAAGGAGAAGTTATGACAGACACCACAGAAATACAAAACATCCTAAGAGATTACTACAAGCAACTGTATGCCAATAAAATGGACAACCTAAGAAATTCTTAGAAAGGTATCACCTCCCAAGACTGAACCAGGAAGAAATAGATAATACGAACAGACCAATCACAAGTAATGAAATTGAAACTGTGATTAAAAATCTTGCAACAAACAAAAGTCCAGGACCAGATGGCTTCACAGGTGAATTCTATCAAATATTTAGAGAAGAGCTAATACCCATCCTACTCAAACTCTTCCAAAAAATTGCAGAGGAGGAACACTCCCATACTCATTCTACGAGGCCACCATCACCCTGATACCAAAACCAGACAAAGATACTCCAAAAAAAGAAAATTACAGACCAATATCACTGATGAATATAGATGCAAAACTCCTCAACAAAATACTAGCAAACAGAATCCAACAACACATTAAAAGGATCATACACCATGACCAAGTGAGATTTATCCCAGGGATGCAAAGATTTTTCAATATACACAAATCAATCAATGTGATACACCATATTAACAAATTGACGAATAAAAACCATATGATCATCTCAATAGATGCAGAAAAAGCTTTTGACAAAATTCAACACCCATTTATGATAAAAACTCTCCAGAAAATGGGCATAGAGGGAACCTACCTCAACATAATAAAGGCCATATATGACAAACCCACAGCAAACATCATTCTCAATGGCGAAACACTGAAAGCATTTCCTCTAAGATCAGGAACAAGACAAGGATGTGCACTCTCACCACTATTATTCAACATAATTTTGGAAGTCCTAGCTATGGTAATCAGAGAAGAAAAAGAAATAAAAGGAGTACAAATTGGAAAAGAAGAAGTAAAACTGTTACTGTTTGCAGATGATATGATACTATACATAGAGAAACCTAAAGATGCCACCAGAAATCTACTAGAGCTAATCAATGAATTTGGTAAAGTTGCAGGATACAAAATTAATGCACAGAAATCTCTTGCATTCCTATACACTAACAAAAAAAGATTAGAAAGAGAAATTAAGGAAATAATCCCATTCACCATTGCAATAAAAAGAATAAAATACCTAGGAATAAACCTACCTAGGGAGACAAAAGACCTGTATGCAGAAAACTATAAGACACTGATGAAAGAAATTAAAGATAATACCAACAGATGGAGTGATATACCATGTTCTTGGATTGGAAGAATCAATATTGTGAAAATGACTATACTACCCAAAACAAACTACAGATTCATTGCAATACCTATCAAATTACCAATGGCATTCTTTTACAGAACTAGAACAAAAAAATCTTAAAATTTGTATGGAGACACAAAAGACCCTGAATAACCAAAGCAGTCTTGAGGGAAAAAAATGGAGCTGGAGGAATCAGACTCTCTTGACTTCTGACTATACTACAAAGCTACAGTAATCAAGACAGTATGGTACTGGCACAAAAGCAGAAACATAGATCAATGGAACAAGATAGAAAGCCCAGAGATAAACCCATGCACCTATGGTCAACTAATCTATGAGAAAGGAGGCAAGGATATACAATGGAGAAAAGACAGTCTCTTCAATAAGTGGTGCTGGGAAAACTGGACAGCTACATGTAAAAGAATGAAATTAGAACACTCCCTAACACCATACACAAAAATAAACTCAAAATGGTTTAGAGACCTAAATGTATGACTGGACACTATGAAACTCTTAGAGTAAAACATAGGAAGAACACTCTTCGACATAAATCACAGCAAGATCTTTTTTGGTCCACCTCCTACAGTAATGGAAATAAAAACAAAAATAAACAAATGGGACCTAATGAAACTTCAAAGCTTTTGAACAGCAAAGGAAACCATAAACAAGACAAAAAGACTACCCTCAGAATGGGAGAAAACATTGGCAAATGAATCAACGGACAAAGGATTAATCTCCAAAATATATAAACAGCTCATGCAGCTCAATATTAAAAAAAAAAATCCCAATCCAAAAATGGGCAGAAGACCTAAATAGACACTTCTCCAAAGAAGACATACAGATGGCCAATAAGCACATGAAAAGCCACTCAACATCACTAATTATTAGAGAAATGCAAATCAAAACTACAGTGAGGTATCACCTCACACCAGTTAGAATGGGCATCATCAGAAAATCTACAAACAACAAATGCTGGAGAGGGTGTGGAGGAAATGCTGGAAGGTGTAAATTGATACAGCCACTATGGAGAACAGTATGGAAGTTCCTTAAAGAACTAAAAATAGAATTACCATATGACCCTACAATCCCACTACTGGGCATATACCCAGAGAAAACCATAATTCAAAAAGACACATGCCCCCCAGTGTTCATTGCAGCACTATTTTCAATAGCCAGATCATGGAAGCAACCTCAATGCCCATCGACAGATGAATAGATAAAGAAGATGTGGTACATATATACAACGGAATATTATTCAGCCATAAAAAGGAACAAAATTAGGTCATTTGTTGAGACGTGGATGGATCTAGAGACTGTCATACAGAGTGAAGTAAGTCAGAAAGAGGAAAACAAATATCGTATATTAACGCATATATGTAGAACCTAGAAAAATGGTACAGATGAACCGGTTTGCAGGGCAGAAATAGAGACACAGATGTAGAGAACAAACATATGGACGCTAAGGGGGGAAAGCGGTGGGGGGTGGGGGGTGGTGTGATGAACTGGGAGATTAGGATTGAAATGTATACATTGATGTGTGTAAAATTGATGACTAATAAGAACCTGCTGTATAAAAAATTCAGCAATGAAAGAAAAATGTTAAGTTGCTTGGGGAGGGGAAAGAGATTACTGCATTTTTAGACTTGGGGAGATTACAGTCTTACATTCAAAGGTTACCCTCAGAGGCCAACCCAGTATTTTTATAGAGGAGGAAAAGGAGGGATGGCTCCATAGGTTAGACAACAGCATAGGCCAACCCTTACTGCTGAGGCTGCACCCAGAAAGGTTTTAGACCGAGAAGCAGCAGGCAAAGCTGGGGCGGTGGTCCATCGACTGAGCATCTCCGATGTGGCCTCCGGGGGCAGCCCGTGGAGAGAAAGTTTACTCTGTGCTACATCAGACACTAAGCAATAGGGATCTGCTCCTTAAGTCTCCACACCATGATGTCACAGGAAAGGCTGAGGAGCTCCAAGTGGCAGAGCCCAGAGAACTCTGGACTCCAAGCCCAACCCTGTTCCTTCCATAATGCCACGTATTACTTCACCTCCCTGGGCCTTGGTTTCCCGATCTGTGCAGTCAGGAGAGTGATCCCTTCCCTGTCTGAGTCACTCTGTCATTATCAGGACCAAACAAAATGAATTAATAAGGTGGTGAGCACTCTTTAAAATGAAGGGCACATGTGGGTGATGATTTATTATGGGCCTGGATTCATTTAAGCTCACTGATCTATTCAGCCCACAGATATTAATAAGTACCTGGTTATAGTTTAACCTCAACTACCTCTTAAAGTAACTACCACTACATTTTTATCACCTACTGTATACTTTGTCTAAGTCACTCTGTCTAATTTCAGAAGAAGTTCCTTAGGCTTCCCTCCTAGTTCTCATGTCTCCTACTCCCTGCCCAATACTCACGTCTTCCTGAAACTTGGGTCTTTACAGTGGTCTCCTTCTCAGGACTGTTTCGACTCATTTATGTTTTGGCTGAGATCTCAAGGTCAGTACCACAGGCAACATGCACCACAGTCTGCTACAGATCAACAGAGTAAACAAATCTGGTTTACTTCTAAAGCTTTTTCCAACAGTGCCCAGCAGACACTTTCTAAGACAGGGCAAATTCTTTCAGTCTTCAGTAAAGATTTAAGAACCTGAGGTAACTTCTTCAAAGCATTCACTTAATGTTGTCTTTCCACCACCATATACCAAGCTCACAAGTGAGACACATATCACCCCTTTGATATTCTAATGACTTTGTAATTATACAACTGGCAAGAAAGGAAACTTGAAAAGTTAAAGGCACAACCCAAACGTCCCTTGGTGGATGAACGGATAAATAAAATGTGGGATATACGTACAATGGAGTACTATTCAGCCTTAAAAAGGAAGGAAATTCTGACACATGTTGTAACATGCATGAACCTTAGTGACATTGTGCTAAGTGAAATAAGCCAATCACAAAAAAACAAATTCTGTATGATCTCACTTATATGAGGTACCCAGTATAGTCAAATTCATAGAGAAAGAAAATAGAACAGAGATTACCAAGGGCTGGGGGGAGGGGAGAATAGGGAGTTATTGTTAAATGGGTACAGAGTTATAGTTTGGGATGATGAAAACATCCTAGAGATGGATAGTGGTGATGATTGCACAACAGTGTGAATGTACTTAATGCCACTGAATTATACACCGAAAATGGTTACAAAGGTAAATTGTATGATGGATATTTGGCTGTTTGGCTTCCTTCTAGTGTTTGACTATTATGAATAAAGCCACTAGAAAAAGTTAAAGGCAGCCTTTAGAATGTTGTGATATAGTAAGGGGAAATGTAGGTCATAAAAGACTATCATGCTCTTTCCACCATCTTTCCGTGCCACTGTAATGGTGCACATGAACATCCTGGCCAAGGTTCTCAAGATCATCAACATTGCTGAGAAAAGAGGCAAACACCAGGTTCTTACCAGGCAGTGCTCCAAAGCCATCGTCTGGTTTCTAACTGATGATACAGCATCCATTAATGACCACAGAGTTGGGTAAATTGTTGTGAGCCTCACACGCAGCTTAAACAGTTGTAAAGTGATCAGCCCCAGATTTGGTGTGCAATTTGATGATCTAGAATAATAACAGACTACCCGATCCCATCCCATCCGTTGTACTAGTGATCTTGGCTGGCAACATGGACCAAGTGGAAGCAAGATGAAAACACACAGGAGGGAAAATCCTGGGATTCTTTTTCTTGGGATGTAACACATACATACAAATATAATGCCTCAGTGAATAACAACAACAAATACTATTATTTCTTTCTTAATAAAATAATGATATATACTATTATATATGCACATAGTAAAGAGTCTTAGATAATATTCACCAAAATGCAAATAGTGAATAACTCTGCATGGTGGGATTATGAATAATTTTTTAAAATAAATTTATTTAGTTTTGGCTGCATTGGGTCTTTGTTGCTATGTGGGCTTTCTCTAGTTGCGGCAATTGGGGGCTACCCTTCGTTGCGGTGCGCGGGCTTCTCATTGCAGTGGCTTCTCTTGTTGCGGAGCACGGGCTGTAGGCGCAGGCTTCAGCAGTGTGACATGCGGGCTCAGTAGTTGCGGCTCGCGAGCTCTAGAGTGTGGGCTCAGTAGCTGTGGCACACAGGCTTAGCTGCTCCTCAGCATGTGGGATCTTCCCAGACCAGGGCTCGAACCTGTGTCCCCTGCATTGGTGGGCAGATTCTTAACCACTGTGCCACCAGGGAAGCCCAACAAATAATTCTATTATTTTTATGTTTTAACTGTTACAAAACAAAAAGTCAGCTGAATAAATTTGAAGAGCTAATTAGATTTATTCAATGATTCATAAGTCGAGCAGCATCTCATCTAGTAAATAGAAGGGCGCTCCAAGGAGTTGTACAAAATGGAAGGTTTTTATAGGCAGAAGGAGGGTGGGGCAAGGAAGTTATTAGCAAAAGAAAAGAAAGAATTGTTTCAGGCCAGGTCGTCTTCTTTTTTGGGGGGAAGAAAATGGCAGGGGTCTTATACAGATTATCTCACTAGTGCTGATCAGATTGTCTATTTGAAGGTCGCTTTCTGGGGAGAGGCTGAAACTGCAGCAAAATCTTGGTTTGTTGACATGGGGACAAATGACTCCATTTGGGGCTTTTATTTCTTTTTAACAATACAAAAAATACGTAAAGTTATTTTCTAGTGTATATGTCTGCTTCCCCTAGTCATGGCAGAGAACTTAAGTAAGGAAACATGGCTTTTCATTCCAGTGATCTGTTTCTTTTCCATTTTATGTTCTTAGGTGCTTACATGTTGTGAGGAGCTGTGGTTCACAGGTGGAGCCTGTGGCCTTGGAAAAGTCACTGAATCCTCTGAGCCTCCGTTCCTTCACCAATTAGATGAGAATAGTAGTAATAATAACAACAACAATAAAACCTACCTTTCGGTGTTGTGCAGAGGTGTGTGGTATGATAAGAAAGCACTCAAATGAAATTGATGTCACTCTTTATTACAGAAAGTACTGCTAGCATCCAGATTACCACAGGAAGTAGGGTTGAGGAGAATATTTTCAAAATTCTCTCCATTCCAGCCAACTGTAATCTATTAAGCTGAGGCTGCCACTGATCTCCACCACCAGTCCATTCCTCACTCCGCCTCCCAATCTTTGATCTTTAATGACTTGAATGTGCTAAAGAACAACCACTAGGGGGCACGATTTCATCACTTGATAGCCTGAGTCCCATTGCCCTAATTTCTTACCAGTGCATTTTACCATCCAAAAATTCTGTGAATACAAACCTAAGTATTAAGGAAGCTTTCCAGTGGAGGGAAACCCAAGGTCACAGGCTCACGGCTCCACCCTTTTATGGGTCTCCCCCCCCACCCCACCTCCTTTCCTCCTCTCTGTTGTAACTGGCACCAGTTCCCCTCCCCTTTGGCGGGTAGGGCCTTGTTTTGCTTACTCAGCCAGAGGTTGCCAGAAAGGAACTATTTTCCCCTTGTGGGCTGTGAGGCTAAACATTATTTGTCCTGCTCAAGGCTGCTATGGGACAATATTTGGTTTGAAGGACTTTTTTCTTTGCTTTGATTCAGCTCAAGGTGGCTACCAAGGTCAGCAGCTGTCTCCCTGTTTCTCTTCAACCTACCAACTTCTTAGCAGGTGGTTTAAGACCATTCCTTTAAATTCTTATTTTTCATTTGAGGGGTGGTCAAACTAGCCCCATTAATCTACTATGAACAATGACACTTGTAGCCAAATCCCTGCTTTGCTTCTCAGACTTAGAAGGCTCACTGCCCCTTCTCTTTCTGCTGCTAAGATTTCTTTTTTTAAAAAATTTATTTATTTTATTTATTTATTTTTGGCTGTGTTGGGGCTTTGTTGCTGCTCATGGGCTTTCTCTAATTGTGGCGAGAGGGGGCTACTCTTCGTTGTGGTGCGAGGGCTTCTCACTGTGGTGGCTTCTCTTGTTGCGGAGCACAGTCTCTAGGCACGCGGGCTTCAGTAGTTGCAGCACGCAGGCTCAGTAGTTGTGGTGTGCGGGCTCTAGAGCACAGGCTCAGTAGTTGTGGCACATTGGCTTAATTGCTCCGCAGCATGTGGGATATTCCCAGACCAGGGATCAAACCTGTGTCCTGTGCATTGGCAGGCGGATTCTCAACCACTGAGCCAACAGGGAAACCCCTGCTAAGATTTCTAAAGACAACCATTCTCAAACTTTGGTGTGAATAAGAAACATGTGGATGGACTTCCCTGGTGGAGCAGTGATTAAGAATCTGCCTGCCAATGCAGGGGGCACAGGTTTGAGCCCTGGTCTGGGAAGATCCCAAGTGCTGCAGAGCAACTAAGCACATGCGCCACAACTACTGAGCCTGTGCTCTAGAGCCCATGAGCCACAACTACTGCACAGCTATGAAGCCCCAACACAGCCAAATAATTAATTAATTAATTAATTTAAAAAAAAAAGAATCATGTGGAGGAGCATGTTAAAAGTGTACATTTCACCACTTCACACCCATTAGGGCAATTATTTTAAAAAAAATGTTGGCGAGAATGCAGAGAAATCGGAACCCTGTACATGGCTGGTAGGAATGTAAAATGGTGTAACTGCTGTGGAAAACTGTATGATGGTTCCTCAAAAAATTAAATATAAAATTACCATATGATCCAGCAAGTTCACTTCTGGGTATATACCCGAAAGCATTGAAAGAAGGAACTTGAACAGGTATTTGTACGTCTGTGTTCATAGCAGCATTATTCACAATAGCCATGAGAAGCAATGCCATTCCCTAACATTGGGGAGGAGGCTGTGATGCATCTCACAGAGTTCCAGCAGTTTTATTTTGTTATTCAGATATGTTTAAAAAATCCTCCTGGGAGAATTTATACTATGCTCTGTTAAAAGGACTAGGATTTGTGGCAGAAGGTGAAGGGGAACTTTCACTTTTCATTCTGTTTACTTCTGGGTTGTTTGTTTATTTTACATTGGGAGGCCCTGTATTACTTTTGCACTTAGAAGAAGAGTTCTTTAGTTAGTGGTGGAGGTATTAAAAGTGGCTGCCCCTCCCATTTAAAGCAACACTGGCAGTACAAACACAGATACCCACTCAAAATAGTATCCTTACATAATCATATGGATGATGATACTTTAGTAATTAGCAATTTACAAAGCATATCCACGTCCATTATCTCATTTAATCCATGGCGAGTCTTTGTGAAATAGGTAGTATTTTACCCATTTTACAGCCGAGAAACTAAATGCACAGTAAGTAGACATAATTGTTGTCTAAACTGCATCTTTCTCCCTCCTTATCCTCTGAGTGTTGTCTTTGGTTCGCTTTGCTGGAGTGTTTCTGGTACTTATTCTAGTCCTATAATAAAATATATTTATAATCCATTCATTTGAGGATAAGCATCCTTGGCTGAAACTGCCCAGATTGAAAGGGCTGTTCAGACAGGCAATGCCACCCTGGCCAGGTAGGAGCTAGTTCTGCTGTGTTTGTTTGCCTCCTGAGGTTATCATAACAAAATTCCTAAAAGCAAAATATCTCATGCATATATGTTTTAAAAGAAGCATCATTTTGTTTAGTCTGTGTGACAGGCAGAAACTGCATGAGATTTTTATTATGCAGACCTCCCTTTCACAGAAAGCTGAAATGTCAGGTAGTCTTTGAAGAGCTGTAAATGGCTTTTCCAGTTTGGGCAAAGTGAACCTCATCATTTGAGGGTAGATATTCCTGCTGGCAAATGTGTGGCTTTTAGTGATCAGGCAAATACAGATGATTTGGGTTGTTTGCCCTGCAATTGCAAAGATTTATTTGGCTATTTATTGTTTAATGGTTGTCATTAGTGGCCACAAGCAAATGAAAATGTCTTTGACTTCCACAAGTATCTCCTTTTAAATCAGGACTTAACCTCAGATAACATTTGTAAACCAAGAGTTTCTCCAGGATTGGCTAGATAATTTACACAGCCCTAGTGCAAGATGAAAATGAAGGGACCCTTGTTCAAAAATTATTAAGAATTTCAAGGTGGTGACATCGGAGCATTCAACCGAGTGCAGGGCCCTTTGCAAGTATACAGGTTGTACATCCATTAAGCCAGCCTTGGATCTCTTATACATTTAAAAAATTTATCTATCTGTGTTTATTTATAGGTACAACATTAACATATCACAGATTTTAAAAGATATAAAAGTAAGTTTATTGGGCAGGGAAGTCTCCCTTCCCTATATGGACCACTGTTACCAGTTTCTTGTGTTATCTTCCCAGAGATTTTCATTCATTTACAAACATACATATACATAATATATTATCTACCCTCCTTCAGGACCCGCATATGCAAATAGTAGCATACTTTACACACTGTTTTGCACTTTGTCTTCTTAACAATATATCTTAGAGATCATTCCTTATCACTGCAGGCAATCTCCTCATTCTTTTCCATGGCTGCATAATATTCCACTCTATAGATGTAGCAGTTGTTTAACCAGTTCCCTTTGATGAATATATAGGTTGCTTCCAATGACCAAAAGTGTTGCAACAAAAACCCTTGCACATCATTTTCCTACGTGTGTGAGTGTTGCTGTGGAATTATCAGATCAAAGATAACAGACCTTGCCAGTTGCCCGCTAAAGAGATTGTACCAATTTACATTCTCACCAATACAGGGTTACCAGGTTTTTGGATCTTTGCCAATGCAATAGGTGAGTGCTTCCTTATAGTCTTAATTTTCATTTCTCTTATCAGTGAAGCTCAATATCTTTTCAGATGGTTAGGGGTCAGTCTCTTCTGTGACCTGTCTATCCTCATTATTTCTTTATTGTATTGTGTTATATTATTATATTGCTCATCAATCTTTTTCTAATTATTTGTACAAATGCTTTATCCATTAAGGAAGATTGTTCTTGGTTTGTGATACTTTGAAAATATTTCCTCCAGTTGGTTTTATCTCTTTAACTTTGTTTTGCCATGCAAAGTATTTTTAAGATGTAGTGGAATTTATCAATTTTCTCTTATGGCTTCTTTTTAAAAATTTTTTTTCGGAGTATAGTTGATTTACAATGTTGTGTTAGTATCAGGTGTACAGTAAAGTGAATCAGTTATACATATACATATATCCACTCTTTTTTAGATTCTTTTCCCATATAGGTCATTACAGAGTATTAGGTAGAGTTCCCTGTGCTATACAGTAGGTCTTTATTAGTTATCTCTTATGGCTTCTGAATTTCGTATCATACTCAGAAAGATCTTCTCCATTCCCGTGCTTCCTTCTAGTATTTCTTTGATTTCATTCCCTCACTAAAACCTTCTTTCCATTTGGAATTTATTTTAGTATAAAGTGTGAAATAGGGACTCAACTGTATTTTTTTTCCAGATGGCTACCTAATTGTCCCAGCAACATTTATTGAATGTCACCTTTCCCACCGCTGATTTGAAGTCCTATCTTTATCAAATAGTATAAAGTTCCTATATATATTTGTGCCTGTTCCTGAACATTCTATTTCATTTATAAGAATGGTTAAGCATGATGTGTCCAAAAGGAGAAGATGGAGGAGGAGGGGGATAATAAGAATTATTTTTTATTTTTTTATTTTTTGCGGTACGCAGGCCTCTCACTGTTGTGGCCTCTGCCATTGCGGAGCACAGGCTCAGCGGCCATGGCTCACGGGACCAGCCGCTCCGCGGCATGTGGGATTCTCCCGGACCAGGACACAAACCCATGTCCCCTGCATCGGCAGGTGGACTCTCAACCACTGCGCCACCAGGGAAGCCCAAGAATTATTTTTTTAAAACTTCTTTCTAGTTTGAATAATGGTCATAGAGAGATGAAGATGGTTAAGAAACATAATGGATTGGATGAATCTGAGAGTCAGACAGACCTGGGTTTCAATCCCAGCTCCACACTTACCTAGCTGTGTGACATTGGGTGAGTTACTTGCCCTATCTGATCCTTAATTTCTTTATTTGTGAAACAGAAATACAGTACCTCTCTCATTGAGTCGGTTGAGAAGTAAATGAATGTAAAGTGCTTAGAATAGTGCCTGACACATAGTAAATTATTATTATTATTATTATTATTATTATTTACCCCTGGAGTGACCTGGTTTTATCACTGAAAGTCCCAAGTCCTGGGAAATTGCTTGGTCCTGAGAAAACTGGGACATTTGGTCACCCTTAACCCTATTGTCATGTGCAATGTGTGGTTTTTCCTTCTATCAAAACCATACTACTCAGTATCTACAATGCTTAGCTCAATTTTTACAGAAATATCACAAAATACAATTTTTTTCATAAACATAAAATCCATGCTCTTATCTCATTCCAATTGAGTGCCCCTCCCTGGGGCTGATAGACATTCTTTGGCCATCAGAGCCTAATCTAGGATTTCCTCTGGTTTCCACCTGAACCAAGATCAAAGAGACCCCCCGACTCCTGCCACCAAGAAGGGGTAGGTGTTGGGAGAGCAGTGGGGGTGGAGGTCAAAATAGGGGTAGACGAAAACACAAGGCAGATTGACTCCGGGACATCGAAGACTGGGGAATACTTCACTTCTAGAATAAAGAAACAGAGCAGTCTCTCAGGGACTGATTTGCTAGAATGTAAAAGAGCAGTTGTCTTCCTCACTCAGTAATCATTCTAACTTTAGCCCTGTAACAGACTAGTGGGATGTATATCACTGGGGCGGTAGTGCAGCATGTATTTCTTAAATCCTACCACCAAAGCTGCACCTACTCTGGGGAGGTGTGTCGGAGGCTCTGAATCCACAAGGACAAAAGTGCCGGGTCCTGGCTGATTGAAGGAGACAGGAAAGAGGATTATTTGTGTTGGAAAAATAAAATCTTGAGCTTAATCAGACTTAATTTAATGGTGCAAGGAAGAGAGGCCTGAAAGTCAGAAAACAAAGTGCTCATTCCATCTCTTTCATAAACTAACTCTAACCCCAAGCCATCCATTTCTCCCAGGGCCACCCTGCACAACTTCAGGGGGCGTGTGTCATTCATAGAAACACGTGAATATGCCCCCTTTGGGGCTGGTGATACTGAAAGTGAGCAGGACCCTGAAGCGCCTTCCCAGGTGCAAAAGCCCCCGTGTGTCCCCTGTTTCTTGTTTGTACGAAAAAAGGCTTTAGTCTACTAGGCCTTCCCTGAGTTCCAAAGAGCAGACTGAAGCAGTTACGAATCAGGGAAATGAGAGAATGCAGAAACAAAGGAAAAGCAGTCAAGCAAGGAAAGTAATGATAGCTAAAACAATAGTTCAGCGATAAAACAGTCTTAGTTCCTCCTTAAGGGATGTATGTAACAATCTGATGCATATCTTTGAGTTGTTCTGAAGAAACTAAGACCTTGCTAACCACAAGCATGTTGACCCCAGACTGGTTGGAACCAGAAGGCTGATGATTAAGATTCCTGACACATCACCCTGTTACATCACCACCAACCAATCAGAAGAAAGTCCACAAACTGCAACCCTCACCCGCCAAAATGTTGCCTTTAAAAACCCTTCTCTGGGGCTTCCGTGGTGGTGCAGTGGTTGAGAGTCCGCCTGCCGATGCAGGGGATAAGGGTTCATGCCCCGGTCCAGGAAGATCCCACATGCCGCGGAGCGGCTGGTCCCGTGAGCCATGGCCGCTGAGCCCGCGCATCTGGAGCCTGTGCTCCGCAACGGGAGAGGCCACAACAGTGAGAGGCCCGCATACTGCAAAACAAAACAAAACAAAAAAAAGCCCTTCTCTGAAAACCATCAGGGAGTTCAGGTCTTTTGAGCATGAGCTGCCCATTCTCCTGGCTTGGCCCTGCAGTAAATGCTGCACTTTCCTTCGCCACAACCTGGTGTCAGTAGATGGGTTTTTCTGCTCAGTGGGCAAGTGGACCCAAGTTTGGTTCAGCTGAAAAAACACTCTATTATAATACTAGTATGTCCTGGGTTTCTTGGACTCCTTCCCTAGAGAGTAAAGTGGTAATGAGAAACTAACCCTGATGAAGTAAATATCTATTGTTTCAGCTTCACCTGAATTCATTCCTCCTTCTTTGGTAACTGTCCCTAATTTTGCTTTGGGGAGTTACCTCTCCAAAATGGATAAAATCTGGCCAATCAAGGCACCCCACTCTCCCCTGGCCAAAGAATTCTGCCAATCAGATGCTTCCTTCTTTGAATTTGAATCTTGAGCCAAAGATTCAGGAAAGATTCAAGAAGACTGAAAACAGCGTAGATCCATGCCAAATGATATACCCTAAAGCAAAGGTTGGCAAACTGTGGCCACCAATCAAATCAGGGTCTCTTGCTATTTTTGTAAATGAAGTTTTACTGGGACACAGACATAGTCATTTGTCTATGTATTGTCTATGGCTGTGTTCATGCAACAATGACAAAATTGAGTAATTATGATAGAGACTGCCCCACAAAGCCTAAAATATTTACTATTTGGACCCTTAAAGAAAAAGTTTGCTAATCTCTTCACAAAAGATATTGCCCAGTAATTCTTGCTACTTAGATCCCAGGAGCTATTCTAGTTCCTGTCCATTCCAAAGCCGGGTTCTTCAGGTTTTCCTTGGATTCTGGGTTTTTTGTTTTGTTTTGTTTTGTTTTGTTTTTTGAGAAATTCCTTCTTTGCTTAAGTTAGAGTGAATTGGTTTCTGTTGCTTACAACCAAAGAAACCTAACTTTTTGGTATTTACATATACTTTGAACTTTTAAAATCACTTAGAGAAATTAATTGATGGGAGAGGATCCACATCTCTGTGTAGCAGCAAAGGTATGGCAATGAAAATGATGCCTGTTGTGGTCTATCTTTGACCTTATGAAGGATTAAAAAAATTGTGGCCAATAATCAATGTCAAAGCTTACAGTGACACCTGGTATGACCAGTTGTCCTAATTTACCCAGGATGGAGGGTTTGTCCAAGACTGAGGGGTTTGCAAACTGTAGCATTTTTAGTTTTAAAACAGGAAGTCCCAGACAAACTGGGACAATTTGATCACACATCTAGGATATTGTGTGATTGAAGTTGAATTCTACTGTTTTTAAAAATCAAAATAAGAGTAGTATTTTAAAAAATAGAGTATTTCAAAAATTCCCATTTCTTTAATTTGTTTTTAGCCACAATATTTTAAGCATTTAAAGTTTTCAAATAAAAGAGATCATGAGATTTTCATGTTTAGTTAAAGGGAGCACAACTTCACTATGTTTTAGGAATTCTCTGTTATAACGGATATAGTAATAATTGAATCTTGTCATCATGGAACGAACATTGCGTTAGGAATCCAGAGTTCCATGTCTGCATCCTGCCTCTGGGATAACAGCATTTCGTATGTGAACATTACTTCTGAGAAGAGTAAGGTGCCACACAAAGCAATATGTTATAATTATTGGTGGAAGAAAAGGAGAGTACAATCATTGCAGATAATTTCTGAAACTTGGGCCAAGAACCAGAGCCTGGTTGGTGCCGGTGATTTCAGAAATGAATCCAGTGCCGATGCTTGTGTGAAGGAAGGAGACTGATCCTCTGGATTTGCAGAGTCCTGGAAAATACCTTCAGTGATGAAAAACATCTATTTGGATTAGGCAACTTCCAACAAGTAGGTGGATTATCCAGCTTCCTTCGTTCAGAACTGACTGGACTTGTTTGGCGACTTCGTAACTATTAGGAAGGAAGAAGGAGGGATGTGCATGTTAAATCTAGTGCAAATATGAAGCACGCTGAGTTGGAAGATGGTGAGACGAGCTTCTTTCTGTGTGTGTGCAGAGGATGACCAGGGAGTGGAAGTGGTTGGGGGCTGGGCAGTTGGTTAGAGATGGGTTTCTCCCATCTCTAGAAAATTAATTCTGAATGATCTCAGAGTCATGGGATCTGTAGAGCCTGGTGGTTTGGATAAAATATGTAGAAAAAAATGAATAGGGAAGAGATATGGAAATAATTTTCTTCCTTCATCTTTCCTAGGCTAGTAAGTATAGAAATTCTGCAGAGCAGGCATCAGTTGACCTAGAACCCATTTCTCTTATAGAATTCAGGGGGTCTGTGAATTTGGGTTGGGGAAAAATGACATCTTTTTTTTTGCTAACATAAAATGAAATGTAGCATTTCCTTCAATTACAAATGTACTCAACAACCACAGTCATATTAGTGAACCTGAGACTTGTCACCAATAGAAATCACAGATGTTTTCATATCACATTATTGTGTTGTAGATATCATGAAATATTTGTGTTCATCACGACTTTGGAATTAATGATAGAAATTAGACTCACTGCTAGACTTTGTTCCTTAATGCACAAAGAGGTACATATATTACTACAATTTTGCATATTTTTATTTTGATAATTGTACTTCAATGTAATTGTTTTCTTTTGTAATCTTATATATCTTATTTTATACATTTGGTTTTTTAAAATATTTTTATTTATTTATTTATTTATTTGGCTGTGCTGGGTCTTAGCTGAGGCACGCCGGACCTTCGTTGCTGCGTGCAGGGCTCTTAGTCGCAGCGTGCGGGCTCTTAGTTGCCGCATGCAGGATCTAGTTCCCTGACCAGGGATCGGAGCCGGGCCCTCTGCGTTGGAAGTGTGGAGTCTTAACCACTGGACCATCAGGGAAGTCCCTTATTTTATACATTTGAAAATATTATTCTGGGAAGGGGTCCAGGGTCTTACCAGACTGCTAAGCACTCTGTCCCTGGAGCTCTGCTCTGGACACTACCCTGTGGAATAGCCCACCACCTTCCACCGCCCCCATGCTCTCCACACCTTTATACAAGCCTTTAAGGGGGCTCCGTAGAAACGTGGGCAAATGTTTCAGATAATGTGATAAAGGAGTATTTCAGCATGGTCATAACCAGGTAAAAATATTTGTTCTTGGGGGCTTCCCTGGTGGCGCAGTGGTTGAGAGTCCGCCTGCCGATGCAGGGGACACGGGTTCGTGCCCCGGTCCGGGAAGATCCCACATGCCGTGGAGCGGCTAGGCCAGGCCCGTGAGCCATGGCCGCTGAGCCTGCGCGTCCGGAGCCTGTGCTCCGCAACGGGAGAGGCCCGCGTACTGCAAAAAAAAAAAAAAAAAAAATTTGTTCTGGCTCTTGTATGTGGACAAGAACTGGAAAATAATTAACAAAAATGAAACTGTTTACTTTTAAAGTGTTGCTACATTATCTTTTCAATATTAGTTTTTAAAAGGCACTTCTAATCTCTTTTTCACTTAAGCAATATAGCTTCATTGTTGAAAAGTTTAAAAATATTGAGGAGTTAAAAAGGATAAATGTTCACTCTTCCTTAACCAGTTAAAAAAAAACATGCTGCATTTTATGTAGATTTTTAAGTATAATGTAGAGCTTTATATTCTGACGTGGAAAGATTTCTATCGTATGTTAAGTGAAAAAGCAAGAACTGTACATAAAAGAGAATTTCTTTTTTTTTTTCTTTTTTTAAGGATGTGTAGATACATATGACGATGCCTAGGAGGCCATACATCAAATAAGCGTGGGTGTTTACAGTTTGATTATGTGTTAATATTCGTCAATACCAATTTTGTTAAAGGAAAGGAAATCCTTCAAGGAAAAACATAGTGTTGATGCTAGGATTAGCAGCTTCAGGGTGTCCTGGGCATATCCTGTGGCAGCCTATGGAGGTGGCTCCAAGCATCAGATGTCTGGTGCCTGGGAGGGGCCCGCTAGGCACCCCCATGGAGCCCTCGGGGCCTGGGCTTCAGCTTTGCAGCCCCGAAGGTGCTATTTGGGTTTCTACGCCCAGAAAATATTTGTCTCTGGGGAAATGATTAAATTCACAAGAGGTAAATGGATAAACCAGAATTCAAATATTCTGAATTAGGATGATAACATCTGCCTTTCAGGGTGCATGAAAATGAAACGAGAGGATGTACTCAAAGCTCTTAGCAGAGGGCACGTGGGAAACCCTCAGTAAAAGGGAGCCATTGTTATTAGGAAGCTTCCCAAGAAGATTTACCTATAGGGGAGGTTAAGCTGGTCAGTAACCAAGAGGGCTTCCCCCGTGCCAAGAACACTGCTAAGGGCTTTGAGTACATCCTCTCATTTCATCATCATACACCCTTCAAGACAGGTATTATTATTCCCATTTTACAGATGAGGGATTGGGGCATAAAGTGGTTAAGAAACTAAACTGTGATAAAGCCAAGATTTGAATTCCACTCTGCTGTCTTAGCCAGCATTACCTTTGAGGATAGCTTGGTGAGCATGAGCTTGGAACATGTGTGTTACCTAGGTGGTCTTAATGGCAGTATCATGCAGCTGTGAGTGCCAGATATCTCCATGCCTACTAGCCAGTTGTGGCTTTGGGTGGGTCACTTGGCATGGCATGTATGGCATGTATCCATCATTATAGTGTCATACAGAGTATTTTCACTGCCCTAAAAATCCTCTGTGCTCTGCCTTTTCATACCTACCCCCTTCTTGGAACATCTTAAAGATGGCAGCTCTGTGCCTCAGTTTCCTCATCTGTAGAATGGGGATACTATTAGTGCCTACCTCCTAAGGTTGTTATAGGATTAAATGCGTTTAAATGGTGACTGGCACTTAGTAAGTATCCACTTAACGTTAGCCATTGATTTGACTGTGGTTGTGGTTGTTACCTGCCTCCAGAACTGATCTCCAAGTTGTGGATCTGGACACCTTGTCCCCCATATCGTACTGAAGATATAAACTGGCTCTCTGAGCAAATCTTCCTGGGTGCCTTATATAGATTATGCCAGTTCTGAGCACATTCTTTCTTTAGCCCGCGCCCCATAAGATATAAACAGTTTAAGCGTCCTCAGTTATACCCACAATTAAGTTGGTTCTCTCTGAAGTCACTCCCCCACCCTCGGGTTATTTTGATTTTGAGTGTTCACAAATTCTCTTGGAACTTTTTTTAAATTTATTTTTTAAGAGCAGTTTTAGATTCAGAGCAAAACTAAGAGGAAAGTACAGAGAATCCCTATATATTCCCTGCCCCCGCACTTGCACAGCCTACCCCATTATCAGTAACCCCCACGGAGGGGTACTTTTGTTACTAGTGATATATACATTGATATATCATAATCACCCAGAGTCCATAGTTTACATTATGGTTCACACTTGGTGGTATCCATTCTATGGACGTGGACAAATGTAGGACGGCATGTATCCATCACTAGAGTGTCACACAGTGTTTTCACTGCCCTAAAACTCCTCTGTGCTCTGCCTCTCCATACCTCCCCCCTTCTTGGAACATCTTAAAGATGGCAGCTCTTATTCCTAGAAACTGGATCCAATCCTTTTTCATTCTCAGAGTGTGACTGTCAGCCCATTAAATTGAGCACACATCCTTTTGCCATCTCAGGGTCCTGGTTCATCCATTCCCCAGGGGGGCTCTGAGTCCCCATGAAAAATAAAGGTGTGAATTGAGCATACATGGGGTTGGACCCATCAATATGCGTGTGTAATTTTTGGCAGTAACCACTCAGAGCTTAGTCCTTCCGGACTCCAGGCAGGGGCTGGGACTGGTGAAACTGAGGCAACGCTGTGCCTGGATAGCCTGAACCAGGCTCTTTGGCCTCCACAAGGGCCTATCCTTGGATACCGGACTCAGACGAGCACAGCTCTCCCGGCGTGTCTGCAGCAGGACTGAAATATTCAGCTGAGTGTGGTCTCCTACAGGCTTGTTGGAGCTTGAATGGGCCGGGGAATTGTCCTTTCCCTCAGCTGGACCTCACTGCAGGCCCTGGAGGGCTTGATGCTGTGCTGTTTTCATTCCTGACCATTATTCCAAGACAATAGATTTCTTGTGAGCAACAGAAATTCTTTATTATTGAAAGACATGCTGCTGACAAGAATGTTTCCATGAAAGCCTTCCCTTCCACCTCTGACCTCCCAAACAAAGGACACAGTCCACCCCTTCTCACTACATCCTCAGGGTATACCCAGGCCCCCATCACCATTTTGGCCATATCCAAGTCCCACTCATACTGTTATTTCCTTAACATTTTGCTTTAAATGTGCTCCCTGTTTTCTTAAGTAAATTAATTTTTCCAGAAACTTTATATCAGAAATATCTGTGAGACTTAGAGAACGAACTTATGGTTATCAGAGGGGAAGGGTGGGGGAGGGATAGTTAAGGAGTTTGGGATTGACATATACACACTGCTATATTTAAAATGGATAACCAACAAGGACCTACTGTATAGCCCAGGGAACTCTGCTCAATATTCTGTAACAACCTAATTGGGAAAAGAATAGATACATGTGTATGTATAACTGAATCACTTTGTTGTACACCTGAAACTAACACAACATTGTTAATCAACTGTACTCCAATATAAAATGAAAAGTAAAAAAAATTTTTTAAAGAAATATCTGTGAAATTGCAGATTTAATGAGCTGCATTTTTCTTAATATACATTAAAATAAATATACAAGTATTAAACATTTAAAATTTTTCCTGTGGATCACCTAAAACCAACCCTCCCAACTCTGCCCCAGGAAACCCTGGCAAGGTCTTTGAATTCTTCAGGAGACCTTCCCAGGTCACCTGTGTTGTCACTGTCGACTTCCCTCCCTAAGACCCCTCAATCTGTGCCCTCATGGGCAGGTGTGGCAGGAAGGAATGGGTCTGTTCCACTTGGAGGCCCCACCCTGGGAGTGGTGAGTTCTATGGCAAGGTGCCTTCGTCCACTCAAGCTTGGATTTCCTTCCTGTCTGGTAGAGAGAGACCCATTCTTTTTGTGATCAGTGATGAAAACAGCGTGAGGATTCTAATCGGCTCTCCTCTCTTGGGGATGATGAAGCCAGACAAGGCCCTGGGAAAGGGGGCATCAAAGGCAGGTGGAAGTTGGTGGCAGCTATGAAAAGAGGATGGCAGCTAGGGAGGACTGACTGACTGAAGACATTTGCCTCTTTTCACAAAGAATTTGAGGGAGAGGATGGATGTGGAAACACAGGGGCTCTGTGGGTCCTGGCTCCATCAATTGCCAGCTGTATAACCTTGGGCAAATCCCTGTATCTTCCTGCACCTCAGTTATTCCCAGTAGAATGGGGTTGATGATATTTAGTTACACTTGTCTTTTCTGCTGTCTAAGCTGTGGCAGGAATTGAATGGAAAGTAAAGTATTGCTGCTCTGAAAACTCTTAAGGTGAGGTCCTCAACTCTGGTTGCACTTTGGAATAACCCGGGGGAGCTTTAAAACACAAGAGTAAAAACCAATTCTCTAAGACCCAAACCAAGAGATTCTGGCATCTGTATTTTCCAATGTGCTTCTGGTAATTTTAATGTGCAGCCAAGATTGAGAACCACTTCCCTCGGGTTGTGCTGTCCAAATAGCTGTACCATTTAAACTTAAATTAATTAGAATTAAGTAAAATTAAGTAAAAATTTTAATTAAGTGAAATTCCTCAGTGACACTAGCCACATTTCAAATATTCAATAACCACATGTGGCTAGTAGCTGCCATAGTGGACAGTGCAGATATAGAACATTTCCATCATCACAGAGAATTCTATTGCCTCTTAAAGCATGGTCTATGGACCAGCAGCTTCAGCATTACCGGGAGCTTGTTAGAAATACACAATCTCAGGCCCACGCCCAACCGATAGAATCAGAATCTGGATTTTAACAAAACTGAACAAAATCTCTAGGGTTTCCATGAAAGTTCGTGAAGCACTGCTCTGAAGCATACATTCTACGCATTCATTTATTCAACCAATATTTATTAAATGCCTGGCATGTGCCAGGTACATTCAGGTGTTGGAGAGTGATTAGGGAAAAACATAACAATGTCTATCATTCTAGCGGGAGGAAACACATTAAGCAAGGAAACAAATAAGCAAACTTGTTTCAGAGAGAGGTAACAGGGGAATATGCCAGAAAGGCACTTGGGGGGAGGGCGGCTACTTTATATTGAAGGGGAGGGTCAGAGAGTGTCACTCTAAGGAGGGGACCCGTGAGTGGAACTTGAATGACATGGAGCTGGCCAAGGGAGGATGTGGCAGTCGTATGTTCTGGACAGAGATAAAAACCAAAAATGCCTTGATAGTAGGTTGCCAGATTTAGCATATAAAAATACACAATGCCCACTTAAATTTAAATTTCAGTTAAACCATGAATAATTTTTAGTATGAGTACATCCCAAATAGTCCCTGGGACATGCTTATACTAAAAAAACAAATATGTGGTTTTGCTGAAATTGGAATTTAACTTGCATCCTGTATTTTATGGAGACTCTACTTGAAAGAAAACCGAGAGGGCAGCAGAGTCGGAGGGACACGAGGAGGTGCAGTGTCACTGGGGTCGTCAGGGAGCAGGGTGCCATGAGGAGGGGTAGGACAGAGAACAGGGCCCAAATCTTGGGCTACACAAAGACAAGTTTTAAAAAACAAAATGGTCAGTAAAGGACTGTACTAACCACTGTCGTTTCTTCCCCTCAGTGACGTCATTGGTTTTACCTTCCTGCAACCCTGTGGTTTCTGGGAAGGGCGTCTTGGAAGATGAACAATTGTCTGGGCTGTTACACTTGGGTGGTGCTTGGGGAGACCTCGGACCACGGTTGACCTGCCTGAGCATAGCGTGCAGTATATATTGTTTGGTCTGAGTTTTTAAGTGCTCTTTCCCTGTTTGTTTGTTTAATTCCTGTGCTTTTGTATGTGATCTCCTATAAATCTCCCTGTCCTTAAGGACTATGTTTGACAACTTCATTTCCCCCCAACTGGAGACATTTCCCCTGCTAAGGGTCAAAAAGACTAATTACCCTAAACTGAGTATTGGAGACACCCTCAGGCTCACACATGACCCAGCAGCGCATGATCTCGGCCATATTAATAGAAGAATGTGATGAGAACAGATCTGTGCACAGAAGCAGTGACGTCCTCCAAGCCCGACTGTATTCCTGTCTGAAAATAAACTCCTGACCCCTTTAGCCACAAATGGGTGGAACCTCATTGTAGAAGAGGCCATGTGAGATATTCTATTCAGAGAGAAGCCTAGGCCCTGGGAAGATCATGATTTGCCAAAGGACCCCAAATTGATGATGGAACTTGGACCAGAACTCACAGCTCCTAACTCCCTGTTTGGTGCTCCTTCTACCCAAGTTGGGCTTGATAGTGGATGGAGGGTAGGAGTGGGAGAATTGTGGGGGGAGATGAGAAGGGCAGCAAAACATCAGCTGAGTCTCATAAAGTTCCTTAACACTTACAAAGCACTTCCCTACATTATTTCATTTGAGGTAGGTATAATTTCCATTTTGCAAGTGAGGAACCTGGAGCTCAGAGAGATTAAGTGACTTGTTCAAGGTCACACAGCTGTTATATGGCAGAACCAGGATTCAGACCCAGATCTTCAGGCTCCTTGGTCTGTTTCCACCATAACCTGGAAAAAATAGACAAGGAGAGAGCAACACGCTGGCCAGCAGTATTATCAGAGGTGAAGGGCAGGCAGTTGGGAGGGCAACGTGGCCTGGGAAGTCAGGAAGAAGACTGCTTTCCTGGAGCCGGGCTGGGCACTTTCCGTGCGTAAGCTCCTTCCATCATCACATCAAATTCATGAAAAGGTATCATCACCTGCACTTTACAGATGAGAAACTGAGGTTCAGAGAGGTTAGTTAAGTGGCCCTCCAGCTGGTTAGTGACAGAGTTGGGACTTGAATCCAGACCTATCAGACTTGAGAGCCTCAGCAGGTCCCCCCTGGGGTTTTCTGGGTCAATGGAAGTCTGCAGGATGAAACTGGACATGAGGGAGGCATGGAGAACATGCAAGGAAAAAGGACCAAGAAGGCTTACGGGTACAATGAAGGACCCTGAGGGTGAAGGTGCCCCCCACGGCTCTCCCCTCTGCTCTGTAGGCAGATATTGTCCCAGAAGCATTAGCCAAATCCCCTCATCTTTTTATGGTCTGTAGGTTTGCTTGGGGGCTAAACTGGAGCTCTACCTGTATTGCTCTGCCCTTAAAACTGCAGTATTCTGGCCCCCTTGCTTCTCTGGCCACCTCTCACAGGGCCTGCTTCCCTCTGAGCTGCCCCCCTCCCCCAGGACCACCAGCATTAGATAGGAAACAGAGCTTGCCTCGTTATCATGTGGGAACTTGTCCCATCTTCTCTTACCTCCCTCCCCCACCCCCAGCCTCCTAATTTTGTTTCCAAAATAATTTGAGGTTTTTCCCTAACTGAGGGTCCCTGATTGAATACTAGTGGGGAAATTCCTACCAAGTCTCCCCTATCTTTTCTAGTCAACCATCTCATTTTTTCTGAGGCTGCACCACTGACAAGGTTATCATTTTCCCCAGCACTTAATTCAGTGCCTGACTCATAGTAGGTGCACAGTAAGTCTTTCTGCCCTGAACTGACAGCAGAAGGGAGAAAGAGGTGGGATTATTCTGAGGGGCCATCATTGCTAATGTTTCCCTTGTTTAGACATCTTTTGTTGCTAATGAATCTCTCAAGCCTGGCGTCTGGGACATTCCTCCAAAGCCTCCCCATTAGAGGAGTCGCTGGATGACCCTCTTGTCCTCTGGGGGAATGTTGGGAGTCGGCACATCTGTTCCAGGGCGTCTGGGTTCCCATGTGGTCAGTGCAGCCTGCTGCCCACCAACCAGCTGCCACGTTGCTTCTTCTCCTCGCCTTCAGCCGGGGTCTGCAATCGCTGAAAAACTGATGAAAATTTAAGTCCAACGGGACATAAAAGTACAGTCAGGAAATGTAAGCTATGTTTACTCCTGGCAATAAAAGACCAACATCTGGGGCGTGTGGATGGAGGGTATATGGGGATTATTTGTACTGTTTTTGCAAAATTTGTCCATCTGAAAACATCTCAAAATAAAATGTTAGATAGGTAAACAAAGTGTTTTGCAACAAGGTTAAGTGAGATAGAACATGGAGCCAATAGAGGCAGGGAGTGGAGTAGTTAAGATGAGGGCTTTGGGGTCAGGGAGAGATGGGTTGGTATCTTGCTTTCCCACTTAAGAACTCTCATTCCTTGAACAGGTTACTTAACCTCTTCAAGTTCCAGTTCCTTCATCTGGAAAATGGGGATTATTAATGTCGACCTCCCTGGAATATCAGGAGATTAAATGAGATAACGCATGTACAGCATTTAGGATGATACCTGAGACTTGGTAGGAAGAGGGCAAAAAGAGACAGAAAGGACAAAGTCCTCCCCTTATCCAGTCTCAGAGAGATTTCTCAGTCACTGCCATTTAAGGTCCTAGATCCCACACCAGAGACCCACTGTGCAGTTGAAACCAGCCCCTGGCTTCAACCCGAAGTTGCCCATGTGCTGAAATAGGCCAGGGCTGCCTCCCATAGAATGTTCCCTGACATTCCCAGCTGGTCACCTTAAAGGGCCAGCAGGAAGGTGCTTATAGATCCTTCTTAGCTTGTGACCTCAGGGCCACAGTCTTTCATTCGTTCATTTAACAAAACTTCATTGGGTAAGGGTGGAGGGAACCATGGACTAGATAGTGTACTTGGTGTAGTGATATGACATGGAACAAAACTGACCTGGTCATTGCCTTCCAGCTGCTTACATTCTAGGAACTAGCCTTTCCCTATGATTTTCTCTGGCTCCCCTCTCTTGGCAACGCCCAGCTTTGGTCATTCCTTTGGAATGCAACCCCTCCTTTACTGCGGCCTGCAGGCAACTCAGGCTTACGGGTCACAGAAGGCAGGGACGTTGACAAAAGCTGGCAGTTACTGGGTCTGATGGTTCCTTGACTGCAGTCCTAGAGTATAATTCGGCCTTGGGAGCTTGGGAGGAACCAAGGGTAGCCGGTGGTGTAAAGCTAAAACTGCCTATCTGTGAGTATTTAAACTCCAATTGGCCTCCCCAACCCCACTCCATGTTCACAGTATTTTTAAACTAGTCTCTGCCCTATACTCTCTCTTCCTTCTCTGTCTGCAGTCCCTATCAGTCTGAAAAACTTTTTCCAAACAGCTTTCCTTCTATAATCAAATATGCCCTCTGCCCCCTACCATCCTACCTCACCCTCGCCCTGCCTCTCGGTCTGGGGCTGTGATACCTATCCAACTCCATCAAGAGTTCATGCTTCCTAGCATCTTAGATACCGAGCAGTCACAAAATCAGCATTAGCAAACCTGGCCACCCTCCCTATGTGGCAATTTTCCCACTCATTTATTTTATAGGAAAACTGGAGTGATAATTCAAAACACAATATAAATTGAAGGAGGAAGAATTTCACCTTTCTTACCCTCTTTCACATTCACAACTATCTCAGTAGACCTCTCACTTGTGAAAACTGTTTACCTTGAATGTTCTCAAAAATTAATTTCTTTCTTTTTTTTGCGGTACGCGGGCCTCTCACTGTTGTGGCCTTTCCCGTTGCGGAGCACAGGCTCTGGACGCGCAGTCTCAGTGGCCATGGCTCACGGGCCCAGCCGCTCCGCGGCATGTGGGATCCTCCTGGACCGGGGCACGAACCCGTGTGCCCTGCATCGGCAGGCGGACTCTCAACCACTGCGCCACCAGGGAAGCCCTTAAAAATTAATTTCTATTTTTCCCTTTAGAACATTATTTCAATATTATTTATTGAGAACCGTGTGTGTTTTACAACCTGTAGAGAAAGTCTTATATATTCTTCACAAATAAGACGTACAGTATACAAAAAAATGTAACTAAACGTATACTGAAGGAGGGGCTCCGGTCAGTTCTGTATGGTTAGATGCAGCTTCAGAGACTGTAAGACTCAATCTCTGAAAGGTGAAGTGTGTGTGTGTGTGTGTGTGTGTGTTTCATCAAGAAAAAAAATTTTATCAATTATTTTGTGATTTTTATATCATGAAACATGTCTCCACAAAGCCTAAAAACTTTTTCTTAAAAAGAGTCCAGGCTCTGGACTCAGAGACAGGCCAGGTCTTACTCTCCTTTCCATTATGTAATTGCTTATAGAAGTGGTATAAAAATTAAAAGAGATAATTGATATAAATTGATTACCACAGTGCCTCAATAGCTGGTAGCACAGGCTGCTAGCTGTGTGCCCCCACATCTCTTCTTCTCTTTGTTTTAATAATATAACCCTGATTTTTATCTGGGCATATAGACTCCCTTACAGCTAGGTACAGCCATGTGACTAGGCCAGTGGGTTCTGAGCAGAAGCATTGCCTGTGATTTCTAGGAACTCTCCTTAAACAGAGACACTCTTTGTCATCCTTATGCCTGTTTTTGGTCTGGACTCTAGATGTGATGGCTGGTGCCCCAACTGCCATATTGGAGCATGAGGAGGAGGGCCACACCCTGGGGATGGCATTACAGAGAGCTAAAGAGTCCTTGATGAGCAGGGAGCTGCCATTCCAGCACTGGACTTCCTAAGGATTTCTTTTCATAAAATATAAATTAATTTTTCTCATATTTAAAGCATTATTTTTCAAAGTGAAGCTAAACCTAACTATACTATAATTTTTATTGTCATCATTATTTTATTAGTCCTAGCCTGCAATCAGTCTCTCTCACAGATCCCCTCCTTAGGCCATTAAAAACAGCCTAAATGTTATCAATAGTACAAAGAATTTTGCCTTGGTTCTGATCTCTGTTGCCAACCCAATCATGTCTTTAATGAAGGGGTGCCTGGGTCCTCCGGACCCCTGATGGCATGCATGGCATCACCACTGTTTTCCCTCCTTTGATTCCCTCTCTTTCTGCATTCCTGGTTCTAGGTTTTCCCCACTTTCCATGGCTCTTCTTGCAGAATTCTCAACTGACTCACTGAGACTGAATCACCCTGAAAGAGGAGAAGGATTTGGACTAGGTAGAAAGGACGGGGAAGCATTCCAGGTGGGAGAAAACATAAGCAAAAGGGGAAAGCAGATGGAGCATAATTTAGGGATTAGAAGGGGAGTGGCTGAAGGTTTCTGCTGAGGGTGGTAGGAGATCAGATTGAATCGGGAAGGCCGGTGGGACCTATGAAGGGTCTTCAAGGCCCAGTAGAGGAGTTTGGACTTGATCCTGGAGGAAACAGAGAGTTACTACAAGTTACTGAGTAGGACAGTGACACAAGGCAAATGATGTTTCCAAAGGAATTAATCTGGCTGCAGAGTGCACAACAGATTGAAGGCAGGAAGAGCCTGGAGACAGGGGGACCAGTATAAATCTTCCACCCAATAATCAGTTGGTCAAACATTGTCAACAGACTTTGAAAGGGGCTGTATGAAACAGCAAAATTAAAGTGTAATGATTTCAGTTAAGCAGAATAAGAAGTCTTAAACAAAGTCTTTCCCCAGAACTTCCCACACAGAGAAAGTAGCCAGCTTTCAAATAGCAAAAACGGGTTCAATCCTTCTGGAAAACAATTAGGCGCTATGGATCAAGAGCCTTATGAATGTTCACATGCTTTGACCCAGTAATTCTACTTCTGGGAATGCTAGGGAAATAATCCAAACTAGAGAAAGGGGAAAAAAATGCCTGGAGATCTTAAACACAGAACACTTGATAATAGCAAATCATTAGAAACAATCTAAATGTTCAGCAACAGGGGGATGGTTAAGCAAACTATGGCTCTCAATTAAATGTTACCCAGGCATGAACTCCAAAGGATAAGAGGACCAGGCAGATGACACAGAAAATGCCCATGACATTAATTTGAGGAAAGCAGGATACAAAATATGAGTGTTTATCACACAATGGTTACCCCCAGTATAGAAAAAAAATCAGACTGAAAAGTAATATTCTAATCACTCCCATTTGTTTCATTAAAGTGGAGGGACTGTAGATTTTGTTTCTTTTCTCTTCAAAAAAATGTTTCCCCCAGTATGCTTTTGTTACAGCTATACCTTTAATTATAGGGAATGTCAGGAGAAGTCTTGCTTTTCTATTCATTCTGAATTGTTTGGCTTTTATAAGAATGTGTTAAATATGTATGACTTGTATTTTTTTCATAAGTGGTTTTTCAAAAAATATATATTAGTAAATGTGGGGAAACCATAAGAAGTGCTCATGTCATCACAGGCAGATACTTATATTCATCTTCTCTATGATGTGGTTTTTAAAAACATTATAGGCTTTAGAGTGTGTGGGGGGCCTGAGTTTAAATCCCCCTTTAGCTGGATGACCATGGCTAGGTTATGTGTGAAGTAGGGAATAACGCCTTCCTTGCAAAATTATTGGAGAAATCAGTGAGAAAATGGACAGAAATCTCTGAGCACAATGCTCTGCATTTAGGAGACACAGAGCAACGGTGGCTGTAAATCTCAGAAGCTGTTATTTTCTCCCTTCTGTGGTTTTCTGCCTCTCGCAGGCAGGCAGCTGAGAGTTTAAGGGGTGACCTCTGAGGAGGGAGACAGGAACCCTGAGCAGTTCCCCCCGCCACCTCCTGCCCTTGCGCTGCAGCCACCCTGGCTCTTCCTCACTCTGAGCCCACTGGGCAGTCTCTTCTCCTTTCTCTGCCTTTGCAATGCTTTTCCCTCTGCTGGGACCGCACTTTTATGATGGTGTGTAATGAACCGCTTATAGAAGACAAAGTTTATTTTCAAAAGGAAGTTTTTTCTCCATATACTCAGCCAGCATGTATTTAAGAATGGTTTTATGTTTTTCAACATTTAGGTTGGAACATAAAGTGGCCTTTGTTTGCTTAAATCATTCTGTGATAGCTCCCTTGACCCCTGGTTTTATGCAAGTCCCAGTTTACAACCCTGTTCAAAGCTACACAAGTCCCTTTGAACGGTCGCTGGGATTAGGAGAGAGACCAAGGGGGAGGAAGACAAGGAAGGCTTGGAGACCACCTAGGGCAAAGCAAATTGATGCCAAAAATGATTTTGGGGGATGCTAAATGACACCACTAATTTTCCCAACATCCTGCTTAATAAAACTTTCACACCGAGCCATATTTTCCAAGTTTCTCAAGGACTACTTAAGTGGGAACCCATTCAAAACCTTATTAAAGTCCAAGGAGATGATGTTTATTGGCTCTGCATGGACTGCTAAGCCTCCTGGTCTGTCAGGGGAGGCCTTGCTCCGACTTTGGTGTCCCCAGCACACTGGGCACTGAGGCTGTGGGAGGAGAAAGAGCCTCCTTCCTTCCCTGCCCTGGGTTCTGTTCTTGAACCCAGGATGTGGCGGCCAGTCTGGGACTAGAAACACTGGATGTGACTCTTTTTTTGGGGGGGGGCAATTAATAACCACCATTTATTGAGTTAGGTTAGGAATCCAAGATTCAAAGCCAGGGTTTGCTGGATTCCAAAGCAGCCCTATTACCATCACACTTCACTAGATGAAACTCAAGGCCACTAACATTGGGTTTTTACCTATTCACAGCATCTACTAAAATTATAAACAGGTTCTTGTCCTCAAGTCTAATAGCAAGGAGAGAATACTAAGTAGGTAGTAAAGATTTTCATTTTAAATAAGCTTGCTACAGGTATTATCATAGAATACTGAAGGCAGGGGGATGGGATGTGATCAGTTCCCTACTGGATGTTTACCATATCCAATTAAAAATATCCAGGAAGTAACAAAACCTAAAATGTGCTCCAGGGCTTCCCTGGTGGCACAGTGGTTGAGAGTCCGCCTGCCAATGCAGGGGATACGGGTTCGTGCCCCGGTCCGGGAGGACCCCACATGCCGTGGAGCGGCTGGGCCCATGAGCCATGGCCGCTGAGCCTGCGTGTCCGGAGCCTGTGCTCCACAGCGGGAGAGGCCACAACGGTGAGAGGCCCGCGTACCGCAAAAAAATAAATAAATAAATAAAAATGTGCTCCAACTAGACAAAGTAGCTTTAAAATATTCCTATTAATATGAAGCAATAAAGTACTGATGACTAAGATCTGATTATGGGTTGCCTGGGTTTGAATCTTTGCCCAACACTAAGCACCTGTACCCTCGGGCAAGTTACTTGTGCCTCAGCTTCCTTTCATGTAAAATAGGCAAAATAAAACTTATTCCAAGTTTTTTATGAGTACATTATGTAAAGTGCTTAGAATGTCACCTAATGTATTGGATGCTATAGAAATACTTATCATCAGTTTAAATAAAAAAGGTATCCTAGGGCTTCCCTGGTGGCGCGGTGGTTGAGAGTCCGCCTGCCGATGCAGGGGACACGGGTTCGTGTCCCGGTCCGGGAAGATCCCACATGCCGCGGAGCGGCTGGGCCCCTGAGCCATGGCCGCTGGGCCTGCGCGTCCGGAGCCTGTGCTCCACAGCGGGAGAGGCCACAACAGTGAGAGGCCCGCATACCGCAAAAAAAAAAAAAAAAAAGGTATTCTAGTTTTTAACACTTTTCTGAGCCCTGCTGCATGAAAGGTCTAAACAACTCAGAACTAGCATGTAACTAACAATGTATTTTTAAGTAGTAGGCTTCAAAGTTAAGTTCCTGATCCTCAAAACGCAGCTACTTAATTTATGATGCAATTATGAGTAATCAACTTTTCCTGAGCTTAACTATAATACAACAGATAACCTTTCATTTATTTATTTTAAATCCTTTTTTCATAGGAATTTAGAGACTATTTTCAAACTAGTACAAATATTTTATAAATAATATCTGGCAGTTTATTAACCAATGGAGTATATTGCACAAAAAACTACCTCACATCTTTCAGGAGGAAAACCCACTAAATTTGAAAAGTAAAGACGTCACCCTCTGAATTCGGACACAAAATGTGCTTTAGATATTTGTTTGGGGGAGGGGACACACACTTGTACTCAATTAAGAGAAACATTTATACAGTCTAGGTCTTTTATTTTCTTTATACCCATCATGGCATGAATTCATAGGGAATGGGCTCCAACAGTTCAGGCTCCTTTCCATTGGTTCTCACAAAGTGTGGGTGGAGCAGGCTGGCGCTTCAGTTGAACTCAAGTACCTTTCTCTTTGGCTTCCTTCTTTTTCTGATCACTTTCCTTCACCCGTTTCAGGAAGCTATCTCGGCTCTTAAGGTGCTTAATATGCTCGATACGCACATTAATTCTCTTGGCAAGAATCTTGCCCTTAACTTGTTTGTTTACAATGATGCCAATAGCATGCTGGGTAACATTGTAGACTCTCCCAGTTTTGCCATGGTAACATTTGTGGGGCATTCCTTTTTGAACAGTGCCCATTCTCTTGATGTCTACAATATCACCTTCCTTGTAGATTCACATGTTTGTGACCAAAGGAGCAAATCCGTGTTTTCTAAAAGGCCTAGAGAACGTGTAGTGGGTGCCCCTCCTCTTTCCCTTTGTGTTGGTCATTTTGGCGAATTACTGGAAGATGGTGGTTTCAGCTGAAAGTGTATGTGACTCTTGAACCACAGATTCTGCCCCTCCAAGAAGAGGGAAGCTAAGGGGGATGGTCACAGGAGAGAACAAAGCTTGGCTGGGACCGTGTTCTTTTTCTCTTGAGGCTACCGCTGGCCCCTTTTGCCCCAACGCTTGCTCAAAAGTCATCCGGTTTCACTTTCCAGTCTGAGTGACATTGTGACATGAACTGACTTAGAACAAAGGCGGGGGCCCTGTCTTAGGTGCTGTTGTAGTCCAGCACCAGTCACCTATTGGATGGTCAGTGACTGTTTGATGAATAAAGGAAGGCATGCGTGTGTGAACAAATGGATAAGACTACTTTTCATTCACTCCCACTCTGCCTAAGTCTTAGCCTCCTTGGCAGATGAAACATTATGGCTACTCATTGCTATGTGTCAAACCATCTTTTGTTATTACTGATTTTTAAAAGAATTAGGACTTTAAAAGAAAACAAACCCTAGAACATTGTTTAAGCACACAAGAACTCTGAATTCTATTGCCATGTGGAGAAGAGCTGTCCAGTGAACTGGGACCTCTCTGCTGACCTGCATATGATGAGAGAGAAAAAGTCTATGTCTTGAAGTAAAGACAGAAAAGAAGGAAGGGAGGGAGGGAGGGAGGGAGAAAAGAAGGAGAAAGAAGCAGAGAGAGATTGAGAAAGAAATTTGCGTTCTGGTCCTATGGCCCTGACTGAGCCACTCGTGGCTTTGTAACCATAAGCCTCAGTTTTCCCATCTATAAAATGAGATGTGGGACTGGATGAGTCCTCAGACTTTGGGAGGACATCAGAATCACTTGGGGCATGGGGAGAGGGGCAGTGGACGCTGTTAAACATGCAGATTCCTGAGCCCCACCCCCAAAGACTTTGACTGGGGCCCTGGGAACGTGCATGTTTAACAAGCCCAGCTGCAGTTGTTTCAAGAGCTCACTTGGAGAAAACAAGACCCGATGGCCTCAGAGAGGATGTGGCTCTGACCCCTCAAGGTGGACAGTGGAACTGGGAGGTGTACCAGTATTCCTCGTCCCTTGCAGAAACAGTCAACCACTTTGGGGCATGGTTTAGCTCTGGTTTAGATGGGAATGAATCACGAGTAAGTGGTGGAGGCAAAGGGAATGGTACATTAGCATCTTAGAAACCAGCAGACTCTCTCAAGGTGGCCTTTGCCTTGGTTGTTAGGACTTGTTAAATGGGACCGGAATTAATGCAGGTGCACTGTCTCCCTGACTTTGCCTACTGGGTGGAGATGGATCAGTACCTCCCATCAATACCTCCCATACACATACACTGCTCTTTACTGGCAGACACAGGGAAAGAGCTCAGATCTCCTGATTCCCAGTGTAATGGTTCTCCCAATGTACCATGTTGTAGGTAAATTCATATTTAGTAAACTAAAGGACTGAGGGATTATTAACAGTAAGTTTCTAAAACTTCTTACTTAGCCAGAGCAATGATAAAATTCCATTATAGACTGAGATTCCTACTCTAACGAAGTTAATGATAAAAATTCTAAGAGCCCTGGCGGTAAAGTCCATGTAATCCAGTCTTGTGGTGAGTGGGCATATGCATATATAAAATATATTTGCATATGTGTGCTTTGGATAAAAGATTGAAAGAGATATACAAAATGGTAACAGTGATTGTAAGTAGTAGAATTATAGGTGATTTTTATTTTCTTCTTTATACTTTATGTATATTGATTATATTCATTATATTTTCCATAATGAGTCATTTTCCTTTTTTATTTTTTTATTTTTTTTCCTTTTGCGGTATGCGGGCCTCTCACTGCTGTGGCCTCCCCCGTCGCGGAGCACAGGCTCCGGACGCGCAGGCTCCGGACGCGCAGGCTCAGCGGCCATGGCTCACGGGCCCAGCCGCTCCGCGGCACATGGGATCCTCCCAGACCGGGGCACGAACCCGTATCCCCTGCATCGGCAGGCGGACTCTCAACCACTTGCGCCACCAGGGAGGCCCTCATTTTCCTTTTTTAATCAGAAAAAAAATGCGTGCAACACATCTCTGTGTTTATGGATACTTTAGAGTTTCTAAGATGCTTTCACATATTTGTTATTGAATTTTATTCTTACTCTGTAGAAAGCACTCTGAGCAGGTGTTATTTTATTATCCCTATTTGACAAAGGAAGTAATTTCCCTATGTCACACCACACAGCTTGTAAGAGATGGACTGTGACACAAACCCAGATCTCCCAGCTACTTGTAACATTTCTTTCCACTCTGAGACCCTGTGTGTGTTCTTTTCTGTGTGTGAGTGACTTAGCTCCGGGGCATTGCTGCCCCCTCACACACACACTTGCAGTCCTGCCCTCACATCCCCTCCCTCTGGGTTGTCTCTGTCAGGAACCCAAGGATGGGTCTTCACCCAGGTTTCTGCCCTCACAGTGCTGGGAGCAGCCTGCTGCCCACGGCAGGGTAGACGTCCGCAGGTTGGTGACATGGACTCTTTCACTCAACATGGGGCCTGTTGTGAGCAGTGCCTGGCTGCAGGGCTCCCAGTGAAAGGCCAGGAGGGAGAGAGGCAGGTGTTCCTTGCATCACCAGTGAGGTTGAGCAGCTCTTGCTGTCTGGAGGAGGATCTGGGTTCGGCCCACTGCACGGCAGCTGGATGCTCGGTGGCAACTGGAAGGGAGATGGTGATACCGATGCTGTGCTGTGCTTCTTGGAGGATATGCCCCTCTGCCCCGCCCAGGGGCTGTAAATGGCTCCCCCGGGTGTTGCTGGGTTTCTTTCCTTTCCACAATCAGCCAACAGTCCCTGGACTACAGAACTGTGGGCTGAGTCAAAGGAGGAGAGGAAGACAATGTTGGACTAAGAGGGCGGTGTGGGAGTGAGAGGGGCCCGGGCACACATCCAGACTGACAGGGTGCCCTGCGTGACTTGACTTGCCGTATGACTTCTCTATGCCTGTTCCCTTATTTTTATTTATTTATTTATTAAAATTTTTTTGTTTTGCGGTACACGGGCCTCTCACTGCTGTGGCCTCTCCCGTTGCGGAGCACAGGCTCCGGACGCGCAGGCTCAGCGGCCATGGCTCACGGGCCCAGCCGCTCCACAACACGTGGGATCCTCCCGGACCGGGGCACGAACCCGTGTCTCCTGCATTGGCAGGCGGACTCTCAACCACTGCGCCACCAGGGAAGCCCTCCCTTATTTTAAAATGGTGATGAGGTTCGTGATGTTAATGACACCTTCCTTGCAGGATTGTTGTAAGGTTTAAATTGATTTACTTGCTCAATAAATTATTTATTATTGATTGTGTTCCAGATCCTGTTCTAGGTACTGGGGGTAGAGCAGCAACTGAGACAGGAAAAGGCCTGTCTTCATTTGGGGGGACGGACAATATGCAGTAAGTGTATAATGAAACTTCAGATGGTGATGAATGTGGTAAGAGAAATAAAGCAGGTGTGAGGCACAAAGGAGTGGGGTAGGCTGTTTAGGTAAGGAATTCGAGGAAGATGAGGTGAGACCAGAGCAGAGACCAGGAAGAAGTGACAGAGTGAACAAGACAGCAGGTGACAGTCCTGGCTGTCAAATGCGAACAGAAGGACCCTCCAGGGTGGCCATTCCTCACAGGCCTCTGGACCCTCTGACAACTAGCAAAGAAGTGGGCAGCCACAGAAAGACAGTGTTCAACTTGACATTTCCAAAGGTCTGGGTCCCACCCTTGAGCACCACTGCAGGAAGAGGCAGAGAGAAAAAGAGAACACTTTCTTCCTGCTTCTGTTAGAGCCAGGAAAACCTTACGTTTCACAATCTGTTTACAAGCCCGTCTCTCCTGGGATGTGGCTTCTGTAAGTAGGACTGCCTCTCACTTCTTAGGTGCCCCCAAGGGGCCGTGGTGAGCCACACAGCCATTGGAATCCTGATTCTGTCATGTACTTGCTGTGTGAATTCGGGCATGCTTCTTACCTTTCTGAGCCTCAGTTTCCTCATCTGTGAAATGGGGCATTTTTGTAGGTAACCCACAGGGCTGTGGTGAGAATGAACAGGTCCTACATAGTAAGAGCAAAATTATAAATTGCTCATTGTCAATGCTGGCACATAGTACGTGCTCAATACATTTTGTGGAACAAAAGCTCTAAAATAAGATAATGCTGTGTGAAGAATTTCATATTAAGAATTGTGCCTTGGGGACTTCCCTGGCAGTCCAGTGGTTAAGACTCTGTGCTTCTACTGCAGGAGGCACAGGTTCGATCCCTGGTCAGGGAACTAAGATCCTGCATGCCCGTGCAGTGCAGCAAAAAAAGAAAAAAAGAATTGTGCATTGCCCCCAGGAGGGACACAGCCATCATCTTGGAACACCTGTGAGACAGGCAAGCAAGCTAAACCCTGAATCTAACTCCTTGCTTCTGAGCCTCTTTTAACGTCTTGTTCTCAGATGGCAAACATGTCAAGCCATTAACTTGATAAGAATAGATACAGCACCTGACCTTGGCCTGAAGCTAAAAAGTGGCCCGTTTGCTTCCCGTCGTAGGCGTTGACTGTCGTCCAGCTCCTGCACATGGGGTCTCCCCCATCCCTCTCTGGAGCCATGTGTGGGCCCTGTGCTCCCCCCACCTCCACTGCTGGTGCATGGTTGTAGTTGTTGCTGGAAATTGGTCTGAGAATCAGGTGAGCCAGGTAGAAGATAAAGCAGAGATGTGAGGATTTAGCCAGATGCAAAATGTACCTTAAGTTCACGTGTTGCAAAGGTGAGACCAGCAAGAACCATCTTGGTTCCCAATTACCCATGTAATTGTATAGGTTAGAAATAAGCAGCTCATGGTCCTGGAAGAGGGAGAATTTGAGGGGACAAGGGGAGAACACCTTAAAGGGCAGAACTTGTTGCTTGTGTGGGCTGGGCATGTGGCTGGGGAGTGGGAGTGGATTTTGAAGGGCTAGCAGGAGTATCTGGTGGCCGAGGCCTAAGAAAGTGCCTCCCAGGGATCTCCTCCTTGCCTTCTCTAATTCCAAGCAAGCATCAGCATTTTATTTGCTCTCCTAAGACTCGACCCTGGCATGAAGAGATAATGGTGACCTTGAGACCCTGCGCTCACTCTGTCTGCCTTTATCTTGCTGTGCAAGCTGATGTAATGCAGATCGAATGCGTTGTCCACCTTCTGGCAAGCCAGGCCCTCTCTGAGTTGGGGGTGGGGGAAGCAGAGAGTGTTTAATGTCTTCTAAAAGATGGGGAGGTAACGAGAGGGCTGGTCCCCTCTACTTCTGCTCCTTGGGCAGCTTGTCCAGGCAGTCCAGACTCAACTGGGTGACCCTGAGCAAGCTGAATTACTAATAAATCAGTGTCAGGAATTGGTGTGTTTAGCTGAAGTGGGCAGCAGGTCCAGGCCAAAGTGATGTTTTACACTGGAGGTCTCTTCTAAATTTAACACTGTGTCTGTGAAATCAGAGTAAAAGTAAGGTGTCAGGATCCAAAGAGCTGGCTGACACTCCTTGGCCGTGTGGCTATGAGCAAGTGCCTTAACCTTTCTCAGCATCTGTTTTCTTAGCTGCAAAATGGGGATAATAATTCCTGCCACACCTAACACACAGGGTTCTTACAAGACTCACGCTTGGGCAAATCTACAACACATGGTATCAAGTTAGAAAGTACACGGCTTCTCGTGTATTTCCCTCAGACAGTGGTTGTGAGGTTCACCTGAGCTGTTAATGCAATGAGCAGCACATAGTAGACACTCAATAAATCATTATAAATAATTCTCATTGTTGTTTGGAAGAATTCTATATGTGCAAATGTGATCTTGCACAAATGAGACCACAGGGCCATATAAAATATAAATTATTATTTTCATATTTTATTGATCTGCTAGGAGGTAGGGTGAACAGATGGGCACACTGCCATCTGTCTCAGCCCAGGCAAATATCTCCCATCCAGATGAATTTAGAAATCCCCCTGCCATCCTCCTTGCATTTGGTGGGTCCCTAATTCAGACCTACACACAATCTCTTCCTCAAATATCATTTTCATTTCATTGTCCCTCTTGAAGCACAGTGTCTTTTATGGGATATGACCTCAGCACCTTCCAATGTGGTATTTGAAGAAACCTCCCTTCTCTGCTCTCAGGATCAGCTACCTCTTCTCCATACCTCTCTTATTCCTCGAGCCACCTCTGCTGGGTGGAACACCCTTGTCTCTTCTCTCTTTTTTCTTCAGACTCAACCCTTCTTCAACATCCATATCAACTCCTTCCTTTAAGGAAACTTCCTCTAACTTCCCCACCCCACAGATCACTCAGCTTGTACGGGGGGCTCAGTTTGTGTTCTATGACTTTGCCTTTGCCTAAACATAACCTTCTACACATTCTTTGAACCACGTGGCAGGGACCAGGTTTTCCGTTTCTTTTGGATTCCTAGCCAACGCTTAGTGGAATGTGCCATACAGAGGAGACCCACACTACATTATCTACCTCCTTAGGCTCCTCTTTAGCAGCAGAAGCTCCCTGAGGAGCGGTGCTGTCCTTCAATGAAACATCCTGTGTCAGATGCCAAAGTAGGTTCCTATACCTCCCGCCACACCCAGGTGGAGAGCCTGACCGGGACAAACCCTGCATGACGCACAGCTTCCCTACGCAAGTATAATAGCTCTGGTTCTCCAATTTGGCAGAGACCTTGCAGCCAAAAGAAACCCACGCAAGGAGTACATCAGAGTCTTGGGTCAGTGTCTCTGCAGCAAACTAAAATTTTTCCTCTAGTTTATGTTTCTGGTGTACCTGTATACAAATGCGCAGGCTGTGTATCCCCTGCACACACATCTCCAGTTCTGCTTTGTTTCTAGGCCTCCCCGGGAGTCTCAGAATCTAAGACATCTGACAGGATGCTATGTTGTCACTGGTGGGCAGGCCCTTAGGAAGAAAGAGCAGTCCTGAGCTTGCTTCAATGTGCAGATTTGCTCCCAAGTTTCTCTTCTCTCCTTTGGGTCTGTTCACTCAGCATTTGTGTGTATGCTTGGCAACCGGGGATATAAGATAAATAAGATCCTATCTCCCCTGGAAAATCTCACGATCTAGTGGAACTTCCTACCCCACTGGTAAGAGGCCTCTAAGGGGGCCCCTGGGTTCCTGTTCTTCTCTCTTGCTCCCCTAAATATTTGGGGTTAAAGACCATTTTGAGAATTTTCTTTTTTGGCCATGCCATGCGGCATGCAGGATCTTAGTTCCCCGACCAGGGATCAAACCTGAGCCCCCTGCAGTGGAAGCTTGGAGTCCTAACCACTGGACCACCAGGGAAGTCCCCAGAATATTTTTAAAGCTATGGATTCTGTCCCCAGAAAAAAATGCACACATAATTTGCATAAAACTCCAGTGGCTTTACAGACCTCATGATGCCATCCACAAACCCTACAGGCCCTAGGTGAGGAATACTTCTGCTCTTTAAAAAAAAATCAACAAGGATGAGGAGAGGAGAAACAACCTAAAAATTGAATACAAATAGAAACAGATGAACCTAACTCTATTTCAAATAAATAATATTACCACACTGAAAGGAGAGTAAATAAACCAACAAACAGAAATTAACAAATATTGAATTCTAGTTAGAAGGAATTTTTCCTGTAGTGGTATGGGTTAGCAGCCCTGAAATACTTTTTTGTGTGCTGTAGAACTGAGCAAATGAATAATGTACTGAGGATAATGAGAGACACTTCTTGCTGTTAAAGAATAGAGTTACAAACATGGAGCAAGGGAAGATTAAACTGAGTCTTGTGGTACTGAATTGGAATGGAGGTTTCTGTATGAGTTCATGATTGTGTGCATGTGTGTGTGTGTACAGATAGAGAAATAAATTAAGATGTAAACTTATTATTTATATTTCTTAGTTCTGTGTACTAAAGGGCTTAGAAGAATACCCAGTAGCATTGAGCACACCTGGCACCCAGATCTTGGTTTCTAAATACCATTCTCCACTAAAAGGAACTAGGGCTCCTTGGAGAAATGGCTGGTTTCAGGGCTGAGAGAGGGAAGGTGCAAGATGAGCCTAGAATACCAGAAGACTAGGAAGTGCTAAAGATGTAATGGCGATATGTCAGAAAGAACAGAGGAATCAGAGGGGCCCTCACTGATCAAATCTGGGCCCATCTGAACATCAACATAAATAAGAATGGCACTGGGAATTCCCTGGTGGGCCAGTGGCTAGGATTTCATGCTTCTGCAGCAGGGAGCACGGGTTTGATCCCTGGTTGGGAACTAAGATCCCTCAAGCTGCATGGTGTGGCCAAAAGAAAAAAACATTTTTTAAAAATAAGAAGGATACTATTACAGTAGAATATTCATAGAATAAAATAAAAACCTATGAGCTCATACTAATGTAAATAAATAAATAGGAAAGAAGGGATAGCTCTTCCTTATAGCAGAATAGCTACTAATAAGTATAGAGACAATGATGAAGTTAGAATATTATCACTGTGCAACCGTTAGTAGTAATAATTGATTCAAACAAGAATTATCAATGGATCATAAAACTTGGAAGTTTGATGAAGAATAGGATACCTACATAAACTAAAAGCACCTCCCTGCAAATTACTTATTAACTACAAAGGGAAAATTAGTAATTCTACAGTGGTTTAGCCTGGTGAACACAACAAATAAAAATTTAATTAAAGTTAACAATACCAATAAAGACACAAACTGACCTCATATGCCTCCTGCTATATCGCTCTGAGGACTCAGCGTCATTTCTATGGTACACCTGCCAAAACAGCACAACCTGAATCTAATTGTGAGGAACCATCAAGAAAACCAAACTGAAGGGTGTTCTACAAAATAACTAGCCTGTAATATCCACACACACAAAATCAGGTTCATAAAAGATAAAGGAAGGCTAGGGACCTGATCTGGATTAATGAAGACTAAAAAGATATGGACAGTAAATGCAATGTGTGATCCTGGATTGGATGCTTTATCAGGAAAGGAAATAGCTCTAAAATAGGACATTGTCAGAGCAGTTGGTGAAATTGAACATGAACTGTGGATCAGATAATAATTTTGTGTCAATGTTACATTAACTGATTTTGATAAATGTGCTGTGGTTATATAAGAGAAATTTCTTGTTCTTATGAAATAAACACTGAAGTATTTATGAATAAAGGGGACATAAATAGTTCAGGAAAAATGTATGTGTGTGAGTAAATTAAATAGATACATAGATATAGCTAGATAGATGATATATAGATAGATGAATAGATAAAATGATAAACCCCATGGGACAAAATGTTAGCAACTAGAGCATCTGGGTAAAGAATATATGGGAGTTCTTTATACTTTTTTTGCCAACATTTTCTAAAATTGTGAAATTATATACAAATTAAAAGTAGAAAAATATTTGCACTAAGCTGGAACTCTCATGCATTGCTGGTAGGAGCATAAATTGATACAACTTTGGAACAAAAACTAAACATACACATTCCTAGGACCCAGCAAGTCCACTTTTATGTTTTACAGAAAAGAGTGCTTATGTCCACTAAAGGACAGGTACCAGAATGTTTATAGTAGTAAAAATGGGCAATGGAAAAAAATTAGAAGCAACTTAAACATCCATCAACAAGAGAATGGATAAATACATCGTGGTGTATTCAAACTCCACAGCAATGGAAGAACCAACAGCTGACTGCAGCAACATGGATGAATCTTCAAGACATCATCTTAAGCCAAAGAAACCAGACACAAAAGAGTATATACCATGAGTCTATTTTCATGAAGTTCAGGCACAGGCAAAACTAATCTATAGTAACAGAAGTAAGAATAGTGGTTACCTTTGGGAGATGGTACTGTGAGAGGACACAATGGAACCTTCTGGATCTCAGTGTAGTAGTTACACAGGTGCATACATATGTAAAAATTCATCAAGATATGCACTTTATGTGTATTATTTAAACATTTTATGTATGCTATTTTGAAAGGGTTTTAAAAAAGAAAGAACTAAGCGAAGTCAGAAAAAGACAAATACCATATGATATCACTTACATGTGGAATCTAAAATATGACACAGGGACTTCCCTGGTGGTCCAGTGGTAAAGAGTCCGCCTTCCAATGCAGGGGACGTGGGTTTGATCCCTGGTCAGGGAAGTAAGATCCCACATGCCTTGGGGCAACTAAGCCTGTGTGCCACAACTACTGAGCTCACATGCCTCAGTGAGACAGCCCGCATGCTGCAAACTACAGAGCCCACACGCCCTGGAGCCTGCGTGCCACAACTAGAGAGAAGCCCGCACCACAATATAGACCCCGCATGCTGCAACTAAGACCCGACGCAGCCAAAAAAATAAAAATAAAAAAATGAAAAAAGACACGAGTGAACACATCTACAAAACAAAAACAGACATACAGACATAGAGAACAGTCTTGTGGTTGCCAAGGGGGAGCATTGGGGGAGGGAAGGACTAGGAGTTTGGGATTAGAAAAGAAAAAAAAAGAAAGAGTACTTACTCTAACCCTCACTTTCTCCACCCAGTCTATGGCTTTAGCTATAACCTCTGTGCAGTTAACTCATTAATCCATATTGCAGATCCTCAAAATCTACTCAGGCCTCAAATACATGTTCATAACTATATTATTCCTCCCCAGAAAACTTGCTTTCCTTTCCAGAAATGTGCACGCTGTTCAAGACGACTCCTGTCTGTGACCCTAAGCACCACTGCTCTCCAGGTTCAGTCCATTCAACCCCCTATATGTCCCTCCAGTTTGTCTCTTCCTCTCCTCACCGTCAGTGCCTTTGCTTAGGCTTAGGCTCCCATAATTTCCACTTGGGCCCCATCATCAGCCTCCTCACTTGTCTCCTTGCCTCCATTCCTACAATCTCTGTATTAACTCCTCAAGGCTGCTGTAACAAAGTACCACAAACAGGGTGGCTTCAGAAATGTACTCTTTCACAGTTCTGGAGGCTAGAAGTCTGAAAACTAAGGTGTCTGCAAGGCCACGCTCCCTCTGAAAGCTCTGGGGAAGAATCATCCAGCCACTTCTGGATTGCGGCAGTCCATGGCTTCCTTGGCTTGTAGCTGCACTACTCCACTCTCTGCGTCCGTCTTCACATGCCTTCTCCTCCCCATGTCTCTGTTTCCTTTTCTTAAAAGGACACGAGCAATTTAATTTAGGGCCCTCCCTAATCCAGTATGATCTCATCTGAATCCTAACTAATTACATCTGCAAAGACCCTATTTCCAAATAAGGTCACATTCTGAGGTTTTAGGTAGACACAAATTTTAGGGAGAACACCATTCAACCCACTACACTCCCCCTTCATAAAGCTGTTCTCTGGCTTCCAGAATAACCTTTTAAAAACCCAAATCTGACCATGGTCCTCCCTGCATTAAATCTCTTGGTGACTTACCATTAGGCCAGATGACAAAATAAAACCCAGATTCCTTAATATTAGGGAACGATCTCAAAAAGACTTTGGCTTCTGTCCTCAAGAAGTTTATAACCTGGGGCTTCCCTGGTGGCACAGTGGTTAAGAATCTGCCTGCCAATACAGGGAACACAGGTTCAATCCCTAGTCTGGGAAGATCCCACGTGCCGCGGAGCACCTAAGCCCGTGTGCTACGACTACTGAGCCTGCGTGCCACAACTACTGAAGCCTGCGTGCCACAACTACTGAAGCCCGCGTGCCACAATTACTGAAGCCCGCGTGCCTAGAGCCCGTGCTCTGCTACAAGAGAAGCCACCGCAGTGAGAAGCCCACGTACCGCAACGAAGAGTAGCCCCCGCTCACAGCAACTAGAGAAAGCCCGCGTGCAGCAACAAAGACCCAACATAGCCAAAAATAAATAAATTAAAATAAATGAATTTAAAAAAAGAAGTTTATAACCTAATTGGTACACAATCATTAACATACCATGGAGTGAATAGTGAGTCTAACATCTAGTTATATGGGACACTAGTAATAATAGCACATGCTTACACAGTGCCTGCTGTGTGTCAGGCCTGGTTTTAAACACTCACTACCTACATTTTAGCCCCGTTAATCTTCAAAAACAACCTTATAAGATAGCTACTGTTGTTACTTCCAGTTCACAGATGAGGAAATGGAGGTAAGAGGGGCCAGGACCTGTCCAGAGTTACACACTCATGAGTAAAGGGTGTGCTGGAAGTTGAACCCAGTAAGAGCAACACCAGAGAGTATGCTCTTAACCACAGTATTACACAGCCCTGAGGGCGTCATGCCTGATTCAAAGTGAACATTCTGACTTCTGTGAGCATCACGACTTGTATCAGGTCTCAATTTCCCACTGCAGTTTCCATGTTGCTATTTATTTATCTCTATTATCCAGTGGACTTTGAGTTCTTTGACAGCAGGAGTTGGGTCCAGTTAAGTAATTAAATCATTTATTTAACAGTTTTTCAGTGCTAGCCTGCTAAGTGTGCAGCACTGTTCCAGGCCCCAGTGAAGTCATGAAGAGTAAGACTAGTAAAGAAAGCACCTGCTCTCATGAAATTGACATCCTGGTTGGGAAGGAGGCTGGTGCTGAAACAAGGAACGGTTAGAATGACCGTCATATAGTCAAATACCCTGTTTTATTTTATTTTTCATACACGTTATTACTATTTGATAACGTGTATGAAAAATAAAACAGGGTGACATGAGAGTGACTGAGGACATTGCTTTAGATTGGGTGGCCAGGGAAGACTGTCTAAGGAGGTGACATCTGAGCCCAGACTCAAACGCTCAGAAGCACCCCACCATCCAAATGTCCAGGCAAAAATGTTGTAAATAGAGGAAACAGTATGTGGGAAGAACATGGGATGGGCAAATTACCAAACTCCTCCAAGTCTCAGTATTCCCATCTGAAAAATGGGAACAATAGTGCCCGCCTCTCAGTATTGTTAGGAGAATTGTGTGAAGACTGAGTGAGACAGAGGAAGTGAGGAGTCTGGCCAGCAGTAAGTGATGGTTTCTTCTTGTGTGTGTGTACACTTACACACTGCATCAGTCAGGGCTCTACCAGAGAAACAGAACCAGTAGGAGATTGTGTGTGTGTGTGTGTGTGTGTGTACACACTCTTGAGCACAAGCTGAAGCTACAGCCCACACGTGGAATTTCTTCTTCAGGGAAACTTCAGTTCTGCTCTTAAGGCCTTTCAACTACTTAAAGCAGTCCCCCACCCCAGATTATCTAGGATAATCTTTCTTACTTCAAGTAAACTGATTATAGACTTTAATCATATCGTCATATCCACAAAATACCTTCACAGCAACGTCTAGATTAGTGTTTGATTGAAAACCTGGGGACTGTAGCTTTACCATGTTGACACCAAAAGCTGACCATCACATTGGCCCAGCATCTACCCCAGTGCCCCCACCTGCTCAATACATGTTTGTGAAGTGAAGTGGCTCATTCCTAACCCCGGTACCATCATTTTCCCAGACAGACCTCAGTGTGTGACCACAACCATTCCATTGTCAGCAAGTAGTTATCAAGCACCTGTTATGAGTACCGGGGTGCAGGGGGTGATACCAAAAAGGCACAATTCTGGGCCCCAGTCTAACGAAGGAGATGAAACACAGATGAGTGCAAACAACCTATAGGTAAGTTCCCACATGAATGTCTAAACTATCATCAAGTCCCTTTCATCTTCCAGAATGATATTTCTCAGGGTCCTCTTTTTCTTTTTTAAAAATTATTATTATTATTATTATTACTGTTTTTTGGCCACGCCACACAGCTTGCGGGATCTTAGTTCCCTGACCAGGGATCGAACCCGTGCCCCCTGCAGTGGAAGTGCAGACTCTTAACCACTGGACTGCAGGGAAGTCCCGAGGGTCCTCTTTTTCTAAATGGGGACAATAGCCCCTCAGCTAGAGTCCCTGTCTCCAGTGTCCTACCCTCCAGGTTGTCCTATATCCAGGCTGTTGCTTGAACCATCCTCAGACATTGCTTTAGTCATGTGCCTCCCTGCTTAAGAACCATGAGAGCTCCTCATAGCTGCCAAGTCTAAACTCTCTGCCTCGCTTTCAGGCTCTCCAGAATATGACCCTCCCTGAGTGACATGATAGCCGTCTTAATTTTTTTTTTCTTTTCAAACTTTATCTTAATTTTTTTTTACATCTTTATTGGAGTATAATTGCTTTACAATGGTGTGTTAGTTTCTGCTTTATCCGTCTTAATATTTTTGAAGCGCTGCCAGAGAGAAGAAGGATTAGTGTGATTCTTTGCCGCTCCAGCAGGCAGAAGAAGATCACAGGTGGAAATTACAGGGAGACCTATGTGCCTCAATAGAAAGAATTGTTCTTTCTTTTCAGTGTGTGAGTGTGGGCAGCGGGAGCGGTGGCGGAGAAAAAAGGTTGCGTTTACGGAACCCTGATAATGCAGGGAGTATTGTGTGCGGCACTCATAGCACTGCTCTCTGCTCACCAATCTAAGGTAGCAGGAGGTTAACAGGTATTGCACATCCAGTCTGAACAGCGATCGTGTGAGGTTTCTGATAGTTTGGACAGAATATTGTTTATCAAGCCTCCTATATCAGTGACCGAAGGCAACAGAAGGAATATTTTAGATTTTCACGAAAATAATGTGTTTGTTTTGAATGTCTCATGTTCAGGTTGTAGGTTTGGGTTGGAGAGACAGGCAGGGGCCAACTTATGTAAAGCCCTGTGGCCGTAGTGAGGAATTTGGCCACAGAAGCAGAGGAGTGACATGATTCTAGGATGGAAGCAGAAGACTGAAGAATGAACTTTCTAACCAGTGAACTTTGCAACGATGACATGGATGGCCTTGGGCAGCAGTGAGCTCCCAGACCCAGGAGTGGGTCTGTCAGGGATGCTGTAGAGTGAAGTGGGGCTCAAGGCGGTATGACTTCTAAGAACCCTCCTACCTCTGACATTCTCGCTGGCCGGCCTTACCCCTTCCATCCCTTAACTTGCACCCTGGTCTCCAGTCAGGATCTCTTCAGCTCCTGCTGGGAGGTGGCACCAAATTGTCTCCCGGCTCTGAAACTTCTCTCTGTAACTACCCTGCTCTCCTTTTTGTCATTCACATTCTACCTCCCATGGCAATGCTCTTGAGAATAACTTAGTATAAAGGCACACCAAGGGACTGACTGACTAAGCTACTGTACATTTGTACAGTGGAATGTTGTGTGGCCATTTACATTGAGGTGATGGAAGAAAATTTAATAATGTGGAAAGATGGGCATCATATACTGTTATGTGAAAGAAGCTGTTTACAGTGTGGTCCGATTTTTGAAAATTAACAAAAAATAATGCATAGAAAACGTACTAGATGATGTTGCACATCAAAATGTCATATTCTCTGGGTAATAGGATTGGAGGTATTTTCGTTTACTCTCTGTTTTCTAAATTTTATAAAATTAGCATGACCTTTTATTGGCTTTTAGAAAAGTTTTTTTTTTTCATTTTACTATTCATCAAAGCCACCTCTTCCTCATTAACTCTGACCTACACTAATTTCATCTTTTCTGTCTCTCAATCTCATTGCTGGTTCCATGTAGTCTAGTATTGGGTTGGCCAAAAGGTTCCTTCGGTTTTTAAAGTAAAAATAAAAGACACATTTTTCATTTTCACCAAGAACTTTATTGAACAACATATTCACTGTTTTGTTCCCCTACCTTCCGCCATTTTTCAGGCAGCTTCATAATCCCATCTTCCCAAAACTTTTTATCTTTTTGAGCAAAGAACTGTTCCAGGTACCTTTTACAGTCTTCCAGGGAATTGAATTTTTTTCCATTAAGAGAATTTTTTAAAGACAGAAGTAAATGGAAATCCAAAGGTGCAATGTCTGGTGAATATGGTGGATGAATCAGAACTTCCCAGCCAAGCTGTAACAGTTTTTGCCTGGTCATCAAAGAAACATGTAGTCTTGCGTTATCCTGATGGAAGATTATGTGTTTTCTGTTGACTAATTCCAGGTGCTTCTCATCAAGTGCTGCTTTCAGTTGGTCTAATTGGGAGCAGTACTTGTTGGAATTAATCGCTTGGTTTTCTGGAGAAAGCTCATAATAGAAGACTCCTGGGACTTCCCTGGTGGCGCAGTGGTTAAAAATCCGCCTGCCAATGCAGGGGACATGGGATCGATCCCTGGTCCGGGAAGATTCCACATGCTGCGGAGCAACAAAGCCCGTGCACCACAACTACTGAGCCTGTGCTCTAGAGCCCACGAGCCACAACTACTGAAGCCCGTGCACCTAGAGCCTGTGCTCTGCAGGAAGAGAAGCCATTGTGATGAGAAGCCCGCTCGCTGCAATGAAGAGTAGCCCCCACTTGATGCAACTAGAGAAAGCCCGCCCGCAGCAACGAAGACCCAATGCAACCAAAAAAATAAAATAAAATCGATTCTTAAAAAAAAGAAAGACTCCCTTCCAATTCCACCATATATACAACATCACCTTCTTTGGATGAAGACCAGCCTTTGGTGTGGTTGATGGTGGTTCATTTCACTTGCCCCACGATCTCTTCTGTTCCACATTATTGTACAGTATCCACTTTTCATTGCCCGTCACAATTTGTTTTAAAAACAGAACGTTTTCCTTTCGTTTAAGTAGAGAATTGCATGTGGAAATACAGTCAAGAAGGTTTTTTTCACTTAACTTATGTGGAACACCAACACCAAAGCGATTAGCATAACTAAGCTGGTGCAAATGATTTTCAACGCTTGTTTTGGATATTTTGAGTATGTCGGCTATTTCCCGTGCGGTGTAATGTTGATTATTCTCAATTATGTCTCGATTTAATTGCTATCAACTTCAACTGGTCTACCCAACTCTGGAGCATCGTCCAGCGGGAAATCTCCAGCACGAAACTTCACAAACCATTTTTGACACGTTTGATCAGTCACAGCACCTTCTCAATACACTGCACAAATCGTTTTTTGCATTTCAGTTGCATTTTTACCTTTCTTGGAATAATAAAGCATAGTATGCCAAAAACGTTGCTTTTTTTCTTCCCTCTTCAATATTAAAATGGCTCCACAAAAATTCACCATTTTTGATTTTTTTTTAAATGCACACTGATATGACAGCTGTCACAATACAGTCTAACAAAATTGTTTCGAATGAAGTTAAAGACAACTAAGCACTACTGGAGCCATCTTATGGAAGAAACCAAATGAACTTTTTGGCCAACACAATACATGACTATATACTACTTTGTGTTAATACAAGATTGTTTCATTCACATTGGTCTTGTATGTCAGATTAAGAAAAGTTTTCTCTGGCTAAATTGTGACTTATTTTCTCACTTTCCTCTCTGGATAGCACTGTGCAGGAATTGACCCCTTGATGGTGGCTTGGAGCTGGGTCCTCCCAGTGCCACCTGGCTACCTGGCTTTCCAGGAAGACTCTGGGCGTGGAGATACCCCCAAAGCCCACAGTTCCCATGGGTGTGGTGAGCCCATGAAAGTGAGGCTTGGTTCCTGACCCAGGTACCCATTCACTGGCATCCAGACTCTCGACCCCATCACAGTGTTCTGCCTCTGTCTTCTCTAGTGATTGGGCCCAGACACCTACAGAATCTGAGGCCCTGTCCAAATTCCAAACTCATCCAGTAGCTAGAACACAGTTGGGGACTGGAAGGTCACTTTGCGCTCTTTTCTCATTATTTGTTATTAAAGCATTAGAGCTGAGGGGGTCTTTAGTGACTTCCATTCTTTCTGAAAATACCCCGTGTCCTTTTCTTGAAAAGTGGGCCTTATTGCCACAGTGTCTGCTGTGGTCCGGGTACCACGCCAGGCAGTAACTCTGGAAAGCTCACTACAGGGCTAAGGTTTGGGGAGGCACCCCTTTGTTCTCGTGCTTACTCCGTGCTGGGAGGCAGCTATTCTCTTAAACTTTACAAGCAAACCCTCTGAAATGACCTCTGCAATGACTTCATCATGCTCTTTTTACTCCACAGGCGATTCAAACTCCAGTGACCACCTTTTGGCACTGTTAATATCTCTCTTCAGCGCTAAATCAGAGGGCCAGGAGAGCTTACTTAGGGCTTAGGAAAGGAGACCCTGCTGTTTTCTTGACAGTTTGTTTCAAGTGCATTCAGACATGATTCTCCATAGATACTTGAAGGGCTGTCAGGTGGAAGGAGAACAAGATTTACTCTGTAACCAAACCCTGCTGATCTGCGACCCTAACCTCGCTCCAGTCAGGCGCTTTTCTCTGTCTCCCTCACCACCGTCCCTGCACAGACCACCATGCAGCCTTGCCTGGTTGCAGACTGCAACAGCCTCCTCCCCGGTCTGCCTGCCTGTCCAGTCTTGCTCCTCTAATCCTTTCTCAGAGCCTAAGTGATCTGTTTCAGTTGTAAATCTCATCACACCACACCTCTGCTTAAAACCCTGTAATGCCTCTGCACTGCCTTCAGGATAAAGTCTAAACTCCTTAGCATTGCTTTTAACACCCAGCCCCCACTTGGCTTTCCAGCTGCATGCGTTGCCCAGGCTGGCAGCCCCACTGAACCCCTTGCACACTGAACCCCAAGTGCTTCTCATTCTCTTACCTCCAGGTCTTTGCCTAGAACATTTCCCCGCCCTTCTTCACAGTTAGCTCATCTGCCTTCCAGGTGTCACCTCAGATGTCACTTTCCTCCAAAAGCCTACCCCATCACCCAGGGCCAGGCTGGGTATTCTTCTGTCCTCCAAACGACTGTCTAGTTTTACCCTATCACATTTCTTGTCATTTTATCTTGTAATTGCCTGTTTATATGTATCTTCCACTCCAGACAACAGGCTCCTTGAGGGCTGGAATGTTTTTTGTTTTTTGGGTTTTTTAAAATCTTTTTTTTGGGGGGGGCGGTTTTTTATCATCGTGTGCCCAACACCAGCGCCTGACAGACACTCAGTAGTTACTGAATGAATGACAGATGCAAAGATGATAGAAGTTTCAGGGGGGTAACTTCCACTCTATGTACTGAAGAACTTGCTAATACCTGGTTTGGTTACACAAAAAGGAACAGACGGACCCACAAAGCACAGTGAAAGCCCCGTCCCTGTAAGTATCCAGAGCCCAAGTGGCCGTCAGCAGGGAGCTCCTTCAGATGGCAGGTGGAGTACATGCCCTCCGCTCATTTCCCATCTGCAGGAAGGCACAATTAGATTCACTTCTGGGGACAAAAGATCTGGGTTGGGGTCCCAGTTCTGTATTTACTGTGAGACCTTGAGCCAGTCACAGCCTCTCTGAGCTTTCCTCATCTGTAAAATAGAGATGACACCTGCACTGCCTACTTCAGATTTTGTGAGAACCAAAGGAGATCACGTATATGAAAGTACTTTGTAAAAGCCTTAAAATAAAATGAAAGGTACTGTTATTATTTACCACGTCATCTTCAGGACTTGCAGCTGCACTAACTTTAGCTTTACAACTGCATTAGAAAACCAAGTGCCATATGGAAAGTTTTACTGCTGCAGGCAGAGAATTAGAGCAGAGAGATCTAGCTCTTCTGTGCCATGCCACTGTCCTAGGGAAAAGGCAATCGTGGGGATCAAGAGCACCTGTTGAGCTAGGATCTGTCAAAGGCCCATTGTTCCTGCCATCAGAGAGATTCCTTGGAGCCTATTACTAAAAAAGGGGGAGTAGGGCCCCAAAGTCTTAAATCACCGTGAAAACAGCAGAAACAAAAACTACAGACATACGCAATAAACCTTCCCTGTGGGCCCCTTGATTTACGCTTAGTCAAGAACAGTTGACAGCATTTCACTTCCCCTTTGGCAAGACAAACCCAATGAAACCGTTTAATTTAAAGGCTTTTTATTAGGAACCAGGGGAATGAGCTGCTTATCCCTCTGTAACAGTCTAGAGCAGGTCATCAGGCCCAGGAAGGAGACAGTGTCAGAGATGCTGTGGTGTGACTTGCTGCACTTGCTCAGGACCCGGAAGGAAAGGCGGCGACGACGGAGGGCGGCAGGAACTGGTGTCAGCCAAAACACCAAGAGCCTGGGGGGGGAGAGCCCTCTGCCTTCCTTCCCACCCCGCCCGAGGCTGGAGTGTGCCGGGAGACAGAGAACGCGGCTGGAGTGGGCAGAGCAGCAGTGCTGGCCGAACCCTGGCTCCATTCAGTGCTGCTTCACTTGCCTGCCCTCCACTCTTCTTGCCGCTTAGTGATTAGGTATTTGAAGAACTCATACACAGACCACGCGATGGCTGTGGAGGGGATCTGGTAAATTACTCTAGCCTGCACCCCTCGGAAGTAGGCGGTCACCCCGCCGACTTGATACACCGTCCTGAAGGCACTAGCCATGCCTGTGATGTGTCCTGTAATGTTTGAGTTCAAAGCCAGGGATTCCTGGGTGTTGAGCAGTGTTTTGCAAACGTCCAGTGGGGTTGTGGCAGCGGCAGCTACAGCTCCTGCGCAGGCTCCGGAGAGGACGTGGGAGCTGGGGTTGTACCGTCTCTGGGGGTTAAAGTGCTCCTGCAGGAATTCATAGGTCATGAAATGAATGGCTTGGAAGGGAACGTTCATGGTTAGCTGCGTGGTGTAGCTGCGGTAAAAGGCCCCGGCCCCTTCATTTTGCCACACTGCCCGTACACAGTCTGTCACCCGGTGGTACGGTGAGTTGTACATTTGCATCCTCTGCTTCACCACTGGCGGTGCCATCAAGGAGAAGAAGGGAGTGGTGACAACCATCAGCCGGTGAGCAGGAGCGTCCAGATTCGGAGTCCCAAGCCAGTGGATCAGCCAATGGATTGGAGAGAGAAAAAAGTATGAGTGAATTGTCAGCCTGATTAGTGAAGGTTTCCCTTTTTTGAGAGGAGGGGATAGGAGAGGGTGATAAAGGGCTAAAAAATAATGGACCCAATTCTAGGAGGATCTCTTTAAAACCAGCCAATTAATATAGGATATATCTACAGGTTAGACTCCAGAGGGTTTCCTTGAAATAAGTACCTACCTATTATCGTTACCATCTTACCCTTTCGTAACTCTTAAGACAAGAAGTGATTCAGTGGCAGTGAACATAATAATGAACACAGAGCCCTAACAATCCCAATCCTCAGGTACACAGAACACTGAACTCTTACAACATGAGGATGTCATCCTTCCACAGGAAGAGGAGAAGGGCTACCACAAACAAAATTCTTAGTCAAGAAGCATATGGCTTTAGTTTCCAAACATCTCCTACCCCCTCAAGTAGATACATGGTATAAGCTCAGGTATAATCTTCAGCTTACCTTTGGCTCTTTCCTTGCCATGGCCTTGCCCAGACAGGTAAAGAACTGGAACTTTAAGGAACCTGGCAACTGTGCTATCCTTTCATATTTGTTTGGGTACCTCTTTCTCCAACTGAAAAGCCAAGATCCAAGCAGCAGTGCAGGGACTAAGCTCTACCAATGTACCTTTCATTCCTATCTCAACCATTCTTCATTCCAACAAGATAGGCAGTATTTTCAAATGTCAGAATCCATCTTCACCTTTCTGAAGAAAAGTGAAATAATTTGCTAAATTTTTTACATCAAATCCACTATAAAGCGGACTTCTAGGAAGGCCCAGGAATAGGCCACATAGAGCCAGACGTTTTCCCAGGGAAGCCCCAGGTGAATAAATCTCACTGAATATGCTTCCTGTCTAAGGGACTCCTCCTAAGCACGGACAACATGGAGGGAGTGCCCTCTAGTGGTAAGACAACGTAACACGCCAGGATTTCCCACCAAAACTGATGGGGTGCTCCCTGGCTTTCTCCTGCAAACCAAATATAAAGGAAAAGCCCAGAGATGTAGACGCAGCTGCCCACAGAGGGAAAGGGTGAGGAATCATTACCTTCTGCTGGATTCATGGCTGCATCATGAAGTAATGTTGCCACACACCCGGCCGTGCCTGTAAAGGAAAAAACAACTGCCACATGTAAGGCCAGGAAAGGGTGACTGACTCACGGAGGACCCAGAGTGAAGGGGCGTGGCTGTGATAAACCACAGCAGGGAAAGGGAAAGTTAAGAGCCAGTTTAAAAGGTGGGAACCCACTGCTTCTAAATGCCTGTTCAGAGAAATGAAGATACTTGTTCCCTCTAACTTAATAAGGCCATCAATCTACCTTCCACAGCTACGATAGGAAGGCCAGGAAGAGTCTGAGAAACAGCCCAGATTTGTTTCAACAAAGATGGCTCTGAGAATAAATGCAGCTCATGCTCCGGACAGGAAGCAGTTACACTGTGGCCAAGGGATGCCAGCACATCAACCGCTTCCAGAGGCGGGAGAGCACGAGGGGCAGGTGGTCAGATCTCCACCACAGAATCTCACCTTCTATCCTGCTGCCCCATGCTGCCCAACCCCAGTCTCCAAATCCTAACATCTGTCCACCTAGACCTTTCCCTCAGGTCCTGAACTACCGTATCCCTCACCCTCTCCTCTCCACTTTCACTTTGGTTTTCTCCAGGCTGCCATCCCTTCCATTACTTCCACACAATCTCCAACCCTCTGGTTTCTCTGTACAGAAGCCCCCCGGCCCCAGCACCATTCACTTGTTGAGGCCTTGTCATGTCCTCCATGACACAAACTGCCTGTGGGCAGCTGGGATCCTGAAAAGGTGAGGCGAAGAGCTGAGGCTCCACTGATGTCTTCCTTGGGTGGCTGGGTTACCTCCAATCCTGCCCCGAGGAGTGGGATACCACCCAACTACCAAGAAATACATAATGGGGGCAGTTCAGTGTGTGTCTCCACATTACCAGGGCATCAGAAGCTGATACCAGGGAGAAAATGAGAGGAAAGAGTCAAGCTGGTACGTAAGGGAGGATATTGTAACCCTTTGTTGAGATGCCCCAAAGAAGGGGTGGGGCTGGAGCAGCCCATTGTCTGAGAACATCAGGTTTGGAAGTCCCTCCCCTATAATCTGGCCTACTCCAGCCCAAAGCTTCAGCTTCAAATCATGCTGAGACTGGAAAGCACTGACAACAGCAAAGCCCAAAGAGTTGGGAAAGTGGGGGAACCAGCACAGGAAGGCTCAATACCATTGGCAATATGGCTATTGCCCCCAGGGTGGATTACATCACTCAGTGTCTTTTTTAACTTTTCATAGCAGGCAAAATAGAGGGCGTGGGCAGGCCCTGCGCCAGTTGCTGTGACGTTCAGGCCTCGCATGGGCCTCCACAGCCCCTCCGTTCTTATAATCCTCCAGAGGGCCTCCAACACATTGCGATAGCGGGCAGCTGGATCAGGCTGTAGGCTCTGCATCCGGGTCTGAAAGTACAGAAAGGAGAAGTGCAATGTCAGTGATGGTGACTGCGCACCCAATCTCAACACTCAGGCTTGGGCACTGGGCAGACCTCCTACGTGAAATCACGCCAGTATGTAGAAGTGATACCTGGCATCCAGTTTTACTGCCTTCCAAATCTATGTGCAGTCTTTCCAAGCCTTGGCTGGACCTTTCTTTTTCTGGTCACCTATGACCCTACGAGTGGAACACCATTATTTTCCCTCAAAAAATCGCCCCTTGGTTAAGCGTTCTTGAACCCAGCAACATATATTAAGCCTGTGTTTCAGGAGAAGTTGCTTTTGTGTCTTAATAAACTCAGGCTAAGAGTTCTTTACAAGTGGTTTCTAAAGTCAGCTATTTACTGTCTACAACATACTTTATTATTTCTGAAGACTGATCCTGGGCCTGCTTCCTGGCCACACACTACACTGACTAATGAGACAAGAGCTCATCCTTCGATATAACCTTGATGATAATCTGGCTTCTTCAGACTATTTGGCATTGGCAGCTGGGCCTGTAAGTTAAAATTCTGGCAGAAGTAGTATTCCTAATAGATGCTGCTCTAATTTCCTAGAAAAGAAAGTTTACCCTCAAACTATGAAAGTGGAAACCAATCTATTCTCTAAAACTGAGGGAGATTCCAGATTTCTAATCTAAACTGACTGAATCCCAAAACTGGCATCAATGAATAAAATTAGTCTCAGTGAAACACAACCCTTGGAATCTCTAGAGGATTCAATGACTGGAATGAATGTATATGGTAGATACTGAAATTTGGGAAATTAATCTTACTTGAAATACTTCCCAAATCACAGACCTTCTCTGAAGGATGAGTCTCCAATGCAGATCTCTTGTCTATTGATCTATTTCAAGGTTAGGGTGGCATGGAGACTACCAGATAGTATAAAATCAATGTCCAGGGACTTCCCTGGTGGTCCAGTGGTAAAGAATCCGCCTTCCAACGCAGGGGACGCAGGTTTGATCCCTGGTCAAGGAACTAAGATCCCACATGCCGCAGAGCAACTGAGCTCATGTGCCTCAACTAGAGCACCCGCGTGCCGCAAACTAAAGAGCCCACGTGCTCTGGACCCCGCGCACCACAACTATAGAGCCCACGCACCACAACTAGAGAGAGAAAACCCGCACACCACAACTAGAGAGAAGCCTGCGCATGGCAACAAAGAGCCCGTGCTGCAACAAAAAGATCTCATGTGCCACAACTAAGACCCGACACAGCGAAAAAACCTAATTAATTAATTAATTAATTAATTACTAAAAAAAAAAATCAATGTCCAGTGCCTGGAACACAGTAGGCACTCACGATTTGTTTGTTGAATGAATGAATGAATGAAAGAATGAATGAATCTTAGCTTTGTCTGCACCAGTTCAAAAAGGCCATTAGTGAGCCAATAGGGGCAACTAACACCCAAGTACAGTTTAAATTCCTACTTCATTCCCGTCACTGATTCAATCTGGATTTAAAAGCTTGAACCTTCCTGTTGGCCATCTGAAATCCAAGAGTAATGCCTCTTCTCAAAAGCATGGGAGAAAACGAACTAACCAGATTAACAAATCCTGGTTAGCTGCAAGCAATCCACATTCCTCTAGTTATTTTCTCCTTCCTGCTACCAACAAAGAACTGGTAGCCTAAAAGATTACGTTCAATCAGAAATACACAATATCACTTATCACAATATGACACATCCTTTTCTACTTCTCAATTAAAAAAAAAAAAAAAAAGGACTTCCCTGGTGGTGCAGTGGTTAAAAATCCGCCTGCCAATCAGGAGATGCGGGTTTGAGCCCTGGTCTGGGAAGATCCCACATGCCGCGGAGCAACTAAGCCTGTGTGCCACAACTACTGAGCCTGCGCTCTAGAGCCCGCGCACCTAGAGCCTGTGCTCTGCAACAAGAGAAGCCACCGCGACGAGAAACCTGTGCACCACAATGAAGGGTGGTGCTCGCCACAACTAGAGAAAGCCCGCTCGCAGCAATGAAGACCCAACACAGCCAAAAATAAAAAACAAAAACAAAAACAAAACTAATCTAGTATTGGGGGAATGTTTAGAAATTGCACTGTTCTGCTGGAGTCAATAGCATATTTGGGTAACTAGTCTTAAAGGTCTGGCCTCAGAGGCCTGGAACCGTTTACCCACAAGAGAAACCTGGACTGTGTGTAAGTTACAATGAAAATTTTACACACACGTCTAAATCTAACTCACAATTCTAACTCAATGAAAATACACCCTCATGGAGAGGACCCAGGCATAAGCCAAACCAAATATACAAACAGATATGGCTCCCCAAATTTGTGGGCCAATCAATCTCTTTCACAGAAAGATGAAAACCTCTTAAAGATGAAATCTCTAAGTACTAATTAGTGAATAGTCTTCAACATAAAAAAAACCACTGCCTGACTTTGAAGAAAAGCCAAACAGGGGGCTTCCCTGGTGGCACAGTGGTTGAGAGTCCGCCTGCCGATGCAGGGGACGCGGGTTCATGCCCCGGTCTGGGACGATCCCACATGCCGCGGAGCGGCTGGGCCCATGAGCCATGGCCGCTGAGCCTGCGTGTCCGGAGCCTGCGCGTCTGGAGCCTGTGCTCCGCAACGGGGGAGGCCACAACGGTGAGAGGCCCGCGTACCGAAAAAAAAAAAAAAAAAACAAACAGGTAAGTAGCTTGGTAAGACAAGTCACACTTGAGTCAGAAAGGCTGAGTGGGAGACCCAGCTTTGCTAGCTATGTGGTCTTGGGTATGTCACTTAACCTCTGAGCTTCAGCAATGTCATCTGTAACATGAGACTAAGAATGGCTGGCTCAGAGTGCTGTTGTGGAGATTCAGAGTTAAGGCAAGTAAAAGCCATTGCTAATTTATGCGGTGCTAGAAATATAAGGCTTTTTGTTGTATTCAGCTATGTTTCTCCGAACTATTAGTTCACATCTCAAAATCTACAGATCATGGCAGTGTTGTCTCGTGTATAAGTCATTTTGCAAATATGCATATGGGCAACTAACTGTTCTTTAACCACTACCAAACCAGGCTTGATGTTGTATTTTTTGTTTTCATTTTAAAGTTCCTCTGTGGCTATGATTTATGTGTCCAGCGGTTCATCTAAAGGTCATGTTTAGGAAGGAGCACACCTGTGAAATTCTGTGCCTTGCTTGGTTCTGGAAATCTCCTTTTGGGAGCCTGTATGGAAGGCTTGGGAGTCAGACTGGGTTTAAATCATGACTCTGCCACTAACTATGTGACCTTGGGTAAGTTACTTAACTTGCCTGTTTTCTTCATCTATAAAATAATGAAAATGGTATCTACTTCATGAAGTTGTTCCAATGATTAAATCAGTAAATATTAAGGCACATCAGATAGTGCTTGACAAACATGAGCAACTGCCATTTACTGAATCCTCATTATTAGATATAAGAAAATCAGATAAGCCAATGTTTCCATTTCCTAACTGTCCACTGGTGAATGTATATAGATAACCATTGACATCTGGAGTTTGGAAAAGATTTACTTCCCTTTGTTCTTTCCCTCCTTAACTTATTATATAAGTTGTTTATTTGCTTCACGACTACGAAGCCAAAAAGCAGCACCTTGGTGACAGGTGCTTAACCAGATGATTTTGAGAAAAGTTTTGAATGCTTTACGCTGTAGAACCTATCCCTTTAGATAAAGTCTGGTGCTTGTCTCTGAAGCCCAGAAAAGGAAAACTGGGATTCACTTGGGCTCCCAAACCTCCCTATTATGACCATGAAAATCGCTGGTTGACTAACTATAGCCTAGCAAGGCTATGCTGACTTCCCATGGTCCCTCCCAAGGATATTTTAAGTCGACTTGACCCTGATAAGCGGTTTGGGGGTGCACAGGCTTGCATGCCAAGAGTCACTATCAGCTTTCACTTGCAAACACTGTGGTTGCCCTTTAGGCTCCAACACACATACCTGCCTCTAGTCTTAGGGTATGTTGGGCTGCTCTTCCTCTCCACCACCTATTTATGGTAGAAGAGGAAGAATAGCTACCCAGGGACAAGTGAACTGCAAAGCCCTTTCTGAAGGAAGAGATTTGAATTTTACTTTCATGCCTGCACAACAGTGTCTACTGTAAACAGTGTTTACTGACACGAAATCCTGATAGGCTCACCTAGTTTTTCCCTCTAATAATTTAAATCCCAGCATTAATGGCAAATGAAAATGATTCTTCTAAAACACGCTTTTGTGTTTTTGAAGACTCCTGAGCACTTTTTCCTCTAGATGAAATAATTATTTCTTTAAGGTAGTGCTTTGAGGCATGACTGTAATGTTGTATTACTAATTTTTTAAAAACAAAAATTCCAAAGCTTATGCAAATGAATAAGAACTGTTCTTCAAAACAGTTATCTTGGAAGGCTACAAGCGACTTATTCCAGCAATGCTGCTGCAGTTATGCAAAACATTTCTGGAACTCCTCTTTCCAAAATGTTCCCTCAGTGGGTTTATCAACCTCAGGAGTAAATCAGTCTCCTTCCTTTCCAGTCCTACCTTATCTTTGACCCCAATCATCATTACCCATTTTGATCTCCCACCTGAACTGCCATATTTGATTCTGAATGGTCTCATTTACTAAAACATCAACTCTGTCTTGTCACAGGACAAAGACTTGCCCCGTTTAAGGATATGTAGCCAAGCATTCCAGAGGCATTTCTAACAGAGGAAGTTATAAAATGTTTACAACAACATTAGCATTATGTAAATATATGGAGTAAGGAGATAGTCTCCTAAGGTAGTGGGACAACACTTAAATTGATAAGCTGAGGTAATATTTCTGAGGTAATATTTCTAAGTCAGTCACATTAGCACATTGTACTTTTCAAGCCATTCAATAATTTTCATTACTCTCCTTGATCTAGTTTTCATTTGATACCCATCCTGAAAGACAGCACCCTAGACTATCTTGGACTTTACTCACAGTCCAAGTATAGTGAGGTTACTTTGCAGTTAGATCATGTTAACTTTTGGATATATAGCATTAACAACTCACAGTCATTCAGCCTAGACTCTATTACATACATGTCTGAATCTTTTTTATTTGTACTTACACATATGACATTTCAATATTGTTAGAGCATTAGCCATCCTCTTACTTCTCTCTCATGGATTTTACTATTTATTTCTATTCCTCACCATTGACATGCGTATTTAAAATTCTAGGGACTTCCCTGGCGGTCCAGTGGTTAAGACTTGGCCTTCCAATGCAGGGGGTGCAGGTTCGATCCCTGGTCGGTGAGCTAAGATCCCACATGCCTCGGGGCCAAAAAACCGAAACATAAAACAGGTGCGATATTGTAACAAATTCAATAAAGACTTTAAAAACGGTCTACATCCAAAAAAAATCTTTAAAAAAATAAATAAAATTCTAATATCCATTTTAGCCAAGTGCATTTACCACAGTTTCAAGGGTATGGCCCTTGGTAGGAGTTACCTTGCAATGTGCTAGAATACTCCTACCAACTCGGTGTCATTCACAAAGCTTAAGGAGCACTTTCTCCATTTCCTCATCCACCTTACTAATGAAAACATGAAACGGTACTGGAACCAGGGAGCAGAAAAGAAAGACTTTGCATCTTCCAAATAGATATTCTCCTCCTGAATATGTAACTTTTTCCTAATTTGAGAAGAAAGCATACATCCAAGAGCTGTGAGGATATTGTTTAACTATATTACCCTTAACATGTAAAGGACAAACCAGTCTCTGTCGTTATATTTATTTCAACAGTCCCCTTGGTTGTTCCTTTGCTAATGCACAAGAATAAGAACTGTAAAGAACAATGTGCTCCCCTCGTCACCCAGCTTTCTTCAGAAGCATCTGACTTCTTGTACCCACTCATCAGCCTGCTTGGTGTGGCTGGAATTAGTTTTACTTTCACACGAATCATACCCTCTTGTTGATCCCTTTTTATTTTCTTCACAGTAACATCTACTTTCCAGTATTGTCATGCTTCCCTTCTAGACAACTTTTCCCTTTTTGTCAACTTAAGTGGCTAAAGAAATACACTTTGAGGTCCATCTCTCCTTGGAGGGCTGATGTGCTCCCTGCATATACACAATCCCAATCCCAGCTCAATTTTCATGTTCAGGAAATAGGTGGAGTATCATGCTTGCTGCACAGAGAAACCGAAACTTTTTCCTGAACATGGTCTTTGCCATATTATTTCCAGTCAGGAACTCTGAATTCTGACTGCACCATGATTTCCAGTCACTCATGGGTTAAGATTTAATAAGTAAATCCTTCATCTAGCTGAGAGATCCCAGATTCTGGTTCCTGCCCCATCACTTTTAAGGGAAAACACAGCAAGGAGCTTGTAAAAGCACTGGCCAGAGAACATCTCTAGCCATTAAGATCCTATTTAGGGTGTTCAGTAAGCTTTACCTTAATCAAGTTAGTAGTACTTACCTGTTCCCTTCCCATCCCACCCTATTCCTATTTAGTCCCAGTTGGGATCCAGCGTTTTGGCTGACAGATTTTCTTTCCAGAGTCCCAATTTAGATCTCACTGACGGTGAGAAATTGGTCCTGGCTTCTGAATGGGATCAGTTCTCGGCCGGGACCTTTCTTGCATAGGTGTGTGCTTCGAATAGTGTGGTGGCAGGAACCAGAAAGGAACCCTGGTCGGCTCCGGCTCTCGGCTGGGATCCTGGCTCCGGGCATGACACAGGGGTCGGGTCAGCCCCAGGTGAAGTTCGGAGCAGGGCCAGGTCTCACCTTGACGCAGTCGATGGGGTACATCACGCAGTGCTCCAGGATCCCTGCCACGGCGCCCGCCACCATGTGCGTGGTGACAGTGGCTCCAGCCGGCAGCGCCTCGTAGTCCGGGCCGGAGTCCGGATCCTGCCGTACCGGGGGCCTGCAGGCCCCGGCCTCCCCGCCGCTGGCCCCCCGGCCCACGCCCCGCTGCAGCCACCCGTCCAGCAGCGCCGACTCCCCGGGGCTCCGCCCCGGCCCAGCCGCCGGCCCCCCCGCCACACCGCCAGCACCCCGCCCCTCCAACTCCATCCACCCGGGCCAGCTGCAGCGCCCACCCCCGCCGCTGCCGCCGTCGCTGCCGCCGCTGCCGTTGCCGCCCCCAAGCCCCGTTGCGTCTGCCTCAGGCGCGGCCCAGAGAGCCCGGGGCCTCGGGCTCCCGCTTGGCCCCGAGGACACGCCCCTCTGTCAGCCATTGGTGCAGCCGTCAAGCTAGCCCCGCCCCCGGCTTACGTAGAAAAAATAGGTCTGTGGTATTAGTAAAGTTGCCTGTCATTCCTCCGCCCCGCGGCGTTGCGACAGCTTAGATCCCACCCCTTCCCCTTTGATCTTGGAAGCGTCTTGTTTATTGGCCACTTGATTGGCCAACATGTAAGATCAACCCGCCCTCCGACTTTTCTGGAGGGCGGGAGAGACTTAAGGCTGAACTTTGATAGGCTCAACGACTCTTGATACTTTGAGCGCGGGCATTGGCCAGTTTTATGTCGGGATCTGATTGGCTACAGGAAGAGGGCGAAGCGCCCAGGGGCTATCGAGGGGGAATTTCGGGCCCTGACTGGCGCCCGTAGAGCTGTGGGTGCTGCAGGCTGGATCGTGTCGGGGGAGGAGGGGAGGGCGGTGCCTGGCATTCAAGGTCAAACCGCTAACGGATGCGGTTAGGCCCCTCCTAGAGCGCCCGCCCCGAATTCCGGGACTCGCGGGTCGTGTGCTGGCGGGTGGCTTTGGCCCGAGAACTCTGTTCCCGCGGGATCTCGGCCTGGCGTTGGGTGGAGCGGGCCGGGGCCGGGCATCCCCTGGCGAGGCCCGCCGGATGTCGGGAAAACTGTTGCGACATGCAGGAGGAGGCCCGTTAAACTCCGGTCAGGTCGGGAGAGTTGACCCCTCCGTGCTGCGCGCGGGCGGACTCCTTAGGGCCTGATGTTCCTCAGGCCCCAGCGCCCGGCACTGGGCTTACCCCGGAGTCGCCAAGTAAACCCCGCAGTTGTTGAGTGAATGAGTTCTCCGGGGACATGCTGTCGCTCGGCCCTGCGCCAGGCCGAGAGCTGGAGGCGGGGAAGGGAGACGTCGAAATGGGGCGGGACGATTCAGAGACGACGACAGGTGGGGAAGCTGGGCAGTAGGTAGCTTCCCAAACACAGCAGGAAAGTACGGCAAATTTGGGTAAGCTTGTCGGACGCACAGCTTGTCCCTGAGCTGACTCACTGATGAGCTCCCCTGCCCGGTGATGATGCTTTTTGTGGTAAGACTGCTCTCGATCCCAGACGCTTCGGCTGGGGTCTCAGGGGGGCGCTTACTGATTAAAGAACAATACCAGCAGTTCCCAGCCTTGAGCACCACCTCCTGGGCGGTGACGTTGCACAGGTGGTGCTTTGCTAGGGCTGCGGGCTCGGTTGAGGAACACAGGCTTTCCCCACTCCGTCTTCCCGGCTTCTTCAGTCTCCCTTAACTGGAGCGTGTTTGCACAAGTCTCCCCAGTGTTTCCAGATCTGTCTTTACTCTTTTACTGAGATGATGATGTAATTGTGAACTTCTAAAAATCTGTTTCTAGCTTTTCCTTAGATAAGAAAGGTTTTTCTTTTTCTCTCTAAAGCTTAACCTTTTTATGGGTCTCCGTTTTGGGGGGGGGTTAAACTTTTTTTTTTTAAACTTATTCTCTTCCTATTCAGCACTGGCTATTTAACCTTTGGGTCTCGACCTTTTGGAAAATAATGAAACTACAAATTCTCTTCCCCCCACCTCCTACCCCCATGCACACACAAAATTTTGCCTATAATTTCTGAATTTGCAGTGTCCCTGACAGTGACTCGTGGACCCCCTAGGGATCCATTAACTTCAAGTTAAGAACCATAGGTTTCACAAAAAGAAACCCACTCAATCCTGCTGGAGTACTAATTCCCTTTACTGCCAAACCTACTCCAGTAATGAGCTATACCTGCCAAGTCCTTTCTCTCCTTAAGCCCTACATTTTTACTCCTTTATTCATTGGTCACAAATGACCTTTCCAAATCCAATGGTCTTTTTCTTATTCCCATTTTTCTTGACTAAGAGATAACACTTGCCCCCCATTGACCCATCCCTCACTGAAACTTTTTCCTCGCTTCAGGAGACACTCTATTCTACCCTTTAGACTTCTGAGTCTCGTACGCTTCTCTACCCACTGAGGGGGAGCATTCCTAAAGGTTTAATGCTTCTTGTTCATCTTTAATACTTTAGAGAACTTCACTACTCCAAATCTGTTTTCCTCATTGGAGCCCTATCTATTGCATACCTGTTAACTGAAATTTCCATGTGAATATTCAGTAAGTATTTATTGAGTACCAACTTTGCTTGGCACTGTACTTGAAGCTGGTGATACAGGATAGACAGAGTCTATGACCTCATGGAGCTTACTTTTTAATGGGGGGAGAGGGATAGACCAATAAAAATATCGGTTATCAGTTAGCTCTAGGTACTATGCTGAAAACTGTAGTAGGGGGGTGTGATAATGTATGACTGGGTGGCTATACCTGTATGACCAGGAAAGGCCTTTCTGAGGAGGTGACACTATGGTTAAGTTCTGAACGACAGGCAGGAGCTCATGATAGGCCCAGAGAAGAGCATTCCAGAAGAAACTGTAGGTACAACAATCCTAAGGTGAGAACAAGGTTGGTGTATGAAGGAACAGAAAGGGCAGTGTGGCCGGAGCACGGTGGGGGGTTGGAAGGATAGGCGGAGGGTGAATATCCACCTTAATTTCTGATTTAGCATGTCCGTTCCAAACTCAGCCTTTCCACTCCCCACTGCAACCAATTCCTCCACAATTTTTCATTTTCTACCCAGTCAATCAGACTAAAGCTGGGAGTCTTCCTTGACTACCTCTTCAGAATAATTATCCTGAAATGTTTCTGTTGTTGTTGTTCATGCTCTTCTTCTCCTTCCTATAGATATTATACTTTCCCAGTGTCTGATAATTTTACATCTGTATTGTGATAACCTTTGAAAGGCCTCCCTACCTCTGGGAGCTCCTGGCTTCACCAGTATTTTGAGTCCTCTCCTTCCAGGGACACGGTAGAATTGTTCTTCCCACCTCCTCGAAGATAGGCATGGCCATGAGATTTGTCTGACCAAGGAAGTGTGAGCGAAGCATGAGAGCCACACATTACCTTCTCGTGCCACCTGACTGGTGACGTTCAGATGGTAGAGGCACCGTCAGGCTGGGGCCCAGGTGAGGATGATGAAGCAGTCACGTATTTGCCACCCTCTTCCTTCCAGATGGACTTTCAGCATGAGTAAAAAATAAATCTCTGTGGTTTTAAGATACAGATTTTAGGATTATTCCATACCATAACATAATCTAACACAGCACTTCTCAGACTTTAATGTGATATTAATCATCTAAAGAATTTGTAAAAATGCCACATTATAATTCTGTAGGCCTCGGTGGGGGTCTAAGATTCTGCATTTCTGACAAGCTCCCAGGTAATTCTGATGCTATGAGACCCTGGACCACACTTCAAATAATAAGAACCTTACCCATCCTATCTGATATACCCTCTCAACACATCTACACACACTCTGTCCTACATCTCACCAGGACTTAAACCCTCCTAGAAAACAAACAAATTAGCAAGCAAAGAAACGACTTTCTTGGTGATATTCTTTTTTTTTTTAAATATTTATTTATTTGGCTGTGCCGGGTCTTAGTGTGGCACGCGGGATCTTTGTTGCCACGTGCGGGATCTAGTTCCCTGGCCAGGGATCGAACCTGGGCCCCCTGCACTGGGAGCATGGAGTATTAACCACTGGACCACCAGGGAAGTCCCTCTTGGTGATATTCTTTATAAACCCTGAATAGCTTCCCATGCCTGCAACTCCTCAGTCGGGCACTGTAGAATCTTTTTTTTACAACTTTATTGGTATAATTGCTTCACAATGGTGTATTAGTTTCTGCTTTATAACAAAGTGAATCAGTTATACATGTACATCTGTTCCCATATCCCTTCCCTCTTGCGTCTCCCTCCCTCCCACCCTCCCTATCCCACCCCTCTAGGTGGTCACAAAGCACCGAGCTGATCTCCCTGTGCTCTGCGGCTGCTTCTCACTAGCTATCTACCTTACGTTTGGTAGTGTATATATGTCCATGCCTCTCTCTCCCTTTGTCACAGCTTACCTTTCCCCCTCCCCATATCCTCAAGTCCATTCTCAAGTTGGTCTGTGTCTTTATTCCTGTTTTACCCCTAGGTTCTTCATGACATTTTTTTTCTTAAATTCCATATATATGTGTTAGCATATGGTATTTGTCTTTCTCTTTCTGACTTACTTCACTCTGTATGACAGACTCTAGGTCTATCCACCTCATTACAAATAGCTCAATTTCGTTTCTTTTTATGGCTGAGTAATATTCCATTGTATATATGTGCCACATCTTCTTTATCATTCATCGGATGATGGACACTTAGGTTGTTTCCATCTCCGGGCTATTGTAAATAGAGCTGCAATGAACATTGTGGTACACGTCTCTTTTTTAATTATGGTTTTCTCACTGTATATGCCCAGTAGTGGGATTGCTGGGTCATATGGTAGATCTATTTGTAGTTTTTTAAGGAGCCTCCATACTGTTCTCCATAGTGGCTGTACCAATTCACATTCCCACCAGCAGTGCAAGAGTGTTCCCTTTTCTCCACACCCTCTCCAGCATTTATTGTTTCTAGATTTTTTGATGATGGCCATTCTGACTGGTGTGAGATGATATCTCATTGTAGTTTTGATTTGCATTTCTCTAATGATTAATGATGTTGAGCATTCTTTCATGTGTTTGTTGGCAGTCTATATATCTTCTTTGGAGAAATGTCTGTTTAGATCTTCTGCCCATTTTTGGATTGGGTTGTTTGTTTTTTTGCTATTGAGCTGCATGAGCTGCTTATAAATTTTGGAGATTAATCCTTTGTCAGTTGCTTCATTTGCAAATATTTTCTCCCATTCTGAGGGTTGTCTTTTGGTCTTGTTTATGGTTTCCTTTGCTGTGCAAAAGCTTTGAAGTTTCATTAGGTCCCATTAGAATCTTAATTTCTTATATTCTTAGGACAGTTGTTTTCCCCATTCTCCCTTCTGTCTCCTGTCATTTTCTTTTCTGCATTAATCTGTGAGACCACTAGTTGTCTCAATGTTGTCTCAGTTATTTTCTTTAGTAATAGAAATTCCAAGTTTTAGCTTGGGCCCATGGCTTCCCAGCAGAAGTCTATACTTTCCCCAGCTTCTCTTACAGCTAGCATTGTCTGTGTGACTAAGTTCTGGTGAGTGGGATGTGAGTGTAATTGATATGAAACATTTGGGTTCTGCCTTTAAAAGGAAAGGTTATGTCCTCTTTGAGTATTTTCCTCATTTTCTCCCTTCTTGTCATCTAGCATACAGACCCAAAATGTCAACCATTTTTGGCCATGAGGACAAGGCCTCTACCTTAGCAGGTAGCAGAGCAAAAGGTAAAGGAAACCTGCTACCTTATGGATTACAGTAGTACCTCTGGACTACGCGTGCTCCGGTACATGAGAAAACTTGTTTAGGTAGTTGCTGTTAGTCTGAATCTTTATTACAGCAGCTGATTTATATCCTAACCAGCACATGTTCTTCCCGAGAATGCATTTCTCTCTTATAAAAATCTCATCTTGAAGGTCTAAAACAGGTCCCACTACTTATTCCGGCTTACATTACCCTCTTTCCCTGAACTGCCATTGTACATGACCAGACATGAGGTATGAGTATAATAAAGAATGGGGTTGATTCTGGCAGCCACACTTGAAAATAAGACTGATTTCTTTACAGTCACTTAAAGAGAAATTGATTCCTAAATTATCAAGAATAGACAATAAGAGCTGTAGGAATTCAGAGAGGGGGCAATCAGTAAGGGCTGAAGGGATAAGAAGCTAGGATTATGTATTTTAGCAGTTTCAAACTGGAGAATGTGTACAGGAAGACTTTCCAACGGGTATGTGGGGGACAGTTTAAGGGAATCAATTTGCTGTTCCTCATTTTCCCTATCTTTCATAAAATTCATCTTCATAAGAAAGCTGACGAGGCAGTTCTCCTTTCCTTCCTCCCGTTTCTCACTGTCCTCCCACCTTATGAAAGACACGTGTGCCTTTGCCCGTCCTATATCTTGTTATAATTCATTGCCCTGGTGCGTAAAAACCTCCAGGTAGCCAGAAGACTGAAAGAGCATCTTCTTTTGGAACTTTAGTTAGTTAGTTGCATCATCCTTTAAGCAATAAACTGTTTCCCTTTGCACATTTTTTTTTCGGGTGGTGGTAGTTACTGCAATCACACCACCTTTTTAAATTTTTTGTTTGTTTGTTTCTCCTAAAGGATCTTATTTCTAAAAGAAAAAAAGGCAAAACAAGGAAAATCACTAATTTTGATCAGGCTAAGAAACAAACATCATGTCATCTCTGGCTCATAGGCAAAATCCCCCCAAATTAGTTTAGTTTCACTGGTTCTTGTCTAGTAGGAAGTTTCAGTTCATTTCGTACTCAAGTTGAAACACAGGAGAAAAGTATTATTTGATATGGTAAATCCATATTATTTGGGCACAGATCTTCTCACTGCCACTCATTTTTCCCCTTCATTTATGCATTTCTATTATATCCTTATTACCTTGGCAGAAACATGTTGTAAATTATGTAAATAATCCCCCTAAACAATTATTTTTACACCATTTTGTAAACTCTACCTACTAGTCATATAAAATCTTCTCTTCTTTTTGCTGTTTATTTTCACAAACTAGATAAAACTGCACCCTTTTTTTTTCTTGGCTGCATTGGGTCTTTGTTGCTGCGTGCAGGCTTTCTCTAGTTGTGGCATGCGGGGGCTACTCTTCGTTGTGGTGCACAGGCTTCTCATTGCTGTGGCTTCTCTTGTTGTGGAGCATCGGCTCTAGGCATGTGGGCTCAGTAGTTGTGGCACGTGGGATCTTCCCGGACCAGGGATCTAACCCATGTCCCCTGCATTGGCAGGCAGATTCTTAACCACTGTGCCACCAGGGAAGTCCAAAACTGCACTCTTAAAAGCATCTACTTATGTACCTGGTAAAATAAAAGTGTTCCCAAAATATAACCTAAGATATAATGGCCTGAGCTTTTGGAAACCATTTCATTTAATTAGAATTAATATCTTCATCTCAGATGGTGACATGTTCTTTTAATTCTGTCAAATGTATAATTTTAAATGTGTTTAAATCTTGAAGTGAGATTAAAAAACCTGTATATAATATTTTTATTATACCAATTTCTGCCCATCTGTAATGTCTTCTTACGGCACTTTAACATGACCTAAATAATTGAAGTAGGTCTTTATTCACAATCAACAAGAAAAATCATGCAACACGTTTTTAAGGGGTTTTCAGCTCCAAAACCAAAATGCCTTTAAGTGAAAGAGAAATAAGAACAATTAGTAGTCAGTTGATAAGCCTTTTTGGGTTTATTTCCAGAGATTAAGTGATTACTCAAATGAATAACACATCCTTTTGCAAATGAGATGGTTTCTAATCCTTTAACAAATCTTAAGGATATGGAAAAATTGTGACAAAGATTTGGCAAAGTGCCATTCATTCATTTGTGTAAAAAGTTCTTTGGTACCTACCTATAATAATAAAAAATAGGAGTAGAATTGGTGATGATCTCTATTTCACTTTACCAAAAAATGAGTCATCTAGTGATCTAGCCATCTAATTACATTAAATGATATAATTTAAAATGTTTTTAAAGCTCCATCCATCTATTAAGAGGTACAGTCCAATAAAGTGTTACTTTTTATGTAGGTAGTGATTCATCAAAATCTAATTTATAGTTATATTGTTTTCATATCCCAGTTCAATAATTATTTCCCTGATCTCCCTGACTTGATCAGTTCCCCCATCATGTCTCAGGTCCTGTATCTTACAGAGCTTAGATAGCTGTAATTTTGCATATGTTTATAAAATTATTTCATTACTGTCTATATCACCAGTAGATGGTAAGCCCCATCAGAAAAGAGTATCTTTTTTACTTTTTTTCCCCTGTGTCATTATATTTTCAGAATAGCTTAGTACCTGAAACACTGTAAGAATTTGGTAGAATTTATTTGAATGAATAAATAAATAATGAGTGAGACACTCATGGATCTTGGGCCTGAGCTGCTATTTCTCCCCTTAGGTAGTAGCAGTGACTGACTCATCCAGTAAGTTCCAGTTCCTTCACCCCTCAACCCTCCCCGGTGTCCTGCAGTTGTCACCAGAGACACCACCCAACAGGATGCTAGCAAAGCTCATCCCTTTCCTAATCATGGCCTTAATTCTGGGAAGCTGCCTCGGAAGCAACAAGCCCAGCAGTGAATTCAGAAACCAGGACTGGAAACAGAGTCCTGCCGTTACTTTATCAGAGTTTACTAAAAGGTAGTGAGACTATGAATTAGCTTCTTCCTCTCCTTTCTTTCCTTCCTTTCTTACCAGTGGTTCTCAAGTCACCCTGAGGACTTGTTAGACATGCAAATTTCTAGACCCTATCCTAGACCTATCCACTCATATCTCTGAGAATGAGGCATGGAAATCTGCATTTTCCAAGCAGGTTGTTCACTCTTTGAGAAATACTGCTTTGTTATCACCATACTAATTCTAAACACCCAGGTGGTGCTTGTTTCACAGGCTAAAATTATAGTCATAGCAGGGGCAGTGAAGCTTAATAATGCTAGCCAATTCAAGTGTTCTTTCAGATGATATGTGCCAGGCCCTGAACTAGGTGCTAGGGAGACAAAGATGAGTAAAACTAGACATGGTCTCTTTTCTGGTGGCGCTTAGGGTCTAGCGAAGAGCACAGGCATTAACCAGAGACTCAAAAATGTAACATTACAACTGGGATGTATGCTATGAGGGAAAAACACATGACGCACTAAAAGCATATGTTAGAGGGACTTGACTTAGTCTAGGGAGTTATGTTACACAGGGAAAGTGGCATTTGAAATAAGATCTGAAAGATAAGAGTTAATTAAGCTAAGTCAGATGGGGAGCAACAGAAGGGGTAAGGGAAGCAGAACTTTCTGGACAAAGAGACCATCATATTGCAAAAGTCCTCTAGTGAGAGGCTTAAGCCAGTGTTTGGGGTAGAGGAAGCATAAATTGAGATGCAGTCTGGGAGGTGAATTAGGGGCCAGACCATGAGAGGCTTTGAAAGTCACGTTAAGGGTATCAATTTATATATCTTAAGAACAATGGGATCTCATTTTGAGTTGAAATTAGATAACATGGTCAATTTTGCATTTTGAAAACTTCTCTGTGGCTGCTGTGGAGAAAGACTGAGGGCAGCAACCCTAGAAGTGTTGTCATTATTGTTATTTTATGGATAAGAAAATGAGCTTTAACGAAAATAACTTCCTCAAGGTCACGCAGCTAGTAAGTGGTGAAACCAGCTTTCAAACACTTATCTGCCTGACATCAGAGTATAAACTTAACCACACAGTGCTGTCTCTCCAGATCAAGGTAATAAACCCCCAAATAGAGTTAGTTACAATGATTTAAGAATGGAAGAAACAAAGAGACTTATCTCTGACTCAATCTGACATTGCCTTGGTCATGACTGTCAGAGATCAAGGAGGGAAGCATAGGGTAGCTGCAGTTCCATGACTTAATCCAAACTTCAGTTGCCTAATCTGTAAAATCGTAATAGTAATAATACGTACTTCATTGGATTGTTTCAGGATTCAATCAGAAAAAGAAGGTTAAATTCTTACTATACTAGGTTAGTTAGAAGCCAACAAATGTTGATTATTATTACTATTATTATACTTATTGTTACCTATTTTTCTTTATGACTGTCCACCCACCCACTGCAGAAATTGATGGCATCATGTTACCTAACTGCCAATCAAGAAACCAAGATGCTCATGACTAGTTACTGTCCTTTGCTTCTTTGCACAATCAACTTGTTTCTAGACTAGCACACCAAATTTGGGATATTTCACAAATAAGCCTGACAATAATATCCTGACTTCAGGTCCATGTCATGTATGACTTCAATTATTGTATGAGCTTTGTATCATAAAGAGTAGATTTAAATATTTTTAATTTCTTAAGTAAAATTGCAAAACTTTCCTTGAATATTATCAAAGACTGTAATGGTCTGTTGTCTTTGACATACAAAGAAGATAAGCTATTAGCAGGGAATGACACGGGTTATTTAAGTGGATGTCATGTATTTTTAATGCTCTGTGGTATTGAATCCTTTATAAATATGGGATATCTTCTCAAAGCAACTAGCCAGAGTTGTGGAGGCAGCAAACATTATCAACAATAAAAACATCATCATTAGCAAAAAACAGCAGATGTGGGCCTCAAAACCATGAACCTTGAAGCACTGAATTATATGTGTAATTTTCCTGGCTGTTCTCCAGGTCCTATTCCCATTTTTACTCTTTTTATTACAGGTACATCCCTGACCGTCTTACCTGGTCCTCTGCCTTAACCAATGTGCATTTCTTCATTGCCTCCTTTTAGTCAACCAAGTCTTCCCTCTCCACCCCTTGGCTTTTACAGCTTAGTCATTACAAACTAGCATATAAAAGTCCAAGCATTTACATTAACTGCACCAAAAGGTAGTCAAATATTTTAGGAAGTGGAAAGTTATCCTCACGGCGACAAAGGGAAATTGTTTCACCTTCGGATTTAATTCCCTCTTTGAGAGTTACTTACTGGGCTTCTGTTGTATGTGTGCCCAGCACTATGCTAAAGGGCTGAGAGGGCTGAGCAGAGGCAGAGAGTGCAAAAACGGGAATGAGCTGCAGTCCTTTTCAAGAAGATTGCAACTGTTGGTGAAAAGGACATGCGTGCATTTACACAACAACAGTTATAACAGCTAACTTTTATGAAGGGCTTACTGTGTGCCAGGCAAGGTATATATTATTTCTTTTAATCCTCTTTGGTTGTATATTAGTTATCTACTGCTCAGTGAACAAATTACTATAAAACACAGTGGCTTAAAACAGCAATAAACATTCACTATCAGTTTCTGCAGGTGAGGAATTTGTTAGTGGCTTAGATGAGTGGTTATGGTGTAGGTTATCTCATGAAGTTGCAGTCAAGATGTTGGCTGGGGCTGCAGCTATCTGAAGGCTTGACTGGAGTTGGAGGATCCACTTCCACAACGGCTCGCTTACACAGCGGTCAAGTTGTTGCTGGCTGTTGGCAGGAGGCCTCAGATGTTCTCCTTGTGGGTTTCTCCAGAGAGCTGCTTAAGGGTCCTTATGACATAGCAGCACATGGTACCACATTCTTGGCAAATTATTTTCTGCCTTTTTGCTTATAGCCATACTAGTGGGTATATAGTAGCATCTCATTGTAGTTTTAATTTGCATTTCCCTAGTGACTAATGATGTTGAACACCTCATTTGCTTATTTGCCATCTGTATATCTTTTTTGATGAGGTGTGTAAATCTTTTGTCCATTTATAAATAGTTTTTTTTTTTGTTGTTTTCTTATTATTTAGTTTTGAGGATTGTTTTTATATTCTGGATACAAGTCCTTTAACAGATAGATTACTTGCAAATATTTTCTCTGCCAGTGTGTAGCCCATCTTTTCATTTTTTTCAGTGTCTCTTGAAGAACAGTTCTTAGTTTTAATGAGTACCAATTAAGTTTTTCTTTTGTAGATCATGCTTTTGCTGCTGAATCTAAGAAATCTTTGCTAAGCTCAAGGTCACTAAGATTTTCATCTAGTTTTTTCTTTTACAAGTTTTATAGTTTCACCACTTACATTTAGGACTATGATCTATTTCAAGTTAATTTTCATATGTGATATGAGGTTTTTTGTTAGCTGTCAGTTTTTTATTTCACAATATTTCATAGAGATCTTCTCATATCTGTACATAAAGAGCTTCTTTATTCTTTTCTTTTCTTTTCTTTTCTTTTCTTTTCTTTTCTTTTCTTCTCTTTTCTTTTTTGCGGTACGCGGGCCTCTCACTGTTGTGGCCTCTCCCGTTGCGGAGCACAGGCTCCGGACGCGCAGGCTCAGCGGCCATGGCTCACGGGCCCAGCCGCTCCGCAGCAATGTGGGATCTTCCCGGACCGGGGCACGAACCCGTGTCCCCTGCATCGGCAGGAGGACTCTCAACCACTGTGCCACCAGGGAAGCCCTCTTTATTCATTTTTGAGCCAAACTCCTGCTCTGATGGAGTTTATATTCTAGTTGGAGGAAGATAGACAATAAAACATATTGTATGTAAAATGGTGATATAGGAAGTGTGGGTGGGAAGGACAGTTATAATTAGGATGGTTAAGTGAGTCTCACTGAGAAGTTGATATTTTAATAAAGACTGAAGGAGGTAAGGGTCTGGGTAAAGCACTGGGTAGGGAGAACAGATGCATAAAAACTCTGGCAAAGGGAACACTAATTACAAAAAACTTAAATCAAGACAGGGCCTGTCATAAGGTAGAAACTGTAAGGAGGCCCCTGTGGCTGAAGTAAAGTGAGTGAAGGGAATAACAGTGAGAAGTGAAGTTAGAGAGGTAAGAGGTATGTGAATTGTAGGCTATTGTGAGGACTAGGGCTTTTCCTCTGAGATGAGAAGCTACTAGAGAGTTTGGAGGAGTGACAAGATCTGGCTTATACTTGAAAGGATCCCACTGATTGCAGTGTTCAGAATAGACTATAAGGGGCAAGGGTAGAGACAGAAAGACCAGGAAGAAGGCTACTGCAATAATTCAGTAAGAAATGGTATAGACATTTCTCCAAAGAAGATATACAGATTGCCAACAAACACATGAAAGGATGCTCAACATCACTAATCATTAGAGAAATGCAAATCAAAACTACAATGAGGCGTCACCTAACACATGTCAGAGTGGCCATCGTCAAAAAATCTACAAACAATAAATGCTGGAGAGGGTGTGGAGAAAAGGGAACCCTCTTGCACTATTGGTGCGAATGTAAATTGATACAACCACTATGGAGAACAGTATGGAGGTTCCTTAAAAAACTAAAAATAGAACTACCATATGACCCAGCAATCCCACTACTGGGCATATACAGTGAGAAAACCATAATTAAAAAAGAGACGTGGGGCTTCCCCGGTGGCGCAGTGGTTGAGAGTCCGCCTGCCGATGCAGGGGATGCGGGTTCGTGCCCTGGTCCGGGAAAATCCCACATGCCGCGGAGCAGCTGGGCCCGTGAGCCATGGCTGCTGGGCCTGCGGGTCCGACCGCAAAAAAAAAAAAAAAAAAAAAAAAAAAAAGAGACGTGTACCACAATGTTCATTGCAGCACTATTTACAATAGCCAGGACATGGAACGAACCTAAGTGTCCATCAACAGAGGAATGGAAAAAGAAGATGTGGCACATATATACAATGGAATATTATTCAGCCATAAAACGAGATGAAATTGAGCTATTTGTAGTGAGGTGGTTGGACCTAGAGTCTGTCATACAGAGTGAAGTAAGTCAGAAAGCAAAACAAATACTGTATGCTAACACATATTTACGGAATCTAAAAAAAAAATGGTACTGATGAACATAGGGGCAGGACAGGAATAAAGAAGCAGGCGTAGAGAATGGACTTGAGGACATGGGGAGGGGGAAGGGTAAGCTGGGATGAAGTGAGAGAGTGGCATGGACATATATACACTACCAGATGTAAAATAGATAGCTAGTGGGAAGCAGCTGCATAGCATAGGGAGATCAGCTTGGTGCTTTGTGACCACCTAGAGAGGTGGGATAGGGAGGGTGGGAGGGAGACGCAAGAAAGAGGGGATATGGGGATATATGTATACATAAAGCTGATTCACTTTGTTACACAGCAGAAACTAACACAACAATGTAAAGCAATTATGCTCCAATAAAAATTTTTTTTAAAGGTAGTAGTTTAGACCAGTGTGGTAGCAATGAGGTTAGTGAGAAATGGCTGGCTTTTGGATGCATTCGTAAGGTAGCACTAATGGGCTTTGCTCATGGTCTGGATGGAAGGTGGGGAGTGGGTATGGGAGCAAGAGAAGAGTTAGGGCAACTCCAAGATTTTGGGCCTGAGCATCTGGAAGAATGGAGTGTTTCTTACTCCTTTACTACCATAGTGTGTCATCAAACATTTTAATCTTTGCCAGATTGGTAGCTGAAAAAATGGTATCTAATGTAGTTTTTTCCCTATATTTTAATTGTGAAAATTGTCAAACATACAAAAAATTGAAATAGTACCCACTTCATACTGACTTAAACAATAAAGGATATGTATTCACTCAAATAATTGGCTATCCAGAGGTACAATGGAATGCAGGTTTCATTTGACTCAGTAACTTAACCATGTCATCAAGAATTTAGGAAGGAGGGGAAAGAGAGAGAGAGGCTCCCTCACTACACTCCGTAAGAAAAGCGAATAAACTTTTTATTTGCCCCAGCAAATATGTCTCTTTATCTGGAATTGGACTATATGCCCACTCCTGAAAACACAGCTGTGGCCTAGGGATAGGATTTTGCCCAATACCTTAGACCTGGCTTTCATGTCGCACTCCTAGAGCCAGGGTGAAGTCAGAATCCTCAAATACACACGGCCTATGCCTGGGGAAGGTGCCCACACTCAAAGTCGGAACGGATGCCAAGAGAAGGGGATCACTATCCTCCCCATGCTTTCGTCCCAAGTACTATGGGAATTTTAAACTTTGCCATACTGCACCCCACCTCCCCAGCTGGAATCTCTGAAGAGTGGCCTTTCATTTCTCTGAATGACCTATGGGATTGATTTCCTGCGTCTGTCAAATTTTCAATCATCCTACTTGTTAATTCACTTCCTACAGTTGCTGTCATCTTTTTTTCACTGCTATGCCATCATTTCTCAAGATACTCCGACACATGGCAGTAGTGTTATCAGACTTTTACTGAAGGTTTAAGGTCATGGAGAGGATTATAACATAGCTCAGAATTCAAAATTGAACCCTGGATGTCAACGCTCTTACCTGAAATTTCCCTGACCACCGTGTCTTGGGGACTAGTGATTTTAAAATATCTCTGCAAATTGTTTGATACTTCTCTCTTCAAAAAGTGGAGCCTAATTGCCCTACCCTTGAATGTGGAATGAGAGTTAGTGACTCGCTTTTAACAAGTAATATGTGGCATAAGTGAAGACATGGCTTCTGTGGCTAGGTCATCAAAAGAATAAAGCTTCTAGGCTTCCCTGGTGGCGCAGTGGTTGAGAGTCCGCCTGCCAATGCAGGGGACACAGGTTCGTGCCCCGGTCCAGGAAGATCCCACATGCCGCGGAGCGGCTGGGCCCGTGAGCCATGGCCGCTGAGCCTGCGCGTCCAGAGCCTGTGCTCCACAACGGGAAAGGCCATAACAGTGAGAGGCCCTCGTACCGCAAAAAAAAAAAAAAAAAAAAGAATAAAGCTTCTACCTGGCACTCACACTCTCCCTCTCTCTCAGATCACTCTGGGAGAAGCCAGCTTCCACGTCATGAAGACACACAAGGATCCCTGGAAAAGTCCCACGTGAGAAGGCACAGACGCCTCCCACCAATAGACAGCATCAACTTGCCAGCCATCACTTAGCAGCGCATACTTTAGTGCCAGTTAAGATGTTAGATGACTAGAACCCCAGCTGACATCTTTCTTTTTTTTTTTAATATTTATTTATTTGGTTGTACCAGGTCTTAGTTGAGGCATGTGAACTCTCAGTTGCAGCATGCATGTGGGATCTAGTTCCCTGACCAGGGAACCAACCCAGGCCTCCTGCATTGGGAGCATGGAGTCTTATCCACTGTGCCATCAGGAAAGTCCCCCCAGCTGACATACTTTTTTTAATATTTATTTTTATTTAAAAAAATTTATTATTATTATTTTTTTGGCTGCGTTGGGTCTTCGTTCTGCACATGGGCTTTCTCTAGTTGCGGCAAGCAGGGGCTACGCTTCGTTGTGGCGCGTGGGCTTCTCATTGCAGTGGCTTCTCTTGTTGCGGAGCACGAGCTATAGAGCGCAGGCTCAGTCGTGTGGCACACAGGCTTAGCTGCCCTGAGGCATGTGGGATCTTCCTGGACCAGGGATCAAACCCATGTCCCCTGCATTGGTAGGCGGATTCTCAACGACTGTGCCACCAGGGAAGTCCCCCAGCTGACATCTTGATTGCAACCTCATGAGAGACCCTGAGCCAAGCTGCTCCTAAATTCCTGACCCACGAAAACTGGGAGAGATAATAATTTGTTATGCAACTATAGACAAAGAATACAGGGACTCTCTCATGTGCTCTTCTCTCCAGTCCCAACTGCCACCATCTTGCAGAGGTCCCTCATCTTTCTTTTATCTCATTTGTTTTTTTCCTTTACCAGAGCTCCCTGAACCTAGTTTCTAGAGGGAATGCTCAAAATTCCTGTATTTTATTTGGAGAGTAATTGAAGTCTTCTTGGTCTAAACCTCTCCCATCTAGACTAAGCCCAGGGGATCCCACTCTCCCTGACCAAATATATCCATTATGGTCCAAAACCTAGATATTCTGTCTTCCTACCTGGCCAGCTGGTACCAGGTCCACTCAAACAGCTGCCAGATTTTAAAACAAGTATTCTTGCCCTAATAGAAGTATGCATGAGCCAAGTGCTACAAGAGCAGAGAGGAAGCACCTAAGCTGACTGAGGGAGCTCATAGAGAGAAGGTGACATTTGAGCTGAGTTTTGAAGGATAAGTAGGAGTTCATTTGGTAGAGAAGTGAAAGAAAGTCATTTATGCAGAAGTAATAACAAGTACAAGGGCTCAGAGGTAAGAAAAGGCATAATTCTGAGACCTGTAAATATGTCAGGGTTGTGCGTGAGAATACCTGTTGAGGAGCTTGGTTGATGTTGGGGGCTAGATCATATCAGGCATTGTAAGCCACATATATCAGTTAGGAGACCAAAGCTAACAGAATCCCCTGATTCAACTGACTTAAAAATAAGAACAATAATGAATTTAGTATCTCAAATAATAAGTCCGGGGCCTCCCTGGTGGCGCAGTGGTTAAGAGTCCGCCTGCCGATGCAGGGGATACGGGTTCGTGCCCCGGTCTGGGAGGATCCCATATGCCGCGGAGCGGCTGGGCCCGTGAGCCATGGCCGCTGGGCCTGCGCATCCGGAGCCTGTGCTCCGCAACGGGAGAGGCCACAACAGTGAGAGGCCCACATACCGCAAAAAGAAAAAAAAAATAAGTCCGTAAGTAGGGCTGCTCCCATGTTGGTTACCTTCACAGCTTAACGATGTTATCAAGGACCCAGGTTTTTTCCATATTTCGATTCTGTTATTCCCAGGCTTGTCCCCTATCCCCCACCCCAACCCTACCCCCGTGGTTGTAAGATGACTAAAGCAGCTCTAGGTACTCTTAGGATTACTTCTGGAGGTAGAAATGGGGCCTTTTCTTCTCTCTCATTATGTAAACTTTTTTTTTTTTTTTTGCGGTACGCGGGCCTCTCACTGCTGTGGCCTCTCCCGCTGCGGAGCACAGGCTCCGGACGCGCAGGCCCAGCGGCCATGGCCCACGGGCCCAGCCGCTCTGCGGCATGTGGGATCCTCCTGGACCGGGGCACAAACCCGTGTCCCCTGCATCGGCAGGCGGACTCTCAACCACTGCGCCACCAGGGAAGCCCTCATTATGTAAACTTTTGATTGACATACTCCTTTTAAGATGGAGAAAGCCTTTCCCAGAAATATCTTCCCTCCTCCTCCCATTCCTCCCAACAGCTGACTTCCCTTTAGTATCATTGGCTAGAATTGCATCATATGCCCAGGCTCAGTATTTGGTAAGGGAATAGGCCACCATGATTGATATAGACCAGTCACAGTTTACTCCCTAGGGCTGAGGTGGGAGCTAGCACTCTTGAAGCACATGGCCAAGCATAGCAGTGTGGTTACTAGAATAAAACTGGGATTCTGTTAACAAGGTAGAAGGGAGATAGTTGGTGTTTTGGCTAGGCAGTCAGCAGAATCTGCCACACCATGCCAAGGAATTTGAACTATATCCCATTGGGATGGGAAACCACAGAAGGATTTTAAAACAGGAAATAGCATGACTATATTTCACTATGTCAGAATAGAGGGGTACTCAAGAGGGGCACGGGTCTTGAGGTAGGGCCACCAGTTAGAAGATTTCATCAGAAGATATTAGAGAGGATTTTAGGCATTTGAATTAAGAACACCTAGTGACTAACTGGAATGGGAAAAGGAAGTAGAAGGGATAGATTCAAGAATGACTTGCATGTAAACTGGACAGCTACATGTCAAAGAATGAAATTAGAACACTCCCTAACACCATACGCAAAAATAAATATAAACCAAATGGATTAAGGACCTAAATGTAAGACCAGACACTATAAAACTCTTAGAGGAAAACATAGGAAAAACACTCTTTGACATAAACCACAGCAAGATCTTTTTTGATCCACCTCCTAGAGTAATGCAAATAAAACCAAAAGTAAACAAATGGGACCTAATTAAACTTAAAAGCTTTTGCACAGCAAAGGAAACCATAAACAAGATGAAAAGGCAACCCTCAGAATGGGAGAAAATATTTGCAAATGAAACAACGGACAAAGGATTAATCTCCAAAATATACAAACAGCTCATGGAGCTCAATATCAAAAAAAACAAACAATCCAGTTAAAAAATGGGTAGAAGACCTAAATAGACATTTCAGCAAAGAAGACATACAGATGGCCAAGAGGCACATGAAAAGATGCTCAACATCACTATTAGAATCAAAACTACAATGACGGGCTTCCCTGGTGGCGCAGTGGTTGAGAGTCCGCCTGCCGATGCAGGGGACACGGGTTCGTGCCCCGGTCTGGGAGGATCCCACATGCCGCGGAGCGGCTGGGCCCGTGAGCCTTGGCCGCTGGGCCTGCGTGTCCGGAGCCTGTGCTCCGCGATGGGAGAAGCCACGGCAGTGAGAGGCCTGCGTACCGCAAAAAATAATAATAATAATAATAATTAAAAAAAACTACAATGAGGTATCACCTCACAGCGGTCAGAATGGCCATTATCAAAAAATCTAGAAACAATGTTGGAAAGGGTGTGGTGAAAAGGGAACCCTCCTGCACCGTTGGTGGGAATGTAAATTGATACAGCCACTATGGAGAACAGTATGGAGGTTCCTTAAAAAACTAAAAATAGAACTACCATATGACCCAGCAATCCCACTACTGGGCATATACCCTGAGAAAACCATAATTCAAAAAGAGTCATGTACCACAATGTCCATTGCAGCACTGTTTACAATAGCCAGGACATGGAACCAACCTAAATGTCCATCAACAGATGAATGGATAAAGAAGATGTGGCATGTATATACAATGAAATATTACTCAGCCATAAAAAGAAATGAAATTGAGTTATTTGTCGTGAGGTGGATGGACCTAGAGTCTGTCATACAGAGTGAAGTCAGAAAGCAAAACAAATACCGTATGCTAACGCATATTTATGGAATCTAAAAAATAAAAAATGGTACTGATGAACCTAGTGCCAGGGCAGGAATAAAGATGTAGACATAGAGAATGGACTTGAGGACACGGTGAGGGGGAGGGGGGAGCTGGGGCGAAGTGAGAGTAGCATTGACATACATACACCCAAATGTAAAATAGCTAGTGGGAAGCACAGCATAGCACAGGGAGATCAGCTTGGTGCTTTGCAATGACCTAGAGGGGTGGGATAGGGAGGGTGGGAGGGAGGCTCAAGAAGGAGGGGATATGGGGATATATGTATGCATATGGCTGATTTACTTTGCTGTACAACAGAAACTACCACAGCATTGTGAAGCAATTATACTCCAGTAAAGATTTATTAAAATTTTTTTTTAAAAAAGAATGACTTGTAGATACCTGCTTGGGTGAATCACAGGGTATTTTGTCAAAGTTGGGAATATGCATGGAGGAGGTTTGGGTGGATAAGGTGAGAATGGAGAGACAGTGAATTTGGTCTTCAACAATGAGGTACCTACAGGACACATGAAGAGAGATCAGTAAACTTGGAGGGGAGAGCAAAGACCACATTAAATTCCATTAGAGGTTAGGGCAGGATGGAGTGTGGAATGAAGGAGAATTGATGAGGAGACATAAAGCGATGCAGACAGCTGACACCTAGTGTGGGACTGGTTTGACTGATTTTGCTCAGGGTGGGTAGAGTCAAGGACGCCTTGAGAAAATTGCAAATGTAATTGTAGACAAGCCTTTAAAAAGCAGTTAAAAACCTGTTTTGAAATATGGATTTCTGTAATTTGTTTCAACATGTTGAATTACAGCAAATGAGATGGCGAAATGATCTCAACCCATTTTTTTTTGGCCTCCTAACTGGAAACCTCAGAATTTAGCCCTGTAGGCTGTTAATCAGATAAGCACTGCAGGCTTTACCATGCCTGAGGGCATATGGACTGATTGAAGGAATTATTGTGCAAACCAGATGGACAAAGAAGGTATAATGAGAAAGTGTTGGGATTAAAATGTAGGTTTCTTTTCTGTTTTATAACAGTAGTTACAAAATATAAATTAGATGTTTCAATGCACCTTCAAGTTCTAAGTTAATATAGTTCATAAACCATATGAATCAAGTACTATTTAAAACATAAATAGGAATTTTATTTCCACTCAAAAACACTCATTTAGCGGAACACTGGAGTTTGAAATATACATAGACTTAGAACTGCACAGTTGGCAGGCAACTTCAAGAATTAAAAAAACAAAAAACAAAACCAAAACATTTGTTGAGCTTTTCCCACGTCTACCTTGTTCCAGGCACTGAACTGGGCTCTAGAATAAAAACACCTGGTATTTTGTAATTTTTTGTGATTAATCCTAACTTTATGCAACTATTATACTCGATGTGGTTTCTGGGGCCTGGATAAAATATAACACTTGAAGCAGAGTAGGGACTGAGGGACAAAAAGAAAATTGAGAATTGAAGGAGAAAAGCAACCTAGGAAACCCAACAAGGTTGGGAGGGTAATGGAGGAAAAAAGAAGCAGTCATGAGAGACTGAATACGCAAACTGGATAATGGCCAGACCGTATATGACAATTAAAACTCTGACCCACAGCCTCTGCAGCAATCAGCCCAGAACTCTCATGACTGGTCAATGACTGTCAGCTTCCCTAATTTTTGCCCCTGCCCTTCCAACTCAGGACCAACTGGAGAAGGTCAAATATGCTCCCCCAAAACAATCACATAAGATGCCTTGCTTCTAGTTAGCCTGCCTCCAGCTTCCCCATGCCAATACTCGGTGCATACATACATGAAATCTTCCCTTTTTGTTTTTCCACCTTAAACTTCCCCACTCCCTAGACAGCCTTTGATTCTCTGCCAGATGCCAAGTGATGGTGGTTGACTGCCTTGTTATAGCAGGCATAGAATAAATAGCCTCTTTGTTCTCATTTGGGTGGTCTTCATTTATTTCCACAGTCATTCATTCACATATTTATCATATATTAGTTGTATTTTATGTGCCAGGCAGTGCCCAACATTGCTATGCAAGCAGATAGTCCTTGCCCTCAAGGATATTCTGTCTACCGGGATAGACAGATACATAAATATAATTGTAAGTCAATGTGGTAAGTGAAACAACAGGCATCTATAAAGGAGGTGTAGATCAAGTAAGGCTTTTAGGGGAAGTGACCCTTAAATCGAGTGGTAAGGGATGAGGACGAGTTGACCCGGTAAAGAGGCAGGGAAGGATACTCAAGGCAGGTGGAGGGGAGGGGTGGAGGAGGCAGAGTGAGCAAAGCCCAAGAGGGCAGAAACCACAGAGGTGCGTTGCTGGAGCATGATAAGGGAGGTGCGGGGCAGCAGCAGATGCTGCATGGGCAGGTCGTGGACGGCCATGTGTGTGCCAAGTTTGTAAGGACTTGGACTTCATCCTGTCCAAGCGGCTCCCGCCTGGACATGAGAGAAGGGGCTGGTGTAAGCAAGGTACAAAAACAACATTCAGGAAACATTACCTTTTGTGTATCACTGTTAAGGTCCAGGAGGGCAGGGACACAGCCGCTCTTAATGTTTGGTTCACAGTACACATTAAATGAATGTTGAATGAATGGATATAAGCGCTGCGGTGTAGTCGTCATCACCCCCCAACTTGTGTTTTTTTTTCATGGGACAACACAGTGGATCCGGGGCATCTGGTTTGGGAGGCTGTAGGGAAGGTTTGTGGTGGGAGAACTGCCATTCTGCAGGGCAGGATTTGTGGACACAAAACCTCCGACTGGCTTTAGGCAAGAGATGCACTTGTGTCGCGAACACCCCGAGACCTACGCACCCGAGCCGCTCCGTCCTGAAAACGGCCGCAGAGAAAACAGCCAGCAGAGAACTCGCGCCACCGAGAGGGTAGCAGCCGCAATGCACCTGGGCGCCGCTCGGTACTGCTCACCTGTGAGCCACAGCCGGCCCCTCCAGGCGGAGCCCCGCACGACGCTCTTCCGGATTGGACGCGCTCGAAATCCCGGGGCGGGCATTAAGGCCTAGCGCTCTAGGGGACTGGCCACCCTGGCGGACCGACGTGCGCCGACGGAGCTGGTTCGCTCGCGGCCCCTGCTGGGTGGAAGGCGGGCCCCTCTCCGCGGGTCCCCTGTCAGTCATTGGCTCCCTGCCGTTTCCTTGGGGACGTGGCGCCGCCGGCGGCCCAGGCCTCCTTCCGGCTCGGGTAGAGGCCGCTGGGAGCACCTCCGGACCTAGCAGAGCGGAGCTGAGGGAGCCGGCGGGCCGCTCGACCCGTGAGTGTGAGCTCGGGAGGGCTGCGGGGCCGGGAGGGGCGGCGAGGGGAAGAGGGAACCCCCATCCCCGCCACCTGCGAACCGCGGGTTCCTCGAGGATGTCGCTGGCCCTCTAGAATACCCCGCTCCCAGGGAGCCCGGGTAGGGTCCACTGAGCCCCAGGAACAAGAGCATACGGATCTGGAGTGGGAGCCCGAGAGTGGGTGGACGCCATGAGCTTCTCGTGGTGGGGTATGGGGTCTAGTCTCGTGGGTACTGCTGGAGATGAGCCGGAACCCCAACCAGCTCTTCCCAGGCTGCAGACTTCGGAGATGACTGGGACGAGGAGACCACCTTCTCAAGGCAAAAGGAAAAGGAGGTGACAGGCCTTGAGACCACTGAAGGGAATCCATGGCTAGGTAAGATTGCAGACTTTATCCTCAGCTGGGAGCTCAGTGGGGGGTGGCTGGGAGATTGTTACGAGTGAGGTTTGCTCTAGGGCTGCATCTGGACTTCGCAGCCTGGTCAGATGGATGCAGAGATCAAAGCTGCATTCTTTTGAAGGCAGATTCAACAATACCTTACATCCCAGAGCCCCCGGGGTGATAGAGTGAGTGCCCGCTCAGCTCTGGTAAGTGCTAGATTGTAATGTTCTTTCAAATTTCCACTTGAGTGAGGCTAGGCGCTCCTTGAGGAGATTAAAAAAAACCAAAAACAAAACAAAACAAATTTTTTTAATGAACTTTGAAAACAGACCGAGGTCCTTCTGAATTACTATGGAAAGTGAACTTCACAGTTGAATATGCTTATCCATACATTATAACACTCTGAAGCTTTCAGAAAAGATTAATGTGGATCTGTGGAGCGACATGTACCAAATGAGACAGTTGTCAAATAGAGTAAGTGGAGAAAGATGCAGAACAGTAGGTATGGTGTAAAACCAAAGGAATGGAGGTACACACACAGACACACACACAGATATATTACCTATATGGTATGTATTTATGCTTGTGTATACATAGAGTATCCCTGGGTAACAGTGGTTGCCTCTGAGAGGGAAATGATGGGGTTAAGGCACAAGACTTACTTTCCACTATATATCCTTTAAACTGTTTGATTTTTTTAATACTGTGTGCGTATGTTACCTATTAAAATATTTTTTTTAATCAATTGAATAAATTTTCTGACTATCCAGTTTTTTTGACAGCATTCTTGATGGGAATGTTACAAGTGCTCCGATTCTTCAGCGTTATGAGATTTCACAGGGAGACTGGTGATCTTTTCATTAACATGAAGTTGGTTCTTTGAACTGCATCCCAAAGTGCAGACTCTGAAAAAAGAGCAGAGAAGCCTTTTTTTATTTTTATAGTAGAAGCTCCATGAACTGTATATGTCCTTTTCTAAAATTCGAGACTAAATGAACATTTAGACTTCTGGGGGCATAAATTTTTTGCCTTTATCAGGAAGCGCTTTAATTCAGCTTAAAAACCATTTTTTAGCACTGGATTGTAGAGACTTTTCTTACTAATGTTTGTCTCATTTCAGGATCAGTTTTTCCTACCTCTGCCCAGCCTCCTGGTACTTCACTGTGCCCACAGTGAGCCCATTTCCCCGGCAGCGGGTGGCATTCCTAGGACTCTTCTTCATATCCTGTCTCCTTTTACTTATGTTAATCATGGACTTTCGACATTGGGGTGCTTCATTACCACGAGACAGGCAATACGAAAGGTGAGTCAGCTTTATGTCGCTTCGATTGGCTTTGGTGTTGAAGTCATAGATATTTTGATAAGCTGTTTAACACACTACCACCTTTGACTCTTTTGGGGAATACCGCACTTTTATTAGTAAAACTGCATGCCACTTATTACATAAAGAAGATCTTAAGCCCCATTTCGGCAATGTTCAGTTTTGATTCAGGAATGCTGTTGCTGCATTTTAACCATGAAAGACATCTTTCTGTTTTTTTGTCTTAGTGGGCTGACTTGCTGGGTGCATAAATGTTTAGGATTGTTATGTACTCTTGATGAATTGACCCTTTTATCATTATTAAATGACTCTGTTTATCTTTGATTATATTCTTTGCTCTGAAATCTACTAGTCTGGTATTAAGATATCAATAGCAACTTCAGCTTTCTTGTGTTAGTGTTTGCATGATAGATGTTTTTCCATTCTTTTAGTTTTAGCCTATTTGTGTCTTTATGTTTAAAGTGAGCTTCTTGTAGGCAGAGTTTAGTTGAGTCTTTCTTCCTACCCAATCTGACAATGTCTGCCTTTTATTTGGGCCGTGCAGACTATTTACATTTATCAATTGTTTAGGTTTTAATCTGTCTTGCTATTTGTTTTCTGCTTGTCACATCTGTTCTTTGTTTGCCTTTCCTCTTTTTTTCCCTTCTTTTGAATTGAGTACATTTTTTATGATTCCATTTTAGCCCCTTTCTTGGCTTATTAGCTATAACTCTGTTTTTATTTTTTCAGTGGTTGCTTTAGGGTTTAGAGTATACATCTTTAACTTATTACTTCAAGTAATATTATACCTCTTCACGCACAGTGTAAGAACCTGACAACAGTGTGCTTTCATTCCTCTCTTTCCCCTTGGCCTTGGTGCTATTGTTGTCATACCTTTTACTTCTACACACGTTATAAGCTCCACCATGTGTTATTACTTTTGCTTTAAGCATTCAATTATTTTTTAAAGGGGTTTTTAAAAATAAGAAAAAAAGGCTTGTATATTTACCATTTCTAGGCCTCTTCATTCCTTTGTGTAGATTTCATATTTCCATCTGGTATCGTTTTCCTTTTGCCTAAAGGTCTTGCTTTAACATTTCTAGTAGTGTGAGTCTGTGGTTGGTGAATTCTTTAAACTTTTATATGACTGGAAAAGTCTTTATTTTGTTTTCCCTTTAAAAGAAATGTTCACTGAGTATGGAACTCTAGGTTGATCATTTTTTTCTTTCATTACTTTACAGATGATGCTTCACTGTCTTCTGGCTTGTCTTAGGAGAAGTCTGCTGTCATTTTTATCTTTGTTCTCTCTGTACATAATGTGTCTTCCTCTGGCTGCTTTTAAGGTTTTCTCTTTATCACTGGTTTTAAACAATTCGATTATGATGTGCCTTGGTGTAGTTTTCTTCATGACTCTTTTTTTTTTTTTTTTTTTTTTTTTTTGCGGTATGCAGGCCTCTCACTGTTGTGGCCTCTCCCGTTGTGGAACACAGGCTCCGAACGCGCAGGCTCAGCGGCCGTGGCTCACGGGCCCAGCTGCTCCGCGGCATGTGGGATCTTCCCGGACCGGGGCACGAACCCGTGTCCCCTGCATCGGCAGGTGGACTCTCAACCACTGCGCCACCAGGGAAGCCCTCTTTTTTCTTTTTTTTAAGATTTTTTTTTAAATGATTTTTATTTTTTAAAATTTATTTTATTTTATTTTTGGCTGTGTTGGGTCTTCATTGCTGTGCATGGGCTTTCCTCTGGTTGTGGTGAGCAGGGGCTACTCTTCATTGGGGTGCACAGGCTTCTCATTGCAGTGGCTTGTCTTGTTGTGGAGCATGGGCTCTAGGCTCGCGGGCTTCAGTAGTTGTGGCCTGTGGGCTCAGGAGTTGTGGCTTGCGGGCTCCAGAGTGCAGGCTCAGTAGTTGTGACGCACAGGCTTAGTTGCTTCACGGCATGTGGGGTCTTCCTGGACCAGGGCTTAAACCCATGTCCCCTACACTGGCAGGCAGATTCTTAACCACCGCGCTACCAGGGAAGCTCTAAAGATTTTTTTGATGTGGGCCATTTTTAAAGTCTTTATTGAATTTGTTACAATATTGTTTATGTTTTATGTTTTGGTTTTTTGGCCCTGAGGCATGTGGGATCTTAGCTCCCAGACCAGGGATCGAACCCGCACCCCCTGCATTGGAAGGCGAAGTCTTAACCACTGGACCGCCAGGGAATTCCCTCTTCATGATTCTTATGTTTGTGATTTGTTGATTCTTGGATCTATGGATTGTAATTTTTAATCAGATTTGGAAAAATTTTAACCATTATTTCTTCAAATATTTTTCTATCCTCTCCCACTTCTCCTTTGGTGTCTCCAGTGACATACTGAGCCGTGTGACGTTTTCTCACAGCCCACTGATGCTCTATTCATTTCTTTTTTTTTTTCAGTCTTTTTTCTCTCTGTTTTTTCTGGATATTTTATTAATATATTGCCATGCTTTCCAGTTCATTAGTATTTTCTTCTGTAGAGTCTAATCTCCTGTTAGTTCAGTGAGAACTGAATACCTTTTTTCACAGAAAATATATTTGAATTATTTGATATTATTTGTTGTTTTAATGCCTTACCAGTTGCATAGAAGTTGCTATTTTTTAAAGGTTAGTTTCTGATTAGGCTACAGGATGAAATGATGACGTGTGTTCATCATCTTCAGCATGATTTTCTCTTTATTGCTTCCCAGAAAGTATCAGTTAGGAGGCTTTGGGCTGCAAGTAACAGTCATACCAACTTAAATAATAACAAAGTTTATTGGCTCACATAACAAGAAGTCCGGGGATAGAGGTACCACAAGTTCAACATTGGCTGTCAGGATGGGAGTCTCTGTCGCAGTTGCCCATTTTGTCAGCTTACTAAATGGTTGCATAATGGCAGCCAGGGCTACCTGCATCCTCACTCATGTCCTGCAGGAGAGAAACAGGTCTTCCATGCTTTCTTATAAGAGTGAAGACCCTTCCTGGAAACCTCTACAACCCTTTCCTTGAATCATTTTTGGTCAGAATTGGGACACATACCTCCTCCCCTTAATATTTCTGTGTTGTTCTGTCCCCAGAATTTCTTATTTCCTATTCACTTTGGTCATTCATTCATTCATTCATTCAACAAACATTTATTGAGCAGCCACTATGTGCTGGGTGATAGGAACTAGGGCATGGAGACTTGGTACTTTTTCTCAAGAAGTTTATATTTTCAAACTTTTCTCATCTAGCAACACTATTCCTTTGTATTTTTCTTTCTTCCTTTTCGAAGAGGGAACACTTGTTTAGATAGATGACTAGAGTTGTCAACAGTTGGTCTTAAGAAGCCTGTAGCTTTGGAAAACTGAGTCCATAATTTGAGTTTTTTAAATGGTTATTGAGATTTTCTTGACATACCTGAGCACAGTTTCTCACTGGAACATAGCATGGTCTAATTATGGAATTCTATGTAGGATAATATGGCTAGAGTAAAGACTACTAGGCAGTGAGTGGTGATCTATATAGCTGGAGAGGTAGATCAGGCTGGGCCTATTAAGCCAGTTTAGGGAGTTTAGACTTTATCTTAAAGGCAGAGGGAAGACTTTGAAAGGCTTTGAAGAGTGATATGATCAGAAATGCTTTTTACAGAAAGGTCACTTTGATGGCATGGTGGAGAATGAATTGGAATCCTCCAGTAGAGAAATGATGGTGGCCTAGACTTGGGTGGCAGCAATGATAATGAAGAGAAGTAAATGCACCTGAGGGAAACGTGGGAGGTAGAGAGATCTGATAGTTCTTATCTACCACTAAACTCAGGTGGCCAGATTCAATAAATACTTATGCTGAATTAATTGAAACAAGTTAGCCACAGAGCTAAGGAACACACAGGCTGTGCCTGTGTAATGATCTTAACAAAATCCTCACACCCTGTAATTCTCTGGCTGAGCAGCCAGCAGCCATATAGCCTAGAGCTCCTTGTTCTTTAATGAAACGTTATGTGCATATGGCCACAAATTACCATGTGTCCTTAAACTTCACTCATGGCTGCCTACATGAGTCATTTAGGAAGCAAACATCTGTTGAGAGCTTGCTGTGTGTGTGACTGTGTGCTAGGCACTAGGGTACAAAGATGAATAAAACGTGGCCCCTGAACTCATGGAGTTAATCTAGTTAGAGAGGCAGATGTGAAGGAATAATTGTTTCCTGATGAGATAATAGTTTAACTATGTAGAATCAGGAATAAAGAATCAGGAACTGTACATAGTCAAGAATGAGGAATAAAGTTAAGAATCAGAAATTAATAAGAGGCTTATGAGTAACCAAATTTGATATCACTGAGTTCATGTACTAAGAGCTTATGTACTATACTGATAAGAAAGGCTCTCACATAGAGGCTATTTACTTTTGTTTTACATACTGTTTTTTTGTTTGTTTGTTTTTTAAATTTTTTATTTTATATTGGGGTGTAGTTTGTTAACAATGTTGTGTTAGTTTCAGGTGTACAGCAAAGCGATTCAGTTATACATATACATATATCTATTCTTTCTCAAATTCTTGCCCCATTTAGGTTGTTACATAATATTGAGCAGAGTTTCTTGTGCTATATAGTAGGTCCTTGTTGGTTATCCATTTTATTTATTTATTTATTTATTTATTTATTTATTTATTTTTGGCTACTTTGGGTCTTTGTTGCTGCATGCGGACTTTCTCTAGTTGCAGGGAGCGAGGGCTACTCTTCGTTGCAGTGCGCAGGCTTCACATTGTGGTGGCTTCTCTTGTAGAGCACGGGCTCTAGGGCGCGCAGGCTTCAGTAACTGTGGCACACGGGCTCAGTAGTTGTGGCTCACAGGCTCTAGGGCGCAGGCTCAGTAGTTGTGGTGCACGGGCTTAGTTGCTCCGCGGCATGTGGGATCCTCCTGGACCAGGGCTCGAACCCGTGTCCCTCGCATTGGCAGGCGGATTCTTAACCACTGCGCCACTAGAGAAGTCCCTATCCATTTTAAATATAGTACTGTGTACATGTGCATACTGTTGTAATTAGCTTGCTTCTCTCTTGTCTCAGGACGCAGCAAATAATAGCAAGTTAGAATGGTGGTAGTGGGAAGGGTGTGATGGTCATTAGATGCGGGCACACTGATGACAGTAATTAACGATGTGCTGACATCTTGACAGTGAGGCAGGAGAGAGGAAATTTATTAAAAATAGACTCAGGGGCTTCCCTGGTGGCGCAGTGGTTAAGAATCCACCTGCCAATGCAGGGGACGTGGGTTCGAGCCCAGGTCTGGGAAGATCCCACATGCTGCGGAGCAACTAAGCCCATGGGCCACAACTACTGAGCCTGAGCTCTAGAGCCTGCAAGCCACAACTACTGAGCCCGCGTGCCACAACTACTGAAGCCCACGCATCTAGAGCCAGTGCTCCGCAACAAGACAAGCCACCACAGTGAGAAGCCTGTGCACCTCAACGAAGAGTAGGCCCTGCAACTAGAGAAAGCCCACACTCAGCAGCGAAGACCCAACACAGCCAAAAAAAAAAAAAAGTAGACTCAATAACTCAGAATTTCTACAGACCGTTTCTGTAGTGCTAAACAGTTCTACACATTTTGTTAAAACTATTTTATTATACAGTCTAATTATTTGTGTTAACGATGACCTTAAGTCAGTGGTTTTCAACTTTATGTATCCGAATCACTTGGGGACCTTTAAAAAATGCAAATAACTGGACTTTTTCTCAAGGTGATTCTAATATGCAGCCTAAGTTGGGAGCCATTGCTATACAGTTTAGTTATATTTATCTGGGAATGAAGTATTGTGGTATAGGGGAAAGAGGATTGATTTTAGAGCTAATCAGCCCGTCATTCTCTAGTTGGGTTATCTCAGACAGGTGCTGTATTCTGGGATCTCATTTCTTTAAGTATAAAGTGGAGGTAAAATGCCTGCATTGTCTTGTCATTTGGATTAAAAAAGAAAAACACCTAGGACTGCCTGGTACATCACAGATATTAGTCTTATTAGTATTATTTGGAATAATCTTGATTTTTCTGTTCTCTAATTCTGTTTTGTGCCCTGCAAATATGAAGATAAGGGGAAGCATTATCTCCATTTAAATTTTTTCCTTCCAGAATTTCTTTTCTGTGGCAGCTGTTACTACTTAGGCACTGGTAAGCACTAGCTGATGATAAAATGATTAAACAAATAATTAGGAATTGTTGAAAACACCTAACACTCAAGTTCAACAGCTTATAAAAAATTAGGACAAGTGCTTGTGATTTTTATATTATATACATTGAATATAGTCATATTTTTTCCAACTTAAATTGTTCTTAATTCACATGATGAAATTATATCATTTTATATTGAAAAAATGTTTTAATTTGAATGTTTTCAGCCATTGGTGGAACCTAGCATATCACTTCTTTTTTTTTTTTTTAATTTAATTTTATTTATTTTTTATACAGCAGGTTCTTATTAGTTATCTATTTTATACATATTAGTGTATATATAGCATATCACTTCTGAGGTGATATGGCCCAGGATTTTAGAAGCCTGCATGGGGGTTTTCCCTCAGTAGTTTCAAAGCTGAAGAGCTGTTGTTTTACAAACACATACCCACATTGCTTCTGGAAGGAGAAAGCAGAAGGTTTGCATCAGAACTAGAATTTAGGAAAAGGTAAATTTACAGATTGATGGGTGTCAGTAAGGATAGAATCCAGAATTTTTTTTAACTTTATATTTCTAAAACAAACTTTATTTTTTAGAGCAGTTTTAGGTTCACAGCTAAATTGAGCAGAAGGACAGAGAGGTTTCCCATATACCTCTTGCCTTCCCCCCCAACACGCACAGCAAAGCTGTTTTTAAGAATAATTTTTGTTAGATGTGATTTAATCAACTATTTATCTAGCATGTGGCATACAAGATGTGCTCCAACAACTTCATCTTACTTAATTCATATTTTACACCCATTTATTCATTCATCTATTCACTCAACAAACACTGTCTACACTGTGGTATCCAATAAGGTAGCCACTACCCATAGAGGCTATTTAAATATAAATTAATTTAAATAAAATAAAATAAAAATTCAGTTCCTTATTTGTACTAGTCACATTTCGAGTGTTCACTGGCCACATGTGGCTAGTAGCTATCCTATCAGACAGTGCAGAACTGGAATATTTCCATCGTATCAGAAAGTTCTGCTGGAAAGTGCTAGTCTTGGATACTGGGTAAATTGTTAAAATTTATTAATAATTTTTAGTATAAGGGATACTTTTAGCATGTATTCATACATATTGTGCAAGACAAACAGTGAACTGTTCTTACTTAAATGTTCTGTATATTCAGTACATTTCTTTTTCACCTTAATGTTTAATATTGTTCACTTTTTGGTAACCCCACTACTGTCTTTATTAGTGGGGAAATTTTTGTCTGGTTGACTTATTGTCCTGAAGAATGTAGATATTGAAAGGTGGTGCCTTCATGTTCCTTTGCCACCTGGGAATAACTGTGAATGAGAGCTACTGTGTCAACAATCAGCTCAATACTGACCTTGCTTAAGAGTTTTAATTCTGTTTAAAGCAAGTGAAAAAGAGCCATTACTTATGGTTAGAATAAAAATGATAAACAGATATACAGATGAAGTTAAGGGTTCTTATGTACAGTGGAAAAATTCAGAGATTTTGCTGGTGAAATTTAAGACATTTATTTACATTTATTCATTTATTCATTTACTTGTCCTTAATGGTGTTTATAATGTTTATAAGCAGAGCTTTAAATTATAAATGTTCCTGACTGCCCTGATTAATCTTGTTAGGAGATAAGTAGTAACCTTACAAGATGCTTTTCTGGGTATGTATTGCTATCATCAGTCATGCACAGCTACTTTGGCTATAATGTCATTATATTTGGTTTTGAGCCTTGAACAGAGTTGGGATATGATTACATTCATCAAAGAGGTGGTAGCTCCATGCTGATGGTGGACCACTTTAATGGACTTCCGGCATATTACTGAGTTCTTTTTGAACTCTAGAAGTGGTATAATTAGTGTTGATTTTGTGAGCTAGGTAATGGTTTGGTTAGTTATTGCTCTAATGCTGTTAATGTCTTGAGGATAATGGCAACGAAAAGCAATGTCTTCCAATTCTGCCTTGGGTGATGTATATGTGGGTATCTTTCTTTTCATTGACTCAGCAGTGACCAGAGGGAAATCATGTTTCTCAAATTGAGAGGATATATGTGTGTGAGGCGGGGGTAAGTACATGTGATGGGGAATCAGATCTCTCCTGGGACGGTGGATGTGAGGGATCCAAAGCTTTTGGAACTTTTCTCTTGGGCTTTAGGTCTTCTTTAGGGGTTGACTTAGTGCAGTATCAGCAAAGCAGAAGGATCCAGCAATGCAAGTAATTAACCATGATGGCTAAGGCTGGGACTGCAAATCAGAAATGAAAATATCCGAGAAAGGACCAGTGATCCATTCGCGTTAGGAGCCTAGACAGAGGAAGACCTTCAGGTGGTTGAAAAGTGTAAGAAGCCTGATTAGGTCAGAAGAGGTCAGAATTCCAGAACTTTCTGCGGCCTGAAGCAACTGATCAAGGATTCAAGTGGGAAATGTAATATAAATGTCATCTGGTCCTATCTTTCTCCCTTGTATTCTAGTGTCAGCTGACTTTTTTCTGCCAGTGCACACATGGCGACTTCTAAGAGAAGAGAAAGCAAAGTTGAGTTGTACCCAAATGAGAGCTGTAAAGTTGCTTATCTTGACAGGAACCAAAGAGGATGACAGGATGCTTTGGAAAGCCATTGAAATTTTCTAAGGAGACCAGCTGATTTTGAATATAGCTATACATAGATGAATTATTAACAAACTAGCAGCTTCATATTGTGAGCTCTAGGCCCAAGTCAATCAGTATTGATTGATACGTATCAGAGAAATGTGAGGAACATTGTGCCTGTATTGAGGTATGCAGATAAGGTAATTACTCTTGAGAAGCTGAGAATCTAAGTGGAGAGGTGGAGCAAACAAATATGAAAGAAGTCTTAGGGCTCATACTGAAATGTAAGCAAACTGCTTAAAGAGAATAATGACACTCCACATGTTAGAACAGAAGGAGGAGGCCTTTTTTAGATCATTAAAAGAATCAGCTTGTTGAGGGGAGGCTTCTTGAGAACTGGGAAGCCATATCAAAGAAGGGAAAGGGGGAAGAATAGGTAGAGAAGCAAACGGATGTTAGAAAAAAGGTCGCGTTAGAGTAGTGGTTCTCAAAGTGCTTACTGACACTTGGGAGTCTCTGAGACCCTTTCAGGGAGTCTGTGAGGCCAAAACTATTTTGATGATAATACTAAGATGTTGTTTGCCCTTTTAAAAAATTGTGTTTAAAAACGCATAACACAATTTACCCATCTTAACCATTTTTAAATGTATAGTTCAGTACTGTTAAACATATTCACATGGCTGCAGCCAATCTCCAGAACTTTTTCATCTTGCAAATCTGCAACTCTATACCCATTAGACAACAACCCCTCATTTTTCCCTATCCCCAGCCCCTGGTAACCACTATTCCATTTTCTATTTCTATGAATTTGCTTACTTTACATACTTATTATAAGTGGAATTATCTAGGGTTTGTCTTTTGTGACTGGCTTATTTCACTTATCATAATGTTCTCAAGGTTCACCCATGTTGTAGCATATGGCAGGATTTCCTTTTTTTTAAGGCTGAATCATATTCCATTGTATGTATATACCACATTTTGTTTATCCATTCATCTGTCATGGACATCTGAGTTGCTTCTACGTTTTGGCTATGGTGATATTATTTGCCTTTTTCACTAAGTTGACATTTACACTGATGATGCAAAAGCAATGGTGGGTAAAAGTGCTGGTGCCTTAGCACAAATCAAGATAGAGCACCAGGGGCTTCCCTGGTGGTGCAGTGGTTGAGAGTCCGCCTGCCGATGCGGGGGACACAGGTTCGTGCCCCGGTCCAGGAGGATCCCACGTGCCGCGGAGCGGCTGGGTCCGTGAGCCATGGCCGCTGAGCCTGCGCGTCCAGAGCCTGCGCGTCCGGAGCCTGCGCGTCTGGAGCCTGTGCTACGCATCGGTAGAGGCCACAACAGTGAGAGGTCCGCGTACCGCAAAAAAAAAAAAAAAAGATAAGAGCACCAAATTATACTAGTAGTTATGGTAGTCTTCATTGTCACACAGTTGCAGTGGGAAGAAAAGTCTAATTCCACTTAAGAATATCTTTTTAATATTCTGTGTGACAAAATGGGAATTAGGAATTAAGCACTTCTGTTGCATACTCAGGTTGTCTCAAGGAAAAGCACTTAGGCAGTTTGACTTGTGAGCTGAACACAGTCATGGAATACTATTTTTCACTTGAAAGAATAACTGTCAGAAAAACTGTAGATTTCAGATGTGGGTATTTCATAGACATTTTCTTGAAAATGAATGAAGTAAAAACCTGTCACTTTAAGGAAAATAACTGTCAGTATTTATTGCCAGTGATAAAATTTGAGCTTTTAAGTGAAAATTAGAAGTTTGGGAAATTTGTATCTGCCACTGTGAGTTTGATAGCTTCCCAATACTTAAAAGACTTTTTTTTTTTTTTTTTTTTTGCTGTACGCGGGCCTCTCACTGCTGTGGCCTCTCCCGTTGCGGAGCACAGGCTCCGGACACACAGGCTCCGCGGCCATGGCTCGCGGGCCCAGCCGCTCCGCGGCATGTGGGATCCTCCGGGATCGGGGCACGAACCCGTGTCCCCTGCATCGGCAGGCGGACTCTCAACCACTGCGCCACCAGGGAGGCCCTAAAAGACTTTTTTGATAAAATTGGTAGTGATATTAATGAATGTGTGTGGTTTTTTGGTAGAATGAAATGTGTCAACATTAAGAAGATTTGCATAGCTCAGCGAACCAGTATTTTCCAGTATATGATGTGACAACATTACGCATGGGTAAAAGCAATTTAAAGTGAAAGATAGACCAGTGCATTTTAATGTAATAGTATGAAAAGTTCTTAGAGTTTAGATTCCACATTGCAACCAACCTTTAAGAAACTCCACTTGTCGAGTTTCAGTGTAGTACCAATGATCTAAAAAGTACCCTTCCCTTTTCCAACAACATATCCGGGTGAAGCTTGATTTTCTTCATATACTTCAATCAAAACAACTTATCGTAACAGATTGAATACTGAAGCAGATATGAGAATCTAGTTATCTTCTATTAATCCAGACACTAAAGAGATTTGCAGAACTCTAAAACAATACCACTCTTCTAACTTTTTGGTTTTAGAAAATAGCTGTTTTTCATAAAATATGTTAATATGTAATGAGTTTGCTATTGTGTCAAAATAAATAGATAAATATTTTTAAATGTTCTGTTTTATTTTCTAACATGGTAAATATAGATAGATGTACCACAAAAGCTCTTTGGGGTCCAATAATTTTTTTAAGACTATAAAGGGGTCCTGAGCCCCCAAATTTTGAGAACCACTGTACTGGAAAAAGTTATTCATTAAGCAGGAGGGGACAGGATCCAGAATCTTGTCAAAGAGAAGTAGAAGGGGTGGTTTTCAGAGAAGGAAAGCAGATAAAGATCTGTGAAGCAGAAAGATTGCTGATGAGAAATGAAAAGTCACTTTGGGCTGGAGATGGATTATCTTGCCTATTTCTTTTCTGTCTGTGGCACACAGATGTCTGCCCAGCTTTCCTGTGATAGAATTGAGCTGTTATGAGTTGATTGGTGGATTGTGAGCCCATTTCAGCCCATTCATTTGATTAGAATGGGAAAGTCTGTGGTATGGTGGAATGGAATCTTTAGGTCTGTAAACTTTCTCGTGTGTAACAGACTTCTACCATCTGCTTCACTTCCCGCAACTCACTGTCATATCAGATCCAGAAAAAAGTTCTACCTGACCCTATCCTATGCAATAATTTACAGCATTGTAATGAAGCTCAAATATATGTTCTTCTCTTTTTAAAAAAAATGCATTTAGTGTTATAGAATGGGAAAGGTACTCAGCTCTACTTTTTTGATTTCAGAACTGTTTCTACTTGGTCTTCTTTTCATCAAGTTTGCTTTTCTGTCCAAAATAAGGAACTTTGTAGTCTGTGTAGCAATGTGAAATCACCAGTAAACACAGGCTAGATTGTTCTGAGAGGTATGACACATGGCTTACTTCTCTGGATTTACTGTGAAGGGAATGTTACCTGCAATTCAAGGCCCCTCACTTACATGGGCCCCTTTTGTATTTGTAATGTTGAATATTTTGTGTAAAAGAACCTTCCTCCCCCATTATATTAGTTTCAGGCTTCACAAAAGCTAGTTCTAAAGGGTTCTATGTAAGGGTCTTGGGGATCTGGGCGTTAGCTCTAAAGACAATGTTGGATGATAGGGCAGAAGGGAGTTTAGGTGTATTCCTTGAAAAAATTCACACATTACTTTCAGAATATTCATTCAATTATTAGCTCAACCTATGGTAATATTTATTCAAATTTAAAAGAATCTAGAAGGCACAATTTTAGTCTGCCTACCATGCATTATATATTAGCATCAAGAAAGAGCTCTCCTTTTTTAAATAATAAGCTAAAAGCCATTCTCATTCTCACGGGGCTCCTCTTCAGGTGAAGCCTTTAAAGAGGAGTCATCAGTGACGTTTGTACTTTTCAGACCCTAACACTCTGAGGAAACTTTAATACTTGTTAAAGCCTCATCACTCAGGGCTTCCCTGGTGGCGCAGTGGTTGAGAGTCTGCCTGCTGATGCAGGGGACACGGGTTCGTGCCCCGGTCCGGGAAGATCCCACATGCCGCGCAGCGGCTGGGCCCGTGAGCCATGGCCGCTGAGCCTGCGCGTCCGGAGCCTGTGCTCCTCAACGGCAGAGGCCACAACAGTGAGAGGCCCGTGTACCGCAAAAAAAAAAAAAAAAAAGCTTCATCACTCAGAAGAAGGGTTTTACCAGCTTTTAGCCATCTTTTCTTTCTGGATATTTCAGCCCTTTTCTGCAGAGAGTCTTCTGCTATTTGTTCTCCCAGTAGTTATGTAACAATAAGAGCAGAGGTAGCTGCACAGCACTGTGCTAACTGTTCAACATACATTGCCTCTCTGAGAGCAGAGACGCCTAACTACCCTCATTTCACAGATGAGGGAACAGCTTGAGAGAAGTAATTTCCTGAAGGTCACAAAACATAGCAAGTGCTAGAGCTGAGACTCAAACCTTGGGGTTTTGGTGGTAACATCTTTACTTGTTCCGTCTTTCTGCTGCCAGCCAGATATCATTCCGCCATGTTCTTCATGTTTATATACAGAAAGGATAGATAAATAGAAAAGAAATTATTAGAATTGCTTTAGTTATCTAGTGTGCATAGCAAACCACCCTCAAATTTAGTGGCTCCGTATTTACTCAGGCCTAGAAGTCCTTTAATGCTTAGTAAAAGATTTGCTACCCTGGCCAGTTTCAGAACTACCCCCAAACTTAGGGGAGTCTTTTGGTTACCTAATTTCAGTATAAACCAGCTGTTGCCTCATATACATCAGTAAATATGGTCAATATTGTTTCATTCCTTTGTTAGGCTGTGTAGTCCCATGTGCCTGGCACATGCAGGCACTTAATGAAGACTCGCGAACATGATGAGTTAAGTGGTGGTGCTATTTGCTGAACACTAGTTTCTCTTTTTGCCCGGCTTAGGTATTTGGCTCGAGTAGGAGATCTTGAAGCTACTGACACTGAGGACCCAAATCTAAATTATGGACTTGTTGTGGACTGTGGCAGCAGTGGCTCTCGGATTTTTGTTTACTTCTGGCCAAGACATAATGGGAATCCTCATGACTTGCTGGACATCAAACAGATGAGAGACCGTAACAGCCAACCAGTGGTTAAAAAAATCAAGCCAGGTACTAAATGGAATGTATTTCACTGTCAGTCTCTTTGATCTGCTACAGAAATGAGAGGACAGAAGAGAAGAGGGAGAAAGAAAGCTCCCCTTTTCTTCTGGAGGTTCTGGATAATGGGAGGCATTCATTGCTGCCCTACTCTTATGAAATAAATGTTTAGGACCTTAAACAGAACCTTACGGGGTATCAGTCTTCTGAGTCTATGTGCTCTGCTCTTTAAAGAAAGTATTTTGTCTTACTTAAGGAATCTCTGCAATGGCAGACACTCCAGAACATGCCAGCGATTACCTTCGTCCTCTGCTGAGCTTTGCTGCTGCTCATGTGCCTGTGAGGAAGCACAAGGAGACCCCCCTTTACATCCTCTGCACAGCAGGCATGAGGCTTCTCTCTGAGAGGTGAGATGCAGGAGAGTGGGTGGCCCAGGAGTTGAAAGTGCAGTTTCATACATTATTCTCTGTGGTTCCCTGGTCTGAAGGCAGGATGTGGGTACAGCACACAGAGTTGACAGGTGGCACTAAAAGACTTCTTGCTCAAAATAGAGCAGAGCCACTCCTACACCCCGTTATTCCACGATCAGTTGATCACACCTCCATGTCATTTGCTTCTTTGGGATCAATATCTATTTGAGATGGTTGTAATGACTCTTAATTTTGATTGAGGGTTGGGAGCAGTGGTGATGTAATAAATTTGGGTCATGAGGCACCTAGAAGGGGAGCGTAATTTCAGAAGGGTAGTAGGAGGGTCACCTGAGGGACTGGGTACCTGGGGGCTCTGGTAGGAATGGGGTTTTCTCTGTAACTTTGCCTGGCTCCCTGGTGATAGTTGGTGCTACTTGCAAAGCTTAGCCTCCATTGCTTTAGACCACTTTTTTCAACCCCTGCTGGTTAAGTCTTTTCCACTTGACCTTGGCAGTTTAGCCTGGCTTCTTGCCACCTGATCCTTCTTCCTTCACTGAAAGAGGAGGAAGACAAAGAGGCAGCAGCTATGCTTAGGTCAGACCCCTCCTTGTTTGTGATTTCTCCCTTTTGACACCTCCCTGACCCCTCCATACTTATTATGGTCTTGAGGTAGGAATGAGCTCCCTTAACTTGAGCACCCATCCTTCTGCAATGTTCACAGTCCCATAGTCATCGGGTATTTTTTACTAGCTTAAATGTTTTTCCTTGTTAAATAGCACTTCCCTTTTCCACAAGGTTTCATTTCATATACTTGGCCAACAGCAATGAAAACCTCTGCCATGTGTGTAGGGCTCCATTCTCCTTGTGCCAGACATGTATGTCAACACTTCTTCCAGTTGACTACTTTCCTTCTGCTCAGACACAGAGTTACTGGTTTACTGTTGAGAAGCAGATTATTTTATGTAGCCATTTGTCAATCTGAAAGGCCTTCTAGCTCCTTGTTTTCTCATACATCTTGGTCTTTAAATTTGTTTGTTTGTTTGTTTGTTTTTACTTATTTTTAAAACTAAAGTTTAAAATGTTATTGTAGAACCTTACATCATTAAAGGAAATCTTAAAATCAAAACAAAGAAGTTATAATTCTACTATCCTATCAAAACTGTTTCATTTGGTCCTATTCCTTTCTCTCTGTATATCTATGTGTAACTTCTACAAAATTGTAATCATACTACACGTGCAATTTAGAATTTTTGCTTTTGACATAAATAATACATCATTCAAAATTTTAGAAACCATGTGAAGAGTATGGATGACATACGTGGTGCCACTTCACAGGGCTGTGAATGGACTAAGGTCTCACAAACAAGGAAAGAGGGTGGAGGGCCAGAGAAAAAGCTGACTCAGAGGTCAAAAAGGCAGAGCCAACCATCAGGGTGATGAAATGGCCACATTTTGACTGTCTGGAGCAAAGGAGAGGATTGCCTTATCTCCTGGCACTGCCCAGCCTTTCCTCTGTTTGTCAAAGAAGTTTCTATTTAAACAAAACCAACTGTGTAGCTCCACCCCATTTGTCTAAGATGTTCCCTGTTATCATGGAAGCTCTGAATATTTTAAGAATTTTTAAAGAACTCGCCTTTAACTTGTTTTGGGGTTTTTTTTTTGTTTTGTTTTTTTTGGGTTTTTTTTTTTGCGGTATGTGGGCCTCTCACTGTTGTGGCCTCTGCCGTTGCGGAGCACAGGCTCCGGACGCGCAGGCTCAGCGGCCATGGCTCACGGGCCCAGCCGCTCCGCGGCATGTGGGATCTTCCCGGACTGGGGCACGAACCCATGTCCCCTGCATCGGCAGGCGGACTCTCAACCACTGCACCACCAGGGAAGCCCTAACTTGGTTTTGATCACCTCTTTTAATAATGCCAAGATCTACCCTGGGCTTATGAAATCATTGCTACCTCTAAGGTAGCTATAGTTGTTGACATAAGTGTAACAATCACTGCAAGAACCTGTTTTGTATAATTAATGCTTTGTTAATTTATTAGCATTTGTGAGCAATATTCAAAATGGGTTTGAATCCCCTGGACTGTATTTTGGATTTATTAGCACTAGGTTTTATTTTTTTGCCAAAGGCCTAGACTAACAGAATTTGTTCCACTGCCTTTTTAGTTTGTAATGGAAATACCTTTAAAGAATTACAAAGTGATAATTTAAGAAAAAAAACTTTATTATGGGAAATTTCAAATGTATATAGAAGTAGAGAGAATGATGGAATGAATCCCCATTTACTTGCCACCCAGCTTCAACAATTGTCAATGTTTTGCCATAAATGTTTTTTTTAATAAAGAAACAATATTGAATTTTAGAAAGTGGAAGTTCTGTCCTATCCTGTGTAATACATGAAGAGTGTTTTGTTTATTAACATAAATTTGAGATCATATTATATGTACTGTTTTGTAACCTGTTGGAACTCAAAATATATTGGACATCTTTTCATGTCAATACATGCAGATATAAATTGACCTCATTTCTTTTAACATCTGTGTACTATTACATTGCATGACTATACCATAAATTATTTAGCCAGTCACTACTGATGTACGTGCATTTAGGTTATTTCCAGTTTTTCATTGTTATAAATAATGCTGTCGTATTTTTTCTCTTTGTATTCTTATCTGATGATTTCATTGCAATAAATGTCTTAAAATGTAGTTGCTGGGTCAAAGGTTAAGCACATGAAATTTTTTTTTTTTTTTTTTTTGCGGTACGCGGGCCTCTCAGTGTTGTGGCCTCTCCCGTCGTGGAGCACAGGCTCTGAACGTGCAGGCCCAGTGGCCATGGCTCACGGACCCAGCCACTCAGCAGCATGTGGGATCTTCCCGGACCGGGGCACGAACCCGTGTCCCCTGCATCGGCAGGCGGACCCTCAACCACTGTGCCACCAGGGAAGCCCACTTTTGAGTAATTTTAAACCTTTGAAATCTCGAAGGGGGTACCAAACAGAAGCAGGGATCAAGTGTCTCGGGTAGGTGAACAGTGAGGTCTAACAAGGCTAAGTAGAAGGTCAAGTTGAGGTTGTTTGTGAGAAGAGAGTCTAACCATTAACTCTTAGGTTTTTTATTCTTTCTTGCAGGAAGCAGTTGGCTATCTTGGCTGATCTAGTGAAAGATTTACCTCTGGAGTTTGACTTCCTCTTTTCTCAGTCTCAGGCAGAAGTGATCTCTGGGAAGCAGGAAGGTATTGGGCCTTGAGGAGTAAAAGCTTGCACTTGGGGTTTGTAGTTTTGGGGTGAAGTTGAATGCATGTTCTCATGTAGCCCAAATGTGGCCTGTATGATGAATTATGTTTCCATTTCTTGAAAAACAGAAAATCTTTTGTCTTCTAGTTGCAGTTCACATAAAGGAAAAGATTCACCTTTTTCAATCTCAGTATTTCCTTTTTCAGTCCTAAAATTCCCGTTTGGTTTTACTCCATTTCTTTGCTGAGACTTTCTATCTTTCCATTCATTGGAAGACTGCTCTTATTTCCTGGCTGTATAGCTGCTTTATTTGATAATTCCAACACCTGTGTCATCTCAGGGTTGGCATCTTTTCCCTTGAGATTGGAAAGGTTGAGATCTTCCTAGTTCTTTGTATGACAAGTCATTTTATATTGTATCCTGGATATTTTGAATATTACATTGTTAGACCCTGGGTCTTGTTTCAATCATAAAGAGAATGTTAATTTTTGTCTTAGTAGACTGGTTAGGTTCAAGCCTTAAGTTCTGACCTGGCTTCTGTGGGCTGTGATTCTGCTGATTCATTTTTCAAAGCTTTGGCATGGCTATTTGGATTTGTCCCATGTGTGTGCCAGCCAGTGGCCAGTCTGAACCTGGGCACAGCCCATACAAATGTGTTGACTAGCCAGTATGTCAGTTCTCAAAAGCTTTGATATGTTGTTTAGAGTCAGATCATGCATGTGAGCCCAGGAGTTCCTACACCAGTTTATTCCCCACTCTCCACAGTCTCCCCAATACTTTCTGGTTCCCTGAGGTTCACGTTCATGGTCCTTAGGTCAGAAAGCCAGGGATTTAATTTGCCCACTCTGCCATGCATTTCCCATGACTGCATCTGTAGCCAAGGCTAAGTGGTAGAGGACAGAGGGAGAAAAAAAAAGCAATAGGGATTTGCCCCAGCTCTTGAGGCTGTAGCTCCTCTGGTCAGAAAGAAGGATTCACATCCCTCAGAGGTTTAGGCATCTACCCAGTCTCTACCTCTGCTGTTGCAGGATTGCCTGGAGTAGGAGAGAACAGAATTTTTTAAAAAGCAGGGAATTTCTCACCACTCTTTGTGAACCTTTGGAGTCCCCTTTTCTGATCCTTGGACCACAAAGCAAGGTCTTGAAGTTCTTTCTGTCCACATCTGGTGTGTACTTTTGTATTTCAAGCTGATTTTGAGTCCAGGCCAGGCAGTATCTGAGGGGGAAAAGTGGGAAACTAACTGTGGTTTTGGTGGTACTTTAAAGTCTGATCTCTGTCCCAGTGTGCCCACTACCATTTACTTTCAGAGTTCTCAGAAAGCTGCTCCATATAGTCTATCCAGAGTTTACACTTGTGGTCAGTGGGGAGACAGGGTGAGTGTGCTTGCCCAGAACTAGAACTCCAAGATATTTTATCTTTTAACATTTATTTTTATACATTAATTCCTATTCATTGTAGGAAATTTAGAAAATGCAAATAATTTTAAAAGGGAAAAACATCACAAGATAAAAGATTTTAAATTCATACACTGAGAATGTGGAATAAAATACTGTTATCACTTTTTTTCCAAGAAAAGGAGGAAAAGAGCAGCCCTGGGAGAGGTATATACATGCTATAGCAGTAGAGAATTAAGCAAGGGCTTTTATATTTCTTACTTAGGGGTTTATGCATGGATTGGAATCAACTTTGTTTTGGGAAGATTCGACCATGAGGATGGTGAGTAGTATTGTCTTCTTATGACAGTTCTAAGGGCTGAACGTTTATGTCATAACCTATCAGTAGCATGTAAGTGCTAATTTTGAGTTTTCTTTCTTTTTTTTTCTTTCTTTTTTCAAAACTTAAGATGCTTCATTTCCCAGTCCTAATTTGCTTTCTTTTATTTCTTTTTAACTTTTTAATATTCAAAAGTTCCAGGCATTCACAAAAGTAGAGTAATTAATAAAATGAACCTCCATGAACCCATTACCTAGTCTCAATAGTTATTAACAATTTGCCATTGTTTTGTTCCCACACTCCTTCCATACAACACAGGTTTTTTTCCCTACTAGATTTTTTTTTTTAATATCTTTATTGGAGTATAATTGCTTTACGATGTTGTGTTATTTTCTGCTGTAACCCTACTGGATTTTTAGAAGCAAACACCACACATAATCACTTTGTCTTCATGTACTTCAGTAATACCTCTAATAGATGAGTTTCAAAACAAACAAACAGAAATATCCACAGTTCCATTTTTATTTGATTTTTTTTTTTTTTTTGCTGCACCATGCCATGCAGCTTGTGGGATCTTAGTTCCCTAACCAGGGATTGAACCTGGGCCCTCAGCAGTGAAAACATGGAGTCTTAACCACTGGACAGACAGGGAATTCCCCCTCAGTTCCATTTTTTAAACTTAACAAAGTTAACAATTCCTAATATCATGTATTGATAACAACCATCTCATACACAGGTAGAGAGTTCCCCAATTGCATCAAGAATATTTATTTGTAGTTGTCTTGTTCAGATCAGAATCTGAACATAGATCACAAATTATATTTGATTGATAGGTCTTTTTTTTTTTTTTTTTTTTTTTTTTTTTTTGCTGTACGCGGGCCTCTCACTGCTGTGGCCTCTCCCATTGCGGAGCACAGGCTCCGGACACACAGGCTCTGCGGCCATGGCTCGCGGGCCCAGCCGCTCCGCGGCATGTGGGATCTTCCGGGATCGGGGCACGAACCCGTGTCCCCTGCATCGGCAGGCGGACTCTCAACCACTGCGCCACCAGGGAAGCCCGATAGGTCTTTTTTAATCTATAACAGTTAACCTTCCTGCCCCCCAACTCTTTTTTCCAAATCATTCAACAACAACAACAACAACAGCAAAAACCCTACAACCAAAAAACAACCAAAACTGGGTCACTTGATGGAATGAATTTGCCACATTCTGGATTTGGTTGACTGAATCTTTGTGGGATCTTTAACATGTTTTTCATCCCCTCCCCCGCTTTTGTTCTGTAAACTGGAGGTTAGGTATAGAAGCTTGATTAGACTCAGATTCAGTTCTTTTGGCAAGAATAAATCATAGGTGGTGCTGTTTCCTGCTGTATCACATCAGGAGTTTTGTAATATCTGGTTGTCTTACTTTTAGTCATGTTAAGACTGAACAGGTGTTCAGGGTTCAGGTATTGTCAGTCTGATCTGATCTGTTATAAAATTTTTCCATCCACTTTTCACCTAATGGTTATAGCAGCCAATTGTGATCGTTACTTAGATTTGTTTTCTCATTAGAGGTTGCAGAATGGTGATTTTTCTAATTCTGTCATTCTTTCTGCATTTAACAGTTAGGATTTTTATATAATGAAATTTTCTTCATTAGCCATTTGGTTATCCTGAAATATAGTTCCTATGGGAAAGACAGAATGAACCCTTGATTCTTTGCTTTTATTTATCAAGTTTTTTTTTTTTTTTTTTTTTTTTTTTTTTGCGGTACGCGGGCCTCTCACTGTTGTGGCCTCTCCCATTGTGGAGCTCAGGCTCCGGACGCGCAGGCTCAGCAGCCATGGCTCACGGGCCTAGTTGCTCCGCGGCATGTGGGATCTTCCCAGACCAGGGCATGAACCCGTGTCCCCTGCATCGGCAGGCGGACTCTCAACCACTGCGCCACCAGGGAAGCCCTATTTATCAAGTTTTTGAATAATGAGCTGGTGTCCTAGCAACTTCCGAAGGTAACCAGTGAATTTTTTTTTTCAGTATCCTTATGAACTTGCAGATTTTAATTTATTTGATGCATTGCAGTCCATCACATCATTATTCTTTTTGGTGCTCAAATTTTACCATCATTGGCCAGTAGGAGCACCTTTAAGTTGGCTCTTGTACCCTTTTAACATGATCCCAGTAGTCTTTTCTGTTTCCCTGGCATATGGGCATACCATGGTATTCTATGCTCATCTTGTATTTTTTCTACTCTTAGACCCTAGCATCAGCCATTTTTTTTAAGGAGCCCTTGTTTCTTTTAGTGGAAAATGATGTTTAGAGATTGTGGTCTAGACAATAGCGGTGCTCATTGCTCCTGGATTATCATCGCTTCTAGGCCTTTTCAGTGGACAGCTAGGAAATGTGTAGTTTTTAAAAAAGAAAAATAAATCATGATCTCATAGTGATAGTTCTAATTCATATTTAAGATTATAAGATTATTGTTTAATTTCTTTGATTTTATATTAAAATCAAATCCTTTTCCTCTTATGCTGAATATTCCTAAAGCTATTTACATAAACATTTATTTAACTTTATTTCATAATATATGTTTAATTGTTTAAAAATAATAATACCCATAATGTATTACCAATAAAACTACTGGAATGCAGTTTAAGTTATTTGTTTCTTTTGTCATTAAGATATATTCTACAAGAGATACATAGTCAAAATAACCATGTTTTAAGTCACTTAAAGTAATTCTTCTCTGTATAATATATAGTTGGTACAGTTAGATTAATTTATCTCAGTTTGCTTTCAATTTTTTTTTTTTAATTAATTAATTTATTTATTTTTGGCTGTGTTGGGTCTTCATTTCTGTGTGAGGGCTTTCTCTAGTTGTGGCAAGCGGGGGCCACTCTTCATCGCAGCGCGCGGGCCTCTCACCGTTGCGGCCTCTCTTGTCGTGGAGCACAGGCTCCGGACGCACAGACTCAGCAGCCATGGCTTACTAGGCCCAGCCGCTCCGTGGCATGTGGGATCCCCCCAGGCCAGGGCTCGAACCCGTGTCCCCTGCATTAGCAGGCAGATTCTCAATCACTGCGCCACCAGAGAAGCCCCTGCTTTCAATTTTTTAAGGGATTTCTGGGATTTTTTCCCTTTAAACTTAATTTTGGCTTTTAATTACTAGACCCCTTCTGTTCCCTTATTTATTTCAGAATCAGATGCCGAGGCTCCCCAGGAATTGGCAACAGGACGCAGAAGGACAGTAGGGATACTGGATATGGGAGGAGCCTCTCTCCAAATTGCTTATGAAGTTCCTGCCTCAACTTCTGTCCTTTCTCCACAACAGGTATTTTACCTTTTGGGGGAATTCAGTGGCTAGGAATGCCAGTCTTTGAGAAGGAAGGGCACTATGTTTGGACTTAGACCAAATGGCCTGGGTCCAAATGTTGGTTCAGATCATTGCTAGCTTGTGTTATCTTGGGTTGGTTACTTCTCTGAGCCTCAGTTTTCTCGTGTGTAAAAAGAGAATAATAATAGTATCTACTCCATAAAGTTGTGAGGATGAAATAATACCATGTGTATAAAGCACTTAGCAAGCTGCCCAGCATGTAATAACGTTTAATACATTTTAGCAATTATAACTATACTACTTATCTGGAAGAGCTGCCTGAGGATTAAACATGATAATATAAATCCTGGAGTACAGTATTTGTTACATACTTGTTAATTAAATGTTATTCCCTTTCCTTTACTGATGATTCCATCCTTGTGCTTCTGTTATTCCTTACCTGACTAGAATGTAAAAATGTATTTTGAGGGAGAAGTTTCATCATACAGAGGAAAAAGAAATAAAACATTTTTTAGCACCTAGTATGTGCAAGAAATAAGACATGTTACACTGCCCCCAAAAGCTTGTAATCTATCAGTGGAGACAGCCTGTGATAACAGGCAGACCATGACAGTGTTGTAATTTGATCTAAACCAGGGTTTCTCATCATTGGCACTACTGGCATTTGGGGCTGAATAAGTCTTTGTTGTGGAGGGCTGTTCTGTGCATTATATGATGTTTAGCAGCATCCCTGGCCTCTATCAGGTGCAGCAACGCCCGTACTTCCCCCAAACTCCCAGTTTTGACAATTAAAAGTATCTTCAGACATTGCCAGATGCCCCTAGGGGTGCAAAATCACCTCTGGTTGAGAACCTTGGGTCTAAACAGAGAGCCACAGCAATGTGGGAACTGGCAGGGTCGACCCCATTTGCAAAGGCTTGAATAGGAGCCTTCCATGCTGCCTTCGTGGAAAGTAAGGTATTTACCTGGGCCTTGGATGATAGTAGGCTTTTGCATAGTGGAGGTTGAGGGAAGGCCATCTGCATGGAGGTGACAGTATGCACAAAGGCACAGAAAACAGCAAAGAGCCCAGAATGTCCAGGTAATGATGAATAGCCTGTTGCAGTATGGGATTTTCAAGTGTGGTAATAGGGAAGGCTAGGAAGATAAGATGAAGTTAGATCATAAGGAGTCTTGGGTGTCATGCTAGGGGATTTGGCTTTTTTATCTGTAGACAGTGGCGAACCAGCAAAGGTTTTTGAGTAGGGCAGTCATATGGGCCTAAGTTTCATCATCTGTGAAATAATTAAACTCTGAAGGTCCCCAGCTCTGAATTTTGTGACTATGTTAATTGTGTGACTGAGTTCCAATCTATTTTTTTTCTTTTTTTTTTTTCTTTTAAAGTGAAATCTTTGCTTATCTGCTGGTGCCTGACTTACGTCCTCCCCTGTGTGACAGAGGATGTCACAAGCCTGCATCTGACGTTAATTAATTTATTTATTTTTGCTGTGTTGGGTCTTTGTTTGTGTGCAAGTGCTTTCTCTAGTTGTGGCAAGTGGGGGCCACTCTTCATCGCGGTGCGCGGGCCTCTCACTATCGCGGCCTCTCTTGTTGCAGAGCACAGGCTCCAGACGCGCAGGCTTAGTAGTTGTGGCTCACGGGCCTAGTTGCTCCGCGGCATGTGGGATCCTCCCAGACCAGGGCTCGAACCCGTGTCCCCTGCATTAGCAGGCAGATTCTCAACCACTGCGCCACCAGGGAAGCCCCCCAATCTATTTTTTAAGAAAATAATTTTGGTGTCAGGAGAAAAAACTGTAGGTCGGGGAACCTTGGGTGAGAAGTGCTAAAGAGCTAAACTAGACAGTATAAGTGGAAATGGAAGGGAGGGGACAGATTTCAAGGGATATTTTGGAGTAAAAAAAACAGTGTAATGTGGTGATGTGGGTAGGGCAGGAAGGGATGGCCAGATGCTGAGGGTCCAGCTTAGGTAACTGAAAGGGTGAAGAACCTAGTCACTGAGAGAGAGAGACCACAGGGGAGAGGGCAGGGTTGATGCTAAGCACACAGGTATGGTTTGGATGAGAGTATCTTTCTGGTCTCTAGCTCTGAAGTCCTATCACCAAGCAGTTCAGTTTTGGGTATGTTGAAAATGTGGGTTTGGCACTCAGAAGAGATTGTCTGTGGTGGGGTTGCAGATTTGGGGAACTAGGTTATGAGACTGTTTAGTCTATATTTGTTAGTATGTATTCAACAGGTAAAATGAAGGCATGGTTCTGATACTAAGGAATAGGTGACAGGTGGCATTGAGCCTTAAAGTCTTAAACAAATGGCTTTTTGTGTGTGTGCAGACTTAGAAAGCAACACTGGTTTAGAAAGTATATTTGCAAGCAACAAATTAGATGTATACATAGCAGTATAACGGATCTTTGTGCTTAGTAAAGAAAGGAAAGAAACAAAGAGACATAACACAATAGCACTTTAAACATTTTAAATAATCCTAAATACCTAATTTTTTGTACCGTTCACAAAGTTGTGCAATCACCACTGTCAAATTCCAGAACGTTTCATCACCTCAAAAAGAAGCCCCATGGGCTTCCCTGGTGGCGCAGTGGTTGAGAGTCTGCCTGCCAGTGCAGGGGACGCGGGTTCGCGCCCCGGTCCGGGAGGATCCCACATGCCGCGGAGCAGCTGGGCCCGTGAGCCATGGCCGCTGAGCCTGCGCGTCTGGAGCCTGTGCTCTGCAATGGGAGAGGCCACAACAGTGAGAGACCCACGTACTGCAAAAAAAAAAAAAAAAGAAGCCCCATATTCATTAGCAGTTACTCACCATTCCCCTCTCCCCTGCCCTGACAACCATTAATCTACTTTCTGTCCCTATGGATTTGCCTATGGAAGCATAAAATATGTGGCCTTTTATGTCAGGCTTCTTTCATTTAGCAAAAGTTTTCAAGGCTTATCCATGTTGTAGCAGATATCAGTACTTTAGTCCCTTTTTGGCTGAATAACATTCCATTGTGTGACCATGGCACATTTTGTTTATCCATTCATCAGCTGATGGACATTTAGGTTGTTTCCAGTTTTTGGCTATTATGGATAATGCTGCTATGAACACTCATGTACACATTTTTGTGTAGACATGTTTTCAGTTTTCTTGAGTATATACCTAGGAGTGGGATTGCTGGGCACAGTAGCATTTTCAGAAATTTAAAATAAATACATTCAAAACAATCCCATTTTGCAACAATACATACAAACAAATACTACATATTAAGCACATTAGAATGGTTGCCTGTGGCAGGAGCCAGAATGGCAGTGAGTGTGAGGATAAAAGAAAGTAAATAAATAAAACAAAAGTGGGGCTTTGCCATGATAGTGTGCCATGAACTGAGGAATATGACTAATTCAGCCTCTGTACCTGAAGTCAAAAACCCCCACAAAAACAGAGGTACAATAAAATTGAACTTTTCTAATCCTCAAATCTGTCACAGGGAGTATTAAGGCATCTTGAATAGTTTTAGAAAAAGCCATAGAATAGATCTCATTATGATCTCTCAAATTCCTTAAATTTATTTTTGTCAAAGGATTTTTTTTTTTCTTTTTGGGTGAAGTAGAAAAAGATAGCAAAGGGAGACACACCAGGCTTCTGCCTCAAAAAACTATGTGCCTCCGGATTTTTTTTTTTTTTTTTTTTTTGATTATAAAAAGAGTACATTCCCATTTTGGAGAACTGGAAAATCAGAAAAGTACACGCCAGATAATGACATCATCTGTAATGATTCTACCTTCTATCTAACTACAGAAAGTATTTTAGTCTCTAGTTTGTTATTTAGTCTCTGATTTGTTCCTTTTTGTGTAGTCTTGTCATTTTATGTCGTTGTTTAAATTAATACTGTGAGGATGAAAGAACGCTACAAGACGTTTTAAAGAGTAGTCATAGCAGATGAAATCTAGTGTATTAGCAGTGTCATACCTTTCTAGAAGTCAACCACAAGTAAAGTTCCCTTTACATCGTATTACAGGAAGAAGCTGCAAAGATCTTGCTGGCCGAGTTCAACCTGGGCTGTGATGTGCAACACACTGAACATGTGTATAGGGTTTACGTCACAACCTTTCTGGGATTCGGGGGCAACTTTGCCCGGCAGCGCTATGAAGACCTTGTGATGAATGAAACTCTTAACAAAAACAGGTATGTTTGACATGGGATCTGTGATTCTGAAATAGAATGTTGTCAGGCTGCAGATATTAGGAAAAAATGGTTACATCCTACTAGATAGATACGTCCTTGCTTCCTCCTTTCTGACCACCCCTGCCAATGGGGTAGCGTCTTTTAGAGACCCTCTATTAGTAGTCCCACTTGATCTGCTTGAGAGTGCCTTCTAATCTTGTTATCAGGACTCAAAAATGTACAGTGGCTTATTGTGGTGACTTCTTGCTGTGCCCATCTTCAGATATGGTATCACAGGATAAGTGAGATCAATTAAGTCACCAATTTAAATTGTGCAGTGTAACGTAGCTCCTGGAAATTCATTCTATCAATACATGGAAGTGCGCAGGACATGTTTGCTGAATTACAGTGGAGTTGCATCTTACGTGGGACTTAAGGTTCCATAGTGTGCATAAAAGATTAAAACCATCTTAATCAAAATTAGCCTTTAAAATATTCTCTTTCAGTCCAGAATAGACATTTTTTCCTCCAGCATTGGACAGACCACTGATTCTTCATTTGTGTACCAGATGAAGTATTTAGACCATAATGTACAAATAGTTGTGGGTTTTTTAGCATTTAAAATTATTTTTATCATTATGCACATTAAAGGAAAGCATAATAGAGAGCAGAGTTCTTTTCCACCATAAAACTATTTACCCCCATTCGTTTAGCTGGAAACAGTGGCTTGAAGAGCTACTGGTTTATCCCATTTGTAATAATTTCTCTACAGTAGTCAATTGTCTTATATTGGGAGCATGTTAAAGAAAATATTGTCTCATAAGTCTTTTTTGTTTTTCTGAGTCTAAACTCCTAAGAGTTCAAGGTGCTTTGGGAGAATCCTGTTATCTGGATGATTGATGAATGCATTAAAACCAAGCAGTGTGTTTGTATTCTGAAAGTACTCTTAAATCCATACAAATGTTTCTTGGGTTATGGAGTTCATATCACTCCTGCTGACACTGTGGCATCTGAAGAACAATTACTGTGAAAGTTTCACACCAACTTCAGCCACTGTGCTTCCTCTTGCATTTCCTTCCTTTGTTGTTTTGCTGCTCTTTTATCTCTGTATCATGTTTTTTGCTGCCTCGGAAGAGGCTGCCTCATCTTCTTCTCATGCATTGGTATTTTTTTTTACCGTGTATCTAAGTTACCTAGTTCAGAAGATTGATTATTCATCTTGTGTATCTTCTAATCTATAGAGAAACCTGTGCTTCCTGGGATGTTAAAACTTAATGTTTCTCTCTTTTTAATAATTTTCTGAGTTTTCCTTATAGGTGGTGTCACATCTTTAAAGTAGTTTCACTTGTTCCAAAGCATTTTGTTGTGTTGCCACATTCCCATTCCCTCCTTCAATCTCTACACTTGTGGGTGCATCTTCATCCCAGGAAGTCCACTCTTCAACATTTGTCTTAGGAACTGATGAATAATTAACTGTGTAGTTGGCCAAGTTATTTGGTCTCTACTTAATTTCCATCTTTGGCCAGATCTGCATATTAATCTCTTTAGGAATGAGAATACTGTTGCTAGACAAGTACAGACTTTAATTAACCAGAGCTATGTGATGGCCATGGTGGGAATCAAAACCTGCCCCTCCCTTCCCCCTCAGAGCTGGGCATGTACTCAGTCACTTTTGCCACCCATCGCCACTGCACCACTGCCATGGTCCCCGCCTCAGGACACTCCTCAGCCCTTCCCACTTCCCCTCCTCCCGATTGTTTTTTTAAACATTAGAATTGTGCTCAGAATGGTGAGATCTTTTCACTTTTAACAGGCAAATGGGAATGAAGACCAGAGGGAGAACAGCAGATTCACATCTCCAATTTCACTATACATTGGGAAATATACATGTTGACTAAAAGGTTGAAGAAAATCACTGCCATATTTCTTTCTTTTTCTAAATTGAATTTGCATAATTTAAATGTTCATGTGACACAACTACGTGGTACCACTCCATCCTTGTTTTTAGGGGTGTCATGTAGAAGAATAACAAGACATCTGGGAAGCATCTCAGAGGAGGCTGAGTACAGTAGTGATGTGTTTTGTTTGTTTTTGTCATTGTGACAGGTTGCTGGGCCAGAAGACAGGTCTGAGTCCCGACAATCCATTTCTAGATCCCTGTCTGCCTGTGGGACTCACAGACGTGGTGGAAAGGAACAGCCAGGTCCTTCATGTCCGAGGAAGAGGGGACTGGGTGGCTTGTGGGGCCATGCTGAGCCCCCTGTTGGCTCGCTCCAGCACCAGCCAGCCCTCGCTGAATGGCATCTACCAGTCTCCCATTAACTTCAACAACAGCGAGTTCTACGGTTTCTCCGAGTTCTTTTACTGTACAGAGGATGTGTTACGCATCGGTGGCCGCTACCACGGGCCAACATTTGCCAAGGCTGCTCAGGTAAATTATTAATAATAAAGTGACTCATCCTGGCAGCAGCCATTTATTGTACGACTAACTTTGTACCAGATGCCGTGCGAAGGGCTTTGCATGCATGATCTCACTGGATTCTTGGCAGGAGCCCTGTGAGCCCTCATTTTACAGATGAGGAGGTGGACTTAGAGAAGTTAAGGAACGTGCTGTGCTATACTGCCTTCTAATTAATTAAGCTTAGGTTTCCATGGGTGTCCTATTACCCAGATTATCACCCAGGTCTAATATTGTCCTGGTGGTTAATGGTTTTTCCTCCAACTTTCCAATAGTCTTAATTAACGTTTGTGGCCAAAAGTGTCATCTCCAGGTATTTTTCCCTTACTGGTTGTTCCCAGGTGTAATGTGCTTTTGGAGATGATGTCACCCAGGTGGGCAAGTCCACTTTCATTTTCTTACCTTGAGTTTTAAGAGGCCAGGATGGTATAGGGTCACTTAGAATATTAAAAAGATGTTGCAAAAAGCAATGATAGTGCATTTAAATTGCAAAAGAAGTAAACATGCACTTAGAGCACATTTAGGACTTAAGCATCTTATAGGTTTAAAGCATTCGTTATTTGGACAGGTAAAAGTTTAGCTAGCTTTCTACAGTGTCTGCTTTAATTTGGATTCATCTCTTTTTAATTTTTGTATATCTGTCTCTTTTATCAGAAAAATTTATGGGGAGATCTGTCCTCTCTTATATTTCTTATTCTTTCCCTTCTGCTTTCTTAGAATTCTCTAAGGTTCGCTTGGTATAAGGCTTCCAAAAGGAATAATATCTGCAGTGTTTGTACTATTCTGTTCTCTAAAGGCAGTCCCTAAGAAATATTGAGGAAAACCTGGTTTGTATTTGCCCTTGCCTCTAGGAATACCCTCATATTCCCTTTCCTTTCCAGCATCCCCTAAGTGTCCATAGCCTGAATCTTTCTCTCATTTTAAAACTTCCTCAAATCCTATTCCCTTGAACATCAAAGGGCTCAAGTTATTACTTGCCCAAACTGCTAGTGGCTTAATATGTTTTCTTTCCTAGGTAAAAGGTAGTTTTGTTTGCCCTTTTTTTTTTTTTTTTAACTTTGACTCAACTGTTATCGTCCCAGTGACACCTTCCTTGGCCATCCTATACAAAATTGCAGCCCTCCCCAATATTACCTATTTCCCTTTCCTGCTTTATTTTTCCCATGAGCACTTACGTCATCTAACCCACTCTGTGTATGTATGTGTATATGTATATATGTATGCATGTATATTTGGTTATTGTCTGTCCCCCACCACTAGAAAGTAAGCTTCATAAGGAACGAAATTTTTGTCTGTTTTATTCACTGCTGGATCCCCCTGGCACCTAGAATAGTACCTGGCACATAGTAGACATGCAGGAAATGTTAGTTTACTAAACAAACCAAAAGGAATGATTCCTTTGGTGAGAATTACAACACAGAGGCAGGCCAGTGATAGATCTGTTTTTTTTAATAAATTTATTTTATTTATTTTATTTTTGGCTGCATTGGGTCTTCATTGCTGCAAGCGGGCTTTCTCTAGTTGCGGCGAGCGGGGACTACTCTTCGTTGTGGTGCGCAGGCTTCTCATTGCGGTGGCTTCTCTTGTTGCAGAGCATGGGCTCTAGGTGCGCAGGCTTCAGTAGTTGTGGCTCACGGGCTCTAGAGTGCAGGCTCAGTAGTTGTGGTGCATGTTGCTCCACGGCATGTGGGATCTTCCTGGACCAAGGCTTGAACCCGTGTTCCCTGCATTGGCAGGTGGTGTCTTAACCACTGTGCCACCAGGGAAGTCCCAGTGATAGATCTTTGACCATTTTCTGTTCCATCTGTTTGACCTACTCATGTCAGTCCTACGTAGGATAGAATGAAGCTCTGTTTGGCTTTTGATGTTGCTACTCCTGGTCCTAACCTTACCCATCTCTGAAGCCTAAGAGGCTCAGGAGCCATGTCAGGCAGGCTTCGTAGTGAACGTGGAGGGAATAGGAATAAAAAGGACTATTCCCAGGTCGCTCAAGTCACTCAGTGGCCTGAGTTCAGGAACTTGCCTTGCCCAGGACCTGGCACTGTGTTTGGTGAATGAATATGCCATTTCTGTTTTCCTTTGTCAACTAGTAGCCCACAAGTAACTTTACAAATAGAACAGCTATGACTGTGGTGGAGTTACAGTTTGCCTCCCATTTCATGTTGCACCATTTCTCTGTGGTTGTTCCAGGATTACTGTGGCATGGCTTGGTCAGTACTCACTCAGAGATTCAAGAATGGCCTCTTTTCATCACATGCAGATGAGCATCGACTCAAGTGAGTAACTTCCTTTTCTCCCTTAGATGTGGCCTTAAAATGTATGAATGGGACTTCCTTGGTGGTGCAGTGGTTAAGAATCCGCCTGCCAATGTAGGGGACGTGGGTTTGAGCCCTGATCCGGGAAGATCCCACATGCCACGGAGCAACTAAGCCCGTGCACCACAACTACTGATCCTGCGCCCTAGAGCCTGCGAGCCACAACTACTGAGCCCGCGCACCACAACTACTGAAGCCCACGCACCCTAGAGCCTGCGCGCCACAGCTACTGAGTCCACACACTGCAACTACTGAAGCCCATGCACTCTAGGACCCGCATGTCGCAACTATTGAGCCCCCGTGCTACAGCTACTGAAGCCTATGTGCCCCTAGCCTGTGCTCCACAACAAGAAAAGCCACCGCAATGAGAAGCCCAAGCACCGCGACAAAGAGTAGCCCCTGCTCACTGCAACTAGAGAAAGGCTGTGCGCAGCAATGAAGAGGCAACGCAGCCAAAAAAATTAAATGAAATTAAATTTTTAAAAAAGTGTATAAACAATGAGTGAGAGAGAGCGAGTGATAGTACAGATTGGATTTTATGTTGAAGGAGAATTTGGTTATTTCAGATTTTGATTTTCTGAAGGGTAGAGGCCAAAATAGTGAGCTTATTTTAGTGAAGCCAAGGGAAACTGGTGGTTACCAAAAAGTGTTCTCTCCAAGTGGTTTTAAATCAAAAGTGGTGGTCTTTTTATTTTTAAATTTTTATTAAAATATCAAACATGCAGAAAAGTAGAAAGAACAGTAACAGAAACCCACGTGTAACTGTCACCCAGCTTCAACAAATATCAATATTTTGCCAGTTTGGTTCATCAGTCCTCCCATTTTGTAAATGTTTTAGTTAAACAAAATTTAAACATAAACAAAAATAGAAAAGTATAATGAACTCCTGAATATCTGTCACCCAGCTTCTCCCCTAATAGCTGTCAACTTCCAGCCCTCTTGTTTCATCTGTTTTCCCACCCCACAATTCAGTCATTTTGAAGCAAATCCAAAACATCATATTTGTAGATATTTCAGCATTCTCCCTGAAGATAAGGGCTGTTAGAAAAAAAAAGAAAGAAAAAGAAAAGTAAAACGTACTCACAGTAGTGTTGTTACATTGCATAGAGGTGTTCTTCACTTTTGTGGTAAATGTTAACATAAAGGAAGCTCAGATTTGGCTCCACCTAGAGGTGAGGAAGGTGAAACGGGGAAAGAGAGGTCTTTTTGACATCTAGTGGGATTAGCAGAAAGCATTTGAATTCTTTTTTTTCTTTTTTTTTTTAATAATTTATTTATTTTTATTTTTGGCTGCATTTGGTCTTCGTTGCTGTGCGCGGGCTTTCTCTAGTTGCGGCGAGCGGGGGCTACTCTTCATTGCACTGCACAGGCTTCTCGTTGTAGTGGCTTCCCTTGTTGTGGAGCACAGGCTCTAGGCATGCGGGCTTCAGTAGTTGTGGCACACAGGCTCAGTAGTTGTGGCTTGCAGGCTCTAGAGCACAGGCTCAGTAGTTGTGGTGCACAGGCTTAGCTTCTCCGCGGCATGTGGGATCTTCCCAGATCAGGGCTCGAACCCACGTTCTCTGTATTGGCAGGCGGATTCTTAAACACTGCACCACCAGAGAAGTCCCTCTTTTTCTTCTTTAAAAAAAATTAATTATTTTTTGTCACACAGATATCAGTGTTTTAAGTCAGCTTGGATGTACCAAGTTCTTCATGAAGGATTCCACTTTCCCTATGACTACCCAAATCTGCAGACAGCCCAGCTGGTCTATGACCGAGAGGTTCAGTGGACGCTGGGAGCCATTTTGTATAAAACACGCTTCTTACCACTCAGGTAAAGTGGACTGACCAAGCTGGCATCTTGAGCTTAGAGGATGTTAGTTGGTGCCTCAGAATAGGTTTCTTAAGTAACCTCCCCCTCAAAAAATAAAAAAAAAAACCCACCCAAACTCCCCTTATTACTGCCACGTGAAACTACTATTACTTACCAGGCATGTTGAAACAGAAAGAAGTCTGAGAATTATTGGTCTGGAGTATGTTCTTCTTTGCAATTTCAGGAATTCAGTGGGTTTTTTTTGGCCATGCCGCGTGGCTTGTGAAATCTTAGTTCCCCGACCAGGGATTGAACCCACGCCCTCGGCAGTGAAACCGCCAAGTCCTAACCACTGGACCGCCAGGGAGTTCCCAGGAATTCAGTTTTGTTTATCTACAACAAATCAATCTTTAGAATTGAGCTCTTACTAACAACTTCTAAGATACTGACTGATGAACTAAAGTTACTCTGGAACTATCTTATCTGACTAGAGGACTGGGATATGTTGTTCCTATACAGCAATCTTTCCTAATGGGTAGAGTCACTCTAGAGATCATATCATTGACTTGGAAGGCTTTTTGGTGGGCCAGAATTAGAACAAAGGACCTGAGATGCTTTTAGGGGATGTCTTGCTCTTATGTACCGTAAGATATTTGGGATAATTTTTAGGTGCTCTCTCCTCTGGACTATTTCAAATAAACTAAGATGAACTCTTAATCTTTGGTGCCTGTTTCTTTAAACTCAATACAGAAGTCAGGCGGGTGAGAGAAGTGGGGAACTGGAGAGTATGTGCCCCAAACAAAAGGCTGATTAACGTCATGCAGAAGTGCTGTCCCAGCATCTGCCAGCTCTCCTTTGTCGAGAAGCCAGAAATCCATATTTTATATGTGGTCTTTCTGTTTGGAGATTCACATTTTTAAAAAACACTGCAGGTCAAACAGAATGAAAATGGATCTGGTATCTGGACCGTGAGAGAAGGGCTTCTGTTCTAGACAGATCACTACACTTAGGTTTACATGTCTATTTTTTCTTCGGTTTACAATACAATTGATTAAGTGACAGCTTTCTCTAGATAAATCCTAAATCCTCAGGAAGCACAGCAACTTTTTTTTTTTAAGGTTTAGATATACTCTGATTTCTTGATTAGATTCAGGGGCCACCCTACTCTCATTAGCACCATATTTACAAACTGTGTAGGCCAGGGTGGTATGGGGTCACTGTTAAGACTTATTTGACAGATGACCAGTCTTGTCTTACTGTTCATTTCTTTGGCTTCTAATTTTGCCCCCAGATTCTAGAGGGGGTAGGGCTGTGAGGCTCCCTCTAGGCCAGGGAAAGGAAGGTACAGAAGGAATCACACATACCAGCTCTGGGCCTGGGGACATGCTTCAGCTTTGCTTGCTCTGTGGAGCTGGTATTATAGCATGTTTACATGGATGGAGTAAATAGGTAAAACCACTGGCCCTTTTAAATCGGCATGAATATTTCTCTCCTAAACTAACATTTCTTTCCACCTTCTTCCTTAGGGATCTACGGCAGGAAGGTTCCCGACAGGCCCATGGTAGCTGGTTCCGTCTCTCCTTTGTGTACAACCACTATCTTTTCTTCGCCTGTATCCTGGTGGTGCTACTGGCCATCATCCTGTACCTTCTGCGGCTACGCCGAATTCACCACCGACAAAGTCGAGCCTCAACCCCATTGGACTTACTGTGGATCGAGGAGGTGGTGCCCATGATTGGGGTACAGGTTGGGCCATGAGGCTGGACAGGTTCTAGGGGAACTCAAGTATTCAGAATTGCTGCCCATTGAATTCCACCACTTTCTGGTACTGGCCTCAGATGCTGCTTTGCCTGACTTTGTGGATATTTGGCCTTGAAATTTCTACTTTAATACCTACTTTAATTCATTCTCAATATCCAGGTCCTCTTCTCTGAGAGAAGCTGTAATTTAGTCTATGAAGAACTAAATGAGAGATTGGTGCTAACAAAGGGAACCAACTTTAGTCCAATTGAAGCATGCTTCTACTCCTCTATCTGAGTGATTTGGTGTGCTCCTGGGATCTAGACTTTTCTCCCCTTGCTTAAAGCTTGAAGTTTGGCATTAGGCACACTGGAAGTCTGGTTGAAACCAAACTTGGAGCGTCTGATTCAAAGCCGAAGACATTCTAGCAAATGCAGCAGCCCCTTCTTTCTCTGTAACAGAGATATCACTTATGTGGAGATCCACAGCCTTTAATAGGGATCCAAGATCTTTGCAGTTCAGCGGAACAAATAAGAATTTCCAGGCAACCAAAATAACACAGCTTCTTTGCTTACTCGACAAAGAAGCCATTGTGAGTGTGGTCCAAGATCCCTGACATACTGTTGCTGATGTTAGTTTGTGATTTTAAAAGGTTAGAACCCTTTCTAAATGAATGGTCCATTGACGATTTTAACAATATTTTATCTGATGCCTGGTAAGACCAGGATAGAAAATTTTTCCATGTCTATGTGCCTCACAGGCTGTTTGGGCATTAATTTTTCTTTTTGAACCTTAAGTGTGCTTGTAGGGTTGGAGAAACTGTGATGGGAATTGGAGACCTAGATTTGTCTGGTTTCAGGTCACTGTCCTCTAGGCCTATTTTTATGAGTCCTTATGTGGGAAGATTCAAAAAAAAAGAGTTCCTTTATTTCACTGCTAAGATCAATATGTATTTTGGGAAGGGATGCATTTGGATTGTTTTTAAAGAAGGAAAGAACAGTATCAGGAGAGTGGACAAAGGCAATAAAATCCAAGCTCTTATTTATTAATGTTTTTTCTGAGAAACAGAAGTTCTCTCAGTTTGACTCTTGGAATATTTGAAAAGAAACAAATCCCAAACTTTGGAATAAATATAAATCTGTTAACCTGGCAACTTTCAGAATATTTCTTAAGAGATTTCTCGGTCATAAACAGCATTTCCATTAATGGGGAGAGAGGAAAAGCCATAGTAATTACATTTTTATCTCCTACCCTTCAGGAGCTTTGCTTTTTCTCTGCATTTAGCCTTCAAATTGCACAAGGATTTCTTTTTCATCCCCGTGGAACCTTCTTTATACGTTAATCACCATTCCTCTATGTAGCCTTAAATGTCCTGCCCAAGAATATGCTCCCAGAGTTAAAACAGATTTCCTTTTTGTTAGCTTTGAGTTCTAGGATTACATGAGTAGGGGAAAGGTCCTTGACTTTAAAGGGAAAAGAAAGTGGAATTCTTAAAAAATAAATTCCATACTGGGAGCAGAAAGGAATTAAGTGCTTCATAAAACCAAGAAAAATAAATCCAAATCCTCCTAGAAATAAAATGGGTTGAAAATAAGTATACTGACTCTTGGTTGGTAGGTGAAAAGATCATGAGTCTTGAATTGTTTTCAAATTAGATTAAAATGGTTCCAGCAAAGAGTCTTACAGGTTCCTTTGGAAGTACTTTTTACTTTTCATTAGGGCTTATGTCACAGCAGTTTCCTTTAATTTTTAAGGTTTCTAAATTGCCTTGATTTTCTTTGACTTCTTATCTTTGTACTGTGAGTGACCCCTTGCCTTATGAATGCTGCTTATAAATAATGTCATAATATGTTTTGCTAGCCATTGCCTACTCAGGTAACTCTTTTCCCCTCTCCTTGGTTTCCAAATACTATTTTTGGTCTTCTTGTGTGATCTAGTGAAAGATCTCAAAAGCTGCCTAGTTGGCTAACAGTGATCACATTTGTATGCTCAGAATGAAACTGAAGCATGGAGGAGGTGGTGATTAGTCCAATCTAATTAGCTCAAAACTTAATCTTCATCCTGGCTATGATAATAGCTACCATTTGCAAAGCACTTATTGTGTACCAGACACATCTTTAAGAATTTTATGTATATTATTTGCTCATCGTGATAACCTTTCAGATTATTGTGTTCTTTTTATAGTTGAGAAACTCAGGATACCTGTTTATCATTTTTTCCATATAAATGTATTTCTTAATTTATTTAATTAGTCTTTGAATTTTTTTTTTTTTTTTTTTTTTTTTTTTTTTTGCGGTACGCGGGCCTCTCACTGTTGTGGCCTCTCCCGTTGCGGAGCACAGGCTCTGGACGCGCAGTCTCAGCGGCCATGGCTCACGGGCCCAGCCGCTCCGCGGCATGTGGGATCTTCCCGGACCGGGGCACAAACCCGTGTCCCCTGCATCGGCAGGCGGACTCTCAACCACTGCGCCACCAGGGAAGCCCTGAATTTTTTTAGTGTTATATCCTTTTATTATTTAATATTACAGGATCTAGGCTTGTCTACTGCAGTGAGTAAGGCATCTTAGAGTTCCATGGTATAAAAATAAGGATGAATTTTTGTCATATCCCTCAGAAAAACTGAGTATTTGCTCTTGGTTCTGGTTCCTGAGCTTCTTCCATTGCTCCCAATTAAAAATTTTAAATCAAATCTCATTAGCTAGAAACAGAAGCCATTTATCCCTTGCTGAGTGCCAATTATATATATTACTTTCTCAAAATGAAATATTCTTACTTGTAGAATCAGACAGTCTATCTTCCCTTTAACCCTGTTTTTGCCCTCAGTTTTAAAAGATTTTTAAAGATTTCTATTTGCATTTCTGCATTTTGAGCGGTTCTCATGTGAAAATAATTATGATTTCATAAAATTCACATTCCACTGGTTCCTTTGAATCTTACCAAGCAGTCTTCTTTATAACAGCAGCAATGAACCTGAACTGTTTCAGTGCTTTAATTACTGAGATAGGTCACAAATGTCAAAGTCGAGCCAGTGGCTTATAGGAGTGAAGCTTTATTATTCTTTATGTTGGTACAGCCCATCACTTTTCTCTGAATTCTTATCATGAGAACATAATAAAAATATGTATAATATCCAATTATTTGGCATTACATTCACTTAAGTTGCAGTTAATTCTAAGCCAAATTATACCATCTTTCTCTCTGTACCTTAGCTCCTTGAATTGATTTTCCTTGGTCTAGGAAATTTTAGGCACTTTCCCCGAACCTTGTACTTATTCTTCTAATGTTATCTGAAGTATTCTGCCTCTGCCCTCCTCAGCCTAAGAGCTTTCTTTAACTTCAGAGGCCTTAGGCAGTGATTATTAAAATGTGGTTGAGTCTGCCATATGCTTGCTAAGCTAGTCATTTTAGGCATTAACACTTATTATCACCTCCATATTTATATTTTTGAGATACAGTAACTTCTCACTGGTATTATTTATATGCCCCCCTCACCCCTATTCTCATAGTTTTGTGTTCTGCTTTTTGTCAGGGGTGAAAGACAAGTGGGTGGTGTGATTTAGGGCAAAGAACAGCAGGCTTCCAAACAGCAGATTTGGATTTTAGCCCTGGCTTTGTCATTAAGTAGCTCTGGTACCCCAGGCAAGTCACCTGCCCTCTCTGGTTCATTTCTCATCTATAAAACAAGATGGCTGGACAAGATGATCTGAGGCCAGTTCCAAAGGGAGAAAAACTGGCCTAAGGAACTAAAGGCAGAGAAGGTAGAGAAGTGATATAGTAGTTTCAGGAAGAGGATTGTGGCCTTTGGTTTAGAAGATCAGGCTGCCCAGAAGAACCAGTGGTCATTTCCTACTTTATCCATAGTCCCTGACATTAAGGTTGGTGGGAATGGACTTTCCAAAAGCAATCATCATACCTCCATTTCAGAAAATGAGATTTTTTTTTTACGCTACTGACAATTCTTATTTATTGAAATCAGTGCTTAAGAAACTCTACCTGTGAACACTTTGAAATCCCAGTTCAAATCACATTAAAATATTCCATGATTCATACTTTCAACCAATTCAGATTGGTCTCTCTTTCCCAGTTTATCCCAACTGGTGAAGTTTTACACAATAAACATCTTTAGCTTCCTAGAGTTACATTTTTACTTGTTTGACTTATTTGCTGATTTTTGTAATGTGCTTATATGATAAAAAATTCTATGAAAGTGATAGGACAATTGGTTAGAGATTACTTTTTTTGACTTTTATTTATTTTTTTATACAGCAGGTTCTTATTAGTTATCCATTTTATACATATTAGTGTATACATGTCAATCCCAGTCTCCCAATTCATCCCCCCCGCAAATTTCCCCCTTTGGTGTCCATACGTTTGTTCTCTGCATCTGTGTCTCAGTTTCTGCCCTGCAAACCAGTTCATCTGTACCATTTTTCTAGTTTCCACATATATGCATTAATATACCATATTTGTTATTCTCTTTCTGACTTACTTAACTCTGTATGACAGTCTCTAGATCCATCCACGTCTCTACAAATGACCCAATTTTGTTCCTTTTTATGGCTGAGTAGTATTCCATTGTGTATATGTACCATATCTTCTTTATCAATTCATCTGTCAATGGGCATTTAGGTTGCTTTCATATCCTGGCTATTGTAAATAGTGCTGCAGTGAACATTGGGGTGTATGTGTCTTTTTGAATTATGGATTTCTCTGGGTATATGCCCGGTAGTGGGATTGCTGGGTCATATGGTAATTCTATTTTTAGTTTTTTAAGGAACTTCCATACTGTTCTCCATAGTGGCTGTATCAATTTACATTCCCACCAACAGTTCAAGAGGGTTCCCTTTTCTCCACACCCTTTCCAGCATTTGTTGTTTGTAGATTTTCTAATGAAGCCCATTCTAACTGGTGTGAGGTAATTCCTCATTGTAGTTTTTTTTTCTTTCTTTTTTTTTTTTTTTTTTTTGCGGTACGCGGGCCTCTCACTGTCGTGGCCTCTCCCGTTGCAGAGCACAGGCTCTAGACGCGCAGGCTCAGCGGCCATGCCTCAAAGGCCCAGCCGCTCCGTGGCATGTGGGATCTTCCCAGACCGGGGCACGAATCCATGTCCCCTGCATCGGCAGGTGGACTCTCAACCACTGCGCCACCAGGGAAGCCCCAGTGGTGTTGAATTTTGTCAAAAGCTTTTTCTGAATCTATTGAGATGATCATATGGTTTTTATTCTTCAATTTGTTAATATGGTGTATCACATTGATTGATTTGCATATGTTGAAGAATCCTTGCATCTCTGGGATAAATCCCACTTGGTCATGGTGTGTGATCCTTTTAATGTGTTGTTGGATTCTGTTTGCTAGTATTTTGTTGAGGATTTTTGCATCTATATTCATCAGTGATACTGGTCTGTAATTTTCTTTTTTTGGAGTATCTTTGTCTGGTTTTGGTATCAGGGTGATGGTGGCCTCATAGAATGAGTTTGGGAGTGTTCCTTCCTCCGAAATTTTTTGGAAGAGTTTGAGAAGTATGGGTGTTAGCTCTTCACTAAATGTTTGATAGATTTCACCTGTGAAGCCATCTGGTCCTGGACTTTTGTTTGTTGGAATATTTTTAATCACAGTTTCAATTTCATTGCTTGTGATTGGTCTATTCATATTTTCTATTTCTTCCTGGTTCAGTCTTGGAAGGTTATACCTTTCTAAGAATTTGTCCATTTCTTCCAGATTGTCCATTTTATTGGCATACAGTTGCTTGTACTCGTCTCTTAGGATGCTTTGTATTTCTGCGGTGTCTGTTGTAACTTCTATTTCATTTCTAATTTTATTGATTTGAGTCCTCTCCCTCTTTTTCTTGATGAGTCTGGCTAATGGTTTATCAATTTTGTTTATCTTCTCAAAGAACCAGCTTTTAGTTTTATTGATCTTTGCTATTGTTTTCTTAGTTTCTATTTCATTTATTTCTGCTCTGATCTTTATGATTTCTTTCCTTCTACTAACTTGGGGTTTTGTTCTTCTTTCTCTAGTTCTTTTAGGTATAAGGTTAGATTGTTTATTTGAGGTGTTTGTTGTTTCTTGAGGTAGGATTGTATTGCTATAAACTTCCCTCTTAGAACTGCTTTTGCTGTATCCCATAGGTTTTGGATCATCATGTTTTCATTGTCATTTGTTTCTAGGTATTTTTTGATTTCCTCTTTGATTTCTTCAGTGATCTCTTGGTTATTTAGTAACGTATTGTTTAGCCTCCATGTGTTTGTGTTTTTTACATTTTTTTCCCTGGAATTGATTTCTAATCTCATAGTATTTGTTCAGAAAAGATGCTTGATATGATTTCGATTTTCTTAAATTTACTGAGGCTTGATTTGTGACCCAAGATGTGATCAATCCTGGAGAATGTTCTGTGAGAAGAAAGTGTAATCTGCTGTTTTTGGATGGAATGTCCTATAAATATCAATTCAGTCTATCTGGTCTACTGTATCATTTAAAGCTTGTGTTTCCTTATTAATTTTCTGTCTGGATGATCTGTCCATTGCTGTAAGTGAGGTGTTAAAGTCCCCCACTATTACTGTGTTACTGTCAATTTCCTGTTTTATAGATAGCTGTTAGCAGTTGCCTTATGTGTTGAGGTGCTCCTATGTTAGGTGCATATATATCTATAATTGTTATATCTTCTTGGATTGATCCCTTGATCATTATGTAGTGTCCTTCCTTGTCTCTTGTAACATTCTTTATTTTAAAGTCTATTTTATCTGATATGAGTATTGCTACTCCAGCTTTCTTTTGATTTCCATTTGCATGGAATATCTTTTTCCATCCCCTCACTTTCAGTCTGTATGTGTCCCTAGGTCTGAAGTGGGTCTCTTGTAGACAGCATATATATGGGTCTTATTTTTGTATCACTTCAGCGAGCCTGTGTCTTTTGGTTGGAGCATTTAATCCATTCACGTTTAAGGTAATTATCAATATGTATGTTCCTATTACCATTTTCTTAATTGTTTTGGGTTTGTTATTGTAGGTCCTTTTCTTCTCTTGTGTTTCCCACTTAGAGAAGTTCCTTTAGCATTTGTTGTAGAGCTGGTTTGGTGGTGCTGAATTCTCTTAGCTTTTGCTTGTCTGTAAAGGTTTTGATTTCTCCATCAAACCTGAATGAGATCCTTGCCGGGTAGAGTAATCTTGGTTGTACGTTCTTCCCTTTCATCACTTTAAATATGTCATGCCACTCCCTTCTGGCTTGTAGAGTTTCTGCTGAGAAATCAGCTGTTAACCTTATGGGAGTTCCCTTGTATGTTATTTGTCGTTTTTCCCTTGCTGCTTACAATAATTTTTCTTTGTCTTTAATTTTTACCAATTTGATTACTATGTGTCTCGGCGTGTTTCTCCTTGGGTTTATCCTGTATGGGACTCTGCGCTTCCTGGACTTGGGTGGCTATTTCCTTTCCCATGTTAGGGAAGTTTTCGACTATAATCTCTTCAAATATTTTCTTGGGTCCTTTGTCTCTCTCCTCTCCTTCTGGGACCCCTATAATGAGAATGTTGTTGCATTTAATGTTGTCCCAGAGGTCTCTTAGGCTGTCTTCATTTCTTTTCATTCTTTTTTCTTTATTCTGTTCCCCAGCAGCAAATTCCCCCATTCTGTCTTCCAGGTCACTTATCCGTTTTTCTGCCTCAGTGATTCTGCTATTGATTCCTTCTAGTGTATTTTTCATTTCGGTTATTGTATTGTTCATTTCTGTTTGTGTGTTCTTTAATTCTTCTAGGTCTTTGTTAAACATTTCTTGCATCTTCTCAATCTTTGCCTCCATTCTTTTTCTGAGGTCCTGGAATATCTTCACTATCATTATTCTTAATTCTTTTTCTGGTAGGTTGTCCATCTCCACTTCATTTAGTTGTTTTTCTGGGGTTTTATCTTGTTCCTTCATCTGGTACATAGCCCTCTGCCTTTTCATCTTGTCTCTCTTTCTGTGAATGTGGTTTTTGTTCCACAGGCTGCAGGACTGTAGTTCTTCTTGCTTCTGCTGTCTGCCCTCTAGTGGATTAGGCTATCTAAGAAGCTTGTACAAGTTTCCTGATGGGAGGGACTGGTGGTGGGTAGAACTGGCTGTTGCTCTGGTGGGCAGATCTCAGTAAAACTTTAATCCAGTTGTCTGCTGATGGGTGGGGCTGGGTTCCCTCCTTGTTGGTTGTTTGGCCTAATGTGACCCAACACTGGTGCCTACCCTGGCTCTTTGGTGGGGCTAATGGTGGACTCATGGAGGGCTCACGCTGAGGAGTACTTCTCAGAACTTCTGCTGCCAGTGTCCTTGTCCTCATGGTGAGACACAGCCACCCCCCACCTTTGCAGGAGACCCTCCAACACTAGCAGGTAGGTCTGGTTTAGTCTTCTATGGGGTCACTGCTCCTTCCCCTGGGTCCCGATGCACACACTACTTTGTGTGTGCCCTCCAAGCATGGAGTCTCTGTTTCCCCCAGTCCTGTCGAGGTCCTGTAATCAAATCCCTCTAGCCTTCAAAGTTTGATTCTCTAGGAATTCCTCCTCCTGTTGCCGGACCCCCAGGTTGGGAAGCCTGACATGGGGCTCAGAACCTTCACTCCAGTGGGTGGACTTCTGTGGTATAAGTGTTCTCCAGTTTTTGAATCATCCATCCAGCAGTTATGGAATTTGATTTTATTGTGATTGTGCCCCTCCTACCATCTCATTGTGGCTTCTCCTTTGTCTTTGGGTATGGGGTATCTTTTTTGGTGAGTTCCAGTGTTTTCCTGTCGATGATTGTTCAGCAGTTAGTTTTTTTGTGGTACGCGGGCCCCTCACTGCTCCGGCCTCTCCCATCGCGGAGCACAGGCTCCGGACGTGCAGGCCCAGCGGCCACAGCCCACGGGCCCAGCCACCCAGCAGCACGCGGGATCCTCCCAGACCGGGGCACGAACCCGCGCCCCCCGCATCGGCAGGCGGACCCCCAACCACTGCGCCACCAGGGAAGCCCCAGCAGTTAGTTTTGTTTCCGGTGGTCTTGCAAGAGAGAGTGAGAGCAGGTCTTTCTACTCCGCCATCTTGAACCAATCTCCAGAAAATGAGATTTTTAAAGCTGAGACTTTAGAGATTTCTGGTTAACCCCCATGATTTTACATATGATGAAATTGACACCCAGAACAGTAGTAATACAATGAAATGATCATTGACAGAATCTTCTGCAAGACTGTTTCAACACAGTCTATATAATACAGCTGACTGCAACTAACCATGCGCAGTCTTTATAACTGCTTCTGATATTCATTTGTGATTGCTCACATTTAGGAATAAAATATGAAAGAAATGCTTTGTTAAAAATAGTATCAGGGCCTCCCTGGTGGCGCAGTGGTTGAGAGTCTGCCTGCCGATGCAGGGGATACGGGTTCGTGCCCCGGTCTGGGAGGATCCCATATGCCGCGGAGCGGCTGGGCCCGTGAGCCATGGCCGCTGGGCCTGCGCATCCGGAGCCTGTGCTCCGCGACGGGAGAGGCCACAACAGTGAGAGGCCCGCATACCGCAAAAAAAAATAAATAAATAAAAATTAAAAAAATAAAAATAGTATCAGGTTTTCACTACATCCATTCTAGCTTCTTTATTTCTTTCAATAATTTAAAATTTTAGACATCTCTTTTTTAAACAATTTGCTTAATTTTGTACAATTTTCTTAACCACAGCATCCAAGCAATTCATGTTATAGTTACAATCTAAATTATTTAAGATACAAATGTTTATTAGAGCTACCTCATTCAGAAACTTGGTTGTAATTATTGGGCAGTTCCTAGACTCCCTTACAGAAACAGAGTGCTGTTTCTTCTTGCTGTTTCTAGACTTCTTTTCAAACGAGTTCAGAACTAGCATCTAATTTCCCTTTTTGCTGTCGTGTGATGAAACTTCCGTTGGGACTAAGAATTAAGGTAGAAGTAGCAGCAAGTGTTTTACATTCTCCTCAACTAGTCTCAGGTTATGCTCATTTCATAGTCCTGCCACTAGGGCCATGTGCTCTGACAAACGTGTGAGTATTTGTTGGTGTTATAAAATATATTTGTTAAAAAATAAGGACTCGGGCCTCCCTGGTGGCGCAAGTGGTTGAGAGTCCGCCTGCCGATGCAGGGGATACGGGTTCGTGCCCCGGTCTGGGAGGATCCCATATGCCGCGGAGCGGCTGGGCCCGTGAGCCATGGCCGCTGAGCCTGCGCGTCCGGAGCCTGCGCGTCCGGAGCCTGTGCTCCGCAACGGGGGAGGCCACAACAGTGGGAGGCCCGCATACCGCAAAAAAAAAAAAAAAAAAAAAAAAAGGACTCTTTTTTTTTAATATCCGAATACACTTCCCTTGTATTATTACACGTTTCCCCCTAATATTTCATTATTTCTCAGTACCATTATTAGAGGGACAGAGGAGGAATACATCCATTGACCATTTTGTTTCTCTGGAAGTCTGAGCAATAATACCGTTTTATTTGTAAAATTGAATCATTACCCATACTTTTAAAGGGTTTTCTACTTTTAAAATGTATTCAATCGTTGCTCGCCATTTTTATAAAGACCAAAATGGAAAAAAATTTCAGACTCACAGGATGATTATAGCCACGTATGCATCGCTTCAGGCAAGCTGAGCCTCTCCTTTTTAAGTAGTGCAGCCACTCATAAGCCCGCTGGCAGCCTGCCGCTCCTCTCCACTCTCCACTTCTCCAGTGTAAAGTAGCCCTGATACCTTCCTAAGCAGCCTCTCCTACAGAGCACCTGCCGGAGTTTAGCCTGTAAAGACTGCTGATGGTGAAGGCTCTGGCCCTAATTAGCTTCATAAAAATCTTTCTCTGCGAGCAAGGATCCCAACCACTTTGATTTCTGGAATTTGTCATTATGTTGTGTTTGAAATTCTTATCCTATAATTCCCCTTTAGTTGCAGTCCGGAAGTATATGCCTTGTCTCCTCCATGATTTCTGCCTTGAGCATTGGATCCTGCAGTGTTGAAAGACATCTTTTTATTATGATCCACAACTAAAAACTCCCTTTTTGCTTTAAGAAACCAAAGGGTGCCTGCATGGCATCACTTTTGGAGGTTGCTAAGCTTGTATGTTTTTCTAACACTTCACATTAAATAATAGTTTTGCTGAACAGTTCTTGAAATTCTGATAAATACTGTTAAATCAGTGTTGAACAAAATGTGCAATGCATATTAGAGAGGGGACACATTCTTATGCAGGGATATGGGTATATATGTTATATATGCCAGTATACAACCCACCATTCATGCCAGGACTGGAAGGATTGCTGAAGATAAACTGGTTATCCTACTATTATGATCCTCAGTGTTGGTCTTTGCAGCCAGCATCACTTTAGGCAGTGGCTAATTATTACCCCTAACAAAATCGACAGCATTTGTCAGTCTAAGTTAAAGACAAAGATATTCTGGGTTGATTAAGAAAGCCAGGTGTATTAATCTCCTTTGATGTTTTAAAAACAACTGACAGAATTGTTGAGAGACTTTTGAAAATATTAAGGGAAATCCATTTCATCTTCTAGGTATGATGACTTATTTTGAAAGCAGTGTCTGGGACATCAGTTTGTAATCATCCATTTTCCATTCATTCGTGCAATATTTGGTATGTGTCTGGTGCTGGGAATAATGCAAACAGAAATAATTCAGATAATATCCATTCACCAGGAGCTCATAGATGGGCATAATACAGTTATATCACTCAATGCAACCAGATCTGTTTTTCCAAACTTACTCATCTTTAATAAAAGAAACAATGAAGTACAACATCTGCAACTTAAACTTATTTAATTCATTCAGTGCTACTTTTTTGGAGTGAACAGTAGCAGCATTAGCATGTGGTTCTTTGAGTTGGATCAGGCTGCCCTCTGCAGACTCCGTTATTAACTAAGAACAACCTTAATTTGGGGATCAGGAGATGATGGTATGGCAACCTGCCCCAGTGACTGCAGCTCCCCTTCTTTAGAGAATTCTCTCTAGAAGAGGTGATACCCCATTAGCACACTAACAGGATCAACAAAGAAGATTAAATGAGATGATAGGGTGGGGTGGAAATTTGGAGGGAATGGGAATAAACTGGTCAAAACTTTCTAAGGTAACTAGGCTACTAAGGCCTAGGGCAGTGGTTCACAAACTCTGCACATCAGAATCACCTGGGGAATTCGCTTATTACTGCTTTCAGACACTGTGATTTAATTGGTCTTGGCTGAGGCTGGGGATAGGATTCTGAAAGATTCTAACATGAGAGAAGTTGGGAACCAGCTCCAGGGGGGCAGGACTTTTTAAGAATCAAACCGTCTAATTGTATTTTGCTAAGAACCATTTGAGAATGATACACTATTGGTCACACTGAAACCCAGAGAATACTGGCGTTGAAAGGGAACTGAGATCATTAGTCCAGCGATTATACAGGGGCAAATCTTAGGTCATTTATGGCTCCCAGATCTGCTTAGCCTGCATAATGTTCTAAAAGACTTGAGCGCATTCACATAAAAATCTGGATGTTTAGTTTCTGTGAAAAATCAGATCTGACAACTCCGGACCTGCGGAGCAGCAAGACGCCAGCACTCAGCAGTAGTGTAGTCCCTTATTCAGGCACCTGCTCTCCAGTTTGCCAGTCAGCACCAGCCTGACCCTAGTGGGCATTTGATTTGGTCCAATTGACTCTTGCCTTCTACAAAACTAAAAACTAACTTTCTGCAACTTTCATCCACGGCTCCCAGCTCTGCAGCACAAAGGAAGCTCATTCCTTCTTCTGCATGAAGGGGCTTCAGCTTCTCAAGGGAAGGATTCTTGTTTTCTCTCTGAACGTTCTCCTCCAGCTGAATACCCCTAGTTCCTTCAAGTATTCCCTGTGTGAAGCACGTTCTGGACTCCTCACCATCCTGGTCCCTTTGTCTGGATATATATCCTCCTTAAAAAATGTGGTACCCAGAGTGAGATGCAGCGTTTGCACTGAGGTCTTCTGACCATGGCTGTGACACTTTTATTGATAAAATCTGAAACACCACTAATTTTTATCAGTGTCATCACATGGCTGGTTCATGTCGAGCCTGTGTCCAACTGAAGTCCCTCCCCTAAGTCTTTTTTATATAAAATGATAAGCCAGTTTTCTCTACCCCAAATTTATACAAGCTATTTATAATTTAAACGAAGATGCTACATTTATGACCTGTTTAATTTCATGATGGTGCCACTCTGGAACTATTTTGAGTTGTAACTGTCTTCTATTACATTAACAATGTTGGGTTGCTCCACTCTCAAATCTTTCTGATGCCTTCATTCAAATTGCTGATTTAAAAGATAAAGTTGAATAAGAGCCCTGTGAAATATCAGTAGAGGCCAAAATCACACATTCATTAATCAACAATTTGTTTAAATACCTGAATAGATGTCCATGTACTACACCATCAAGGCCATATTTTTCTTATCCATGAGGCTGTTGAGAAACCCTTTCAGGAACTGATTTATACTGTATTCCATTCATCTCACCTAGTAATGTAACAGCCCTATCTCAGGAGGAACTAGGTTAGTGCTTTCCCCAGTTTTGAAAATCAGAACACTAGAAGACAGCAGCTATTTCTTGCTGAAGGCTATCTGGCTACTTCAGGGTATGCCAATCTATCCCTTTGAATCTTTACGTGATGGAAGTGAAGTTGAGTCCATAAAGAATTTCTACATAGGCAGAATCCAGGACTCAGGAGGTCAAGGAGACAGAGATTATGCATGTAGAACCAACAGCTTGTCAACTTTTAAGAATCCTGAGACAGAGCCTGTTAAGAAGCAAATGACAGACAATTCTTTCTCTACATTAAATCCGATTTTCAACACAAAAAGTAATGGATTTAAAAGGGAACCTTTAGCATAACCATACTTAATGACTTTCTTGATTCAGTGACCGTCCCCAAAACAGGCAAACAATTTACATAACTTGACCAATTTGGAAACTGCTTGGAATGCCAAGGTCATCCTCTCAGAAAAGCTCAAGTTCTTGTGTTCTCTGATAATCTCTCAAAAGCACAGTTTCAGTCCTAGGAAGCTGATCCTTGAGAATTATTTTGGGACTCTTCGGAGTTCATTCATGAGCCAAAGGGCAACACTGAGCACAGCCAGGGAGCCCGACTGGTGAGTGGCAGCCAAAGGAGTTGGGACGTACATCAGCAGAGTACTAATCCCCAAGCCCACCTGTTACAAAGGAAAGAAAGCAGTAAGCCAAGTAGGAACCACATATTCAGAGCTGAAATGACTGGCATGGATAACCAGATACACAAATCCTCCACATTCTCCCATCAGAATGTTACAAAATATATTGTTAAATTTCACAAGTAGACTTAAAACAAAGGAAATTCAAACAAATTAGATAAACCTAAAATTCCTTTTAATTATCCTTCATCTAGCCCAGTTCTCCTCCCCAAAGGTAGCCACTGTTACCAGTTTCTACACACCTATACTTTTGTATACATGTTTATAGAGAAACAGCTTGGTGCTTTTAAAAAAATATATTGTTCTGTCACTTGCTTTTTTTCCCTTAATGTATGTCTTGAGATCTTATTATTTTAAACTACAGTATAGTATTCCACAGTATGGATATACCATAGATGTTTATTTAGGCTGTTTCCAATTTTTCACTATCACAGTAATTCCACAATGCATTTCCTTGGACAGGGCAGGCATTAATAAGTCAATATGCTTGATGAAAGGACTAAACACTTAACACTTCAAAAGATATTGCCAAACGCCCACTAAAAAGAGCTATACCAACTCATGCTCTCGCTAAGAATATACAAAGGTATCCATTTTCCTATACCCATGCCAACATCTGCTTACCTTTTTTTTTCATTTGTTTCCAATCTGACAGGTACAAAATGGCACACATTGCTTTAATTTGTTCCTCTCTGATCATAGGTGAGGCTAAACAGCTTTTCATATTTATTGGCCATTCTTCATTCCTCTTGTGAGAATTGTGTATTAATATCCTTTACTTAAGTTTCTGGTTGCTAACCTTTTAGTCTACTATAAATATTGAAAATATTTTCTCCTAGTCTGTTACCTTTCTTTTTAAATTTTGTTTTGGGGACACCTTCAGAACAAAAAGAAGTGGTTTATACCTGTGTGTATGCCAAAGCTAGCAGAGTCACTGCTGCTATCTTGGTCCTTCGAGGAAGGGGAATTCTCCGGGAGAGGAAGTAGAGTGCTGTAATGGCAGCAACTGAAGTGATTCCCTGCAGGGAGGAAAGAGTCTCATCAAGTGCCAGGAAGAAATGTCCCACCCTCCTGGTTTCTGCTCACCTTACAGGTAACTCCACCAGATCCACTGAATAACCACTAAGCACTTTCCCCTCCCAGGCAGAGAACCACCTGATTACTCCTCCTCCGCTTCTTCCACGCTCCTCTTCTGTTTGCCACTTCAATGCCAACCAGGCATGGCTCCACCTAAAGTTTCTGCACGTACCACTTTATACACACTTACTCTCAGCAATCTTATCCACCTTCCAATGTGGGTGTCCCCCAGGTGTGGCCCTCAGTTTTTAAATTATTCTTTTCATCCTTATCCCTAATTTTATCTCTACTCCAATCCTGTATTTTTAAAACAGGGCGAACACCAGCACATGAAGGTTACTGTTTCCCTGGGCTGTGACTAGAGGAGGTGGTGGTGCTGCCAGCTAGGGCTGAAAATGATCTGAAATCTCCTTTTCATTTCCACCTCTTCAGAGAGAGGGTCTGCAGCTGGCAGGAGGGTTTCCATCCCCCTTCCATGATGTCAAGCAGAATGTTTTTCTATCACTTTCTATACCAGTTTCATTTCTTTTCCTTTTCAGAGCTGTCCACGATGACAATTTCAACCAGACCTGACTTATTCCAAAATGCTGTGCGGCAGTGGGGACTGAGCCCACACAAGGTAACTTGCCCAAGCCCCAGCATCCCATCTGGGTACGAGGCCCCTGGGCCTCTCTCTGGGTGCATTACTATCATCTCACACTCAACGTACCTCAGTCTGATGACATCCTCTGTCTCTAGCTCAACACTCATTCCAATAGTCCCATTTCTCCTGGTGCGTTTTAAACATGCCACAGAAGAAACTCTGGGATCTCCTGTGATCCTTCTTTCCCTTTATTCCTGCAGCCAGTCTTCTGTTCCCTACAACCTCTCTCAGACTCACCAAGCTTCTCAAGTCCCAGTCCCACCATTAAGCCCTGAAGCCCATCACTCTCACGGCATTACTACGATAGCACTACTGCTTCTCCCGGGTCTCCTTGCTGCTCATCTCTCCCTGCTCCAAATTATTGTGCCCAGGCCACCAAGCTGACCTTACAGCAGGCCCTTAATAAATATTGGCTTAAATAAAATGAGTATTTATGATGCTCTTAGCTCCTTGGGGTCTTGGTTCAGCCCCGACAGCTGTGTGTTCAGCAACCACTGTCTTTGTACTCTCTTCTCTACTCAGCCTCATTTTTGCTAAAATGACTCTCCTATGCATGTGCAGGATTGACGGGAGTTATCATCTGCCAGATGATAAAAGGCATATTTGAATCTTTCAGAAGGTGGCAGTATCCTGAAAGTCAGAATTTGGCTAGAGGGGTGTGGGTAATTAAGACAAAAACGTCCCATCAGAAAACTGGTACTAAATTTCTTCTAAAAAGAAAAGGAAATCTAATTCCCACTCTACCGTCTCAGTGTTGCCATCAGTGCTCAGACGCCGCAGAGCCGGGAAGAGGCTCCCTGTGCTTAGTAGCCAGTCACCACCAGCCAGACTTACCAGAATCCGGTGATCAAACTGCACCGTGGTGGGATTCTCGAAAACATTCCTCAGGAGAGGGGAGAAGGTAAAGAGATCCTCTGGGATCCAAGATTCTCCCATCTTGGGGAAGGAGTTGTAAACAAGCCCAGCATCCAGCCCTGCCACAAAAGCCCCTGTATTCCAAGGTAAAAAGTATTTATTAAAATGAAAGAAAGAAGAGATCAAAGATCAAATACTAGTTCTTTTTTTTTTTTTTTTTTGGCGGTACGTGGGCCTCTCACCGCTGTGGCCTCTCCCACTGCAGAGCACAGGCTCCGGACGCACAGGCTCAGCGGCCATGGCTCACAGGCCCAGCTGCTCCGCGGCATGTGGGATCCTCCCGGACCAGGGCACGAACCCGTGCCCCCTGCATCGGCAGGCGGACTCCCAACCACTGCGCCACCAGGGAAGCCCCAAATACTAGTTCTGACATAGAAAATGTTTATTATCCCAGAGTTAGACAAAAGGAATAGTCAGAGAATAGAAAGATCAGTAGCACAGGTTCTCAAACAGGGAATATATATCACAATCACCATGGAAACTTAAAAAAAAAAACCCCAAAAACGCTGCATCCTTACCTATTCCCACCCCAAGATTCTGGCATGCCTCCCCTAGAGGGGTGGACTAGAAGCTCTAGAGGAGGCATATTAGTTTAGAAAAGTTCCCTTAGTGCTTGTGATGTCCTGCTTACCTCCCCAACTGAGAACTACTCATCTATTCTGGAACTAGTTAATTTACTCCTTCACTTCCTCAAGTCTCCACTCAAATGTCACCTTATCAAAGAGATCTCCCCATTTATCCTATACTGCATAAGATAGCCCTCCCCCACCCCACCTCTATCCCCTTATCTTCTTTATTTTTCTTCGAAGCACCAAACATTATCTGACATGTTATGTTTTGTTGTTTATTATCTGTCTTCCTCAAGTGCTCAAAAAAATCTTATAAACTAAATCCTGGGTAAACACACAAAGAAGGTATCCATGAATTTAATGGATGACTGATCCATTACTTATGATCAAAGATTCAGGTATGTTAAATCACATTCCTTATTTTTATAAATGGCATTTATAAAGTCAAAATTCATGTTCTTCCACCAAAAAAGGGGAGGAGGCTTGGGTGGATCACTGGTTTGATGGTTTTATTTAGAGCTGTGCTGTCCAATCAAACTTTCTAAGATGATGGAAATGTTCTATATCTGTCATCCATCCAATACAATGGCTGCTAGCCACCCACGTGGCTACTGAGCACTTGAAATGTGGCTAATGTGAATGAGAAACTCAACTTTGAATTTTATTTACTTTTAAGTAACTTAAGTTTAAATAGTCACACGAGGCTACTGATAATTGTATAGGGCAGTTCCAGAGTAAGAGAGGTAGAGGTGTGATTTAAAGAATGATAAAGATCTGTGTTAGTCTCTTTGCCCCAGTAAACTCCCCATCTAAGGCCATCTTTGAGGACAGGCTTTTGTCGGACCCATCTTGGTGTAGTGTAATAATAACAATAATGTCGGGACTTCCCTGGTGGCGCAGTGGTTAAGAATCCGCCTGCCAATGCAGGGGGCATGGGTTCGATCCCTGCTCCGGGAAGATCCCACATGCTGCGGAGCAACTAAGCCCATGAGCCACAACTACTGAAGCCCACGCGCCCTACAGCCTGGGCACCGCAACTACTGAAGTCCGCGCACTCTAGGGCCCACGTGCTGCAACTACTGAAGCCCGCATACCTTGAGCCTATGCTCTGCAACAAGAGAAGCCACTGCAATAAGAAGCCCGCGCATTGCCATGAAGAGTAGCCCCTGCTAGCCGCAACTAGAGAAAGCCCACGCGCAGCAACAGAGACACAACGCAGCCAAAAAAAATAATAATAGTAACAATAATGTTGATATAATAACAACAGCTAACACTTACATAGCCTTTGCTACATGTGAGGTGCTAAGCACTTCACATATATTACTCAAATTATTATCATCTTCCCCATTTTATAGATGAGGTCATGAAGCCCAGAGAGGTTACATAGCTTGTCCAAGGTCATGTAGTTCACAAGTGGTAAAGCCAGGATTTGAACCTAGACAGTCTGGATCCAGATAGATACTCAATATTTTTGTTCAACTAACTGGAAAGCAGGATTTGGGGAAGGGAGGAAGGAATAGAAAACAAGAGGATGAAGATGGTGGTATATGATAGAGGCAGGTATGAAAAGGAAATATAAAGATACAGGAGGAAAGCATTAGGCAAGAAATCCCACCTGATGTGGAATGAAGCTAGGCCAACTTTGATAAGAAGAGTCCTACCTGAGAGAGCCGTAAGGAACACCAGGCCTGCAGTTCCATGAGCAAATCGTCTCAACCTCAGGAGTTGACGCGTTTCAGGCAACTAAATAAGAAAAGAAAATCACACAGATAAACTGAATGCAGGAACTATGAAAGGCAGCAAAGGTCTCCAAAGCCAAACCCCAGAGACAATCTGAGGTCAGATCTCCTCTGACCCCTAGACTAGGTTAAGTACTCCCAGTAGATATTCTATTTTATTCTATCTAAATTTTATTAAATTTATACATTTACTATTTGTCTTCCCTGCTATCTTGTAAGTTTTGTGAAGGCAGGAACTGCCATCTGACTTGCTTATTATAGTAATCCTAGCCCAGTAGTTGGCATATAGGTATTCAATATATATCTGTTCAGTAACTGAAGGATCTGCATTGTTCACGGGAAAATACTTCACCATGGTTAAAGTGATGTGATTTAAGGTACAGAACTGGATTTTCATGCTGTGTGTAATAATTCATGTTTAGCAAATATAATCAGAATCAAAACTGCACAAAATGCCTAGAGTAGAGATTCTTGCATTTAGTGTTTTGGGTAAAGCCAAAATTTGTTTTTATTTCTACTGTAGCCGACTTGTGATAATAATCAGTGAATCAACAAATATTTAGTAAGAACTTTATACACAGATAACCATAAAGATACAAAGGAAAGTCAGAGTGCTGCCCTCAAATGATTTACAATCTAGTATGTGAAGAGTTAGGCATCATTACTAAGATTTTGCAGGACAGTATATCAGCACTGTCCATTGGAATTTTCTGTGATGATGGAAATGTTCTATTATCTGTGCTGTCTAATATATGGCTAATGAGGGTTTAAAATGAGGCTAGAGCAACTGAAAATTTTTTTAAAAGTTAATTTTATTTAAAGTTTAAGTCGATAACAAGTTTGTTTATATAAAGTTAATTTTAGTTAATTTTAATTAGAATTTGAATAGCCACATGTGGCTAGTAGCTACTGTGCTGGACAGCACAGTTCTATGTGGTTGACTAGCATCTCAAATCCTTTCTGTAATTAGTGCAGAATATAAATAAACAAAAAGAGAAAAATAATTAATAATTAAAAAGTCATTGGTAATCTTTAAGAGTACCATTCGGTGGAGAGTATTTAGGAGAGTGTGGGCATGTGTGTAACTGTGGAGGTGAATGTGTGGCTGGGTATATATAGGGGTGGGTGGGGAAGCCAGATGACAAGAATTGGAAAACAAGAATGGGTTGTCAGGATGTACAGATACAGATGTAGTCAATTCATTTTAGATGTCTGGCTTTGAAAGTAAGAAGAACAGGAACTACTCAGGTGTGGATTATCTACTATACCAATGTTTCAGCCCCACCTGGCTTCCCTGTGGGATGACTGCCAAGTCAACATCTCCTGTCCCTATTGGGATTCGGACCACTGGCTCCAAGTACCTACTGGATGATTCTATTTAAAAGTCCTACTATCATCCTAAACTTCACTCCATCAACAGGTTATCCAGGCCAACCATGACTTTAATACCTAAAATAATACTCATTTTAAAAATACCTAAAAAAAAAAAAACACCTAGTGTTTTCCTTTAATCAGCATACAGAGAAAATACTTTTAAGCAAGATCACTACGGTTTACTATTTTGTGAGATTTGCTGAATGGTAGGGTCCCCATATAAAGAACAAACAACTCAACGTCACTCTTGTACACCACTAAAGGTCTACAAATAGCTCTCGTTCTGGTCTTCCTCACCTCTCCATCCATCATCCCTCTGGGAGTCAGAAATAAAGTGGTTGGGGTATCTCTTGTTGTTGGTACTCTTTCCTTTTTCTAAAATTCATCTTTTCATCTTTCTTGATAGGCAATGCTGACAGAATATTTGGCACCTATACTAATTCTCCTTTGAATAAGCTGCTCCAGCCCAAAAGAATAACTGCAGTTTTTACTTTGCCGTCCCAAAGCTATCCAGAGTCCCAAAGTTCAATGTTTCTCTAAACTTTGGTTATATCTAGCTTCTGGTAAAACTGATAGGTGTTACTAAGGGAATGCATGCATTTTGACAAATAACTTCCCATTAGTACCAGAATTTCCATTTCTCTGACCCTGGCAGCATCTGTACAGATGTGGTAGACAATACAGACTGACTTCACCTTGTGCTGAGGTAGCAGCAGTGAGAGCGAGGTCCACAAGCTGACGCAGTAAAGCACAAGGGCCGATCCCAGGTGGGCGGCAAGGCGGTACTGACTGACCCGAGGGATGTCATGGGAATCTGGTTTCTCTGCTAAGCCACTTTTCACCATATACCATCCCAACAGGCCCTGCAACCAAAAAGAGAAGAGGCAAACAAAACAAGGTTGAAGCTGTTTATTCAACTTTACTCTCTGAGAAAGTGAGTACTCCTACCTGACTCCTCCTTTCCATACCCTCCCATATCCCCAGTATCCCAGGAATCAAGACCTACCCAATTTCCACATACAGCACCAAAAATACTTCACCACTGTTTAGAATAACATTTTATTGAAGTAGAAGCCAAATATAGAAAAGTACACAAAAGTGTATTTGGGCAAAAGCTTACAAATACTTGGCATAATTTAACATTATGTAAACCAGTGAAATATGAAAGTAAAAAGACATTTTGATTTTACAAAAACTAGATGCTTTGGAGAAACCTCACAAAGGTAACTGCTTAAAAACAATTACTGTCATGTTAGGTGGAAAAAAGACAATTATAAAGGTTTGGGGGGACGTCATAAAAATCTATAAGGCTTTTCAGGCAAACTGGTTTGCAAGTGTCTAAATTTCTATTCCTCTTTTAAAAAATGGTAATGAAAGTACATGTTTAAGTTGAAAAGTTTAAGGTATGTATTATTATTCTATGATTCCCTGTTTTAACTGACTTTTTCAAGTAACCAAACAACTGTCAGCTCTAGTCATATCAGATAAGGTACCCTTTCACCCTGACTCTCCCCAGCCAATAATCATGTTTAAAGAGGTGGGAGAATCCCACCTTTTCTAAATATATACTCCTCAGGAAGTCTTTTTGGGTATTTCTTTCCCCCTTCAAGACTACCCTACATGTTCTAATGATCGTGATTTCACCTGCACAGGACACTGGAAGATGAGGGAGTATACAGTGTGATTTGCCAGCCCTCACTTTCCTCCTCCCATAATCCTATCTTGCCATCTTCAAATTTTTGCCTCCCTGGAAGTCTATCTTAAGTAGGTTTTATTTTTCTTTTTAATTCTGAAACAAACTTTCACTTTGTTTCATCAATCCTTCCTAGTTTCTATTAGATTTTTATTAATGTCTAACTCTTTATTATCTTTTTCTATCACCTTTATTTTGTCTCTTACATCTCCCTCCTTAATTCCTTTTCATTGGTTTGTATTCTTACCACTTTGAGTTAAATCAACCAATTAGCTTCCTCTTGATCAAATTTTGGTATTTCTTTGATGCTCTGAGACTCTCCCTTAGGGCCTGTATACCTTGACCCAAATACTCACATGTGTCTTCTCTAACACTCCTTTCCTTGGCTCTCAGGCTTCCCTAACCCCTTAACTGTGGGAGTCATTCAAAGCCCTTTTCCTTAAGAAAAGAGAGAAGTTCAACTTATATAATTTTAATCACCATTTATACTTTCAGCTCTCAGCTACATCTGTATTCTAAGATTCTTCATCCCACAGAATGTTTCTCTCTTCTGGAATTTCCCTATTTGCTTCTATAGCCATTCTAGCATAGGGATCCCACTTCCCCATAGAGCAGGCAAGTTAGAAAAAGGGAGGATACAAGAACCCAGGAAGAAAGCCATGATGGAAAAGAAACTCCAATTCTTGTGACATAAAAACATATTTACTGAGTGCTTCCTGATTCCAGGCACTACTCTAAGCACTTGACATGCATGATCTCACTTAATATTCACAGAACCTAAGTGGTAGGTTCTATTATTATCCCCATTTACAGGTAAGGAAAGCACAGCCTACAGAGGTTAGACAACATGCCCTACTAAGTGACAGAGCTGGGCCTTGAAACCAGGCCTGTGACACTAAAATCCATGCTCATACCCACTTTGTTACACTGTTTCAAAGATTACTTCATTAAAAACAATGCCAACTTGGAGGCTCCTGAGAACATCTCTGGTTTTCCAAACTTGAGTAAATCTCACCTGGAAGCAAACTAAACCACAGAGGGCAAGAACACGTCCTTTCAGGCCACGGGTGAGCCAGCCCTTTCTCCAAAAGTAGGCAGCAGGCAGGATGTATGCGAGGCCTACAAGGCGACCCCACATTCGGTGCGAGTACTCCATGTACCAGATGAACTTGAATTCTGCCAACGTCATATCATGATTCAAGCTGGGTGAAAAGGGATGTCAAAAATAAGAAAGAGAAAAAAGTTCATCTAATTTTTATTTCCTGATAGAATGTAGGAACATTCTCGATTTTAAAGCTTGACTGGTCTGCCCTCTTCCTCAACGGCCACCTCAGAATCACTTTGGAATTGGAGGTTTAGAGTAGGGAGCTCACTAAACATAACTGAACCAAATATCGAAAAATAATGGAACCTAAACATTCTGAAATGTTTAAATAAGCAAAAGATTGCGTGGGCCTACTGGGAAGTTTACCCGATTTTCTATAATACTTACATTTTAAATTCTGGAAACTGCTGATATTTTTGGAATTCTGCTTCCCATTCTTCTTGGCTTGTAGGTGGCTTCATCTCCTTTATTAAATGCCAATCTACCATTGAGAGGCCAGACTCTGTCAACCTTAAGATAGGAAAGAAATTTGAGTGTATTAAACTTGAGTGTGTATATGTGTGTGCACCACACTGGATTATTCATAAATGGTTTACAGCAGCAAGTGGATCTGAACTTTACCCCTATAAAGGTAAACACATCGTTTCATCGTTTCCTCTTTTGACAACTTGCTGTCTTCTTACTGCTTAGAATTTTGTCAGAAGCAGCTGCTATCAGGTACAAATTTCTTTACTCCTTGTACTATTTCATTAAACTCTCCTTACTTCTTTCACTAGCATTCCTTGACAGATAAAACCAACCCTTAGACGAAAGAAATGTGTCCTAAATGCATAACCCATATTATTTTTAAAAATTAATTAATTAATTATTTTTTTGGCTGCGTTGGGTCTTTGTTGCTGCGCGCAGGCTTTCTCTAGTTGCGGCGAGCGGGGGCTACTCTTGGTTGCAGAGCGCGGGCTCTAGGTGCGTGAGCTTAGTTGTGTGGCATGCGGGCTCAGTAGTCGTGGCTTGTGGGCTCTAGAGTGCAGGCTCAGTAGTTGTGGTGCACGGGCTTAGTTGCTCCGCGGCATGTGGGATCTTCCCGGACCAGGGCTCGAACCCGTGCCCCCTGCATTGGCAGGCAGATTCTTAACCACTGCACCACCAGGGAAGCCCCAACCAATATCATTTACACAGGGAGAAGAGACTGCTACAGATATAAATCGGTTTAGGTTATTGAGTGAATTTAAAGACAATACAACTCAAATTTGTTGCAGTTTCCCATAACAGCCTATATAACACATAGGTATTTTGAAATAAGGGCACAGGGAATGTGGAGAGAATTTGAGGAACACAAACTTTATTAACACTATAAAGTATTTTCACAAAAAGGGGTCAGGGTTCCAAAAGTAAAAAAGCTGATTTCTGGTCTGAGGCGGGAAATGTACAAGACAAACCTGGAACATCTTATCCAGAAAGCAAGGAATCAAAGGTTACTAGGGTCCTGTCAAAAAGACTCTGGAGCTAGTATGAGGAGGTTCCCACTGATGAAGATGGGACAATTTGGGCAAATCTCAGTACAGTGGATTGAAACATATCAAATATATTTAAAACGAGGAGCTCCTAATACTTAAAAACTCACTTTATTGGTCACCTTTGGAGAGTGTTTGGGAACCAATTTCTTATTTTGAAAATTGGTAAATAAAAGGAAAGGAATCAAGTGTTTATCTTGCCTTTCCTAACACATTGTACCTTAGGATAACCAAATTGCTGATGAGAGAAAGTTTCTCTTTATAGTTAAGCTAATAAAATACCTATTACAATTTTGCAACTCTAGTGAAATAATGTATTTAGGCAATGATCATCAATGGCTGTTGACATCTCTAACAGACACCAGATATTTATGAATGTTCTAATCACCTGTGAAGTATTTTGCCCCCTGCCCCCCAACCTGAATCGGATCAAGCAACAAGTGGTTTACAGGAAATACAGGGGACAATGGACATCTTAAACAACATAAGTATGCAATCAGCAAAATCTAGACTGTGAGAAACTCCAAAAGGACAAATGACTTGGGTTTCTTCAACAACAAAAAAACTGCAAAGGGGGTGGGAGAGGTGGAGGGAGTAGAATCCAAATCTATAAAATCTCTTTATAGATTTAAAGAGACCTAAGAGGCATGCATAGGAACCAACTGAGAGGTATGGAACTTATCTGTACTTAATTCAAACAAACTGTACAAAAATTTTTGTGACAAATTTGAACTCTGATTGTAGGGGGCAATATACACAAACAATGCACAGCTAACAGGTAAGACCTGAACCAGTCTTTATGAAGGGCTTCTACTAGTAAAACCCTAAACTGTTCTAGGGCTGGGCAAGCCATCAGACCTGTTCCCTCTGTAGGCCTCAGTTTCTTCATACGTAAAATGAGGGAGCTAGATGAAATGATTTCTAATGTCCCTTGCCCCTCCGTCATCCTGCACTTTAATGATGACTCAAATAGCTGACTCACTATGAACAAACTACTCACCTAGTTACTCCACCAAGAATAACTGCTCCAGCCACTGTTCCACTGCAGACCAGGAGCCATCGGCCCACCACCCGCTCAGCAGCCTTTGAAGGATGGGACACTGTACCCCTTCCAGGTTGCAAAGCTACTTCAGAGATGGTGCTGTATTGCCCTGGCCTCAAGGGGCGCCTGATCCCACAGCTGCAACCACACTAAGGATCAAGACAGACAAATTACAACTGGAGAAAGAGGGAAAGGCTTCACTCCACTGCTACTCACACTCAATCTCTATCTGGTGTGGAGTACCCTGAATGGCCCCATTTCCACTGCTACTGCCCTGGTAAATTATCATCTCTTATCTGGACTACATCCACCCCCAACTGCCTCCAATCCATCCCCACACCATCTGAACCTTCTGGTCTCTGCATATTTCCCCCAGACTTAACTCTACACCTAAATATGGATTATTTTCTTTCTCCTATGGGTCTTTAAATATGATTTTTCTCTGACCGGGGCACTACTGGTCCCCTGACTGATAATATCTACTGCAGATCTCAGCTTAGATGTCACCTCCTCTAGGAAGTATTCCCAGACTCCCCCACATCTGCAATAGGTCACTCTCCCAGCACACTATACCTCTCCATCACACACTGTAATGTACCATTCAGTACACAGAGGTTTGTCTCCATCTCCCACTAAGCTATGAGCTGTGGGACAGCAATGTCTAGTCAGTCTGGCTCTTTCCCTCTTGCACACTTCGTTTCAAACACGGTTCCCTTACATAACAAGACCTAAATAAAGATTTGACAAATCAGTTACAAATGAATGAACTGAGACTTCTTCTAAGGCAGGAAACTTTTGGTATTTTATCTTTTGCTTCCCAGTTCCTAACACACATTAATCACGCAATAATTATTAGTTCAGCGAATAGACGCCCTCTCCTGACTCTATCTGTAAGAGTCCAAACACCCATGTTTTCCCTGTTCTGCTTCTAATTAACTAAGTAACTTTAGAAAAGTTAAGCCTCAATTTACTTTTCTCTGTAGAATGGGGTTATAGTCCCTAACCTATCCGGGAGCTTTGAGCAAAAATCAAATATATGGGTAAAAATCACTGAGCTTTTACTATGTGCCAAGCCTCTATGTATATTAAATTATTTAATACAACAACCCTTATGAAGTAGGTGCTATTATCCCCATTTTGCAGATGAATAAATTGAGGCACAGAAAGGTTACCCAACTTGGCTAATAGCCCACAGCTACTAAGTGGTAAGTCCAGATCCGAACTCAGGGACATAAGTAAATGCGTCGTGAACTCCAAGGAGCTACGGAAACGTGACATGTGAGAATTATTAGCTCTGTCCTGGCCCTTTCACCCTATGCCAGCTTCCGCGACTCAGTCCGCTGCTGTGCGGTACCTGTGTTCTAGGCGCCGCCCCAGGAATCAAGAGCCGGAGACACGGGCTCCCCATCACTGCCTTCAAGGGCTGAAAGAGTAATCGCTGCATACTATGAACAGTGCACAACTGCCACGTCCACACTCCTGCACTCCCTGGTCTCCTTTCTCCGCCACCGACTGGAGAAGCACTACCGGGTCACGCAGAACGAGCCCCTCCTTTTCAGAAGGCCGGGGCGAGCAGTGACTGCGCCTGCGCTAGCTCCTGGGCTTTCGCGGGGGCTGCTGGGGCGTGGAAATCGGGGACGCGCTGGGGTGTGCGCAGCCGTGAGGACGCGCCTGTCTGCTTGCGCGCGCTGGAACCCGGACTCTTGAGTGGAAACCGAAGACGCAAGTGGGAGGAACGCGTGGAGCATGAAGAGGCAGGGAGCCTCGTCCGGGCGGAAGCGAGCGCGGATACCGTCCGGGAAGGCGGGTGCGGAAGGGGGCGGGGAGGGGGCGGTCGGCCAACTTCGCTCCGGGGTGAGGGCCGGGCCCGGCGGTGGTTCTGGCCAGGGGATTAATCGCGATATCCCTGGAATTACTTGCTCCTGCTCCTCTCAGCAACCCCCCCCCCGCCCCCGTGCGGTATATTCTGTCATTCCGGCTTTAAACGTGTGGAAACCCGGGGGCTGGTGGCGAGAGTGGCCCGGCTCTGGAGCCAGATATGTGGGTTCGAATCCCGGCGCCACCCACATCTCGTCGTGCGACCGTATTCAAGTTGGTTAACTTCTTCTCTCCGCCTCGCTTTTCCCTTCTCCACTGAGGATACCAGTACCCCCTCACGGCACCGCTGTGATGGTTCAGTGTCGAGCGCGGAGCTCAGTGCCAAACCTGTGGGGACCGCTTAATAACCTGTAGCTTCTGCGGCGGGGTCGAGGATTGCCCCTAAAGCCACACCCCTCCCAAGTGGCAGAGCTTAGCTGCCCCAAGCCCGGAGTTCTTCCTAACGGGCCAGGGTGCGCTGGCATAGCGGGTGTTAGGGAATTTGGCACATCCGTCCTCCGTAAACTCTTGGTTCCTCCAAACTAGCAGTTCTCAAACTTGTTAATCTCAAGACCCCTTGGCCCTCTTAAAATTATTCAGACCCTCAAAGACCTTTTATTTATATAGGTTAAATCTATCGATATTGTCCACGTTAGAAATTAAAACAGGAATTAAAAAAATATTTATTAACTAGAAAAAAACATAAACCCATTACATGTTAACACATTTTTTATGAAAAAAAAATCACCATTTTCCTGAGCAAACAAAAAATAGTGAGAATAGTGCCAATGTTTTGTATTTTTGCAGATCTCTTTAACATCTGGCTAAATGGAATTCTCATACCTGCTTCTGCATTCAATCTGACAGGTCAAGTAGCCTCCCCAAAACTTCACTCCGCTTGTGAGAGAATGAGAGTGAAAAAGGCAAAGTCTCAGTATTACTATGAACATAATTTTCACTGTACGGACTCTGAAAGTGTGTTAGAGTGCCCTAGTACAGAGTTAACTGGACTACCCCACTTTGAGAACTGCTGCTCCAAACAAATGTCCTCTTCTTTGATCCCTACAAGTAACTTCCTTTTTTAGGACAATTGCCTTACTCTTTTTTTAAATTTTTATTTTATATTGGAGTAGAGTAGATTAACAATGTTGTGTTAGTTTCAGGTGTACAGCAAAGTGATTCAGCTATACATTTTCCTGTATCCTTTTTCAAATTCTTTCCCATTTATGTTATTGCAGAGTATTGAGCAGAGTTCCCTGTGCACTACAGTAGGTCCTGTTGGTTATCTATCTATCTATTTATTTATTATTTTTTATTTTTTGCGGTACGCGGGCCTCTCACTGTTGTGGCCTCTCCCATTGCGGAGCACAGGCTCCGGACGTGCAGGCTCAGCGGCCATGGCTCATGGGCCCAGCGGCTCCACGGCATGTGGGATCTTCCCGGTCCGGGGCACGAACCCGTGTCCCCGGCATTGGCAGTCAGACTCTCAACCACTGCGCCACCGGGGAAGCCCTGGTTATCTATTTTAAACATGGCAGTGTGTACATGTCAATCCCAAACTTCCAGTCTGTCCCTCCCCCCCATCCTTCTCCCCTGGTAAGTTTGTTCTGTAAGTGTGCATCCCCACCCTCTCCTGGCCAAGATTGAGCCACAAGATTTCGGGATCTTAGTTCCCCTACCAGGTAGTGAACCCGGGCCCTGGCAGTGGAAACGCGGAGTCCTAACCACTGGACCGCCAGGGAATTCCCACCAAGGTGTTTTCTTGTGTGAGGCAAATGGTACCCCTGCAGCACTGTTCAGTTAGATTGATCTGACAGCTGGTGTGGGTGGCTATCAGGAAACCCATGGAATTAATGCAGTGCTGTTGGTTAAGAGCACAGAGTGTCACTTAGCTCTTTCTGATAGTCTTCTCTTAAATAAATGAGGCAGTTACAGTTTTTTTTTTTTTTTTTTTTGCGGTATGCGGGCCTCTCACTGTTGTGGCCTCCCCCGTTGCGGAGCACAGGCTCCGGACGCGCAGGCTCAGCGGCCATGGCTCACGGGCCCAGCCGCTCCGCGGCATATGGGATCCTCCCAGACCGGGGCACGAACCCACATCCCCTGCATCGGCAGGCGGACTCTCAACCACTTGCGCCACCAGGGAGGCCCAAGGCAGTTACAGTTTGATGTTAGTGGACGACAGATTTTTGTTTTTCAAATTGAAAATTGATTTTAAAAAAAACTATAAAAGCAACATTGGGTAGAAAAAAATCAAACAATATAGAAAGGTAAAAAGAAGAAAGTAAAAGTAATTTTAAATCTCACTACCTAGTACTAACAATTATCAGTAGGTGGTGAACATTCTTTTAGGCATTATTAAGTATGCATTCAGTAGTTTTAATTTTTTAAAACAGTATGTGCTTAACTTATAGAAAAAATTCAAAACTGTTTTATCACACTCTTTAGTGTAAATACATGAATTTTTATGAATTTATAAATATTCAGCCTTTAGTAAATCTTCGTGTGTCTATTGTGTACTGTGGTAGACAATGTTCTTACTGTGGGTAATAATAAAGATTTCTCACATAAAGACTTTACTTAGGAAGTTTAGGTTAAGTAAGAGTGATCAGACACCTATCTACATAAATAATAATATGAGAAAATAATGTATTAAAGAGATAGAGTTAGTGTTTTAAGGAGGAACATATAGTTTATGAAGAGTTATATGAGTTCAAAAAAGGGAGATACAATTTCCTACTTTGGGAGAGGAAATATCATGGAAATGTGATTTGACATGAACCTTGGAAGATTTTAGCATTCAAAGATAGAGCTGGAAGCACTGTGGATTGAGGAGATGGCATAACCAAGAGCAAGGATGGGGATCAGGGGGAACTTGAGGCATACAGAGGAAATAATGTATAGTTAATGAATGACAACTAGTACTTTTTGTATACTTAGTGGGTACTATACACTTTAAATGAATTATCTCATTTTATCCTCACTACTCTGAGGTAGGTACTAAAACCTATTCTGTTTTATAGAAAACTTAGGCTAAGTATTTGTCTAGAATCACACAAGTCAGTTGTCTGGTCAGGATTTGAGATCCATTCCTGCTCTTAAATATACATACCTTATGAAGAAGTTTAAACATATTCTGCAGGTGTTGAGAAGCATCGAAAGAATCTTGACCTGGAATGTGATGATGAGGTCTGTGTTTTAGGAAGATTAACTTGGCATTCAGTGTATATATTTCTCAGTATAATTTCTTTTTTTTAAATTGAATTAATTTTTTTATACAGCAGGTTTTTATTAGTTATGTGTTTTTTTTTGGTGGTGGTACTCAGGCCTCTCACTGTTGTGGCCTCTCCCGTTGCGGAGCACAGGCTCTGGACGCGCAGGCTCAGCGGCCATGGCTTCCGGGCCCAGCCGCTCTGCGGCATGCGGGAATTTCCTGGACCGGGGCACGAACCCATGTCCCCTGCACTAGCAGGCGGACTCTCAACCACTGCGCCACCAGGGAAGCCCATTAGTTATGTTTTATACATATTGGTGTATACGTGTCAATCCGAATCTCCCAATTCATCCCACTACCACCCCAACCCCCGCCACTTCCCCCCTTGGTGTCCATATGTTTGTTCTCTACATCTGTGTCTCTATTTCTGCCTTGCAAACCAGTTCATCTGTACCATTTTTCTAGGTTCCACATATATGCATTAATATATGATATTTGTTTTTCTGACTTACTTCACTCTGTTTGACAGTCTCTAGGTCCATCCACATCTCTACAAATGACCCAATTTCATTCCTTTTTATGGCTGAATAATATTCCCTTATATATATGTACCACATCTTTATCCATTAGTCTGTCGATGGGCATTTCTCAATATTTCTTATACATATGTCTGTGTTTTTATTTTGCAGTCCAGAGACATCAATTTAACAATTAATATGGTATTTTACTGCATTCATGAGCCCTAGTGTACTTACATACTTACCTATTATTAGACATTTGGATTTTGGCAGCAAAATGTAAAATATTTGTGGTCACTTGGTCTGGATGGATAGTACCATCATGAAATTTCATTGTTCTCTGTATATTTTAGGAGCAGCAAATGGGTTTCTTATGGAGGTGTGTGTTGATTCAGTGGAGTCAGCTGTAAATGCAGAAAGAGGAGGTAAGAGAAATTAGAAAATCATGGCAATTGTCAGTCCTTTTAAAAGTCTGAAAATGAATCCTGTGAACTGACCTCAGGAACCTTTGTGTTCTCTAAGGATCCCAGTAATCCTTTTGAAAACAACCAACCAACTAGAAAACCTACTGATCATCTAGTCTTACTTCCCCAGTAGGTTACATTTTGAGTCAGGTGTCTATAATAGTGCTTACTAACCAACTTTTTTTTTTTTTTTGGCTGCGTTGGGTCTTCGTTGCTGCATGCGGGCTTTCTCTAGTTGCAGAGAGCAGGGGCTACTCTTCGTTGTGGTCCGTGGGCTTCTCATTGCGGTGGCTTCTCTTGTGGAGCACGGGCTCTAGGTGGGCAGGCTTCAGTAGTTGTGGCACATGGACTTAGTTGCTCCATGGTATGTGGGATCTTCCCAGACCAGGGATCTAACCTGTGTCCCCTGCATTTGCAGGCAGATCTTTAACCACTGCACCACCAGAGAAGCCCTAAATAACTTTTTAAAAATTGAACTTAGCAAAGATTTAATTTTTTTCAGCCCACTGATTTTAGAGATTTGATGCTTTTTTCATTGTGAGGACTTTTATCATAATCTTTTTTTTTTGAACGTGATATATTTTACCTCATGGTTTCTTTTGCACCCTGAGCTTGCTTTAACAGGAAGCACAGGAATTCCCATCATTTCAGGATCAGAAAAATTTTTAAACTTTATATAGAAAATTTCAAACATATACAAAAGTAGAGAGAATAATATAATGAATCACCAGGTACCCATCAGCTTTAATCATTTTCAGTATATGGCCAATCTTTCATTTATATTGGGGGTGAGCAAACTTTTTTGTTAAGAGCAAGACAGAATATATTTCTGACTTTGCTGGCCACATTTGGTCTCTGTCATATATTCTTCTTTGTTTTTTTAAAAAATCCTTTGAAAATGTAAAAACCATTCTCAGTTTGGCAATAAAAAAAGGATGAAGTACTGATCAAGCTACAACATAGATGAATCTTGAAATATTATTCTAAGTGGAAGAAAGCAGTCAAAAAATACCACATATTGTATGATTCGACTTATATGAAATATCCAGAATAGGCAATTTTTTTATAGACAAAATAGATTGGTGGTTGCCGAGGACTGAGGAGCATGGGGAGAAGGGAAAGTGACTGCTGAAGGGTGTGAGGTTTCTTTTTGGGGTGATGAAAACGTTCTAAAATTGGTGACAATGGTTGCAAAATTCTGTGAGCATACTAAAAACCATTGAATTATACACTGTAAAAGGGTGAATTGTATGATATGGGTCAGTTGTATGAAATGTATGTTTTTTAAAAATACACGAAAACAGGACTTCCCTGGTGGCACAGTGGTTAAGAATCCACCTGCTGGGCCTCCCTGGTGGCGCAGTGGTTGAGAGTCCGCCTGCCGATGCAGGGGATACGGGTTCGTGCCCCGGTCTGGGAGGATCCCATATGCCGCGGAGTGGCTGGGCCCGTGAGCCATGGCTGCTGGGCCTGCGCATCCGGAGCCTGTGCTCCACAACGGGAGAGGCCACAACAGTGAGAGGCCCACATACCGCAAAAAGAAAAAAAAAAAAAAAAAAAAAAGAATCCACCTGCCAATGCAGGGGACATGGGTTCGAGCCCTGGTCCAGGAAGCTGCCACATGCCACCGAGCAACTGAGCCCATGCGCCACAACTACTGAGCCTGCGCTCTAGAGCCCACAAGCCATGACTACTGAGCCCACATGCCACAACTACTGAAGCCCACGTGCCTAGAGCCTGTGCTCCACAAAAAGAGAAACCACCACAATGAGAAGCCCATGCACTGCAATGAAGTGTAGTCCCCGCTCGACACAATTAGAGAAAGCCCGTGTGCAGCAAAGAAGACCCAACATGACCATAAATAAATAAAATTTTAAAAATACACAAAAACATGTTAAACTTGAATGCCATAACAAAAAGAAGCTTGTGAGCCTTTGGCCTGCAGACCATCACTTGCTGACCTCTGATCTATATTCCTACCTTCCCTCTCCCGTCCCCAAATTATTTTGAGGCAAATCCCAGACATTATGTCATTTCATCTGCAAATATTTCAGTATCTCTAAAAGGTTTAAAAAATAATAATAATAACCTTTAAAAATAATAATAATCAAAATATCAGTAACATCTTTTTAAAATAATATTTATTAATATTAATATTAATATCATCAAAAATACCCAGTTAGTTTTCAGCTTTCCCCAGTTGGCTCACACAGTTTTGTTTTGTTTTGTTCTACAGTTCTTTGAATCAAGATATAAACATAGTTTGTTTTTGTTTTTGTTTTTTTCTTTTTGCGGTATGCGGGCCTCTCACTGTTGTGGCCTCTCCCGTTGCGGAGCACAGGCTCCGGATGCGCAGGCCCAGCGGCCATGGCTCACGGGCCCAGCCGCTCCGCGGCATATGGGATCCTCCCAGACCGGGGCACGAACCCGTATCCCCTGCATCGGCAGGCGGACTCTCAACTACTGCGCCACCAGGGAGCCCCTAAACATAGTTTTTTGATATGTCTGTTTCAGTCTATGTTTCCCTTTTTTTTCTTTCTTTAATTCTTTCTTTTCTTTCCTTATAGTTTGTTGAAGAAACTGATTTTCATCTTTTATTTTTATTTTATTTATTTTATTTTTTTAAATTTATGTATTTATTTATTTATTTTTGGCTGCACTGGGTCTTCATGGCTGCACACGGGCTTTTCCCTAGTTGCAGTGAGCAGGGGCTACTCTTCATTGCGGTGTGTAGGCTTCTTATTGCGGTGGCTTCTCTTGTTGCAGAGCACGGGCTCTAGGCATGTGGGCTTCAGTATTGTGGCACGTGGGCTTGGTAGTTGTGGCTCATGGGCTCTAGAGCACAAGCTCAGTAGTTGTGGTGCACAGGCTTAGTTGCTCCATGGCATGTGGGATCTTCCTGGACCAGGGCTCAAACCCGTGTCCCCTGCACTGGCAGGAGGATTCCCAACCACTGCGCCACAAGGGAAGTCCCGAGATTGCTTTTTTTTTTTTTTTTTTTTGCGGTACGCGGGCCTGTCACCGTTGTGGCCTCTCCCGCTACAGAGCAGAGGCTCCGGAGGCGCAGGCTCAGCAGCCATGGCTCACGGGCCCAGCCGCTCTGCGGCATGTGGGATCTTCCCGGACCGGGGCACGAACCCATGTCCCCTGCATTGGCAGGCAGACTCTCTACCACTGCGCCACCAGGGAAGCCCCCAAGGTTGCTATTTTTTTTAATCAATCAAGAGTCAGTGTTCCACTCTGGTCAATCCAGAAACTTCTTTATTCTAAATCACTTCCTTGTACATAGAGAAGCAACCCTATAATACAAAATTTTAAGAGACCTAGCTTAACTTGAATTAACTCTTAAATTTGTCAGTAACAATGTGGGTTGCAGAATATAGTTGGGTTTAAAAATAGAGTTTTACTCTAGTTTTATAATTTTATTTCTCTCAGTTTCTAAGACTCTGTTCTATATTTAGAAAAAAATGTTAAGTTTGCTGTTTAATAAGAGTTTATTTTGGACAATAACTTTTGAGCAATGCTTTTGAAAATTTTTCTTAATTTTTTTAATTAAAAAAATTATTATGCTTAGCAATGCTTTTCTTATTATAGGTGCTGATCGCATTGAATTATGTTCTGGCTTAGTGGAAGGAGGAACCACACCCAGCATGGGTAAGTGTCCATTTTTCGGATTTTCTCATAGGAGTTTATAGAGCCTGGAGACAATTGATAATCTATTTCATTGGGATCTTTTACTGAAGTTACTAACATGTTAACTATGCCATGGATATTGTATCAGTTAGAAATGTTTATGGTTGCAAATAAACTTGTCTATCACAGATGTGATCAAATAGATGTTTTTTTCCCTTATATATCATAAAGTTGAGATTAAGTTACTGTTAATATTGGTTCATATGCTCTGCAGTAATGTCAAGGACTGTGGTTTTTTTTTATCTTTCCATTCTGGCATCCTTGGTATACTGACTTTTGTCTTCATTTCACCCCTCTTAGTCTTTGTGCTGTTGTCATACATTTTTCTTTTACATATGTTAAAAACCCCACACTGCATTGTTATTATTTTTGTTTAAAGAGCCAGTTATCTTTTTTTTTTTTTTTTTTTTTTTTTGCGGTATGCGGGCCTCTCACTGTTGTGGCCTCTCCCGTTGCAGAGCACAGGCTCCGGATGCGCAGGCTCAGCGGCCATGGCTCACGGATCCAGCTGCTCCGCGGCATGTGGGATCTTCCCGGACTGGGGCACAATCCTGTGTCCCCTGCATTGGCAGGCTGACTCTCAACCACTGTGCCACCAGGGAAGCCCTCTCTTGGTTACTTTTAAGATTTTGTTCTTTATTCTTGGTTTTGAACAATTTGATTATGATATACCTGAGTGTAGTTTTTTTCATGTTTCTTGGACATGTGCATTTATACTTTTCATCACATTTGGAAATTTTTCAGCATTTAATGTCCTCCACTCCCTCCTTCAAAGACTTCAACTAACTTAAGGCTGCTTAAAGTTGTTCCACAGCTCACTGATGAACTACTCTTTAAAAAAAACTTTTTCTCTGTTTCATTTTCTATAGATCCTATTCCTTTGTTTTCAAGTTTACTGATCTTTTCTCTGCAATGTCTAATTGCTGTTAATCCCACCTAGTGTATTTTTCACCTCACACACTGTAGTTTTCATCCCTAGATATTTGAGATTGTTGTTATATCTCTCATGTCACTTTTTAGCTTTTTTGAACATATAGAATAAAGTTACAATAGCTATTTTAATGACTTGGCTGCTAATTCTAACATCTGTATCAGTTCTAGGTTGGTTTTGTTTGATTGATTTTCACCTAATGATGTATCTTGTTTTTCTTTTTTTTTTTTTTTTTTTTTTTTTCTTTTTGCGGTATGCGGGCCTCTCACTGTTGTGGCCTCTCCCGTTGCGGAGCACAGGCTCCGGATGCGCAGGCCCAGTGGCCATGGCTCACGGGCCCAGCCGCTCCGCGGCATATGGGATCCTCCCAGACCGGGGCACGAACCCGTATCCCCTGCATCGGCAGGCGGACTCTCAACCACTGCGCCACCAGGGAGGCCCTATCTTGTTTTTCTACCTGATAATTTTTCATTGTATGTAAGACATTATGAATTTTACTTTGCTGGGTACTGGATATTTTTGTATTCCTATAAATATTCTTGAGCAGTTAGGTATTGGAAACAGTTTGTTCATTTTGGATTGGGTTTTTAAAATTTGTTAAGTGGGTCTGGAATAGTGTTATTCCCCACTACTGAGGCAAGACCTTCTGTGTACTCTACCCAGTGCCCCATGAATCTTGAAATTTTCCTGTGTGGCTGGTGGGAACAGGCATTATTCCTGGCCTGGTGTGAATGACAGGCACTATTTCTTCTAATTCTTTTCAGTGGGTCTTTCTCTGGCTTTGTGTAGTTTCCTTGCGTGCATATGCCGATCGGTACTCAGCTGAATATTAGCGGGAAGTGGGGGTGTGGTTCTGTGCAGATCTCCAGGGTTCTCTTTCTCTCCTCCCTGCTATTCTCTGCTGTGAACTCTAGTCACTTGGTCTTCCTGGACTCTCAGCTTTGTCTCCTCAACTCAGAGAATTCTCTGGCCTCCGCCTGGGTTCCCCCTCCCTATGCTGTGGCCTGGAAAACTCTCAAGATAGTAATCTGGGTCATTCAGAGAGCTCACCTCATTTGTTTCCCATCTCTCAGGCAACATTATCCTTTGTTGCAAACCATTGTTTCGTATGTTTTGTCTGTTTTTTGGTTTTATGGGGGGAAGGGTAAATCCAGTTCCTGTTACTCTGTCTCGGTCAGAAGCCCAAGTCCCTATATGAAATTCTGACTCCTATATTTTACTCTGAGATGGATGATAGCGTTATTTAGTATAAAAGGTTTATATATGCAATGGGCTTTTGGACTCTTCTCTCTAAAATAAAGGAGGGCATTCCCTGGCCACTCTGTGAAATACCTAGAACATACCTGTTGTTTGAGTGCAGTCTGTTTTTTGCAACAGCAGTCATGTATGATTCATTACTTGGTGATGGGCATATTGCTATCCCATGCAGAATTGGGGTTCTTGTAGCAAGGCAAAAGACGTAAATTCACATTGGGTAAACACTAATGGTGCTTGCCACAGATCTTATACCATTGAGTGTTTCTGAACTAGCCACGAATTGTGTCAGATTTGGGTACTTTTATTCATAGATCTCCTCATAAAATCACAAATAAGTACAACTTCGCTCCCTTTTGCGTATCTCTTATTTTAAAAAAAGGCTTTGGGGCTTCCCTGGTGGTGCAGTGGTTGAGAGTCCGCCTGCCGATGCAGAGGACGGGTTCGTGCCCCAGTCCGGGAAGATCCCACATGCCGCAGAGCAGCTGGCCCGTGAGCCATGGCCGCTGAGCCTGTGCGTCCGGAGCCTGTGCTCCGCAACGGGAGAGGCCACAACAGTGAGAGGCCCATGTACTGCAAAAAGAAAAAAAAAGGCTTTGCTAAATACCGTTTTCCATTAAGGAATCATAAACTTTAGAACTATGTAACCACCTCTATAGTAGGTTTTAAATAGAGCTGTAATCATTATGAAGGAGAAACTGGATCTTAGGGAATACACTGGCAGAACATAGAGCCTGGTAGTTATTACACTTTCAAGTGTCACATTCCAGTAAAAGAATTTAGTTGAGTCAACTGACAAGTGCTTTTAAAATGTAGTAACTTCCTTCTATTTTCTAAATTGCTTTTTTATTTACCCTTGATTTTCTTGTTACGTAACTTCTACTATATGTACGTTTTTCTACTCAGTGTCTCCTTTTTCCTTTAGATCCATCTTTCTATGGTTTATTCCATCAACTCTTCCATTTCTTGTAGAAGTGATACACCAGAGCAAATGTAAAAGACCAGTACAGTAATATTTTATTGACTTCCTTGAGCTTTTAGCTCACATTTGAATTTTAATTAGTCTGCTTTATTCTTATAGGTGTCCTTCAAGTAGTGAAGCAGTATGTCCAGATACCAGTTTTTGTGATGATTCGGCCACGTGGAGGTGATTTTTTATATTCAGACCGTGAAGTTGAGGTGATGAAGGCTGACATTCATCTTGCCAAGCTTTATGGTGCTGATGGTTTGGTATTTGGGGCACTGACTGAAGATGGACACATTGACAAAGAACTGTGCATGTCCCTTGTGGGTAAGAATTTGTATCTGAGACCAAAAAGCCTCTAATGATGATTGCATTGAATACTCCCAATATAGAAAAACGCAATCACAAAACTGACTTTTCATTCACACCTGCAGACACTTATACTAACCTATTTTAAACACTAGCTATTTAGGTGTTTTGGGTAGAGACTATGTGTGACATAGCCCTCCTGACTCTCTCAGTTACTATCAATTGGGTTCTGCTACTGTTCCTTTAGGGTTTAAGGGAAATTTACCTTGATTCCTTTAATCACAGCACCAAAAAGTTGAAAAGCTATTACAGTTGGTGAGGATGGGGAGATGTAGAGAGGACAGAAGCAAACTACTTATATTACTAGGCCAGAGTATTTCTTGAAGATTTTCAGAAGGGTAAGTAATAGATGTAATGCTACCCTTATAGTTGCCAAATCATATAGTTTTTATTTGGTGCCTCTTAAGAAGTGGATGACTATTTTTTTTTTTAATGAAAATCAGAGATTAATGGAAACATAGGACTTTTGGATTTGGAAGGTTGCCATTTTTTTATTATTTTAGTCCAGTGTCTTCACTTAAGAGAAGAAAGTATTAAAAAGTTCATTCTAACATGGAGAATTCTGTAAATAGTGATCAGTGATGATCTTTTCATTCATGTTGTCATGTGATTTTCTTTATATAGCTATTTGTCGTCCTCTGCCAGTCACTTTCCACCGAGGTGAGTCATTTCCATTTTAGAAGTTCTGTTGAATGGTGTCAGTTTTCTCATTTCACCAAATGCCACAACCTTTTTTCTGGAACACAGTTGTATAGTGTCATTACAGTGTTACCAATTGGTTTTTTTATACTGGTCATGGGACTAACAGTTGTAAATTTAGAGATGCACAATTTCTAGAAAATATGAAGCCTTAGTTATGAGAAGTTGTTAAAAGCAGAAGGTGGTGGTGGTGGCATATAATAGAGGGAGAGAGTAAGCATCGCCTACAAGTGCATGTGCTTGTCACAGCTTTCCAAGCAAGAATCCTGAGATTCATTTTTATTAGTTTGCCTCAGGTCATGTGCAGTCTCAAAAAGGATAAATCACTGCGGCCAATGAAAGGAAATGTGCTACTTGGCTTAAGCCAGATAAGATCATTCTGGAGCTAGGAGTGAGGTCAGCTTTCCCAGATGAATATAAGATTCATGGGCAGAGAGGGGGTGGGTATCTGATGAAGAATTGGGTACTATTAGGAAGAGGAAAGAAATAGGTGCTGGATAATCAATGAACAAATGTTCACTATAGTGCACAAAATTATTGTACATTATTGATAGCTTGTCTGCATCAGAATGATTTCTAAAAAGTATCTGGTAATTTTATATGAAAATACTTCTTATCTCTAAATCAGGCAGTTACAATTTCCATACATTTTTGCCTAGCATTGGTAAAATGGAGGAACAAGTGTGAATTTTGCCTTCAGAGGCACTGCCATTGCACATGAAAAGAAAGAAGTCTTCAGTTTTTTTTTTTATTTGATGATATGCATGAGAAATTATTGAATTTTTTTTGTCCTTTTGAGTAAGCATCCAGAGATCAGGATGAGAGTGGACACTAGGATTTGCATCCATTTATAGAAATTAGGTATATAGCATTTGTAATCCTTGTTTCTTTATGAAATGAGTAACACCAGAAAACTTTCTTGACTTGCTGTTTAGCAATGCTTCTCATAAACTAGCAATAACTAAAAGATGTTAGATCGCTTAAAAGTCAGAACTTTGAAGCTAGCCAAAAAAAAGAGAAGTTTTAAAATATGAGGTAATTTAAATTAGTAAACATTTATCTGAAAAATATATAGTTTAAAATTTGATATGCTAAATAATTCAAAATAAACCCACCGAAGCAGCCACAGAGCACAGGGAGATCAGCTCGGTGCTTTGTGACCGCCTGGAGGGGTGGGATGGGGAGGGTAGGAGGGAGGGAGATGCATGAGGGAAGGGATGTGGGAACAGATGTATATGTATGACTGATTCACTTTGTTATAAAGCAGAAACTAATAAAAAAACAAAAAAACAAAATAAACCCACCATATAGAATATATTTTTCTGTTCTTAAACTAAGAAAATCATTTCAAAGTTTTTGTCTTTTCCTTCAATAAATTTAGCAAAAATATTTCCATGTTTTTTTATTGTTATATTGTCCTGTATTCCACATTTTTTTCACTCATGTATTTAATATTATGACAGTGTAATCACTGAGAAGTTACTGCCACCAAAAAAGGAAAATCCTCTGTGTTACATTTAGCTGCCTACATACACTAAAGGGTGAAAGGAAGGGGTCTACCACCTAATCCACCATAGATTAGCACTTGCGTACCATGTAGCAGTGCTGAGAACCAAAGCAGAAGTAGTTTTCTTTGGGGTTCCTAGTGCCAGTTTCCTCAGTGAGGAGGAGAGAAGTCTCTTAGAAAGTAGGATGGAACTGAAACCTCATATAGTCTGTTGTAAACTACTATCCTTATACTATGAGTCTTGAGTACATGGGATAAATGGATTAGAATAAAATATTAGTCAATAATGAGAATGTGAACCAAGGCTTTTTCTAGAACTGGTGAGTGTAATGTTTTCATTCTGTTTGTTTGAACCCTTAGAGCAGACTCCCAAATTTGAGTCACTTGCCTGTTACGTTTACAATTTTACCATATCGAAGGGCTGCTCGTGCAAATTTATTTAATAATTTTCTTAAAATCTTAAGTAAATTTATTTTAAAGAGAAACTTTATAACTAATGAAAATTGGAAACTTTTCACTTCTAATCTGCCTTTAAGTAAATGCATCTGTTCAAATGCGTACCATCTAAAATGATCCTGCCTACCATTGGTGGCATGCTGACTGTGGTATGCTGGTAAACTGGTTCTCAGGGAAAAAGAGCCCTGATTTGTAGCATTTGTTGATTTCTGTGGTTTTGTACTTTCACCTTGACTAATTTCAGCTGCCAATGGATTGACAGTCATGCTTGCAAAATTCCTGAATATTTAACAACTGACTCTTGCAAGCCAGGACAAGCTAGGTCCAGCATACCACTGTGTGTATACTACATTTTGGAAAGCACTGTATTAGAGATATCTGTTCAAAATTCATGTCAGTTTTATTTATTGCAGCCTTTGACATGGTTCATGATCCAATGGCAGCTCTAGAGACCCTCTTAACTTTGGGATTTGAAAGAGTATTAACCAGTGGATGCGACAGTTCCGCACTAGAAGGACTACCCCTAATAAAGCGACTCATAGATCAGGTACACACAATTTCCTTCCTTTCTTCCTGAGACTCTGTTGTGGTTACTTCTGATATTCTGCTGTTCAACGAGGTTGTGAAACTACGTATTACTGACTGTGGTTACTCCATAGCAAGCAGGAAATAACATATTCTATAATTTTTATTTCTTTCACATGAGCATTTTTAGTAGCCAAGGCTCTTAAGATCAAATTATAGACAATGCCTAAATAACTGATCTAATTTGGATAACCACAGCAAATTTTACCTTTCTTCTGCCATCAGCGTTGCATAGTTTAAGCCCTATCTTCTTACTGTCAACCTATGTATACTCAGGGGTTCCCACATAAAATTTGAGAAAATTATCATTTCGAGGTGAATTCTAAAACTAAAACTGGGACTTCCCTTGTGGTCCAGTGATTAACAAGACTCCACGCTTCCACTGCAGGGGGCACAGGTTTGATCCCTGGTGGGGGAACTAAGATCCTGCATGCCAGATGGCACGGCCAAAAAAAAAAAACTAAAACTGTATCCTTCTCTCATTTCTCCCCAACTACCAAGATAGGAAGGAAATACATTTTTCTCTTATATGATTTCCTCTTGTGAGTTCGCATCATTTGTAGAACAGTCAGAAGATGGCTTTGTAATTGTGGTATGTCTGTATTTTTCTGACACCAGTCCAGAGGCATTCTAGGTTAGTGAGTGTGGACTTTGAGATGAGAATGTTCTGGATTTGAGACAGTTTTCACAGTTGCTGTATAATGTTGAGTAGATTACTAGTGTTTAAGCCTCTGTTTCCTTGTGTGAAATTGAGATAAGTTTAATATCTCCTATATAGGGTTGCTCTGAGGATTGGTAGAGATCAGGTAGGATTGGTAGAGATAAGAGATAATATAAGCAATAAGAAAGGCTCTTGGTAAGAGCCTTAGCAGAGTGCTTGATATGTATTAGATTTTAATACATGTTAGTGTCTGTAATTATTATTACTGCTATTATTAATAATATTATTTAGTGTTTTTGTGTAGACATCTGCTTATGTTTACTTTTCTGTAACCATGAAAATAATTTTCAGAAATTTCACCTGAGGATCAGATAAATTTTTCTAGACTGGAACTTACTGGTTTTATAAATATTTATTAAGTATATATTAAGGTGCAGGGCATTTGCACTATGGTGGTGACCAAGGGGTGCCTGTGCACGCACGCATGTGTGTGTGTGTAGTCACTGCCCTTACAAACTAGTGCACAACAGGCACTTTTAATAGAGTACTATATAAAAAAAGAGTGCTGTGGGAGCACATTGGAGAGGAATTAACCCGAGATTTGAGGGATTGGGATTAACAGTAGTTAGCTTCCCAGAAGAAAAGAAATCCACACTGCAATGTCTTACTCATTTGAAGGATGATTAGGAGCCATCAATGTAAAAGGGAATAGGGAGAGGGAGAGTGGGGTGGGGGGGGATATGCTCCATGTAGACAAAACAGTATATGCAAAGGCCTAGAAACAAAAGTGAAAATTTATTAAGATATTGAAGAATGACTATAATGTTCAATGTGAAGAGAATAATACTGTCCAGAGCCTTGAAAACTATTTAAGAGTTTGTATTTTATCCTTGGTGCACTGGGGAAGCCCAAAGGATTTTAAAATAGAAGGATTGATGAGTCAGGTTTCCATTTTAAAATGGCTACTCAGTATGGAGTAGAGAATAACTGTTGTAGTCATATATTGCATTTCAAAATATTTGTGTGTGTGTGTATGTGTGTGTGTGTGTGTGTGTGTGAGAGAGAGAGAGAGATATTTGTAGTTTAATCACTGGTTGGCAGGAAGAGCTGGGTTAAATATGCTTATACACTAACTTTACTTTTTTTAAGTAAAAATTATATGTATATATAACAGGTGTACAACATGATGTTTTGATGTACATATACAGAATGAAATGGTTACAGTCAAGATCATATTCATCTGTTCATATAGTTAACTTGTGTGGTGTGTGTGTGTGTGTGTGTGGTGAAAGTACCTGAAATCTACTCTCTTAGCAAATTTTTAGTATTCAGTACAGTTTTATTGACTATAGTCATCATGCTATACATTTGATCTATAGATGTACTCATCCTACATAGCAACTTTGTATCCTTTTACCAACATTTTACCAACATTACCCATTTCCTTCACCTCCTCATCCCTGGTAACCACCATTCTATTCTCTGCTTCTGTGTATTTTACTTTTTTAGATCCCACATAGAAGTGAGATTCATGCTAACTTTACTTCTTGAAGCAGTTACTTAGTAGTACAATATACTGGTTAAAGCATAGGATTTGGGATTAGAAAGGTCTATGTTTAAATCCTGGTTTTGCCACTTATTAACAGTGACCTTGGGCAGTTTACCTAACCATCCTAAACTTCAGTTTCCTTACCTGCAAAGTTAGCATAATAATAGTGCCTACCTCCTAGAATAGTTGTGGATTACTTCAGCACAAGGTCTGACACTTAGCAACTGCTCTGTATTGGTAAATCACTTTGATAGCCTCAGGTAAGCATATACTTCTAAATAATCTTTTATGGAAGGCCAAAAAAAAAAAAGTGATAGAATTCATCCCGTTAAACATTTGTCCATGTTTTAGAAAGCTTTCAGTTGGAAGAAACAGTTACAGTAAATATGACTTTTTTGCTCCTAAACTCATTTCAGCGTTCTAGATAGTAAATATTTAGTTTTGTGGGTATTTTGCTGTAGTCTGTTTGAGGATACTAAACAGCCTTGTTTCACTTATTTCTCTGACAATTATTAAATTTTATGAAATAGCCCCCTCTCCCTTTTACTCTCTATTTCATTTCCTTGCTTTATTTTTTTTTCATTGTATGTTTAAGTATTTATATTTTATAAATATACCTATCTGTTGTCTGTTTTCGTTGAACATGAAAGCCCCATGAGAATAGGAACTTTCTCTTGCTCATGATGTCAAGGAGGAAAAACTTTTTCTTTACCCTCTTTAAAAAAAAAAAAGTGAACCCTCCTAGGTTCAGTATTAGAGATCCTGCAAATTAAACTGACAAAAGATAGATTTGCAAGAAAACAAGATTGTAATCACGTGTGTATGTATGTATGGGAGTTCACAAAGAAATGTGACTCAAAGAGGTGCTTAGAATTTGGGGCTTATATACCATCTTCTAAGAGTTGAAGGAGGGGGAAGAGAGCACTTAGGGACTTAGAAGTGGAAGGAGAAAGGGCCCTTATGGGAAAACAAATGACTTCTTGGAAAGATTATTGTATCCTTAGAAGAATAGATGGGAGATAGGATAGTTTTATGATATTGTCTGTCTGGGTGTGGTGCTGATGAGCTGCTTCCAGTGAGGGGATTTATGACAGTTGAGTTCTTTTTCAGTTCTTTTGGGAGGCTCTGCTTTTAGGCAGATAAGGAATTTCAGCCTTTAGCTCAAAATAATTTTTATGCCACAGTGGCATATTTTGGACCCCTTCAGTCACAGTATTCTCCATACCTACAACAGTGTCTGGTATACAGTAGGCACTTAATAAATATTTGTTGGATGGATGGACGAGTGAGTAAAGTGACATTTGATAAACACTTTCATGATAGAGCAATTTGATCAGGGTATTATTCTGCAAGTTAGTGAGCTTGTTATAACATTATATGTTATTTTTATTCTGTCATTATTACCTACCTGCCACTAGAGTTTCCACTGAGTATGCATTTGTAAAAAGGTGATTTCCTTTTGACTTTCAGTGATACTGGGTGTATCCCCGAAATTTATTTAGGAAATGGGATGAAAATTAGAATAAAAGTAAGGAAATTTCAACACCTATTATCAGAAATTAAATCAATTCATATAGTTCAGTTTTATTACTTAATATTAAATAAAATGGACCGATGGTTTTGTTTAATTGGTATAATAAGCTAGGGAATTTAGTTGAGGACACATGATTTGAACAGATATTTTTTCTAGTAATTTACGATTATGCTATACTCTTTCTTTTCTGCTGAAATCTTACTTAAATTCAACTACTTCCATTCCATCGCATGCCAAGAACTCAGAATTAGTGTTATTTTTCAGTAGTGGCTTTTCTTTTCTTTTTTTTTTTTTTTTGCGGTATGTGGGCCTCTCACTGTTGTGGCCTCTCCCATTGCGGAGCACAGGCTCCGGATGCGCAGGCTCAACGGCCATGGCTCACGGGTCCAGCCGCTCCGCAGCATGTGGGATCTTCCCGGACCAGGGCACGAACCCGTGTCCCCTGCATCGGCAGGTAGACTCTCAACCACTGCGCCACCAGGGAAGCCCTCTTTGTTTCTTTTTTAAAACATTTATTTTATTTATTATTTTTGGCTCTGTTGGGTTTTCGTTGCTGCGCGCACGCTTTCTCTAGCTGCGGTGAGCGGGAGCTACTCTTCGTTGTGGTGGGGAGGCTTCTCATTGTGGTGGCTTCTCTTGTTGCAGAGCATGGGCTCTAGGCATGCAGGCTTCAGTAGTTGTGGCACATGGGCTTGGTAGTTGTGGCTCGTGGGCTCTAGAGCACAGGCTCAGTAGTTGTGGTGCATGGCCTTAGTTGCTCCGCAGCATGTGGGATCCTCCCAGACCAGGGCTCAAACCCGTGTCCCCTGCATTGGCTGGTGGATTCTTAACCACTGTGCCACCAGGGAAGCCTCTAGTAATGGGTTTTCTTAAGGTGGTGTGATTATTTAGTTTTTATATTTTATTCTCCTATTCTTTGTGTTTGTAACAGTACAAGTCTTTAAAGCAATACAATAAAATAACCTTTCTGGGTAGAAGGAGTTACTACCCTGAACATTTTACTTACCCAAGATCCCAAAGAAACAGAAAGGTCTATTGAAAATTAGATACTAGTAGTAACTTAATAAATTTAATATAGTTATGTTTCTGTTTTGCTGCCTTATTATCCCATGTAAGAGAAGGATATTAAAATTGTTTATTTTTTTCTTTTTTCAGGCAAAAGGCAGGATTGTGGTAATGCCAGGTATTTATTTATCTGTCTGTTTACTAGTGTAACACTATAGTGAGGAAGAGCAAAAGAGGCAGGACAGTATGGGGGGTAGTATTAGTCCATGGTGTTGGGAAAGAATATATAATTTGATTAAAATGTTTAAGATTGGGGGATCTGTGCTGCAATTTAAAACTTTATATGAGGAACACTCTAGTAGGGTTTCGCTCAGAGAAGAGCAAATAAGGACTGGGGTTTCTCCATGTTTGCTTTCCCATAGTATACAATTTTGTGAATGTAGATGTTCATTTCTGGTGAGGCACACCAAGTTTGATGCTGCTACGCTGCATTAGGGCCAAATGTCCTAGTTGTTGACAAGGTATAAGCAAACATAGGTAATATCCCTGGATAATGTAATACTCAGTTTCTGAAAATCTTTGATTACGAAATTCTTCCTTGTAGTCAGAACAGTTGGATCACATACTCCTAATGATAACTCTAAGATCAATGAAGTACATAATGGCTCATTAGAAGTCAACAGTTTTTAAAGAATTAGATAAGATGACCTAGATCCAGAATGAGATGAATATAAAGACAATCTTAATTTTTTCTTATTAAATTTCTCAAAAGTATAAAAAAGAAAACAGCATTATGAATACTCATGTACTCAATTTCTAGATTTAACATTTTGTCGCATTTGTTTCATCTTTTTTTTATCCTGAGGTATTTTAAAATTAAATTAAAGGCATTATGACATTTTCTCTTTATACGTCTCTAAAAAAATAAGGGTATTTTACTCTAACCGCAATACCATTATTACATCTATCAAAATAAACACTAAATCCCTAATACCATTTAATACTCAGCCAATACTCTCCTTTCTCTTATTATATGCAGAATGTTTTTTATAGCTGATATGTTCAAACCAGGATCCAATCAAGGAACAAGTATTGTACTTGGTTTTTATCTTTTTTTTTTTTTTTTTTTTTTTTTTTTGCGGTATGCGGGCCTCTCACTGCTGTGGCCTCCCCCGTTGCGGAGCACAGGCTCCGGACGCGCAGGCTCCGGACGCGCAGGCTCAGCGGCCATGGCTCACGGGCCCAGCCGCTCCACGGCATATGGGATCCTCCCAGACCGGGGCACGAACCCGTATCCCCTGCATCGGCAGGCGGACTCCCAACCACTTGCGCCACCAGGGAGGCCCTATCTTTCTTAATATCTTTTAATATAGAAGTCTTCCTTTTCTTCTTCTGCTTTAAAAAAAATGACATTTAAAAAGTTTGAACTACTTACCCCGTAAAATGTCCTAATTTCTGGATTTATCAGGTTGTTTCCTTTTGATATTGTTTAGCATGGATTTCCTAGACTAGCCTCTGTATTTTCCTATAAACTGCTTGTTTAGATTCTGGTTAAAAATTTTTGGTAGGAATACTTCATGGATAATTCTGAATACTTCATATTTCATCACATCAGAAGGCATACAATGTCTGGTTGTCTTAATACCAATGATGCCAAGACTGACCAGAGGTCAAAATGGTGATAGTGAGATATAGCCCAACTTTTAAAAAGAAGCCAAACAGATGGATAGTGTCAGAAATTTAGGAAAGCTTTGACTTGTAGCAAGTTCCTGAAACATGAGCAAACAGAAAGCATATATTATTTGTTAAGTTGAGACCCTTAGTAGATTAATCAGGGAATGTTAAAGAAACTTAATTGAGTCTGATGCATTTCCATTTAAGACTAAATATATTTATACTTGACAACTAATACTCAGACTTACAGACAGTTGTTAACGTAAGATTGCCTTTGCTTTATTTGTAATTATTAAGTTATGTGCTATGTGCAAGGCACTACTTGGGATACAGAGTTACACAAGAAACTACTTCCTCAAGAGGCTTACAGTCTTAGGTAAGAAGATGTTATATCCAAAAATATTTGTGATTATTTAACAAACCTTACCAAGAAAATGCTAATTATATGACAGGTTCTGTGGTAGGTGTAAAAACACAGAAATGTATATGAAGTAATCCTTCTACTTGAGGAGCTCACCAAATAGATCTATAAACAAATTATAACAATTTCATGTAAGTAATTACCAGCAAGTAAAAATTCCTGGGTAAGTCAACCTGAATGCCTAATGAGTGTCCATCATTGGGAAATATAAAGATAACTAGAACTTAGTAACTCCCCTCTAGGGACTTTCATAATGAAGTTTACAATATAGTTTAGGCTCCAGTTTCCTTATCTTTATAAAGAGAGGATATTGAGCTAGCTGTTCTTTCAAGTCCCACCTGTTAGTCTGTGTTTGGAAAATGTATTACTTATGTTCTGATAACTGAGCAACATGTGTTTCAGTGGCCAGATATTTTGTTATTTATTAGAAGGAAATAATGTACTTGTCTTTTAATCCTTACAAGTTTGTGAAGTAGGCAATACTATCCCTCTTTGGTGAAAAAAATTGAGGCTCAGTGGATTTAAGTAATTTATCTAAGATCACATAGCTGTGAAGGGCCACAGTGGTAAAGCCAGGATTCCAATCTAAATCTGACTTCTCAGTCTGTTCTTTCTGCTTCTTAGGGCTCAGTGATATTACTGTACCACCAAGAAAAAGTTAATGAGTCTGAAAGAGTGTGTAAGTCAAGTTATTTTAGTAGCTTGAATAGCTTGAGATAAAAAGTACATATTTTAACAGTCATTTAAAAATATGTATTGAATACGTCCTATATATTAGGAGAGAATGATATAAAGATGAATAAGCTGATTTTATATTTATAATCTGGTATCAGTTCAGAATATTATTCTTTATATACAGACATTTAAGAGATTGTTCATTAAAACAAATGAGTCATAAAATACTTGATTGTGCAGTTTTAATAAAGTAGAATCAAATTCTTCTGTAAAATGAAACAAAAAGTTGATATTATAATAAATTAGCTGTATAACACCTTGCATTATTCCCATTTCCAGTGAGATCTATGTGTTTATCAAATGCTGGGCCAGAGAAAGAACCTTGGAGGTTTTCTCTTTGAGATACATTTCTGAGGCTTTGCTTTTGTGACTTCTTCCTCAAGTCTATCTTACCTTTCACTTCAATTTGATTTTGCTTTAATTGAGGGGAAACAGGGTTAGAGCACTCAGTGATTTTCCTTTCCCTAGAGTAATCTTTATAGATTTAAAATCAGTAACGTACAGCACTGTTATATAAACCAGTGGGCATGTCAAATTCTGTCATAAAGGTTCTTTGACCTTATCTTTTGTTCTTCAGAGTCTGTAGTCTTGCCTTTTCATCATTTTTTTTCTAAATTCATTCTAGCTGAGTAAAGAGAGAATAATTCTCAAATCAATGAGAAATTTCAGTATGGAGGTTCCAGGTAGAGTTGGCAGTCATATTATTCATTAAATCATATATGAAAATATATTCTATTTAATATATTACTTATTCTTTCCAACAGGGGGTGGCATAACAGACAGAAATCTACAAAGGATCCTTGAGGGTTCAGGTGCTACAGAATTCCACTGTTCCGCTCGGTTGGCTAGAGATTCAGGAATGAAGTTTCGGTAAAAATATATTCTTTGACTCCTGCAAAAATGAATGCAGTTAATCTTTACTTCCCCAAACAGGAAAACCTTAGTTGATGGCATGATTAATGAATGGAATGTTGTGATAAGTATGTAAGTATTACAGTCATTTTTGAAGTTTTTTAACTGCAGAGTGGTTCTTTTTCTGCCTTAAATAAGCAGGCTCTTCTGAACACAGGCTAACCTCAAAGCCTTAAGGCACGGGCTTCCCTAGTGGCGCAATGGTTGAGAGTCCGCCTGCCGATGCAGGGGACACGGGTTCGTGCCCCGGTCTAGGAAGATCCCACATGCCGCGGAGCGGCTGGGCCCGTGAGCCATGGCCGCTGAGCCTGCGCGTCCGGAGCCTGTGCTCTGCAACGGGAGAGGCCGCAACAGTGAGAGGCCCGCGTAATGCAAAAAAAAAAAAAAAAAAGCCTTAAGGCATTGCTGAACTTAGACCAGTTAATAATAAATTCTAATTCAGCAGCTAAACTTCAAATGAATCAGATATGTATGTGTGGCCATTCACCTGTGATTTCCTTTAGCAAAGTTAATAACTATCATATAAGGATGGAAGAGCCGTGGTCATTTTTATCTTTCCTACTGTTAATACTTAAGTCTTTCCTCACCTTTGCTATTTTCAGTTATTTTATTTTTATTTTTTAATTTCTTAAAATTTTATTGTTTTTGGCCACGCCACACAGCTTGTGGGGTCTTAGTTCCCCCAACCAGGGATTGAACCTGCACCCTTGGCAGTGAAAGTATGGAGTCCTAACCACTGGACTGCTAGGGAATTCCCTATTTTCAGTTATTTGGAAATTATATCACTATTAAGGAATTTAAACTATTATGTTTTTTTTATTATACTTGAGAGACTCCTATATTTAATAGTTAATTGTTGATTATTTCTAAGTTGGAAAAAATGAAATGTAAAAGAAGCAAGAGCCTTAGAATTTACAACTCCAGATATAAAATCAAGTGTACTATCTGATAGATTTAGATACTAAATGTTTCAAGTAATTAATAAAAATTATGAAATATAGTAGTTCAGGGTCCTTGACCTAACTTTGTTTTTGAGCCATGAAATTGCCTATAAAATGAAGTGCCAGTAGGAGAGCTCATTTAACAACTTATGTAATTATCTGTTCCTTTATTACTTCTATTGCAGAAATTCCTCTGTTGCTATGGGAGCCTCTCTTTCTAGATCAGAATATTCTCTAAAGGTAACAGATGTGACCCAAGTAAGGACTTTGAATGCTATTGCAAAGAATATTCTGGTTTAGCCACACCTCTCTGAGAGAGATGGATATCACTGGACAAAGGTAGAAGAATAGTCTACAGTTCTCTATGACACAGCTTTAACCTTCTCTGGCCAGGACAGTCACAGTCTTTGTTTTAAGTCTTACATTACCATGGAGAATGTTTCCAAGAAGAAAAAGAACTTGAAACAGAATGCAGTCATTTCCTTTGCTTAATCTTGTCGACCATCTCCATCATCATGGTTAAATCTGGCCTAGGCTTCTTCCACAAGTGGAGGCTTAGTCTGTTTTCAGTGGAATTAACTGATGAGCTGGGAAAATTCAACTGCAAGGTGGGAAAATTCAACTGCAAAGTATGAAAATTCAACTCAGATGTGACTTCATGGTCAACTCAGTAGCAGTATTTTGCCTTTTCATTTGTAAAATAAAAATTGCCATTCTATTATGGTAGAGTCTCTTACTCATCTGTAGCCAAGTATTAAAGGGAGGATTTTTTTTTTAATTTTATTTTCTCTTTTTATTATGTACTTTTTTGGATCCTGGGCAGGATGCTAAGGATATAGAGTAAATGGTATAGCATAAAAATTCCTAGACTTGGGAAGTAGGATATAAAAGTTCCCAGACTTAGAAAGGCAGAAGTGATCTCTGTTGTTCATCAGGTTACTTCTACCTCTGCTCCCAGATAGAGAAATGGCTTAACTATGAGGTTCATCTGACAATATACAAAGATCTGTAGAGAATTGGGAGAGGTTAGGAAGGTTTTCAGAATAGCTGTTTCTTTCCGCTGAGGCCACAGATATGAAGACTGAATCCTAGTGATGAAAATTGCTTTTCCTATGGGCAGGTCCCAAATGGTGAGGTTCATTTCTAGTTTTTTCTGTCACTTCCATATTTATTATCTCATTTTACACAAACACCACTCTGGTAATAGAACTGATGCTTCTGTATTAGGAGAGTAACTGAATCATAATATGAAGAGCTTACCCACTGATGCTTCTGTATTAGGAGAGTAACTGAATCATAATATGAAGAGCTTGCCCTTGGTCATGAGGCTAGTTAGTGGAGCCTCTATACATAGCATGCACAAACTTGGGTACCAATGAATGTGTATACCAAAAGCCTTCCCTTTCTTTTAATGTGCCCCTTCCCTCACTTTTATTTATTTATTTATTTACTTATAAAAGATTTATTATTTATTTTTTTATTTTATTTATTTTGGCTGCGTCAGGTCTTAGTTGTGGCACGTGGGATCTTGTTGAGGCATGTGGGATCTTTTGGTGTAGTGCGCAGGCTCTTTGGTATGGTGCACAGGCACCTCTCTAGTTGTGGCGTGCGGGTTTTCTCTTCTCTAGTTGTGGCGCGCAGGTTCCAGAGTGTGTGGGCTCCATAGTTTGTGGCATGCAGTCTCTCTAATTGAGGCACATGAGCTCAGTAGTTGTGGCACGCGGGCTTAGTTGCCCCGCAGCATGTGTGATCTTAGTTCCCCGACCAGGGATCGATCCTGCGTCCCCTGCATTGTAAGGTGGATTCCTTACCACTGGACCACCAGGCAAGTCCCCCTTCCCTCACTTTTAAATCTTAACTTCTTTCCTCACTTTTTCAGGTACGATTTCAACATAGAATATTTGCCAAGGAATTTATGAGAAATGAGAGGCAGACTATTTAAAAATTAATAATAACCTCAGTGGTTTCTGTTAATATTGGTTTCTGTTAATAGTTTTAATATTGGCTTTGGAATGTAGAAAGAGACATGTAAGTATCATGTACACATGCACACACATCATGTTTAGTATTTTGGCCTAACCCTCCCCCATGCTTGGACTTCACTGTATGATCCTCCAGAGATAAGAGCAGGCTATGTTATTATCTGTATTTTATTTAGACAGATTAGCTAGGGATCTGAGAGGTGCTATGAATTGCTCAAAATTTAATAACAAATTAATGTTGTTTACAAGACTTGAATGCTAGGCTACTAACCTCTAAGTCTTATGCTTAAGGATGCTTCTGGTATCTGGATGTAGTACAGAGAGCGATTCTCCTGGGCAAATCAGACACACCTGGAATCATATCCTCACTTCCAGTTTAAGTTAACTTAATTTTTTGAACTTTAATTCCTTTATCTTTAAATCAGGAATAATAACTAAACTATGGCTTCTGGTTTAAGGATATATTAAAACACCAAGTATATAGTATGTACCCATTAAAGTTCTTTTCTTCTAGGTTAGTTTCCTAGTATCAGTCTTTGATAATTTAAAAGTCCTCCCAGGAAGCTAGGTGTTGAGTACTGAAGCCAATAGCTTGTGCCCTCCACTATGTGAATATAAAAGAAGTATAAGGTAACCCCTTAACCTTGATTTTTTTTTCTACACATAGTCCTGTTTTAAAATATTTACTCATTATTTCATGTATATATGTCTTCTCATCAATATTATAAGTATTTTGAGACTAGGGAACCATGTCTTCATATTTTTATACATTTCTCATTACAACCATCAATTGTGTACTCATACTGTTGATTTACTTTGCTAATGGAAAAAAAGCACTGGATTGAGAATCAGGATTACTGACTTTGGGAACTATGCTAGATATCTTCAGTTTGCCCCATCGAGATCCACTTTTCACTTTGTTCTATAAACTGAGTCCAGCAACATAAAAAAAATTACAGTAAGTCCCCTACATATACGAGTTGTAGGTCCAGTTTGTTCATACGTCCAACAAAGTTAGCCTAGGTACCCAACTAACACAATCGGCTATATAGTACTATACTGTAATAGGTTTATAACACTTTTCATACAAATAATACATTAAAAAAATACAAAAAATAAAGAGAACATTTTTAATCTTACAGTACAGTACCTTGAAAAGTACAGTTGTACAGTACAACAGCTGGCATACAGGGGCTGGCATCAAGTGAACACCAGACAAGAAGAGTTACTGACTGGAGGAAGGAGAGGAGGTGGGAGATGGTAGAGCTGAAGGATCGTCAGCAATAGGAGACAGAGGGCAAGCTGCCATTTCACTCATGCCTGATGTTCATGGCACAGGTTCTGGTTCCTTGCTGGATTCAATTTTATCTACCCTCCTGAAAAAACAATCCAGTTATGTCTGGGTAGTAGCTCTTTTTTTCTCATCATACCAGTACCAGCTACATCACCACTGCTTTTATGCTTGCTTCCGGACATCCTGGGCTTGAAATAAAGATACTGTACTACTATACTCTAAACAGAACTGTACGGTAAAGTACACAAAAGCACAAGCACTTGTAGAGGGTGCACACATGTGACAACGTACACCAGACAGGTAAACTAATTTACATGATTAGACATGGGAATGCGTGTTCACATGTTTGAAAGTTTGCAACTTGAAGGTTTATATATAGGGGACTTACTGTGTACTCTATGACCAAATAGGATTTATACCAGGAATGCAAGGCTGGTTCAATATCCAAAAATCAATCAATGTAATACACCATATTGATAGAATAAAGCACAAAAGTCACATGGTCATCTCAACACTTAAAAAGCATTTGACAAAATCTAACACCCTTTCATAATAAAAACACTCAGCAAACTTGGAATAGAAAGGAACTTCCTCAACCTGATAAAGATCATCTGTAAGAAAACAGAACATATAGCTAACATCAAACTTAATATTTTCTCCCTAAGATCAGGAATAAGACAGGATGTCCACTCTTACCACTTCTACTCAACATTGTACTAGAGGTCCTAGCCAGGGCAATTAGGCAAGAAAAAGAAATAAAAAGCATCCAGATTATAAAGAAAGAAGTAAAACGTCATCTATTTATAGGTGACAAGATCTTATATATGGAAAATACTTCTGTGTGGAAAAGAATCCACACAAAAATTTTTTAAAGTTGAGCAAGTTTGCAGGATATAAAAATCAATTCACAAAATCAGTTGTATTGCTATGCTAGCAATTAACAATCCTAAAATGCAATTAAGAAAATAGTTTCATTTATGATAGCATCAAAAATGACAAAATGCTTAGGAAAAAATTTAATCAAGTGCAAGACCGTACATTGAAAGCTACAAAGCTTTTCTTTTTTTTTTTTTTTTAAGTTTTTTGGCTGCACCCAATGGCATGTCAGATCCTAGTTCCCCAAACAGGGATTGTACCCACACCTTCTGCATTGGAAGGCACAGTTTTAACCACTGAACCACCGGGGAAGTCCCTACAAAGCATTTTTTAAAGAAATTTTTAAAGATCTAACAAATAAATAGATGGAATGACATCCCATGTTCATAGATTGGAAGACTTAATATTGTTAAGGTAGCAGTATTCTCCCATTGGTCTACGGATTCAAGGCAATCCCTACCAGCATCCTAACTGCCTTTGTGGCAGAAATTAACAAGCCAATCCTAAAATTCATCTGGAAATGCAAGGAACCCAAAATAGCCAAACAGTCTTAAAAAGGAACAAAGTTGGAGGACTTACACTTCCTGATTTCAAAACTTACTACAAAGCTACAATAATTGAGACCATGTGTTACTGGCATAGAGATGAATATATAGCTCAATGCAATAGAATTGAGAGTCCAGAAATAAACCCTTTTACTATAGGCAATTGATTCTTGACCAGGGTGGCAAGATAATTCCCTGGGGAAAGAATAGTCTTTTTAACAAATGGTGCTGGACCACTGGATATACACTTGCAAAGGAATGAAGTGGGACCTTACATCATGTACAAGTTAATTCAAATGCATCATAGACCTAAGTAAAAGAGCTAAAACATAAAATTCTTAGAAGAAAACTAATAAATCTTTGTGAGCTTGGGTTAGGCAAAGCCTTAGATACGACAAGAAAAGCACAAGTCACGAAAGAAAAAATAATGCTTCAAAGGGTAACATCAAGAAAGTGAAAAGACAACCTACAGAATGGGAGAAAATATTTGCAAATCATATATCTGATTAGGGGCTTGTATCTAGAATGTATAAAAAATACTTAGAATTCAACAATAACAAGACAACCCAGTTTTAAAATGGACAAGGATTTTTGTAGACATTTCTCCAAAGAAGGTGTACAGTTGGCCAACAAGCACATGGAAAGATGCTCAAAATCATTAGTCATTAGGGAAATGCAAATGAAAACCCCACTGAGCTGCCACTTCCCACCCACTAGAATTACTATACACCCCAAAAGACTGACCGTTATCAAGTGCTGGCAAGGATGTGTAGCAAGTAGAACTTTTGTGTGATGCTGGTGGGATTGTAAAATGGTGGAGCTGCTTTGTAAAATAGTCTGAGAGTTACTCAAATGTTAAACCTAGAGCATAGAGTTTTATGTTACATGGCCCAGCAATTCCATTCTTAGGTTAATATAATATTATATAATATAATATAGCATAATATAATATTTTATATATATGTATATATATATATATCTCCAAGAGAATTGAAAATATGTCCACGCAAAAATTTGTACATGAATATTCCCAGCAACATTACTCATCTTTCACGAATTAGAGAATAACCATTTTGCAACCTCTAATGAAATAAATCAGTCAGAGACTATTAATGTTGAAACCATTAGGTAAAAGGTTGATTGGGGACTGAATATCCAAATGGTGCCAAAGTATCACCCTATGGGTTATTTGCTAGTCATGAAAGTAGAAACTTGACATTATAATGGAGCTATATGGTTGTTACCATCTTAACCCAGTAATCAAATTTAACATTACCAGCAATGGAAGAGTATACTGCTGAAAGACAGGATTTGAGAGGGGTAGAGGTCAGCCAGTGCGTATAACCTGTGTTAGGAAATTGCAGTTGGGAAGTCACCCAGGTGCCTTAAAGAAGAGCTAAGGGTTGGACCACCTGGAAAGTGGCAGTAACAAAGTGTGATGGTTAGCTATTGATCAAACAAGGGTGAACTATAAACAGCACCAGCTCAATACGGTGACTAACCATCCCAGTTTTCTTGGAACTTTTTCAATTTTACCATTGAAAGTCCCATATCGTAGGAAATTCCTCTGTGCCAGGCAAACTGGGCAAGTTTGGTCATCCTACCAGATCAGTAAAATTACCTTTGCCTCTTTTCCCCGGGTCCTCACCTCCCTGCCCCAATCCTGGAATTTGTAGGGAAGAAATTGAATAACAAGGAAAAATGATAAAAAGAATGACACTTCCCTCCCCAGCGGTAGCTGGTCCCTGAGCCAAGAAAGGGGAGGGACTTTAAATTGGGTGTGAGTTTCTTTTGTGGGTGGTAAAAATGTTCTAAAATTGATTGTAGTGATGGTTGCACAACTCTGTGAATACGCTAAAAACCACTGAATTGTAAACTTTAAGTGGGTGAATTGTATGTAATTTATATCTTAATAAAGCTGCTTTTTAAAGGGAGGGGATATGGGAACATATGTATATGTATAACTGATTAAATTTGTTAAATAAAAAAAAAGTAAATGTGAGAGAGTTTTAAATTAGATTAAATTAGCTTAGACCTTTTAAACCTGAAAGAGACCAAAAAGCTATAGGATCTGCCTGAGATGTGGTCAAGGGCAGAGAAAGAGTTTTGATACAGCATGGTTGAAGACAATGGTAGAAGCAATATATCGTTTCTTATTTGTTTTGTATTTAGTTTACAGCTCTCAGTAAGATGGCTACACTGGTTGAATGGATTTCTGTTCCCTGCAACTGAGAGTTGTGACTAAGACACCTGAAGAATATTCATTCCATCTGTTCCTGTATAGATGATAAATTTTATCCTTGGATAAAATCACAAAGAGCTCTTTGTTTGGATTGCATTGCTCTAGTCCCTCATAGAATTAAAAAAAAAAAAAAGAACCACATTGGCATTATGCCACTGGTCTATATTGGAAATGTAATAGAAGACAGTTGTACAAAATACAACTGTGTTGTTGAGGTCCTAGAGGAGACATTTTTTCTTAAGTGTTCGTCTGGGGAGTAGCTGGGCTTCTGAACAATTGGTTTGTTTATATCTTATGTATATGGAATTACGTTGTTATCAAGACATTTTGTTTGCCTATCTTTTCCTTTCTGAAGCTTCCACTGAAAGATAATGCTTTCCTGATAGGATTGTCAATCATATAGCTCTCCCTGCTCATGGGAGAGGGCACATTTACCCAGGCTAACAAGTTAGAATGCCTCATTCCTTTGTCCACATTGTTTAGTCTGGAGATGGGAACACAACACAAAGAGGGCCAAACAGAATCCAACCAAGGATTTTCTTCTGGTGCTCTCTTTTCACTAGAATCACCACTGGCTGTAAGACCTGTGAAACCATAGAGCTTTTGAGGCCATCTTTGCCAGCAAGTGAAAAGAGACTACTTGAGAATGAAACCAACACAGAAGTAAATGTCCTGAGAACCTTGTTTGAGTTTCTGGACCCATCTGTGCCTAAAGCTAGTTCCATTCACAGAGTGTTCTATTAAATGAGCCAATAAGTTTCCTTTTTGTATTTATGCCTGTTTGATTTGGATCTTTGACACTTGCAACCAGAAGAGGCCTGACTGATACAGCTACTGATTCAGAGTTCCTCTTTCAACTGACGGAAGCTCAGAGTCAAACTTGTATCCCACAGGTAAGCAGGATCATATTGAATAAATTTTGTGTAGTGGCTTGTCCCTTGTTTTATCTTTTTCTATCCTTTTTTTTCTTTACTCATTTTATCTTGTTATATTTTGTGTATTTTTGTAAGTTGCTTAAAATCCTTTTTATAATAAGACACTAAATAGTAGACATTGTTTCCCATATTATCCTGAATCTGAATTGGAAAAAAACTAAGAGTTTATTCCTAGTGAACATCATTGATTTCCTACCGAAACTTTCTCTCTCATTTCTTCTAGTTCTGATTTTGTTGTAGCAATCACTCTGCATGTAGCCCATGTGATTTAGGAAAGGCCAACCTCACCCACAGCTTCAGGGATGGGCCTGAGTAATCTAAGGATAAACTTATTTTCCTTGTCAGGCATTGATTCAGAAATTTGGGCGATTGGGATGCCAGGAGAAGTTTGCTAGTGGCTTCTATTTCTAGGACACTTGCTGAAAAATGACCCTTTCTTTCTTTTCCTATATGTTATGTGTGAATATGAGTCTTGAAACTTGCAGCTGTCCCACTACCTGTTTGAGAATAAAACTGATGCCAAAAGAGAGCAAAGCCAAAAGAATGAGAGGGAAATGGAGCACAACCATTGGAATAAATCAACCCTGAGAACTGCATTATCTCTGGGCTTTTGGTTATGTGAACCAATAAATATTTTCATTCGAGCCACAGTAAGTTGGGTGTACCCTTTATAAGGGTTCTAATATAATTGGAGAATGAATTTTTGGCAGTGTTTTTTTTTGGATTTGATCAAAAGCAAAGACAACAAAAGCAAAAATAAGTGGGACTACATCAAACTAAAATCTCTATACAGCAAAGAAAAGCATCAACAAAATGAAAAGGCAACTTATGTAATGGGAGAAAATATTGACAAATCATATAACTAATAAAGGGTTAAAATCCAAAATACATAAAGAGCCCATGCAACTCAATAGAAAAAACAATTTGATTTAAAAATGGGCAGAAGAATCGATCCAAATAGACATTCCTTTGAAGAAGACAAAGCAAAGGTCAATAGGTACCTGAAAAGGTGCTCAACATCACTAATCAGGGAAATGCAAATCAGAACCACAATGAGATATCACCTCATACCTGTTAGAATGGCTATTACCAAAAAGACAAATTATTGTTGGTGGGGTATGGAGAAAAGGAAACCCTCTTGCACTGTTGGTGGGAATGTAAATTGGTGCAGCCACTAAGGAAAACAGTATGGAGGTGCCTCAAAAAATTAAAAATAGAACTACCATATGATCCAGCAATTCCACTTCTCAGTATTTATCTGAAGGAAATGAAACCACTATCAAAAAGATATCCATGTTCATTGTAGTAGTATTTGCAATAGCCAATACATGGAAAGAAGTGCCCATCAATGAATGAATGGGTAAAGAAATTGTAAGATGCTGTACACCTGAAACTAACACAACATTGTAAATCAACTAGACTCCAATAAAAATTTTTAAAAAAAAAGAGACCATTGGTAAGATGGCGGAAGAGTAAGACGCGGAGATCGCCTTCCTCCCCACGGATACACCAGAAATACAGCTACACGTGGAACAACTCCTACAGAACACCTACTGAACGCTGGCAGAAGACCCCAGACCTCCCAAAAGGCAAGAAACTCCCCACATACCTGGGTAGGGCAAAGCGGAGAGATCCCCACACAGAGGATCGGTGCCGAGCGGCACTCACCAGCCCGAGAGGCTTGTCTGCTCGCCCGCCGGGGCACGCAGCGCTGGAAGCTGAGGCTCGGGCTTCGGTCAGAGCGCAGGGAGAGGACTGGGGCTGGCGGCGAGAACTCAGCCTAAAGGGGGCTAATGTGCCACAGCTAGCCGGGAGGGAGTCCGGGAAAACTCTGGAGCTGCCGAAGAGGCAAGAGACTTTTTCTTCCCTCTTGGTTTCCTGGTGCGCGAGGAGGGGATTAAGAGCGCTGCTTAAAGGGGCTCCACAGACGGGCGTGAGTCGCGACTGAAAGCGCGGAGCCCAGTGACGGGCATGGGACGCTGGGGCTGCTGCTGCTGCCGCCAAGAAGCCTGTGTGCGAGCGCAGGTCACTGTCCACACCGCCCTTCCGGGAGCCTGTGCAGCCCGCCACTGCCGGGGTCCCGGGATCCAGGGGCGGCTTCCCTGGGAGAACGCACGGCGCGCCTCGGGCTGGTGCAACGTCACGCCGACCTCTGCCGCTGCAGGCTCGCCCCGCACTCCGTGCCCCTCCCTCCTGCCCGGCCTGAGTGAGCCAGAGTCCCCGAAGAGGCTGCTCCTTTAACCCTGTCCTGTCTGAGCGAAGAACAGACGCCCTCCGGCGACCTACACGCAGAGGCGGGGCCAAATCCAAAGCTGAGACCCAGGAGCTGTGAGAACAAAGAAGAGAAAGGGAAATCTCTCCCAGCAGCCTCAGAAGCAGCGGATTAAAGCTCCACAATCAACTTGATGTACCCTGCATCTGTGGAATACAGGAATAGACAACACATCATCCCAAATTGAGGAGCCTGGAGTCAGTGCTGTGCCTCTGAGGTGGGAGAGCCAACTTCAGGACACTGGTCCACAAGAGACCTCCCAGCTCCACATAATATCAAACGGCAGAAATCTTCCAGAGATCTCCATCTCAACACCAGCACCCACCTTCACTCAACGACCAGCAAGCTACAGTGCCGGACACCCTAAGCCAAACAACTAGCAAGACAGGAACACAACGCCACCCATTAGCAGAGAGGTGGCCTAAAATCATAAAAAGTCCGCAGACACCCCAAAACACACCACCAGACGTGGACCTGCCCACCAGAAAGACAAGATCCAGCCTCATCCACCAGAACACAGGCACTAGTCCCCTCCACCAGGAAGCCTACACAACCCACTAAACCAACCTTAGCCACTGGGGACAGACACCAAAAACAACGGGAACTACGAACCTGCAGCCTGCAAAAAGGAGACCCCAAACACAGTAACATAAGCAAAATGAGAAGACAGAAAAACACACAGCAGGAGAAGGAGCAAGATAAAAACCCACCAGATCTAACAAATGAAGAGGTAATAGGCAGTCTACCTGAAAAAGAATTCAGAATAATGATGGTAAAGATGATCCAAGATTCTATTTCCAAGATCCAAAATATTGGAAATAGAATAGACAAAATGCAAGAAACAGTTAACAAGGACCTAGAAGCACTAAAGATGAATCAAGCATCGATTAAAAACACAATACATGAAATAAAAAATACTCTAGATGGGGTCAATAGCAGAATAACTGAGGCAGAGGAACGGATAAGTGAGGTGGAAGATAAAATAGTGGAAATAACTGCTGCAGAGCAAAATAAAGAAAAAAGAATGAAAAGAACAGAGGACAGTCTCAGAGACCTCTGGGACAACATTAAACGCACCAACATTCGAATTATAGGGGTTCCAGAAGAAGAAGAGAAAAAGAAAGGGACTGAGAAAATATTTGAAGAGATTATAGTTGAAAACTTCCCTAATATGGGAAAGGAAATAGTTAATCAAGTCCAGGAGGCACAGAGAGTCCCATACAGAATAAATCCAAGGAGAAATACGCCAAGACACATATTAATCAAACTGTCAAAAATTAAACACAAAGAAATCATATTAAAAGCAGCAAGGCAAAAACAACAAATAACACACAAGGGAATCCCCATCAGGATAACAGCTGATCTCTCAGCAGAAACTCTACAAGCCAGAAGGGAGTGGCAGGACATAATTAAAGTGATGAAGGAGAAAAACCTGCAACCAAGATTACTCTACCCAGCAAGGATCTCATTCAGAGTTGATGGAGAAATTAAAACGTTTACAGACAAGCAAAAGCTGAGAGAGTTCAGCACCACCAAACCAGCTTTACAACACATGCTGAAGGAACTTCTCTAGGCAAGAAACACAACAGAAGTAAAAGACCTACAATAACGAACCCAAAACAATTAAGAAAATGGGAATAGGAACATACATATCGATAATTACCTTAAATGTAAATGGACTAAATGCTCCCACCAAAAGATACAGATTGGCTGAATGGATACAAAAACAAGACCCATATATATGCTGTCTACAAGAGACCCACTTCAGACCTAGAGACACATACAGACTGAAAGTAAGGGGATGGAAAAAGATATTCCATGCAAATGGAAACCAAAAGAAAGCTGGAGTAGCAATTCTCATATCAGACAAAATAGACTTTAAAATAAAGACTATTACAAAAGACAAAGAAGGACACTACATAATGATCAAGGGATCGATCCAAGAAGAAGATATAACAATTGTAAATATTTTGCACCCAACATAGGAGCACCTCAATACATAAGGCAAATACTAACAGCCATAAAAGGGGAAATCGACAGTAACACACTCATAGTAGGGGACTTTAACACCCCACTTTCACCAATGGACAGATCATCCAAAATGAAAATAAATAAGGAAACACAAGCTTTAAATGATACATTAAACAAGATGGACTTAATTGATATTTATAGGACATTCCATCCGAAAACAACAGAATACACATTTTTCTCAAGTGCTCATGGAACATTCTCCAGGATAGATCATATCTTGGGTCACAAATCAAGCCTTGGTAAATTTAAGAAACTTGAAATTGTATCAAGTATCTTTTCCGACCACAATGCTATGAGACTAGATATCAATTACAGGAAAAGAGCTGTAAAAAATACAAACACATGGAGGCTAAACAATACACTACTTAATAACGAAGTGATCACTGAAGAAATCAAAGAGGAAATTTAAAAATACCTAGAAACAAATGACAATGGAGACACGATGACCCAAAACCTATGGGATGCAGCAAAAGCAGTTCTAAGAGGGAAGTTTATAGCAATACAATCCCACCTTAAGAAACAGGAAACATCTCGAATAAACAACCTAACCTTGCACCTAAAGCAATTAGAGAAAGAAGAACAAAAACATCCCAAAGTTAGCAGAAGGAAAGAAATCATAAAAATCAGATCAGAAATAAATGAAAAAGAAATGAAGGAAACGATAGCCAAGATCAATAAAACTAAAAGCTGGTTCTTTGAGAAGATAAACAAAATTGATAAACCATTAGCCAGACTCATCAAGAAAAAAAGGGAGAAGACTCAAATCAATAGAATTAGAAATGAAAAAGGAGAAGTAACAACTGACACTGCAGAAATACAAAAGATCATGAGAGATTACTATAAGCAACTCTATGCCAATAAAATGGACAACCTGGAAGAAATGGACAAATTCTTAGAAATGCACAACCTGGGCCTCCCTGGTGGTGCAGTGGTTAAGAGTCCGCCTGCCGATGCAGGGGATACGGGTTCGTGCCCCGGTCTGGGAGGATCCCATATGCCGCGGAGCGGCTGGGCCCGTGAGCCATGGCCGCTGGGCCTGCGCATCCGGAGCCTGTGCTCCGCAACGGGAGAGGCCACAACAGTGAGAGGCCCGCATACCACAAAAAGAAAAAAAAAAAAAAAAAGAAATGCACAACCTGCCAAGACTGAATCAGGAAGAAATAGAAAATATGAACAGACCAATCACAAGCACTGAAATTGAAACTGTGATAAAAAATCTTCCAACAAACAAAAGCCCAGGACCAGATGGCTTCACAGGTGAATTCTATCAAGCATTTAGAGAAGAGCTAACACCTATCCTTCTGAAACTCTTCCAAAATATAGCAGAGGGAGGAACACTCCCAAACTCATTCTACGAGGCCACCATCACCTTGATACCAAAACCAGACAAGGATGTCACAAAGAAAGAAAACTACAGGCCAATATCACTGATGAACATAGATGCAAAAATCCTCAACAAAATACTAGCAAACAGAATCCAACAGCACATTAAAAGGATCATACACCATGATCAAGTGGGGTTTATTCCAGGAATGCAAGGATTCTTCAATATACGCAAATCAATCAACGTGATACACCATATTAACAAACTGAAGGAGAAAAACCATATGATCATCTCAATAGATGCAGAGAAAGCTTTCGACAAAATTCAACACCCATTTATGATAAAAACCCTGCAGAAAGTAGGCATAGAGGGAACTTTCCTCAACATAATAAAGGCCATATATGACAAACCCACAGCCAGCATCGTCCTCAATGGTGAAAAACTGAAACTATTTCCACTAAGATCAGGAACAAGACAAGGTTGCCCACTATCACCACTAGTATTCAACATAGTTTTGGAAGTTTTAGCCACAGCAATCAGAGAAGAAAAGGAAATAAAAGGAATCCAAATTGGAAAAGAAGAAGTAAAGCTGTCACTGTTTGCAGATGACATGATACTATACATAGAGAATCCTAAAGATTCTACCAGAAAACTACTAGAGTTAATAAATGAATCTGGTAAAGTTGCAGGATACAAAATTAATGCACAGAAATCTCTGGCATTCCTATATACTAATGATGAAAAATCTGAAAGTGAAATCAAGGAAACACTCCCATTTACCATTGCAACAAAAAGAATAAAATATCTAGGAATAAACCTACCTAAGGAGACAAAAGACCTGTATGCAGAAAATTATAAGACACTGATGAAAGAAATTAAAGATGATACAAATAGATGGAGAGATGTACCATGTTCTTGGATTGGAAGAATCAACATTGTGAAAATGACTGTACTACCCAAAGCAATCTACAGATTCAATGCAATCCCTATCAAACGACCACTGGCATTTTTCACAGAACTAGAACAAAAAATTCCACAATTTGTATGGAAACACAAAAGACCCCGAATAGCCAAAGCAATCTTGAGAACGAAAAATGGAGCTGGAGGAATCAGGCTCCCTGACTTCAGACTATACTACAAAGCTACAGTAATCAAGACAGTATGGTACTGGCACAAAAACAGAAAGATAGATCAATGGAACAGGATAGAAAGCCCAGAGTTAAACCCACGGACATATGGTCACCTTATCTTTGATAAAGGAGGCAGGAATGTACAGTGGAGAAAGGACAGTCTCTTCAATAAGTGGTGCTGGGAAAACTGGATAGGGACATGTAAAAGTATGAGATTAGATCACTCCCTAACACCATACACAAAAATAAGCTCAAAATGGATTAAAGACCTAAATGTAAGGCCAGACACTATCAAACTCTTAGAGGAAAACATAGGCAGAACACTCTATGACATAAATCACAGCAAGATCCTTTTTGACCCACCTCCTAGAGAAATGGAAATAAAGACAAAAATAAACACATGGGACCTAATGAAACTTAAAAGCTTTTGCACAGCAAAGGAAACCATAAACAAGACCAAAAGACAACCCTCAGAATGGGAGAAAATATTTGCAAATGAAGCAACTGACAAAGGATTAATCTCCAACATTTATAAGCAGCTCATGCAGCTCAATAGCAAAAAAACAAACAACCCAATCCAAAAATGGGCAGAAGACCTAAATAGACATTTCTCCACAGAAGATATACAGACTGCCAACAAACACATGAAAGGATGCTCAACATCTTTACTCATTAGAGAAATGCAAATCAAAACTACAATGAGATATCATCTCACACCAGTCAGAATGGCCATCATCAAAAAATCTAGAAACAATAAATGCTGGAGAGGGTGTGGAGAAAAGGGAACACTCTTGCACTGCTGGTGGGAATGTGAATTGGTACAGCCACTATGGAGAACAGTATGGAGGTTCCTTAAAAAACTACAAATAGAACTACCATATGACCCAGCAATCCCACTACTGGGCATATACCCTGAGAAAACCATAATTCAAAAAGAGACATGTACCAAAATGTTCATAGCAGCCCTATTTACAATAGCCCGGAGATGGAAACAACCTAAGTGTCCATCATCGGATGAATGGATAAAGAAGATGTGGCACATATATACAATGGAATATTACTCAGCCATAAAAAGAAATGAAATTGAGCTATTTGTAATGAGGTGGATAGACCTAGAGTCTGTCATACAGAGTGAAGTAAGTCAGAAAGAGAAAGACAAATACTGTATGCTAACACATATATATGGAATTTAAGGAAAAAAATGTCATGAAGAACATAGGGGTAAGACAGGAATAAAGACACAGACCTACTAGAGAATGGACTTGAGGATATGGGGAGGGGGAAGGGTAAGCTGTGACAAATTGAAAGAGCGGCATGGACATATATACACTACCAAACGTAAGGTAGATAGCTAGTGGGAAGCAGCCGCATAGCACAGAGAGATCAGCTCGGTGCTTTGTGACCGCCTGGAGGGGTGGGATAGGGAGGGTGGGAGGGAGATGCAAAAGGGAGGGGATATGGAAACATATGTATATGTATAACTGATTAAATTTGTTATAAAGCAAAAAAAAAGAAATCATAAGGTACATACACACATACATACACATAGACACAATGAAATATTATTCAGTTATAAAAAAGATGGAAAGAAATCCTGCCATTTGCAGCAATATGGTGGGATGGATGGACCTTGAGGGAATCATGCTAAGTGAAATAAGTCAGAGAAAGACAAATAGTGTATGATCTCACATGTGGAATCTAAATCAAAAAAGCAAACTCATAGACAACAGATTGGTGGTTGCTAGAGGTGGGGGTGGAAAAAATGGGTAAAGGTGGTTAAAAGAAAAAAAAATTGGAGAGTGAGTTTCCCCTCCAGCAGTTGCTATGAAGGTTTCATAGCAACCTTCTTGCATAGGGTTAAGAACTTTCCAAATCTCTATACAGTTTGAAAATTGCAAGGGAAATCCTATCTTTAGAAAAACAACCTTACTGGTAACCACTGGCTTGACTGAGCTCAAAGTCCTCTAAACCTCTTTATAGCTTAATTAAAACAGTCAGAGTTTGGGACTTCCCTGATGGTGCAATGGTTAAGAATCAGCTTGCCAATGCAGGGGACATGGGTTCGATTCCTGGTCCGGGAAGATCCCACATTCCTTGGAGCAACTAAGCCCGCATACCACAACTACTGAGCCTGCGTGCTGCACCTACTGAAGCCTGCATGCCTAGAGCCCGTGCTCTGCCACAAGAGAAGCTACAACAAGGAGAAGCCTGCGCACCACAATGAGTAGCCCCCGCTCGCCACAACTAGAGAAAGCCCGCGCACAGCAACAAAGACCCAAAGCAGCCAAAAATAAATAAAATTAAATCTTAAAAAAAAGACAGAGTTCAATGAAGTTCAGACACCTATCTTAGAGAATGCACTTTATACTTCAAAATTGCTCTGAAGTCAATTACAGTTTATGTGTTTGAAGATAGGAAGGACACCCATAAATAAGTCATCCTATTTGGAGATCTTTCAACCCATTCACAGGGGTCCACTCACAAGATGCAAAAGAGATGGCCCTTCCCTTTACAGATCAAACCCAGGTCAAAAGTAATGATTATGAGAATAGCACATCTTATTTATATAGCTCATATCCATATGCCTAGCACTGTACTTGCTGCTCTGTGGATACAACCTCCATAGTAAAAGAATTTAAAGTTGAAATTATATGATTGAAATTACAGATTTTTCCTTTAAATAAAATATGGGGCTCTTCAAACTCCTTTTGCAAATACCACTTGGTAATCTCTCTCATATATGTCCCCCAAATAAGTAAAGAAACTAAGTGCTATTTAAAGCACTCCCCAGATCTCTACATATATGTGTGAACAAACATGAACATACAGAGAAATGCATTTTTTACAGTCTTGGCAGTAGGTTTAAAGATATTGTCCAGCAAATTTTCACTAATTTGGCCATTTTCATGTTCTCAATTCACAAAACTGTCTATAATAATAATAATAGTACTAGCCCAATCATAAATTATAAGAATTCATTTGGTATTATGAATTTAAATAACTTCCTAGTAAAAAGGCCAGTGTATGTTAAGGTAGTGCTATCTCTTACTGTGATAAGAATAAACTCAGCTCTGTCTTAACAGGTTGTTTTGGTACTGTTTTGGGGGAACCAGTATTCCAAAGAATTCAACACCTTATGTGTACTTTCTTTTAGCTTATTTTATTCATTCCTCCAGTTCTTCTGAAAGCAGCCACCATTAACAATTTCTTTTGTATCCTTCCAGAAATTTTTATAATTTACTCGTATTTAATTGCTGGTAAAGCTATGTGGCTTTCCATGTGATAATTACTATTTATATTGCCCCTCCATGTTATTTTTATCAGATGTATTTCCTGTTTGGTTGCTTTTGTATTAGTACAGGTTTCCCTCAGTATCTAGGGAGGATTAGTTCCAAGACCTCTCTGGTCTGGATACCAAAATCTGCAGATGCTCAAATCCCATGTATAAAGTAGTGTAGTATTTTCCTGTAACCTACCCACATCCTCTTGTATACTTTAAATCATCTCTAGATTATCTATAATACCTAATACAATGTAAATACAAATAGTTGTAAATACAATGTAAATGCTATGTAAATAGCTGCCAGTGAATGGCAAATTCAAGTTTTGCTTTTTGGAACCTTCTGGAATTTTTTTTCTCAAATATTTTTGATCCGTGATTGGTTGAATCTGTGAATGTGGAACCCAAGGATACAGAGGCCTGGCTGACTGTATTTGTTTTCTAAAAGTCTCTTGAAAATTAAAAAAAAAAATTGTGTAGACATTTTCTGTTTTCTGATATCACTTTTTTTTTTTTCCAGGACTCAGAAGAGTATTATTCTCTCCAGTGCACATCTTTTTATGCTAGCCCATTTTCTTCTCTTGTTTTATGACCTATCAAAAATATATTTTATGGGCTTCCCTGGTGGCACAGTGGTTAAGAATCCATCTGCCAATGCAGGGGACACGGGTTCAAGCCCTGGTCCGGGAAGATCCCACATGCATGGAGCACCTAAGCCCGTGTACCACAACTACTGAGCCTGCATGCCGCAACTACTGAAGCCCGTGTGCTGGGAGCCTGTGCTCCACAACAAGAGAAGCCACCACAGTGAGAAGCCCGTGCACTGCAATGAAGAGTAGTCTCCGCTCGCTGCAACTAGAGAAAGCCTGTGCACAGCAACAAAGACCCAATGCAGCCCAAAATAAAACAAACAAATAAATAAATTTATGGGAAAAAAAGATCCCATGTCTTCCTTGAAGACATTTTAAATTTATTTATTTATTTATTTAATGGGATGATGTGAAGTAAAGATCTAAATTATTTACTTTTTTTTTTGGCCGCTCCACGTGGTTTGTAGGATCTTCATTCCCCAACCAGGGATTGAACCCAGGCCAGGGCAATGAAAGCACCAAGTCCTAACCACTGGACCACCAGAGAATTCTCAATTACTTCTTTTTTATTCTAATACGCTTCTGTCTAAAAAACATCGAACTGCTCATCCAATTCTCTCTAGTTTGTCGACAATTAAAAGCTTATTCTTTGACTCTACCAGGAACATTATTCTGTACTGTCAATAACTTTTACTATTTTTTAAAGTACATGTTCTTTTTAAAAACTACATCTTTTAGTAGTTGACTCTTTTTCTGGTAGGCTTTAAATCTAGTTCAATGAGTTTATTAATTATTTAAATCTATGCTTTGCAATTTGTTTATTCTTCCAGAAGAATTTCAATATATTTCAGGTTTTAATATTAAAAAAATAGGTTTACCATAAGTAAAAATATTTTAAAAATTAATTACTTGTACATCCTTTTTGGTCTCTGGTTATTCTAAATTGTTTTGTTTCAGCAGCGCAAAAATGTACAGATTATCTTGGGAGAGTTTGGAAGTAATTATTTGATTAATTCATATTATAGTTTTTAGTTTATGCTATAGGAGATGAATGTTAGACCCAATTAAAAAATACAAAGGGAAAAAAATATTTTTACTGTTACCACTGGATATCTATTTTAAGATATTGCACAAGAAAGAACCTTTCTTAAGTTCATATGCAATCATTAACTAAAAGTATGCAACTCTTTGTTTATCTTGAACACTGAACTTTTGTAGATTCTTCAAAGTTACTTAAATGCAACCACTTATTAATCAACATTTGCTTACTAAGTAGAAGTGATAGAGCATATTTTTCCCTGAGTCACTATGATCAAATGTTCCCTCCTACTGAATTACCTCTATGCAATCAATTATTTACAGAACACACACATTGAGCCATTAAGAAGAGATTTTTGGAAATCATTAAGAAGAGATCTGGGAGAAATCATTTTACCTAAGACCATCAGAGCTAAAGCCAGAATCCAGCCAGGTTTCCTGACTCCTTTACCTGCTGCAGTCTTTCTTAGTACAGTCTTTAAATATCAATTATTACACTTTAAAAGAGAGAATTCACAGAACACCTCATCTGACAGAATAGGAGCTTTCCTGAAAATGTGCATGTATTTGACATATTCAGATTACATCTTCAGGGCAGTAAGAGAGCTTGTGATTTAAAGAAATCCTGTGGTGTATCCTTTTGTAAAGGGAATCATCACACTATTTTTGTCTTTGTGTAAAATTTTATATACATTAAATCGTAAAATCTTGGAGATCTTCTAGTTGGACTTTCTCCCCAGAGCATATTTTCTCCAGTCTTTTCTACCTTGTAAAGGTGTGGGAGGACATCTGTTGATGTTTTTCTGTACCAATATGGAGCATTATTCTTTGTAAGTTGTGGAATGTAGGACAATTTTCTTAACCTTTCTGAACCTCAGTTTTCTAATTGGTAAAATTGGAGTAAAAATACCTACCTCATAAGATTATTGTGAGGATTAAATTAGATAAAAATTTTAGAGTGCCTAACATAGAAATGTATTTGTTATTTAAGAAACCCATGTGAGGTTGACATATAAGATGTCCATTAAATGTGAATTCTCTTAATGCCTGTAGATCATTGATAAAAATGTTGAAGGTGCTGAAGCCACTGCAGACCCTTTTGGAATGCCAGTAAAGATCTTCCTCCGGTTATATCATTTATATCATTCTGTTAATTTCTTTGAATATACAGTGGTTCAAGCAATTAAAGGTCCATGTAAATATGCTCTCATTCAGTCCATAGAAAACATGATGTATCTTGTCAGGTGCCTTGCTGAGTTCAAGATACACTACACTTGCTGCCAAAAAAGGAAATTAAATTATGTCAAAGAGTGTCCTGCCTATGTTTTCCTCTAGGAGTTTTATAGTATCTGGTCTTACATTTAGGTCTTTAATCTATTTTGAGTTTATTTTTGTGCATGGTGTTAGAGAATGTTCTAATTTCATTCTTTTTATGTAGCTGTCCAGTTTTCCCAGCACATATTGAAGAGACTGTTTTTTCTTCATTGTATATTCTTGCCTCCTTTGTTGTAGATTAATTGACCATAGGTGCGTACGTTTATTACTGGGCTTTCTATCTTGTTCTGTTGATCTATAGTTCTGTTTTTGTGCCAGTACCATACTGTTTTGATTACTGTAGCTTTGTAATATAGCATGAAGTCAGGGTGCCTGATTCCTCCAGCTAACAGTGTCTTTTGCAGAGCAGAAATTTTTAATTTCAATAAAGTCCAGCTTATTAATTTTTGTTTTCTTTCATGGGTCATGCCTTTGGTGTTGTATCTAAAAAGTCATTGCCAAACCCAAGGTCATCTAGATTTTCTCCTCTGTTGTTTTCTAGGATTTTATGGTTTTGTGTTTTATACATTTAGATCTTTGATCAATTTTGAGTTAATTTTTGGGAAGGGTGTAAGTTATGTACCTAGATTTTTTTTTTGGCATGTGGATTTCCAGTTGTTCCAACATCATTTATTGAAAATACTGTATTTTCTCCATTGTATTGCTTTTGTTCCTTTGTCTATATTTATAAGGATCTATTACTGGAATTGCTTTCTGTTCCATTGATCTATTTGTCAGTTTTTTCCATCATACTCCTGAAGTCAGATAGTGTTAGTCCTCCAACTTGGTTTTTCTCCTTGAATGTTGTTTGGCTATTTTGTGTCTTTTGCCTTTCCATATAAACTTTAGGATCAGTTTGTTGATATCCACAAAATAAGTTGTTGGGATTTTGATTGGGATTACATTAAATCTACAGATCAAGTTACAAAGAACTGATATCTTGACAATAGTGAGATTTCCTAACCATGAACATGAAATATTTCTTCTTTGGATTTTTTCATCAGGGTTTTATAGTTTTCCTCATATAGACCTGGTACATATTTTGTTAGATTTATTCCAAGGTATTTCTTTTTTGGGGTGCTAATATAAATAGTATTGTGTTTTTAATTTCAAAATTGACTTGTACATTGCTGGTATATAGGAAAGTGATTGACTTTTGTATGTTAAATCTGTATTCTGCTACACTGCTATAATCACTTATGAGTTCCAGGAGCTCTTTTTCAATTCTTTTGGATTTTTTACATAGACAATCATGCCATCTGAGAACAAAGACAGTTTTATATCTTCCTTCCCAATCAGTGTATCTTTTCTTTCCTTTTCTTGTTTTTTTCATTAGCTATGAATTCTAGTTCAGTGTTGAAAAGATGTAGTGAGAGGGTTATCCTTGCCTTGTTCCTGATCTTAGTGGGAAAGCTTCTAATTTCTCACCATAAGCGTAATGTTAACTACAGGTCTTTTGTGGTTACTCTTTATCAAGTGAGGAAATTCCCCTCTATTCCTAGTTTCTGAAAGTTTTTTCATGAGTGCATATTGGGTTTTTTCAAATACTTTCTCTACATCTATCTATTGATATGATCATGTGATTATTTTCTTCTTTAGCCTGATGTGATGGATGACATTAATTGATTCTTTTCTAAGAAATTTTTTTAACTGTACAGGCCAAACACAACACTTATAAAGGCTGAATTCAGCCCACGGACCTCCAGTTTGCAACCACTATTTCAAATATTTACTTATTTATTTGGCTGCTCCAGGTCTTATTTGCAGCACATGGGATCTTTAGTTGCAGCATGTGGGCTCTTAGTTGTGGCATGTGAGATCCAGTTCCCTGACCAGGAATCGAACCCAGGTCCCCTGCATTGCGAGCACAGAGTCTTAACCATGGGGTCACCAGGGAAGTCCCGACATTAATTGATTTTTGAATGTTGAACCAGCCTTGCATACCTGGGATAAATCCCACTTGTTTCTGGTGTGTAATTCTTTTTATACATTTTTTGATTTGACTTGCTAATATTTTGTTGAGAATGTCTGTATCTATGTTCCTGAGAGATATTAGTCTGTAGTTTTCTTGTAATGTCTTTGTCTGGTTTTGATATTTGGGAAATGTTGACTTCATAGAATGAGTTAGGAAATATTCCCTCTGCTTGTATGTTATGAAAGAGACTATAGAGAATTGGTATATTTTCTTCTTTAAATGTTTGGTAGAACCCATCTGGGCCTGGCGATTTCTGTTTTGGAAGGTTACAAGTTATTGGTTCAATTTCTTTAATAGATACAGTCCTATTTAGATTGTCTCTTCCTTCCTGCATGTTTTGGCCCACTGTGTCTTTCAAAAGTGGTCCATTTCATCTAGGTTATCAAATTGGTGGGCATAGCATTGTTGATAGAATTCCTTTATTATCCTTTTAAAGTCCATGAGATCTGTAGTGATGTCCTCGCTATTCATTTTGTTGATGTTGTTGTTAAATATTTATTTATCTGTCTGGCTATGCCAGGTCTTAGTTGCAGCACACAGGATCTTTCAGTTGCGGCATGTGGGATCTTTTAGTTGTTTCATGTGGGATCTAGTTCCCTGACCAGGGATCGAACCCAGGCCCCCTCACATTGGGAGCGCAGAGTCTTAACCACTGGGCCACCAGGGAAGTGCCTCTATTCATTTTTGATATTAGTAATTTGTGTCCTCTCATTCTTCATTATTAGTTTGGCCAGAGGCTTACCAATTTTTAAAAAATCTTTTCAAAGAACTAGCTTTTGGTTTCATTGATTTTCTATTTTGGTTTCCTGTTTTCAATTTTATTGATTTCTGCTTTAATTTTTATTATTTTTTTTTCTCCTGCTTACTTTGGCTTTAATTTGCTCTTCTTTTTTCTATTTTTCTAAGGGGGAAACTTAAGATGATTGATTTTAGGTTTCTTCCTTTCTCATACATGCATTCAATGCTATAAATTTCTCTCTAAGGACTGTTTTTGCTACATCCTACAAACTTTGATAATTTGTGTTTTCATTTTCATTCCATTCAAAATATTTTAAAATTTCTCTTGAGATTTCTTCTTTGACCCATGTGTAATTTAGTATAATGTTGTTTAATCTACAAATATTTTGGCATTTTCTAGCTACCTTTCTGTAATTGATTTCTAGTTTAATTCCATTGTGGTCTGAGAGCAGTACTGTATGATTCCTATTTTTTGAAATTTATTAAAGTGTGTTTTATGGCCCAGAATGTGGTATATCTTGGTGAATGTTCCTGTGAGCTTGAAAAGAATGTGCAACCTGCTGTTGTTGGATGAAGTAGTCTATAGATGTCCACTATATGTAGTGATTGATGGGATTGTTGAGTTCAACTTTGTCCTTATTGATTTTCTGCCTGCTGGATCTGTCTATTTCTGATAGAGGGGTGTTGAATTCTACAACTATAATAGTGGATTCATCTATTTCTCCTTGCAGTTCTATCAGTTTTTGTCTCTCTCTCTTTTTTTTTTTTTTTTTTTTTTGTGGTACACGGGCCTCTCACTGTTGTGGCCTCTCCCGTTGCAGAGCACAGGCTCTGGACGCACAGGCTCAGCGGCCATGGCTCACGGACCTAGCCGCTCTGTGGCATGTGGGATCTTCCCGGACCAGGGCACGAACCCGTGTCCCCTGCATTGGCAGGTGGACTCTTAACCACTGCGCCACCAGGGAAGCCCCTGTCTCATGTATTTTGATGTTCTGTTAGGTGCATACACATTAAGGATTGTTATGTCTTTGTGAAAAATTGACCCCTTTATAATTATGTAATGTCTCTCTTTATCCCACATAACTTTCTTTCTTCTGAAGTTGTTCTGAAATTAATATAGCTATTCTCACTTCCTTTTGATTAGTGTTAGCATGGCACATCTTTTTCCATCCATTTACTTTTAATCTATATGTGTCTTTATATTTAAAGTGGGTTTCTTATAGACATAGTTGGGTCTTGTTTTTTACTGACTCTGACAATCTCTATTTTAATTTGTATATTTAGACCATTGATACTTAAAGTGATTACTGATATAGTTGGATTAATATCTACCATATTTGTTATTGTTTTATACTTGTTGCTCTTATTCTTTGTTCTTATTTTTGTCTTCTACTCTTTTTGTCTTTTTTTTTTGGCCATGCTGTGCAGCTTGTGGGATCTTAGTTCCCTGACCAGGGATCGAACCCTTCCCCCCTGCAGTGCAAATGCAGAATCCTTACCACTGGACCAAAGAATCAGAGATTCTTTCCTTAGCTGTGTCCAGTCTACTAATAAGCCTATTACATGCATTCTTTATTTCTACTCATTTCTATTACAGTGCTTTTGACTCTAGCATTTCATTTTGATTCTTTCTTAGAATTTCTGTCTCTTTGCCTACGTGGCACATCTGCTCTTGCATGCTGTCTACTTCATCTCTTAGAGACCCTAACATATTAATCATAGTTGTTTAAAATTCCTAGTCGGATAATCCCAACATCCCTGCCATATTTGAGGCTTGCTCTGTCTCTTCAAACTGTGTTTTTTGCCTTTTAGTATGCCCTGTAATCTTTTCTTTATAGCTGGACATGACATTCTGGGTAAAAGGAACAGCTGAAAATAGGCCTTTAGTAATGTGGTGGTAAGGAGTGGAGGGAGAGGAAATGTTTTATGGTCCAGTGATTAGATCTCAGCCTTTTTAGTGAGACTGTGCCTCTGGACTGTGAACTTCACAAGTGCTTCTCAGCTCCCTCCCTTAGGTGGGACAAGAAGGCTAGAGTGGGCTGGAGTTGGGTATTTCTCTTCCCCCCAGGTTGGTTAGGCTTAACCCAGTAGATTAAGCTCTGGTTAAATAGTTTCTTCTGAGGGCAGACTTTAAGAAGAATAAAATGCTCTGGTATATTTCAAATGGTTAATTTTCCCCTCCCCCTGCCAGAAGCATTAGGAGATTTTTCTCCGATATTCACTGTGAGAACCTCCTCAAGGTAAAACTCACAAAAGTGTGCAGTGTTCCCCTATAACTGAGTCCCCGTGGATCTTTTTGATATCTCGGACTTGACTGAGACTCAGTCATCAAGTGGAGATTTGTGAACAAGATCCAGAAGCAAATGAATGCCATCTTGGAGGGATTCACAGAACTGCATCCTACTGATCTGATTAAAAATGCTGATGAAAGTAAGCTGGAGTTGCTGATGTGCAGCCTTGGCAATGTGGACGTGAAAGACTGGAGACAACATTTATATACAAGAAGGACTACTACCCAGACCACCCTGTCATTCAGTGGTTCTGGAAGGCTGTGCTGCTGATGGACACTGAGAAGCATATCCAGTTTTACTGCAGTCTGTCACGGAAACATCCTGAGTACCCAGGAATGGATTGGCCTAATTTTATGGTTCCAGTGGTCCCCAGCTGTTTACAATATAACAATGGAGAAGTCCTGAAAAACTTCCCAGAGCTCACACATTCTTTAATTGCCTTGACTTATCTCCAACTGAAACCTTTGAAGATTTATGAGAGAAACTTGTGGTTGTGGAAGATACACAAGGATTTGAAGGTGTGAATTAAGTGCCCCTTGCCTTGGGATGGTTGTTTGTGGAGCAAGTCCTGCTTGCGCTTTTGTATTTGCCTAACAGACTTGGCAGAGGCAATGGCAGAATAGCAGTTGCAGGGAGTGGCTCCTGGAGCAGAGCCTTTGCTCATGCACTTGTGTAACAGAAAGTGGGGTCCAGCTGCTCACAGCTCAAAAGCCAATAAAGAGGTAAGGTTCGTGGAAAGGAAAGTTTGCTTTATTTTGGTTGCCAGCAACCGGGGCAGGGGGTGGACGCCTGTCCAAAGGCCAACTCCCCCCCACTGACAATCAGTGGGCAAGAACCTTTATAGACAGAGGGAGGGGGCTACATGCAGAAGCAGCACAGTCAGCTCTGACAGTCATGTTGAAATTGGCCATCAGTGGTCTGATCAGTGTCATCTTGATTGTTTTAAGTACAGTTAGTCTTTAGTTCCAGGGTCGGTTTGTTCCCATTTCTTCGAGGCCAGTTCTCGGAACTGTGGCAGCTTAAGTCATGGCTACAGTCTGGTCATCATGTAGTTAACTTCTTCCACCTGGTAGGGGTTTCAGTATCTACAAGACAGCTCACAGGATATGGCTTGGAATTATTATCTATAGCCCTTGAGAGGAACTAAAAGTCCTTGACTATGCTTAATGACTAAATTATTATTATTTGGTCTCCCTTGACTGTTTCTGTATTTTCTCACTTCTCTGATTAAGCTTCTTTTTTGGCTAAAGTTTTTCCACAGACAAAAGTCAGGCTGAGAACATAGGGGGCAAGGACCATAGGGTCCTTCTCTGTTTCACTTACCCAAGTTCAGATGTGGGAACCTAGTCCCAGGTCTTGCATTTTCCACCACAAATTATCAACTGGATGATATCAACTGGCTACACTAATTACATTTCAGGAGAATTTATTGTATTTATGTCGTGCCTCTGTAGGCAAAGCCCTTAATAAGTATTTTACATACTTAAAAAAACAAAAACAAAAACCTCTCAGTGACCCTGACTCTCCGACACTGAGCTTCTATCAATTAGTCAATTATAGTTCAGCTTTTCCTACCCTGGCACTGGTTCCACAGAAATATTAGTTCATGGATTTTTGTTCTGGTAAATAGTGATTCTCTGCATTTGCCTGTCTCTCTGATTTGGGGGACAGCAGTTTGCCCTGTGACCTCACTTCTCTTATCCATCTGAGAAAAAATTTTGGCTTTTCAGTTTGTTTAGCTTTATACTTGTTAGAATGGAATAGTAACTTTCACGGCCCTTCATGCCAGAACCACACACTTCTTTTTCCATTTAATATTATATGTATATTCCACCTGTGTCAGTATGTATTCTATAATCTAAGCATTTGTTTTAATGAAATTTAGATCCTCCACTTTCTCTTTTTTTTGGCTACACAAAATGTTTAAGCACAAACAAGTACAAATCCTGCTTCCTTTTTTTTGAAAAAATATATTTATTTATTTAGCTGCACCGGGTTTTAGTTGTGGCACATGGGATCTTGGTTGCCACATGCGGGATCTTTAGTTGTGGCATGCAGGATCTAGTTCCCTGACCAGGGGGTTGAACCCGGGCCCCCTGCATTGGGAGTGCGGAGTCTTAACCACTGGACCACCAGGGAAGTCCCCTGCTTGTTTTAAAATATGATTATAATCTCTATTAGTCACCTCTGGTTCCTCTTACTTGCAAGAGACATCATGGGGGTTTCATTTTATTTTTAGAATACCACTCCTCAGGTCCTCTCCTAAATCTCGATGAACATTACCAAGCATAGCTAATTTGCTCTCACAACTTACTTGCTACACAAATGCAGTCAATAAATCCTCCTCCATTTGCTTGAGAAATAGAGGTCTAACATCATTGTCAGAGAATAACAGGTATTTTGTTAGAATTGCAATACTGGTGTTGCTTTTCAATGTTTTTTGAAAGAATAGAACTTGCTTAGAGTTTGGCAATTTATAAATCTTGATTTATATAATGGGTCCTCATTTAAATTTTTTAATTGCCTAAATTTTAATAACAGTTTCTTCTCACTCTCTTGAGCTTATTTAAAGAGTCCTGAAGGGACATGAATTGGAATTGTGTTAATTTAGAAGCTTTAGTATGCTAATCAAAGAAAGCTGACTCCTGCATGCTAGAGACTTTCTAAGGCCCCTTAGATATTGTCCTTTATTAAAGTCAAAAGTTCCTATAGAAGTTTTTGCATACTTTTATCATCCCTGGTAAAGGAATTCCATTTTGCAGATATTGACAACTAATGGGTAAACATGAAAAAAGCTAATGGTTTAGAGGAAATAAGAAGGCTCTGAGCCTTAGAATTACACACTGGTGTATAATATACACAGTGTATTCTAACTCTGATCAGAAGCACATGAAAATAACAACTTCTCAAACATAAAATTTTAAATGCCAGTAAATGTAACCCCACAGGACCCTGTGGGGCCTTCCTAGGACAGACCCCTCCCCCATATCCTCTGCTTTAGCTCCTCTCTGAAGTACCCAGATAATAGCCTTTATGCACATTTCCTGAGCTTTTTTTACAGATGCTAAAACCACCACCAAATGGAAGAAATTAACTACTTGATGATCATGAGCACGTAGCCCCCAGACCTACTGGCGCCTAAGGATTGATAATGTTAACCCCTCTGACACCGCCCTGTTACCTCACAATCAACCAATCAGAGAATTGTGCATGAGCTGATTGCATACCCTGGGAAGCCCCTCCCTCACCTAGCCTTTAAAAATGCTTTTTGAAGCCTATCGAGGAGTTCTGGTGTTTTGAGCAGCAGCGCTCCTTGCTGACGCGCTGCAATAAACGCTGCACCTTCCTTTACCACAACCCAGTGTCAGTAGATTGGCTTTACTGCGCGCGGGCCAGTAGACCCAAGTTTAGTTCGGTAACAGAAATACCAGAATTATGACAGACAAAAGCAAGCAAGCAAGGTTAACAAATGAAGATTTCCTGTTGTCTGCTACCTGCCACGGAATGGTTTCCTGTTGAATGCCACCTGACAGAAATTGCCACTGATGAATGGTCAGACAGCCAAAATCCCACATTACTGACACCAGAGGGGAAGAATAATTTGATAAATGCAAATCTGAAAAGCGACTTGGCTGGTGAGAGCCAGAAAGCTCAATCGCTATCTACACCACTCACCAGAAGATCCAGGAAAGGTGAGCTGTGGGCCTATGGGTTCAACATTGGAATGAGGTTTACCTTCAGGCTGTATACTTCTCTTGGCTCTGATGATAGATCTCAGGTGGGAAAGTCTCGGTAAACCTCTCTGGGTTGATCACCTCCATTGCTGCTTCCTGCTTTCTGTTTTCTTGGGAGATCTCATTCAGCCCTGCTGCTGCTGCCCTCCTTGCCCATTTCAAGCATGATTGGGGTGGCCTTACTCTCTGTGAAGGTGGAATTGCATTGGAGGGGTTTCTCTCAGCTCTTCTGCCTCTGCCCTAACTTTCTGTTGGTGAAAGATTAGAACATCGCGGTGTTTACTCTCAGCTCTCCTAACCGCTTTCTCCAATTTTGTTGTACTGTTCTCAGCACTTGGTAAGACCAGTGTGGCAAAGAATTGGGGACAGTGCAGTCTTGAAACCGCACAACTGAGATGGGACTTGAACCCAGCCAAAACCCAGATTGGGATTTGAACCCATGGGCTGAAACTCGAATCCACTGTCTTTTTTAATTATGGTTTTTTTTTTTTTTTTTTTTTTTTGGCTGCACTGGGTCTTCGTTGCTGCACACGGGCTTTCGCTAGTTGTGGAGAGCGGGGGCTGCTCTTCATTGCGGTAGGCAGGCTTCTCATTGCGGTGGCCCCTCTTGTTGCGGAGTGTGGGCTCCTGGCGCGCGGGCTTCAATAGTTGTGACACGTGACACGCAGGCTCAGTAGTTGTAGCGCATGGGTTTAGTTGCTCCACGGCATGTGGGATCTTCCTGGACCAGGGATCGAACCCTTGTCCCCTGCATTGGCAGGCAGATTCTTAACCACTGTGCCACCAGGGAAGTTCCTGAATCCACTGTCTTTTAATTAAGGTTGCACACCTGGTCTCAGGGCTTAATGAAGCTCAGGTTCTTTATGTCTCAGCGCAGAGGAATTCAGTGAGAGACAGAGTAATAGGTACGAAGTGCGTTTATTTAGAGAGATACACATTTCATAGACAGAATGCAGTCCGTCTCAAAAGGTGAGAGGCCCCGAAATATGGGGTGGTTAGTTTTTATGGACTGGGTAATCTCACAGATTAATGGGTGGGAGGGTTATTCCAACTATTTGGGGGAAGGGGCAGGGATTTCCAGGAATTGGGCCACTGCCCACTTTTAGCCTCTTATGGTCAGCCTTGGAACTGTCATGGCGCCTGTGGCACTGTCATTTAGCATGCTGCTGTATTACAGTGAGCATAACGAGGCTCAAGTTCTACCGGAAGTTGAGTCTTCTGCCATCTTGGACCTAATCGGTTCTAACCAGTTTATGTCGTATCCACAACGGCTATGTCATGCTTAAAGGGTTGTGCCCTGCCCCCTTCCCTCCTGTTTCATTCTGACTGTTTCTCTGGCTCCTCTAGAGTATAATCTGTCAGCCCCACACATGGCCTGGAAAAGTTTTTTAGAAGATAGTGATTTCTGCTGAACCCCCTTTATGGTAGACTACTCCCTACTCCATTCCAGGCAGAGATGAAAGCTGCTGTGACCCTCTTCTGTCTTATAAAGGTCTTGTCGTTTCTGGAGTTTAGTTGGCAAACTTTTCTTTAAAGGGTCAAATAGGAAATATTTGGGACTGTGTGACCCAAGAGGCAAAATTGAGCAGTTCTTACTGGAAGGCTGTTCATATTGAATAGTCTTTTTCACATTTTATAATTAAAAATGTAAAAACCAATCTTAGTTCCGAGACCAGACAAAAATAGGGGCAGATGAATTTGGCTCATGGGGCAAATCAACCTCTCGTTTGGTTCATTTAGATTTCTTTGTATCCTCATTGGTGGATTTTTAAAAATCTATGATTATATCATCTTTCCAGCTTGTTCCTGTTTGTACGGTCAGAGGTCTGTTCCAAAGCCACTATAATAATGTCATGCCTTTATCTGATCCTGGATCTGATCTCATGTCAAGGCCTAAATCATTTTCTGCTGTTAGAAACACACAGAGAAGTATGGAAGTCCATCTTTTTTTTTTTTTTGAGTCTTTTATTTTTTAACATCTTTATTGGAGTATAATTGCTTTACAATGGTGTGTTAGTTTCTGCTTTATAACAAAGTGAATCAGCTATACATAGATCCCCATATCTCCTCCCTCTTGTGTCTCCCTCTCACCCTCCCTATCCCACCCCACTAGGTGGTCAGAAAGCACTGAGCTGATCTCCCTGTGCTATGCGACTGCTTCCCACTAGCTATCTATTTTACATTTGGTACTGTATATAAGTCCATGCCACTCTCACTTCATCCCAGCTTTCCCTTCCCACTCCCAGTGTCCTCAAGTCCATTCTCTACATCTGCGTCTTTATTCCTGTCCTGACCCTAGGTTCTTCATGACCAATTTTTTTTTTTAGATTCCATAAACATGTGTTAGCATACGGTATTTGTTTTTCTCTTTCTGACTTACTTCACTCTGTATGACACACTCTAGGTCCATCCACCTCACTACAAATAACTCAATTTCGTTTCTTTTTATGGCTGAGTAATATTCCATTGTATATATGTGCCACATCTTCTTTATCCACTCATCTGTTGATGGACACTCAAATTGCTTCCATGTCCTGGCTATTGTAAATAGAGCTGCAATGAACATTGTGGTACATGACTCATTTTGAATTACAGTGTTCTCAGGGTATATGCCCAGTAGTGGGATTGCTGGGTCATATGGTAGTTCTATTTTTAGGCTTTTTTTTTGCGGTACGCGGGCCTCTCACTGTTGTGGCCTCTCCCGTTGTGGAACACAGGCTCTGGACGCGCAGGCTCAGTGGCCATGGCTCGCGGGCCCAGCCGCTCCGCAGCATGTGGGATCTTCTCGGACCGGGGCACAAACCCGTGTCCCCTGCATCGGCAGGGGGACTGTCAACCACTGCGCCACCAGGGAAGCCCTATTTTTAGTTTTTTTTTTTTTTTTTTTTTTTGCGGTACGCGGGCCTCTCACTGCTGTGGCCTCTCCCTCTGCGGAGCACAGGCTCCGGACGCGCAGGCTCAGCGGCCACGGCTCAAGGGCCCAGCCGCTCCGCGGCACGTGGGATCCTCCCGGACCGGAGCACGAACCCGTGTCCCCTGCATTGACAGGCGGACTCCCAACCACTGCGCCACCAGGGAAGCCCCTATTTTTAGTTTTTTAAGGAACCTCCATACTGTTCTCCATAGTGGCTGTATCAATTTACATTCCCACCAACAGTGCAAGAGGGTTCCCTTTTCTCCACACCCTCTCCAGCATTTATTATTTGTAGATTTTTTGATGATGACCATTCTGACTGGTGTGAGGTAATATCTTATTGCAGTTTTGATTTGCATTTCTCTAATGATTAATGATGTCAAGCATTCTTTCATGTGTTGGTTGGCAATCTGTATATCTTCTTTGGAGAAATGTCTATTTAGGTCTTTTACCCATTTTTGGATTGGATTGTTTGTTTTTTTGATATTGAGCTGCTTGTAAGTTTTGGAGATTAATCCTTTGTCAGTTCCTTCATTTGCAAATATTTTCTCCCATTCTGAGGGTTGTCTTTTGGTCTTGTTTATGGTTTCCTTTGCTGTGCAAAAGCTTTTAAGTTTCATTAGGTCCCATTTGTTTATTTTTGTTTTTATTTCCATTTCTCTAGGGGGTGGGTCAAAAAGGATCTTGCTGTGATTTATGTCATCGAGTGTTCTTCCTATGTTTTCCTCTAAGAGTTTTACAGTGTCTGGCCTCACATTTAGGTCTTTAATCCGTTTTGAGTTTATTTTTGTGTATGGTGTTAGGGAGTGTTCTAATTTCATTCTCTTACACCTAGCTGTCCAGTTTCCCCAGCACCACTTATTGAAGAGGCTGTCTTTTCTCCACTGTATATTCTTGCCTCCTTTATAAAAAATAAGGTGACCGTATGTGTGTGGGTTTATCTCTGTGCTTTCTATCCTGTTCCATTGATCTATATTTCTGTTTTTGTGTCAGTACCATACTGTCTTGATTACTGTAGCCTTGTAGTATAGTCTGAAGTCCGGGAGCCTGATTTCCTCCAGCTCTGTTCTTCTTTCTCAAGATTGCTTTCGGTATTTGGGGTCTTTTGTGTTTCCATACAAATTGTGAAATTTTTTCTTCTAATTCTGTGAAAACTGCCAGTGGTAGTTTGATAGGGATTGCATTGAATCTGTAGATTGCTTTGGGTAGTATAGTCATTTTCACAGTGTTGATTCTTCCAATCTAAGAACATCATATATCTCTCCATCTATTTGTATCATCTTTAATTTGTTTCATCAGTGTCTTATAGTTTTCTGCATAAAGGTCTTTTGTCTGCTTAAGTAGGTTTATTCCTAGCTATTTTATTCTTTTTGTTGCAGTGGTAAATGGGAGTGTTTCCTTAATATCTCTTTCCTATTTTTCATCATTAGTGTATAGGAATGCAAGAGATTTCTGTGCATTAATTTTGTATCCTGTTACTTTACCAAAGTCATTGATTAGCTCTAGTAGTTTTCTGGTATCATCTTTAGGATTCTCTATGTATAGTATCTTGTCATCTGCAAACAGTGACAGCTTTACTTCTTCTTTTCTGATTTGGATTCCTTTTATTTCTTTTTCTTCTCTGATTGCTGTGGCTAAAACTTCTAAAACTATGTTGAATAATAGTGCTGAGAATGGACAACCTTATCTTGTTCCTGATCTTAGAGGAAATGGTTTCAGTTTTTCACCATTGAGAATGATGTTCCCTGTGGGTTTGTCATATATGGCCTTTATTATGTTGAGGTAAGTTCCCTTTATGCCTACTTTCTGCAGGGTTTTTATCATAAATGGGTGTTGAATTTTGTTGAAAGCTTTTTCTGCATCTATTGAGATGATCGTATGGTTTTTCTCCTTCAATTTGTTAATATGGTTTATCACATTGATTGATTTGCATATATTGAAGAATCCTTGCATTCCTGGGATAAACCCCACTTGATCATGGTGTATGATCCTTTTAATGTGCTTTTGGGTTCTGTTTGCTAGTATTTTGTTGAGGATCTTTGTATCTATGTTCATCAGTGTTATTGGCCTGTAGTTTTCTTTCTTTGTGACATCTTTGTCTGGTTTTGGTATCAGGGTGATGGTGGCCTCGTAGAATGAGTTGGGGAGTGTTCCTCCCTCTGCTATATTTTGGAAGAGTTTGTGAAGGATAGGTGTTAGTGCTTCTCTAAATGTTTGATAGAATTCACCTGTGAAACCATCTGGTCCTGGGCTTCTGTTTGTTGGAAGATTTTTAATCACAGTTTTAATTTCAGTGCTTGTGATTTGTCTGTTTAAATTTTCTGTTTCTTCCTGGTTCAGTCTCAGAAGGTTGTGCTTTTCTAAGATTTTGTCCATTTCTTCCAGGTTGCCCGTTTAATGGCATATAGTTGCTTGTAGTAATCTCTCATGATCCTTTGTATTTCTGCAGTGTCAGTTGTTACTTCTCCTTTTTCATTTCTGATTCTATTGATTTGAGTCTTCTTTTTTTTCTTGATGATTCTGGCTAATGGTTTATCAATTTCGTTTATCTTCTCAAAAAACCAGCTTTTAGTTTTATTGATCTTGGCTATCGTTTCCTTCATTTCTTTTTCATTTATTTCTGATCTGATCTTTATGATTTCTTTCCTTCTGCTAACTTTGGGGTTTTTTTGTTCTTCTTTCCCTAATTGCTTTAGGTATAAGGTTAAGTTGTTTATTTGAGGTGTTTCTTGAGGTAGGATTGTATTGCTATAAACTTTCCTCTTAGAAATGCTTTTGCTGCATCCCATAGGTTTTGGGTTGTTGTGTTTTCATTGTCATTTGTTTCTAGGTATTTTTTGATTTCCTCTTGGATTTCTTCAGTGATCTCTTGATTATTTAGTAGTGTATTGTTTAGCCTCCATGTGTTTGTGTTTTTTACAGATTTTTTTCCTGTAATTGATATCTAGTCTCATAGCACTGAGGATGGAAAAGATACTTGATATGATTTCAATTTTCTTAAATTTACCAAGGCTTGATTTGTGACCCAAGATATGATCTATCCTGGAGAATGTTCCATGAGCACTTGAGAAGAAAGTTTATTCTTTTGTTTTTGGATGGAAAGTCCTATAAATATCAATTAAGTCCATCTTGTTTAATGTATCATTTAAAGCGTGTGTTTCCTTATTTATTTTCATTTTGGATGATCTGTCCATTGGTGAAAGTGGGGTGTTAAAGTCCCCTACTATGATTGTGTTTCTGTCAATTTCCCCTTTTATGGCTGTTAGCATTTGCCTTATGTATTGAGGTTCTCCTATGTTAGGTGCATAAATATTTACAATTGTTACATCTTCTTCTTGGATTGACCCCTTGGTCATTATGCAGTGTCCTTCTTTGTCTCGTGTAATAGTGTTTATTTCAAAGTCTATTTTGTCTGATATGAGAATTGTTATTCCAGCTTTCTTTTGATATCCATTTGCATGGAATATCTTTTTCCATCCCCTCACTTTCAGTCTGTATGTGTCCCTAGGTCTGAAGTGGGTCTCTTGTAGACAGCAAATATACGGGTCTTGTTTTTGTATCCAGTCAGCCAGTCTGCTTCTTTTGGTTGGAGCATTTAATCCATTACATTTAAGGTAGTTATTGGTATGTATGTTCCTATTACTATTTTCTTAACTCTTTTGAGTTTGTTATTGTAGGTCTTTTCCTTCTCTTGTGTTTCCTGCCTAGAGAAGTTCCTTTAGCATTTGTTGTAAAGCTGCTTTGGTGGTGCTGAATTCTGTTAGCTTTTGCTTGTCTACAAAGCTTTTAATTTCTCCATCAAATCTGAATGCAATCCTTGCTGCATAGAGTAATCTTGGTTGCAGGTTTTTCCCTTTCATCACTTTAAATATGTCCTGCCACTACCTTCTGGCTTGCAGAGTTTCTGCTGAAAGATCAGCTGTTAACCTTCTGGGGAGTCCCTTGCTGTTTTTAATATGTTTTCTTTGTATTTAATTTTTGATAGTTTGATTAATATGTGTCTTAATCTCTGTAGGTAGTCTGTATATACCCATAGAGCAAAGTGGGGTTTTTTTGTGTTGACAACCAAAATGGCTCTGCGTGATCCTCCAAATGATGGTGTTTACACTTTAAGATGTTGACAAGCATGTCTGGATGCTATTATTTTAGGGTGCCCTGATTTTAAAAGAACATATGCTTTATTAGGGGAAGTGGGTAATGGGGAGTGGTTATCTAATGGCTATAGAGTTTCAGTTTAGAAACACTTAGAAATGGTTAGCACGGTAAATTTTACATTATGCATTTTTTACCACAATACAAAAATTTGCTTTAAAAATATTATTACACAAATAATACCTGATAATTATGGAAACATCAGTAAATACAGATAAGCAAAAAGGAAAATAAAATCACCAACAATCCTAACAGCTGAGATTTCTTTTTTTTTTTTTTTTTTTTTGCGGTACGCGGGCCTCTCACTGTTGTGGCCTCTCCCGTTGCAGAGCACAGGTTCCGGACGCGCAGGCTCAGTGGCCATGGCTCACGGGCCAGCTGCTCCGCGGCATGTGGGAGATCCCAGACCGGGGCATGAACCCGTGTCCCCTGCATCGGCAGGCGGACTCTCAACCACTGCGCCAGCAGGGAAGCCCCAGCTGAGATTTCTTATTGCATAAATATATAAATGCATAAATTATATGTAGGTTCACATTTGGATTTGCTGCTTAATAACCTGACTTTTTCAAACAAAGTTTACACTATTTTTAACCATGTTTTAAGTTCTATGTTCTTAATTGAAAATGCAGAGAAGTAGGATGTTTCACATTTCTGTAAACTCTAAGGCCTCAAGACAGAAGTGCAGTGGCACTTTTAGGGGTACATGCTCCTCCATTGATGCTTCTCTGTTTAGGTCATGTGTCTGCAGGAGAAAGAAAGGCTCCCCACTCCTGATTTGTCAGCCAGCTCTACTGACATCTTTCGGTAGTTCCTTTAAGTATGAACCCATCTACAGAGGCTTCTGGTACTTTGGGAACTGGTGTGTCTACCTGTCCCTGGGGCTCTTCAGTCACATGTCTGTCCACTGGGGTAATGTAAATATGTGTCTCAGCAAGGTTAACGATTAAATTGTTGGGATGAAAGGTCAGAAGGCCTGCCTTTGGAACATCAGAACATCAGAATGGGAGATAACATGTTGCTACTTGCCTTCCACCTTCTCTGAGGAAAAGAGTGAATAAGAAACTACACAGTAATAGAAGAGTCTTCATTCCAGAAGTGATCTAGGAATCATGCTGGAGAAGTTCTGCAACTCTACTTTTTGGGTAAGAAATTTCACTTGTCCTCACTGTTGACTCTTCTCAACTTGGAACAAGTAGTAGATTAGTTTAGAGTGACTACTAATAAGACCTAGAAAAGTTAGATGTGCAGTTGGTCTAAAGTTCAGGGTTTCTTTCTTTCTTTCTTTTTTTTTTAAGATAAGTCATAGTATCTCCCTAGGATATTCTATGTGGGAGAGATAATACATTTCTACTCTAAAATATGTTTCTCACTCTTTTCTCTTTTCTCAGACTAGGTAGCTGTAAAATTGCCTTCTCTAAAGAGAAATACGGGAAGGGCTTCCAATTTCATCAATGTTAAGAGGGGGAATTGTTGTTTGTGGAGTATGAGGACAAAGAGAAGGTCTATGATTGAGTCTTGCTGAGAAATGTTGATGTTGAAATAATACTGATATGTTCTAGAGGAACTGGCAGTTAGTGATGTGACTAGAAGTTGAGGCTAGGGATGCAAATTTGGGCATCCTGAACACTGAAACAATTTTTGAACCATTAAAGCAGAGAATTCAAAACAGCGAGCATCAGTATCAAATGGTTTAGTGGAATAGAAATTTAGGGGTTTTGAGGAAGTGTGGTCTGCAGACTCCTAGGATCAGAATCATCTGGAGTGCTTGTTAAACTGGTTTAACTATCTTAGGTAATTCTTCTGAATTCTAAGGTTAGATAATTTTATGGAGAGAGGAGAAGAGCAGGAATGAGATAGCAGAACATGTGGACAGCACTTCCCATCCTAGAAAGAACCTGAAACCCAAGGCCCTCGAGGCCAGGACATGTATACCACGGGAAGGTAGGGCTTAACGTGCCCCAGGATCTCACCAGGCCATCTCAAGAGAATTCTTTCTGAGAATCATCTGACAGATTATCTTGGTCAGGGCACCTCTATCTTTAAAGAGTCTGTGCAAACAGCTGAACAAAGCAAAAAATATTTGTAAGAAGAGAATAATCTACCCTCACATGACTCAGATGTAAGAACTGGTGCCCCACCTTCACCTCACAAGATACTTCTATTTATTGCAGAATGCAAAGACCAGTAGAAAACCTGCTGGGAATAAGCCTTCCCTCCAATGTGCCACTGCTGCTCCTGTACCTAAGGCCTCTTCACGATCCAACATAAGCCCCTAGGGCTATAGGAGATTAATTGCCAAAGTGTGACTAAGCATTCTGCTACCTGCAGGTTAGGTTTGAGTGTCTGCCAGTGAGTTCAATCAATACTAAAAACTAGAATAAGAAGTATATATCCCAGGACTGTTCTCCCCTTTGGGTTGAGGAATGGTCCCTCTTCTTCCCACAACTTGGCAAATGTGGTGGTGAAATTAAATCATAATAGATAGTGGAGAAATTCACTTAGAATCACAGAAAGAAAGGTTTTTAGAGGATGGATTGGTCAGAAAAGTCACTAAATGACACTTAATTGTGAATTTATATCAATGGAGTTGGATAGGAAAATACAGCTAGTTAAAGGGTCAGGCTAAATATGGATATAGAACTGGGTTAAAATTGTTTGGAAGCAAGGGTAGAGATGGGTGTGGGCTGGGGGCTGGTATTCTCTTCTTTAAAATGCATGCATCCAACAATCATTCCATTTTGGTCCCCCAGAATTCCTCATTCCTGGATAGCCCGGAGGTGGACCTGCCACTTTGTTTTGAGCAAACTGTTCTGGTGTGGATTCCCTTGGGCTTCCTTTGGCTCCTGGCCCCTTGGCAGCTTCTCTATGTGTATAGATCCAGGACAAAGAAATCTTCTATAACCAAACTCTACCTTGCTAAGCAGGTATGGGAACCCTACTATTTTCTAATTAATTTTGTGGTACACAACAGAAACATTTTCTTGGTGGTTCAAAAGTCTTCTTCCCTGTCTTTAACCAGCTTTTCCAGGTAGAGCCATGCTCTGGATGTCCCTGTCTCCACCTGTCCTATGCTTCATTGGCACCCTGCCGTACTTCTTAGTTAAGTTACTTTGATTTTTGCATAAGAATAATGACTCTTTTTTTTTTTTTCTTCTTTTTTTGTGGTTTGCGGGCCTCTCACGGCTGTGGCCTCTCCCGTTGCGGAGCACAGACTCCGGACGCGCAGGCTCAGCGGCCATGGCTCACGGGCCCAGCCACTCCGCGGCATGTGGGATCTTCCTGGACTGGGGCACGAACCCGTGTCCCCTGCATCAGTAGGCAGACTCTCAACCACTGCACCACCAGGGAAGCCCAAGAATAATGACTCTTAAATCTTATGGATATTGGACTCTGGAAACACTAATGATGAGTAATCAGTCAGTTGAACAGTTATGGTCTTTTCAGCATTTGAGAAGCAAATGCTGGATTATCTATCTTCACGCTGTTCTAAGTAATCAGGAGACTATAATGCAGTTGGCATCTACCATGAGGTAAAAATGAACTATCTAATGGGTCCTCTGCTTCACTCAGCCAATCCAAACATTGCTCTTCTCCCCAGGCTTAGATCTGAAATAGGGCTTCCATTTTCCCAAAGTCAACCCTGAGTCTGGATGGTCGCTCAGAGTAGAGGGAGGAAGGGTGTGTGCTCACGGTGACATGCCTGAGTAGGGAAATAATGGAAAGAACGGGCTGCAGGAGGAATGAGGGTAGGAGCCTCTCAGCCAGCTGCACTGATTAATGCAGAGAAAGCCTTGTGAGAACCGGAAGATCCTCAACTGAGGTTGTAAAACTACCTCTTAAAATCTATCATCTGCTTCTTTTCACTAGGTTTTTTTCTAGCTGTCCTGATTATTAAACAGGGCTTTAGAGAGGCAAATTAGATTCGGTGTTCTTTAAGCATACAGGCCTATGACCTCAGGTTACTGCAGTCTAAAAAGAAGGAAGGAAGAAATTTGGCCAAAGGAAGTTGGATTTGCATTGACACTCTGAGGTGGGGTGGTGGTGTGTTTTGTCTACTCTGGATAGAAGAACAGTCTGCGAGAGCTTGGAGCAGGGCTGTTGTCTCCCTCCCTGACCTGAGTGCCCAGCACAGAGCCTACCACTTGGTACACATTTGTTGAATGTCGGTATTAAATGCACTCTAGGAAGAGGGATTGAGTCAAGAGTGTGTTAGACTGAACATTGAACAGCATGCTTCAGTACCCTTGGAGATGTGACAGAGCTTTTGGTTAGTCAGTCAAGTTAGAGGGCTTCTATCATTTTCTGGAGCTTCCAAGAAAAGGTTGGGTAATGAGTAAATTAGTATCCCATTTTTCTCATAGCTATTAATTAACTTTTAATAAACAACTTTATTGAGAAATAATTCACATATTATACAATTTCACCCATTTAAATACAATTCTTTTTTTTAAGTATTTTCATGATATGTGTAACCATCACCACAGTCACTTTTAGAACATTTTTTTCCCTCAAAAAGAAATCTTTTATCAACCCCTATCTCCCCATCTCCCCTAGCCCTAAGCAACCACTAGTATACTCTTTGTTGCTATAGTTTCCCTATTCTAAACATTTCATACGAATGGAATCATATAATACATGATCTTTTGTTATTGGCTTCTTTTACGTAGCATAAGGTTTTCAAGGTTCATGCATGTTGTTTAAGGCTCATCCATCATATTCCAATGTATGGATATATCATGTTTTGTTTAACTTTTATAAACACAAATCTCTATAGATAAAACTCTGTAGATTAAAAGAAATGTATTAGCTTTTTTTCCCCTGTAGCTAATAATCCGCTCACTCTTGCTCATAGTTTCAGGAGCTTCGTTTATAATTTATACTTTTTTTTGTCCTCCTCCCTGAGAGTGACAGGCACAGAGTAGCATCCTCTTAAAAATTTCAGAATAATTGGTTTCTCTTCTGAAACAGAAGTATAATTCCTCAGAAAGTAAATATTCACTTCTTCTATGAGAACCTTCTTCTTGGATCACTCCTCAACTTGACTTCATTTCTTCACTTCCTGTTCTACCCGCCTTTGGGCTGTTTGTTCCTCTCTGATTCTCTTGAACTATCATTGCTGTTTGGTCATTAGTGCAGTGTTTACCTCATCTGGACTAAGTCAATTTGCTTGACTAAGCTAGTGAGAGACTCTACCAGTTTGTTTAAAGGTACACCCTTACCCGAAGGACCCTGTGCATAGTAGGTAATTGAATGAATTGAATTAAAAAAGGAATGAATGAATGAGCTCATTTAGTCCCAGGGTAACAAAAGAGGAGTATTGTTCTGGAGGTTGTGGATCTGCTGAGGTCAGATGTGCAGCAAAAGTGGACTTACTGTTGAGCTAGTGAGACATGGGAATCATCTTCAAGTATTTGTAGGAGTATAGCATAGAAGACTGCCTAGCTTATTCTGAAAAGTTTCAGAGAGCAAGATCAAGGTAAGTCAGTGTAGGTTGTTCCAGGGGAGCTGACTTTAGCCAAACATACAGAAGAACTTTCTTTCTTTCTTTCCTTTTTTATGGATGATTTACCTTTTTTATCCCTTACTCTTACATAAACTTAAAAAAGACAGAAAATCAAAGATAAGTAAATTATTTTCAGCTGTACCAAAGTTTAAGAACTTAAATTTGAGACAGCTTTATCAGTTGAATTTTCTTTGAGCCGGTTTTAAATAAGTTCAGTTGTAAAGACCATTACAAAGGTGGAAGAACTTTCTTATAGTAATAACTGTCTGATAGTAGAATGGTCTGCTGGGGGATGTAGTTCCTGAAAATACTGAAACTGAAGTTAGACGTTTGTCTGCCAGGGAAGTGATGGAACTAGACACCCTCTGTAATGGGTCGAAGGTTCAACCAGAGTGCTTTCATAAAGCACTGGGAAAAGGAGGACTGTGCAGAGGTGGAAAGATATTAAATATGGCCAAACCACTTTACTTTCTTTTTTTTTTTTTTTTTTTTTTGGCTGCACCGCATGATTTGAAGGATCTTAGTTCCCGGACCAAGAATCGAAGCCACGCCCTCGGCAGTGAAAGCACCGGGCCCTTGGACTGCCAGGGAATTCCTTTTTTTAAAAAAAATTTTTTTTATTTATTTATCTATTTATTTATTTATTTGTGGCTGCATCGGGTCTTAGTTGCAGCATGTGGGATCTTTTTTTTCTTTTTTAATATTTATTTATTTTGGGCTGCATTGGGTCTTCCTTGCCGTGGGCGGGCTTTCTCTAGTTGTGATGAACGGGGGCTACTCTTCGTTGCAGTGCACTGGCTTCTTATTGTGGTGGCTTCTCTTGTTGTGGAGCTCGGGCTATAGGCACGTGGGCTTCAGTGGTTGTGGCTCACGGGCTTAGTTGCTCCATGGCATGTGGGATCCTCCTGGACCGGGGCACGAACCCGTGTACTGTGAATCCACAGGCGGACTCTCAACCACTGCGCCACCAGGGAAGCCCGGAAGGTGGATTCTTAACCACTGCACCACCAGAGAAGTCCCTGTACTTTCTTTTTTAATACCAATGATATTGTGTCTCTTTAGGAAGTTGAGTTCAATAAACTCCACGTGCACTTGAAACTCCTCCAGTGATTCAGAGATCAAGGGCAATGACTATTTATGGACTTGGTAATCATTAAACAACCACAATATTTCCCTGATTGTGATTAAGAAAAGCGTATGTATGTTTCTGATTATAAAAAGAATGCATTATTGTAGAAAGTTTATTTGATTATTGTAGAAAGTTTGTCGACTCTAGGGAAATAGGAAATCATTGATAATTGTATCACTCTGACATACTCCTGTTAACATTTTGAGATGTTTCCTTTTACTCTTTTTTATTTTTTTTTTTCTTTTTGCGGTATGTGGGCCTCTCACTGTTGTGGCCTCTCCCGTTGCGGAGCACAGGCTCCGGATGCGCAGGCCCAGCGGCCATGGCTCACGGGCCCAGCCGCTCCGTGGCATATGGGATCCTCCCAGACCGGGGCACGAACCCGTATCCCCTGCATCGGCAGGCGGACTCTTAACCACTTGCGCCACCAGGGAGGCCCTACTCTTTTTTAAAAACTAAACAAACAGAAAAACAAAATGAAAAAGACTCATTCTCACCCCTCTACCTTCTAGTCCTGTTCTCCAGAGGCCGCCATTTAAAATTATTTTGATGGTTACCTCCATATCTGCAAATAATGTGTTTATACCTGTGTTTCTTTTTTTTTTTTTTTAAGATGTTGGGGGTAGGAGTTTATTAATTTATTTATTTATGTTTGCTGTGTTGGGTCTTCGTTTCTGTGCGAGGGCTTCCTCTAGTTGTGGCAAGCGGGGGCCACTCATCGCAGTGCGCGGGCCTCTCACTATCGCGGCCTCTCTTGTTGCGGAGCACAGGCTCCAGACGCGCAGGCTCAGTAGTTGTGGCTCACGGGCCCAGCTTCTCCGCGGCATGTGGGATCCTCCCAGACCAGGGCTCGAACCCGTGTCCCCTGCATCGGCAGGCAGACTTCCAACCACTGCGCCACCAGGGAAGCCCTGTATTTCTTGATCCATCAACTTCAAAAAATATCTATTCCTGTCCTCTGTGAAAGACAAAGATTTAGCTCATTGACCCAACTCCCTAGCTTCCTTTTTCTCTATCCCTCTTTCTCTCAGCCTTTTAATTTTGTGTGATTATGTTCTGTTCTTCTGTAGGTTACCTTTATACCTAAAAATAATCTGCCATCAATTTTATTTTATTTATTTATTTGGCTGTGCCACACAGCTTGCAGTACCTTAGTTCCCCAACCAGGGATTGAGACCAGGGTTTGTACCTGAGGCCATGACAGTGATAGCCCTGAATTCTAACCACTGGATCGTCAGAGAACTCCCCCTCCCCCCCCCTTTTTTTTTGGCCATCAATTTTAGGCTCTAGTTCTTCCTTTCTTTTTCCTTAATCCACATATAACATTGTATAAGTTGAAGGTGTACAGTGTGTTGATTAGATACGTTTATATATTGCAATATGATTACCACCGTACTGTTAGCTAACACTTCTATCATGTCACATAATTATCTTTTTTGTGTGTGTGTGAAAACATTTAAGATCTAGTCTCTTAGCAACTTTGAAGTATGTGATACAGTATTATGACTATAATCACAAGTGCATGACAAACTTGCAGTTAGAAGATAAAAAGTTCTGGAGATCAAATGAGATTTTTTTTTCAGTTTATAGTCTTTTTTAAAACTGAGGCATAATTGACATATAACATTATATTAGTTTCAGCTGTACAGCATAAGAATTTGAAATGATCACTACAATAAGTCCAGTTAACATCCATCACCATACATAGTTACATAATTTTTGTTCTTGTAATGAGAATTTTCAATGTCTACTTTCTTTTTTTTATAAATTTATTTATTTTATTTATTTTTATTTTTGGCTACATTAGGTCTTCTTTGCTGCAGGCGGGCTTTCTCTAGTTGCGGCGAGCGGGGGCTGCTCTTTGTTGTGGTATGGGGGCTTCTCATTGTAGTGGCTTCTCTTATTGCAGAGCACGGGCCCTAGGCATGCAGGCTTCAGTAGTTGTGGCGTGTGGGATCTTCGCGGACCAGGGCTGGAACCCATGTCCCCTGTATTGGCAAGTGGATTCTTAACCTTGCGCCACCAGGGAAGCCCTCAATATCTACTTTCTTAACAGTACTGTATTGTATATTTGAAAGTTCTAAACTATAGTCACCATGCTGTACATTACATCCTCATCTCGATGCCCCTTTGTGTAAGACGAGATTTAGTGCTCCCAATAAAATTTTCAGAAAGAGCAATAGTAAACAAAGTCTCTAGGTTCTTGCTTTCTGAAAATGTTGATCTGACTATGGAATGCTAGGTTCAAAAAAACTTTTTTTTAAGTTTGAAGATGTTGCTATGTTGTTCCCCCAAATCCTGTGCTACCAAGTTAGAATTCTTCTCATTCCTTGTTATCCTCTCTAGAAGCTTTATCCTCTTTATTCTTGATGTCCTGAAATTTCATAAGAGTGTCTACTTGGGTCTTTTTTCATTCAATGAGTTCTATACTTTTAACCTAAAGACTCATGTCTTATCTCTGAGAAATTTTTATATTATTCTTTTCATTTCCTTTCCTCTAATTTTAAAATTCCATATCTCTAGAACTTCTTGTTAGATAGATGTTGGACTCGCTGAATTGATCCTCCTTCTCAACTCTTTAGAATTTCTTTTTCTCTTTTCCCCTCTGTTCTGAGAGATTTTCCTAATTTTTTCTTTTAATCATCCTAAAGAGCCTTTATTTTAGCAATAATGGGATTGATTATGAAGAATTCTTTGCTAAATAATAGCACGTATCTTATTAGTTAAAGGTGCTTTCTTTGCTGGTTTTCATTATAAAGGGCCCAATATATCTGCCTGAGCCATTCTGGATGAATGAGGCTTATGGAATGAGTAGCATAGATGGATGGGAGTAGGGAGGGGTGAAGGTAGGGGAGCCGATACTAAAGATCTTCATCTTGAGGGATAAGGTACTGGTGGACCTCCTCAGTGGAGGTAACAATTCTCCCTCCTGATGGGTGGGCGGTAGTCCTTTAGAACAAAAAGATGTGTATCATGTCTTATGAGCTCATAGTACAAATATTTGACAGACTTGGAGTCATCTTTGGGTCACAGAGTTGCAGTCATTAACTTCAAAGTTTATATGGGGAGAAGGCTGGGAATAATGACCAAGGAAAGGGAATAGTGCCATTCCAATCGGGTTGGAGGAATTCCCCCTTTAAATCTATTTTATTAGTTATCTATTGCTATGTAACAAATTACTCCAAAACTTAGTGGCTTAAAAATAAACTTTTTTTTTTTTAAATCTCAGTTTCCATGGGTCAGAGATTTGGGAGCAGCTTACCTGACTTCAGGGTCTGTCATGAGGTTGCTGTTATTAATATGCAGGCTCTGCCTAAGGTCACCTGAAGGCTTGACTGGGGTTAGAAGATCTGCTTCTAAATTGACACACCCGCATGGCTTTTGGCAGGAGGTCTCAGTTCCTTACCAAGTGGACCTCTCCATAGAGCTACTTGAGTGTCCTCACGATGAGGCTGGAAGTTTACCTTGCTGTGAGTGATCTGAAAGAGAGAACAAAGAGGAAGCCACATTGTTTTCTATGACCTAATCTTGGAAGTTGCACACTCACTTCTGCCATATTCTATTTATTTCAAGTGAGTTAGGGTTCAGCCCATACTCAAGGGAAGGGGAACTAAGCTATCTTTTGAAGGGAGGAGTATTGGAGGATTTGTGGATGTATTTTAAAACCATGAAAATCAACATTCCTTAACAACACTTAGCATACTTTGAACTTTATTCCATTACTTGAACTATATATATATCCATTGATTCCATAATTATTGAGTGTGTTATCTGAATCATTGCCTACCATTTTTATTGAAGTATAGTTGATGTACAATATTATATAAGTTACAGATGTACATACAGTGATTCACAATTTTAAAGGTGAATACTCCATTTATAGTTATTATAAAATATCAGCTATATTCCCCATGTTGTACAATATATCCTTGTAGCTTATTTTATACTTAATAGTTTGTTCCTCTTAATCCCCTACCCTTACATTGCCCCTTCCCTCTCCCCACTGGTAACCAACTCATCTGTTCTCTGTGAGTCTGCTTCGTTTTTGATAACAAGAAGAATATAATATAAATATAAATTCTCTAGTTTGTTATATTTTTTAGATTCTACATATAAGTGATGTCATACAGTATATGTCCTTCTCTGACTTATTTCACTAAGCATAATGCCCTCCAGGTCTATCCATGTTGCTGCAAATGGCAAAATTTCATTCTTTATTATGGCTGAGTAGTATTCAATTGTGCGTGTGCGTGTGTGTGTGTGTATCACATCTTCTTTATCCATTCATCTGTTGATGGAGACTTAGGTTGCTTCCATATCTTGCACTACCTACCATTTTTATCATCCATTACTGGGAACCATTCTATTCTTAAGAGTGATGTCTTCCTAACAGTGTTTTTTTTTTTGCCTTCTCAGGTGCTTGTTGGGTTTCTTCTTATTCTGGCAGCCATAGATCTGGCCCTTGCACTCACAGAAGACACTGGACAAGCCACAGTCCCTGCCGTTAGATATACCAATCCAAGCCTCTACCTGGGCACATGGGTGAGGCCCATCATCACTTCTATCCTGTTTATCTTCTCTCTACTCATAGCCATCCTGCTGAAATTTGCTCTTGTGGAATGAAATAAAGTCCAATTTCATCTACCTTTTTCAAGGGACCTATGATGAAGCAAAGCTTGGTTGTAATAGGGTGAAACCAATTTTAGCTTTTCATTTGCTTTTAAACACTACTTTTAATGCCTTCTTCCTAAGGTAAGTATTAGCTTTAATGATTAACATGTGTAACTTATGCCCTTGTATCTTGCCATCTAAGGATCACAGATGAAATCCAAGTTTCTTGATGTAAAAGAATTTTCTACATGCTGTAAACATTATTTTTAAATTGATTGGTGACTCTAATCAATGGATCACTGAGTCTAGACTTGTTTGTGTAAATTTGATGACAGAAACTTATGTCTCTCCTACAGGCAGGGTTTTTTGTGGGGGGAGGGAGAGCTGTACAGTGTTTAAAAAAACAATTGAATTCATTACCATCATTTTATTTTATTTATTTATTTATTTTTTTTGGCCGTGTCGAGCAGCTTGTGGGATCCTAGTTCCCCAACCAGGGATCAAACTCAGGCCCCCAGCAGTGAAAGTGCCAAGTCCTAACCACTGGACCGCCAGGGAATTCCCGTTACCATCATTTTGAAAGAGGAACATACAACCTAATTATTTTGATTCCTAAACTTTCTTGAAAAATCAGAATGCCTGGCAACTTTGGGCCGACATTCCCACAGGGCGGTGGTCAGCTAGGACTGAGTAGCAGTTGGTTGCATTAGACCAGGTATGTGCTCAGTACTGTCCTCCACCCTCACTTCACTCAGTAACATGCTCTGCTTGGCCCCTGTAAGGACTTCATTTTGTCACCGTTGTTATAAAGCAGAGAAGAGTCTAGACAGCGGTGCGCTGGAGCCAGCTCACAGAGCTGACTGCGCCTCTCTTCCCAATCCTGCGTTTGGTGACATCATGTTGGAGATTGAAATCCACCACGGTGGGAGTATTTATACCATGGTAATTCACACATGCCACAAATCATGGCTTTGTTTTCAGAATGCCAGTTTACTAGCACAGCACTGGGTCTGGGAAAACAACATTTAATTAATTATAACTAAGTGAATAATGCGAGGCAAAGTTTTTTGTTGTTGCTAATTGCTTAGTCTAATATTATTAGAAAATATTGTGATACAGACACCTTGCACCTATTCAGCAGAATCTGCCTCCCCAACCTGATTACTGTAGTGACTGAAATTATTTTCTTGGGCCTTAGAAAGATTTTTCTGGCTCCCATCTGGCTTCCATTCAGATGCAGGTGGTGACCCTCTGCGTTCTTGTCTGACTCCCTCCCCAAGTGTGGTGAATAGAGATGGGATAGGGAAGGGAGTTCCAGAGAGAGCGCTGGGGTCCTGAAAGAAAAAGTCGGATGGTATCAGGGAGGAAATGTACTATTTGGCATCAGATTAGTTGCAACAATCTCCCCCTTCAGCCCCCGTTTCTTCCCCTGTTCTCTGACATCCTTCTTGCTTCTTGTCCTTGGTGTTAGCGACAATATTTTTCGAAACATGATGTGAATTTCTCTCTAGATCCTGGTTTTGCTGATCCAACACAGCAGGCGATGGTGTATACAGAAGGACTCTTGGTTCCTGTCCCTATTCTGGATTCTCTCAATACTCTGTAGCACTTTCCAGTTTCAGACTCTGATCCGGACACTCTTAAGGGTAAGGAGGAAAGAGATGGTGTTATGAGGAGGTACCGCTGGGCAACTTCTAAGTTGGAGTAAATGACATAAGGTAAATTGAGTTGCAGGGTAGGATTGTATTTAGGGGATTTGATAATAGACTTTAATCACAAGCATTGATACATAGGGGCTGTTTAGACTTAATTCAGATAAAAGGCTCATTTTCTTTGTCCCCTCCCCCCATAGGGCAGCAGTTCTAATCTGGCCTACTCCTGCGTGTTCTTCATCTGCTATGCATTCCAGATCCTGGTCCTGATCCTTTCAGCATTTTCAGAAAAAAATGACTCATCAAAAGTGAGACTCTAAATATGACCACTTCATGTATTATTTAATTGGATGGTATCTTGACAGATGTAACTTTGAGATGTCTAGGTCTCATGAAGGTCCCACACGCCCAGAATATAGTAGTATAGTCCATTTTGTGATGTAAGGAAACAAAGTGACTAGAATTTGGAAACACTTTTATATTGACCCACCAAGCTTCAGCATAGACAGTTAATTCATACATCTATGCCAAAAAGTCTGGTTATCATTCTACTGGTGACCTTAGGGTCTCCAAACAAACACACTGACCAGCCTACTTCAGTGTCATATCTAGTTTCTAGCACAACATCATATTTAGAAAACTCAGCTTCTGATTTTAGAGTTCCATAGAATTCCTGTTTCTAATTGATTTACTGTCTGATTTTTTTGTGTGTCTTGCAGCATCCTTCAACCACAGCTTCATTTCTGAGTGGCATCACCTTTAGTTGGTATGACAGGTAGGAAATACCTGGAGTGTGGCTTGTCTATATCCCTCCCCCCTCACTCTCCTGAAAGTGATGGAAATCTTAATTTTAGAAGTGCCTGCCATGGCTTCCATTTCTCCTCTACTTAGAGTCAGAGAATGTTAAAACATCCAGATCAGTTTACTGCAGTCCCTTCACTGGGCAGATGGGGAAGCTGAGGAGAGGAAGGAGGGGGATGTGCTCTTGGTAGCCTGGGGAGTTCCATGAAAAAAAAGGAGAGGAGGAAAAGGAGGCAGTAGGACAGGAAGAGGGAAATTTGGGGGCAAGGAGTGCGGCACAGACTCGGGTAAGGGATGAAATAGCTGTTCCGGGCTTCCAGAGGATCTGGAGCAGCCATCCTTGGCCTTTGTAGTTCCATGGACCCCTTTGGCAGCCTGGTAACACCCATGAATCCCTTCTCAGATGATGTTTTAAATGTGTACAATAAAAGACATGGGATTATAAAGGGAAACAAATATATTGAAATGTAGTTACCAAATTTGTGATATAGTAATACATGTGCTTCTTTATTAATGCATTAAATATCAAGACCTAATGCTAGCTGGGTTTAATAGTTTCAAAGCAGTGATGAGTGTAAATGAGCCATGAAAACATCTGTGACTTTTGTTACCTGGTAACAAAGGCACAAGTACTCTGTTTTAGAACTGTGGTGGGTTGACTACATTCATATTAGAAGGAAAGGCTAAATTTCAGTTAGAAGCTAATAAAAGTAAAGATGTAATTTATTTTCCATCCATGTTCTAAAATCCCAGGTTGAGGAGCCCTGATCTAGAGAGAGAGAGTATTAGAGGTGGCCTCCAGGTCTGCTCAGTTCCTTAAGGGCACCGTGGAGGCTCCTCAGGGAGATGCCAGGGCAGCAGAGAGGCAGCCAGTGTTTGAGAAGGAAGGAACAGGATCGGGGGAGGTGATGCTCTTTTGGCTCTCAATTCAGTAGGACTCCTTCCCCTTCTCTTGTTTTATCCCACCTTCCATCACCCCCACCCACTCCCTTTTCTGCTCTCCCCGCTCCTCTTTCAAGTTCCAAGAGCTGGGAGCTGGGCTAGTGGAGCAAGGGAGAAGCCCCATTCTTCTATCCCTCCATCCTGGGACTGGATGGTTTTGACAGAGGCAGAGAGGAGACAGCCTCTGGCCCCACCCGCAGGGCCTCAGCCTGTGGGTCACTCTTATTCCAGCACTGTTCTGAAAGGCTTCAAGAAACCTCTGACGCTCGAAGATATCTGGGATATTGATGAAGAGACTAAAACAAAGACACTCGTCAGCAGTTTTGAAAAGTACATGGCAGGAGAGCTGCAGAAGGCCAGGCAGGCATTCCAGAAACGGCAGCAGAAGAACACCCAGCGGGACCCAGGAGCCAGGCTGCATGGTTTGGACAAGAACCAGAGTCAAAGCCAAGATGTCCTTGTCCTGGTAACTCTCCCATGAGTGTCTGTCCAAATGTGCTGTCTGTCTTAGGCAAGAGGACACCAATGTCCTGGTGAATCTGTCCTTACATTTTGACAGCACTCTATACTTTACAGTGCATTTTATATTATTAGTAATATTCGCAATACTAATAGTACCTTAGTGATGGATACATGGGAGTATAATGTAGTACTGATCTCTCTCCTTTGAGGTATATTTGAAATTTTCCACAATAAAATGATTTTTAAAATAGAAAAATAAAAGAATACCTTAGCATTACTAGAATCTGCACGTCGGTGGGATTTAGCATTAGCAGCTAATTTATTTTTTTATTCACTTGAAAATATTTATTGAGTACCACTGTGTGTCAGAGACCATTCTGGGCACAGGTATAAGGATCAGCCTGAAAGAGTCCTCACCTTTAGTGAGCTGGAAAATAAATAATAAACAAATACATACATTACTCTGAAAGAGTAGTAAGTGCTATTAAGAAAACATGTTAATGTATCTGGGGTGAAGTGCTTCCTTAGACAGTAACAGGAGAGGCTTCTCAGAGGAGATGATATTTGGGCAAAGATCCAAGCGATGAAAAGAGCCCTTCAGAAGGAAGCGTATTTCACTCAGAGGCGCAGGAGGGGGAAGCTGAGTGGGGAACATGGTTGGCTTGTTTGGAGAAGAGAAAGAGGATGTGAGAGCATGGAGAGAGAGCCTGAGTGAGGGGTGAGGTGAGCTCAGGGAAAGGGGCAGGGACTAAGTCGTGTAGACCCTCATGGGCCCTGGTGAGGAGTCTGGATTTTATTTTAACTCTGATGGAAAGCCGGTGGAAAGTTTTGAGCAGAGGAGTAATGCAATCAGATTTACATTTTTAAAAGCCCACTGAAGCAGCTGCCAGGAGAACGGATGGTTGGGAGGCAAAAGTGGAAGCTGGCAAGCAGGTTGAGGCAGTTGTTCAGGCAAGAGACCGATCAGATGGGATCCCAGTGAGAGAAATTACAAGAGGATGTCACTGAGGCTGAGAAGCTGGAACTGGGGGCCTGGTGGGGACTCCTGAGACAGGAAAAGGAAGAGGCGGGAGAGTGGGTGGTGATATCCCATGTAGTAGATTCCCGGGGTCGCTGAAACAAAGCACCATGAACCGTGTGGCTTAAAACAACAGAAATGTATTGTCTCACAACTCAGGAGGCCAGAAGTCTGAAATCAAAGGATCGGCAGGGCCATGCTCCCTCTAAAACCTGTAGGGAAGAAACCTTCCTTGCCTCTTCTACCTTCTGGGTTTTACCAGCAGTCCTTGGTGTTCCTTGGGTTGTGGATGTTTTCACTCCACTCTCTGCCTCTGTCATCATGTGGCCTCTTCCCCCATGTCTGTGTCTCTTCTTACAAGGACACCAGTCATATTGGAGTAGGACCCATTCCATGACACACTCTAATGACCTCATCTTAACTTGATTACGTCTGCAAAGGCCCTATTTCCAAACAAGGGCACGTTCTAAGGCACTGGGGGTTAGGACTTCAACATAACTTTTCAGGGGATTCTATTCAACCCATAACATCCCACAATAACCGTGAGCAAGAAGAGAATGAAAAGGCTTTTAAGCATCCGAAATATATATATATATAAAATCATGCCCGTGCCCTTCCCTCCCACGATGCCCCACAGTCCCCCAGTCGGAGGCTGTTCTTTGTTTTTACATGGTATTCTCACCAGGTTTGTTGCCTGTTTTCCTAATCCAAAATAGATCTGAAGTATCAGTTAGGAGGGGGGAGGGCAACAGTGATAGCAGCTCAAAGGGTGAATGGGACCAGGCAGTGGACAGAAGACCGAAACCTGTACAAAGAAGGCAGCAGGGCTCAGGGGCTAACACTTGGGAACTGTTCAGTAAAGACAAAGTCTTACACCATGCAGCTCTGCAAGCACTGATGTTGTTTGGTTTTGTACCCAGGAAGAAACTAAAAAGAATAAAAAGAAGTCTGAGACCACAAAAGACTTTCCCAAGTCCTGGTTGTTGAAAGCCCTCTTCAAAACTTTCTACGTCATCCTCCTGAAATCATTCCTGCTGAAGCTGGTGTATGACATCCTTGTGTTTCTGAATCCTCAGCTGCTGAAGTGAGTCCCCAGGCCCTGGGTTGTCCTTTCAGGGCCTCCTCTGCCACTCTGCTTTTTGCCCCTTGTATATGCAGGCAGGAGGCTATTATTAAGTTTCCATTTTTTTAAATGCTCATAATTTTCTTCAACCTTACAGCATTGTGTTCATGAAAAGCACAAGGCATTTTTCAAGATCTAAAATGATCTGAAAAATCACTTAGATCCTTTAGCCTCCCTCTTTTCCATGTCCTTCTCCTCATAGGAAGCCAGATGCTTCTTAGGGGTGCTTTCTTCTTAAACAGAACTTCTGTGAGCTGAGTCATGTCCAAAAGGTGGGCCTCATACCCCAGGAGAGGCTTGTACATAGTCTCTGTAACCTCATTGCTCCACAGTCAGGCATTCAGTGGGTGGTTTGGGTTAATCATGACAGGACTTCAGTCTGCCAGGATCTATGGAATGAACTATCCTCCAGGGGAAACCCTTCTAACTCACGCTGGATACATGTCCTAATTCCTTTCCAGGAATCAATCAACTTGCTACATAACAGCCTCTTTTACCAGAGGGTAGGGAAAGAGAGCATCAAAGAAAGCACTGCAGTGGCAGCTTTGTGGAGCACACGTTTTCCCGTCTCACGGTCATGGGTCCTCAACCCTTAGCCCTTGCTGCTCATCTCCAAAAAAGGCAAGAGCGCTGGCATGGCTGTGGAGCTCAGTCTTCCAAGAACATTGAACAATTCTGGTCACTTTTGTTACCAACAGGGTAGGATAGCGTAGCTGGCTGTGCACAAGCAGGGTGAAGAGCCCTCGGAGGCTTGATGGGCACCACTTACTTGGTTTTGCTCTGGCAGATTGCTGATCTCCTTTGCAAATGACCATGATATATATCTGTGGACTGGGTATCTCTATTCAATCCTCTTCTTCGCCGTGGCCTTCATCCAGTCTGTCTGCCTTCAGTATTACTTTAAACTGTGCTTTATGCTGGGCATGAAAGTACGGACCACCATCATGGCTTCTGTATATAAGAAGGTAAGTGGAATATGCCAGGCATCACCAAAGAAAATCCTCTTTGTAAACATGAGCATTTCTTCCAAGATTGAGGAAAATTTGGTGGAAATGATAACTGACCTCAACACTGGATTTTGGCTAAACATACAGCCTTCTTTAGATATTTCTTTGGAGACGAAAATGAAAAGTGTGTGTACAGACATAGAGCGTCTGTGTGTGGGGGGTGAGGTGCACTCCAGGGGAAAGCCGGCAAGCTGTTCTCTGTCCGGGATCTGCCTTTCAGCTTTGAAGGCTTGCATGCCATCCCTCTCTTCCTTCCTCTCTCCACAAGGTGACAACACCTTGGGACAGAATGTAAAGTCAGAAAAGAAGCTGGCCAAGGGCAGACTCTTAAAATCACCAACATTTAAACCAAATACTGCATGAAACTTGGCTCATAAGACCTGGTGTGTCTATCTCAAATCACAACTTTGCCATAGACTAGAACGCTCTGTGAACCAGGACTCCATCTCCCTGGACTGACTTTTGCCTAGCGACTTCTTTTTCTCAGTCTTGAGTAACGACCAACACTTCCTCTGCCTGATTCCTTTTTTGGATTTGTAAATACCTCACACTTGTTACTAAGCTCTGCAGACTTGGGAGCTATTCCATTTCCTTAAGATGATTTTGCCCATCTTCCCTCTGACACGTTGCTTTTAATATTTAACTTTCTCAGAGCAACTTTATTTCCCTCTGTCCTAGACACCAAGGTGAATTCTCATTTTTTCCCTTAAGAAATGAAAGTAGAGTCAAGTATATCTCAATTTAAAAAATAAATAAAAAGAAATGAAAATAGCGACTACAAGCCTGAGGAGAAAATTCATCCATTAGGAGATGATAATTTTTATAGGTCAGAACATCAGTCGGTTGCCTTTTCTTCCTCTTTTTCATCCACAACTGGAGTGTTCCATCATAGTGATTTCTCTGTTACAGTTCCTGATTTTATCCTTTGCTTTCCTCTCTTAAAACTCCAGTGTGTCTTTTGTCTTTCCTGAGTAGATGTTGACTCGTCGAGAGACCCAGAGAGGTGATCCAAATGTCTTTAGATCAGAAGTCTGGTCAAGTTCTTTGAACTCCCAGATACCCTCACACTGGAATTTGTCTTCACCAAAATTAAAATTTTAATCCCCTTATTCCTTCTGGAGATACTGTATTTCTGCTGGTTTGCAGGATATGAGGTCACTAACCAGGCTGTCTCAGACATTTCTATGAACATACACTTTTACAGTTGTGATGATTCATTTCCACTACTTTGATTCTTAATATTGATATATTCCAGGTTTTGCAACTGTTACAATCCATAAGGAATGTGTAAAATAGAGCCCTTAATGAGACCTTCATTCAAATAAATATTGCCACTAAAATAGAATTTTTTTAAAAGATTTTGTTTGATGTGGACCATTTTTAAAGTCTTTGTTGAATTTGTTACAGTATTGCTTCTGTTTTATGTTTTGTTTTTTTGGCCCCAAGGCATGTGGGATCTTAGCTCCCTGACCAGGGATTGAACCTGCACCCCGGGCATTGGAAGGCAGAGTCTTAACCACTGGACCACCAGGGAAGTCCCTAAAATAGAATTTAAAATTGACTAATTTTATATGTTTAGATTATGCTTCATTTATGAAACATTATGAAGCATTTTTTACATCCATTATCAATTCTTAGCCCTGGGAAGTAACTGCATTACCCCTATTTTACAGAGAAGTGGGGCTTAGATCATTTCAATGCCTAGAATCACATAGACAGGACCTGCCTCTAGACAAGGGCTATTGGGACTAAATTAATGACTTTTCCACTTTACAAAGATTTATTGAAAAAAGAAAAGTATAGTGATTACCTTGAAGGGTAATTAGATGTTACTTTTTGTTTTTGTTTTTCAATACCAAAGGGGAGACATAGCAGTGAAATGATGTCTCTAGAACCTTGGTAGCCTAATATTTTAGGAAATTTCCTTCTTTTTACTGTACAACCAAGAATCCTGATATATTCTAAAGACTTTATTGATGGATTAAGATGACAGTAGAGCTTCTAGGAGGAGGAAGAAGGTGATCTCTAGGGCCACTCATAGCCCATACACTGCCTTGTGGGAATTAGAAGAAGGCTTTCATTCCTCTGGAAAGATGTAGCCCACACCAGAGGGTGGCTTGGTGAGCGTAGTACAAGCTGGTTTCATGCAGCCACCCCCCACCCCCCAGCCCCTTGTCTGGGAGCATTTGTACAAGGCACTGCTGTAAGTGACAGACTGTGTGTCTCAGCCTTCTGATCTCTCTAACATGAGAACAAGAGGCTCATGCTGCAAGATTCAGGCATCTAGATATTGCCCTCAAATTCCTGACAATAAGTCATTTTGCTTCCAGTGTGTGAACCCCGCAGTTTTCCTCACCATTCTAAGATCTCTGTCCTCCTTGGGAATGGTTGCAACCTCCTCACAGTATGGCTCCAAATAACATTGCCACATTAAAGTCTGCAAGGCAAGAATGAATACGTGCTTCTTCCTTTCATCCCTCCATTCCTTCCATCTTTCAGTATTTGATTTCCCTACTGTGTGCATGTGAAAGCGGTAGTGAATTGGACAGATGTAGCCCTTGTCCTTACAGAGCTTACAACTGGTGGAGAAATAGAAAAACAAAATTACACAGTGCAGTGTGGTGAATGTAAGGGCAGAGGGGTGTTAGGGGCATACACAGGAGAAACATCTAAACTAAACTTGGGAGTCAGGGAAGTCTTCTGAGAAGAAGTTCCATCTAAGTTGACACTAAGAGATAAATAGGACTTTTCTGAGCAAAAAAAGTGTGTGTGGAGGAACAGATGTTGGGGAAGGTAGGAATAGCAGGAAAGAGTGGTCAAGAATGAGAGAACGCTGCGTGTAAGATTAAGTGACAAGAAGATCACAGCTCCTTGGAAAAATTGTGTCCATATGGAGCCCATCCTTCTACTGTCTTTCACTTCCTTCCTGAATTTCCCCTCTCACTCCCCAGTATCCTTGGCCCTGTCCAGGTGTCCCAATTCCAATCTTTGTTTTCAGGCGCTGACTCTATCCAACCAGGCCAGGAAGCAGTACACCATTGGAGAAACGGTGAACCTGATGTCTGTGGATGCCCAGAAGCTCATGGACGTGACCAGCTTCATCCACCTGCTGTGGTCAAATGTTCTACAGATTTCCTTGTCCATCTACTTCCTGTGGGCAGAGTTGGGACCCTCAGTCTTAGCAGGTGTCGGGGTGATGGTGCTCCTAATCCCAATTAATGGGGTAATTGCCACCAAGAATAGGGCTATTCAGGTAAAGAAACAGTCACTGGGGACATGTTTATGTTCTTCAAAGTCTAAAGTCTTTTACTTCCTCTATTCTGACTTGTGATTGGAGTTTGAGCAACGCAAAGCTGGTAGAAGACTTGCCACTGTCCCAGATGAACTTGGCTTTATCTTCCCTTTTCATCTTCTGACCACTCTTAGGGTTTATATACTCTGTCTTGATTCACATTCCTCATTGGAAAGAGAAGAGCCGCCCAGGGACCCTGCATATAACTCTTACACCCTGCTCCACTGGGCTGTTCTTAGCACAGGGATTATTGACCCTGTTTCTCCATCATAGCAATGCAAACCAACCACACAGAGCAGTCACATGAGCGACCCAAACTTTAGGCCTAAATCCTGGCAACCAACCCTGCTACCACCAGGCAGCAGGGCTCCATGTGGACAGTTGTTAGCTATGCCAGCAACCATATTTTGGATGGGTGAACTCAATGGTGTATGTCATTTAGTCCTTCATTTGTTTTGCATTCAGTTAATTGCAAATATTTAAAAAATATTGTTTGCATATCCTATTTTGGGGGGAACACAGAAGCAAATTAGACAAGGCTCTTGCTCTTGTGGAACTTAGGTTCTACTTGGGGTGGAGATTCAGGCCATAAACAAGTAAAAGCAAAGAAGGAAAATGTCAGTTATGATAAGTACTATGCAGAGAATTAAACAGGGTGATATGCTAGTGAGTGGGTGGGTGGCAGTTTTCGATTAGGGGATCAGGAAAGACCTCTGTGAGGAGGGGACATCGAGCTGAGCTCTGGACAGCAACAATCTGAATGTGAAGGAGGAAGCCATGGAAAAAACAACCTAGGAGGAGGGCACAGTCAGGCCAAGGCTGTTTGGGTTCAGAAAGAAGGTGGGTGTGGCAGGGGCGGGGAGGCAAGGAGGAGAGTGGGAGAGACACAGCCCATCACTGGGCACCTCAAGTGCTCACCAAGCGACAGCCACAGCACCACTGAGATTTAGTATCTGCAGCAAATCTGGACCCTCACGTGGAAGTGTGTTCTGTGTCTCACTTTTTCCTGGCAGGTTCAAAATATGAAGTATAAGGACAAACGTTTAAAGATCATGAATGAGGTTCTCAGTGGGATCAAGGTGAGTAGCTGAGTGTAGGTGACTCTCTGGGCACAATGACAGCAACAGTGGGTTCTTGGGCTTAACAAACCTGCTAGAGGTTGTGGACTCCTGCTTCTGGGCCTGTGATGTGTCCCGTGACTTCTGATTCATTAACCCAGAAGTCTCCTGTTTCTTCCCCTGGTACTCCTCTCAGGACGTCTTTTGATCATGATTTCTATTTAATTATGTTAAATGGCTTGTTTTGTTTTTGTATTTTACTGTAGAGATGGTCAAATGTGCACAAAAGTAAAGAGAATGGTTTAATGAAGCCCCATGTATTTATCATCCAGCTCCAGCAATTATCAGCATGACCTAACTTGTTTCATCTATATCCCCACTCCCCACTTCATGCCCTGCTAGATTATTTAAAATCAAATCTCAGATATTTTGTCATTTCATTTGTAAATACTGGGTATGTATTTCTAAAATAAGAACTTCATTTTTTAACATAACCACAATACCAATAGCATACCTGAAAAAAAAAAACCAACAGTCCTTTGATACCATTAAATGTCCCCAATTACCTCATACATGTCTTTTTAATTTAATTTTATTTTACCATTGGTTAGTTTGAATAAGGATCCAAAAACTGTCCACACATGGCAATTAGTTGATAGTGCTTTTAATCTACAGTAGTCATTTGGTCATTTTAGAGAAAACAAGTTGTCTTGTTCCAGTGTTTCTTGTAAATTGGTGGTTAGATCTAGAGGCTTGAGTATAGTTTGGCTTGTTTGTTTTTTGTGTTTGTTTGTTTGGGGTGGGGTTGAGGGGCAAGGATACTTTCAGAGAGTGCTTGCTTCCTAACTTAGCGATGATGAGTGTTTATGGGGTCCAGGCGTTGTCAGCCTGACTCATCCCTTATTGTGTTTCCTGCTGTTCTTTCACCCAGGGCAGTGATTTGTGGCCCTGGAAGCACATTTCAATCCCCTGGGAAGTTTGTAAACCCACTGAGGCTTGGGGCCTACTTCAAACCATTTTAATTGGACTCTCTGGGGGTGAGGCTCAGGCATATATATATGTGTGTGTGTGTGTGTGTGTGTGTATATATATATATATATATATAATTTTTTTTAAAGCTCGCTAAGTGATTCTAATATGCAGCCAAGGTTGAAAACCACTGTCATAAAAGTTTTAGCAGCCACTGATGATCATTGCCTTGTTCTATTATTTCATTAGTAGTTGCAAAATGGTGATGTTTTAATTCCATTATTCCTTTGGCATTGCTTAGCTGGAATTGTGTAATGAAGAATGATCTTTAATCACCTAGTTGGTTACCCTAAAATAAAGTTTGTACAGGATAGGCAGGATAAATACAAGCTCCTTTCCTCTATTTACTAGTTTTCAAAATAATGCATTTTCATCCTTCAAAGGTGACCAATAAATTTTTTTTAATATATACATTGTTTTTGAATTCATGGACTTTAATATTCCCCTAAACCTCTTGAAAATGAAAAAGAGGCCCCTTTGAACATCCTGATATTTCTCCACACAGAGCTCTATATGTCTTCTTGCCAATGTGGCAAAATGAAAGCATAGACCTGGTTTCGGGTCTCAGCTCTACCACTCGCTAGGGTGGTGGCTTTGGGCAAGTTACTTAGTCTCTCTCAACCTGTTTCCTTATTGTTAAAATGGATGCAGTAATTCTGTTAGAGTAGGTGGCTACCTCTTCCTGGTTTTCCCAGAACTTTCTGGGTTTAGCACTGAAAGCCCCATATCCTGGGCAACCTTTAATCCCAAGCAAAGTGGGACAGTTGGTCACACTTAGGACTGAGTAAGATAATGTATATAAAACGTTGTATACCTAGTAGTTGTCAACAAATACAAGTTACCTTTCTGTAATCACACTTTATAATCTGAATTTCTACTTCCCCAATTTTGGGGAGCATATCCTAAAACATGGGTGGATGTTATGCACCTGATGTCCTTTTGGGGCAACAGTGTAAGCTGTGCTCTTTTCTATCCCATTAGATCCTGAAATATTTTGCCTGGGAACCTTCATTCCAAAACCAAGTCCACGACCTTCGTAAGAAAGAACTCAGGAACCTGCTGACATTTGGGCAGTTGCAGTCTGTGATGATATTTCTCTTATACTTAACTCCGGTGCTGGTGAGTGACAGGAGTCAGTGGGCTGGGTCAGCTTCCTGGAGAAGAAGGTCTGTTTAGATAGACTGCCCGCACCTGTAGGCCTGACCCTGAAATCCAGGGGCTCATCAAGTCCTCATGCTGCTATTCCTACCTCATGTCCCCAAATCTAGTTTCACCCTTGTGCACAATTTGGTGGTCTTGTCGCCCAGAGCAAGTTTCCAGGGGGTTCAGCATGAATGTGGTATCCAGGCATGGTCTGCGTGGGAAGGCTTCTTATCTTCTTGGGGAGGCCACGTGGGTCTGTAGCGGAAGGAACACTGATAACAGGAGCCAGGAGACTCGAGCTCTGGTCCCAGCAATGCCATTAGTTGACTTTATGACCTCAGGCAATATATTTCCTCCTCTTCTGGGCTCAGGCTTCTCATCTGTAACATGGGAGGGTTGAGATAATCCCTAAGACTCCTTCAACCCTGGTACAGTACTGTGTTCCTGAGACTTAGAACAAGGCTGCTTGATCCCTTTTAGGAATAAATCACAGATGGCTTTGCTTTTCCAGGTGTCTGTGATCACATTTTCCGTTTACGTCCTGGTGGACAGCAATAATATTCTGGATGCAGAAAAGGCCTTCACCTCCATCACCCTCTTCAATATCCTGCGCTTCCCCATGAGCATGCTTCCCATGATGGTCTCCTCCATGCTCCAGGTGGGTAGGAACTCTCACTGCTAACTGATTAGCTCTGGTTAAAAGCCTTAGAGTCCAGAATGACTGGTCTGTCATATCTCATTTCTAGCTTCTGCTGGTGAACCTTCAATTAGAGAGATTTTTTTGGTCTCTGGAGACCAGAAGTTTGATTTAGTAAAATCACAAGCTCATTGAGCCCCAGTTTTTCTGACTATAAACTGAGGATAATCATCTCAGTCTCATCCGTCTCCTTGGGAGGTATTTATGTAGCATTAGGGAAATATGGCACAAAAGGAGAGAAAAGACTTCTCTTTGGATGAAGCCACATACATGGTGGTAAAACCAAATGCAATCTGGGAGCCTCAAGCTGTCAGAAAATGGGCCATAGGGAGTGTTTGGGTCCTGAAAACTGAGCACAGTCACTGAGATAGACCAGGTACTAGACCTCAGGAGGACGTGCATGGGGCAGGTGGCAGACTGGTGAGGCAGCCAGGATGACAAAGTGTGGCGACCTGCATTCATCCTGGAGGTGGCTGGCTTCAGACAGCTCAGGCCGTAGGAAGGACTGGGGTTTAGGAAAAGACCTCTCCCGGTACTGGAGGGTGTTAAGGAAGGCTGATAGATTCGGCTGATAAAGAAATAACATGCTCTTTTTAGATTCAGATAGTTCATCGCATAGAGAGCAAAAGCAGGATCAGCAGAGGTGACAGCTCCCTGCATAACAAAGGGGCCCGATGACCATGGCATGTGGGCAGTGAGGCACTGTATGGGTCATGGACTCAGTTAAAGAAGAACATGCCAGGGGCCTCCCTGGTGGCGCAGTGGTTGAGAGTCCGCCTGCCGATGCAGGGGATACGGGTTCGTGCCCCGGTCTGGGAGGATCCCATATGCCGCGGAGCGGCTGGGCCCGTGAGCCATGGCCGCTGGGCCTGCGCGTCCGGAGCCTGCGCGTCCGGAGCCTGTGCTCCGCAACGGGAGAGGCCACAACAGTGAGAGGCCCGCGTACCGCAAAAAAAAAAAAAAAAAAAAAGAAGAACATGCCAGGGGCCCAGTTACCAGAATCAGACAGAAGTTTTGTCTTAGAAGAAGGCAGAAGACAGTTTCTGGAACTAGGTCCAAAGAGCAGTAGAATTGACCTCCCCCCACTCACCACAGTGAGTTTTCTGAGGGGCTGAAATAGAGCATCTTAATTTCCCTCTGTTCAGAGTGGACTGGCCCCCAGGGCTGAGGTGTGGCTTAATCACACTGGGGAGGGGGGCCAAGGGTTGGGGGCCAGAGGTTCCAGGTGTGGCAAATAGCAAATCATGGGCAAGAAGCCTGGCAGGTTGACTATCTGCTTCCACATTCAAGGTTGATGACGAAGTCAAGCTCCTCTACTTGTGCTTGTCATTGAGGTTTTTTAATCTTTTATGTCCTTCTCTAGGCCAGTGTTTCCGTAGAACGGCTAGAGAAATATTTGGGAGGGGATGACTTGGACACATCTGCCATTCGACATGACTGCAATTTTGGTAAGTGAATTTGGAAGTTGCATCCCATATATATTCACAGTGCTGGCACCAGTACTCTGCAGCAAGAAACTGATGGAAAGGGAAAGCTAGGGGACTTACCTTGCACCTATATTTGCACAGTATGCGTACCGTTATTACTTAAATTATGCTTTCATTTAGAACAGATTGCTTAGCCAGATTGCCAAGCTAAGCTGGGGCAGCTATTCTGAGGATAAGCAGGGAATCCTGCAAAGGATCTAGAAAACAGAAGTCCGGATGGAGCCAAGCATGTGGAATTGGGAAGATAGGCTGGAGTGAAAGAACACACAAGTTCTAAAGGTTTAAGGATTGGGGGGCATCCATAGCCAGAAGGAGCAGTGGGTCTGGAATCCAGGGCAGGGAATGGCTGAGTTTATATTTGGAAGTGGAATTTATACAAGAGACTAGGCAACAGAGGGGCTGAGTTTATATTTGGAAGTGGAATTTATACAAGAGACTAGGCAACAGAGGGCCTGGGAATGTACCCAGACTGTCTGTAGATCAAGAATCTGGGCTACCAACAGGCTTGGGACTCCTAAGTAAAAAAAGGACATTGTATGCAGGCAACTCTTGGTCTCATCCCAGGAGCTTTCATTTGCCTCTTGTCAGCTCAGGAGTCAGCACCTGACAGAGGCAATCTTGGGCTCTGCTGGAGGAAGCAGTGAGGGACACCTGAAGGCTAAGAAAGGGCAGACAGACATGTGGGGACCTACATCTGACTTAAAGAGGGGACTTTTTCCCAACAGACAAAGCTGTGCAGTTTTCTGAGGCATCCTTTACCTGGGACCACGATTTGGAAGTCACAATCCAAGAGTGAGTTGCCTCCTTTTCCTCTTGCTGTTTTTTAGGATTCTCCTTGCTAGTCTTGTTATTGAAAAATTCCATGTAATATAATACATGGGGAAACGAGCTATGTGCATGTGTTCAGTTAGAGACTAGGGCAGGCTAAACTCCTGGAGGGATGAACTGACAGCAAAGATCCTGAGCCCCTGTCCCTGTAACTACATCTGCTACCCTGCTTTCCTACTGTGGGACAGTGCACATCCAGCTGAGAGCCTATGAAGACATTTATTCTCCAGACTGTGGATGGAGGTAGTGCAGGGTTGGCAGGTAGCCTAGGTCGCTGGGTATGGTAGTGGATACACACAAGAACCTGAACTCAATTTAAGTTCATTTATTCACTTAAAAATAGTAATCAAGAAAAATCTGCCTTCTTTGCCCAGAGTGGTTGTTGGGAGCTGCCTCTATAATCAACTTCAGATCTGGAATTTTTCATCTACATAACCCATTCTCACATTCCCCTGCCTTAAGCCAACCCTTTCTTGCCACATTGCTGCGTGTAATGTGTTCCTTAAGCACTGCATGTACTGGTACACCCAACTCAGCCACTGAGCACAGCACCACAGAGTACAGCAGGAGCCCAAGCAGGCCAGATTTTTTCTTCACAACTGAGTATACCTGATCATCTCCCTGCTACAACCAGAACTTTCCACATTTCTCTCCTATTCCTAGATCCTTTAACATGGACTCTGGAGCTTGCCCCAGCATGTGTCAGGCCAGAAGCCCCACCTCTGAACCCTCCCAACCTGAAAGCCTCACTTTGCAGAGAGCAGAGTGGACATAGCTCCCACTTCATTAGTAGTATAAGTCTGGAAGGAGTCCAGCTCAAGGGGCAGGTTCAGAAAGCCTGTGAACAGGTTCCCCATGTTCCTAATGTTCTAGGGACTCAAATAATAGGGCCAGAACAGAGAGTTTCCAGGAGCCTGGCCCAGTGTGGGCCCCTCCCCAGCCAGACTCAGCCAGATCTCCAGGGGGAGGGGAGCAGGGAATCTGTGCTTTCAGCAAGTGTTTTACTGAATGGTTATTCTCACTGAATGGCCAACTTGGGGATACATTAATCTGGTCCAGCCCCATTAGTTTAGAAATGAGAGTCCAGGAGAAGTGACCCTCCAAGATCACGCAGCTCGGCAGTGGCAGACTTGGGACTTGAACCAATAAGGTCTTGTTCAGTGGTACCACGTTGGTTCTAAAATAATTTTTCCAGTGAAAACTCACATTTGGCACAAACAACTTATATATGAGGGCTTACTCTCAAAACTCTTAGAGCAGAAAAAAAATCATTAGAGAAATACTTTGGAGTATTGTATATGCAAGACAAATTTTCCAATCTTAAGGGAAAATCTCCTAATAATCAGACTTCCTGTGGAGCGTCTGAGAAGTGGCTTGAACTTCTCCCGAACAACACCCCTCCACACACCCATCTCCTTCAAGTGCACTTCTCTCTTTCAGCGTGAACCTAGACATTATGCCAGGCCAACTGGTGGCTGTGCTGGGCACTGTGGGCTCTGGGAAATCCTCCTTGATGTCAGCCATGCTGGGAGAAATGGAAAATGTCCATGGGCACATCACAGTCAAGGTGAGAAGGAATGCCAAGAAGAAGACTTCTGACACTCAGATGTGGTCTCTTGGCGCTGCCTTCTCATTGGGAGAATGAACTAGAATCTGATAACTACTCCTGTCATGTTGCTGTAGGTGAGGTCGTGGAGACATCTGGGAGACTTGTAAATGGTAGATTCTTTGCCCCACCCCACATATATAATCATTTTCTGGGGTAGATTCTAAAAACCTGCATTTTTAATGAGCTCCCCAGGTGATTCTCATATGCATACTAAAGTTTGAAAACTTGAATAGAGATGTCTTCTATCAAAGTATAGGTAATTCTACTATATCTGTGTTTCTGAAAACCTCACGTTCTGCAAAACTGTACAATAAAAATAATAGACCTGGGGGAAAGAGTTGGAACAGATCATTAAAAACATATGTAACTTTGTAAACAGGGTAGCAACAAAAACAACAACAGCAATAACAATAAAAACAGTAGCACTGTAAAATCTCCACTGACAATTACACCCAGCTTCACAATTAGTTCTGGGCCTCTCACCTCTTCCTTTGAGAGCTGGGTGTTTGAGGGCACTTGCTTCCAGTGCAAAAACATGACATAGAGTATAGATGTCATCAATTATAATTTTTTTAAATAGAGAGGAAATGTTTTCATGGCATCTCCATCAGTACTGTCAGCTTCCCCAGAGAGCTAAATTTAGGGGAAATTATAGGTATCTGGAATCATTTAACCAGCCACTACTCGCACCAAAAAGAGGCACGTCTATAGATTTTTAGCTTTTCTTAAGATCTTCATATATTGCTAAGCCTTTCTTCTTAATTATAAGAAAGCTTGCCCCTAATTGCTTTACACTGACATGCTTGGAAAAATTTTAAGAACCAACACTTCTTCCACATTATACTGACATTATTCCCTGATTTACTGATTACTAATGAGATAATTTGCATTAAATAAACATGCAGTGTAGCAGAGCAGACTCTACAGATTGAACTCTGCCTCCTAACTCCTTTCAGGAAGCGTTTTCTTGCTAACTCATAACTGAGTTTGTCCTCAAACACAGGCATTTATCAGGCTCCATCTCTCATTTGACACGATCTGTTTCGTGCATCAGCCTGGAACCCAAATTTCAATCTCTTAGTTGTTGCTTCCTAAGATGTTGTCTATACCATTCCCCCATCAGTGTTAGCCCTCTGTTGGTCCTAGTCAACTCTCTGGGGTCTGACTAAAACCCTGTTCTAGAAGCAGCACGTGCAGTCATCCTCCATTTTGGGGATCATGGCTAGAGAGTGATAGTCCAAAAAAGGAGACTTTAAATGATGCATAGGATATTGAATCTTTCTTCCTGGATGGTGCAATAAATACATGCACCTTTATAAATATCAATTGCTCGGTCAGCCTGACATACATTTTTTAAAAATCTACATTCCATTTGTTCCTCCCAACTCCTGCCACCCCCTCCTTCAACACTGCATTCCCAGAGGAACAAAACTGTCATATGGTCTGACCCTTCCCATCCTAGGGCACTGTAGCCTATGTCCCGCAGCAGTCCTGGATCCAGAACGGCACTATAAAGGACAACATCCTTTTTGGGTCGGAGTTGGATGAAAAGAAATACCAGCAAGTTCTGGAGGCCTGTGCTCTCTTCCCCGACTTGGAAGTGCTGCCTGGGGGAGACCTGGCTGAGATTGGAGAGAAGGTACTTGTGACACCAAGGGGCCTTGAAGGGTGAAGAAATAGTGAAGGAAAAGAGTAAGGGTGGTGAAGAAGTACATGACAGTAAAATAGTTGATCAATTTTGATGGTCAAGCCTGGAACAAACACCAGAAAACATGAGTTTGCACAATATTTTGTGCAAATAACTCAGAAATTTAAAATTTTGTACCTAGAAGCAAATATAGGAACTGTGTAATCTAAAGGAGAGATGACGAGGCTAGGACCTGAGAGGTTAACTAAGAAGCAGCTGACCCAAATTTGACCTCACAGGTGGAGGGCCAGAGGCAGACCAGAGCCTAGTTGTCCTGACTCTACTTCTGTATACCATTGAGGACCAGAGTATTGTTCTAATAATCTGCTTTGAACACATAGACATTTAGAGTATATTATTTTCTCATGTTGTCAAATGCCTTTCTTAAAAATTAATTTTTAATGACTGTTTTGAATTATATGAATATAGTATAATTTGTTTAGAAGTCCCTGATTACTACATATTTGGGATGTTTTTATACTCTTTCCCCATTACTAAACATGAATATAGTAGTTTTTTGGGGAAAGATCTTGAGATGTTAGAAGACTAGTGAAGATATAGCTCTAGAATGATTTTGTTCATTAATTCAGCATATTTTTATTGAGTACCTACTATGTGCCACACACTATTTTAAGTGCTGGAGTTACATCCACGAACAGACAAAAATCTACCCTGATATAGCTCTACATTCTCATGAGGAGGAAGCAACAACAAGAAAATAAGTAAATTATATGATATAAAATGGTAAGTTGGCCATGCTTTTAATTATTGGGCCTAAAGTTATTTATTTGAATCAAAGATATTTATTTGTATAAAGGAACTTGTGTTACTGAACTGCACTTGGGTCTGGCTGCCCACCACACAGCACAGCCAATCTACTGACGTTGGGTTGTGGTGAAGGAAAGTACAGTGTTTATTGCAGGGCCCAGCAAGGAGAATGGTCAGCTCATGCTCAAAAGACCCAAACTCCTCAATGGCTTTCAGGGAATGTTTTTTTTATTATCATTATTTTAAAATATTTATTTATTTATTGGCTGTGTTGGGTGTTAGTTGTGGCATGCGTGATCTTTCGTTGTGGCGCGTGTGCAGGCTTCTCTCTAGTTGTGGCACGTGGGCTCCAGAGCATATGAGCTCTGTAATTGTGGCACATGGGCGCTTTAGTTGTGGCCCGTGGGCTTAGTTCCCCTGCAGCATGTGGGATCTTAGTTCCCCAACCAGGGATCGAACTGGTGTCCCCTGCATTGCAATAGAGACTTTTTTTTCTTTTAACATCTTTATTGCAGTATAATTGCTTTACAATGGTGTGTTACTTTCTGCTTCATAACAAAGAGAATCAGCTATACATATACATATATCCCCATATCTCCTCCCTCATGCATCACCCTCCCACCCTCCCTATCCCAGCCCTCTAGGTGGTCAAAAAGCACTGAGCTGATGTGCGTGTTTCCTACTAGCTATCTATTTTACATTTGGTAGTGTATATATGTCCATACCACTCTCTAACTTCGTCCCAGCTTACCTTCACCCTCCCCGTATCCTCAAGTTCATTCTCTCTGTCTGCGTCTTTATTCCTATCCTGCCCCTACGTTCTTCAGAACCATTTGTTTTAGATACCATATATATGTGTTACCGTACGGTATTTGTTTTTCTCTTTCTGACTTACTTCACACTGTATGACAAACTCTAGGTCCATCCACCTCACTACAAATAACTCAGTTTTGTTTCTTTTTATGGCTGAGTAATATTCCATTGTACATATGTGCCACATCTTCTTTATCCATTCATCTGTCAGTGGACACTTAGGTTGCTTCCACGTCCTGGCTATTGTAAATAGAGCTGCAATGAACATTGTGGTACATGACTCTTTTTGAATTATGGTTTTCTCAGGGTATATGTCCAGTAGTGGGATTCCTGGGTCGTATGGTAGTTCTATTTTTAGTTTTTTAGGAACCTCCATACTGTTCTCCATAGTGGTTGTATCAATTTACATTCGCACCAACAGTGCAAGAGGGTTCCCTTTTCTCCACACCCTCTACGGCATTTATTGTTTGTAGATTTTTTTTCTTTTTTTTTAAAACATCTTTATTGGAGTATAATTGCTTTACAATGGTGTGTTACTGTTTCATAATAAAGTGAATCAGTTATACATATACATATGTTCCCATATCGCTTCCCTCTTGCATCTCCTTCCTTCCCACCCTCTCTATCCCCCCCTCTAGGTGGTCACAAAGCACCGAGCTGATCTCCCTGTGCTATGTGGCTACTTCCCACTAGCTATCTATTTTACGTTTGGTAGTGTATATATGTCCATGCCACTCTCTCACTTTGTCACAGCTTACCCTTCCCCTCCCCATATCATCAAGTCCATTTTCTAGTAGGTCTGTGTCTTTATTCCTGTCTTACCCCTAGGTTCTTCATGACATTTTTTTTCTTAGATTCCATATATATGTGTTAGCATACGGTATTTGTCTTTCTCTTTCTGACTTACTTCACTCTGTATGACAGACTCTAGGTCCATCCACCTCACTACAAATAACTCAATTTCATTTCTTTTTATGGCTGAGTAATATTCCATTTTATATATGCACCACATCTTCTTTATTCATTCATCCGATGATGGACACTTAGGTTGCTTCCATCTCCTGGCTATTGTAAATAGAGCTGCAATGAACATTTTGGAACATGACTCTTTTTGAATTATGGTTTTCTCAGGGTATATGCCCAGTAGTGGGATTGCTGGGTCATATGGTAGTTCTATTTTTAGTTTTTTAAGGAACCTCCATACTGTTCTCCATAGTGGCTGTACCAATTCACATTCCCACCAGCAGTGCAAGAGTGTTCCCTTTTCTCCACACCCTCTCCAACATTTATTGTTTCTAGATTTTTTGATGATGGCCATTCTGACCTGTGTGAGATATCTCATTGTAGTTTTTTTTTTTTTTTTACTTTCTGCTTTATAACAAAGTGAATCAGTTATACATATACACATGTTCCCATATACCTTCCCTCTTGCGTCTCCCTCCCTCCCACCCTCCCTATCCCATCGCTCCAGGAGGTCACAAAGCACCGAGCTGATCTCCCTGTGCTCTGCGGCTGCTTCCCACTAGCTATCTACCTTACGTTTGGTAGTGTATATATGTCCATGCCTCTCTCTCACTTCGTCACAGCTTACTCTGCCCCCTCCCCATATCCTCAAATCCATTTTCTAGTAGGTCTGTGTCTTTATTTCTGTCTTACCACTAGGTTCTTCATGACATTTTTTTTCTTAAATTCCATATATATGTGTTAGCATACAGTATTTGTCTTTCTCTTTCTGACTTACTTCACTCTGTATGACAGACTCTAGGTCCATCCACCTCATTACAAATAGCTCAATTTCGTTTCTTTTTATGGCTGAGTAATATTCCATTGTATTTATGTGCCACATCTTCTTTATCCATTCATCTGACGATGGACACTTAGGTTGTTTCCATCTCCTGGCTATTGTAAATAGAGCTGCAATGAACATTTTGGTACATGACTCTTTTTGAATTATGGTTTTCTCAGGGCGTATGCCCAGTAGTGGGATTGCTGGGTCGTATGGTAGTTCTATTTGTAGTTTTTTAAAGGAATCTCCATACTGTTCTCCATAGTGGCTGTACCAATTCACATTCACACCAGCAGTGCAAGAGTGTTCGCTTTTCTCCACACCCTCTCCAGCATTTATTGTTTCTAGATTTCTTGATGATGGCCATTCTGACTGGTGTGAGATGATATCTCATTGTAGTTTTGATTTGCATTTCTCTAATGATTAATGATGTTGAGCATTCTTTCATGTGTTTGTTGGCAGTCTGTATATCTTCTTTGGAGAAATGCCTATTTAAGTCTTCTGCCCATTTTTGGATTGGATTGTTTTTTTGCTATTGAGCTGCATGAGCTGCTTATAAATTTTGGAGATTAATCCTTTGTCAGTTGCTTCATTTGCAAATATTTTCTCCCATTCTGACGGTTCTCTTTTGGTCTTGTTTATGGTTTCCTTTGCTGTGCAAAAGCTTTGAGGTTTCATTAGGTCCCATTTGTTTATCTTTGTTTTTATTTCCATTTCTCTAGGACGTGGGTCCAAAAGGATCTTGCCGTGATTTATGTCATAGACTGTTCTGCCTATGTTTTCCTCTAAGAGTTTGATAGTTTCTGGCCTTACATTTAGGTCTTTAATCCATTTTGAGTTTATTTTGTGTATGGTGTTAGGGAATGATCTAATCTCATACTTTAACATGTCCCTGTCCAGTTTTCCCAGCACCACTTATTGAAGAGGCTGTCCTTTCTCCACTGTACATTCCTGCCTCCTTTATCAAAGATAAGTTGACCATATGTGCGTGGGTTTATCTCTGGGCTTTCTATCCTGTTCCATTGATCTATCTTTCTGTTTTTGTGCCAGTACCACACTGTCTTGATTACTGTAGCTTTGTAGTATAGTCTGAAGTCAGGGAGCCTGAATCCTCCAGCTCCGTTTTTCGTTCTCAAGATTGCTTTGGCTATTCGGGGTCTTTTGGTTTTCCAAACACATTGTGAAATTTTTTGTTCTAGTTCTGTGAAAAATGCCAGTGGTAGTTTGATAGGGATTGCATTGAATCTGTAGATTGCTTTGGGTAGTAGAGTCATTTTCACAATATTGATTCTTCCAATCCAGGAGCATGGTATATCTCGCCATCTATTTGTATCATCTTTAATTTCTTTCATCAGTGTCTTATAATTTTCTGCATACAGGTCTTTTGTCTCCTTAGGTAGGTTTATTCCTAGATATTTTATTCTTTTTGTTGCAATGGTAAATGGGAGTGTTTTCTTGATTTCATTTTCAGATTTTTCATCATTAGTGTACAGGAATGCCAGAGATTTCTGTGCATTAATTTTGTATCCTGCTACTTTACCAAATTCATTGATTAGCTCTAGTAGTTATCTAGTAGCATCTTTAGGATTCTCTATGTATAGTATCATGTCATCTGCAAACAGTGACAGCTTTACTTCTTCTTTTCCAATTTGGATTCCTTTTATTTCCTTTTCTTCTCTGATTGCTGTGGCTAAAACTTCCAAAACTATGTTGAATAAGAGTGGTGAGAGTGGGCAGCCTTGTCTTGTTCCTGATCTTAGTGGAAATGGTTTCAGTTTTTCACCATTGAGGACAATGTTGGCTGTGGGTTTGTCATATATGGCCTTTATTATGTTGAGGAAAGTTCCCTCTATGCCTACTTTCTGCAGGGTTTTTATCATAAATCGCTGTTGAATTTTGTCGAAAGCTTTCTCTGCATCTATTGAGATGATCATATGGTTTTTCTCCTTCAACTTGTTAATATGGTGTATCACATTGATTGATTTGCGTATATTGAAGAATCCTTGCATTCCTGGAATAAACCCCACTTTAATCCATTTTGAGCTTATTTTTGTGTATGGTGTTAGGAGTGCTCTAATCTCATACTTTCATATGTACCTGTCCAGTTTGCCCAGCACCACTTACTGAAGAGGCTGTCCTTTCTCCACTGTACATTCCTGCCTCCTTTATCAAAGATAAGGTGACCATATGTGCGTGGGTTTATCTCTGGGCTTTCTATCCTGTTCCATTGATCTATATTTCTGTGTTTGCGCCAGTACCATACTGTCTTGATTACTGTAGCTTTATAGTATAGTCTGAAGTCAGGGAGCCTGATTCCCCCAGCTCTGTTTTTCTTTCTCAAGATTGCTTTGGCTATTCGGGGTCTTTTGTGTTTCCATACAAATTGTGAAATCTTTTGTTCTAGTTCTGTAAAAAATGCCAGTGGTCGTTTGACAGGGATTGCATTGAATCTGTAGATTGCTTTGGGTAGTAGAGACATTTTCACAATGTTGATTCTTCCAATCCAAGAGCATGGTATATCTCTCCATCTGTTTGTATCATCTTTAATTTCTTTCATCAGTGTCTTCATAATTTTCTGCATATAGGTCTTTTGTCTCCTTAAGTAGGTTTATTCCTAGATATTTTGCTCTTTTTGTTGCAATGGTAAATGGGAGTGTTTCCTTAATTTCTCTTTCTGATTTTTCATCATTAGTGTATAGGAATGCCAGAGATTTTTGTGCATTAATTTTGTATCCTGCTAGTTTACGAAATTCAGTGATTAGCTCTAGTAGTTTTCTGGTAGCGTCTTTAGCATTTTCTATGTATAGTATCATGTCATCTGCAAACAGTGACAGCTTTACTTCTCCTTTTCCGATTTGGATTCCTTTTATTTCCTTTTTTTCTCTGATTGCTGTGGCTAAAACTTCCAAAACTATGTTGAGTAAGAGTGGTGAGAGTGGGCAACCTTGTCTTGTTCCTGATCTTAGTGGAAATGATTTCAGTTTTTCACCATTGAGCATGATGTTGGCTGTGGGTTTGTCATATATGGCCTTTATTATGTTGAGGAAAGTTCCCTCTATACCTACTTTCTGCAGGGTTTTTATCATAAATGGGTGTTGAATTTTGTCAAAAGCCTTCTCTGCATCGATTGAGATGATCATATGGTTTCTCTCCTTCAATTTCTTAATATAGTGTATCATGTTGATTGATTTGCGGATATTGAAGAATCCTTGTATTTCTGGCATAAACCCTACTTGATCATGGTGTATGATCCTTTTAATGTGCTGTTGGATTCTGTTTGCTAGTATTTTGTTGAGGACTTTTGCATCGAATTCATCAGTGATACTGGCCTGTAGTTTTCTTTCTTTGTGACATCTTTGTCTGGTTTTGGTATCAGGGTGATGGTGGCCTCTTAGAATGAGTTTGGGAGTGTTCCTCCCTCTGCTATATTTTGGAAGAGTTTCAGAAGGATAGGTGTTAGCTCTTCTCTAAATGTTTGAAAGAATTCACCTGTGAAGCCATCTGGTCCTGGGCTTTTGTTTGTTGGAAGATTTTTTTTTTTTTTTTTTTTTTTTTGCGGTATGCGGGCCTCTCACTGTTGTGGCCTCCCCCGTTGCGGAGCACAGGCTCCGGACGCGCAGGCTCAGCGGCCATGGCTCACGGGCCCAGCCGCTCCGCGGCATATGGGATCCTCCCAGACCGGGGCACGAACCCGTATCCCCTGCATCGGCAGGCGGACTCTCAACCACTTGCGCCACCAGGGAGGCCCTGTTTGTTGGAAGATTTTTAATCACAGTTTCAATTTCAGTGCTTGTGATCAGTCTGTTCATATTTTCTATTACTTCCTGATTCAGTCTTGGCAGGTTGTGCATTTCTAAGAATTTGTCCATTTCTTCCAGGTTGTCCATTTTTTTGGCATATAGTTGCTTGTAGTAATCTCTCATGATCCTTTGTATTTCTGCAGTGTCAGTTGTTACTTCTTTTTCATTTCTAATTCTATTGATTTGAGTCTTCTCCCTTTTTTTCTTGATGAGTCTGGCTAATGGTTTATCAATTTGTTTATCTTCTCAAAGAACCAACTTTTAGTTTTATTGATCTTTGCTATCGTTTCCTTCATTTTTTCATTTATTTCTGATCTGATCTTTATGATTTCTTTCCTTCTGTTAACTTTGAGGTTTTTTTTGTTCTTCTTTCCCTAATTGCTTTAGGTACAAGGTTAGGTTGTTTATTCGAGAGTTTCCTGTTTCTTAAGGTAGAATTGTATTGCTATAAAGTTCCCTGTTAGAACTGCTTTTGCTGCATCCCACAGGTTTTGGGTTGTCGTGTCTCCATTGTATTTGTTTCTAGGTATTTTTTGATTTCCTCTTTGATTTCTTCAGTGATCACTTCGTTGTTAAGTAGTGTATTGTTTAGCCTCCATGTATTTGTATTTTTTACAGATCTTATCCTGTAATTGATATCTAGTCTCATAGCATTGTGGTCAGAAAAGATACTTGATACAATTTCAATTTTCTTAAATTTACCAAGGCTTGATTTGTGACCCAAGATATGATGTATCCTGGAGAATGTTCCATGAGCACTTGAGAAAAATGTGTATTCTGTTGTTTTTGGATGGAATGTCCTATAAATATCAATTAAGTCCATCTTGTTTAATGTATCATTTAAAGCTTATGTTTCCTTATTTATTTTCATTTTGGATGATCTGTCGATTGGTGAAAGTGGGGTGTTAAAGTCCCTTACTATGAATGTGTTACTGTCGATTTCCACTTTTATGGCTGTTAGTATTCGCGTTATGTATTGAGGTGCTCCTATATTGGGTGCATAAATATTTATAATTGTTATATCTTCTTCCTGGATTGATCCCTTGATCATTATGTAGTGTCCTTCTTTGTCTTTTGTAATGTCTTTATTTTAAAGTCTGTGTTGCCTTATATGAGAATTGCTACTCCAGCTTTCTTTTGATTTCCATTTGCATGGAATATCTTTTTCCATCCCCTCACTTTCAGTCTGTATGTGTCCCTAGGTCTCAAGTGGGTCTCTTGTAGACAACATATATATGGGTCTTGTTTTTGTATCCATTCAGCCAATCTGTGCCTTTTGCTGGGAGCATTTAATCCTTTTACATTTAAGGTAATCGATATGTATGTTCCTATTCCCGTTTTCTTAATTGTTTTGGGTTTGCTATTGTAGGTCTTTTCCTTCTCTTGTGTTTCTTGCCTAGAGAAGTTCCTTTAGCATTTGTTGTAAAGCTGGTTTGGTGGTGCTGAACTCTCTCAGCTTTTGCTTGTCTGTAAACGTTTTAATTTCTCCATCAAATCTGAATGAGATCCTTGCTGGGTAGAGTAATCTTGGTTGCAGGTTTTTCTCCTTCATCACTTTAAATATGTCCTGCCACTCCCTTCTGGCTTGCAGAGTTTCTGCTGAAAGATCAGCTGTTAAACTTATGGGGATTCCCTTGTGTGTTATTTGTTTTTTCCTTGCTGCTTTTAATATGTTTTCTTTGTATTTAATTTTTGATAGTTTGATTAATATGCGTCTTGGTGTGTTTCTCCTTGGATTTATCCTGTATGGGACTCTCTGTGCCTCCTGGACTTGATTAACTATTTCCTTTCCCATATTAGGGAAGTTTTCAACTATAATCTCTTCAAATATTTTCTCAGTCCCTTTCTTTTTCTCTTCTTCTTCTGGGACCCCGATAATTCGAATGTTGGTGCATTTAATGTTGTCCCAGAGGTCTCTGAAACTGTCCTCAGTTCTTTTCATTCTTTTTTCTTTATTCTGCTCTGCAGTAGGTATTTCCACTATTTTATCTTCCAGGTCACTTACCCGTTCTTCTGCCTCAGTTATTCTGCTATTGATCCCTTCTAGAGTATTTTTAATTTCATTTTTTGTGTTGTTTATCGTTGCTGTTTCCTCTTTAGTTCTTCTAGGTCCTTGTTAAATGTTTCTTGCATTTTCTCTATTCTATTTCCAAGATTTTGGATCATCTTTACTCTCATTATTCTGAATTCTTTTTTGGGTAGACTACCTATTTCCTCTTCATTTGTTAGGTCTGGTGGGTTTTTAACTTGCTCCTTCATCTGCTGTGTGTTTTTCTGTCTTCTCATTTTGCTTATGTTACTGTGTTTGGGGTCTCCTTTTTGCAGGCTGCAGGGTCGTAGTTCCCATTGTTTTTGGTGTCTGTCCCCAGTGGCTAAAGTTGGTTCAGTGGGTTGTGTAGGTTTCCTGGTGGAGGGGACTAGTGCCTGTGTTCTGGTGGATGAGGCTGGATCTTGTCTTTCTGGTGGGCAGATCCACGTCTGGTGGTGTGTCTTGGTGTTTCTGTGGCCTTATTATGTTTTTAGGCAGCCTCTCTGCTAATGGGTGGGGTTGTGTTCCTGTCTTGCTCGTTGTTTGGCATAGGGTTTCCAGCACTGTAGCTTGCTGGTTGTTGAGTGAAGCTGGGTGTTGCTATTGAGATGGAGATCTCTGGGAGGTTTTCACCATTTGATATTATGTGGAGCTGGGAGGTCTCTTGTGGACCAGTGTCCTGAAGTTGGCTCTCCGACGTCAGAGGCACAGCACTGACTCCTGGCTGCAGAACCAACAGCCCTTCATCCACATGGCTCAGAGCTCAAAGATTTTGAAAGACGGCTTTGGCCTCCTGGGATCACCCCCTTCTAAGCTTTGTAAGTTCCATGTTAATTAGTTTGGTTTATCCATCTGTATCTGAGGCGCAGGTTCATTGCTGCTGTTCAGGAAGGTGGATGAAAACAAGAAGAGTTCATCCGAGACTTCAGATCTATGAAGTAAGCATGTTCTTCTCAGTGCGCTGGGATTTGACTTCAGGATATCTGACTCCAATTCCGGTACTCAAGGACTAAAGGATGCCACCTCTCCTTGACGTTGGAGACTTTAGGGAAATAGCTTTCTGACGTTGCATTCCAAGGTTTGGCCCCTGTAAAGCGGCATCCCCTGGAATTACTCTTATTTCTGTTACAAAGAGGGACAGCCCAATGAAAGCAATGCACAGGGCAAGGTCTGAGGAAAGGGCACAGAATTTCTGTGTTCTCTCTGAGCAAGCCACTCTCCCCCAGCCTCCAAGCCTTCATCTGTTTGTAGATTTTTTGATAATGGCCATTCTGACTGGTGTGAGGTGATATCTCATTGCAGTTTTGATTTGCATTTCTCTAATGATTAATGATGTTGAGCATTCTTTCATGTGTTTGTTGGCAATCTGTATATCTTCTTTGGAGAAATGTCTTTCTAGGTCTTCTGCCCATTTTTGGTTTGGTTTGTTTGTTTTTTTGATATCGAGCTGCATGAGCTGCTTGTAAATGTTGGAGATTAATCTTTTGTCCATTGCTTCATTTGCAAATATTTTCTCGCATTCTGAGGGTTGTCTTTTCTTCTTGTTTATGGTTTCCTTTGTTGTGAAAAAGCTTTTAAGTTTCATTACATCCCATTTTTTTATTTATGTTTTTATTTCCATTTCTCTAGGAGGTGGGTCAAAAGGGTCTTGCTGTGATTTATGTCATAGAGTGTTCTGCCTATGTTTTCCTCTAAGAGTTTTATAGTGTCTGGCCTTACATTTAGGTCTTTAATCCATTTTGAGTTTATTTTTGTGTATGGTGTTAGGAGTGCTCTAATTTCATTCTTTTACATGTAGCTGTCCAGTTTTCCCAGCCCACTTATTGAAGAGCCTATCTTTTCTCCATTGTATGTTCTTGCCTCCTTTATCAAAAATAAGGTGACCATATGTGTGTGGGTTTATCTCTGGGCTTTCTATCTTGTTCCATTGATCTATATTTCTGTTTTTGTGCCAGTACCTTACTCTCTTGATTAATGTAGATTTGTAGTATAGTTTGAACTCAGGAAGCCTGATTCCTCCAGCTCCGTTTTTCCTTCTCAAGATTGCTTTGGCTGTCTGGGGTCTTTTGAGTTTCTGTACAAATTGTGAAATTTTTTCTTCTAATTCTGTGAAAAATGCCATTGGTAGTTTGATAGGGATTGCATTGAATCTGTAGATTGCTTTGGGGAGTATAGTCATTTTCACAATGTTGATTCTTCCAATCCAAGAACATGGTATATCTCTCCATCTGTTTGTATCATCTTTAATTTCTTTCATCAGTGTCTTTTTTTTTTTTTTTTTTTTACAAATTTAATCAGTTATACATATACATATGTTCCCATATCCCCTCCCTTTTGCGTCTCCCTCCCACCCTCCCTATCCCACCCCTCCAGGCGGTCACAAAGAACCGAGCTGATCTCCCTGTGCTATGCGGCTGCTTCCCACTAGCTATCTACCTTACGTTTGGTAGTGTATATATGTCCATGCCGCTCTTTCACTTTGTCACAGCTTACCCTTCCCCCTCCCCATATCCTTAAGTCCATGCTCTAGTAGGTCTGTGTCTTTATTCCTGTCTTACCCCTATGTTCTTGATGACATTTTTTTCTTAAATTCCATATATATGTGTCAGCATACAGTATTTGTCTTTCTCTTTCTGACTTACTTCACTCTGTATGACAGACTCTAGGTCCATCCACCTCATTACAAATAGCTCAATTTCATTTCTTTTTATGGCTGAGTAATATTCCATTGTATATATGTGCCACATCTTCTTTATCCATTCATCCAATGATGGACACTTAGGTTGTTTCCATCTCCGGGCTATTGTAAATAGGGCTGCTATGAACATTTTGGTACATGTCTCTTTTTGAATTATGGTTTTCTCAGGGTATATGCCCAGTAGTGGGATTGCTGGGTCATATGGTAGTTCTATTTGTAGTTTTTTAAGGAACCTCCATACCGTTCTCCATAGTGGCTGTACCAATTCACATTCCCACCAGCAGTGCAAGAGTGTTCCCTTTTTTCCACACCCTCTCCAGCATTTATTGTTTCTAGATTTTTTGATGATGGCCATTCTGACTGGTGTGAGATGATATCTCATTGTAGTTTTGATTTGCATTTCTCTAATGAGTAAAGATGTTGAGCATCCTTTCATGTGTTTGTTAGCTGTCTGTATATCTTTTGTGGAGAAATGTCTATTTAGGTCTTCTGCCCATTTTTGGATTGGGTTGTTTGTTTTTTTGCTATTGAGCTGCATGAGCTGCTTATAAATTTTGGAGATTAATCCTTTGTCAGTTGCTTCATTTGCAAATATTTTCTCCCATTCTGAGGGTTGTCTTTTCGTCTTGTTTATGGTTTCCTTTGCTGTGCAAAAGCTTTGAAGTTTCATTAGGTCCTATGTGTTTATTTTTGTCTTTATTTCCATTTCTCTAGGAGGTGGGTCAAAAAGGATCTTGCTGTGATTTATGTCATAGAGTGTTCTGCCTATGTTTTCCTCTAGGAGTTTGATAGTGTCTGGCCTTACATTTAGGTCTTTAATCCATTTTGAGCTTATTTTTGTGTATGGTGTTAGGGAGTGATCTAATCTCATACTTTTACATGTCCCTGTCCAGTTTTCCCAGCACCACTTATTGAAGAGACTGTCCTTTCCCACTGTACATTCCTGCCTCCTTTATCAAAGATAAGGTAACCATATGTCCGTGGGTTTATCTCTGGGCTTTCTATCCTGTTCCATTGATCTATCTTTCTGTTTTTGTGCCAGTACCATACTGTCTTGATTACTGTAGCTTTGTAGTATAGTCTGAAGTCAGGGAGCCTGATTCCTCCAGCTCCGTTTTTCGTTCTCAAGATTGCTTTGGCTATTCGGGGTCTTTTGTGTTTCCATACAAATTGTGAAATTTTTTGTTCTAGTTCTGTGAAAAATGCCAGTGGTAGTTTGATAGGGATTGCATTGAATCTGTAGATTGCTTTGGGTAGTAGAGTCATTTTCACAATGTTGATTCTTCCAATCCAAGAACATGGTACATCTCTCCATCTATTTGTATCATCTTTAATTTCTTTCATCAGTGTCTTATAATTTTCTACATACAGGTCTTTTGTCTCCTTAGGTAGGTTTATTCCTAGATATTTTATTCTTTTTGTTGCAATGGTAAATGGGAGTGTTTCCTTGATTTCACTTTCAGATTTTTCATCATTAGTATATAGGAATGCCAGGGATTTCTGTGCATTAATTTTGTATCCTGCAACTTTACCAAATTCATTGATTAGCTCTAGTAGTTTTCTGGTAGCATCTTTAGGATTCTCTATGTATAGTATCATGTCATCTGCAAACAGTGACAGCTTTACTTCTTCTTTTCCAATTTGGATTCCTTTTATTTCCTTTTCTTCTCTGATTGCTGTGGCTAAAACTTCCAAAACTATGTTGAATAAGAGTGGTGAGAGTGGGCAACCTTGTCTTGTTCCTGATCTTAGTGGAAATGGTTTCAGTTTTTCACCATTGAGGACGATGCTGGCTGTGGGTTTGTCATATATGGCCTTTATTATGTTGAGGAAAGTTCCCTCTATGCCTACTTTCTGCAGGGTTTTTATCATAAATGGGTGTTGAATTTTGTCAAAAGCTTTCTCTGCATCTATTGAGATGATCATATGGTTTTTCTCCTTCAGTTTGTTAATATGGTGTATCACATTGATTGATTTGCGTATATTGAAGAATCCTTGCATTCCTGGAATAAACCCCACTTGATCATGGTGTATGATCCTTTTAATGTGCTGTTGGATTCTGTTTGCTAGTATTTTGTTGAGGATTTTTGCATCTATGTTCATCAGTGATATTGGCCTGTAGTTTTCTTTCTTTGTGACATCCTTGTCTGGTTTTGGTATCAAGGTGATGGTGGCCTCGTAGAATGAGTTTGGGAGTGTTCCTCCCTCTGCTATATTTTGGAAGAGTTTCAGAAGGATAGGTGTTAGCTCTTCTCTAAATGCTTGATAGAATTCGCCTGTGAAGCCATCTGGTCCTGGGCTTTTGTTTGTTGGAAGATTTTAAATCACAGTTTCAATTTCAGTGCTTGTGATTGGTCTGTTCATATTTTCTATTTCTTCCTGATTCAGTCTTGGCAGGTTGTGCATTTCTAAGAATTTGTCCATTTCTTCCAGGTTGTCCATTTTATTGGCATAGAGTTGCTTATAGTAATCTCTCATGATCTTTTGTATTTCTGCAGTGTCAGTTGTTATTTCTCCTTTTTCATTTCTAATTCTATTGATTTGAGTCTTCTCCCTTTTTTTCTTGATGAGTCTGGCTAATGGTTTATCAATTTTGTTTATCTTCTCAAAGAACCAGCTTTTAGTTTTCTTGATCTTTGCTATCGTTTCCTTCATTTCTTTTTCATTTATTTCTGATCTGATTTTTATTATTTCTTTCCTTCTGCTAACTTTGGGATGTTTTTGTTCTTCTTTCTCTAATTGCTTTAGGTGCAAGGTTAGGTTGTTTATTCGAGATATTTCCTGTTTCTTAAGGTGGGATTGTATTGCCATAAACTTCCCTCTTAGAACTGCTTTTGCTGCATCCCATAGGTTTTGGATCGTCGTGTCTCCATTGTCATTTGTTTCTAGGTATTTTTTAATTTCCTCTTTGATTTCTTCAGTGATCACTTCGTTATTAAGTAGTGTATTGTTTAGCCTCCATGTGTTTGTATGTTTTACAGCTCTTTTCCTGTAATTGATATCTAGTCTCATAGCATTGTGGTCAGAAAAGATACTTGATACAATTTCAATTTTCTTAAATTTACCAAGGCTTGATTTGTGACCCAAGATATGATCTATCCTGGAGAATGTTCCATGAGCACTTGAGAAAAATGTGTATTCTGTTGTTTTTGGATGGAATGTCCTATAAATATCAATTAAGTCCATCTTGTTTAATGTATCATTTAAAGCTTGTGTTTCCTTATTTATTTTCATTTTGGATGACCTGTCCATTGGTGAAAGTGGGGTGTTAAAGTCCCCTACTATGATTGTGTTACTGTCGATTTCTCCTTTTATGGCTGTTAATATTTCCCTTATGTATTGAGGTGCTCCTATGTTTGGTGCATAAATATTTACAATTGTTATATCTTCTTCTTGGATTGATCCCTTGATCATTATGTAGTGTCCTTCTTTGTCTCTTCTAGTAGTCTTTATTTTAAAGTCTATTTTGTCTGATATGAGAATTGCTACTCCAGCTTTCTTTTGGTTTCCATTTGCATGGAATATCTTTTTCCATCCCCTTACTTTCAGTCTGTATGTGTCTCTAGGTCTGAAGTGGGTCTCTTGTAGACAGCATATATATGGGTCTTGTTTTTGTATCCATTCAGTCAGTCTGTGTCTTTTGGTGGGAGCATTTAGTCCATTTACATTTAAGGTAATTATTGATATGTATGTTCCTATTCCCATTTTCTTAATTGTTTTGGGTTCGTTATTGTAGTTCTTTTCCTTCTGTTGTGTTTCTTGCCTAGAGAAGTTCCTTTAGCATTTGTTGTAAAGCTGGTTTGGTGGTGCTGAACTCTCTCAGCTTTTGCTTGTCTGTAAACGTTTTAATTTCTCCATCAAATCTGAATGAGATCCTTGCTGGGTAGAGTAATCTTGGTTGCAGGTTTTTCTCCTTCATCACTTTAAGTATGTCCTGCCACTCCCTTCTGGCTTGTAGAGTTTCTGCTGAGAGATCAGCTGTTATCCTGATGGGGATTCCCTTGTGTGTTATTTGTTGTTTTTGCCTTGCTGCTTTTAATATGATTTCTTTGTGTTTAATTTTTGACAGTTTGATTAATATGTGTCTTGGTGTATTTCTCCTTGGATTTATTCTGTATGGGACTCTCTGTGCCTCCTGGACTTGATTAACTATTTCCTTTCCCATATTAGGGAAGTTTTCAACTATAATCTCTTCAAATATTTTCTCAGTCCCTTTCTTTTTCTCTTCTTCTTCTGGAACCCCTATAATTCGAATGTTGGTGCGTTTAATGTTGTCCCAGAGGTCTCTGAGACTGTCCTCTGTTCTTTTCATTCTTTTTTCTTTATTTTGCTGTGCAGCAGTTATTTCCACTATTTTATCTTCCACCTCACTTATCCGTTCTTCTGCCTCAGTTATTCTGCTATTGATCCCATCTAGAGTATTTTTTATTTCATTTATTGTGTTTTTAATCGATGCTTGATTCGTCTTTAGTTCTTCTAGGTCCTTGTTAACTGTTTCTTGCATTTTGTCTATTCTATTTCCAAGATTTTGGATCATCTTTACTATCATTATTCTGAATTCTTTTTCAGATAGACTGCCTATTACCTCTTCATTTGTTAGATCTGGTGGGTTTTTATCTTGCTCCTTCTCCTGCTGTGTGTTTTTCTGTCTTCTCATTTTGCTTATGTTACTGTGTTTGGGGTCTCCTTTTTGCAGGCTGCAGGTTCGTAGTTCCCGTTGTTTTTGGTGTCTGTCCCCAGTGGCTAAGGTTGGATTAGTGGGTTGCGTAGGCTTCTTGGTGGAGGGGACTACTGCCTGTGTTCTGGTGGATGAGGCTGGATCTTGTCTTTCTGGTGGGCAGGTCCACGTCTGGTGGTGTGTTTTGGGGTGTTTGCGGACTTTTTATGATTTGAGGCAGCCTCTCTGCTAACGGGTGGCGTTGTGTTCCTGTCTTGCTAGTTGTTTGGCATAGGGTGTCCAGCACTGTAGCTTGCTGGTCGTTGAGTGAAGCTGGGTGCTGGTGTTGAGATGGAGATCTCTGGAAGATTTTCGCCGTTTGATATTATGTGGAGCTGGGAGTTCTCTTGTGGACCAGTGTCCTGAAGTTCGCTCTCCCACCTCAGAGGCACAGCACTGACTCCTGGTTCCTCAATTTGGGATGATTTGTTGTCTGTTCATGTATTCCACAGATGCAGGGTACATGAAGTTGATTGTGGAGCTTTAATCCGCTGCTTCTGAGGCTGCTGGGAGAGGTTTCCCTTTCTCTTCTTTGTTCTCACAGCTCCTGGGTCTCAGCTTTGGATTTGGCCCCGCCTCTGCGTGTAGGTCGCCGGAGGGCGTCTGTTCTTCGCTCAGACAGGACAGGGTTAAAGGAGCAGCCTCTTCGGGGACTCTGGCTCACTCAGGCCGGGCGGGAGGGAGGGGCACGGAGTGCGGGGCGAGCCTGCAGCGGCAGAGGTCGGCGTGACGTTGCACCAGCCCGAGGCGCGCCGTGCGTTCTCCCAGGGAAGCCGCCCCTGGATCCCCGGACCCCGGCAGTGGCAGGCTGCACAGGCTCCCGGAAGGGCGGTGTGGACAGTGACCTGCGCTCGCACACAGGCTTCTTGGCGGCGGCAGCAGCAGCCCCAGCGTCCCACGCCCGTCTCTGGGCTCCGCACTTTCAGCCGCGACTCGCGCCCGTCTCTGGAGCTCCTTTACGCGGCGCTCTTAATCCCCTCTCCTCGCGCACCAGGAAACCAAGAGGGAAGAAAAAGTCTCCTGCCTCTTCGGCAGCTCCAGAGTTTTCCCGGACTCCCTCCCGGGTAGCTGTGGCACATCGGCACCCTTCAGGCTGAGTTCTTGCCGCCAGCCCCAGTCCTCTCCCTGCGCTCTGACCGAAGCCCGAGCCTCAGCTCCAGCGCCGCCCGCCCCGGCGGGGGAGCAGACAAGCCTCTCGGGCTGGTGAGTGCCGCTCGGCACCGCTCCTCTGTGCGGGAATCTCTCTGCTTTGCCCTACCCAGGTATGTGGGGAGTTTCTTGCCTTTTGGGAGGTCTGGGGTCTTCTGCCAGCGTTCAGTAGGTGTTCTGTAGGAGTTGTTCCACGTGTAGCTGTATTTCTGGTGTATCTGTGGGGAGGAAGGTGATCTCTGCGTCTTACTCTTCCGCCATCTTACCCAGAAGTCCTCATCAGTGTCTTATAGATTTCTGCATGCAGGTGTTTTGTCTCCTTAAGTAGGTTTATTCCTAGATATTTTATTCTTTTTGTTGCAATGGTAAATGGGAGTGTTTCCTTAATTTCTGTTTCCAATTTTTCAACATCAGTGTATAGGAATGCCAGAGATTTCTGTGTATTAATTTTGTATCCTGCTACTTTACCAAATTCATTGATTAGCTCTAGTAGTTTTCTGGTATCATCTTTAGGATTCTTTATGTATAGTATGATGTCATCTGCAAGCAGTGACAGCTTCACTTCTTTTCCAATTTGGATTCCTTTTATTTCATTTTCTTCTGTGATTGCTGTGGCTAAAACTTCCAAAACTATGTTGAATAATAGTGGTGACAGTGGACAACCTTGTGTTGTTCCTGATTTTAGAGGAAATGGTTTCAGCTTTTCACCATTGAGAACGATGTTGGCTGTAGGTTTGTTATATGTGGCCTGTATTATGTTGAGGTAAGTTCCCTCGATACCTACTTTCTGCAGGGTTTTTATCATAAATGGGTGTTGAATTTTGTTGAAAGCTTTTTCTACATCTATTGAGATGATCATATGGTTTTTCTCCTTCACTTTGTTAATACAGTTTACCACATTGATTTATTTACATATATTGAAGAATCCTTGCATTCCTGGGATAAACCCCACTTGATCATGGTGTATGATCCTTTTAGTGTGCTGCTGGATTGTGTTTGCTAGTATTTTGTTGAGGATTTTCACATCTTTGTTCATCAGTGACAGCGGCCTGTAGTTTTCTTTCTTTGTGACATCTTTGTCTGGTTTTGGTATCAGGGTGATGGTAGCCTTGTAGAATGAGTTTGGGAGTGTTCCTCCCTCTGCTATATTTTGGAAGAGTTTGAGAAGGATAGGTGTTAGCTCCTTTCTAAATGTTTGATAGAATTTGCCTGTTAATCCATCTGGTCCTGGACTTCTGTCTGTTGGAAGATTTTTAATCACAGTTTCAATTTCAGTGCTTGTGATTGGTCTGTTTATATTTTCTATTTCTTCCTGGTTCAGCCTCAGAAAGTTGTGCTTTTCTAAGAATTTGTCCATTTCCAGGTTGTCCATTTTATTGGCATATAGTTGCTTGTAGCAATTTCTCATGATCCTTTGTATTTCTGCAGTGTCAGTTGTTACTTCTCCTTTTTCATTTCTCATTCTATTGATTTGAGTCTTCTCCATTTTCTTCTTGATGAGTCTGGCTAATGGTTTATCAATTTTGTTTATCTTCTCAAAGAACCAGCTTTTAGTTTTATTGATCTTTGCTATCATTTCCTTCATTTCTTTTTCATTTATTTCTGAACTGATCTTTATGATTTTTTTCCTTCTGCTAACTTTGGGTTTTTTTTGTTCTTCTTTCCCTAATTGCTTTAGGTATAAGGTTAGGTTGTTTATTTGAGTTGTTTCTTGAGGTAGGACTGTATTGCTATAAACTTCCCTTTTAGAACTGCTCTTGCTGCATCCCATAGGTTTTGAGTTATCATGTTTTCATTGTCATTTGTTTCTAGGTATTTTTAAATTTCCTCTTTGATTTCTTCAGTGATCTCTTGGTTATTTAGTAGTGTATTGTTTAGCCTCCATGTGTTTGTATTTTTACAGATTTTTTTGTGTAATTGATATGTAGTCTCATAATGTTGTGGTCAGAAAAGATACCTGATACGATTTTAATTTTCTTAAATTTACCAAGGCTTGATTTGTGACCCAAGTTATGATCTATCCTGGAGAATGTTCCATGAGCACTTGAGAAGAAAGTGTATTCTGTTGTTTTTGGATGGAAAGTCCTATAAATATCAATTAAGTCCATCTTGTTTAATGTATCATTTAAAGCTTGTGTTTCCTTATTTATTTTCATGTTGGATGATCTGTCCATTGGTGAAAGTGGGGTGTTAAAGTCCCCTACTATTTACTGTCGATTTCCCCTTTCATGGCTGTTAGCATTTGCCTTATGTATTGAGGTGCTCCTATGTTGGGTGCATAAATATTTACAATTGTTATATCTTCTTCTTGGATCAATCCCTTGATCATTATGTAGTGTTCTTCTTTGTCTTTTGTAATAGTCTTTAATTTAAAGTCTATTTGTCTGATATGAGTATTGCTACTCCAGCTTTCTTTTGGTTTCCATTTGCATGGAATATCTTTTTCCATCCCCTCACTTTTTTTTTTAACATCTTTATTGGAGTATAGTTGTTCTACAATGGTATGTTAGTTTCTGCTTTATAACAAGGTGAATCAGCTATACATATACATATATCCCCATATCTCCTCCCTCTTGCATCTCCCTCCCACCTTCCGTATCCCATCTCTCTATGTGGTCACAATGCACCGAGCTGATCTCCCTGTGCTATGTGGCTGCTTTCCACTAGCTATCGATTTTACATTTGGTAGTGTATATATGTCCATGCCACTCTCTCACTTTGTCACAGCTTACTCTTCCCCCTCCCCCTCCCTGTGTCCTCAAGTCCATTCTCTACATCTGCATCTTTGTGTTCTGCCCCTAGGTTCTTCAGAACAATTTTTTTTAGATTCCATATATGTTAGCATACGGTATTTGTTTTTCGCTTTCTGACTTATTTCACTCTGTATGAGAGACTCTAGGTCCATCCACCTCACCACAAATAACTCAGTTTCGTTTCTTTTTATGGCTGAGTAATATTCCATTGTATATATGTGCCACATCTTCTTTATCCATTCGTCTGTCGATGGACACTGGTTGCTTCCATGTCCTGGTTATTGTAAATAGTGCTGCAATGAACATTGTCATCCCCTCACTTTCAGTCTCTATGTGTCCCTAGGTCTGCAGTGGGTCTCTTGTAGATAGCATATATATGGGTCTTGTTTTTGTGTCCATTCAGCCAGTCTGTGTCTTTTGGTGGGAGCATTTAATCCATTTACATTTAAGGTAGTTATCGATATGTATGTTTCTATTACCATTTACTTGTTTTGGGTTTGTTGTTGTAGGTCTTTTCCTTCTCTTGTGTTTCCTGCCTAGAGAAGTTCCTTTAGAATTTGTTGTAAAGCTGGTTTGGTGGTGCTAAATTCTCCTAGCTTTTGCTTGTCTGTAAAGGTTTCTTTTTCTCTGTCGAATCTGAATGTGATCCTTGCCAGGTAGAGTAATCTTGGTTTTAGGTTTTTTCCCTTTCATCACTTTAAATATGTCCTGCCACTCCCTTCTGGCTTGCAGAATTTCTGCTGAAAGATCAGCTGTTAACCTTATGGGGATTCCCTTGTATGTTATTTGTTGCTTTTCCCTTGCTGCTTTTAATATTTTTTCTTTGTATTTAATTTTTGATAGTTTGATTAATATGTGTCTTGGCATGTTTCTCCTTGGATTTATCCTATATGGGACTCTCTGTGCTTCCTGGACTTGATTGACTATTTCCTTCCCATATTAGGGAAGTTTTCAACTATAATCTCTTCATATATTTTTCGGTCCCTTTTTTTTCTTTTCTTCTTCTGAGACCCCTATAATTCGAATGTTGGTGTGTTTAATGTTGGCAAGACAGATTCTTAACCACTGGACCACCAGGGAATGGTTTAAAAAGGCAACATTTGGCATGAGGGTTGCAGCTTGTAGACTTCCTTCTGATCCGTTGGTGGTAAAGTGGCAGGGTGATATTTCAGGAATCTTAATTATCAACCTTCTCGTTCCAACCAGTCTGGGGCTAAGTGCTTGTGGTCAACATGCAGTGACCATCCTCAACCTGGGTTAGAATCTTAGTTTCTGCAGAACAATTCAAAGATATGCATCTAATTGTTATATATACCCCTTGAAGAGGAGCTAGGACTCTGTTTTATAGTTGAACCATTGTTTCTTGACTGCTTTTCCTTTGTTTCTGCATTCCCTCACTTCCCTAGTTAGTAACTGCTTGAGTCTGTTCCTTGGAACTCAGGGAAGGCCTAGGAGACCAAAGTTTTTTTTCTACAAACAAGAAAAGGGGGACACAGAGTGGTTTTTGTACACAGGAGGGCCCCGCATTGTCCTGCTTGGTTTCAATCCCCCCTTTTCTTTTATACTCCCTTGAGGGGAACCGGTATGGGACAAGAAAGGGCATGAAGTTTTGGATAGAGATGTTAATCATAAATTCAGCAGAGGAACTCAGTTTTAGTGGGACTCAGTTTCAGTACTTAATAGAAATTATTTTCTTCTTCAGGGTATAAATCTCAGTGGGGGTCAGAAGCAGCGGATCAGCCTGGCCAGAGCTACCTATCAAAATTCAGACATCTATATTCTGGATGACCCCCTGTCAGCCGTGGATGCTCATGTGGGAAAACATATTTTTAATAAGGTCTTGGGTCCCAATGGCCTGTTGAAAGGCAAGGTGAGAAATTATTTAAAGTGATGAAGACGTGAGGAGGGGCACACATCTCCTAAGACTGCTGGGTAGTGAAGCAGATTTCCTTATTTACCTGCCCCCTGGGCTGCTGAGGAGATACAGTGTCAGACTGGTCTCCCAGGAGATGATTTGGTGAGGGCTCTCATCTTGAGATCATAGCTTATGTGGGAACTGGCTAATTTGAGCCTTATTCTCTGGCTCCAACATTGAGCCTTTTAGGATGATTAATTATGATAAAAAGTCCTTTGAGATCTGTGGTATACTAAGAAATATATTTGGTCTTTTTCACTAGGTCCTGGCACAGAGCTCCTAACCCTTAGAATTTCCTGAGTGATACTAAGAATGTCTTTTGTTATTCACAATGAGCCCCTTTAGATCACACCTGAGTTTATGCTAATAAGTGACTTATGGAGGGGCCCCTAGATAGCCTCTGGACAAGGCTGTTCCTCGGAAAGACCAAGTGATGGGAGGATTGGAACTTTCAGCCCCTCATACCAATTTCTGGGGAGAGGAGGATGGGCTGGAGATTGTGTTATAAAAAATTCTTGAATAAGGAGATTCAGAGAGCTTCTAGATTGCTGAGAACATTAAGGTGCTGGGAAGGTGGCACACCTGGTGAGAGACGGAAATTCTGCACAAGCACCCCACCCCCGAAACCTTACCCTATGCATCTCTTCCATTTCACTGTTCCTGAGTTGTATCCTTTGTAATAAACTGGTAAACAGTAAGTAAAGTATTTTCCTGGCGTCTATGAGCCATTCTGACAAATTATCAGACCTGAGGAGGGGGCCATGGAAATCCTCAATTTATAGCTAGTTGGTCAGAAGTATTGGTGGGATCCAAGACTTTTGGCTAGCATTAGAAGTCAGGGCAGTCTTGTGGGCTCTGGGTAGCTGTGGGTTTCTGGGTAGCTGGTGTCAGAATTGAACTGTTGGACACTCAAAATTGGTTGGTGTCAGAAAATATGCCAGAGGACCCAACAATTTACCTTGCTGGGACACAGGTCATCCTGCAGGTATTAGAGCTCTACTCTAAGAAGGCACTTTCCTGGAACTCTTGCAGGATGTAGGAGCACTATGCCTGGAAATGATGACTCAATCTGAATATAGAAATAAAGCCTATATGTTTTGGGTATTCATTATGTCCCAGGCCTGTGCTAAGCAGTTTGATAGCATTGTCTCATTTGATTCTTGCAATGCCCCTGTGAGATAGTACAGATAAAGTGGCCAGAGTAAGTCACTGGAGCTGATCATAGGCTTTCCTTACCATAGACAAGTTAGCACAGTAGGCTGAATGGGAGAGAGGCTGACAGAGCCCCTTGAGTGTCTGAGTATGCTTCTCACCAGTAGCAAGTCTAGTGTGAGGGCTGTCAGCACTCCATCTGTGTTTGGCCTTTTCCCTTCAAGGTTTCCTGAATGCTGCCAGTCAGAGGGTGGCAGGGTTGACTGGGCTGCTGTCCCACTGAGGCCTTTTGCCTCTCTCTTGGATCCAGTGAGTCAACAGGAACTCACTCTCCCTCCTATGCCTGGTCCTGACTTCTGTCCTTAAGGCTAATTGGCTCCATTCATTCATGAACTGAATACCCACCCTGGGCCTGGTTCATTGCAAAGACTGGGCACACAGATGAAAAGGTCTCATCCCTGCTCTCAAGTAACTTACAATCGAACTGGCAGACACACCAAAAAGCAAACAATAATATTATAATACAAGAATCATTTTTAATGGCAGAATATACAAACTACCGTGGAAACACTGGAGGAATACCCAATTCTTGCCTGGGGATTCAGGAAAGGCTACCAGAAGAGCTGGCTTTGAGCTGAGACTCAAAGGATGAGCATATCCCAAGTCTTCCTGATAAGAGCAACCTAGTGTCTGTGGGGCTGTGAAGTAGAGAGCAGAGGCAGTGGGCTTGGGCTGTCTCTCTAGAGGTAGATCTCAACCCCTGGACCCTATGTGAGTCTCATTACTGATCTGTGTTTGTCTTTCTTTGAGTGGAATCCCTGTTTCAGTAGTCAATGTAGTCCATAAATAGACAAGAATACAAGGGATGCCAAGTCTTCTTTGCCAGGGAGGGCCTGGGCCAAAGACACAATTTCTTGCCCTATAATGATTCTAACATACTGAAATAATCTGGGCAGTTCCTGTTAGATCAGTTACCTGTTTAGTGAGGGGGCAGTTAGTTTTGCATGCCTCAATTATATTGACAGCCCTTGATCTCAAGTGACGTCCCTAAGCCCAACTCTTGGCTACCAGGAAGCTGGAGGAAAACGTGTGCAGGGCAAACCTCATTGTCACTACAGGAAAATAACTGTGGATATATCCATGATGACAGGAGTCTCATCTTACACATGGGGTCAGGTTTTAGGATGAGGTGCTGGGAAGTAAAGAGGAAGTAAAAGAGATCAAGCGGTCAGGACCACATTTTGAAGGAAAGCCCCAGAGTGACTCTGTTTTTCCTTTTCAATAGTTAGCTAAGGAACATGGTGGACATAGGGTAGTCAGCACAACTTACTGTTATTTTTACAGACTCGACTCTTGGTGACACACAGCATTCACTTTCTTCCCCAAGTGGATGAGATTGTGGTTTTGGGGAATGGCACCATCATGGAGAAGGGATCCTACAGCACTCTGTTGGCCAAGAAAGGATTGTTTGCTAAGAATCTGAAGACATTCATAAAACAGGCGGGTCCTAAAGATGAGCCCACAGGTATGTAAAGAGGATTGGAACAGGATAGAACGTGGGTAGGGGAGGGGCAGGAGTAGTAAACTACCACTATTTACCTCCTGAGCTGTTCAGTATCGTGAACTAAATTTGGAAATGAGTTATCCAGAGATCCAATATCTGTTCTTTCTGTGTTTTGTGTCTCTGTAAAGAAACTTTATATTTGAGCCAAACTGGGGGATAATCCTGCTCATCTGGTCTCTGCAATGCAATCAAAGGGCACTCTTTAGAGGATGACTGGAGATTTGGGGTGATTAGCCCTTGTGGAAGAGACACCAGTGGCACAAGGGGCCCCCTTTTAGGGAATGCCCTGCTTCTATTGACTCAAGTCACATATTCCACCCCATCTACCCAAATTCATGAAAACCACTTCCTGGACAGCTTTGTAATACCTGGTATTGCGAAACTGTTGATAAGCCCTAACAAAGGGATTTGACTAATACACCAAAAGCCACTGGGTGTTTTGAACCAGAAAAAAAAAATCATGGCAGTTGCATAGTCTCACAGTATGCCACAGGAATAGCCCCTACCCAATACCACCACCACTGGGGTCGCTGATTAGCCCCAGTCAGTGATGGAGCCCTGGTCTCTGGGGTCCTTCCCAAGAACCTGCCAGCAGTAGTCCTGTGCATGGTTCTGGGTATCTGCTTCAGGTAGCAATTATCAGCAGGTCAGGACTGAGAAAGCAAGATCTGGAGGGTACAGGGGCATTCCGAAAGTCAATCAGAAGAGGCAGTAACTACAGAGCCTGCAAGTGGGATCACAGTCAGGCCTTGAAGTCAGGACACGTGATGGTTTAAAACCACAAAAGTCGGAAAGAAAAGCCTAAACCATGAAGTCTGTAAGCATTGGTGGGACAGGGTGGGAACAAAGAATACGATGGTGTGGGCTATAGGGACTGGGACCCAGCCCAGGAAACTGGGGCAGGGATTCCAGCAGAAAGGAAGGGGTCAGAGCTTTCCATCAGTCTTTATGTGCTCCGGGACAGGCCTGGAGAAAACAAAAAGCACCTGCTTGGGGACTGAAGATCTCTAGCAAAGGGCAGTGTCTGATGCTGGATACCCCTGAGTTACTGCTCAGTCAGCCACATCATCATAACCTGGACAGTTTTCTCCTTCTAATTCTAAACTTTTTCTTTCTGATTTGTGTTTCTGAGTTTCTAAGTTCTGTTTATAAACCCCCATGGGTAGAGAGTCCCTTTGAAAAATCCTATCTTTTGTGTACAGAAGACAAAGTTTGCAAAACAGCACATTAAACCCTTGCTCTGGGAAACATTGATAGGCCATTTCTGAGAAGTTGTATAAGCCCCACTGCCTGACGTGCTGTTGTGTCGGTTCTGGGGCTCAAGGTACAGACTACAAGATGGTAGAATAAAGGGAAGGTCAGGAGGGCAAAGGTAACCTGTATCAATATTGGCTCTGTGTATTTCCTAATTAGCTGCCATAACAAAACACTACAAATTGGGTGTCTTAAACAACAGAAATGTATTGTCTCACAGTTCTAGAGGCTAGAAGTCCAAAATCAAGGTGTCAATAAGATTGGTTCCTTCTGAAGCAGTAGGGAAGGATCTATTCCAGGTCTTTCTCCTAGCTTCTGGTGGTTTGCTGGCATTCTTTGGCATCCTTCATATCAATCTCTGCCTTCATCTTCACATGGTGTTATGCTTTATTTGCATTTGTGTCCAAATTTCCCCTTTTTACACGGACATCAGACATATTGGATCAGGGTCCCATGCTAATGGGCCTAATAGAGATGTTCTCTATTTGGTGAGAACTTTTCTTTAGATCTTTAGACATGGTTTCCTGCTGTTCTTTTAATATATTTATCATAGCTGATTTAAGTCATTGTCTGGTAAGTCCAACATCTGTACTTCCTTGAGTACAGTTTCTTTTCACTGCTTTTTTCCTGTATACAGTCCCATACTTTCCTGATTCCTTGTATGTCTCGTAACTCATAACAGAGCGTGGGCTCTGTAGTTTGTGGCACACGGGCTCTAGCTGAGGCGCACGAGCTCAGTAGTGGTGGCATGCAGGCTTAGTTGCCCCACGGCATGTGGATCTTAGTTCCTGGACCAAACCCTGGATCAAACCCGCATCCCCTACATTGGAAGGAAGATTCTCTACCACAGGACCAACAGGGAAGTCCCAACAACACAATTTTTTTTTTAACATCTTTACTGGAGTATAATTGCTTTAAAATGGTGTGTTAGTTTCTGATTTATAACAAAGTGAATCAGCTATATATATACATATATCCCCATATCTCCTCTCTCTTGCGACTGCCTCCCACCCTCCCTATTCCCCCCTCTAGTTAGTCACAAAGCACTGAGCTGATCTGCCTGTGCTATGTGGCTGCTTCTCACTAGCTATCTATTTTACATTTGGTAGTATATATAAGTCCATGCCACTCTCTCACTTCATCCCAGCTTACCCTTCCCCTTCCCTGTGTCCTCAAGTCCATTCTCTAAGTCTGTGTCTTTATTCCTGTCCTCCCCCTAGGTTCTTCATAGCCATTTTTTCTTTTTTTTTAGATTCCATATATATGTGTTAGCATATGGTGTTTGTTTTTCTCTTTCTGACTTACTTCACTCTGTATGACAGACTCTAGGTCCATCCACCTCACTACAAATAACTCAATTTCATTTCTTTTTAGGACTGAGTAATATTGCATTGTGTATATGTGCCACATCTTCTTTATCCATTCATCTGTCAGTGGACACTTAGGTTGCTTCCATGTCCTGGCTATTGTAAACAGAGCTGCAGTGAACGTTGTGGTACATGACTCTTTTTGAATTATGGTTTTCTCAGGGTATATGCCCAGTAGTGGGATTGCTGGGTTGTATGGTAGTTCTATTTTTAGTTTTTTAAGGAACCTCCATACTGTTCTCCATAGTGGTTGTATCAATTTACATTCCCACCAACAGTGCAAGAGGGTTCTCTTTTCTCCACACCCTCTCCAGCATTTACTGTTTGTAGATTTTTTGGATGATGGCCATTCTGACTGGTGTGAGGTGATACCTCATTGTGGTTTTGATTTGTATTTCTCTAATGATTAGTGATGTTGAGCATTCTTTCATGTGTTTGTTGGCAATCTGTATATCTTCTTTGGAGAAATGTCTATCTAGGTCTTCTGCCCATTTCTGGTTTGGGTTGTTTTTTTATCGAGCTGCATGAGCTGCTTGTAAATGTTGGAGATTAATCCTTTGTCAGTTGCTTCGTTTGCAAATATTTTCTCCCATTCTGAGGGTTGTCTTTTGGTCTTGTTTATGGTTTCCTTTGCTGTGCAAAAGCTTTGAAGTTTCATTAGGTCCCATTTGTTTATTTTTGTTTTTATTTCCATTTCTCTAGGAGGTGGGTCAAAAAGGATCTTGCTGTGATTTATGTCATACAGTGTTCTGCCTATGTTTTCCTCTAAGAGTTTTATAGTGTCTGGCCTTACATTTAGGTCTTTAATCCATTTTGAGTTTATTTTTGTGTATGGTGTTTGGAAGTGTTCTAATTCTTTTACACGTAGCAGTCCAGTTTCCCCAGCACCACTTATTGAAGAGGCTGTCTTTTCTCCATTGTATATTCTTGCCTCCTTTATCAAAAATAAGGTGACCATATGTGCGTGGGTCTATCTCCTGGCTTTCTATCCTGTTCCATTGATATATATTTCTGTTTTTGTGCCAGTACCATACTGTCTTGATTACTAAAAACTGGTCATTTTAAATAGTATAACAATTCTGGAAATATGATCTCTCTCCCCTCCATCCTCAACCAGCGTTTGCTTTTGTTGTTCCTCCTGTTTAGTTTCCTGAACTAATTCTGTTAAGTCTACATTCTTTGTCTCATGTGGCCATAGAAGTCCCTGCTTGGTTGGCTTAGTGGTCAGGTAACGATTGGACAGAGATTTCCTCAAGTGCCTGGAACCGATATGTCACTCAGCCTTTGCTGAGGGGCTCTGTGGGGATGGGGGGTGGGGGTGGACATGTCTGTTTAACATGCCAGCAGGCAATTTATAGTTCTGCCTCAGCCTTTTTTCCCTGCTTGCACAGAGTCTGAAGGTAAGCCAGAGGTAAGAGAATAGGACATTCTCAAGTCTTTCTTGGGTTGGCATGTGTGCAACCCTGCACATGTGTATGACATTCTCGATTGCCAGGAATATATTGAAGATATCAAAGCTCCTTATGGATAGCTTATTCCCCAGGTTTTTTTCCTCTTAAGTTCTCGGTCAGTTTCTTCTTTGCCCCAACTGTTATCACTGCCTCAGGCAGCTGTCATGTTAAACAACTACTGCTGATTGTTAGAGCCAACTCCAAGTTAGGTTCAATAAAGACAAGCCCTGTGAATGGAGTTTTCCAGGGAACTGCCAGACACGTCAAATAATGACAATTCTCCAGCAGTGAGGTTTTGAGCATGTTCTGAACCCACTCTGTTCCTTCCAGCAGCTGCTAGGCTGGTGATTTTCATGGCTACAATGATAGTGTGGCTGTTGGTTTTCTAGGCTACAGCAGATCTAAGGAGAGGGGAATAGGAATAGGGTAAATTAAACTATTACAAAACTTACTGGGCTTCCCTGGTGGCGCAGTGGTTGAGTGCCCCCCTGCCGATGCAGGGGACACACGGGTTCATGCCCCGGTCCGGGAAGATCCCACATGCTGCGGAGTGGCTGGGCCCATGAGCCGTGGCCGCTGAGCCTGTGCGTCCGGAGCCTGTGCTTCGCAACGGGAGAGGCCACAACAGTGAGAGGCCCGCGTACCGCAAAAAAACCCAAAAAACATACAAACGAAGAAAGAAACTTACTGTTCTTTCTGAGATTTAGCCATTTTTCTTAAATAAATGCTCCTTGGATTGTTGCAAGCCTTTGGTTAATTTCAAAGTTATGGAAAATTTGATTTTGACAATTTTTGGCCAGTATGCTCACCGCTTTTACAGAGGTACCAACTTCTGGAGGTCATAACTCTACCATTTTCACAGACCAAGCTGTTTTACCTTTTATTTTCAGGATATGTTTTTTTTAAATGCTTTAAATTAATAAAATTTCTCAAATTATTTGAATTTCAAGCAGAACATTTTAAATTTACACTCACCTTTGTAGTCATTTCTGGGGATTATGACTCTTCTGTTTGTCTACTGTAATCCTTAAAAGTTCTTTCCTGCTCCAAATGAACTTACAGGCTTCTGGGAATATTCTCCTTTTTGATCGTTTCTCTTCCAGTGGAATATTAACTCACCTCTCCTTTATCCTGGTATTTTTCAATGAGATGTCCTAATAAACAGTATTTCTGGAGTAAAATATTCCAACCTTTGTGTACATCTGGGATCTCTTATTAAGACCAAAAAGATCAGAAAAGACTTCTCTTCTTGTTCATAGGGCTATGACAGCTCTATGCAGCAATCTCCCTAACCTTTGATGTGTCTCCTAGTCAATGAGGACAGTGAAGAAGATGACTATGGGCTGATGCCCAGTGTGGAGGAAATCCCTGAAGATGTGGCCTCCTTGTCCATGAAAAGAGAGAACAGTCTTCATCGAACATTTAGTCGCAGGTTGGTCATATATTCAGCTGGCAGTCCCCATCAATTCCATAGTTCCACTTGATCATTCTCTTTTTTTCTGTGGACTTTTTCTGAGTGTCCACATGGACGCTCCCAGCTCTTCTTTTGTTTCCGTGCATGTGGAGGAGGGTTGGGGTGGTGTGTTTCCCCCATGACCATCTGCTCTGAAATGCACTTTGATGTGAGCAGAGTGACTGTGACACCTGCTTGCAAGAAGACCCTCGGGACGCATCTACATGCTCAGGAAAGCTTCCCCTCTCAATCTCTCAGTTCTAGGTCCAGTAGCAGGCGTCTGAAGCCCTTAAAAGACTTGAAAACTCGGAATGTGAATATCCTGAAGGAGGAGGAAGAACCAGTGAAAGGGCAAAAACTAATTAAGAAGGAATTCATACAAACTGGAAAGGTAAACACCACAGTAAAAAGTACCATTAGAGGTGATATAAGGCTTGGGATTTGAATATTTTTAAGTTTGATGACTTGAATACATATCTACAGAGGGATATGTCTTTTGTGCTTTGCCAGTCTTTAAATTTGTCATTGAAATGTTAGCAGAGGCTCTGGGCTTTTTATCAAATTGTATTTCCATGAAGGATGACATGTTTCCTGTGAATATCCTCATACTACACTTCATGAGTGTTTGATTCCATTCTGATATGTGGTAAAAACAAAAATGCTTTGAGATACAATTCTGGAAGCCAGAGAACACCAATGTATCAAGCTCATAGCATACAATTCAAATTAATAAAACTTAAAACCAAGCTCTTAAATTTAAGATCTTAACGTAAACATTAATAAAACAAATTCCAAGGTCTGTGGTACAGCCTTATCTGTCCCACTCTGTTTTTATATCTTTTCCTCTTAATTGCATCTAGAAGCTCATTAATAATCTGATGGTTATTTACCCTGCATTATATTTCAGCATTGATTATTGTCATCCTGGCCCAGTACAGAAATGTGATCACAGACTACCAAATTTTGCCACCTGCTATCCACTTTCCGAAGGACTGTACTCCCCCTATGATTGGTATTCTAGATAATTCCTCACCAAAAGCCGCTAGGAACTCTACTAATATTGAGGTGGGGGCTTTGCAGGTGAAGTTCTCCATCTACCTGAAATACCTACAAGCAATAGGATGGTGTTCAATATTCTTCATTATCTTTGGGTTTGTGCTCCATTCCGTGTCTTTTATTGGATCGAACCTCTGGCTCAGTGCTTGGACCCGTGACTCTAAAACCTTCAATAGCACCAACTATCCAGCCTCTCAGAGGGACCTGAGAGTTGGCGTCTATGGAGCTCTGGGATTAGCACAAGGTATGTGTGACGGCTACGGCAGCCATCTCTGAGACAGTCTGTCAGGTCCACGTCCTTTGCCTGGACTCATGAAAAATTTGCTATTATGTCCTGCACAAGTCTTCAGGGATCCCTGTGCATGGTGCTGACTAAACTGGTTCCATTTCCAGGTACGTTTGTGCTCATAGCAAATCTCTGGAGTATCTATGGTTCCGTCCATGCAGCAAACATTCTTCACAAACAGCTGCTGAACAATATCCTTCGAGTACCCATGAGTTTTTTTGACACAACACCCATTGGCCGGATAGTGAACAGGTTTGCTGGTGTAAGTATCTCAAGGGCTGTAAGACGTGTTTATATGCTGAGGATCTTTTTACTTCTGACAGGGAAAGAATTCTCATGTGCCCCTAGGCAACACTGGGCAGTTCCAGTTCTTTGGTCCACTCAGCATGCAGATATTTCTTGAACACCTTGTGTGAGGTCCTAAGGATCCTGGGGTTACAGGGATGAAAAACTCTTTCCCTTTAAGTAGCTCACCATCTAGTGAGGGGGACGGCCAAGGAAGTAAAGGATTATGATAGAATATAGGATAAACCAGTAACAACGATGTGTACAGTGGCATTCTTGGAGTACAAAAGAGTGACAGAGAAAAGAGATACCAGCTGAACCTGGGTGACTGAGGGTGGGAACTGTCAGAAAAGGAGAGACTTAACTTGTAAAAGTTAGCCAGGGAGATGGTGGGGGTAGGGGATGGGTGAGTGGCAGAAGCAGGATGTGAAGAATTGTCCTGCAGAGGGAAAAACACAAGTAAAAGCACTATCACTAGTTGTGACAGTGAATAAAAAAGATAGCAGGACAACCCTTTGCTTGGTTGCTGCCTCCATCCCTGAAACTCCCATCTTTGATGCTTTAAAAATAAGTAAATGAGGTCTGGATTGTGGAATCCTATGATTTTAATGGGGTTCTCCATCGACTGCAGATTCTGGGACCCTTAGCATTCATTCATTCAACATATATTGAGTACCTTCTATGAGCCAAGGACTGTACTAGGCATTGGGATGCTCAGTAAATGCTAAGATCATATAGATGGCTCTCTTCCATAGGCCAGACCAAAGTCATTGATTCTTAATGAACATAAGGTGGAAATTTCAGGAACAGAGGAAACCAGACAATTCTGAATAATATTCAACTATCACCAACAGACTTTTCAGTCTTCTGTTTGTAGAAGAGGGTGCACATTAAAAAAAAAAAAAAGTCTGAGGAGCTCTGAGCCCTTATTTGTTTGGTCTTGGAGCAGACACAGAAAGTCTAGCTCCCAGCCCACAGGCAGGTTCTGGGGACATGGTGACTGCTTCAAAAGTGGGCAGGCCCCCACTTGTCACCTTCCTCTGGAACAAAGATGGTGGGCATGATGTCACTGGAGACAACTTAAATGGGCTTTCTGCTCTTAAATAGAACCTAAAAAAGTACACAATTTTGGATGGGGAGATTTCTCACAGGAATTTTGCAAATGTTGCACACTCTTTTCCGCTGTTGTTTTATATATATATAATTAATCTTCCGAAAAAGAGAACACAGAGATCTTACTGTGACTTACTTAGGCAACAGTAATATTTTGCTGCTTTTGCATGAAAAAGGAAACTGACGTTAATTATACAGTATGTTTTGTGGAGGAGGTGGCTCAGTCCATAAAGGAGAATTAGACCTAGGGTCCTCTGGAGCCGATGACTGAGCCCTTAAGAGGAGATAAAGGAGGGGGTGGAGGAAGGAAAGATGGAGAATCTGTGCCAGGTAAGGGTCAAAATTAATCTACATAGAACTAATAGCTGGTGAGGATTTCTTTTTTTCTTTCAACCCTGGACATACAGTTTTTGCATTCTGATGTGACTGAGCAAATTCCCTGCTGGAACCGAGATGTAAAATGTCATAGGAATTCATTAGCACACCATCTCTCCTTCTTATGTGTCCCTAGGATATCTCCACGGTGGATGACACCCTCCCCACATCTTTGCGCAGCTGGATTTTGTGCTTCCTGGGCATCATCAGCACCCTGGTCATGATCTGCCTGGCCACTCCAGTCTTCATCATCGTCATCATCCCTCTTGGCATCATTTATGTGTCTGTTCAGGTAGGTTTGGAAATGGCTAGGTTTCCTTCCTTCTCTACTCATAAAAGCCCAAGCTCCTTCCTGAGACTCTTGTGTTTATTGCTAGTCACTCTCCCCTCTCCAGCATCTTCGTCATTGAGCCAGATATTAACATACCAAGGAGCCCGTAGGCCACTTTCTGAAGCTGAAGTGTCAGCACTGACGCGTGGGTGGAAGTTCACAGTCAATCTCACCTTAACTGCTGCCCTGCACCCCACAAGTATAAGTGGGGCATATTTATGTTTGGATCCAAGACTACTTTGAGGTTGGCTCTGGACAAAGTCTTGAAGCTCTGTAAGACCCTTCACAATGGTAAGGTAATTGGTTGCTTCTAGAAGAGTTGTGCTAAGGCTGCTTCCTTGGTTGGCTTAGGATTATCTACTTGGAGATGTCCCTCAGCAGGAGCCCAGTCTCTTTTCAGGGCAGGTCTCCTTTCCCTGGGGTGTCTGTGGGTGGCTTAGGCTCAATTCCAGTGTGTTCTTGAGGACACAGCTTAAGAGCCAAGCCTCACAGAAAAACTAGAGCAAGTGTAAGGGCCTCCATGACCATGATAAAAACTGATGAGGGGAGGGAAGCTGTGGAGAGAATTCTTGTTCCACCATTTACCTTTGGGATGAATTGATCACCTTGAGAAAACAATTCTGAAGCGCTTCAGTCAAGGGCAGACTTGTGGCCTGTGGTAAGTTGACACCGCCTGGTGTTTGTGTTGAGTTCCTCAGGAACATCGTCATCTTTGTCAGTAACAAACCAACAAATAAGAGGCAGGATCTTTGAGGAAATTTCCAGGTATAACATTTTGAATTCTGACTCTCAAATGCCCAGTTCTTCCCTAGTTTCAACAAATCCTCTTGGAATCTAGTAGCACCACTACCCCACCCCACTGAACCTCCCCCTCAGCCTGCGCTATTACATCCAGTTCCAGTTCTTAGACCCTCAGCATTCCATATACCTCCAAACGACCTTTACCTTCACACACTGTCAAAGCACAATTTTGGTCACTTACCTGATTCTATTCAATGTTTATCAAAACCTTGGCATACCTTTCTTGGACCATTTACTGCCTATCTCCCCTTTCCACACCCCGTGGTTCCCAGCAGCATTTATAAAATCTTTTAGGACTGTTTTTCTAACCACTACAAAACTGTCATTTAGACAATATGTGCAGATTCTTGGGACCATACGAATTAGGCTGACAGAACTCCTTACGTGGTTTGAAAACGCCAACCTCTAGGGCTGAGGTGTGGTGTCCTCACTTTCGTGCTCCTGTTCCCTCCAACCCCAGATCTTCCCAGCATCTTCTTCCTCTGAGCCTCTCTCATTTCTCCTCTAATCAGAGATGAGACCAGAGCCGCTTCTCTGTTCAGATGTGAGCTGTGGCCTCAACGTAAAGAATACTGGGCCACGGCCATGAAGGAAGAGGTACAGCATACGTGATATGATTGTATGACTGAGTCTTCATTTTTTTGGGTCCAGATATTTTATGTGGCTACTTCCCGCCAGCTGAGACGACTGGACTCTGTCACCAGGTCCCCAATCTACTCTCACTTTAGCGAGACTGTGTCAGGTTTGTCTGTTATCCGTGCTTTTGAGCACCAGGAGCGATTTCTAAAGCACAATGAGATGGTGACGGACGCCAACCAGAAATGTGTCTTTTCCTGGATTATCTCCAACAGGTGAGGCTGCCCCTGGATATTCACCCAAATATGTGCTTTGGGGTTCTGCACTTTTGACATTAGCTGTGGGAGGGCAGGCATGGCCAGTGTTGTGAAATTCACTCTTGCCAAACACACCTGTCATGGGAGTAGAGAGGAGAAAACATGAGCTTTGGAGTCAGAGACTGGGGGTCCCTCTGTCTGCTCTGCCACTTACCAAGCTGGGTGAACTGTCTTGACCCCTCTCAGGAAAATCTCATTTTCTTTGTTTGTACAATGGCTGGAACACAACCTACCACACAGGCTTATTGAGGAAGTCACATGACATCTGTGAGCATTTGATAACCCAGATACTGTTCACGTGCTGGGTGAACTGGATATTCTCTGTTTGCTTCCCTGAGAATGGATGTGAGATTCTCCATGGGCAGGACACTCTTTGTAGGGTGGTGAAAGAAGCAGAGGTTGGAGGGAGGAAAGCTGGGAAATTTTAGGCAAAATCAGTGATGACAGAAATGAAAAGCTCACATCCTGTGAGGTGAATCCAAAAAGGGTGAGCATTCTTCATTTCTCCAGCTTCTCCCTGGCAAGAAGTCATGTGTCCTTGGAGGAGGAAGGTCTTTTTTCAGGAAGTGAAAACTCTTGAGTGGCTTCTACACTGTCTTGCCGTGTGAAGGGCAGGCTAATGATGCTTAGTATTATCTGGAACATGGAGAGGTCAGAAATTTGATTGTAAAGATATTTTATATCTTCGATACTTTCCAAGAAGGAAACAGGCATAAGAGTCAATTTTCTGTTGGACCCCCATTATAGAATATGTATCATATTTATTTGTACACGTGCTAGAAATATTCAAATTTAGTTAAATACATTTTACTTGGAAAGTCAGTTTTCATAAATTACATCAATCTACATACTATTCAGTTTTCTACAAAGCCCAACATACCTCCCTGTCATCAGCTCACACCTAATTTCCCTCCACCTCCAGCTTCTTCTCTACCTTTTTAAAATCATGAAATCAGACAGGGTACATTGAACCTTCCTGTGGTGATTTCTTTCTAACCTTACATTTGGATTCTTCATGCCATTGTTTCCCATGCCTAATCAAAAGAACTCACTTGGAACATTTGTTAAAAGGCAGATTCCTAAAACCCATTCCCTGAATCTCCTGGGGAAGAGTCCAGGAGTTTTTTGCATGAATTTTGTGTATTATTAACAATTGCCATCAGATGATTCTTATGATTTGGCAAGTTTGGGAGACATTGAACTATATATAGGATTCCCTTAGTTTAGCAAACTCTTCTAGTACCTTTTAAAATGCAATTTATTTTCTAAAATCCAATTTAAAAGATTTTAGGAACACATGGCATAGTCAAATTGAGACACCTCCTAAGAACGCAGCCCTACCAACTCAAGCCCTCTGAGAATGTTCTAGGAACACCTAGGTTGCTGGGTAAGGTAGGGAAGTGGACACCTCTCAGTGACATCTTTCTCTGGTTCTGTTGCCCTCCAGGTGGCTTGCAGTTCGTCTGGAGCTGATTGGGAACCTGATCATCTTCTTTTCATCCTTGATGATGGTTATTTATAGAGATACCCTAAGTGGGGACACTGTGGGCTTTGTTCTGTCCAATGCACTCAATGTGAGTCTGAAGGCTGGGAGTTTGGTTGAATTAATGCATTATTCTTAAATGGAGTCTAGGGTATACCGTGGAGTCTGTGCTCTTGATTCCTTTCTAGATCCAGAGGGACCAGGGGAGACTGAGGTTCAAACCCTGGCTCCATCTCTTACTAATTGTGTAACCCATGGACAGGCTCCTTTCCCTTTCTAAGTAGGCACCAGTGTCATCTGGGTAACTGGACATAAATTTTGTTGCCCTGGGTAGTTAAGGCAGCAATCTCAGATGATTCAATCTAATAGTTTCCTGTCTCTTTGCTTGATTATAATCAAAAGAGAAAATAAATGAGTTTCTATTATAATGCAGCAGTAACCAGAAAGTCTTCTGAACAAATAACTTCTATGTTTATTTTGTTAAATCACAGAATAATTGGAGTTAATTTTAATAAAGAATATAGAGTCTAACAGAACTATATAATGCATCCCCCATTTGACTAAGGGATAGATATCAGATGTTATTTCCTACCACTCAGCCACTTTCCTACCACTGGCACTATGGTAAATGTTTAATGAATGATACTCATTTAATGAGTCATTTGGCCATCTTTTGTGGACTCTTTCTGAACTAATATATTGGGGGTCTGCATAGCTACCAGCAGGCTCTATATGGTGCTATTTTCAGTTGGCATTAATAAGGCCCAAGGCAATCATGGTGGGACACCCAAAAGGACTCTTTCATTTACCAGAATCACTGGGTTCCTTGTGCCACTGCCCTTTCATCCCCTCATTTCTAAGCTTATTAACCTAGGACAGATGGGGCAAAGAGCTGGAGAACTATTATACTGAACCAAAACAAAAACATTCAAATATCAACAATTCATATGGTCCAGCCTTCACCAAATGGTTACTTGTAGTCCCCAGCCTCCTGTGCTCTCCCTCTCTCTAATCACCATGTGCTCTACAAAGATTCCCTGTGTGTATGTGCCAGGACTACATTTTTGCCTGAAAAAAAGCTTGCACGTGAGAAGCTTGCCTCTGAGTAACCCACGGATTCCCTGGACTCTGGCCCAGATCATGACAATCATCCTCCTAGTGGTTAGATGTTATCTCTGTAATGGCAGGAAGGCACCTGGAGTTTATTGAGGTAACAGAGGACAAGGGTCCATGTGGACGTCCCACCTTGAGGGCTGGGTTCTCAGTGGAGCTGTTGTTGAGAGCAGAGGTGGCAGCTATTTGGAAGGCCTTCTCCTACCCTGTGTCTTTCCTTATGCTTTCCCCATTGGTAGAATGCCACCCCTAACCCCTAAGGGCTTACAGGCAGAGACCCGCACCAAGAGCCAGCCTCTCCAGCCTCAGCCTTGGCCCTAGGCCACTCCAAGCTAGTAGTGCCTTTCCTGTGAGCACCACACAGTTGAGCACTTGATTGTCCTCCCACCATTCAATGCACTGGCCTCATTTCCTCCCCCAAGGAGGGTGGATTGTCTCTTATACTTTTCCTTCCTCTCTTGTAGAGCCCGGCATAGTGCTGGGTGCAGAGTAGGCACTAGATTGACCTTGTGGTTTAACTGGTTGGGTTGGTTTCTAAGCCTGAGATGATCCTTAGTCTTCCAGTTTTTCTGTAGATCACACAAACCCTGAACTGGCTAGTGAGGATGACGTCAGAAATAGAGACCAACATTGTGGCTGTTGAGCGAATAAATGAGTACATAAACGTGGAAAATGAGGTAAGGAGGAATCAGAGGAAGCCAGGGACAAGGTCAAAAAAAAAAAAAAAAAAAAAGCCACCGCTTTGAGAATGCATCTTCACCTATCTAGAGATTTCACATGGGGTCATAAAGGTTCTCTGGAAGTTTCCCTTGCTCTAACTGAAAGAACCTAATTTCTTGAAACCTAAAATAGGTAATGGTTTGGGAGAAGTCAGGTCTTGGGATGCACCAAGTTAAATGGTGGCTTCATTCTGGAGATGCACAGAACAACCTCATGGGATAGGGTTTCTTTAATTGAATAAGGTAGGACCCTTCTGGAAGTACCAGTCTAGTTCAGTCTATTCAATGCAGATGTTCACGGGTGGCTGGCACACTGCTACCCTGTTCTGTGACATGAGTCCTGTGGGGACTGTTGAGCGAGCTGTCACCGTGTAAAGCACTCTTCTTCCTGTCGCCTTGCCAGGCACCATGGGTGACTGATAAGAGGCCTCCAGAAGGCTGGCCCAGCAAAGGGGAGATCCAGTTTAGCAACTACCAAGTACGGTATCGGCCTGAGCTGGATCTGGTACTGAAAGGGATCACTTGTGACATTAAGAGCACGGAGAAGGTAGGTGGAGCTGAAGAAAGGCCTGGGTGAGTCCTTGTGAACACAGAGGTGGAGAGCAGTGGACTCTGGGCTTTCATTAATCTGGTGGAAGTGAGAGGGTTGGGGTGCTTCCTCTGCCCTGGGGAGGTGTAGGGACACAGCGCCACCACCAGAGGGCAGGATATCCACACAGGGTCAAACAGACTTAAGCCTGTAAGGGCTCTCTTGCTCAGCCCTCCCCTATCTCCCTGTCCCGCATCCTCTCCTCCTGTGGCTGACTGGGCTCATTTCCTGTAAGCGCCAAGGCTTGTAGAGGGGAAGTCAGGAAGCACTGGCCTGGGGAAGGAACTGGTGGGAACAGCTGTGTGGAGGTTTGTCCCTGCAGAGACAATGGCCCAGTTCTCCCTCTGGTCTGCAAAGTCCTGGTATGGTTTTCTTGTTCTCTGAGGACTTGGGGTCTGATGCAGGGCCAAAAAAATGTCTGGGTACTGATGCTCAGGTCCAGGTCAGGGTCTGCTTCTCAGACCTGATGGCAGACCCAATCCTTCCCTTCTCCTCACTTTTATTTTTATTTTTTATTTTTATTTTTTTTGCTGTACGCGGGCCTCTCACTGCTGTGGCCTCTCCCGTTGCGGAGCACAGGCTCCGGACACACAGGTTCCGCGGCCATGGCTCGCGGGCCCAGCCGCTCCGCGGCATGTGGGATCTTCCGGGATCGGGGCACGAACCCGTGTCCCCTGCATCGGCAGGCGGACTCTCAACCACTGCGCCACCATGGAAGCCCTCTCCTCACTTTTAACAAGGATTAAAAAAAAAAAATCTATAATTTCCAAGAATAATTGCAACAGATGTGTACATTTCCAGCAGTCAATGTAGTTCTCAGCAAGCAACAAGTTAGGAGGCAGGATGGGGAAAGCCATCCTTTTCTGACATCCAGGTATGTTTTCCCCACCAAAACCAATATCAGTTTAACATCTTAGAGATGAAGTAGCCAGGCACTGTCTTTTTCCACCTGTGATTATGAATGTCCCTGGCTAAATTGTTGCCCTCAATAATTACATGGTGAACATGCAAAGGAACTGTATTTACAGATTGGCGTGGTGGGCAGGACAGGAGCTGGGAAATCATCCCTGACAAACAGCCTTTTCAGAATCCTAGAGGCTGCAGGAGGCCAGATCACCATTGATGGGGTAGATATTGCTTCCATTGGGCTACACGATCTCCGAGAGAAACTGACCATCATCCCACAGGTGAGCTGTAGGACATACTCTGTCACATGCAGCTTGTTCTACAGGAAACATGTGCATCTTCTTCTTGATGTGTGTTCATTTGGTGGCGTCATTTCTGCTGTCTACCTGGGATACCTAAGCTAGTTCCCTAAGACACACTGCTTCCAGAACTTACAAAATAAGTTTTACATTTTTTGGTAATATGCTTGTGACTGTCAGTTTCTAACCAGTAGGTGGCAGCAACACAGCAGAAGTCAAATGGAGCAGATGATTATTTAGCATTTCTATAGCCCATCAAGGTTCGCAGGACCTTTGCAATCAGCATTAGCAGTTTTGCTGCTGAAGCTTGAAACTATTAAGCTTTGTACTCCCCATTTGATATGGTTAAAAGAGAGGAGAGGGAATCTGTGGCAGTTTTTTACCAATAAGCGGAATGGTTAGTGCATCAGCAAGAAAGTCTTCCCTGCAGCTTCCTCTCCGGACCCTTCCAAACAAGGACTGCCCTGGAGGCTCTCGGGGTATGTGGGTCCTCAGAACCTGTCCTCTGCTTGCTGCAGCCAAGTCTCTGGGGTGGCTTTGGTCTGTCTGGTGTTTGCTCCCTTTGTTACACTCTTTTCTCCAGCCTCTTCAAGAGCGTAAGAAATTCTTCTCTTGTAACTATATGACCCCTTCCCCTGCCTGCCCCTGATCCCTCCACCTCCAAACCATGAGTTTGCATTTGGGGGTGTGGGACGTTACTCTCAACTTTTTAAGGGATGCTGAGGCAAATCTGGAAATCCATAAATGAATTTCAGAATGAAAAACAACAATACCAAGGACTTCTCTTAATGCTGTGTTTAGCTCCCCGTGTTTAGCTCAAAGCCTTCAGCGGGGAAATCTTGGAGAAGCTGGACTACTAACTAACCAGCTTTCCATCTCAGACCAGTCCTGCTCACTTTCTTGGCCACAAAGAATTACTGTTTCCTTTTCTTTGTTAAAAAAATTTTAAATATATATATGTGTATATGTATATATTAAAAGCCAGATGTTTATTCTTTTATTTATTAAAAAAAAATTTAATTTTATTTTTGGCTGCATTGTTGCATGGGGGCTTTCTCTAATTGTGGTGAGCGGGGGCTACTCTTCATTGCGGTGTGCAGGCTTCTCATTGCGGTGGCTTCTCTTGTTGCGGGGCACAGGCTCTAGGCGCATGGGCTGCAGTAGTTGGTGGCTCATGGGCTCACTAGTTGTGGCTCACGGGCTCTAGAGCACAGGCTCAGTAGTTTTGGCGCACGGGCTTAGTTGCTCCACAGCCATGTGGGATCTTCCCGGGCCAGGGCTCAAACCCATGTCACCTGAAGTGGCAGGCGGATTCTTAACCACTGAGCCACCAGGGAAGTCCTTACTGGTTCCTTTTCTGACATTAGCCCCAGTAACTCCCTCGTCCCTTGACTTGCAGGATCCCATCCTGTTCTCTGGGAGCCTGAGGATGAATCTAGATCCTTTTAACAACTACTCAGACGAGGAGATTTGGAAGGCCTTGGAGCTTGCTCACCTCAAATCTTTCGTGGACGGCCTGCAAGCTGGGTTGTCCTACGAAGTGACAGAGAGCGGTGACAACCTGAGGTAATGTTTCATAACCCACTTCCCCCACAGGCTGTGGAGGAGGCGAGGGGACCACTACTTTTGTTACTCATGCATGGTGGCGCCTGGCATCAAAGAATTTTCACTCTCCAGGTCTAATTCCTAATGCATAAAACGAACCTGTTGTGAAGATTAAAATAGATGTGAGTGTGCTTGGAAACTCTTGAAAAACTTTGTCAGTAAACATACCCTCACAGGACATTACACACATGAGCTTGCAGATCCCACCGTTGTGCGGGTTTTCAGCTGCACTCTGCAATCAGGCTGAAAACAATCCCCATGCCTGGTCCAGCCCCAGAGAGTCTGATGTAATTGGTATGTGGCATTGCTGGAGATGGGAGTTCTAAAGGATCCCCAGGGGTTGTTACAGGCACCTCAGTTTGAGAAGCCCTGATCTAAGGAGCACGTGGATGATGGAGATGTGCTGTCCGTAGGGTCCTTGGAACACCATAAACCAGCACAAAGACTCTTTTGGCTTCACAGTTCTTGTTACCTTTTCAAAGTGTTTCCTCATATGTTGACACTTCACATTTTCTGTCAGTTAACAAGTTGGCCTGGCATTTTCCCTACAACAACCTCTTTTTTCCCTCCACACACTGATGGTCAGCTCTCAGTCAGAGCTGGTGGCTCAGGGGCCGGCCTTGCTGCAGCCCTGGTGTCTTCAGAGTGGTGGGCAGGGCATGGGTCATTAGCAGTTGGAGCTCAGAAGGGAAGGCTCACAGTAGCTCAATTAATGGACCCGCTGCTCTGTCTTCACCTGGGAGCTTGTTATAAATGCAGAATCTCAGGCTCTATCCTACTATTCAGAATCCGCCCTTTAGCAAGAGTCCCAGGTAATTTGTGTGCACATTACAGCATGAGATGCACTGCCTAGAAGGTTGAGTCTTAAGTAGGCTGCACGTTAGAATCACTTGGGAAACTTAAAGTCCCAGTGCCCAGGCTGTACCCCAGACCGGTTGAATCAGGGCCCCGGGTGATTTCAGTGTGTAGCCCCAGGGAACACTTGTGAGCCTTGGTAGAGAACACCAGCATGTTTGTTTTCCCTCAGCGACAGATCTAGGAACTAGCAGGACTGAAGCAGGTCTTCAGGCCTATTAAAAAGGCCAAACATTCAGTCAACATATATTGAGCACCTACTGGAAATAGAGGAAAATGCTATAGACCCATCCATGCCCTCCTAGCACTTACAGTGTGATGGAGAAGACACACCTCGTGTGAGTAAATTCTGTGCAGTAAATGCTGCAGGTGTGCAGGGCCATGTGGGCAGGATGTGATAGGGGCCTAAGAACAGAATCACACCATCCTCTATGAATGCTGGGAGAAACTTACCTGGCATTACCAGCGCCTTGATTTCAGACCTGGTGGGCTGTTGAAACCTAAAATTCTCTGATCAGAGACTGGAGATCAGTCAGCTTCGGGAGAGTCAGCAGCTGAAAGCCAAATTGATGCCTCAGCAACAGCTTGTTACTATGAAGTCCAACTGAACCAGGTGGGAGTTGGGAAGCGTTAAGTAAATAGTTTTTCAGTGTCTCTGTTCTTACATTACAGAGAAAAACTGGAAGTTCATCTTGGGTGACTTCTCATCTCTTGCATAAATTTTCTTAGAATTACAGAACTTTAGCCACCCCCTGTTTAATACGTTCCCTAATGGCCACAGCAGGAAAGAGCAATTCCAAATTCACGAATATTTCCTCCACATCATTTCCCAAAGGTTCTTTATGTAAGTAAGAAGTCCAGCCTTCATTACTGGCTTTTAAGCAATTTAAAGTGATTTGCATTTTACAGGCATATTCAAATTCCACAAACATTGCATCTCCCACCAAGACATCACGTTCTTTAGACAGCAACTGTTTCTAATCAAGGGAGAAGGCCGTGAACAAATAATTAGCCTTGAGACTAGAATTACACATAACAAATGGATTTGCTAAGGCCACTAAGAAATGCCACTGGGGCATTCTCATGCGGTTTCACCCTATACTAATGGTGTCAGGTCAAATACTGCAGAAGTGGTGTACTGAGATATCATTGTAGCTAAATGCAAAGCACTATTCCGGGGCTAGTATTTTCCAAACTTGTTAAACATGAAAATCTCCTGGGGTGTATTCAAAATACAGGTTCCTAGGCTCCTCCCCATTCTGACTGAGAGCAGGGCCCAGAAATAGGAATTTTTAAATTAAGTACCTGCAGTGGGTCTTCCAACTAATTGAGAAAGTTTGGCAAACATTGCCCTTGGTAACAATAAACAGCTAGTGGAAGAGGCTAAGGCATTCTAGGGGAATTTGGAAGTGTGGGTTTTGAAAGTCTGATCTGGAACATGAAATCTGCCCCTCCAACCCCCAACCCAGGTTATTCCTTGGTCCTTAGGGGCTAATGCTTTGTTTCTTCCACTGGCTTCAGCATAGGGCAAAGGCAGCTACTGTGCCTGGCCAGGGCTCTGCTTCAGAAATCCAAGATTCTGATCATGGACGAGGCCACTGCTGCAGTGGATCTAGAGACAGATCGCCTCATCCAGACAACCATCCAAACTGAGTTCTCCCACTGCACGACCATCACCATTGCCCACAGGCTGCACACCATCATGGACAGTGACAAGTGAGTGGGGGGAGAGAGCTTGATAGTCACGGCTTAACCTGTTGTCAACAGCGATAGCCTCAGCCGTGAGGTCTCTTTACAGAAGGTTTAACTACCATCATTTTATTGATGAAAAAATGGAGGCTGAGAGATTGCAAGTAATTTGCCCAAAATTATACATCAAGCTAATGAAGGCCAATAGGGTTAAGGGAACTGTCTTGAAGGTAAAATGGGAAACACTATTAACTGAGTATGGGGGGTGGAGGCCCAAGCCAGGAGTGGTATATATATTGCTCCATAGAGCTTCCCAACTAAGCTGGGTCTCAGCTGCTTCCCCTGTAAACAGAAGCGTTCTGTTCCTTCTAACTCTGACAATCTGACAATTCAAAAAGGGGGGGGGGGTCAGTAATCTTAAAACTGAAGAGAATAGGCTCCATTTTTTGACCAAGGGGAAGGCTCCCTTTTTAAATCAATGTATCCTTAAACAATGTGTATCCTTAAAAAAAAGAAAAAAAGAAAAAAACTTACGTAAATAGTATAAGAATATACGCAGTATAAGTCTATTTTCAGTATTCCACATGGAATCCATGTTGATGCAGATAGCCGCAGTTCAGTCATTCTCGCTGCGTTGTAGCCTGGTATGAATAAACATATTGTTATCGTATTGGTCACCTGGACCCGCGCTGGTGTCCTAGCCTAGAGACCCCTTGTCTTGGCCAGGGAGCTTCTTTGTCCGCTCAGATTCGCACAGCCAATAACAAAACCGATGCTAAGACTTTCCAGCACAAGCTTTATTCAATGGCCAAAGAATGGAGAAGTGGGAATTAGTTCACAAATCAACTTTCTCAACCCGATTTGGGCGGAGACATCATTTATATAGGAGGGTTGAAGGGAAAAGGGAGGGAATTGGAAAGAGTGGGAGGAATATTTATGACTAATCTGAGAAGAGGGGTGTGGTTTGGACAGGAACTGATGCAACCCTCCTTTTCAGTCCTTGTCTGGGCTTTTCCGGTTGTTGTCGTGGCAACTGTCCATATCATGGTGCTGGTAAGCGTGTCATTTAGCATGCTAATATATTACAGTGAGCATAATGAGGCCCAAGGTCTACTGGAAATCAAACCTTCCACCACCTTGGGTCTAGTTTGTTCTAACCAGTTCTTGTTTTTCTCTTTGCAGCTTCCTCCTGAAACTTAGATGTGAGCACTTGGTTTCCATTTGAGGGAGGGGCAGGGGTATGATTCTGGGGCAACAGCCTTGGTAACAATATTGAGACTTAGTTCTGGTTATTATAAATGCCAAGGTTTGAGACACTGCTTTCTAAGACTTCTTTCTTTTTTGTTTCAGGGTAATGGTCCTAGACAATGGGAAGATTGTAGAGTATGGCAGCCCTGAAGAACTGCTGAAAAACACTGGTCCCTTTTATTTTATGGCCCAGGAAGCTGGCATTGAAAATACGAACTGCACAGCATTCTGACAGCAAGTCTTACAGGTTAGGGAAGGACTATTAGGATCATTCCTTATTTTTTGTGAAGCATATCATACATATAAAAGGGTGTGTAAAATGTATGTTTTAAATAAGGATCGTAAGTGAACACCCACGTCCCTTCCAACCAAGATTTTTTTTAATGAGTATTACCAGCTACATCAGAACCCGATCGACTTTGATTGTACCTCCTTGCTACCCACCCCCCACAAAAAGCACCACCATCCTAATTTTTGTGATAATTATTCCTTTGCTTTTTGTTTGTTTTACCACTTTCCTTAAACAACATGTACCATTTTTTTAGCTTATGTGAATGGCCTGACTCATACTGCATGTATTCTTCTATGACTTCTTTTGTTCAATATTATATTTGAGATTCATCCACGTCGATGCGTGAGACTGGTTCATTCTCACTGCTCTGTAGTACAGCAGTGTGTGAAAACGCCAATTTATCCAATTTAGGTTGGTCAGCAGTGGGGTTATTTCCAGGCTTTGTTGTTTTTCCCTGTTATGAACAGTACTGCTATGAATATTCTGGTACATAACTCCTAAGATACATGTGTAAGAGTTTCTTTAGGCATAATGTAAAGGAATGGGAGGTGTGCATATGTTTAAATGCATATAGTAGGTAACGCCAAACTGTTAATGCCAATTCAAAACATTTTTGTCAATCTGATGAGTATGAATTGGTATCTCCTTGAGGTTTTTAAATGTATAGTTCCCTGGTTACCGTTGAGGTTTCCGTATGCGGTGTCTGCTGGTTCTTGTTCACAGTGCTTTATTTCCTTGGATACCTTGTGAATGTTTACCTTAAGTTGCTCAATCTCCTTAGCATTTTTTTAAAAAACTGAAGTATAGCTGATTTGCAATACTGTGTTAGCATTTTACCTGTGGACATTCTTTGAGGACTGAGTTGAATCTGAGCTCTCTTAAGAGGAATTGTGAAAGCTTCTGCCTGCCACCTGGGGGCATTACCCAGAACCAATTTGAATTAAATACTTCACTAAGGGGTTTCAAACTTTACAGTTAGTGGGACTTCAGACCACAGTCCTGTGCGAGAGCCAGCTTGTGGTTTACAGAATCTCAAGGGAGCTTCTTCCCCTTGATCCAGCAGCAGGTTGGAGATGGATGTGTGGCCTTGTTGACTCCTTCCGCGTGGCGGGGTTTATTCTTCACTTACTTGTATGCCACAGTACAGCCCTTTCAGGCTCGGTTCGTCAGAGGGTCTCCTTGTAGCTTCTCCATCTTTGGCAAGCCTCGGCTTTCTCTCTTGCCTCAGATTCCTCTGTTGTCCACAAAGGTCAAGGTCTCCAGGTTTCAGAAGTCACCCTAAGCCTTGACCCTTCTTCTCTTTCCAGGTTTTTTTGTGTCACATCATTTTGGGTTCAGCGTATTCATTACCTCCATTTCAGTGATGCAGTTATGAATGATTTTTATTTATTCATCACTGTAGCTATTTGTTGAATCAGATGCTCAGAGACTTAAACTTCCTAAATGAGGGGCTTACACAGCTGCAAGGCAGGATGAGGAAGGGACTTGTTTCCTCCTATTTGCTCTATTCCCATCAGCATCACTCTAGCAATGTTGGTTTCCCTGAAGTGGCAGTTTTTCCAATACTCACAAAACCAGTGTGGTCTTGCCAGCACCAGCGGAGCAGCACCCCCTTCTGGGAAGTCTGGGTTTCAGTTTCAGTTTTAGTGACGCCAGCCTCTTCCCTTTTGTTCCTGTGGCCCTAACTGTGATGTTTGCTTTTGCCCTTGCTAGCTCTCTCATACTTGTTTTCCTTTGGCCCTTTCTTCAGTGCCTATTTAATGATTCTTTATATTGTTCTGTTAAAATAACCTGTGGTTTTTGTCTCCTGACTAACCGAATAGATACAACCTTGGAGATAATCCAGTTCAAGTCCCTTATTTTTCAGATAAGCACCAGACTGAGAATGGTTATATGATATCCGGAGTCAAAACATGAGTGTTTATGGCAGAGCCAGGGCCAGAAACCAACTTCCTGATTTGATCTAACGATTTCTTCTTTTTCCTATAATGGGAGAGGGTTTTCAATCTACCTTCTCCTGTGGATGCAGAAGAAGAGAGGGGAAGTGGTATCTTTTTCTCAGTAGCGATGACTCAGACATCCAGTGAAGGTGGAGGGAACCAGAAGCAGCCTGGATCCAAAACTTTGATGACTCCTCCCCTCCAGATCTTCTGTTGGCCCAGGACCCGGGTAACCCAATCCACACTATAGACCACTTACAACATGATTGCTCTTTCCTACTTTCCTTCTGAGGTCCTCTTCGCTGCTTATCCTTGAAGCATTAAGATGTCCCTATGTTTCTGTCCTTGACCCCCCAGTTCCTCTATGTTTTCTCTGTAATAGATTTCATACACCCTTGTGATTTCAACCTCTACACATACGATTCTCATTTCTAGCCTCTTCCTCTGCTCTAGTTTTGAGATTCATATATTCAGTTGTTTCTGGTATTATCACCTGGATAACCTTCAGGTGTCTGACATGCAAATCACCCTACTTTGACAGACCTGTCCTTTTTTTTTTATAGAGCAGGTTCTTATTAGTCATCAATTTTATACACATCACTGTATACATGTCAATCCCAATGGCCCAATTCATCACACCACCACTACCACCCCACCACTTTCCCTGCTTGGTGTCCATAGGGTTGTTCTCTACATCTGTATCTCAATTTTTGCCCTGCAAACCAGTTCATCTATACAATTTTTCTAGGTTCCATATCTGTGCGTTAATATACGATATCTGTTTTTCTCTTTCTGACTTACTTCACTCTGTATGACAGTCTCTAGATCCAACCACATCTCAACAAATGACCCAGTTTTGTTCCTTTTTATGGCTGAGTAACATTCCATTGTATATATGTACCACATCTTCCTTTATTCATTCATCTGTCGATGGGCATTTAGGTTGCTTCCATGCCCTGGCTATTGTAAATAGTGTTGCAATGAACATTGGGGTGCATGTGTCTTTTTGAATTATGCTTTTCTCTGGGTATATTCCCAGTAGTGGGATTGCTGGATCATATGGTAATTCTATTTTTAGTTTTTTAAGGAACATCCATACTGTTCTCCATAGTGGCTGTATCAATTTACATTCCCAACAGTGCAAGAGAGTTCCCTTTTCTCCACATTTGTTCTTTGTAGATTTTCTGATGATGCCCATTCTAACGGGTGTGAGGTGATACCTCATTGTAGTTTTTTTTTTTTTTTTTTTTTTGCGGTACGCGGGTCTCTCACTGTTGTGGCCTCTCCCGTTGCGGAGCACAGGCTCCAGACGTGCAGGCTCAGTGGCCATGGCTCACGGGCCTAGCCACTCCGTGGCATGTGGGATCTTCCCGGACCGGGGCACAGACCTGTGTCCCCTGCATCGGCAGGTGGACTCTCAACCACTGTGCCACCAGGGAAGCCCCTCATTGTAGTTTTGATTTGCATTTCTCTAATAATTAGTGATGTTGAGCAGCTTTTCATGTACTTCTTGGCCATCTGTATGTCTTCTTTGGAGAAATGTCTATTTAGGTCTTCTGCCCATTTTTGGATTGGGTTGTTTGGTTTTTTTACTATTGAGCTGCATGAGCTGTTTATATATTTTGGAGATTAATCCTTTGTCTGTTGATTCATTTGCAAATATTTTCTCCCATTCTGAGGGTTGTCTTTTCTATTGTTTATGGTTTCCTTTGCTGTGCAAAAGCTTTGAAGTTTCATGAGGTCCCATTTATTTTTGTTTTTATTTCCATTACTCGAGGAGGTGGATCAAAAAAGATCTTGTAAAAGAGTGTTCTATGTTTTCCTCTAAGAGTTTTATAGTGTCCGGTCTTACATTTAGATCTTTAATCCGTTTTGAGTTTTTGTGTATGGTGTTAGGGAGTGTTCTAATTTCATTCTTTTATATGTAGCTGTCCAGTTTTCCCAGCACCCCTTATTGAAGAGACTTTTATCCATTGTATATCCTTGCCTCCTTTGTCATAGATTAATTGTCCATAGGTGCGTGGGCTTATCTCTGGGCTTTCTATCTTGTTCCATTGATCAATGTTTCTGTTTTTGTGCCAGTACCGTATTGTCTTGATTACTGTACCTTTATAGTATACTCTGAAGACAGGGAGTCTGATTCCTCCAGCTCCGTTTTTTACCCTCAAGACTGCTTTGGCTATTCAGGCTCTTTTGTGTCTCCATATAAATTTTAAGATTTTTTGCTCTAGTTCTGTAAAAATGCCATTGGTAGTTTGATAGAGATTGCATTGAATCTGTAGATTGCTTTGGGTAGTATAGTCATTTTCACAATATTGATTCTTCCAATCCAAGAACATGGTATCTCTCTCCAACTGTTGGTATCATCTTTAATTTCTTTCATCAGTGCCTTATAGTTTTCTGAATACAGCTCTTTTGTCTCCTTAGGTAGGTTTACTCCTAGGTATTTTATTCTTTTTGTTGCAGTGGAAAAAGGAAGTGTTTCCTTAATTTCTCTTTCAGATTTTTCCTCATTAGTGTATAGGAATGCAAGAGCTTTCTGTGCATTAATTTTGTATCCTGCAACTTTACCAAATTCACTGATTAGCTCTAGTAGTTTTCTGGTGGCATCTTTAGGATTCTCTGTAGTATCATGTCATCTGCAAACAGTGACAGTTTTACTTCTTCTTTTTTCAATCTGTATTCCTTTTATTTCTTTGTCTTCTCTGATTGCACTGGCTAGGACTTCCAAAACTATGTTGAGTAATAGTGGCGAGAGTGGACATCCTTGTCTTGTTCCTGATCTTGGAGGAAATGCTTTCAGTTTTTCACCATTGAGAATGATGTTTGCTGTGGGTTTGTTGTATATGGCCTTTATTATGTTGAGGTAGGGTCCCTCTATGCCCACGTTCTGGAGAGTTTTTATCACAAATGGGTGTTGAATTTTGTCAAAAGCTTTGTTTGCATCTATTGACATGATCATATGGTTTTTATTCTTCAATTTGTTAATATGGTTTATCTCATTGATTGATTCATGTATATTGAAGAATCCTTGCATTCCTGGGATAAATCCCACTTGGTCATGGTGTATGATCCTTTTAATGTGTTGTTGGATTCTGTTTGCTAGTAGTTTTGCATCTATATTCATCAGTGATATTGGTCTGTAATTTTCTTTTTTTAGAGTATCTTTGTCTGGCTTTCGTATCAGGGTGATAGTGGCCTCATAGAATGAGTTTGGGAGTGTTTCTTCCTCTGCAATTTTTTGGAAGAGTTTGAGAAGGATGGGTGTTAGCTCTTCCCTAAATGTTTGATAGAATTCACCTGTGAAGCCATCTGGTCCTGGACCTTTGTTGGAAGATTTTTAATCACAGTTTCAATTTCATTGCTTGTGATTGGTCTGTTCATATTTTCTGTTTCTTCCTGGTTCAGTCTTGAAAGGTTATACCTTTGTAAGAATTTGTCCATTTCTTCCAGGTTGTCCATTTTATTGACATAGAGTTGTTTGTAGTAGTCTCTTAGGATGCTTTGAATTTCTGCAGTGTCTGTTGTAACTTCTCCTTTTTCATTTCTAATTTTATTGATTTGAGTCCTCTCCCTCTTATTCTTGATGAGTCTGGCTAATGGTTTATCAATTTTGTTTATCTTCTCAAAGAACCAGCTTTTAGTTTTATTGATCTTGCTATTGTTTTCTTTGTTTCTATTTCATTTATTTCTGCTCTGATCTTTATGATTTCTTTCCTTCTGCTAACTTTGGGTTTTGTTTGTTCTTCTTTCTCTAGTTCCTTTAGGTGTAAGGTTAGATTGTTCAGTTGAGATTTTATTGTTTCTTGAGGTAGGCTTGTATAGCTATAAACTTCCCTCTTAGAACTGCTTTTGCTGCATCCCATAGGTTTTGGATCGTCATGTTTTCATTGTCATTTGTCTCTAGGTATTTTTTGATTGCCTCTTTGATTTCTTCAATGATCTCTTAGTTATTTAGTAATGTATTGTTTAGCCTCCATGTGTGTGTGTTTTTTACGGTTTTTTTTCCCTGTAATTGATTTCTAATCTCATAGCATTGTGGTCAGAAAAGATACTGATATGATTTCAATATTCTTGAATTTACTGACGCTTGATTTGTGACCCAAGATGTGATCTATCCTGGAGAATGTTCCATGTGCACTTGGAAGAAAGTGTAATCTGCTGGTTTTTGGATGGAATGTCCTATAAATATCAATTAAATCTATCTGGTCTAATGTGTCATTTAAAGCTTCTGTTTCCTTATTCATTTTCATTTTGGATGTTCTGTCCATTGGTGTAAGTGAGGTGTTAAAGTCCCCCACTATTATTGTGTTACTGTCGATTTCCTCTTATAGCTGTTAGCAGTTGCCTTATTTATTGAGGTGCTCCAATGTATGGGTGCACCATAATATACATAATTGTTATATCTTCTTCTTGGATTGATCCCCTGATAATTATGTAGTGTCCTTCCTTGTCTCTTGTAACATTCTTTATTTTAAATTCTATTTTATCTGATATGAGTATTGCTACTCCAGCTTTCTTTTGATTTCCATTTGCATAGAGTATCTTTTTCCATCCCCTCACTTTGTCTTTGTGTGTCCCTAGGTCTGAAGTGGGTCTCTTGTAGACAGCATATATATAGGTCTTGTTTTTGTATCCATTCAGGAAGCCTGTGTCTTTTGGTTGGAGCATTTAATCCATTCACATTTAATGTAATTATAGATATATATGTTCCTATTACCATTTTCTTAATTGTTTTGGGTTTGCTTTTGTAGGTCCTTTTCTTCTCTTGTGTTTCCCACTTAGAGAAGTTCCTTTAGCATTTGTTGTAGAGCGGGTTTGGTGGTGCTCAATTCTCTTAGCTTTTGTTTGTCTGTAAAGCTTTTGATTTCTCCATCAAATCTGAATGAGATCCTTGCTGGGTAGAGTAATCTTGGTTGTAGGTTCTTCCCTTTCATCACTTTAAGTATATCATGCCACTCCCTTCTGGCTTGTAGAGTTTCTGCTGAGAAATCAGCTGTTAACCTTATGGGAGTTCCCTTGTATGTCATTTGTCATTTTTCCCTTGCTGCTTTTAATAATTTTTCTTTGTCTTTAATTTTTGCCAATTTGATTACTATGTGTTTTGGCATGTTTCTCCTTGGGTTTATCCTGTATGGGACTCACTGTGCTTCCTGGACTTGGGTGGCTATTTCCTTTCCATGTTAGTGAGGTTTTCGACTATAATCTCTTCAAATATTTTCTCAGGTCCTTTCTCTCTCTTTTCTCCTTTTGGGACCTGTATAATGTGAATGTTGTTGCGTTTAATGTTGTCCCAGGTCTCGTAGGTTGTCTTCATTTCTTTTCATTCTTTTTTCTTTATTCTGCTCTGCAGCAGTGAATTCCAGCATTCTGTCTTCCAGGTCACTTATCCGTTCTTCTGCCTCAGTTATTCTGCTATTGATTCCTTCTAGTGTAGTTTTCATTTCATTTATTGTATTGTTCATCTCTGTTTGTTCTTTAATTCTTCTAGGTGTTTTTTCTTTAAGTTTTCTAGGTCTTTGTTAAAGCATTTCTTGCATCTTCTCAATCTTTGCCTCCATTCTTTTTCTGAGGTCCTGGATCATCTTCACTATCATTATTCTGAATTCTTTTTCTGGAAGGTTGCCTATCTCCACTTCATTTAGTTGTTTTTCTGAGGTTTTATCTTGTTCCTTCATCTGGTAAATAACCCTCTGCCTTTTCATCTTGTCTCTCTTTCTGTGAAGGTGGTTTTTGTTCCACAGGCTGTAGGACTGTAATTCTTCTTGCTTCTGCTCTCTGGTGGATGAGGCTATCTAAGAGGCTTATGTAAGTTTCCTAATGGGAGCGACTGGTCGCTGCAATGCTTTTAAGAAGTTTTCTTTTCTGCTAGTGTTGGAGGGTCTCCTGCAGAGGCGGGAGGTGGCTGTGGCTCACTGTGGGGACAAGGACACTGGCAGCAGAAGTTCTGGGAAGTACTCTGTGGCGTGAGCCCTGCCAGAGTCTGCCCAGACCTACTTCTTCCTCCCCTCTAAAAAGATTTTTTGCCTGTACTTTCTAACTCAAGTGGTGACATCATTGTCCATTCAAGTCCTACAAAATGAAAACCTGTGTATCACTCGCAACTTTTCCTTTTCTTTCCAGATTAGCCACCAAGTCCTTCCAGTTTTACTTCTGCACCCCTACTGTTTTTGCCATAGTTCAGTTTCTCCTCACTTCCATCCTGGACTGAGGGCATAGGTATCCCTATTTCCAGTGTTTTTTTTTCCTCAAATATACCCACCAATGGCTACCAGAGTGATTATGAAAAACTGACCAGGTTACTCTTCTGCTTAAACCCTTCATTCAGTAGCTGTCCAGAATAAAGTTAAAATTCCTTACTATGGTATAATGAAGCTCCCTAACATCCAATCCAGTCTCATTTATTCCAACTCCCATATCTCATGTTAAGCTCCAGCAACATTAAAATGCTTTTAGATTCCCCATACATACAATTACTGTTTGACTCTAGCCTTTTCCTTATCTATCCCCTCTGTTTGCAATCCCATGACTACCTCTAACTAACTCATTAAGACTCAGTAAGAAGTCATTTTCTCCCAAGAGCCTTCCCTGACTCCCTCTCCTCTCAACCCCCAGGCTAGCTTCAGCACTGCAGTGGATTTTCAATCTTTTGGGCAGCTCTGCACCTGAACCTCAGTTCTACATGGACTCCTCCAACTTAAGATTCTTTGTGGGAGTCCAGGGTGCAGCACTGATAAGAATCCAGTAATCAGATACACCTGTGCCAGATTTTGATTCAGATGCTGGAGACAAGAAAGAGGGAAATGTGTTCTGGCAAAGGTGACGGTCACTGTCATTGTCCAGAGGTAGGCAGGGGTGGTGACTAGTAGCAGGATCCAGTGACATTGTGGTATGATACTGAGCATCGTTCCTGGCTTCAAAGACTCAAATCTGGCTTTCGTATCCTCCCAAACAGTCGGCGAGCAACCTATTATCATTTGAGAACTTCGTTTCTGCTTAAGTTTACGAGTTGGGGATTGTTGTGTACAACTAAATAATGCTCCTCAGCACACTTAATTTGCTTTTACTGTATTGTTTTAGATAATTTTCTGTTTGCATCTCCCTCACTAAGCTATGAGCATCCTGAAAACAATTTTTTACTCTGTTTTATATCTCCAGTGGCTAGAATACAGTAGCTACTCACTTGTTTTTGAGTGTTCAAAAAAAATTTATACAAAATACAGTGGGAAAAATGTATGCCAAGAGTACATCAACAGGATTGAAGATGACAAAGTAACTCCAACAGAAAGAATAAATAATACCAATCAGACCTAAATTTTTTGCCAGCTAATTTTGTAAAAGTATCTTTTGAAACACCCTCTGAAGAAATTTGTTCCTTTTAGGTAACAGAAATGAATACATTTAATCACAAATTCACACTGATCATGACTTTACCTAAAAATTAGCATACAATATTGTACAAACACTGACATTTAAATCCCTAAAGTGCTGCAACTTAGATTTAGTTAGCAAAAACCATATTCAACTATCAACATGCACTTAGTCTTCCACATAAATTAGACACTAAAACCAGTTTTTGAAAGGCTTCATATTGTTTGAAGACTAATCAAAAGTTGTAAAAATACATGAAAGAATTGGCTGTAACAAGCACTCCATTTTCATAGTATTCCTTTTGACTTTGTATGCAAATAATGGGTTATGCTGTAGAATTTAGCTGCTATAGTGAAAAAGTACTTAGGAATGAAGTAGAAAAAAGAGGGAAGAAAAAGTATATAGTATTTCGCTTGAGACTATTTTGGGGGACTTCACTGTGGTGCAGTGGTTAAGAATCCACCTGCCAATGCAGGGGACATGGTTCAATCCCTGGTCCAGGAAAATCCCACATGCTGCAGAGCAACTAAGCCAGTGCACCACAACTACTGAAGCCCACATGCCTAGAGCCTGTGCTCCACAACAAGAGAAGCCACCACAATGGGAAGACTGTGCACCTAAATGAAGTGTCACCCTCACTTGACGCAACTAGAGAAAGCCCGTGCACAGCAACAAAGACCCAACACAGCCAAAAAAAAGACTACTTTGGTTCTCACTGAACTTACAAAAAAAAAAAAAAAAGACTAATACTGCTCCTTTCTTCAACTTTAAAAGTCAAGGCCCCGGTTAACACACTGGTAATTTCTTGAATAAATAGTCACCTTGGTCCTCATCATGATAGCCATCTGGCTATTCTGCCTGATAACCACTGTCACTGATTTCAGATCCACTTGTCCTGTGGATGACGGGCTCTGTCGGAGCAGCAGTCTTTGGAATGTTTATTTGCTGCTCAAGCCCATAGTCACTTGTTCTCACTGGGAAACAACCGTGTTGGTATCCATCTGTAAAGACTGTCGAGTTGAGGGGGCAGAGAGCAGAAGTAAGAAGAACTACAATTCTGCAGCCTGTGGAACAAAAACCACATTCACAGAAAGACAGTCCCAATGAAAAGGCAGAGGACTATGTACCAGATGAAGGAACAAGATAAAACCCCAGAAAAACAACTAAATGAAGTGGAGATAGGCAACCTTCCAGAAAAAAAGAACTCAGAATAATGATAGTGAAGATGATCCAGGACCTTGGAAAAAGCATGGAGGCAAACGTTGAGAAGATACAAGAAATGCTTTAACAAAGACCTAGAAAACTTTAATTCTTCTAGGTGTTTGTTGTTTAAGAACAAACAAACAGAGATGAACAATACAATAACTGAAATGAAAAATACACTACAAGGAATCAATAGCAGAATAGCTGAGGCAGAAGAACGGATAAGTGACCTGGAAGAGAGAATGGTGGAACTCACTGCCATGGAACACAATAAAGAAAAAAGAATGAAAAGAAATGAAGACAGCCTAAGAGACCTCTGAGACAACATTAAAGGCAACAACATTCACATTATAGGGGCCCCAGAAGGAGAAGAGAGAGAGAAAGGACCTGAGAAAATATTTGAAGAGATTATAGTGGAAAACTATAGAATCAGTCAAGTGGGAAAGGAAATAGCCACCCAAGTCCAGGAAGCACAGAGTCCCAGGCAGGATAAACCCAAGGAGAAACAGGCCGAGACACATAGTAATCAAATTGCAAAAATTAAAGACAAAGAAAAATTATTAAAAGAAACAAGGGAAAAATGACAAATAACATACAAGGGAACTCCCATAGGTTAACAGCTGATTTCTCTGCAGAAACTCTACAAGCCAGAAGGGAGTGGCATGATATACTTAAAGTGATGAAAGGGAAGAACCTACAACCAAGATTACTCTACCCAGCAAGGATCTCATTCAGATTTGATGGAGAAATCAAAAGCTTTACAGACAAACAAAAGCTAAGAGAATTGAGCACCACCAAACCCGCTCTACAACAAATGCTAAAGGAACTTCTCTAAGTGGGAAACACAAGAGAAGAAAAGGACCTACAAAAGCAAACCCAAAACAATTAAGAAAATGGTAATAGGAACATATATATCTATAATTACATTAAATGTGAATGGATTAAATGCTCCAACCAAAAGACACAGGCTTGCTGAATGGATACAAAAACAAGACCCATATATATGCTGTCTACAAGAGACCCACTTCAGACCTAGGGACACATACAGACTGAAAGTGAGGGGATGGAAAAAGATATTCTATGCAAATGGAAATCAAAAGAAAGCTGGAGTAGCAGTACTCATATCAGACAAAATAGACTTTAAAATAATGTTACAAAAGATAAGGAAGGGGCTTCCCTGGTGGCACAGTGGTTGAGAATCTGCCTGCTAATGCAGGGGACACGGGTTCAAGCCCTGGTCTGGGAGGATCCCACATGCCACGGAGCAACTAGGCCCGTGAGTCACAACTACTGAGCCTGCGCGTCTGGAGCCTGTGCTCCGCAACAAGAGAGGCCGCGATAGTGAGAGGCCCGCGCACGGCGATGAAGAGTGGCCCCCGCTTGCCACTAGAGAAAGCCCTGGCACAGAAACGAAGACCCAACACAGCAAAAATAAATTAATAAAGTCCTACCTCCAACATCTTAAAAAAAAAAAAAAGATAAGGAAGGACACTACATAATGATCAGGAGATCAATCCAAGAAGAAGATATAACAATTATAAATATATATGCCCCCAAAATAGGAGCACCTCAATACATAAGGCAAGTGCTAACATCTATAAAAGAGGAAATCGAGAGTAACACAGTAATAGTGGGGGACTTTAACATCTCACTTACACCAATGGACAGGTCATCCAGATAGAAAATTAATAAGGAAACACAAGCTTTAAATGACACATTAGACCAGATAGATTTAATTGATATTTATAGAACATTCCACACGAAAGTGGCAGAATACACTTTCTTCAAGTGCACATGAAACATTCTCCAGGACAGATCACATCGTGGGTCACAAATCAAGCCTCAGAAAATTTCAGAAAATTGCAATCGTATCAAGCATCTTTTCTGACCACAACACTATGAGATTGGAAATCAACTACAGGGAAAAAACTAAAAAAACAAAAACAAAAACACATAAATGGGGCTTCCCTGGTGGCGCAGTGGTTGAGAGTCTGCCTGCTGATGCAGGGGGACACGGGTTTGTGCCCCGGTCCGGGAAGATCCCACATGCCGCGGAGCAGCTGGGCCCGTGAGCCATGGCTGTTGAGCCTGTACGTCCGGAGCCTGTGCTCCGCAACTGGAGAGGCCACACAGTGAGAGGCCCGCATAATGCAAAAAACAAAACAAAACAGAACCCTACAGACAAATGGCAACAAACCATGATGATCCAAAACCTATGGGATGCAGCAAAAGCAGCTCTAAGAGGGAAGTTTAGAGCAATACAATCCTACCTCAAGAAACAAGAAAAATCTCAAACAATCTAACCTTACACCTAAATGAACTACAGAAAAAAGAACAAACAAAACCCAAAGTTAGTAGAAGGAAAGAAATCAAAAAGATCAGAGCAGAAATAAATGAAATATAAGCAAAACAATAGCAAGATCAATAAAACTAAAAGCTGGTTGTCTGAGAAGGTAAACAAAATTGATAAACCCTTAGCCAGACTCATCAAGAAAAAGAGGGAGAGGACTCAAATCAATAAAATTAGAAATGAAAAAGAAGTTACAATGGACAGCACAGAAGTACGAAGCATCATAAGAGACTACTATAAACAACTCTATGCCAATAAAATGAGCAACCTGGAAGAAAGGGACAAATTCTTAGAAAGGTATAACCTTCCAAGACTGAACCAGGAAGAAATAGAAAATATGAACAGACCAATCACAAGTAATGAAATTGAAACTGTGATTAAAAATCTTCCAACAAACAAAAGTCCAGGACCAGATGGCTTCACAGGTGAATTCTATCAAACATTTAGGGAAGAGCTAACACCCATCCTTTTCAAACTCTTCCAAAATATTGCGGAGGAAGGAACACTCCGAAACTCATTCTACGAGGCCACTATCACCCTGATACGAAAGCCAGACAAAGATACTCTAAAAAAAGAAAATTACAGACCAATATCACTGAAGAATATAGATGCAAAAATCCTCAACAAAATACAAGCAAACAGAATCCAACAACACATTAAAAGGATCATACACCATGATCAAGGATCATACACCATGATCAGGGATGCAAGGATTCTTCAATATATGCAAATCAATCAATGAGATAAACCATATTAACAAATTGAAGAATAAAAACCATATGATCATGTCAATAGATGCAAACAAAGCTTTTGACAAAATTCAACACCCATTTGTGATAAAAACTCTCCAGAACGTGGGCATAGAGGGACCCTACCTCAACATAATAAAGGCCATATACAACAAACCCACAGCAAACATCATTCTCAATGGTGAAAAACTGAAAGCATTTCCTCCAAGATCAGGAACAAGACAAGGATGTGTACTCTCACCACTATTATTCAATATAGTTTTGGAAGTCCTAGCCACGGCAATCAGAGAAGACAAAGAAATAAAAGGAATACAAATTGGAAAAGAAGAAGTAAAACTGTCACTGTTTGCAGGTGACATGATAATATACATAGAGAATCCTAAAGATGCCACCAGAAAACTACTAGAGCTAGTCAATGAATTTGGTAAAGTTGCAGGATACAAAATTAATGCACAGAAATCTCTTGCATTCGTATACACTAACAATGAAAGATCAGAAAGAGAAATTAAGGAAACAATCCCATACACTATTGCAACAAAAAGAATAGAATACCTAGGAATAAACCTACCTAAGGAGGTAAAAGACCTGTACTCAGAAAACTATAAGACACTGATGAAAGAAATCAAAGATGACACAAACAGATGGAGAGATATACCATGTTCTCAGATTGGAAGAATCAATATTGTGAAAATGACTATACTACCCAAAGCAATCTACAGATTCAATGCAATCCCTATCAAATTACCAATGGCATTTTTTACAGAACTAGAACAAAAAGTCTTAAAATTTGTTTGGAGACACAAAAGACCCCAAATAGCCAAAGCAATCTTTTTTTTTTTTTAACATCTTTATTGGAGTATAACTGCTTTACATTGTTGTGTTAGTTTCTGCTGTATATCAAAGTGAATAAGCTATATGTATACATATATCCCCATATCCCCTCCCTCTTGCGTCTCCCTCCCACCTTCCCTATCCCACCCCTCTAGGTGGTCACAAAGCACTGAGCTGGTCTCCCTGTGCTATGCTAGCCAAGCAATCTTGAGGGGAAAAAAACGGAGCTGGAGGAATCAGACTCTCTGACTTCAGACTATACTACAAAGCTACAGTAATCAAGACAATATGGGACTGGCAGAAAAACAGAAATATAGATCAATGGAACAGGATAGAAAGCCCAGAAATAAACCCATGCACATATGGTCACCTTATTTTTGATAAAGGAAGCAAGAATATACAATGGAAAAAAGACAGCCTCTTCAATAAGTGGTGCTGGGAAAACTGGACAGCTACATGTAAATGAATGAAATTAGAACACTCCCTAACACCATACACAAAAATAAACTCAAAATGGATTAAAGACCTAAATGTTAAAAGACTGGACACTATAAAACTCTTAGAGGAAAACATAGGAAGAACACTCTTTGACATATATCACAGCAAGATCTTTTCTGACTCACCTCCTAGAGTAATGGAAATAAAAATAAACAAAGGGGACCTCATGAAACTTAAAAGCTTTTGCACAGCAAAGGAAACTATAAACAACACGAAAAACCAACCCTCAGAATAGGAGAAAATATTTGCAAACGAATCAACAAAGGATTAATCTCCAAAATATATAAACAGCTCATGCAGCTCAATATTAAAAAAAACAAACAACCCATTCCAAAAATGGGCAGAAGGCCTAAGTAGACATTTCTCCAAAGAAGACATACAGATGGCCAAGAGACACATGAAAAGCTGCTCAACATCACTAATTATTAGAGAAATGCAAATCAAAACTACCATGAGGTATCACCTCACACCAGTTAGAATGGGCATCAACAGAAAATCTACAAACAACAAATGCTAGAGAGGCTGTGGAGAAAAGGGAACCCTCTTGCACTGCTGGTGGGAATGTAAATTGATAAGTGCCACTATGGAGAATAGTATGGAGGCTCCTTAAAAAACTAAAAATAGAATTACCATATGACCTAGCAATCCCACTACTGGGCAGATACTGAGAGAAAACCATAATTCAAAAAGATACATGCACCCCAATGTTCATTGCAGCACTATTTACAATAGCCAGGTCATGGAAGCAACCTAAATGCCCATCGACAGACGAATGGATAAAAATGTGGTACATATGTACGATGGAATATTACTCGGCCATAAAAAGGAACGAAATTGGGTCATTTGTAGAGACCTGGATGGACCTAGAGACTGATAGTGAAGTAAGTCAGAAAGAGAAAAACAAATATCATATATTAACACATGTATGTGGAATCTAGAAAAATGGTACAGATGAACTGGTTTGCAAGGCATAGAGACACAGATGTAGAGAAGAAACATATGGACACCAAAGGGGGAAGTAGAGGATGGGTGGTGGTGGGATGAATTGGGAGATTGGGATTGACATATATACACTAATATGTATAAAATAGATAACTAATAAGAACCTGCTGTATAAAAAAATAAAATTCAAAAAAAAGAAAAAAAAAATCCTGTCGAGTTGTTCTCTGGTTGTACCTCTGAGCACAGATATCTCCCCTGGTACTTGGTGCTAACATTCCTGCCTGCTGGCTCCTCTGTTAGTCTGCAGGTAAACTGTGATCTGGTTTGTCAGGGTTTACATTCTGGCATCATAAAGATCTCTCATAGTTCCATAAATATCTGCTAGACTGATACATTTATTAGTTCGAATCTGTAAACCAATTCCACTTTGGCTAGCTTTTCATTTTCCTTCATCAAAGCGTCTAATTTTTCTGCATACGTGGCTTCAATGTTAACGGTGGCACAGAACCCTTTTGTTTTAGCGGGACGTAGAGTTAGGGTTATGGCATAAGAGCAAAATATGGCCTGCTGTTTTTATAAATAAAGTTTTTTTGAAACACAACCATGCTCACTTGTTTCTGTATTATCTATACCTGCTTTTGTGTCACAATGGCAGAGTTGAGTTGTAACAGACTGTATGGCCTAAAAAGCCTGAAGCAGGGGTCCCTAACCCCCAGGCCGTGGACCCATACCACTCCTCGGCCTGTTAGGAACCAGGCCGCCCAGGAGGTGAGCAGCGGTCAAGCTTGCAAAGCTTCAACTGCCGTTCTCAATCACTCGCGTTACCGCCTGAGCTATCCCCGCCCCGTCCGTGGAAAAACTGTCTTCCATGAAACCAGTCCCTGGTGCCAAAAAGGTTGGGGACCGCTGGCCTAAGGTATTTATTATCTGGCCTTTTACGGAGAAGGTTTGCCAATTACTGCTCCAGAATCAACAGTGTAGTCTGGACTGAATCATGTTTCCATTCTCAGAAAGACAATTTGCCTCAAAAATGTCATGTGGCTCCATACCTGCAGTAGATAGAAGAATGGTCCCCAAAGATTCCATGTCTGAATCCTCAAAACCCTGAGGATTTACCTTACATGGCAAATGGGACTTTGCAGATGTGATTAAGGATATTGAGATGGGAGATTATCCAAAGTGGGCCCAGTGTAATTACAAGGATCCTTAATAAGAGTCAGGAGGGTCGGAGTTAAAATGAAGATGATGTGACGACAGGTACAGACATCTGAAGATGCTATGCTGCTGGCTTTGAAGATGGAGGAAGGGAACACAAGCCAGGAAACACAGGCAGCTTCTAGAAGTTGGAAAAGGCAAGGAGACAGATTCTCCCCTGAAGTCTCTGTAAATAACCAGCCCTACCAACCTTGACTTTAGCCCACTGAGACTGATTTCAAACTTCTGACCTCCAGAACCGTAAGACAATAAATTTCTGTTGTTTTAGGCTACAAAATTAGCAGCAATTTGTTAAAGCAGTAACAGCAAACTCATACAATACCATAAGCCCAAGTAGCTCTGATTAAAATCGCCAACGTTCTCCAACTGAAGGCAGTTTAGTAATTCATTGATCTTCACTGAACACTGCAGTGTGAGTTTGTAGAGGATTACGTTATCTTTAAAGCCCAGCTAGAAATGGTCTCAGTGCTCATGGCTATCACCCCTTCTATCAAATTGCAAATATCTTATTCAGCTTAATCCTATTTGGAGGCAATCTTTTGATCTCACCTGAGAGGCTGCAGGAAGGTCCTTTGTTCAAATTAGTCACAGTGATTCTGACGACAGGAGGCGGCCATGACAGATCGGTAACCTTTCACTCTCAGCTTCCCTGATCCTGGAGCTGGGGAAGGGCTGCCACGGGGAAGGATTAGAGCTTGACTCCTCTTGAAGTCCCAGGGGACACCCAGGCGGGTGGTGCACAGGCAGTGCCTCGTGACATGGTCCTGCTGAGTCTGCAGACCCCCACGGTCTGCTGCTGAGTCCCACGCACCTGCCTGCTACCAATAAATGTTCCCGAATGAACACATTGCTCGCTCTTACCACCACATTACAACTTACCTCTGGGAAAGCACTACCTGCTCCTTCAGGGTCACCTCTGAGTGGTACTAAGGAATAGATATTCCTATGTAGCTTGCAAAGCCTGCAATCTGTTGTAGAAAACTCCCTTATTGATACTCACAAAACACTACTATTGATCTTCACTAACAATCACAGTGGGCTGGATGAAACAAAGCAGCACAAATTGGAGATTGGAGATGATCATCCCTGCTCTGAGGCACTGAATGCCTGCCACACCCAGCCCAGATGAAACAGTACAAACTTCATCAATAGGATGTACTAATAGATGGGAGAGTTTAAAATCCTGAGTTGTGTGCAGTGACCAGAGAGAGGATTTAGAATTAAGTATATGATGCTCAAGGTTTCTCAGTCCTCAGGCCTAAGGTTCTGCAAACGAAACAATTCAGAGCACACTGTGTTCATCTAGAGCCTGTTTGTACTCCTGACCCTGAAACAAAATGCAGAGTTCCAGCTTCACAACTAAGTAAAAGGCTGACACAAAATTCAATCTTTACTAAAACCATGTATTTCTAGAACTCAGTTCACAAAAATTTGCAGAGTCATCTTATTTGTTCTCACAACAATCTTGAGAGTGAGGTCAGAAATCTACACGTTTCAGATGATGATAGATTCCCACCACCACTCCCTGTTCTCCAAGGACACTTGGGAGAAAGCGTAACTGAAGAGCTACTTCCAGGCAGGAAAGGGAGCGAATTCATGACAGGAACTAAGCAGGCAAACCGGATTTGGAAATTTTCTTCAACATTTCCTTCTGTTGTGCAGGAAACATCTGACACCCTTTCCTTCCTTGGTTTTTGTAATTCCTACTTTTCCAACAGTAGAAAGTTCTACTAAAAATAACTGCCTACACAGGTGCTTCTCAAATTTAACATGCACACAAATCACCTGGTAACTTGATGCAGTAGGCCTGGGGTAGAGCCTGCATTTCCAGCGAGCTCCCAGGGTACACGGATGGTGATGCTGCTGGTCTGAAGACCACACTTAAAAAATCACCTAGGGACTTCCCTGGTGGTCCAGTGGGTAAGACTCCATGCTCCCAATGCAGGGCGCCTGGGTTCGATCCCTGATCGGGGAACTAGATCCCACATGCATGCCACAACTAAGGAGTCCGCGTGTCTCAACTAAGGAGTCCATGTGCCACAACTAAGATCCCACATGCCACAACTAAACATGTCGCAACAAAGATCCCATGTGCCACAACTAAGACCTGGCGCAGCCTAAATAAACAAATATTTTTTAAAAAAAGCACCTAGCAACCACTGTGCAGAATAGTATGGAGAGTTCCTTAAAAAAACTAAAAATAAAGCTACCATATGATCCAGCAATCCCACTCCTGGGCACATATCTGGAAAAGACAAAAACTCTAATTAGAAAAGATACAGGCACCCCAATGTTCACAGCTGCACTATTTACAATAGCCAAGACACGGAAGCAACCTAAGTGTCCATCAACAGATGAACGGATAAAGAAGATGTGGTAAATATATACAATGGAATACTACTCAGCCATAACAAAAAGAATAAATGCCATTTGCAGCAACATGGATGCAACTAGAGATTATCATACTAAGTGAAGTCAAAGACAAATATTGTATGATATCACTTATGTGTGGAATCTTAAAAAATGATACAAATGAACTTATTTACAAAACAGAAATAGATTCAAAGACATAGAAAACAACTTATGGTATACCAAAGGGGAAAATGGAGGAGGGATAAATTGGGAATTTGGAGTTAACAGATACACATCACTATATATAAAATAAACAAGAGACCTACTGTATAGCACAGGGAACTAGAGTCAATATCTTGTAATAACCTATAATGGAAAAGAATCTGAAAAAGAATATATATGTATAACTGAATCACTTTTCTGTATAACCTGAAACATTGTAAATTAACTATACTTCAATAAAAAATAATAAAAATAAAGAAAAAGCAAGACCTAGCAGACATCTAGTGTTTACAATACTCATCTTTTCATAAATTTGCTACCACCCCAATGATCTCCCCTTTGTTAGGGATTCATCATTTCTTCAATTTCATATTCTTTATAGGATGTTGCTGCTTTTTTCCATTCTCAAGCAATCTTAAGCCCCATCAGTTAACTTTTTCTTAGATTTTTCCGGCCTTCCATCTGTCCTCCCTCCAAATCATCCCGCTATCATTTACCTTTCCTACAAGGAATCCACCTAGGTAATAAGGAGTTTCTCATGAAATCTAAATTCCTTGACTTGGACCACAGGGCTCTCCAGTTTATTGTTCACTATGTGCCAGCGTTCTAGCACCCTCCATGTATTAACTCATTCCATCCGTACCACAACCCTGTAAGGCGGACAGTAGTATTTTCTCTACCTTAGATGAGAAAGCTGAAGCACAGGTTAGGTAAGCTGCCAAGGTCACAAAGCTCTTAAGTGTCTGAAGTCAGTCTGGCTCCAGAACAAGGTGGAAAGGCTCAGCCTGAGGCCTAAGTTTAAATTCAGGATCCATCAAAAACTGATGTGAGACTTGGGCAAGTCACAATGTCACTGGACCCCATCTTCCTACCTCATAAAACGAGAGTTGGCCTCGCTGGCCTGTAAGTTTCTTTCCCACAGAGTCCGTCTATTCACCTACGTTTCCTATTCCTTAACAGTATCAGGTGATACTTCTGTCACCCACTGTCCTCAGTGCCACCTCAGCTAGTGCTCCTGCTACTTCTCCCCCTCCCACCCCCTATCTGGCTTGAGCTGCTGTGTGGACTTGTTAGTTCATCACTAGTGCATCAGTTTCCACATCTGTCATGGCTGGGAAATACTTACCTCTTCAAGATCCCAGCTTCTCTGTTTTGCTAGGATTTTATCATAGGAAATGGCTTAATGAAGAGGCCTGCAGCATAGACATATTTTGAGTATACAGTGATTCTGCTGAAATTATATTTGACAAAATGAATTTTCTAAAAATAATTATTTATCTATCACTGGCTGTGTCTTCATTGCTGCACACAGGCTCTCTCTAGTTGCAGCGAGTGGGGGCTACTCTTCGTTGCGGTGTGCAGGCTTCTCATTGCGGTGGCTTCTCGTTGCGGAGCACGGGCTCTAGGCGTGTAGGCTTCAGTAGTTGTGGCACACGTGCTCAGTAGTTGTGGCTTGCGGGCTCTAGAGCTCAGGCTCAGTAGTTGTGGCACACGGGCTTAATTGTTCCGCTGCATGTGGGGTCTCCTGGACCAGGGCTCCAACCCGTGTTCTCTGCATTGGCAGGCGGATTCTTAACCACTACGCCACCTGGGAAGTCCCGACAAAATGAATTTTTGACCTGAGTTTCTTCAGTTAGTTTCTCCCATCTCTTCAGATCTGAGCATCACTGAATTGTCAAGAAGTTACCCCCAGAAACGTGAGAAGGTTCAGGCTAAACGTGGAGGGAAATCAAGAAAACATACTCATGGCCCTTAGAAATGCTTTTATTTATAAAATAACTACTTAAATATAAACATCTCTAGATACAAACACTATTCACAAGAGACTCTTGCGTTGCTTCCTTCTGACCAACCAGCAGACTCAGGGGGGCCAAGGAGTTCACAGGTATCTCCCAATTCATCATAACTTTAAGGCAAAGGTGCACTTGGAGGAGCAAGGGCTGTAAGGTTGTTCTTAATTCCCTTTCTTAAAAGACAAAATTCACGGTTTCCTGTTCCAAGGTAGGCTTTCTATCTGGGGCAGACCTTAAGAATCAGAGCCCTGCTCAAATAGAAACTTCAGGGGGAGATTCTTAGTGTTAGGATTAGTAAATATCTTCCTGAGGTGGAGGGAGGCACAATCAGGCACTTTAGATTCTGCTTGGCTTAGACCACGGTCTCTGAAGCACAGGGGCTGATGAAACAGAAAATGCTTATTTCCAAGTCTAGGATAAGCTACTTCTGGGACTGCTTATCCGAATTCAAATAAGACACACGTGTTATGTTTTCTGCACCAGTGGACAGTAGTGTGCTTGGATGAAGGGGAGAGGCATCCAGTCTCCCAGCAGGCTGGACTGGCTTCAGCCCAACGCAGAATGAATCCCTCTAATGAAATGGCAGGAGCTCTGATCCTGTTCTCCTAGGAAAGTCTATCAGATATTGAGCTTCAGGAGAGAGGCCAGGAGACATTATCACGCACAGACCATATAAAGTAGAGATGACTGTCAGCAAGGTGTGGAGGATAGCACCTAACGGGAAGAGAACCTTTCAGATGAAGGTTCAAGGAAGAGAAAGACCCTAAACATTTTTTAAAAGGAGAAAGAAAGTAGTTGAATTTTGCCCAAGGAAACTGGAAGTGCAGTGAAATAAATAAGAAAAAGATTACAGGTGGTAGCGTTTTAGGGACTTTTAGAAATAAGGGGTGTGTCTGTGAATGTGTGCCAGACACTGAGGTTTTAAAACACCAGATTTGGTACAAGGTCGACAAACTCCTTGCCACATGCAGAGGCGCAGCCTGAAAGGGCTCCCAGAGAATTATTTTCATCCAAGTCGGTTTCCGGTCAGTCGATCATGGTGCATGGGGCCACCCCAAACTCAGTATGGCACAACCAACTCCAACTTCTTCTAATGCTATAGCACAGCTTCCAGCATATATTGGATACTGGTCTTCTGACTGGAAATTTCTCGTTTCCAAAAGCTGACCCCAGGATTGGCCTCTCTTCTCACGGTCACTGAATCACTTGCAAGCCCCAGGGTCCATTTCAAATTCTAGAAATTCTAGCAAGCATCAAGGTTTGACAACCCAATCAAAGAGAGCAAGACTTATCTTGTGCCCCACTGTGCCATGGTTAAGCCATGCAGGCAGGGCCAGTGTCTCAAAAGCAGGCGCCCTTTCAGTGGACACCAGGACCCTTCAGCAGAAGGAAGCAAAGGCAGCAAGGTTGAATGGGAGGCAGAACAGGTTCAGGTGTACTCAGTTTTGCAGATATAATTGGATGGAACATAGCCCTTCTTCCCATTAACTTCAGCTAACCACCATTCTGTATTTCCTGTAACATCTTTAAACTCCAGGATCTTGAGTCTCTGATTGGCTGACACACTCAGCTCATTTGGGTTCCGTGCCTTGAAGGTATAGACAGCAAAATAGACCTGTGTGAGGAAGAGAAAGTGAGTTAGGAAATGGGAAACAGCTTGGAGCAAAGCTGCCCAACAGAAGTTCCTGTGGTGATGGGGACCATCTGTATCTGCACCATGAAATATGGCAGCCCTTAGCCACATGGCCATTGAGCACTCGAAATATGCCTAATGAAATGAAAGAACTTAATTTTAAACTTTGTTTAATTTTACCTAACTTAATTTTTTTTTTTTGGCGGTACGCGGGCCTCTCACCGCTGTGGCCTCTCCTGTTGCGGAGCACAGACTCCGGACACGCAGGTTCAGCGGCCATGGCTCATGGGCCCAGCTGCTCCGTGGCATGTGGGATCTTCCCGGACCGGGGCATGAACCCGTGTCCCCTGCATTGGCAGGCAGACTCTCAACCACTGCACCACCAGGGAAGCCCCCTAACTTAAATTTAAATAGCTACATACAGCTTGTGGCTACCCTAATGAACAGGGCAGATTTAAAGAAAACCAAAATTCACATATTTTTACTCTTTCAGAGTTGCCTTAAAGAGTGAAAGAAGCTGCAGTCAGCATGGAAGATGGATGAGACATGAGGATGCCCTTCCATACCCCTAACATAAATTCTGAACTTAAAAAACTTAAAAAAAAAAGAAGAAAAACACAACTAACCTCAAAGTAAGAAAGGATGCTCTCCAGGTGCCCATAACAAAGCTATCATGCAAAGCAAGGGTGGTATTCAGTGATCAGAAAGAGAAGTCAGGAGGCCCACGGGGGCACAGGGATGAATGCACACCCAAAGGCTGGGGTTTAGGACCTACTCAGAAACTGGAGCTTATGAGGCTAGAAGTGAGCTCCTTGCACAAAGTCAGAATCTAAGAAAGGGCCATTTCCTCCCTTATCATGTCTAGAAAAACTGACTGCTGGTGGGTCCAGAGCTGGGATGTGCGTCCTGGGCTGTGGTTTGTAACAGAACCACAGAGAGCTCACAGATGAAGGTAAGACACACACAGAGACTCACTGCTGCAAGTGAGCAAAGGCAAGAGGCAGGTGGTCAGGGATTCCTCAGCTGTGGTTGTGAAAGTGGCTTTAAAATATGTAGGTTTAAAATGTTTAAGATACAAAGACAAGAGCAGGCCATTATGAAAAGAACAGGAAAAACTGAAACAGAGCCAGACTTTTATTTCTGAATTCTAGAAATAAACATATAGTTATTTGAATAAAAAACTAAGTAGACGAGTTAAACAGCAGACTTTATACAATGGAAAAATCAGCACACTGGAAGAGCGGGAAAAGCTTCATGGTAAAACCTTGTAAATGCCCCAAGACACAACAGCCTGTGAAGTCAGCCAGGGAAGGGCCCAGAAGGAGTGGAGCTGCCCACTCTTACAGCAGTGAGTTCCCACGAATGCTTTAAGTATTTGTCTGCGAGCCCATCTCCAGGTCACCCCCAGGCCCTGGGTAGGCCTCTGACTCGCCCACTCCTGGGAGGGCATCACCTGCATCTGCTCAGGCGCAGTAACCACAGTACCCGGGCCACACTCACCTGGTTGCCTTCCGCCTCGCTGTTTTCCAGCTGTCCGTTTCTGTCATCCAGAGACACGGCTGTCCTTGCACATCCTTTTACGAGGTCTCTACCCTGCCCGTTTCGCCCTGACACGGGGTAACCAGGCATTTCTGGATGCCTGGGGTTTCGGGAGCTCCTCAGAGAGGGAGCAGGCTGCTGAAGGTCTCTGGCAGCGTCTACCGAGTCCCAGGGCCCATGCTGGGAGGGGGAATCTGGGTTCGAGGGGCATCTGGAAGGGCTACTCTCTGAGTTCAAGGATGCGCTGAGAGTTCCTTGGTCAAATTCTGTCAGTGAAGATGTGTCTGGAGGCTGTTTCTGGGAAGGCCCTGAGCTAAAGGACACGGCCACACTGCTGGGGTTGAAGGTCAAGGTGCCGCCGCTGTTCTGCCGCCGGGGGAACCTGGGGGAGGAGCTGCCGTGCTCCGACTCGGTGGAGGAGTGGCTGCCCACGGAGGCGTCGGAGTGGCTGCGGCGTGCATTGTAGGGCTTCAGGAAGGAGCTGTACACAAAGCCTTTGGTGACTGCGGGCAGGAAAAACAAACACGACAAGCTTTTCGTGGGAGGAGGAGGGTGGAGGAAATCAGGAGAGAAGAAACTATGGTTTAAGGTCAATAGTGAGACAAAATAAGATTCCTAGAGACCAACAGAACAGACACCATCCCAGGGCACAATGTGGGTGGTAGAGACAAGATACTGTGGCCTCCTGCCAGTTCACACCTATTACAACCGCACAACAGGTGAGTGACAAGGGGCTTTGCTGAGAATTAAGAGACAGTAACATAAACAACCACAGACCACATGTCTGAGTGAGCACGAGCAGATGAAGAGAACAGAAGGGCCAGACCATGGGAACAAAGGCTAAGGGGAAGACTTAACTAAGGATGTGTTCAATTGTCCATCGAGTGTGGTAAAAAGGGATTTTAAAAACCATCCTCAGCATGACAGAGCCCCTCGGATATGCCTCCCTGCCCTCTCCAACCACACACTTGAATCTCTGTCCCTGGTTTAGGAATGAGGTGGGAATACTGTGAGAACTAGCTGCTTATATTAGTTAGAATACACATCTAACACATGTTCATATCAATAAATTGCCTAAGATGAGGACAGAGAGGGCCCTCAGCTAAAACTATTAAGCATAGATTAGGGATTGAGATCCCTAATCCATAGGAAAAATTGTTATATTTATTAGGAAAGAATTATCTGTTAAGGCAGGGACCCAGAGTATGTAACCTCGACTCGAGCAAGGGCCATCTCTGTCTTGATCTTCAGAGTGTTTCCTGGACCTAAAAAAAAGGCCGGGCTGCATTTGTTCTATCTGCTGGGCAATGGGGAGGAGTCCCCTGAGCAGATGCCAAGGGGTGGAGGGTCTAAGAGCTGATGCTGTGAGCTTCTGGCTACCACTTTACTCACCAGGATTTAGTAGATAAGGAAGAACCCCAAGGATGGGGGGCGGTGGTGGGGGGCTCAAACAGCCTGGATCTTCACTAGGAGTTCATTTGTCTATCAGTGGCTCTCACCTGTCATCACCCTGGGGGCCCCATCCTTCATCCTTCCTTTCCCACTTCAATCTTTATTATTTTGGGTAAGCAGAACAGGGGGCTGGGGGAGGAGAAAAAGATCCACACAACACTTTTAAAGAAACTGAGAAATGTTAAAATTTTCAGTTCTTGTGGTATGAACATAGATGTTTATTATAGAGGCCCACAATCCTTTTCTAAAAACTCGGGGCTGGATGTGTTTTGGAGTTCGGATTTTGGGATTTAGGAAAGGTAATCAACTACACTATAGATTTCATGATATACTCAGCAGGGTCTGGGTCAACACCCCATAGTCAAACCCATTCATGTTTCTGTAGCAAAACGTATGTGACTAGTCACACCAAAAGGGAAAAGTAATGATCATAAACAGCCTCACATCATTTGTTCAGGTTTTGTCACCAAATGAGTTCAGATCAGGGGAGGTTTTGGCAAATTAGTTCTGAAAAAAAACACTCTGATATTTCAAAGCTTTTCAGATTTTGGAATTGTGGAGAAAGGATTATGGATAGGCATTATTCTTTGTACGTTGAAAAAAAATTCTGTATGCCTTCCCCACCACCACTCCCACCAGAAAAAAAAGCTGTAAGCTGTTTTTAAAGTCATTCCCTAAATAGTCATGAAGTAAAATTGTTTGTTGGTTGGGGGAGGACTCAAAAAGCAAACCCCTTCTTACAGGTTTTTAATTTATACGCTCACAAAACACACCTACAGAACTTGTGGTTCACTCAGGTTAGGATCGAGAGGGCAAAAGACCCTTCAGGCAGGATTCACTGCCTGTAAAGTTAAAGCAAGGCAAGATCTTGCAAGGTAGTAATGGAGTCTCCTCTGGAATTTTTAAAAAACAAAAACAAAATCAAAGACTGGTTTTGTTTCAGTAATGACTTGAGCATTACACTCTCTAGAGATGGAGAGAACTTTTAAGGTTGCTTTTCCCTTTAATCGAACACTCTCATATTTTTCTCTGGCTGACCCAGGATTCAGGCACAGTCCAAATCGCTCTTTCCTCATTTAGAGTTACAGTAATCTGTTGCCTACTGTTCTTACCTCCATTGTCAATCAGCCAGCGGTTCTGGCTGCCCATGGGGTCCTTTTTCTTAATCACGCCCACTAGGTCACCTTCCAGAAGTGAGACGTCCAGGTCCTGGGCAGCATTGAAGTTCCGTTCTGCTTGGAAGAGCTTTTCAGGGGGATACCTTGCCAAGAGGGAGGCCCGGAGTTCTTCCGACTGAAGCATGTAACTTGGCTGAAAGGCAATATAAGAAATACAATCATCAAAACCCCTTCCTGGCCGTTATCCCAGCAGCTGTATTTAATCCCATATGCTGTCAGTCAGTCAGAAATGGAGGCAATGACAGCCAGCTCCCTACTCCCATCAGATGCCTTTGTGCCTGAGTCAGTCCATGTGGCTAGGTAAAAATCGTAATCTCTTAGGTCACGTTTTGGTGCCTTTGTAGTAAGAAAATTTAACACACCCTTAGTTTTATATCTGTTATCCTGTGACAAAAATATGTGATTAAAGTGCCACCTAAAGAATCAAAATATCTAAGTAATATGAGTAGGTCTTCTTGTATTTTACTGTATGAATCTAAACTACTGAGACTTTCCTTATCTAGACTTCATATCTATAAAAACAATATTCACAAAAATAAGAAAAAGTAAATGTGATTAAAAAATCTGATTCCCTCTTTTAGATCATATAAATTAATGTCTATGGGATTACATGGGGCAAAAATATTGTAAGCACAGATAAATCAGCAGTCCTTTAGATTTTTACTCCATGTAATCTGGTATATTACTTTTCAGAGTATGCAAGAATCAAGTTCAAAAAGAAAATAACTCCAGGTTAAAAAGTGGTCAGCCATTAACTGTTTGGCAGTGTATCAGATAAGCACCTTTTCCAATACATGATCAAAAATAGGGAGCCTGGCAGAATTAACATGCCCTTAAACCAGTTCCTTTGACTGATCAAAGTACTAACATTAATCCTTTACTAACTCCTTTCATTGTATAGGATAGGATCCAAGAATGCTTTTCAGAGGGCATTTTGAAGTCTGTACCAGGAGGCACACTAGTGGTGCCTAGTGATAGCGAGTGAAGGAATGAATGAGTGAGAGCATGAGAGATTTGAACTCAATAACCTTTATTCTCCAATTATTATAAAATATTTAAACTCCTATTAAATTGCTCCTCTGTAGAGACAGAGCTGAGTCCATCAATATTAATAATAATAATGATGATGATGATAGCTTACTTGAATAACACTAACTAATAATAGTGCCAGGCAACGTCCAAGTGTTTTACATATTTTAACTCATTTGAATCTCAAAACAACTCTATGATGTAGGTATAACTATTATCTGTGTTTTAGACATGAGGAAACCAATGAAGCACTTGCTCAAGGACACAGAGTGAGTCACTGTCAGAACCGGGATCTGAACCCAGGCGGTCTCACTCAGGAGTTCACACCTTAACCACCAGGCCATATGAGCCTCTCCAGTTCCACTCACCAGGCCCAGGAGTGGCTTTCGGGTGGACTGGCGGTCCATAGTTTTCCTCTCAAATGACCTCTTGGTGGCAGGAAGAGACTCTGGGAAGAAGGTGAAAACCTGGAGTTGCTGCAGGACCCTGCTGTGCTCCTCATGGAAGACGGCAATCAGGTTCCCTTCCCTGCCGGTGACTTTGAGTAACTGGAGTCCATGCACAGGGAGAGCAGAGACAGAGGAAAGAAGAGAATACAAGTGAACGATCCCAGGACTGGCACAGTCTCCTTAAAACTCCTCGAGTGTAAGCCACCAACACCGCAGCCCAGTGTCCGCAGCCCGAGCTGGCTGGCTCCTCCGGGATCTCTCAGGGTGGAAAGAGAGCCATTTAAAGGCCACGGGTTCCCCGGCTCCATCAAGGGATCAAGAATTCTGATTCCCGACAGGCCTGACCTAGTGACATACTTAATCTACCTAGTTTAATAATGTCTCTGACAACCTGGCTGTGTATTCCCAGAAAAACTCCAGAAGTTGGGAGTCTACCTCTCCATGGGGAGGGCAGGCCTCACCGAGAGCAACGGCTTCAGCTGCTCCAGCGCCTGGCGCACGAAGTCACAGTGGGCCTCGGCGTAGCCATGCACACAGTTGCTGAAGAGGCCCTGCGCGTACTGATGGAACTTGGGCAGCTCGTCCAGCAGCTGGGCGTTCAGGGCCTCGTAGTTGTTCCGGGCCGACTGCAGCTCCTCCAAGGTCTTCTTGTCCTTCAGCTTCTCTGCCCGTTCTGTACAGTTATAGAAGTCCAGAAGCTTGTCAAAGCGTTTCTGCACCAGCTTGTGGGGCCCCGTGAACATGTTCAGTAACTGATTCAGGGGAGAGATGACCAGCCGCTCTGTCCTCTCCTTCTGTGGGGACGAGAAAGGCACGGTGTTCAGTGTCCCGAATTTGTTATTCTCAAAACTCTCTTCAGGTGGATTTTGTTATGTCCTGTACCACCTGCTTTGCTCCTAGTGCACGAGCTAAACCCATGCAGATCTGACAGTGTTCTGCTTATCCGACACCAGATGTACGTACATATTCCACAAAGCTTCTCAGCTTATAACTCTTCACCCAACAATTTGCTCACGCCAAAGAGTGTGCAAAATAGCTGTACAGTTGATAACAAATGCTAAACTACATACATGAACATGATGTTTGCATTACAACCCATTTGTGACCATCTGTCTGGTATCACTTATGTGTATGTGTCTATATATAACTTGAATTTAACTTAATATTTAGTTGTTAAAAATAGAATTACCATATGCCCCAACAATCCCACTCCTGGGCATATACCCAAACAAAACCATAATTCAAAAAGATACATGCACCTCTATGTTCACAGCAGCAGTATTCACCATAGCCAAGACATGGAAACAACCTAAATGTCTGTTTACAGATGAACTGATAAAGAAGATGTGGTACATATATACAATGGAATACTACTCAGCCATAAAAAGGAATGAAATAATGCCATCTGTAACAACATGGATGCAACCAGAGATTATCATACTAAGCCAGAAAGACAAAGCAAGTAACACATGATACCACTTATACGTGGAATCTAAAATATGACACAGGACTTCCCTGGTGGTGTAGTCGTTAACAATCTGCCTGCCAATGCCGGGGACACGAGTTCGAGCTCTGGTCTGGGAAGATCCCACATGCCGCGAAGCAACTAAGCCTGCATGCCACAACTACTGAAGCCCATGCACCTAGAGTCTGTGCTCCAAAACAAGAGAAGCCACCCAATGAGAAGCCCATGCACTGCAACAAAGGGTAGCCCCCACTCACTGCAACTACAGAAAGTACGTGTGCAGCAACAAAGACCCAATGCAGCCAAAAATAAATAAATAGATAGATAGATAGATAAATAGATAAATAAATAAATAAAATATGACACAAATGAACCTATCTATGAAACAGAAACAGAATCAGGGACATAGAGAATACACTGGTGGCTGCCAAGGGGGAAGGAGGTGGGAGAGTGTTGGATTGGGAGTTGGGGATTAGCAGATGCAAACTGGTATATAGAGAATGGACAAACAATAAGGTCCCGCTGTGTAGCACAGGGAACTATATTCAATATCCTTCAATAAACCATAATGGAGGAGATGCCGCCGTCAGCCCTGCAGCTGCCGTGGAGCTGATACTGCTCCCAGCCAGCCAGCCAGCCGCCAGGAGTGGGGCGGCAGCGCAAACATGAATGTTGGAGCGGCCCACAGTGAGGTGAATCCAAATACCCGTGTAATGAACAGCCAGGGTATGTGGCTGACATAGGCATTGGGAGTTGGCTTGCTTCATATTGTTTTACTCAGTATTCCCTTCTTCAGTGTTCCTGTTGCTTGGACCTTAACAAATGTTATACATAATCTGGGCATGTATGTATTTCTGCATGCGGTAAAAGGAACACCATTTGAAACTCCTGACCAGGGTAAAGCGAGGCTCCTAACTCATTGGGAACAACGGGACTATGGAGTACAGTTTACATCTTCAAGGAAGTTTTTCACAATTTCTCCAATAATTCTATATTTTCTGGCAAGTTTCTATACAAAGTAGGATCCAACTCACTTCATCATAAACACAGCTTCTCTCCTGAGTGTGCTAATTCCCAAAATGCCACAGCTACATGGTGTTCGGATCTTTGGAATTAATAAGTATTGAAATGTGTTCTGAAATGAACAGAAATTTTTACAGCTACTGAGTTTTCTGTAAGGAAGGAGTGGTTAGTAAACTGCACTATTTCTGTGATAATGTGACATGAGAGGTAGCTACACTGGAGAGCCAATTGCTGGTTCTTCATATGCTGTTTTGAAGTGCAGATCCTTACAAGAAGATGCCTCTGTTTAATGCATCTGGTATCCTTCTGAAGAGGGGCTTTAGAGGCAGGCTGGGCAGGCCCAGCTTATAAGTTAAATGGCTATAAAGTAAGGGTGTAGTAGATAAATCCAAGGAAATAAGAGATTTATAAGAAACTAAGTCCAGCTTAGCTTATAATGAATGGGCATTATGTTAGGAGAAGAAAATGTTTAATCATTCAGTCATGGTCAATTTAAGCAGAGTTACATGTAAACCAGAATCATTTCTTTACAAGTTTATTATAGATTGTTTTTATTACTATGCATATTCCTCTTGTGTTATATAAGAGGATATATACCCTCTTGTTTTATACAAACCAATTCCTACCTTATGAATGTACTTTTTGGTTTTGCAGGCTCAACATTGTGTTGATAGATGAGTTCATTTTTTTTTTTTTTTTTTTTCTTTTTGCTGTATGCGGGCCTCTCACTGTTGTGGCCTCTCCCGTTGTGGAGCACAGGCTCCGGATGCGCAGGCCCAGCGGCCATGGCTCACGGGCCCAGCCGCTCCGTGGCATATGGGATCCTCCCAGACCGGGGCACGAACCCGTATCCCCTGCATCGGCAGGCGGACTCTTAACCACTGCGCCACCAGGGAGGCCCGATGAGTTCATTTTTACATTTATTAAGTTACTGAGTTCATGAAGGTCCACCTTCGTGACTAACTGATGATAGAAGATAGTTAGGCATCTTAGAAGCAGCCTCTGAGTCGGCCTTCTAAGTTTGGAACGAAGTGGGTTTTGCTGCCTTTCCATATACAAGGCTGCTAAACCAATTAAGAAAATAATTTATTTCTTGTAATTAAAGTATATGGTAACTTAAAGTTCTGCTTATTTGGTTGAGCAATCTGATTGTTGAAGTCTGCCATTTTTTAGCAATGGAAATTTAAAATGGACAACTACATAGCCAACCTGTGATCTGGCAGAAACTGCTTCTCTAGCAATACTATCCGAGTAAATAATGGAGTCTTTTTTTAGCAGGTCTGCAGTAAAAGATATCTTTTCTTAGTCCTCCTGCTCTCAATCTCCATACTTTGCCCATTAATATTTTGCCTGTCGATACATGAGTCTTAGTATAGATAACTCAGAATGGTAACTATTTCCAAAGCAGCAACCATACTGAATCCTTGTGACTTAAAAGAAGCTTTCTATAGTTGCTGACATTAATTGCAAGAAATAACTATTTTCTACTTTGAGAAGTAAACATGTCAAAAAAAGTTCTGATATGTGACGAAACTGAAAAACCTAGAACATTTGTAAGCAAAATTGAGTGAAAAGAATTATAATGCTATTCACAATAGCCTGGAGATGGAAACAACCTAAGTGTCCATCGTCAGATGAATGGATAAAGAAGATGTGGCACATATAGACAATGGAATATTACTCAGCCATAAAAAGAAACGAAACTGAGCTATTTGTAATGAGGTGGATAGACCTAGAGTCTGTCATACAGAGTGAAGTAAGTCAGAAAGAGAAAGACAAATACCGTATGCTAACACATATATATGGAATTTAAGAAAAAAAATGTCATGAAGAACCTAGGGGTAAAACAGGAATAAAGACACAGACCTACTTGAGAATGGACTTGAGGATATGGGGAGGGGGAAGGGTAAGCTGTGACAAAGCGAGAGAGAGGCATGGACATATATACAGTACCAAACGTAAGGTAGATAGCTAGTGGGAAGCAGCGGCACAGCACAGGGAGATCAGCTCGGTGCTTTGTGACCGCCTGGAGGGGTGGGATAGGGAGGGTGGGAGGGAGGGAGATGCATGAGGGAAGGGATGTGGGAACAGATGTATATGTATGGCTGATTCACTTTGTTATAAAGCAGAAACTAAAAAAAAAAAGAAAAAGAATTATAATGCCAACTTAAAAATCAATTTGTTTCAAATTGACTTTTGGAGGTAAGATCATTGTTTTGTATTTCATAAGTACTGAGTTTAGAAATCAGTTGTATGATAATGCCTTTGTACGTTTGTCTTTTCTTATGTATTTTTAAATAACCAGTAATCTATACTTTAATAAATTTTTCTTTGGTGTAAAACAAAAAAAAACCATAATGGAAAAGAATATAAAAAAGAATGCATATATATGTGTAACTGAGTCACTCTGCTGTACAGAAGTAATTAACATAACATTGTAATTTAACTATACATCAATAAGAAATAAGTTAAAAAAAGATTTAGTTGTTACATAAATCTGGGGTAGAGAAACTTTCACACACCCATCATACCTCTTCTACTCATAACTACTTAGTAATAATCTGTTTTCACTTTTCAAAAGTTTTTGTCTAATTCTTTCTAGAGGGACAGACACAAAGGGCACAATATTGACACAAAAGGACATAAGTAGGTGCTTAGTAAATTACTTTTAATAAGATGCTACTGTTAGAATAACTGTACGTTCCCCCAAGTTCCCCCAATGTTTTCTAAAGATGCTTCAAGCATCCAGAGGGCTCCAAGAAACTATCAAAGCCCACCCATTTCTACTCAGGAGATATATATAGAATATATATTTAGAATTTCCCAAGCAATTTGGCATTTAGTATTCTTTACAAAATAGTTTGTGCCATTTCAAAAATCTATTTGTTAATCTCTTAACTATGCATAAATATTCCGTTTTAAGTTATTAGTTCTTTAGTTGTTTTCTTTTGATCAGTTATCAGTAGTGATACCAGATTAAATTTCCTGGTTTTCCTTTATCCCCTGAAACTGGGCTGATCACAAGCTATAAAAAAATCTATTTGCATACATGCAGGTCCTATCTGTCCTTTCAGCTGATTGGAAGTCAGGTTCTGAATATAAAATTCTGATATGAACTTAGCTAAAGGACACTAGGATTCCTGGTCCATGGAAGCATGTCTCTATGGAATTAACTTTTCCATGAGCTGGATGTTAGAGAGAACCCTGGGAAGAGGCCCAGCCTGAAAAAAGTGGGCTGAAGAGTCACTTACAAAATTTGTGAAGAGCTGGTCACTGATGTAGCGATGCACCTTCTCGAACTGTTCCAAGTCTCTGTGTCCCTTCTCCATGCACACATCCCACATGCTCACGGCAGCCACCACCTTCACACATGCTGATTCCTGCAGCCAGTTACAAACACAGGTAAGACCAGACAGAACTTCTAGCCTCCATCATTCATCCTAGATAGCAGTTAGCAGTCAGAACCAAACTGACCTGCCCGTCCAAGGGCTGTCACCCATTGCTAGGGAGACAAGCCTTTTTAAGAGTTGGGTGCTCAGGTGTATACTTGCTACACATTTAGATAACATGGGGAGAAAATAGCCAATAGGGAGATATCAAAATTAGAGGAATTGTAGGGTAAAGTCCTAAGGCAAGGGAACCATACTTAGTCAAATCTCTTACTTTAAACCAATATGTTCCTGGAAAGTCTTATAAGCCCTCATTTTTACTTGATCACATTTTCAAAACATGAAGGGAGAGAGTTTGCTATTTAAAAGAAGTGTCGGAAGCACTTCAAATCAGTGGGTATTACTCAATAAATGATAATGAAAGATAACTAGATAAAAACCAAAAAGTTGGATTCCTACCTCAAACATTATATACTAATGTAAATTCCAGCTAGATTGATGACTTTAATATAAAAAAATAAAATGATAAAAGTACTGGAACATAGGACATCTTTTTAAAATTATCTTGGAATGGGAAAGACCTTTTAAAGTATGACACAGAACTAAGAAACCATAAAAGTTTAGTTAGACTACACAAAAATAAAACTCTTCTACACAGAGAAAACCTTTTAAGCAAATTCAAAAGTCAACAAACTAGGGTAGGGGGTATTTGTAAGCCAGCATCTCAGAAGAAGGGCTCTTTTCTCCAACATATACAAAGGTACGACCAGTCAATAAGAAAAAGAACAATAAATCAATAAATAAGTGCCCCCAAATATAGACAAATCACAGAAAAAGAAATATAATGATTTAAACATACGAAAATATCCTCAACTTCATTCATAATATAAGAAATGTAAATTCAAACTATATTAAAATAGCGATTTTTACCTTTCTTGCTGGCAAAGATAAGACATTTTGATTTTGATAACACTGTATGTTAGCAAGGGATGGGGAAACTGTTTCCTACATTGCTGGTGGGGAGTTTTCACTGGTATGATATCTATGAAATTTGCATTGCTGTATGATTTGGCTCAGAAAATCTAGTACTCTGGCCTTCAGATATACTCACATAGATCAGAAAAATGATCTACGTGCAAGGGTATTTCTCGTGCCAATGTTTCTAATTTTTTGCAACAACTTAAACATCCATCGATGGGGACTAGTTAAATTTATTATGGCATGTCCATGACAATTAAATACTATGCAGTTGTAAAAAAGAACAAGGCAGCTCTGTGTGTGCAAATATGGAACGATTTCCAAAATGCAAAACCCAAGATGCTCAACAGTGCATGTGTCTCTCTCTCTCTCCCTCACACACATATCTCTGACAGAAGAATCTGACAGATGTGTCTGCCTCTATAGATGACTAGGAGACAGGGGAGGGGGAGGAGTTATTTTTACTTTATACTTATCCCTTTGGTAGTTTTTGAATTTTGTACCATTTTACTTAGTTAAAAAATTATAATAATAATTACAATAATGATTTTTAAAAAGCGAAGGATCTCTTTTAAAGGAAATTATTTGTTTCATGGGATGAGATTTTCCTGTGTGAGGGACAGGGATATATGGTGTACTTATATAAACACTATTCTATTAAATCAACAGAGAAATTACAGGTATTAAGAGAAAGGATTCTAGTCCTGGCTCTGATTTCATGAAGGAAGCACTACCTGAGGGAAGGAAGACCAGGGCCCGCCTGATCTCCCAAGTTCTTCCAACTCTCTAGACCTATGCGTGGCTCTAACAACCTTAGAGGCCTATGTACAGTTGTAAATAAATATTATTATTAGGAAGCACACCCCACAGGAACCATTCTCTTACTATTTGATCTTCAAAATGATTTTGACAAAATGAACTGTCACAAGTGCTTCTTCTATAACTGGGTACAGGAGACAGGGTGATGAAGATCGAAAGAGAGGGAGGAAAGAGCTAGGTCCCTTTACTATGAATACAACAGTGCTGATCTTCTGACGTTGTTTAACTTTTAAATAACCTGTAAGAGGGCCTTCCCTGGTGGCACAGGGGTTAAGACTCCACGCTCCCAATGCAGGGGGCCCAGGTTTGATCCCTGGTCAGGGAACTAGATCCCACACTCATGCCGCAACTAAGAGTTTGCGTGCCACAACTAAGGAGCCCACGTGTCGCAACTAAGGAGCTGACGAGCCAAAACTTGCTCACCTGCTGCAACCAACCAACCAACCAACCAACCAAATAAATAAATAAATAAATAAAACAGTAACAGGAGGATATTCGTTCAGTATTTATATCCGTAAGAATCCCAATAAAAAGTTTGTCATGGCATACTGGTCATTTGAGCCCAGGTTATTCCACATTCATTAAGCAATATGCTGGATGAACAGGAGAGCGGATGGAATTACACCGTATGTGATTCCTTTTTTTTTCTTTTGGGATCTTAGTTCCCCGACCAGGGATTGAACCCAGGCCCATGGCAGTGAAAGCACTGAGTCCTAACCACTGGACCACCAGGGAATTCCCCACTGTATGTGATTCTAATGAGAGTGATGTCTTTACTCACCCGGATATGCTGGAGGTAGAGAGACAGGTCTCGGATAAAAGATTTGATCAATCTTTCTTGCATTCGGAAGTTTTTCTCTGTTTCTTCAAATACTTCATCTTTAATCTGTTCAAAATAAAAAAGTGCTGTTAGCAAATTGGGACTCTCCCTCAACAGATGTTATTGGCAAAAGCATCTTTCTTTTTTTTTTTTTTTTTTTTTTTTTTCGGTATGTGGGCCTCTCACTGTTGTGGCCTCTCCCGTTGCGGAGCACAGGCTCCGGACGCGCAGGCTCAGCGGCCATGGCTCACGGGCCCAGCCGCTCTGCGGCATGTGGGATCTTCCCAGACAGGGGCATGAACCCGTGCCCCCTGCATCGGCAGGCGGACTCTCAACCACTGCGCCACCAGGGAAGCCCAAAAGCATCTTTCTTAAAAGCATCTTTTGTTTAAATTTTAAGCCTTTGATGTTTCCCTGAATCATACTGAATTGGATTTGACAGAGCTCCTAAGTACACACAGGCCCTCCTGGCTCTAACTGACCCCCTCTGTTCCTGATGGAAACCCTTTGCTGGTCAGGCTGTTTGCTTCACCAGTATTGTTGCCTTGCCTCGTCTGCCCCCCTCTCTCCCTATGCCAAACCTGCCCCTCTCCTTTAAGACTCAGATTAAATCTCTTGCCAACATGAAGCACACTCACGGAGCTCCAGTTTTCTTAAGTACCATAGCGTGTAGAGAACAAACTACAAAGCTTAGCAACTCATTCTTTATCTGGTATTTTCCACTGACTGTATCACATACACATCGTTCAGTGCATGAAGTCTGGAGACTGGATCGACTCTGTTGATAACTGTTTTACAAATCACCCAAACCTTAGACTTTACATTTCCTCATGTGTGACATATGGTGTTGAACAAGGTGATCTCTTAAATCCCTTCTAGCTTAACATGTCTACAATTTTAATTTTGTCTCCCCAAATAGATTATAAGCTCCTTATGGGTGTCTAAAACCATGATAACTATTACACGGTGACCGATTTGGCCTCCTGATTTGCCTTTATACACACTGTAAGAAGCTCACCAAGGCTCAGATGGAGGGTTGGGTGGATGGATTTAAATAAACAGTAGCTGCAGGGTCCTGTATCCACCAGCTAGCAAACACCAGGGGAGGTACTAAGAGGGGAATCTCGCCAATTCACACCATGCAGGCTGCCCCGTGGAGCCCTGAAAAGCAGCCAAAGACAGGCTGAACCTTCAAGCGCAGGAACCTCACCTGTGGGGCAAAGCCAGTGAGGTGCTTCAGGTGACTGCTAACCCGGTTGGATTTCTTGATGATGGAGTGGATGTTCAGTTTGGAAATTTTCTCCATGAGGCTATCTTCATCACCCTTTCGGTACTTGAGGACTGGGGAGTGAGTCAAATTGGTGAGTGAAGAAAGCCCTCTTCTGAGCGTGGACAGACTACAAATGAGACTAACAACCCAAACTAGAGCTAGTGCTTGTTTTCAATGAGCTTATAACTGAGTACACAAAACATTAATCCAAATCACCATTTATGGACAAATCAGATACCTGGAGAACAGCAGAGGCTGTGCGCAGACTGGAGAAGGTTAGAGACAAGGAAAGAAGGTCGCAGAGGTGTAAGGAACAGAGCCTAAGATTTGGAGTCAAGGAAACCTCTGAGTTCAGTGCCTGGGTCTGTCATTTCACCAAGGTGTGGCCTTAGGGAATTCCCTGGTGGTACAGTGGTTAGGACTCTGCACTTGCACTGCCAGGGCCTGGGTTCAATCCCTGGTCAGGGAACTAAGGTCCTGCAAACCATGTGGTACAGCGACAAAAAAAAAAAAAAGGTGTGGCCTTAAATAAGCCACTTAACTTCTCTGAGCCCCATTTTCCTTTCCAATAAGATGTAGAAAGTAACAGTACCTGACTTATAAGACCACCTTAAATGGTCTCATATACAAATGAGATATTTATATACAATCGTCTCATATAGTGAAATGCTATGCAGGAGTTTTTGATTAATCTATGTGTCATGCATCAGGCACAGTCTGCATAAAAGCCTGGAAATAAGAGTAAAAGGGTAGCAAGGGAAGGCTGGGTGGTAGCAAAAAGGCACACTTTACTGTTGTAGGAGATGAAGATGACATTACATGAAGAGGTATGAACCAAGACAAAGGGCCAGATGGCCAGAGAGCTTTAACATCCACAGTCAACATTAAACACGGGTGTCATGGCTGAAGCAGAAGGGGAAAATGATTTTAGATAAATATGGAGAATAGTGGAGAGACAGGCAAAGAGGTTATATTATAGATTCTTTGAAGATATGAATAATAAATCAGCTTAGCACAGTCACCATGCTATACTCATTGAGTGTTCAAAATCAAAGCCTCGACAAGAGATTTGATGAGACAAAAGAAATGGTTCAGTTTGTTCTATATTATAAAGAAAGCGAGAGTGTTTGGCAACTGACTGCACAGTTCTGTGGGGGAGGGGAGGGGCACAGACCAGAGGCAGGACTGATGGGACCAGGGAGGTGGGCAAACCCGGGTCTTCTGAAAGAACACAAAAAAGTTCTAGCTTAAGTGGAAACACTAAAATATCCAACCAGACGTGCGGAGCAAACACATATAAGCATGGACTGAAAAGGACTGCCTTCAATGAGTTGAGAAGGCAATCACTCATGCTTGAAGGAACTCTCCTGATCAGCCATTCTCTAACAGGTCTTTATATCTCTTAGGAAAGACTCATTGCTATAAGCTTTATCACAGGTGCCTTATTTCCAACATGCATGGTTGTGCTTTTATTATTATCACTGCTTTTTTTCTTTCATTATCTCATTTTCCCCAAATTCTATTACCATTTCTTCATCACAGCCCTATTACCTACCATCTGCTTGTCCACCTCTGGTGAAGTAATTAATTCTTTTGAGAAGGAGAACATTCTCAAGGGTATACCTCCTTTTCAGCAAGTATGCTTTTCTTACCCAGGTCCTTTCGACGTTTATATTCATTAATGTTAACGTTGATTTCCTTGACTGCAAGGACTGCATTGGTTAAAGGCACTTTATCTGGGTGGGATTCAGGGGTGGAATTCAGCAACTCCATCAGCAGCAGTGGGTAGCGCATTACTCTCTGCACTGGTTTGATGAGGAAGGAGCCCAGGTTAATATAATTTGTGCATCCCCTTCAAGAGAAGGAAAAACAGAGACTTCAGTCAACTGTCAGTAACACAGGGCCTACAGGTAGTATCTGTTATTCCTAATATAGCTCCGTTCTTTCACCCTACTTCCCAACTTCATTCATTCACATTTACTGGGCACCTAATAAACACCAGGCAGTGTTCTAGGTGCTGCGGGTTTAGTAGTGACCCAAAAAAGTCCCTGCCCTGGTGGAAAGAGGCAGACAATAATCAAACAAACATTATATGAAGTGTCATTTGGTGGTAAGTGCTATGGAGGAAAATACAGCAAGGCAGGTCTACTTCTAGGTTTCTGTCTATAAAGGAAGAAAATAATGAAACGAGCTTCTGCATCAAGTGGCAAGAACTTACCATTCATTGTACAGGCTCCTACAGGGCAGTGAGCATGAAAAGAAGAAACAGCGGATTAAAGAAAATACTGATGCTGATTTTCACATTCCTCTCAGAACATATTAGTCCAACTAATGCCTATTAGCTGGGCAGACAAAAACCACATGGGATAGAAGGGGAATTGTGAATGTCTATTGTGGCATATCTAGTCTATTAAAAAAAAGTCAATAAGCCCTTAACTTCACTTTGACCTACTTAGACATATATTATATCCTTATAGCCTGCCTCCCTAAGACAGGAGACTCTCACCTGATGGTCAAGAATAACTGACTTTATCTTCTTACCTTTTCTCTCATTTGGACCAAACTATCTTCCTGGCAGCTTCTTACCTGAAAATACTAACTTAATACTTTGTGTGTATAGATAAAAGTGATTTTAATGGATAAAACTACAGGCAGGAAGCTACTTAAGATTTCCATGATATAGAATGGGAAAAGGCAAGTTACAGAACAGGACCTATGATAATGTATCACTTATATTTAAAATATGATAGATCCATAGATGTCATAAGAAGTCTAGACATAGACATGGGAGTGACTTCCAAAAGGCAGAACTAAAGAGCTATGATGGAATGAAGTGCTCAAAACTCCTACTTAAGATCTGCCAAGGAGTCCTGAAGATGCTTCTGGATCTTCTCATCCTTCTCATATATTTCCAGCAATGAGATGGCCTCATCATGATTCTGGCAATAAACCTTGTATGTTCCTTCAAGCTCATCTCGGTGATCAAGAAACACCGGTCCTTTGGAATATACACAAACATACAGTGTTTTTTAGTAACTTTCTTCTCAGCATTCTAAATGGAAGGTATATAACCAAACTTTAATACCAGATAATCCTATCACAAGAAATGAGAATAAGACTATCATTCAAATTAATATGATATTTCCATGTAACAGCTTAAAATTCTACTTATTTAAAGCAAAATTTAAGAGCACTCTCTCATCCGTGTACTTATTTTTCAGAACGCATACACATGCACACGTGCGTGCACACACACACAGCTGGTCCCTGAAACAGAGTCCAGTCCCTTTTCCGTCAGGCAGAGTAAGGCATTTGCAAGTACTCTCCATATAGGCATGTGATCAGAACCTGTAAAGACCCCTCAGCTCTCTAAGCCCCAAATCTCCACAGGGGTGAAGAGATCCTTCTACGGCAGCAGCTTCCAACCTTTTCTTTGCACGTAAATACACAGGACTATGAAGTTTATCATATTAAGAAATATATTAATTTATAATATAAATTAATATATAAATATATTAATAATATATTATATAAATATAAAACCCCCTGAATCTATGATATAATATGTGTATTTCTTTATAAAGCACTGAATAGCAGAACATAGCAATGAATCTAATAATCACCATAATTTCAAAGTATGATGAGTGACACAAGAAACTGGTATAACATGTGTTGTTTCTGGTCATTGCTCGAATTTAGAGATACTGCAACAACTTAATGTGATATGAGCATGTGACTTCAGTTGGTGACAAAGTCACTGTTCCCTACAGTCATACTTTAAATCAATGCTAAATTTCTGTTATAAATTAAGAAACTTCTATATAAGTTGGTGGACTACTTGAAATCTACTCATGGACCCCTGGTCTACACCATTTGGGCATAGGAATAATTCCTAAGCAAACTTCCCCGGAGCAATTTCATTTAGATCAGCTGCCTGAATGTGCCGATTCCCTGAATTGTTAAAACTGCTCTTCCTCTTGCCCCTCTTCCCTCTGTGTACTTGGTCCTTCCTTCTTCAGCCTGCACTGCTCCCCAAAAGACAACGTCCTCTCATCCTTGAGCTCCTCCCTCAAAATATGACCCTACTTACTGCATCCCCTATAACTATTTCTCCCAGCTGCTCTGGGCATACACCCCTTCCCTCAGGGAACCCCATCCTTTTCTCTACAAGGCCACCTCTGTTCCCTCCACGTTGTGTCCTATGGAATTCCCTATTCTCGTGCAGAGCACCTTCTATTTAAATGAAATGTATTTCCTTAATTATAGCTCCTTCCAAAAGAGAGCCTTGACTGTGTCCACACAAACCACACTCGCACTGCTGTCCAACTGGCAGCCTTTCTTTGTCTAATCCTGTGACTCAACAAGCACAGGAATTAAGAGTGGGGCTGCTTCCTTTTGACCCTCAGGGCCACTTTGGAATCCCTGAGCCACCAATGTCTTTATCCAGTTTCACCATCCGGTATTTGCCTGTCTTCTCCCCTTCGTATCCATTCCCCACCAGCACTCCCAGAACCCTCACTCTCACACCAGTTACTCTGCACCTCTTCCATTCATGGGTTTTACCCTCCTTGATGGTGACTCTTCTATATCAACTACAAACTAACAAAGCTACAACTTAATTTACAGTGTCTTTCAAATTTGGGTCAAAACCCATGAATGGGTCATGGAATCTCCTTTATGGGTATGATCAGCACATTTTTGAGGAAATGAAATGGAATAGAAAATAACAGAAAACATTGAACATAGTAAAAGTAAGCACAGACACACACACACAAACATGTATCCTGGTCATTAGGTAAAATGTATTTCTTTCTGTGGGACATGTTTAAAATAATAAAAAAAGCCAGTTCCTTAGATATTACTACATATCCAGAGTCTCCTGGTACTTCTTCTTCATCTCAACCTCCTCGTCTTCTAAATCATCCAAGCCCTGAACACCTACCATTCTCTCCTTCCCTGTGGACCCTGTCCTGGCTGTAACTAGAATCCTTCTCCAACCAGGCCTATAAGTTAATTCAATGATGCTTTTTCCAGCATCCTGGATTACCCTGGATTTTTACCAAGTTATCCCCTCACTGTATACTTTTCCATTTTTATTCCTGGGTCATAAAAACTGCTTGGAAGGCATACTTTTATTAAAAGGGGAGTTAAGGCGTAGTGCAGAACAGTTTGAACAGTATGTTACTGTTTATATAAAATTTTTAAATGGGAATGGGGGACCAGGGTAGAGAAGTACATATGTAATTGCTGTTATGATAAACTATCTCTGGAAGGAGATATAAGAAAACTGGTAACATTAGTTGCTTCTGGTTGAGAAGAGCTGGGTGGCAGGGGACAGATAGAAGAGTTTTCATTAAGCAGTTCTTGGTACCTTTCAAATTTTGTGCCATGTGAATGTATTAAAAATAAGTTACATTTAAAATATACACAGGGCTTCCCTGGTGGTGCAGTGATTGAGAGTCCGCCTGCCGATGCAGGGAAAATGGGTTCGTGCCCCAGTCCAGGAGGATCCCACATGCTGCGGAGCGGCTGGGCCCATGAGCCATGGCCACTGGGCCTGCGCGTCTGGAGCCTGTGCTCCTCAACGTGAGAGGCCACAACAGTGAGAGGCCCGCGTACCAGAAAAAAAACAAAACAAAAAAACCCACATATATATATAATATGTATTATATATTAAAATAAATTAAACTTAAGCAAAATAAAACATTGCTTATGCAATTCACGTCAATCTGCCCTTTGCTAGTGGCTCAGCGAAGCTTTAATTTGCCTTCCCTGACTTCTCAGAACCTTCCCTTAACAGACATTCAAAACCTTGTCCTTTATTAATTCCCCACTGAATGCACTGCTTGGCCTCCTGGTGGACCAAGACTGGAGCCCCCAGGCTGGTGCTCTCATCCAACCTCGGCTTCACCTATTGCATATCACGGTCACTGCACACTGTCCCTCCTAGTAACGCTCTGAGCTGGCCGGTTCCTAGGCCCTCTCCTCCCCCATCCTCCGCATGCCTTCAGCTCATCTCACTCGGCTACCTAAATCCTCGGTTGTCTTGGGACAAGAAGGGGAAGGGAAAAACTCTGATCTTTATGATTTCTTTCCTTCTGCTAACTTTGGGGGTTTTTTGTTCTTCTTTCTCTAATTGCTTTAGGTGCAAGGTCAGGTTGTTTACTCCAGATGTTTCCTGTTTCTTAAGGTGGGATTGTATTGCTATAAACTTCCCTCTTAGAACTGCTTTTGCTGCATCCCATAGGTTTTGGGTTGTCGTGTATCCATTGTCATTTGTTTCTAGGTATTTTTAAATTTCCTCTTTGATTTCTTCAGTGATCACTTCGTTATTAAGTAGTGTATTGTTTAGCCTCCATGTGTTTGTATTTTTTACAGATCTTTTCCTGTAATTGATATCTAGTGTCATAGCATTGTGGTCAGAAAAGATACTTGATACAATTTCAATTTTCTTAAATTTACCAAGGCTTGATTTGTGACCCAAGATATGATGTATCCTGGAGAATGTTCCATGAGCACTTGAGAAAAATGTGTATTCTGTTGTTTTTGGAAGGAGTGTCGTATAAATATCAATTAAATCCATCTTGTTTAATGTATCATTTAAAGCTTGTGTTTCCTTATTTATTTTCATTTTGGATGATCTGTCCGTTGGTGAATGTGGGGTGTTGACCAGAAAACTACTAGAGCTAATCAATGAATTTGGTAAAGTAGCAGGATACAAAATTAATGCACAGAAATCTCTAGCATTCCTGTACACTAATGTTGAAAAATCTGAAAGTGAAATCAAGAAAACACTCACATTTACCACTGCAACAAAAAGAATAAAATATCTAGGAATAAACCTACCTAAGGAGACAAAAGACCTGTATGCAGAGAATTATAAGACACTGATGAAAGAAATTAAAGATGATACAAATAGATGGAGAGATATACCATGTTCCTGGATTGGAAGAATCAATACTGTGAAAATGACTATACTACCCAAAGCAATCTACAGATTCAATGCAATCCCTATCAAACTACCACTGGCATTTTTCACAGAACTAGAACAAAAATTTTCACAATTTGTTTGGAAAAACAAAAGACCCCGAATAGCCAAAGCAATCTTGAGAACGAAAAACAGAGCTGGGGGAATCAGGCTCCCTGACTTCAGACTATACTACAAAGCTACAGTAATCAAGACAGTATGGTACTGGCACAAAAACAGAAAGATAGATCAATGGAACAGGATAGAAAGCACAGAGATAAACCAATGCACATATGGTCAACTTATCTTTGATAAAGGAGGCAGAAATGTACAGTGGAGAAAGAACAGCCTCTTCAATAAGTGGTGCTGGGAAAACTGGACAGGTATATGTAAAAGTATGAGATTAGATCACTCCCTAACACCATACACAAAAATAAGCTCAAAATGGATTAAAGACCTAAATGTAAGGCCAGAAACTATCAAACTCTTAGAGGAAAACATAGGCAGAACACTCTGTGACATAAATCACAGCAAGATCCTTTTGGACCCACGTCCTAGAGAAATGGAAATAAAAACAAAAATAAACACATGGGACCTAATGAAACTTCAAAGCTTTTGCACAGCAAAGGAAACCATAAACAAGACCAAAAGACCACCCTCAGAATGGGAGAAAATATTTGCAAATGAAGCAACTGACAAAGGATTAATCTCCAAAATTTATAAGCAGCTCACGCAGCTCAATAGCAAAAAAAAAAAAAACCAATCCAAAAATGGGCAGAAGACCTAAATAGACATTTCTCCACAGAAGATATACAGACTGCCAACAAACACATGAAAGAACGCTCAACATCATTAATCATTAGAGAAATGCAAATCAAAACTACAATGAGATATCATCTCACACCAGTCAGAATGGCCATCATCAAAAAATCTACAAACAATAAATGCTGGAGAGGGTGTGGAGAAAAGGGAACACTCTTGCACTGCTGGTGGGAATGTGAATTGGTACAGCCACTATGGAGAACAGTATGGAGGTTCCTTAAAAAACTAAAAATAGAACTACCATATGACCCAGCAATCCCACTACTGGGCATACGCCCTGAGAAAACCATAATTCAAAAAGAGACATGTACCAAAATGTTCATTGCAGCTCTATTTACAATAGCTCGGAGATGGAAACAACCTAAGTGTCCCTCATTGGATGAATGGATAAAGAAGATGTGGCACATATAGACAATGGAATATTACTCAGCCATAAAAAGAAACGAAACTGAGCTATTTGTAATGAGGTGGATAGACCTAGAGTCTGTCATACAGAGTGAAGTAAGTCAGAAAGAGAAAGACAAATACCGTATGCTAACACATATATATGGAATTTAAGAAAAAAAAATGTCATGAAGAATCTAGGGGTAAGACAGGAATAAAGACACAGACCTACTAGAGAACGGACTTGAGGATATGGGGAGGGGGAAGGGTAAGCTGTGACAAAGCGAGAGAGAGGCATGGACATATATACACTACCAAACGTAAGGTAGACAGCTAGTGAGAAGCAGCCGCATAGCACAGGGAGATCAGCTCGGTGCTTTGTGACCGCCTGGAGGGGTGGGATAGGGAGATGCAAGAGGGAAGGGATATGGGAACAGATGTATATGTATAAGTGATTCACTTTGTTATAAAGCAGAAACTAATAAAAAATAAAAAATAAATATAAAAAAAACAGCTGATTTGTATGGGGGTGAGATTATGGATATTCTGTTTTCACTTCCTCTTTTATGTTGTCATAATACACAGGTAATAAAATAAACTGAAAAAAATGTTTGATTAATAATTAATTCCTTTCAGATACCAATCAGTTTCTCTCATTTCTTTCATAATTCAAATTAATAACCTATACATAGTTATTTCAAGTGCCTTATATAATCCTATAAATTGGTTTTTATGCTTTATAGGGTGACCCCTATAAAAATGGGTCACCATGGCTACCTCTAATCAATGTGCTTCTCCTTCCTCAACCTCCCTGGCCTCTGACCTCTCCAATTAAACTGAGAGCAGGACCCCAGGCTTCAGTTTCTCTTGCAGCTGTTCTGTACAGAATTTAAAAGCATATGCAGAGATGACAGAAAAGACCTGAGTCTGAATGTCAGTCCCATCAAGTACTAGCCATGTGACCCTGAGCAAATTACTTCCTGCTGTAAGTCTCAGTTTCCAATCTGTAAAGTAAGATTAATAGCAGCTAAACCTCATAGGGTTATTGTAGGCAACAAGTGTGATAAAGCTTGACATACCTTGAAAGGGTGTGTGGAGTACAATAAACACCAGAGAAATGTTAACAAAGTTGTACCATCACCTAACATCCCACAGCCACTCCTGTAGGAGGGCAGAGCCCTGACTGTTCTTATGTCCATTTCTCTCCCAGGAGAGTCAGGTCAACACCACCTAGCCTAAGTCAACATCATGAGCCTACTCCCCTCTCTAGTGATGTGTGTAGGCATATGCATGTGACCCAGCTCTGGCCAATGAGAAACAAAGAAAATTCTGGTGAGGGGGCTCTGGAAAGACTGCTTACTCTTAAACGACGCAGGGTCAATTTTTCCTTCTGCTAGATGTTGTGATGTGTGTAGCGGAATGGCTAGAACTGTGGTAGCATTTTGTCACTATGATTCCAATAATACAGCAAAGTGATAGGATGTCCCCTCCCACAAGGCACCAGAGCTGGTCTGTATGACCAACAGAATATGGCAGAAGTGATGGTATATAGTATCTGAGATCAGGTTATAGAAGACACTGGGGGGACTTCCCTGGTGGCACAGTGGTTAAAGATCCGCCTGCCAATGCAGGGGACACGGGTTCGAGCCCTGGTCCAGGAAGATCCCACATGCTGGGGAGCAACTAAGCCTGTGCACCACAACTACTGAGCCTGTGCTCTAGAGCCCACAAGCCACAACTACTGAGCCTGTGTGCCACAACTACTGAAGCCCGTGCACCTAGAGCCCATGCTCTGCAACAAGAGAAGACACTGCAATGAGAAGCACCCCAACGAAGAGTAGCCCCCGCTCGCCGCAACTAGAGAAAGCCCGCGCACAGAAGTGAAGACCCAAAGCAGCCAAAAATAAAAATAAATTAAAAAAAAAAAAGAAGACACTGGCTCCCATCTTGAGCTTCCTCTTCCTCTTGGATCGCTCGCTTTGAGGAAAGCCAGCTGCCATGTCCTGAGGTCATGAAGATGGTGAAGAGGCTCACATGACAAGGAACTGAGGCTTGATGAGCTGAGTGAGCTTTTGGAACTGGATCACTGATTGAGCCCCAGATGACAGCAGCCCAGATAACAGCTTGACTCCAACCTCATGAGAGATCCTGAGCCAGAATCACCTAGCTAAGCCAGATTGCTGAACCACAGGAAAGTGACCTAACACGTTTCTAGTTTTAAGGCACTAAATTTTAGTATAGTTTGTTACACAGCAATAGATAACACAATTCCCTTGTTTATAAGAAATAATTGTTTTTCAAACATTTTGACAATGACCCACATGAATAAATACATTTCAAATCATGACTCAGGGCTTCCCTGGTGGCACAGTGCTTGAGATCTGCCTGCCAATGCAGGGGACACGGGTTCAAGCCCTGGTCCAGGAAGATCCCACATGTCGCGAAGCAACTAAGCCTAAGCCTGTGCGCCACAACTACAGAGCCTGTGCTCTAGAGCCCGCAAGCCACAACTGCTGAGCCTGCGTGCCACAACTACTGAGGCTCACGAGCCTAGAGCCTGTGCTCCACAACAAGAGAAGCCACCACAATGAGAAGCCTCCGCACCGCAACGAAGAGTAGCCCCTGCTCACAGCAACTAGAGAAAGCCCGTGTGCAGCAATGAAGACTCAACGCAGCCAAAAATAAAATTAATTAATTAATTAAAAAAAAAATCGTGACTCAGTACACATATACAAAGAATTGGAAAAAAGTTTCAAAAAACTATAGTTATTTACAGTACATTCTGATATTTTCTATTTTATTTTAGTGGAAAAATATATATTGGGTGCTAATTTTTTTTAGAGACCATTCAGTAGTTTTTGTTTTATTAATAAGACTATAAATAAAGAAAGGCATCTCTTTTTTTTTTTGGCCACATGGCTTGCGGGATTCTTAGTTCCCTGACCAGCGATCGAACCCATGTGCTCTGAAGTGGAAGCTCAGAGTCCTAACCACTGGACTGCCAGGGAATTCCCAAGAAAGGCAACTTTTTGAAGATCAATTCTGTACGGCATTTCTACATGACTTGGGACAGCTCTTGTCCCAGATTAGATTTCCAAGGATGTTTACATAAACAGAAAGCCTTGGAAGATAGAGATAGATTCTCCTTCCTGGACAGACGGCAGGTTTGGTCCTGACCAGAATAACAATGTCTTCTTCCTGCACAAAGTTGGACGAATCTGCCAGCAGCCTGCTATAATACTGGGGTTTATCTAAGTGTGATTGGTTCCTTAGCTGTAAGATAAACCCACTGTGTTACTGGGTTCTAAACTGATCTCATGACCCACTAACAGGCTGCAACCGTTGGTCTGAAAAACATCATATCATGTGACAACAAAAATTTCTTCTATTGCAAGCATCCTCTATCACCTCAAGGTATATAAAAGGAGAAGCAGGGGACCAAATAACCTTCGAACTAAGTAACTAACACTTAATTTTTCTAGCAAAACTACTCAGTACCAGCTGGGCCCTTCTCCCCCTGCCTCCTACCTATGAAGTTAAAAAAACAAACGAACAAAAAAACCTGCTTCTGAAACAATGGCAGGGGCTCATACCTACGGCATCGCTGATTTCCAGATCAGCCAATAATTGCTTTGAGACCTTAATCACCATCTGCATATTTCCAAAAAGTCCCTCAAAGTCAATGTTTGGTATCTGAGAAAGGAAAACAAAACAAAGATGCATAGAAATAAAATTAATGGCATATCATTCACATTAGGAACATCTCTTCAAGGATGATACAAAAGCTGCTCAAGGTTATCTTCACTCACTCTCATGAAGTTTCCAGAATGGGAACAACTAACATCCCCTTTAGTGTCACCGTCTGTCCTTGATCCAAATACTTTCTGCTCCCCCCTCCCCCACTACCATAGTAAAATGACCGTAGAACCAATTTCTATAGTTGTACTGGGACGCAAATTCCACCCAGTACCCAAAATCGGATGGCACCGTCCACTTCTTAGAGAAGTTCTGTGAGTGACTGCTCCAGGAGTCCACACTCAAGCTGAGCCCAAGTGGTCAAGTAACAAGCAATAGGATTGTAAATCCCTGGGATACCATTAACGTTTTTTCCCTGTCTTCGGCATCTAAGAGAGTGTCTAGCATGCACATATTAGTAAGACTTTCTGGAATAAACCTTATACAATCAGGTGCTACAGCCATGTAACCCACTATCCCCACACTTCATTATATTATTGCACAGCCTCCCAGTAAAGTGACAATCCCAGACTCTCTGGAACTGTTTTCAGGAGCCACAGAAACAGGAAATGTCCTAGGAATTATTGCAGTAACTTAAATTAATAAGTTAATAATGGACTTGATAAGTGACAGGATGGTGAAGGCTTAAGTTGATGGCATATGTAAACTGGGGCCCTTGAATTAAGAGCAGCAAACCCAATAAATTTTATTTCAAACCCAATAAGTCTTTGTGGTGAAAGCTCCCGTACCCTAATGCATCAGGCTTGGAGAAGCACGTTCAAGGCAAAGCTAATTTTCTCCCACAGTTCCCACCTGTGCCTGCTGCAGGGGTACCATGATCCGCTCGATACACATTTCCAGATCCCGAATGTAGTCTCTCTCCGTCTGAAGAAGTTCCTCTATCACCTTGGCTCTCTTCTCCAGCATCCTCTGCTCTGGGCTTTCAGTGGACACAGACCCAGAAGGGGCCACTAGTGCTGAAGACTGGGAGGAGAGGAGTGTCATTTCTAGAAAGGAAAAGAGAACTGGTCAGTAGCTCTGGGTGTAAAAGCAGGCCTCTGCAATAGTTTCAGTTGAAAAGAACACATTCTTTGAGAACCAAAGGTCTCGCAATTGTCAACCATCAGGAAATCTGATCCTCAAGTCACTTCTAATCATGAAGATGAAAAGCTTAGAAAGCCATCCCTGCAGAAAGAACTTCTCCCATCTGCAATACCATTTCTAGAATCTGTCCTAAAAACAAGTAGCTGGCCCATTTTATGAGGACAAATCAGTGTCTACAACCTCCTTGGGAAAGAGGTTGAAAGAGGTGCTGTTCTTAAAAAGAACTGCTTGGTTAAGAATCTGCCAGCCAATGCAGAGGACACGGGTTCGAGCCCTGGTCTAGGAAGATCCCACATGCTGGGGAGCAACTAAGCCCGTGCACCACAACTACTGAGCCTGAGCTCTACAGCCTGCAAGCCACAACTACTGAGCCCGTGTGCCACAACTACTGAAGCCTGCGTGCCACAACAAGAGAAGCCACCACAGTGAGAAGCCCGCACACTGAAATGAAGAGTAGCCCGCTTGCCACAACTAGAGAAAGCCCGCGTGCAGCAACAAAGACCCAACACAGCCATAAATAAATAAATAAATAAAAAGAACTGCTTTCACTTAGTCAGGTATAAAACCCGTTTCATGAACTTAGCAGCAGAAATACCAAGCTGGAAGTTACAAATACTGATACAGCACATTAAAAAGAATATTATGGGGAACATAATAATGCCAACTAAGGGAAAGACAAAAATTAGGTAGGAATTATCTGTCTGAGATCTGGGTGACTGTAGGGCCTACCTTATTCCAGTTACTGTGATGGTGGATTAATATTAGCATGTGATAAAATATGTAAAAATTGTTTAGATTCTCCCTATCAAAACATTAATGAAGGGGACTTCCTTGGTGGCTCAGTGGTTAAGAATCCACCTGCCAATGCAGGGGACACGGGTTAGAGCCCTGGTCCGGGAAGATCCCACATGTCACGGAGCAACTAAGCCCGTGGGTCACAACTACTGAGCCTGCGCTCTAGGGCCCGCAAGCCACAACTACTGAGCCCACGTGCCTAGAGCCTGTGCTCCCTAACAAGAGAAGCCACTGCAATGAGAAGCCCGCACACCGCAACAAAGACCCAACGCAGCCAAAAATAAAAAAATAAATAAATTTATAAAAAAACAACAACCACCACCAAAAAAACATTAATGAAGGCTCACAAGCAAGTTTTGTTACTTCAAATGTCCTGGAAGATACAAATGTCCTATAAGTAGGAAGTTCTTTAATAGTATTTTCAATGAAAAAAACCTCTATAGAACCACACCACATGATCTAAGAATGAAAACAAATATGTATTTTGTCATTAGCTTTTACAAATACCTGTTACTTAGATACATATGAGGAGAGAACTATTATCTTATACATAAGATGAGATGGCATTTGTTCATTTAAAATGAATGTTAAATGCTAAAATAAACAACTGAGAAAATTTCAACAGTGAAACAATCTCTGCCATTTATTTCAAATTCCTTAAGATCCACTTTAAAAAATGACAAATTTGGTAAGTAAACATACTGGCAAGTCTGAGTATGATTACAAAAATATTTTTACCCAGATCTAAGAAGCAAAAACACAAGTGTTCAAACTACTTACGGAAAACTAGGCTTTCACAGCAAATTTTAGTCTCCAAAAACCTTCCCCACTGCTCCTTCTCTAAGAATTTAGGAATTCCAATGTTTAAAAAGTGTAACCCAGATTCTGGTTTCTAAAAACCACTCTTCAGTAAAAGGAACCAGAATTCTTCATGTGAAAAGGGCATGGAGCCAACTTGAAGTAGCTCCCACTGGCCAAATCTGTACATTTGAGTATCAAAATAACTAAGCACAGCAAAGCATTGTAATCCATTGACTAAAATAAGAATCCACGAGCTCTTATTGATAGTATATAAGTATATAAATAAATGGGGGAGAAGAGAAAGCTCTTTCTTATGGCAGAATGTCAGCTAATAAATATAGAACAATGGAATTAGAAAAATCAGTATTTTGCAATCATTGGAATAAAATTTGATTCAGGCACAAACCATCAGTGAATGATTCTGGTGTTGGTGGTAGGGTTTTGATGATGATTGGGATATCTACATAGTTTTGAACTAGTTATTATAAATTATTTATTACAAAAATGAAAAAGTGACTCTAGAGTTGAGAAGTGGGTTACACCATAACCTAGTAATCAAAATTAACACGACCATTTAGGGACAAATAGACATCATGTGCTTCCAAATGTCATGTCTAGAAATAACACAATATCCCTATATAGAATTCCAGTCAAAGATGCATAATCTGAAATGAATCTTGAGGAAACATCAGACAAACCTAGGGGTTTGCATCCTTCAAAATGTCCGTCATAGGGGGCTCACCTGGTGGCACAGTGGTTGAGAGTCTGCCTGCCAGTGCAGGGGACACGGGTTTGAGCCCTGGTCTGGGAAGATCCCACATGCCGCGGAGCAACTAGGCCTGTGAGCCATGGCCGCTGAGCCTGCGCATCTGGAGCCTGTGCTCCGCAACGAGAGGCCGCGACAGTGAGAGGCCCGCGCACCGTGATGAAGAGTGGTCCCCGCTCGCTACAACTAGAGAAGGCCCTCGCACAGAAACGAAGACCCAACACAGCCAAATAAATAAATAAATAAATAAATTTATTTAAAAAAAAAAGTCATGTCATAAAAGAGGAAGCCTGAGGAGCAATTCCCAATTAAAGGTAACTGAAGGACTTCCCTGGTGGTCCAGTGGTTAAGACTCCAAGCTTTCACTGCAGGAGGTGTGGATCCCATCCCTGGTTGGGGAACTAAGATACCACATGCACATGGCGCAGCCAGGGGAAAAAAAAAAAAAAAAGGAAGAAAGAAAGAAGGAAGAAAAGATAACTGAAGAGATGACAAATAAATGCAATGTGTGATCCTGAACTCAATCCTGATCTGGGGAAAAACTGCTACAAAGGACATTAATAGGACAAGCTGACGAAATTGGAATATAGACTATAGATTGGGTGTATGATTAAACCAATTAAAAATTTCCTGAAATGGACAGCTACATGTGGAAGAATGAAATGCGAACATTCTCTAACACCATATACAAAAATAACTCAAAATGGATTAAAGACCTAAATGTAAGACCAGATACTATAAAACTCTTAGAGGAAAACACAGGCAGAACACTCTTTGACATAAATTGCAGCAAAATTTTTTTGGATCCATCTCCTAAAGTAAAGGAAATAAAAGCAAAAATAAACGGGACCTAATTAAACTTAAAAGCTTTCCCACAGCAAAGGAAATCACTGACAAAATGAAAAGACAACCTACTGAAAGGAGAAAATATTTGCAAATGATATGACCTATAAGGGATTAATATCCAACATATATAAACAGTTCATACAACTCAACATCAAAAAAACAAACAACGCAGGACTTCCCTGGTGATGCAGTGGAGAAGACTGCGCTCCCAACGCAGGGGGCCCGGGTTCGATCCCTGGTCAGGGAACTAGATCCCACATGCATGTCACAACAAAGAGTTCGCATGCCACAGCTAAGGAGCCTGCTGGTGCAACCAAATAAATAAATAAATATTTTAAAAAAAACCCAAAAACGCTATTTCAAAATGGGCAGAAGAACTGAATAGACATTTTTCCAAAGAGGAAATGCAGATGGCCAACAGGCATGTGAAAAGATGCTTAACATCACTAATCACGGGGAAATGCAAATCAAAACCACAATGAGATATTAACTCATACCTGTCAGAATGGCTATGATCAAAAAGAACACAAATAACAAATGTTGGCAAGGGTGTGGAGAAAAGGGAACCCTCCTACACTGTTGGTGGGAATGTAAACTGGTGTAGCCACTGTGGAAAACAGTATGGAGGTTTCTCAAAAAACTAAAAACAGAACTACCATATGACCCACCAATTCCACTCCTGGGTATATATCTGAAAAAAACAAAAACACTAATTCAAAAAGATATATGCACCCCAGTGCTCATAGCAGCATTATTTACAATAGCTAAGACATGGAAGCAACCTAAGTGTCCATCAACAGATGAATGGATAAAGAAGATGTGGTGTGTATACATATATACACACACACAATGGAATACTACTCAGCCATAAAAAAGAACAAACCTTTGCCATTTGCAGTAACACTGATAGACTTGGAGGGCATCATGCAAAGTGAAATAAGTCAGACAAAGACAAATACTGTATAATATCATTTAAAAGTGGAATCTTTTTCTTTGGCCGCTCCATGCGGCACATGGGAGCTTAGCTCCCTGACCAGGGATTGAACCTGCACTCCCTGCATTGGAATCTCTGAGTCTTAACCACTGGACTGCCAGGGAAGTCCCTTATATGTGGAATCTAAACAATACAACAAACTAGTGAATATAACAAAAAAGAAGCAGACTCACAGATATAGAGAACAAACTAGTGGTTACCAGTGTGGGTGGGGAGGGGCAATAAAAGGGTGGGGGAGTGGGAGGCACAAACTGCTGGGTATAGAATAGGCTCAAGGATGTATTGTACAACACGGAGAATACAGCCAATATTTTCGAATTACTGTAAATAGAAAGTAACCTTTAAAAATTGTATTAAAAATTTTTTAAATAAAAAAAATTCCTGAAATGGCACATCTATTGTGGTCATGTATGAAAATATCCATATTACACACTGGCACTTACTAAGGGGCATGATATATGCAACCTAGTCTCAAACAGTAAAGAAAAAAAGTGTGTGTGTGTGTGTGTGTGTGTGTGTGTGTGTGTGTAGAGAGAGGGAGAAAGTGAGCGAGAGAGAAAATGAAAACAAAAATATGGCATAATGTTAAATACTGGCAAATGTGAATAAACGAGGATCTGTGTACCACTGCAATTTTCTATAAATTTGATATTATTCAAAATAAAACTTAAAAAGACATAATTAGAAAATTTCTTTCTTTTTTTGGTAGAATGACATAATTTCAAGCATAACTCTTATTTCATCAGAAATTAAGTAAATTATGATTAAATTAATTGTAGTGTACAAAAAATTTATTTTCAATGGCCTTATTTTAAATTTTCTTCGTGATTTCAAAGCTACAGAATTTCAGTCCCAAATATGGTTTCAGAAGCAGTAAGTTGAGAAGAGAAATTCACCTTAAACACAGGACTAAAAAGCTCTGGAAAGGGAGAACACTCACTGAATTCCTACCACGTGCTGGGCGCTTTACGTGTTATGTCCCTGAACTCATTTAATATTCACATCAAAACTCTGAAGTAGTATTATTATTCCCATTTAACAGATAAGAAAACTTAGGCTTTGAGAGACTGATCAACTTGTCCCAGCCTATGTAGTGAGTAAATGGCAGTTCTGGAATTTGAATCTAAATATATTTAAATCCAAATCCTGTATTTAAATCCACTTAATCCTGCACCATTCTGCCTCTCTAGCCGGGAATCTCCATTTACAAAGGTCAGGGCCTATTTGCTGCACATCTTAAAAATTCCCTGGAAACTATTATCTCTCAGGAATCAAAGTTCTATTAATTATAATACTTGAAAGCATAAAATACCAGCAAGCACTCATCAATTAGAAGTCAGCAACTTACAACCTAAGAGACTCAATTAGATTTTTATTTATATTTAAAAAGAGAAAAAGAAATGGTAACAATTCTTCTAAAATATCAGCATGCTATTTTTTTCCCCTGCAGGTGGATTTATAAACTCTGGAACAGGCTTTTAAAAACAGAAAGGAAAACAGTTTAGCTCAATCAAAAATCCCTGTGGGGTGTTTTTGCTAAATTGTAGTTTCCTGGGCACCACCCCTGAGACTGATTCAGCAAACCTGGGTGGATATGCAGTTTTAACAAAATGCTAGGTGCTTCTGAAGATGCAGGTGACCTCCAGGCTCCACACACACATGAATTAATACTCAGGGATTAAATCAAACTAGGAATACCTGGCTTGAAATAGCTGCAAATGTAAAACTGTTTTTTCCATTATTCCAAATATAGCCTAGGGGAAGAAAAATGATCTACAATTTTACTATCTGGGACACCAAAGTGAGAGAGTGGGCCCCTCACCCTGAAAGCCTTTGAATCCCGCACTCCCCCACTCTTTAACTGGGGGAACCCTGAGAAAGTCCATTTTCACCTCTGGGCCTCAACGTCCTCATACGTACAATGAGGATAATAATACCTGTTTTGCAGAACTGTTGAGCAAATTAAACAAAGTAATTACTCAACACAAGTTACTTCTCCCACAATGGGCCAGAAAATGCCACCTGTACCAGGTTAAGGTAAAATGCACCGAAGAGAAATGGTTCAGATACCATAAAATTCCACTTTTCTGTAAGAACAATAAAATCTGGGGATGTGGAAGCACATGGAGGAAACTGAGGCCCAGTACCAGCCTAACAATAAAAGTTGCAGACTAGCCCCACTTATTCCTAGGTCGGCCGGGGGCGTTAGGAGATGGGGCTGACTGCACAAACTTACTACTGTGATAAAGCAATTAGGGATAGGTTGTTTTTTTTCTTTTGTCCCACCCCATCCCCTCCCCCGCAAAGTCCCCATTCCACTCCTTCTCAAGATATCCTCACCCCCTCAGGTTAGTGCATGGTCCCAGGCTCATACCTCAGTGTTCCTAGGAAGCGATTCAGTTAACCTGCAGCTTCCCACAACTCTACTAACCACATTCCAAAGCAGAGTTAAAGAGAAAAGCCGCTCACTCTTCCTTTGCCTTTGAAAGCTGGCTCCGTCTTTGCTGGGGACAATCTCTGAACCCCGGCGAGGTCCCAAGCGGCACTTGAATGAGGCGGCTAACTGTTCTACCTGCTTTTGTGAGGCTCCAGCAACCCCAGAACGTACCTGCAGCGCCAAAATTCTGGTGCATATGTTCCCACGGGTGGAAGGGCTGGCAGGCAGAGTAGAATCTTCCCAGAGCTCTGGAATGCTCCACAACCCCCTAAAATCCTTTGAATAGGGTAGGCATTTCCCCCAGGCTTTCCCATATTTACATATGAATCGTCCCGAGTCCTCCGGGCTATCACAACAGGGCCTGTTCTAAAGGACGGAGCTGGAATCCTCCACTTCCTGGACTGAGATGCAGAAGAGTGGGCCCAGCTCTGCTCAGACTCAACGCCTTTTCCCTATTAGCTTTCCTTTCCTAGTCCTAAAACAGCCATAACTCCACTTCAGGAGGTTTCTTTTTAGGTTTGTTTTTTTTTAATGTATTTATTTTATTTTTGGCTGCATTGGGTCTTTGTTGCTGTGTGCGGGCTTTCTCTAGTGGCAGTGAGCAGGGGCTCACTCTTCCTTGCGGTGCACGGGCTTCTCAATGACGTGACTTCTCTTGTTGCAGAGCACGGGCTCTAGGTGCACGGGCTTCAGTAGTTGTGGCAGGCGGGCTCAGTAGTTGTGGCTCGTGGGCTCTAGAGCGCAGGCTCAGTAGTTGTGGCGCACAGGCTTAGTTGCTCCACTGCATGTGGGATCTTCCCAGACCAGGGCTCGAACCCATGTCCCCTGCATTGGCATGTGGATTTTTAACCACTGCGCCACCATGGAAGCCCACTTCAGGAGTTTTTAATCACGAGTTTTATCTCTTTTTCCTACCCCTTGCTACATGTTGTGTTTTTCTGGATACTCTTTCCAGGGAAGCAGTCTTATGATAAGAGGCAAAGATGTAAAGGGGCAGCATTTGTCTACTTTTCTGCCCTTAGGACCTCTCATTCGGCAGGCAGTCCCTCTCCCTGGCCAGGCACAGGCCTCACTTTCCCCCGGGGCTTGCTACTCTAGGTACCTTACCCTAAAGCCATCAGAATGCAGATCTTACCTGGCTGGTCCCAGGACAGCAAGAACGGCACAGAGTAAGTCAATGGAATTGGGAGCCATGCTCACAGCTCACAAACATTTACATTTTAAAAGAAAGCGAGGAAGAGAAAGTTGCCGAACAACATGCCATTTTTGTTTAAAAAAAGAAGGTGGAAGAAGAGGAGGAGAGAGAAGAAAAGGGAGAGAAAACATGCAAAAACCTCTACATATTTCCATATACACACATATAATACGTAAGTGCACAGAAAAAGGTCTGGGAAGAGAATACACTAAACTTGTCAGAGAGTTTTGCCTCAGAGAGGGAAATGGGATTTGGGATGGAAGGATCAATGGGGACTTGAGCTGAATCAGTACTTTTTAATCTCACAAGAATCTATTAATGTATTGCCAGTAATTTAAGATAAACTGTCATGCTAGCCAAGATTCATCTCTACTAGTGAAATTTTAAGCAATCTGAGGGAAGAACTTTTGGTAAAGAGCCATCCCACTGCTACTAGGGTGGCACCATTGACTCCTGAGGCTTTACTGGATGGTGCCTAACTCCCGGGTTGTTGCTTCCCTCCACCATCAAATGGAGCTCTTTTTAACTTTAAATTTTACCACATATTTATATGGCACTTACTCTATGTGTCAAGCATTGTTCAGGCACTTTACAAATACTGGCTTATTTAATCCTCATCACAATCCTACTATCGTCCCCATCTCACTACTGATGAATGAAGAGAAATTCAGTAACTGGCCAAGTATGTGGAAGATGTGAGCCCACACTGGCTCCAGAGCCTGCAATTGCTACTCTGCCTCTAGTGCTTTTTCCAGGCAGGCAAATCTTGGGAACTGTGACCTGGAAATCTACTTGTGGGTTTTGGTGACTACCTGGTAGCTAATGATAAAATGATGTGATTTTAAAGCACACTTAACCTCTGTATAGCTACAGGTCACCCACCATTAAGACTGTGAACAATTATGTATTTAATCACATATACGTATGTTCACGTCATTATAGCTGTAAAACCCTACTCAGTATAATGTAAATAATCCCCCAGACAGAATCAAATCTAGCAGTGTCATACACAGTAAATACTCAATAGTATTCCAGACAATTTATGGCAGAAATTATGTGCAAGTGAAGGGATGTTTATCAGTGCATAAGGAAAATTTAGAAACCACCAAAATTTCTCCCCAAAGGAGCCTGTTAAATAAATTGTTGTCTATCTGCATAATAGAATACTATTACAGCCACTGAGAAACGGATTTATATTCATTAATACAGAACATTGTCTCATGTGTGTTGTTAAATGGAAGAAGGTTACAAAAGAGTTTGTGAAAGAATTGCAATTTTGTTAAAAAGGGAAAAATATTTTCAATGCACATATTTGAAAATGAAAAACTCTTGGTGACAAAATTCTGACTTTTTTCTTTTCTTTTCAACTTACTGCATTTTCTAGTTTTTCTCTAGTGAACATATAATATTGACATGACAAATAATAAGGTGGAAAAAAGAACATTTGCTAAACAACAAGAATACTCTACTACTCAGTCCTCTCTCAATTACCCTGTTATTTCCCTTTCAAATTCTTTCCTCACTTTTTTATAATCTGAGATTTCTTTCCTGACCTAATCCCTTCAAACTGCTGAAGAAAATGGGTAATAAAACACTTGAAATAACAATTTGCTAGTCTAATAAGAAAAGCAAAAAAAAAAAAAAAAAAATCCCACCTGCTTAGCAATCTGTCTAGAAAACTGAGAGGAAGCGATCTTTGTAAATTTGTTCATATTCCCACCAGGCCAAGTAGGAGGATCATTAAGTCCTGGTTTTCCATGTGACCACATCACTGCAGCCGTCCCACCTAGCCCCACCACTTCTTTTCCTTCAGCACCTACGTTACTTGTATTTGGAGAAAGTTTATCCTGCTCAATGTTAAACTTTCAGCACTGTGGTCCCTGGCTTTTCTGCAGGACTCATAGCAGACTTTTCCCGGATCACCAGACTTCAGGGAAGAAATCTATTATATTTTGGTCCTAAATCTCAACAGTAACTGAAAAAACTTTCCCTGTGCCTTTTGCTCAGTGACTGCCTTGCCTATTTTGGCAAGTAGCCTCCATTCAGCACAATCCCTGCTGGGAGGGTTTCCACGTCTGGAAACCTAGCTCAAAGCTTCCCATTTCCCCCTTCTCCTACCAGGGCCTACCCAGGCCTCTAAAAGAAGAGCAAACAAGAGTCAAGTGCCCAGAGTACAAGAGTCTGCAACTTCTTATGCTGCCAGGATAGCGAAATTAACACTAGATCCTCTGAAACACCATTTTTGAACACTCACCAAATCCTAGAAAGGTGTGCTGTTAGGGTGCTTAAAACTATGAAGTTATTATTATTGTTGAATCTTTAGGCAGCAGAAGTGAAATAATCAAGAAGGCAAAGATAGTTTTTGTAAAATAATAATTAGAAATAAACCATCACTGTTTAATAAGCAAATTTTGATTACAATCAGCCAATAAAACTTTACATGAAAACTTTATTTTCAGACACACTTCTGATGTTTTATTTACCAGGTCTCTTGAAGGAAGGTATTATTGCTCTCATTTTACAAATGAGAGCAAAAAGCAATGAAATGACTTGTCTGAGACCACGCAGCTAATAACTATTCAAAACTAGCATCTCAAACCGGTGCTTTCCATCAAATGTCAAGGCCTGTTCTGGGTTGCATGGCTTTTTGATATGAGTGTGGCTGTTTCCTGCACTGTATTTCCATTTTTGATAATAACATTACAGTGATGTCTCAAATTTTGCTCATTAACAGGACCCTCTGGTTATTTTTCTATCCTACTCTAGAAAACCAGATTTTCTTCAGCTTCTATTAGATAGTTTACTTTCATTCCTTCCACTTGTTCTCACAACATTTTATGTATCTTTTAGAACTGTGTACAAAACAAAAACCAGTTGATCTGAGTTATAATCCTGTTCAAAGTTTTAATTACAAAAATATATGAAAATATTGAATAGAGAGCTACCAAGCAGACTGCTAGGAGATGGGGCAAAGTACAGAAAGCTGAAAAGCCCTCTAAAGCTTTCTTCCATCTCAGGCAAGTCACTTCATCTGTCTGGTCCTCAGGAACAGCAAACCAAGTGGGGTGAAACTAGGTGGTCTTAGACATAAATTCATGAAACAAAACAATAATACAAAATAGAATGAACTTAAGCATTATGTATTTTGGTTACATTAATTTAAAAGGGTGAACCTAGTCTTTCAAAATAAGGATTCTTTCCAAGTGTGATCCAATATATTTATGGTAGAATCTGATTAAGCCTAGGATATCAGTTAGTACTATCTTATTTTCTAGCTGAAACCTGGGGGAAAAAACAAAACCTCAATATGAGGGAACATAAATTGGGTTTTCCGCGGGACCCCAGTCATTCATGCTGTACAGGCTTCAATGAGCTCTCGGCATCCCAATAGTCACTCTGTTCCCCTATATCTCCCCTGGCTTGCACTTCTAGGGACATATGTGGAGCTGCTTCTAGATCTTGAGAGGGCAGCAGGCTCAGTGAATTAAGGTCCTCAGACTACAAGTCAGAAGATCCGGGATCTAGCCCTGCGCCCATCTTACCTGAAATGTTACACAACCGCTCTGGGCTGTTGTTTCCAGGTGTGTATAACAGAGCAGTTGAGCCTCTTTGGTTACTTCCAGGCTCTAAAATCTTATGTACTTTCCTACTCTGTTACTTCACTTACTCCTCTTGGTTTGGTATAACTACACTAGTCTCTAACTAGCTCCACAAGGAGTGTCACTTAGTGTGTCACTTAGTGACTAACCTGGGCAGTTAGTCACTTCCTCTCCCCGGGTCTGCGCTATTACGGAACATAGCACAACATATTTTAAGTATTTGTTTCCTTATTATTCCTTGAACATAACAAGCTCAGCTTGTCTCTGTGCTTTTCTGCTTACCTACTGTCCTTTTAGCCCAGTTAGATGAAGGCTTCTCTAGTCCTCGGATTACTCTTTTCTCTAAACTTTACTTCTTGAGTAACAACACAAAATAATACTTACTATTTATCTTTTGATGTACACGTTCTGTGCCCTCAAATAGAATATTTCACTGGATAACAAATATTCATTGAGTACCTACTATATACTATGTAAGGGTCTGGAAACACCACCTTCACTGCCATCATGGAGATTAGAGTCTACTCACCTTTTCTGCATACCTAATCTGTACCTAATCTACAGTAGGTAACACAGCAACCAGCACTTAAGAGAAGGCACCAATTATTATTATTATTTAGAGTGCCCTACACATTGTTCTGCATGATTGTAATGAAAAACACTATGCAAAGATTTAAAAAAATCATTAAATATCCTAATTTTTGTTTGTCTTAAGTACTTAGCTGCCATACCTATGACACTGGGGTAAATAAGGTTTCAATCTTCCCCTGAGGGGCGGAGGGTGGAGAGCAGAGGAAACTGAATTCCATATCTCCAAATCACTGAGGAAAGGACTAGAGGAATTCTACAATAATTTTTGTCTAAGTATTGCTGTGAGGTCAATGGTAAGTGGAAGCATCTCCATATTTCAGTAGATGCTAAGATGCACACTTTCTCATATTTTAACATTTCAGAAATGGGAATGTGTTTTCCAATCAACAGCATGTTAATTAAAGTCTTCTAGGGACTTCCCTGGTGGTCCAGTGGATAAGATTCCATGTTCCCAATGCAGGTGGCCAGGGTTCTATCCCTGTTTGGGGAACTAGATCCTGCATGCATGCCGCAACTAAGAGCCCACATGACGCAACTAAGGGCCCACATGCTGCAAGTAAAAATCCTGCATGCCACAATGAAGATCCCGTGTGCCACAACTAAGAAGCCCACGTGCTGCAAGTAAGACCCGGGGCAGCCAAAAAAAATTTATTTATTTATTTATTTATTTTAAAAAAGAAACTAGTTAAAAAAATAAAGTCTTCTAATTAGAAGTCTTTTTTTTAATTTTTAAAAATTTATTTATTTATTTTTATTAAAAAATTTTTTTTTCATTTTTGGCCATGCCACTCGGCTTGTCCCCAGCCACGGACCAGGGATTGAACTTGGGCCCTTGGCAGTGAGAGCACTGAGTCCTAACCACTGGAACACTGGGGAACTTCCTCTTCTTTCTTTCTAATGCTACATAAGTTATTCAGTGTCTCACAATAGACGGTGTTTTAGATTCAATGAAATGCAATATATTTCATCTGTTTGCCACACCATGGAATGAGGTCCGTGATCTAGAATCTAGCCCTGCTCCCTGCTGTGTGGCCATGTACACAAACGTGTATCTTCCCACCAGAAATGACTTGCATTGCACTGTCACACCCCTGTGACCTGACAGCCTGATGTTTACACAGTTCGGGCACTTTCTGGTTTCTCAGGAAATATCAAATTGGAAAACTCTGTGTTGTTAGGGTGGGAGTGTCAAGTTTCTGAGCTCCCAGCCCAACATTCCTTTGAAGGCTGGGCCTGCCGTGGCACTGCAAGTTAGCTGCTTGGATTCACCCCCCTCCCACTGCCCCCCTTCAACATCCTCAGGTCCACAGGAATGACAATACCCTAGAATACTGCCTCTTCCTATCCTACCTCAATTTCTTGCCTTTCCTGGTTATCTTTTTGCTTTTACAGAGATCTGGGATCTTCCCAGAGCAATATTCCTTTATCGATGATGAAACATTACATAAAAATAATGTAGGTAACAGCCTGTGGAGAAAGCAGGCAGTCTAGCTTACTGAGACTACCACCCATGATCCCAGTAGGCAGGACCGCCTTACTTTCTCTAAAGCTTCGATTATCTCCCAACGCTTAACAAAATAGGGCCCTTCATTTATTTCCTTTTGCCTCCACATATTTTCTCATTCCCTCTTCTTTGCTTCCTACCTACTCATCTATCTTCAAACAAGCACTGACACCTGATTTTAAAAAGTAAATACACGAAAACTTTGTTCAACTCTGTGCCCCCCCTCAGCCACAGTCACACCTCTTTGATTCTTTCTATGAAAGGTCTTGAAAGAGTGGTCTTCATGCCCTCCCTCTATGACCTCCCTCCCCCATCTAAATCCTTTGCAATTAATTCTGTGTCATCACTATATTCCAGTAATATTGCCTTTTTAGCCAACCGATAACCTCAACAAATCCACGGCATCATCCTTGACTTCCCTGCAGCATCTGAAAGTGTTGGCCATTCTCTCCTACTCTACGCCCTCTGGTTTTCTTCTGCCCTCCCCTAGTATTCCTGCCCATCTCTCCTCCTCCTGTCCTACGCTGTGGGTGTCCCCTAAGCCCAGTTCTCAGACGCTTGTGCTTTCCCCAGCCATTCCCATCCTCAGAGAAGTCATCCACTCACAGTGTCAGTGATCACGTCTCAGAGGGTGAATCACCACGTGCAGGTCCAGCTCTGACTTCTTCCTCAGGTTCTGGTCCAAACTCCCATCTGGTTTGTAAGATTTCAATACGCTAGTTCTTCCCCACACCGTGTTCCTCTTTGTCACCACAACTCTGCATCTTTGCTCATAGGCTTTCCCCAACTGGGAATTTTCTCCTTGCTTCCCTCTTCCTATCTCAACCCCACTACTCCTTTAAGCTTTAGCTCAAATTCAAACATCTTCCTAAAGTCTTTTCCATTAACTCAAGTAAAAACTGAGCTTTTCCTCTTCTGATTGTCCATAGCATTAACTGTCTATGCTAGATACTTCTGTACTTTATTTAATTATTCATATTTTTACATTTTGTCTCTTCAACTGATCTATAAACTCCCATGGTGGGGAGGGCTGGGGGGGGAGGTATCCTTCCCTGGATACCCCAATGCTTGGTACAGTGCTAAGTACAAACACTAGTTAATAAACACCTGTTGAACTGCATTCAAAGGGGATATGGGATCTGTGTGCTGGTATAGTATGATTGATGATGATGATGATGATAGCAGCTCATGTTTATTTAGCATTTACTATGTGCCAGGCTCTGTTGCACTATTCTGAATATTTGCACATCTATAAACTCACCTATTCCTCATAATACTATCATGTATGTACATTATCTGGTTTTGCTGATGAGGAAACTGCAGCATAGAGAGAATAAATAATTTACACAAAGTTACACAGGTAGCAGGGCCAAGGTGGGGGAAGGTACCTAACAGTTCTTCTTATTGCAGTTATAAAATTGTATTTGAAGCATTTGCTTATATGCTGCTTTCTGTTTAAAACTGTGAGTTCCTGAAGGCAGGCACAAGTCTTACTCATCTTATCCAATGTCTCATTAGGGACACGGCTTGCATTTGGGGCAGAACAATTCTTCACTGTGTAGGATGGTCCTACACCCTGAAGACATTTAGTGTCTCTGGTCCTTGCCTCATAAATGCAAGTAGTCCCCTGCACCCTGCCGTTGTGACAACCAAAAGATATCTCCACCCATTTCCAAATGCTGGGGCTGAGCTCGCCAAGCCTCAGATAGCCTGCCGCCTCCAGAGCCCTCTACATACCAAATCGGCACCATCAACAGTCCCTAGAGCTCTGATTTAAGCTAGGTGATTCCTCATCCCAGCCTTCACCACTGCCATTTGGACCACGGATGGATACCTAATCAATGAACAGTTAATTCATATGATGAGGCCTAACTAAAAAACTCAAGCTGAGTCAATTATACTCTCTCCTGGGAATTTGAATTAAGAACTACCAGGCAGGGCTTCCCTAGTGGCGCAGTGGTTGAGAGTTCGCCTGCCAATGCAGGGGACACGGGTTCGTGCCCCGGTCCGGGAAGATCCCACATGCCATGGAGTGGCTAGGCCACTGAGCCTGCACATTCAGAGCCTGTGCTTCGCAACGGGAGAGGCCCGCATACCACAAAAAAAAAAAAAAAAAAAAAAGAACTACCAGGCAGATTAGATAGAACAGAGGCAGAAGCTGCAAGAATGCCCCAGAGAGTGTTGGGACAGCTATGGTTATGTGCAATCTAGTGAAGGAGTAGAAAATAGAAGTGGAAGGTGTTGGTCTGTGGTTAGAGAAGACCAAGGCGGAGGCTCAGAGAACAGCAAAAACATCTCGAGGAAAGATGGCCTGTGAGAGAGGGATACAGAGAAAGGGAATAGCTGGTCCACAGGGTACCTGGCGTCAGTCCACTTGTACCAGAACAACAGGCTTAGCCCTCCTCAGGGTCTTAAGGCCATTTCTGTCTAATCAGAACACAGTACAGTGTTTGGTACTTAGTAAATTTGTTAGATAAAGATACATGAATGGCTCATGTTTGTTAAAACAGAACCAAATTAGAATAAAAGCTGCAAAAAGGGCTCTGAAAACTGTAAAGCATGTAAATTAAAGTGGTACCACTATTACTACTGCTGATGATGAAATGCCACAGTTCATTCTGTTGAACTTTTGTTACTGCCCAGTTAATTCCTAGAAGCAGGCCCCTGGTCTCTGGAGGGGCAGAGACCTCTTGGCAACTTCTATGCTCATGGCTTGTAATCAGCCTATGAAATTAAGGATACAAAGCTAATGCCTTGGGGACTTCCCTTGTGGTCCAGTGGTTAAGAATCCACCTTCCAATGCAGGGGATGCAGGTTCAATCCCTGGTCAGGGAACTAAGATCCCACATGCTGTGAGGCAACTAAGCCCCTGTGCTCTGGAGCCCACATGCCACAACTAGAGAGAAGACTGTGTGCCACAATGAAAGATCCCGCATGCCACAATGAAGATCCCGTGTGCCACATCTAAGACCCAATGTAACCAAATAAATAGTAAATAAATATTTTTTTAAAAAAGCTAATGTCTTGGATTGACTGGCAGATACTTTATTCCAGTAGTTTGAATACAGACTGTAGCTACAGAGATATATTCACATACTTGCAATGAAAAGAAACCTTGACTCTGAGAGTCTTAAAAACTTTGAACTATCTGTGCAACACTGGGAAAAGTGCCTTCAAATCTGCGCAGGTTTTTTATCCTGGGAGAAAAACAAAACAAGGAGATTTTCTTGCTCCACTGCAATTACTGTCCAAACTTTTAAGGAATCGCTTTTACAGTAGGCCCTCTGTATCTACAGGTTCTGCATCTGCCGATTCAACCAAGTGCAGAGCGAAAATATTTTTAAAATCCAGAAAGTTCCAAAGCAAAACTTGAATTTGCTACACTGGCAACTGTTTACACAGCATTTACATTGCATTTACAACCATTTACAAAGCATTAGGTATTATAAGTAATTGAGATGATTAAAGTATATGGGAGGATGTGCATTAGGTTACCTGCAAATACTATGCCATTTTATCGAAGGGACTTGAGCATCTGTGGATTTTGGTATCTGCAAGGGTGTGAGGGTGGGGGTAGGGTGTTGGTCTTGGAACCAACCCCTTGCAGATACAGATACCAAGAGATGACTATATATCCCTTATCACCACTTCCCTCCTAAACTCCCTGTAATATGCCTTGTGTCTCTGTTGCTCCTATTCCTCACCCATGTCCCAAATGCAAAGGTCTTTACTTAGAACACATCCTCTCATAGCTTTGTCGCATGTAACACAGTTGAACCCACTCCATCCGAAGCCCTTCTCTGGCTCCCATAACACAATACTTTTCTGTTCTTCTAAGTTCATTTATTTGAAATGAATCTAAACCTGCACTTCTGGCTTTAACTGTGGTGCTGTAGTAAAAGCACTGGTCTGGGCATCAACAAACCCAGTTTCTATTCCTGGTCTAAGGATCGACCAGTTACCTTGGCCACATGGTTCAACTTCTCTGAGCTCTGTCTCTTCATTTATAAACTGAGTGAGTTGGATTTAAGTATTTTTTCATACTGTGACTCACATTTTACATTGTGGTTCAGTAGATACATACATACATACATTTATCTAATCCATGTATGTATGTGTATATACACACACTCAGAAGTATTACATTCTTACTTTTACTACATGAGATGTACTTGAAACTTTCTATTCATTTCTATTTTATTTTTCAAAAAATGCTAGTTGTAACCCACTAAATAGACTTCAAAACCCAATCACGGGTGGTTACCCACATGTATAAAATACTGGACTTGTTGAAATGTCAGGTTCCTTCTAGTAATAATATAAGAGGATTTTGTGTTGTAGCCTTCCAACCTTGAACCATTAGCCTTAACTCACATCTGAATTCCAGCTTCCGATTTCTCTCTGTAAGAGTTCTTCATTTAGATATCTTAATATCACTTAAATTAACCTAGTTAACATGGAATTTGAAGCACCAGGTCCCCTTCCCATCATAACTATTTATGTTATTAGCAAGTGTAAAATCCTAGTGTTGACTTTTGGTCTAGTAATGGTAGAGTAACGTACATTGTACTAACCTCCCTATTGAAAATTATTAGCAACTCTGGAAAAGATTAAAAAAAAAAAAAAAAAACTGTGTGAAGACACTAGAAAGCCACCAAAAGCAGCCAGAAACTGGAGGGGATACGACTTGAAACATGGATAGAAAACTAGGTAAGATCCCTATTTACCTGATACCTCTTCCCCCTACCCCAAGGCAATCCCTAGTCTTTCAGCATGCTGGAGAATAAAGCAAAAATTGACATCCAACAAGTGGTAATTTTACTGGGCTGCAGAGTCAAAAAGGTTCTGGGGCTCTGAAGTGGCTTGATGTTAAGGGAGAAATCCTGCAAAAGAGGACGCTGCAGAGAGGACAGCCTCAAAATCTATGCAGAAATTCCCTTCAAATCCTTGAACTGTGCATGCATGCAGTGATGAGACTCCAGGGAACCCAGCAGAAAGCGGTAACAGCTGGAGGCTAAAGAGCCCGGCAGATATTCACAACTCTCTGCAGCTGGGAAGACAGTTTGAAATCGGAGTCCCTTCAAATCAGGAAGTTCAATAAATATGTCCAGTGTTCCACTTAGAAACCTCTGCAGAGCTGCACCTTAGGAGTAAGGCCCACCTCCCAGGACGAGGAGCCACACCCTAGGACTAAGGGCAAAACCATAACAAACCTGCCCTAACAAAAATCTAAGCTTGAGGCCTTCACAGGAGAAACTGATAAGACAGTTGAGGGGAAGGAAAAACCCTGGCAGAACAACTTGGTTTCTAGCGTGGGAGATGGTCGAGGAGCAGGCACTGAACAGCGCTTTGTCTCTCAGATGCAGCAGGTGGAGGGTGGGGAAGAGTGGGGGAGAGGAAGGCACGGGCATTCCACTTGGATAATTACACCTGCAAACACAGGGTCTGAGGGCAGATGTCTGTCCAGTTGGGGGAGGGGGGGTCAGCCTGGATCTCAGCAGGGCGGGGACCATGCAGTGACAGTAGGGGAAGGACTTGTAAGGGGAAAGAGAGGTGGGTAGATAAAAGATGAAGAAATCATAACTTATGAGCACCTACTATGTTCCAGACATGTTAAGTGTTTTATTTATATTATCTCACTATGAGACAGGTATGATCACCTTCATTTTACAAATAAGAAATCCAAAGCTAGGAGAAGCTAAGTAATTCTTCTAAAGTTACACTATTAGTAAATGGTGGAGCTGAGATGTGCATTCAAGGCAGAAGACCAACTCCAAAGCTTGTTTCCTTTCTGTAATCAACTGTTGTAACTGTGTAACTTTCAGGAAGGGCAGTGGCACATGTGCTGTAAAACAGCTAGCAAAGAACATTAGAAAACAAAAAGATCTCTGGGATAGACTAAGATTTTGTTACAAGTCAAGGAGGATATTAGCAGTATAAAAAGGGGTGTCAATATGAATATACTATCAAAAGTTAGTTAAGTCCTCAAGTAGAGAGAGAGTTGTAAAAATGGAAATGGTATAAGGTGGAACTGAGCTGATTTCAGAGAGCTCATAGGGCATATTACAACACTCCCGAGAGAAGGGTTTGACTCCTAAGTCAAACAGAATAAACACAGTTAGGAGGCTTAATACAATAAGGAACTAAAGATAGGAAACAAAGTTCATCTAAGGAATGGCTGTGGGGGAAGGGAAAAGGAACGATGCAAAAACTAACCTAAGGAATCACAGAATCAGATTTTTTTTTTTTTTTTTTGAGCTGGAAGGAATTTAGAAGTCATCCAAACCCTATCATTTCAGAGCAAAAATGCACCTAGGAAAAAACACCTAGCTGCTAAATATCTCAGCCTCCCAACTAAAGCCGGGTTTCATTTTTATCTTTATAAATACAGGTAGAAAGCCTGCTTTGTCCAAAATGGTGCCCTGGAAATTCAAGTTACGTCAAGCCTGTGTTGAAAGACCACTGGATAACCCACTGGCAGTTCCAGGATCACACCAGGGACTTACGTTTTCAGTGGCCCCCACCACAAATCTAACCAGTGGGCCTATTCTGAAGGAGACGTGGATGAGAAAGCTTCACTTGGGAGGAAGGTGTGACATGGATTTTCCAGATCGTTCACATTTTCTGACTCTAATCCTTCTCCTCTCATCATATGCTGGACTCCCCCCAAATTGGCCAAAACCAGAAAGTCTGCTTGGCATGAGTATAACACATATTAAAAAAAAAATTAAAGATTTAACAGGAACAACAACAAAATAAAATAAACATAGTTCATTTGAGACCTGGAGAAGAGAAGACAAACTGGCAAGAAAGAACGAACCTCTAATGATAAAAGACTCTTAATATCCCCATTTTACAGATACCTTAGTTAAAGCTCAGTGAGATGAAGCCATCTGAAGCCATCTGAATACCTTCATGGTGTACAAAGCACCATGAAGAATATAAATAATCTTCTCATTTCCACAAGGGTTTTAGTGCTCACCATTCACTTAAGATTCCTGAATGTCAAGGAATGAACAAACTATAAAACAAGTTAAGTCTTCTTTCCCCCTAATGTCTAAAGTGCAGGGATTGAGAGAAAGAACACGCCAGGAAAATAAATTTTCACTTGGTGCCCTGGTAAAGAACTTGCCGTCTCCATAAGACAAACAAAAGATATTAAAGTAAAAAAGGAAAGATACCTGGGATTAGAGACCCTGACAAAAACCAAGAAAGGTAAAGGAGAGTTCCCATGACAACAGTTTGATTTTGAAAGCCATGTCACAAATTTACAGCGCTATTATGCACGCTCTCGCTCTGTGAACTTGCCACCCAGAAGAATTAAATCTCTAAGGCTGTTCTCACTCAAGATACACTTAATAAGAATTTTGGGGGCCAGGTTCCTTAAGTATACAAATGTACCTGGTACCTGGTAGAACCATCACCCCTTTTATCTATTTCCAGGTCTTATCCTCTAAGAAGGCTGGCTGAGTTCATACCTTGGGCTCTCTTCCTGTTTTGCACAAATTCTGAGCATCTCAGCGTGCTGGGTGCTGTGCTGCGGAAGCGGCTATTCCTTTTCCAAGTCTCTGGGCCATTTAATTTTCTCTCTTCCTCTAACTGCCAGCTATTCTTCTCTAATGGATCGCCCCGAGGAACGCCACGATGATGTTCTCCTTGGCTCCCCCTGGTCCACTGATTCCGCAGACCCTCCGGGATGACCCCTCCGCTCCCAGGTGCCATCATTCCTAGTCTGTCAATGCCATTACACTCCAAAGTCTTCATTTGGTGGAGAGAATCTGTTCCTCTGTAATTCTGAAATTTATATTCACAGTTTGCAAATAGAGTATCAGAGCCTCTATTCTCCATATCAAAATTACTCTGATCCCCGGCATGAGTCTTCACTTTGAGATCGATTTTATCATTTTGATAAACATTCCTGTCCCTGTCACAGTATTTGACAAAGTCATTACCTTCACTGACACCATTCAAGTCTGGGAAGTCTGCAGACTGACCATTAGTATAATTCCCAGGAACATGATATAAATCATTGAGGTCGCTATAATAAAAATTAGTTTCTTTACAATCCTCAAGATCATAATTAAAATTCCTGCAATCAATATGCCGGTTTTGAGGTTGACCAAAATTCTCCACAGAATCATCCAGACCCCTGTAGCCAGTCCATTGTCCAGTTTCTTTAGAGTCCTCGGGATTACGATTCAGATTCTTACGATTTATGCAGCCATTCGTCTCCCCATATCCTCCAGCTTTCGAGGTTACATCTGGGCTTCCTGCAAACCAATCATCCTTAGTCGCAGGGTTCGGATTCCCATAATCTACGTTTTCTGAATTCTTATAATCATTACAGCCTGGAGTCACACTTCCGTGGTACATACAGTCCTTTCTACTTTCCTTTGCTTCCTCATTGTCCATATAGCTTGGTTCACTCTGCTCAAAATCCCAGTATCCACAATGCCTTTTTCTGTAGGGTCGATTATGCCCTGTGGACTGGTATCTGGAATCCAAGTCACCTTCTCTGTAAAGTCCATCCAGCGCTGTAAGGTCCCTTTTCTGTAGACTTCTGCAATCTTCATACTCCGAGCTGGAGCTCCAGTGCCCTTTCTCCTCCAGTTCTCTTTCTTTCCTCATCTCATGGGTTTCACACATATTCACTGTGCTCAAAGACACACGCTTTATCACTCTCTTCCATGGGCCTGGGTTGAACTGAGACGTGGACAGGTGCAGTGTAGCCTAAGGATGAATCTGTCCTTCTTAAAGTGTCTTAAAATGTCTCCCAAAGCACTTTAAACGTTCTTCTTGCTACTCCAGTTGGAGCACGGGGAGATGTGAGGTTATTTCGACCTCAGGATCCAATCAGTGGGCTGCTCTATCTTTCCCCAGGGAGCCCAGAAGGTAATTAGTAACTAGCGTTCACATGATTGGAGTTGGCAGCTTTGTTTGGTGTTTCCCTCAAGCTGGTCAAACAGGCTTGGCTGCTTTATGAGCTGAAGGTAAGAAGCATTTTTTTTGCAGAAAAAGCGGAGTGAAAGAGAAACAGCCCCCTTTAAAAGCCCGAGGTAAGATCATGTAACAGTCTCATCTGCCTCTTTAATCCTTTAGTAATCAATCAGGGGTATGAATAAATGCTTTCATGTGCAGCTCAAACGGGACCTCCACTACCTGTCCTCCAAGTTTGGCTTTCTACTCTCCTTGGACATCTGAAACTCTTCGGGACTCCCCTTCCCTTTAGTTAGCGGCAGGACTCTTCCGCCTTTGAGAGCTTTGCTTTTATGGGATTCAGGTTACCCATTAGTGTATACTCAAATCACAAGCTGTTCAAGCTCCTGTCTGCAGATACACTGGCTTATCCCACTCAGGAAAGAAAAAGTACGTCTGTTATTCTGATCTGGTGTATGGAATTTTATAGTGTAAAAGCTCTTTCCCAGAGGAATACAGTTATATATGTTTTCACACTTTCCTTGATACGTGTCATGCCAGAGAAGCATCAAAACCATTCATCTCCTAAATCTCTTTTCCATCTAATTCATATAGCATATTTAGGAACTGGAGAATGAGGCTGGAAATCAGAAAGGTGGGCATAAAAATACCATTTTGAATTCATCAAACATTAGATTATTTGATGTGAAGCACTGTGGAAGAGAAAAGGATGACGTTGGTCTCTGTCTCTTACCCTCTGCAGGAGCAACACGCTGTAAAGTAAGATTGCATGTGAAAAGTGCTGTAACAAACACAAATGGCAACGGCAACAAAGCAGAAGTCCCTGGTGGGACAACTGGAGGTTTCATGGAAGTGGTAGCATTTGAGCTGTGCCTTCAAGCATAAGCAGGGTTTCCAAAGACTTTTCACATATAGAGAACTAGGTAATGGGGAACACTGAAGAATAAGTAACAGGGAAAAAGTAACAGGGATCATGCTGGAGGGGTAGGTTGCAGCAGATCCCAAGGGACTCGAACGCCACTTATTTTATTCAATGGATAATAAAGAGTCACTGAAGGTTTCTGAAGAGGGGAGTGACATGCTAAGAGAGTCTTTAGTAAGATTACTCTTTTAGCTATCTGGTCATCTATCAAGTATCCCTGAACTTTTACCTAATCCCTATTTGTGAAACAATGTAAGTACCCTAAGGAGACCAGGGTTATATGCTTTGTCAATAATGAGATGTTTACTCTTGGGTAAACCACTTATTCTCTCAGGGACTCAACCCACCCATCTATAAAATGAGGCAGCTGGCCTCAATGACGTCGTTGATTCCTTCAGTTTTAAAAATCCATGCTTCTATTTTCCTCGAAACTCCTTTTTCCTTTCCTCAAATACCTAATGTGCTGTTACACACCTTTTAGGTTCTACACTAATAGTTACTGAATGAACCTCTAGATTGTTAAATCTGATTTTCATGCAAAGGTTTTTGTTCCATAGTTCTGTTGCAGTAGTAGCAACAGCCCTGGCAGCTGCCGCCGTGTTGTCAAGTGTGTACTAAGTGCCAGGATCAGGATAAGGGGCTAGGAAGTTGATATAAATGTTTTTTGATCTTCACTAACTGTAAGGAGGATATTATATTATCTTTATTTTACCACAGATAAAGAAAGAATCTCTGAGACTTTGAAAAACCTGTCCAAGATCACATAAACTAGTACAAGGAGGGGCCATAATTTGAACCCAGATCTGTCTGACTTTACGGCACTAGACTCAGAGGAGTATCTCAAAAACGTAGGAAAGGGCTTCCCTGGTGGCGCAGTGGTTGAGAGTCTGCCTGCCGATGCAGGGGACACGGGTTCGTGCGCCGGTCCAGGAAGATCCCACATGACGCGGAGCGGCTGGGCCCGTGAGCCATGGCCGCTGAGCCTGCGCGTCCGGAGCCTGTGCTCCGCAACGGGAAAGGCCACAACAGTGAGAGGCCCGCGTACCGCAAAAAAAAAAAAAAAAAAGTAGGAAAGCCTTAATTTCCCTCAAACCAAGTAAACAAACAAGTACACTCTATCATGGTCTAATTCAGGGGTGGACCACTGCCGAGGCAAGTGTGCACACACCTCGCTCCACACTGCCATTCCCTCTTTGTCTCCAGTCCTGGCCTACTTCCACCCTGCCCCAGTGCTGACCCTCACCACCCAACTGCGGTGAGCACTTGTACCAGCACAGTAACAGAAAGACTTTCCAGTATCGATTGGTTCAATAATCTAAAACCTACTGCCTAAACCCAATAAAGACTGTGATTTGGTTCACAAACCAATAGGATGACAACATAATCTGGGAGGACAGCTTTGACTATGAGTTATACAGAGGAACAGTGTAAAAGAGGGCACGTGGGAGGAGGAATTAGGACAGCTAGCTTCTAGAAGTTCAATTTCTGCTAATAACCAGTTTGTAGCTGTGCTTAACTTCTCTGGCTGTCAGTTTTCTTATGTGTAAAATGAAGAAGTTAATAGTTTCTCTGCCACTTTAAATCTAAAATTCTACGATCTTACTTATTTCTAAGTTAAAAGTAAAGATTTATCTTTCCCTAACTGTTATGGAAAACAGAGTTTCCTTTGGCAACTTAAAAGTCTTTGATAAGGCTAGCATAAGAAACACACCTAGTAAATCGGCCAAGAGAACAGGAAAAAAAAGAGGATAAATTACAGGTAAGAAGGATACTAGTTATAAAACAATCCAGTAGTAAAGGTTACACAAAGGTAAAAAGAAATGATCTTTGGATGAGTGGAGAGTGAAAGCTGGTTATAATATGGAGCTCCCCTCTCCCCACCTCACCCCCTCTTCTCTCTTTCTAAGCCCTACTGCCTGTGGGACTTTTAAAGATATAGTCTGTATAAAAATGTAAACTGCCTCAGGTTTGCCTCATTACTGAGACCCAGAACTAATCAAAAGCTGTGAAAGGGTTGCTCTTTTCATGTGATAAATCTGTGTGCAAAGAAATGTGGCCCAAGGGAACGAGGAGCATAAAGGAGAAATAACTTTCCCATTTTTCCCAGTCCTAGTCCTACTGGTGAAATACAACTTTGTAGATAGTTATCTTTCCTTTCACTTGAAACAACAGTCACATTCCACAGGCCCTCTTCAAAAGCCCTGAGCAGCACTCTGCCATGATGTTTGTTACTTGTTACTATAGGGTGGGTGATCAGCTACAATCCCCATCCGTGGATAGAAATTCTCCCAACATAATGCTAGAAGTGAAGGTGGGGCAGCAGGATTTGGAGGATGAGAGAAAAGAGGCAGAAAATAGAGGAAAGGTAAAGGAACAAAAGGGAGGAGACAGTAAAAAATAAATCAATCAATAAATCTAGTAAGAACAGGTAATTACCTAAACTTTTCACAGTATCTCTGTAACTGCCCACGTGGTTCCTCCAGCCTGATGATCAACTCCTCCTCACTTTCTAAGACTCTGCCCCAGTGACGCTGATTCCCACAGTTCCTGCTATTTTCCAGAGCACCATGCAAATATCCCTCTCATCTTACCTGTTACTTTATTATACTTGTTTACCTCCTTTTATTACACTGAAAGCTTGAGGGCAAGGACCACGTCCAATCTCCAGCACAGCTCTGTACGTAGGGCACAAGAGGTACTCCCATGTTTAATGAGTTGATTGTGGTCATATTTATTGGGCACATGCTAGATGCGAGGCAGAGGGCAGGAGAGCTTACAAGTTAAAAGCACTGTGCTTTCTTCTGAATCCTGACTGCCACTAACTAGCTGTATAATCTTGGGAAAGTTACTTAAGCTCTCTAAGCCTGTTTCTTCATCTTTTCACCATCAAATCTACCATCCTACCTGCATCTGTACCCATCTGCTCTGCTTTCCCTCTTGTTAGAATGGAAGAACTGTCTCTGCTCTGATAACAGGCCAATCTCTCTGTTGGTTCACTGATCCACTCCCTCCTGACCCCTCAAAGACTTTGTTTCGGCAATTAGGCCCTCCCTCTCCTGCTCTTCAGTGTGCCCACTCTAACCATCAGTCTCATGAGCCTATGAATGTTTCCCATCTTTTAAAATATTTTATTTATTTATTTATTTTTGGCTGTATTGGGTCTTTGTTGCTACACACGGGCTTTCTCTAGTTGCGGTGAGCGGGGGCTACTCTGTTGCGGTGCGCGGGCTTCTCATTGTGGTGGCTTCTCTTGCTGTGGAACACGGGCTCTAGGAACACAGGCTTCAGCAGTTGTGGCACGCGGGCTCAGTAGTTGTGGCTTGCGGGCTCTAGAGCGCAGGCTCAGTAGTTGTGGCGCACGGGCTTAGTTGCTCCGCGGCACGTGGGCTCTTCCCGGACCAGGGCTCAAACCCGTGTCCCCTGCATTGGCAGGCGGATTCTTAACCACTGTGCCACCAGGGTAGTCCTGTTTCCCATCTTACAAACAACTTCTGCTTTGAAAGACTTGAGCAAGCCAAATACTCAATGCCTCTATTTCCTTACCTCTCACTCTATCTTTAATCCATTCCAATAAGGCTTTTATCCCTTTGTTATCACTTTACTGAAACTGCCCTTGACAAGGTCATCCAATGCAACGGTCATTTCTGAGACTTCATCTTACTTGGCCTCTCAGTAGCTTTTGGACACAGTCACTTTCTCTTTCTTGAAGCTCTTCCTTCACTTGACTGGCTGCTCCTTTTCCTTTGCTAGTTCATCTCCCTTGTCTTCCACATTCCTAAACATTGGCTGCCCCTGGTCTTTTCCTTTGTACCCAGTTACCTAGCACACAGGAGGAATTCAAGAAATTCCTTGACTAGGAATGTGGTTTCCACTCTTAGTGCAGCTGCCTCTCGCCCTAAGGGTTAATTAGGAGGAGTTGTAAAGAAGACCCTATCATTAAGGTTAAAGTAGCTCGAGGGATCTCAATACAGCAACAGCCTCCAGCTAAGTGGGAAGAGGGTCTGGAAATGAGGGAGAAGACAGATACTTAAGATCAAAAAGTAAGTTCCCCAGTAAAGGAAGAGACTATGGACTAATGAAAAGACAACTGACTGGGATAGGGGAAGGCAGAAACACAGAGAAAAGAGTCTGAGAGCACTGTAAAAAAGAAATAAAGACTGGAATACAGGAAAATAAGAGGTGTTGGGGGGATCTGATATACGTTGAAGGATGTAAATGTTCTGAATGGACAGGGCTGTGAGAAGCATTCAAGATGTTTTAGAGTTTAAACCTTCTGATGAACTTAAAGGTGAGTTAGGTGAGGTTCAAATAGAGAAACTGGAAACCGTGAGCAGCTTGGGGATGTTACTAGTATGAATGAGTAAACACTTTGGAAATTTAAGTAACTTCTTGATAAGCCAACAGTCAAAAGTATATCTGTGAGGAAGGATTAAATATTTTAAAAATATATATGTCAATACATACATCTATGCTCTTAAATCCACAGATATATGTAATTTAGCAAATAGCTTTCAACCAATGAGAGTACTAAAAATGTTACTGCTGGCATAAATTATTTTGGAAGTAAGGTGGCAAGAGTCAGTTGGGATCCTTCCACCTTGAGCACTTGTAGATCTGAGTTTTCCAACTGTTGCTTCCTACCACCCACTCTCAGAGGTCAAGCAATCCCTCCTTAAGTCAAAACACGGTGGCACTTCGCTGTGGCACAGTGAGAATGTACATAAAGCTGTACAGTGAAACCCACCTGAATCTGAATCCTGGCTCTCCCACTTACCAACTGTGAGACTTCGGGCAAACCTCAGTTTTCTCATCTGTCAGATGTGGACAATTTTGGGAACTGGGAAAAGTGTATAAAAGCACCTAGCACATTGTTTGACAAAGTGTAAGTGCTCAATTATTTATAACTGCTGTCATCATCCTACTCTTTCAGTTCCTATCTTCCAGACAGCTCACCCCCTGGGCCTCTTCTCTTTTTCTCTATCTATACTTTTTTTTTTTTTTTAAGTAATCTCATTAAATGTCATGACTTTAAATAATGTCTATGTGCTGAAAGAATTTTGTCTATGTGCTGTCAAAATTCATTTGTCCCAAATTTATGTCTCCAGGCCTAACTCCTCTGAACTCTGGCCTGTGTATCAAATTGTGCAGTTGACCTCTGCCTTGTCCCACCTCCCCCACCAACCAGCATCTCCTGCACTCTTCACCATTAATTGAGAAATTACTGGCAACTCCAATCCTTCCAGTTGCTCAATCTCAGGGCCATCCTCATCTCTTTCACCTCACATCCAACCCACCAGCAAGTCCTACTGGCTCCAACTCAAATATACCTTATACATGATGCTCAAAATAACTGAGCACTTCTCCTCAACCCCACTCTGCCATCCTGGTGCAAGCTACCATCACCTCTTGCCTGGATCATTACAGTAGCCTCCTAACTGGTCTCTCTGCCTCTGCACTTCTGTCTTTTCTCAACGCTGCAGCCAGAGTGACTCTGTAAAGTTCTACGTCAGATCATGTTGCTCCCCTGCTCAGAACCTTCCTGGGGCTTCTCGTCTTACTCCGAATGATGGGCTACAAAGCCCATGCCTTTGCTCGAGTTGAACTGGCCTCCTTGCTATTCCTCAAACAACAAGCACACTCTTAAACTTGCTGTTTTAGCTGCCTGAAATAATCTCCCCCACCCCCCAAAATGGCTTGGCTGGCTTCCTACAATCATTCAGATTTTCACTCAAAAGTCACTTCCCTGATTCCATAGGTTCTTTTGCCTCCTAATAATACGCATATTTTTTACTTATTGTTTGTCTCTCCCCATGGGGGCAGAGATCGCCGCTATAACTCTAGAACACTGCCTGGAATATAGCAGGAGCTCAACAGTATTTATTGAATAAATGACTGCCCCAGAGTTTTTTATCTTTGGGGTCTTGCTACATCTGGCAAAGTGAACAGTAGTAGTCAACACGCTCAGGTAACCAGTGGGCAGCAGGAATGCCTGTGGCTCAGGTAGGAGGCTAGCTAGAGGCAGGTCCTTTCACTAAGTGCTGCAAAGCCTGGGTGAAATCTGAAACCCATACTTGAAGTCCCTGGAGCTATTCCAGTTTCTCCACCCCTCTGCCTGGAGCTGAGGTGAAGAAATGTTCACAAAGCCACACTACAAACTGCAAAGACTAGTGAGTCACGGGCTAATTATAAGTAAGTTAACCATTCCTAGCTACGTTTCTTGACATACATTAAACCCTGTCTCCTAAAAGGAAAATTAGCTTCTGTCCTGAATCAACATGGGCTCTGAATGGCTTCTGACTATGGTTGCTGTTTTATGGATTTATACCAAGATAAAATCCATTACAAGTGACTGAGCTAATTTTTACTGAGCCAACACCCTGAACTAGATGTTACAAAAGCCGAGGATATTGGTTTTTTTCTTATGTACTGACAAACTAGGAAGAAAAATCATTATTTCTTTTACATGAACTTTTATATCTTAAAAGACCAGAAAACGTTTTACCTTTTAAACTCTATTACCTTTTACTAGTTTGGGAAATAATTCTTATACCTGAGGCATTCCAAGGAGCCTTCAGAATAATAAATTGCTTCTGTATGTAGAAAAACCATACTTTCAATTTTTAAAAATCTGTCTGGAATATTATGTATCACTTCAGTGTAAAGATGTTATTATTCCATATCAGTCATTCTCCAACTGGTTAACCTAATGGCTCTCTTTAGTGGACCTTAGATCTCACCCAATATCTTGGTGAAAATGTTACTTTCCTGAAAAACATATTCTGATCTGATGTGCAACAGTCATTTAAAATTCAAATTAAAAATTACCCCGAGAGTCTCTGGTCAACCTTCTTCCTGGCATCACCTTAAGGCGAGACGTTTAAGAGCAAGGTTCCTGATGCGGAAGAGGCTGACTCTATAATTTACCAACCACTGCACTGATTTAGAACAGGGTCTTGGCCCACACGGAAATTAACTATGGCCATAATTCAAAGGCAGCAAGACAGAGAGACAGTGTAATTAAATACAGAGGTCAATGTCAGTATGATCAATAGAGTTTCAAAGATACACAAATATGAATGATACTATGACTATATCCTTTTTATTAATCAGTGTATAGCCAGTGCCTGGGTCATACTATGTGCTGAAGAAATGTTTGCTGAGTAAAGAAATGAATGTACAACCCTGACTGTCCAATTCAGGCATGTGAACCTCTCCTCGAGGTAGAAAAGGACTATGATATGCTAAAATGAGATTCTCTCAGGGCCACAGGATGTAGTTCTAATAAGGGCTTCTAAAAGTAACTTGTACTGGTAAATCTGAAAAGTCTGTGGACTAACGCTGAATATTTCTACTGCTTCAGAAGCCAAACTATTTATCAGATTTGAAGGTACCATTTTTGGTTTTGTTTTTGTTTTGGCCATGCCCCACAGCTTGCGGGATCTCAGTTCCCCGACCAGGGATTAAACCCGGGCCATGGCAGTGAAAGCCCGGAATCCTAACAACTAGGCCACCAGGGAACTCAATTATTATTATATGCTTAAATTATTAAGCAATTTATTATTCTGAAGACTCCTTGGAATGCCTCAGGTATAAGAATTCTTTCCTAAACTAGTAAGGTACTGTGTTTTAGATATGGACTTCTACTTATTAATTAGCAACTCATTTGACCAGAAGCTCCTGGAAGGCAGACAACACATCTATGTTTATTACTATATATGCTGCCCTTAACACAGTGCCTGGCACATGGTAAAAACTTAACCAGCATTTGCTGGATGAATGAGTGATTGACTCGATACCATCCTGAAGCCTACAATGACATATCATTCCCCAACACACTATACTCACAAATGCCTCCTAGTATTCTACCCTGACTCTACATAATTCCAAACTTAAAACTCCTAATTCTCAGACATAGCCAAACACTAGCTTATCTAAAACTACTAATAATGGACTTTCTATTTCCAATAATTGAAGTTTAGGCCAACCATCTCACAGAAAGAAAGCTTAAAAAGTTAGACGAACTATTTAAAAATCTTAAAACTATCAACACAATGACAAGATGGTAGAGTACAGGCCAAAACCAAAAGGAAAACTAGAATCCAGAGAGGCAAATAACCACAGAAACTACAATGCCCTGGGGCATCTACCAGTCCCAGAAAACTCAGCTTTTGTTTCAATGGTCCTCTGGAGAGAAGAGGTCAATAACCCAAAGCCCAAAAGGCAAGGTAAGGAGTCTAAAAGGAGACCTTTTCTATAATAAGCTAAGATTCCAGAGACTCCTGAGAGAGAATCAGAACTGGACCAGCCCTCCTGCAAAATTACATCTCGGGCTCTAATACCTTCACCGTCCAAGGTACTTTAAGCCTTGAAATTAGTTTAAGGTGGAGGTGGACTGAGAATGATATCGTTTCCATGTGGGAATTCCTCCTCAGCATTGCTTAGGGAATTTACATGTCCTTCTGAATTGAAAGAAAAAAATCAGCAGAGAAATCTGGAAAAAAAGGAGAAAATACTATAATTCTCTGTGAGAATAAAGCTTAACAATAAATGTAGAGACATTACTGGTTTGAAAGAATCTACCAGTGTCAAGTTGAAAGCAAGAGCAGAAAATACTGACCCACAGAGTAAAGATTAAGGTTGGCCGGGACAAAAGTACATGGGAGAAAAGTGACTAGGATCTAATCAGTTAGTATTGTTTGTAACTGTTGCTATGTTATGAATGTGTTTATAAAGCATGTGTGTTCATGGCCCTGTGTGCTAACAGTGAGTCACTCTTGCAAATAAAATAAATACTAATAAGTTTATTTGCACAGTATATTTTATATAAACCTTGTAAGTGATGGTCCAAGAAATATCAAATTTTAGAAGTAAAATAAGCCCTTAAATTGGCAATTCTGACACATGATTCTGTGTAGCGTTGAATCTTGCTCAGAGGCAAATGTTCCATTATTTTAGTACTACTCAAAAAATGTTTGCTCAGTGTTTTCCAGTGTTTGTATTTGCTATAGGTTATAGTTCTTTGTAAGTATTTTAACAAGAGAAATGCAGAGAAGATGTGAATATTAATATTGAATCATTATGTTGTATTACCTGAAATTAACATCATATTGTATGTTAATTAGTTCAATTAAAAATTTTTTTAAAGATGTGAATATTGTCACAAATTTGAATTAGCAAAACAATATTGATTCCAATGGCAAAGTCAAAATCAGAGCAAGTAGACAAAATATTTTCACTTTTAAAAAAGAATATAAGAACACATATGTATAACTGAATCACTTTGCTGTACGGCAGAAATTAACACAACACTGTAAATCACCTATACTTCATTAAAATTTTAAAAAAAGAAATATTCAATGCAAAGAGTCGCTAGAAAATAAAAAAAGAAAACCTGTCTGTACAAAAAAAAAAAAAAAGAAAGATTATGAGCTTATGCAAAGCAACATGGACCCTAATGGCCCCACCTGAAGATGTTTTTGGATACATTCTTAACACTCAACCAACATCAAAGGAAACTTTTTTCTATGTCTGGAATATTAGTCACAAAACAAAGATTAATCCCATCAGATAGGGCAACTAATACGTTGTGTATTTAAAATTTTGTTTTAAAAATCACTTTAAATACTAAATATTTGTGGTATGATTTTACAGTTTTTAAATTATTTTTATTTAACATTTATTTTGTGTTAATATTCCCTTCTTTTAATGTTTTATATTATCAGATGTCTAGTATCATGTTAATTTTCTAATTTTGATAAATATTTTTGAGTTATGTAAGATATTAGGGTTAGGGGAACTCTACTATTTCTGCAACTTCTCTATAAATCCAAAATTATTTTAAAGTAAAAAGTAAAAAATAGGGACTTCCCTAGTGGTGCAGTGGTTAAGAATCCGCCTGCCAATGCAGGGGACACGGGTTCGAGCCCTGGGCTGGGAAGATCCCACGTGCCACAGAGCAACTAAGCCCGCGCGCCACAACTACTGAGCCTGTGCTCTGGAGCCCACGAGCCACAACTACTGAAGCCCGCGGCGCCTAGAGCCCGTGCTCTGCAACAAGAGAAGCCACCGCAATGAGACGCCCGCGCACCGCAACGAAGAGTAGCCCCCACTCGCCGCAACTATAGAAAGCCCTCGCGTAGCAACGAAGACCCAACGCACCCAAAAATAAATAAAATAAATTTAAAAGAAAAAAAAGTAAAAAATATTTCAAAGTTTATTATCAGGTAGAGAATAATTTTACATGTCATTAAAATATATAATCTCATAATATTTTGGTTCATAATAATAAAAAATTATGCATTTATTTCATATATGTGTGTATATATACATAAAATCTCTGAAACTTTTAGTATAATCCTAACACAGGAAAATTGTTCACTGTTGATTATTATAGGCATTACTGTTATTACTTAAGAACATGTAAATAAAAGAGTTTTTTTAAAATACAGATTAAGTTATAATTTCAGGAATTCCAATTTCTTGTTCCTGAATCTCAAAGATTACTATCCTTCAGGAATTTGGAAACATTAGCTGACCAGAAGCAGCTGACAGAAATAAGTGCAAATCCTCTCTGGAGACAGGTGTCTTCATCTCCGGTCTTAATGTTTTCCAAATACTATGACTAGCACACAGTAAAAGGTAACCAGACACACAAGGAGTCTAGACCACATGAACGAGAACCATGTGACACCAAAAACAGTCCCACTAAGACTTAAAATCTTGGAATTATCATATGCAGACTATAAAATAACTGTTCTTACCATAGGTAAAGAAAATAAAAAACAAGCTGAAAGATACCTACAGGAAACAGAAAACTATAAAAGGTAACATATCAGATTTGAAAAAAAAAATACAGCTTCTAGGAAATGAGTCCTCATGACGTCATAATTCCAGAGTTTTAAGGAGCAATATGAAGACTAGTATAAAGGCTATATATATTTAAGTGTGAGCTACATGTAAATCTATATACCATCCTATACTTAAATTGAATCCATTCAATGTATTCCCTGTTGATCTAACTAGATTCACACTTATATGCATAAGGTGGAGGTGAATGTAAACAAAAGCGTCATGTGTACCCTGCTCTAAAACCACCAAGCACAAACCAGAGCCCTCAGTTGACTACAGTTCAAATAAATAAAGCCATACCCTTTCTTCTTAAACTTAACTCTTGCAATTAGAAGTGCTTCTTAATTATATTTTCTTCTAATTTCTCAAAGCCCTATTAAATGCCTACCACGTGATAAGTGTAGCTAGGCATTTGTCCAAACATTTTCTTATTTAAAAAAAGAAGAAGAAAAAAAAAAAGAAGAAGAGGAAGGAGGAGCAATAGCTACAATAAAGAACCTAATTTTGGGTCTGGCACAGCACTGGACTATTTTGCTACCATTAACTATGTCTGACAAGGGGACCAGCATCTCAGCACCGACAGTCCTTAGCTCTGCAGTAGTCCAAGTTCAAAGTAACAATGGAGGAAGGAGATCTTTGAAAGTTCTGGAAGGTAGAGCAGGAACTTCAATTTCATTCAGTTAAACTAAATTCAATTCACCAAGTATTTACTGAGTCTACTACCTGTTGGACACTATACCAGGTGTGTGGGAAATGACAAACCAACTAATGTACAGTATCTGTCTTTCCATTAGGCTTAAAATTTTCATCGAGAGGCATATAAACAACTAAATACAATGTCAATCAGGATTAGATAAATACTGTATCAAAAGTTCTTTAAATCTTATGCCTTAAATTTCAAGGCTAGAGAGTGTATGGGACTGGATTGGAGGGGTAAAGCCTGGTGCTCAAACTGATTAATTCTGCCTCTTTCAAGGGACTGCTTATATTGCTGGATATACTTTTTATGAAGACAGAAAAAGATGACCTTAAGAGGAACTGTCAGTGATTTCAAGAAATAAGTAATTTCATCATACTAGCAATTGATACAAATAATACACCTATTGAAAAGCAATCAAGTCAATATTAATACAGCCAATGCTGTATTTGGTGAATGCAAATAAAGAAAAGTTTCCTGATTAAGACTATACACACCTACTGCAGGTCTTTCACAGCATTAAACTTTTAGAACTTAAAAAAAAAACAAAAAACATAGTAAGAACACCAGCTGAATTATTAGTCCTGAAAAAGGTCAATCGAATAAAAAAGAATACCAATTTCATCCCTCAGTACCAGTCCATTACTCCATATAGTCCTTTAAAAACACTGCACACTGTTTTTATGCATAGAAGACATAATCTTTCTCTGGAACACTACTAATTCTAATAAGTATCATTATTGAGAAATTTTTGCTACCTGGAATTTGGGAGAGTTTTGTTCTGTCACCTGTATATCTAATGCAAGAACAGTTTACAAGTATATCTCAAAACTTGTATGTATGGAAGGTGATGGAGAATCTGGGGCTTGCTATGGCTTTGAGGATGTAGCGCTGAGCCAAAGTTCCCTCAGGATTCCTTTTCAGGCACTCTGAAATCGTCGAGGTATCTGGCATTCCCCAAGAGTTCAGATACTCATATTAAATGAACACCCTCTTGAGGACATGTCTAGGTGCTCACCCTCATGCTTTACCTTGAGAGCAAATGTCACCACTGCCCTGTTGAGCACAAATGACCCAGGGGCCCAGTGATCTGGCTGGTCCCTAATTCATCACCCTGCATGTGCTCCAGGACACCCTCCCGGGGCCATGCCTCTGAGTTTGGAGTTCCCGCAGAACTGTGCCCACTTGCACAGCAATTCTTGCCTGAGCATATTTTAGACAGAGGTTTCCTCTCTTTCTGTAATCCGTCTGCTTTCTATCTTTCAGAAAATTACTCGATTTCTGGCCTTCTGATAATACTCTTTCTTCTTGGAATTTTTTATTATTATTTTTTCATTCACTTTTAGAGATCTAAAGGACAAGGGGAAGTTGGTATGTGTACCTGGTCTGCCATCTTGATTTGGTCTCTCTGGGCCACCATTACCTTGTTTTTATTTATTAGGATCCTGCAACTCCTAGATCCACGGAGTGCTTTTTATTATTGACTTTCCTAAGGACATGTAGGTTCAGAGCTCTCTGGCATGCATGCCAAAGGGCATGCAGTCATGCTCTCCTCAGGCCCTAGACCAGTTGCTATTATCTCACTCTTTTCTTCTTCCTACTTTATAAATTATTTCTCTTGATACGCTGGTGAATAGAAATGAAGTCTCCAGAGCCTGGTCACCCCCAAGTTAACAGACAGCATTTCAATTTTTGAATGTGCAAGGTGGGAAACAGTAAACCATAGATAGTAGTTAAAGACATGGGCTCAATGCCCGGTTCCCTTAGCAAGCTACTTAATCTCTACAAGTCTTGGTTTCCTCATCTATAAAGTAGCCATATGAATTAACCCGGTACCTTCAAGGTAGCTGTGAAGATTCTTTGTGGCAAATGCTTATTAATACATTAATAAATGTTTGTTATTATTATTATTATTGAAACTTAGTCCCTGGACCACAAAGATACGACATACCATTTTCTCATGAATCTTAGCCTGGAAGTCTTCAGTCCTGAGCAGAGTCTGGTTAAGGAAAGTTATATCTGGGGACTTCCATCTGCATAACTGCTATGGATGTCACAGAGGTACAGGAGGTATAAATGTCGCTGAGGTCTGAGCTTTTTTACCTGAGCAGCAAATGGAGTTAGGAGGCTACAGTGGTCATAGGATACATTCAGACAGAGCCATCTAATTGTGGTGACAGAGTGAGAAATTAGGTGATAAAAAGCAAACCATTCCTTAATTGTCCATCATAGATGGTAACATATCCCTAAAAACCTGGGTAGGCTGTTACTTGGACTTGTGGGTGTCCAGAAACAAGTATATACTATCTCCTCATCACTTACCTCTAAGTTGCTGGAGTTCCATGTTCAAACTCTCAATGTTACTCTCGTAGAACTCAAGATTCTCAGGGGTCTCTGCCCTTAGTGATTCCTCTTGCTTCTCCTCCAGCAGTAAGTTCAGCTCTTCTTGAGCCCTGCAGCACATATCCAAGTCCTGTTCCATCTCCTGAATCCTCACCAAGACTAAGGGACACTGGGAAGTCTGGTCCAAAGTCTTCTCCATGTTCTCAGGGCCCTCCTTTTCTAGGGTCTCCCAGCCAGGACGGTTACAAGTTAGGAGCTTGGGGGGTACTGCATTCGTTCTCTGCTGGGCTGAGGGAGGCAGGGGAGCGGGGCGAGAGGGTCGCATTGCTAAGGGTGGTTCCGGTCTCAGGCTCTGGTCCACTGGCAAAAGGGGAGGAGCGGATGCTGGAGTACAGGGACGGGGTGGCGGTGGCCTTAGAGCCTTTCTCCTCTCGGGCAGCTCCTGCTGGATGATTCGCTTCGAGGAACCTTGGAAAATATCCTTTTCAGAGTTAAAGTCCATGATTGAAAAGTGGCGCAAAATTGTATCTGGTTCTGTGCCGGGCCCTGACAAGCTCTTCTCAAACTCTACCAGTTGTTGTGTCAACTTAGAATCCAGGTCCGCGTTGCCGTCTCCCTGTGAAAGTGCCACTGCTTCCACAGCAGGTGCCCTGTCTTGCAGACCAGGCTTCATCTCTGCTCTCTCTGATGCAGAGCAAAAGCTGGAAGCATTTTCTTTGGGTGTGAGGTGCTTTTTCACACACCTCGCCATGCCCTGGAGCTGAGGGCTCAACTGGCTGGGTCTGACTGCCCTGGAGGCTAAACGAGAAAAGGTGCTATAAAGAGGTGGCACTGGCTTCTGAAGGGTTTTCGGCTGGGAGTATGTTCTTCTGGGAGGTAGGCTGGAGTAGTCTCTAGTCCTTGCTTCTAGAGGAAGAGGGTCAGAGTACTGGTTGGGGCGGGGGTTGCTTCCTCCTCCTATAGAATAATACTGGTTTTTCTGCAATTCGGGATGAAAAGGTACTGGAGTTTGGGACGCAACACCATTGACCACCTCTGAAGGATCCTTTGTGGAAGAGTATTTGGCAAGAAGCTGTTCGTGCCCTGAACCTGTGCTTCTTGGGGGCCCTTCTGTGGTGCCCACGTCCCAGTGAGAGTTTTTGTCTTCTTCATACTCAGAAGTCAGATGTTCCAGTGGGGAAGTGGATGTTTCAGAAATAACTGAGTTGGACTTCTCTGCTTTATACTCATGAGATTCATGTCTTTTTCCTTCCACTTCTAAGAAGTTCTCTGAACAATCCAAAGATGTGTCAGGGATGTTGGTGAGGCTGCTTTCCTGTGGCAGATCCATGGTTTCCTCCACCCTCGTTTGAGGACATAACTTTACAAAGCGGTAAGGAAAGATGCCTGTCCTGCCCTTCAGCGATCCTTCTAGCCAGCCATCTTCCAGGGTCCCCAGGATTCGGATTTTATCGCCTACTTCGAAATCCAACTCATTTGGCTCCAGGGCTTGGAATCTGTAGAGGGCAATCCCGTAGGTGCCTGGCTGCTCGCCTTCCTCTTCTGGCTGTCTCTCTTCTCCTGTGCTGGTATCTACTTCACCGTTAGTAATGCAGTCATCGCAATTTCCAGAACTTACTGACTCATCCACAGTCCTCAGGGGCCCCAAAAGCTCCACAAAACCTTCTGGAAAAATGCCTCTTCGACCCTCTAACTCCCCTTCAAACCAGCCTGGTTCAGGAACTCCAATAATGGTAATCACATCCCCTTCTCTGAAGTCCAGCTCCTCATCCAGCTGGGCAGAGAGCCCCATCAGTGCCCGGGCTTGTCCCATTGAATACTCGGGAATCTGGAGAAGGGCACTCTGTGAGTGCCACTGCCGACTCTGTGAGGAGAGGCAGAGCTCCCTGACACATGAGGATGGGAAGAAGCCCCGGGCACCCCAGCAGCTGCGGCCCTGCAGCCAGCCGGCAGTGGGAGTGCCATCGAGAACCACTAGGTCACCTGAAGAAAGAGAGAAGCAAAGATAATGACCTCGGTTATCACCTCAGCAGGATACTGGTATAACTAATAGTGCAACTCATCATCTTAAATAGCTACCAAATTCAAGGGAATATAAACCTAGAGTTTTAAGTGCATGAACACTTTTTGACAGTTTAGTGACAATATAGTGAACATTCCTGTAAACCCATGGTTTTCAAAATGTGGTCTGTGGAATCCTGGGGGTGGTCCCTAAGATCCTTTCAGAGGGTCTGTGAGGTCAAAACTATCATATTTTCTTCATACACTTCATATACTTCAGTCAAAACAATGTAACGTGGCAAACTGAATATAGATTCAAGTAAAAGAATCTCGATTTCTTCTATTAAACCAAATATTAAAGATTTATTTAGAATATATTAAAGAATATACATTCAAGTAAAAGAATCTAATTTTCTTCTATTAAACCAAATATCTGCAAAAATGCAAACCAATGTTACTCTTCTCACTAAATTTTTTTTGTTTAGGAAACTAGTTATTTTTCATAAACTGTTATGTTACTAATGCTGAGTTTTTAAAAATAAATTGATAATTTAAAAAATTTCTCAGCTTTAACAGCTAATATGGTAAATATCAATAGACTCACACAAGCAAGTGCTCTTTAGGGTCTCAAAAACTTCTACGAATGTAAAGGGATCCTAAGATCAAAAAGTTTGAGAAATGCTACTACCAGCAATAGTCTGTACCACTGGATTCATTTATATATGATGAAGAATATATTCATGGCCACTATAGTCCTTTGAATAGATGGATCTAATTTCTCACACTAAATTATATTCAATATCAAAAATCGAACAAAGAAAGAAATCTTCAGGAATGGGTTGGAAGTGCAGGGTATGGACAACAAACTGTTCATTTATTTTCTCCAGAGCCCTTTTTTTTCTTTTTTAAACATCTTTATTGGAGTATAATTGCTTTATAATGGTGTGTTAGTTTCTGCTTTATAACAAATTGAATCAGTTATACATATAACATATATCCCCATATCTCCTCCCTCTTGCCTCTCCCTCCCTCCCACCCCCCCATCCCACCCCTCTAGGTGGTCACAAAGCACCAAGCTGATCTCCCTGTGCTATGCGGCCGCTTCCCACTAGCTCAGTTTTACATTTGGTAGTGTGTATATATGTCCGTGCCACTCGCTCACTTTGTTAGAGCCCTTCTTGAACTATCCTTATCCTGAAAATACATCATAATGAAATCTTAGAAGAATGTCCTAGTAATCGGCAGTTTGTTTTTGAAAATAACCAGTAGTTCCAATATTATTTCAGGCTATCTTCACAAAATATAAGCTAAACAGTTAGCATCTGCCTTATTATTGAAGGAGGTGAGGCAAGGATTTGCCCCAGTTAAAAAATTACCCTATAGTTTTGCAGCAAATTGTTTTGCAGCAAACTTTTAATTATCTGATTATGAACTATTCATTTTGTAGATCATCAGTTTTAACTTTTTAAACTAGCTCCATGTTTCTAACTTCCTTTTGTCCTCTAATTTCTTCTCTCAAAATATTTATTCCATTCGTCACTTACTCTTTGCTACCTCATCCAACTCCCATCATCTCACTCTTTTAAACCTCGCCCCAGACACTGTCTCTTCCAGTCTACCAAATGATTCATGCCAAACTAAGATTACAAATGTACCCATTTCATCATATCCCTCCCCTGCTCTAACATTTACCATGAGGCATGAAGGCTTCGTCCTACTGCCTAAGGCTTCTACTCTAATAATCCTATTCTTACTACCTGAAATATATATATATATATATATATATATATATATATATATATATATATATATATTTTTTTTTTTTTTTTTTTTTGTGGCCTCTCCCATCGCGGAGCACAGGCTCCGGATGCACAGGCTCAGCGGCCATGGCTCACGGGCCCAGCCGCTCCGCGGCATATGGGATCCTCCCAGACGGGGGCACGAACCCGTATCCCCTGCATCGGCAGGCGGACTCTCAACCACTGCGCCACCAGGGAGGCCCCTGAAATATATTTTTAAAAAAAAGTTTGCTGTGGACACTCTCCAGAGAGGTTTAGTTAACTAAGCTACCAAAAGGCTACGTTTATGTTTTCACCTCACTGCAAACTGGTATTCACATCCAGTGACAACCTCCCTTTGCCCCATCCCCAGCTATCCAGTATTATCTCACCTCTGAGACCCTATTCCACACAAGGGGATTTTCATTGTCTCCTATAGAAGCCTCTCCATCTGAAACCTTAGCATGCTTCCCTGATAAACCTTAGAAGCCTACACACATCTTGGCCATCTGTAGCCTACTAAAGAAATTATCACTTATATCAACAATTTTGACACTTGTATTTTTATATACTACACAACTTCTAATGTAAGATTTTGCATTTACTGGTAGGCACCCAATACATTTTCACTGATTTCATACTGTTTTGCTTAGATGTCCCTGAAAATAGGGTCTTGGTCCTGTATTTCTATTTTCCTTTAATTTCTGATTCAATATCCATTGGTCAGAGCTTGGGGTCCTGAGAATTACAAGTGACTTTTTCCCCCATTAGTTCTAAGGCCATTCCATCAGGACCACAGAAGGAATTCACTGGAGACATGGCTACTGTGCAGACACAGTAGGTCTTTTGCTGATTAAGAATAAAAGCGTGGGCTTCCCTGGTGGCACAGTGGTTAAGAATGTGCCTGCCAGTGCAGGGGACATGGGTTTGAGCCCTGGTCCGGGAAGATCCCACATGCCGCAGAGCAACTAAGCCCGTGTGCTACAACTACTGAGCCTATGCTCTAAAGCCCACGTGACACAACTACTGAGCCCGCGTGACACAACTACTGAGCCCACGTGACACAACTACTGAAGCCCGCACGCCTAGAGCCTATGCTCCGCAACAAGAGAAGCCACCGCAATGAGAAGCCCACGTACCACAACAAAGAGTAGCCCCCACTAGCCAAAATTAGAGGAAGCCAGTGTGCAGCAACGAAGACCCAACGCAGCCAAAAATAAATAAATAAATTAAAAAAAAAGAAAAATAATAAAAGCGTGCCAAAACTCCCACTCTCCTGGCTTTGAAATGAACTGGCTTTCTTTCCTTCCTTTCTTTCTTTCTTCCTTCCTTCCTTCTTTCCTTCCTTCCTTTCTTCCTTCCTTCCTTCCTCCCTCCCTCCCTCCCTTTCGGCTGCATTGGGTCTTCATTGCGGGCTTTCTCTAGTTGCAGCGAGCAGGGGCTACTCTTCATTGCAGTGTGTGGGCTCCTCATTGCGGTGGCTTCTCTTGTTGTGGAGCACAGGCTCTAGGCACGCAGGCTCGGTAGCTGTGGCTCGCGGGCTCCAGAGTGCAGGCTCAGCAGTTGTGGTGCACGGGCTTAGTTGCTCCACGGCATGTGGGATCTTCCTGGACCAGGGATCGAACCCTTGTCCCCTGCATTGGCAGGCGGAGTCTTAACCACTGCGCCACCAGGGAGGTCCCTGAACTGGCTTTTTTTTTTTTTTTTTTTTTTTTTTCGCGGTATGCGGGCCTCTCACTGTTGTGGCCTCCCCCGTTGCGGAGCACAGGCTCCGGACGCGCAGGCTCCGGACGCGCAGGCTCCGGACGCGCAGGCTCAGCGGCCATGGCTCACGGGCCCAGCCGCTCCGCGGCATATGGGATCCTCCCAGACCGGGGCACGAACCCGTATCCCCTGCATCGGCAGGCGGACTCTCAACCACTTGCGCCACCAGGGAGGCCCCTGAACTGGCTTTTTTAAACCTGCAGAATTAGAATATATTCTTGTTTTTACCAAATCTTCATGAAACCCTTATAATAGGGTTTGTTTTCCTATTTTCAGTTGGGTGACTGTTTTTTTCCTTTCCTTCTTTTTTTTTCTTTTGGCCATGCTGCACGTCTTAGTTCCCTGACCAGGAATCAAACCCATGTCCCCTGCACTGGAAGCACAGAGTCTTAACCACTGGACTGCCAGGGAAGTCCGAAAACAATTTTGTTTGTTTTTATTTTGGCCGTGCCATGCGGCTTGCAGGGTCTCAGTTCCCCAACCAGGGATCGAACCCGATCCATGGCAATGAAATCCTGGAATCCTAACCACTAGGCCACCAGGGAACTCCCTGGGTGACTTTTGATAAGCTTTATTACCTGGCAGATTGTCATTCTGTTGATTATTTCTATATAATAAAGGTTTTTTTTTTTTTTTTAAGTCACAATTAAGGTCCTGAAAAGCACTTTAGAGATAATTTTGGTGAACACTTTTATTTTATAGCCCTGTTACTGAGTTTTTTGCATTCCTATGCCTTAGGAATAGAGGCTGCTTAGTGATCATTTCTAAACTTCAAAAACAACAATATGAGGAACTCCTGGAATAGAGTGACCAAATTTTGAAAACAAAAAAATAGGAAGTGGGGTGAGTCTTAGGGTCAGCCTGAGCCTTTTGCTTATGCACGATTAATCCCAGCCACCACGCTGCTTGTTTCTTCTGGTTAGATTTTTTTATTCGAACAAGAAATGCATTAAGAATAAGATGATAAGAAAGAATGAATGTCCTAGAATCTGAATATAAGTAGTTTGACCCTGCAGTATAAAGTCCCTCACTGAAATCTACTGCCCAGGGACTCTGTACTCTATGCAGACCGACCACTCTTTACCTGGGTTTCCACACGAGCCATATCAGAACCTTAATCCTGATATCTTACACACATGGCACCACAGATTTATGACACGAGTGCTCTAACTGATAAGTATCATTTATCTATCTATTTATTTGTAAATAAATTTATCAATTTAATTTTCATTGGTCTTTTCTGGGGGTTGAGAGGTGGCCTAGAAGCATGAGCTTATAGGCAAGGGATAAGCATTCTGTGTTGTGTCAGGCAATTAAATATTTCATCGCTCCCACTAATTTTTTTTCTCTCCTCTTTCTCTGTCTTTTCCTTGTTGTTTTGTTTTTGTTTTTTCCCTCTTTCCCCCTCTTTATTTTCTAGGACAGCACCTACTAAGATCTAAGAGACAAACTTGTTTCTGAATTTAAATGTAACTCAAAATACAGGGAACAGACCAAAACAAATGGAAAGCTTCGGGAAAAGGAGAAAGGGTGACACCTGCTGGAAGAGCCACCGGTGGTCTGGATTCGAAATAGAATCTCCCAGGGAAGATTTACATACACACAAAACTTCACATAATTATCAGGAAATAAGGTCCCCCGAAGCACATCCATGAACCCCAAGAATCCCAGGTTGAGAATAATAAAGTAGCTGATCTTTATCGAGTGCTTACCTCTGCCAGATGCGTTCCATGTATAACCTCATTTAATCCTCACAACTACCCTGATGTAGGTATTATTATTTGTAGACAAGGAAACTGAGGCCAAGAGAACTTAAGTAACTAGTACAGAATCACAGTTATTGAGTTGTGAAGTTGGATTTAAATCTAAGGCCATCAGAATTCTTATCCCCTAAACTATACTGCCTGCCCTAAATACACATATATTTTTAATAATATAATTTTAGAGTTAAAATATATAATTTTTTCTCTTACAAATCTCAATATTTCTGAAAGGTAAGTAAATAACAACTAAAGGCAGCATGGTAAAACAAAACAGATCTCAGGGCTTCCCTGGTGGCGCAGTGGTTGGGAGTCCGCCTGCCGATGCAGGGGACACGGGTTTGTGCCCCGGTCCGGGAGGATCCCGCGTGCCGCGGAGCGGCTGGGCCCGTGAGCCAGGGCCGCTGGGCCTGCACGTCCGGAGCCTGTGCTCCGCAACGGGAGAGGCCACAGCAGTGAGAGGCCCGCGTACCGCAAAACAAAAAAAAAAACAAAAAACCCCCAAAAAAACAGATCTCAAACATTATCCCACATGCTCTTAAAGGTTGCCAAATCCCTCCTGACATATATTAAATCACAGAAGAGGAGAAGCTTCACTGCTACACTGAAGGACCAAAGGAAAGGCAAAGAAACAACAGGGAACTGGATTAATAGTACTAGAGGACAGGGATAAAGGAGTGTATATACTCATGAGCGGAGACACTGATCTAATGGAAAAAGCAGAAGGGCCATTTTCAGTCTAAGAAGTAGACGGGCCATTCCAAGCAGTAGACCTAGATTCAAGTCATAAACTATATATAGTATAAAACAATACTTTCATTTTTTTTAGTGATTTTGTTTCTAACTAGTAAAATATCTGTTATACATATAGAAAACAAGAGGAATTAAAATCATTTCTGTGTCTCAAGCTAAACTTCCTAGAAAAAGACAAATTGTATAGATACACCTACTTTCGTCATCCTCAAAGGCTCTATTATGTTCAAATCGGAAGACATACAGAGCTAAAATATGTGAACAGCATAGAAGGAAAGAGAGCTGAATAGTCAATGTGTTTACTGGCAGCACAGTATCACAGAAGATAAAACCACTAATAATTAGTACATCTCTTTCTATTCTCTCTTTTCCAATGTATCCCCCCTGCCCTGCATCCTCTTCTTTTGAGCTCTGCTTATGTTTTTCAGCTCCCCAGCCTTAACTTGTTAAAAGATAGTCAAGATAAGATCTACAGACTCCAGGACCCAGCCTGACCTTCAGTCAGTCTTGGTAGAGGTGACTTGTGGCTGAAAGGTCCACACCAGGGTTTTCCTGAGAATCTCACATGGCTCTGGGATTCCTGAGGTGGATTTTAACTTCAAATCAAGTTCAGAACACATCAGTCCAGTCTTCCCAGGAGAGGCATTCAGCAGAAAATCTGTTTGATACCTAAGACTTGACTATGCAAGATATATTATGAAGCAAAAAAACTAATTCCAGAAGCCACTTCCTCAAATTCCTCAAATGTTGTAGACATACTGTATATTCCCACAGAGTACACTGTTATACACAGTATTTGCTCCAGGAACCAGGTGCAGGAAAAAACAATGCCAGGCCACCCACATCCTCTGCACAGCTCTGGTGGAAGCCACTGTGCCTTGGCTTCCACCAGACCCTCTGACTGGTCTGACGTGGACTCAGCCCTCCTATGGGAGAGCTGTGAGTAGGGACAGATGAGGCTCCCTACTATAATATCTTCATCTATTTCTGTCTGTCTTCCCAACGCGGATTAGCAAAAAAGCACACAGAACAGAGGTAGAGGCTTAGTGTAAAGTGAAGGCAAGAAACTCTGAAAGCTGATTTTGAGGATTAAGGTCAAAGCCCAATATTCCTTTCTTCTCACTGAGTAAGGGTTAGGGACTTTGCTAGGTCTCTCTCCCCACCTCTGCACTCTCTCTCTCCCATATGTGTACACGGTTTAAGAAATTAAGCCTATCCCTTTAGTGCCATACTCGAAAGAGTAAGTAACAATAATAATAACATACCTAATAAATTATACAATTGTGATGACTGTTGTGAGTCATCATAAAATTGCACTGATCATAAGCTTCAGTTTGTGGAACACTACTGGCTTCTGTGCTTATGCAGAAATGTATGGACTTAATCTTAAGTACATGTGCCGAAACGGTTTAGTCACTCTTTAGACATTCATATGTCTATCAGAGTGTAAGAAGTGAGAAATACTTGGAATATCACTGAGACATGGCTATGACCATCCGTTTTAAACCACTTCCTTTTAAACTGGTTCTGATGAGAACTTTAATAACATTATCTAATAGTTGAATAGCAAAGGGGCTGTTTTGCATCTCTCTCTTAATTTGCATACCGTAATTCCTGCTCTACTATTATGCATTAATAAATAGTATGTTGTTAGCAAAGTCAGATCAATTTTTATGGGAAAAAAAGATAACTGTAGTCTGAAGTGTAGCTATAACCTGGGGCAGTAGAAAGAGAATACTGGACTTACAAATAATCAGGTGATGTAACTTCACATTCTGAGGCCAAAACTTCTCAACTGCAGGTAACATTCTTTGAATCTCATTCGCATTATTATTATCATTTTTTTTTTTTTTTGGTAAGTGGAGGAAGTCATTTTCATTATTTTTTTAATTTTTTAATTTTTTTTTTTTGCGGTACGCAGGCCTCTCACTGTTGTGGCCTCTGCCATTGCGGAGCACAGGCTCCGGACGTGCAGGCTCAGCGGCCATGGCTCACGGGGCTAGCCGCTCCCCGGCATGTGGGATCTTCCTGGACCGGGGCACGAACCCGTGGCCCCTGCATCGGCATGCAGACTCTCAACCACTGCGCCGCCAGGGAAGCCCTTCATTATTTTTTAAATGCAGTTAATAATACCCACTTTGCTACCTGCCAGGTCTGTGCTGAGAATGAAATGAGAATGTATTTGTGAGAAAAAATGCTGTGGAAATTATGAAATGCTACTCAAATATAAGGCACTATTATTGTCAGCACTATCTTGGTATTATTGAAGACTCTCTAGAGGTTAGTCACTTATAAAAATTCAAAAAAAAAAAGATCTAGTTGTCAAAACGGACTGACTCCACCAATCTTATTTTAAACAGTCTACTCTTGGATGATCAACTTACCTCGATGGAGGGAAAGGCTGTTCAATTCTAGGGATGTAAATTCACAGATACAGACAAACAGTCTCTCGCCCTCTTTTAGACTGGGAATGGTAACAACTTCCACAAAACTGCTGGGGAACTGTCCTGAAAATAAAAGCAAACATTTCCAGTATTAAAATTCCTTTTTTCTGTCTGTGTACCAGGACAAAAAACTTTTTTCTGAGCCCATTTATAAACCCTGAATTGAAAACTCACTGAGCACTCATCACTGGAGAATATATTGTAGAAAACATGCAGTGCACAAAATTAGGTGCATGCAGAACACAGAGAGTGCAATTCAATTCAATGAGCATTTACTGGGTGTCACTCTATCAAAGGCACACTGCAGAGGGGAAAATGAGTAAGACAGTCTTGGCCCTAAAAGATCTTAAAATTTGATTCAGACATAAAATCTAATTCAGACATAAACAATAATTCAGTTTGAAATCCAGTGTCACATCCTAGCTACACAAATTGCTATGGAAGTTCAGAGAAGGTGGGAAATGGGTCAGGAAGAAAATGAAAAATTTTATGAAAAAGACTACAGTTGAATCTGAAGATTGGCAGGTTTTTAACAAGTAATACTAGACAAACAGGGCCTGTCAGGTGGAATGCATCGGAAGGTTTAGTTGATTCCACCTTCTAACTATCTCTTGCATCTGTCCACTTATCTCCAGATTCACCACCTCGGTCCAAACCATCAGCACCTCTCACCTGGATTACTGCAACCACTTCCCATCCCACCTCCCTGCCTTTGGCTTTGCCCTTTCCTATCATTCTTCAGTCTGCAGCATCGAGCTTTCTAAAAGACAAATCTGATTGTGCTTAAAGCACGTTTACAGTATCCTGTTTCCATAACTCCTTTCCATGGCATGCGCTGTCCTCCATGATCTAGCTTCTGCTCATCTCCCCATGCCATCTCCCCCGGCTCAACCATTCACACTTCATGCCAGACTGAACTTTCTCAGTCCTTCCACATTCTTTCTCTCTCATTCCAGGGCCTCTGAATAAGCAATTCTCTCCGCCTATCCTCTTTGCCTTGCTAACTCCTACTCATCATTTTTATGTCAGCTGAGATGTCACTTCTACTGGGAAATAATCTATTATCTCCCAAATGTGGCTTAAGTAACAATAAGAGTCTGTTCTAAGGACTGTATGATATACTCCAGCCCAGATTTCCATAAATATATATAAGTTAAAGATTGGATTTAACATAGATGCATAGTGCAGGGGAAAAACTTCCAGCCTTCCCCTCACAAATTCATGAAATAAACTGGGGCTAACATGTTTTCAAGAATAGAAAAAAGGAAACCAAGTGCATGAAAAGTGGGTGTTAAGTGCATCTAGGGTAGAGGGCAGATTTAATAAATTTAGGACACCCACGAATCTAGGAGGGCAGCTGGTACCTAACCATGTCAACCTTTTAAAGGAACCAGTAAGGAGAGATGCAGTGATAACAGACATTCTCTCCTTGCTGGTAGAAACCACAGTAAACACACACAGAAAACACAAAAGGATCTGAAGTGTATTTATTGGGCTTCCCATTAAACCTTTATTTTTAATATGGAAAGAAGGGAGGGTCTGTGGTCTATTTTGTACGTGAGGAATTATGAACCTCTTACCTGTCACATCCTCTTTCTTTCCTAGAAGCCAAAATTCATCCACCACTGCCAACACCTCAATAACATCTCCCACAAAGAGCGGCAGTTCTTCTGATACGCTAGGGCAGAAGTCAAAGATGGCTCGAACCACTGAGCCAGCCTCCATCTTTTATAACCTGGAAAGAAAGGTCAAAAGAAATGGGAAAACATAAGTATTTAAGACACTGTAATATAGTTTGGTATCTTGAGAATTATCATTAAGATATAAAGTATCCTATTAATAATAAATTATTATTAGGATATAAAGTATATATGACTACTTATAATGAAGTCAAAGCTAAGTAAATAAGAAGTCTGTACTTTAAAAAAAATCAAAATACTGTCTCATTTCTTTAAAAACAATGATTTCTTCATACGTTTTCATTTAATTCTCCAAGTCATTCTGGAATTGAAAAAAAAAAAGTGACCTATAGCTATGTGGAATAGAAAACATGCAACTTGGAAATGCAGACTTTCCAATATGCTTGAAGAAGGCAACATGGGAATTAACATTTTTAAGGTACCAGGCAAGAGGGTACTCTTAAAATATGGTATTTAAAAAGTAGGGATTTTAAATATGGCATTTCATCTATTCCCCATAACTATCTTTTTTGCTTATCTTTTTCCCTTTGTATTTCCACATGTATTTTATTTATTTAATTTTTTCTTCAAGTTTTATTGAGATATAATTGGCATACAGCTCTGTATAAGTTTAAGGTACAAAGCATAATGATCTGACTTACATACAACATGAAGTGATGATCACAATAAGTTTAGTGAATGTCCATCATCTCATACAGAAACAAAATGAAAGAAAAAGAAAAAAATGTATTTTTCCTTATGAGGATGGCTCTTAGGATTTACCCTCTTAACAACTTTCATACATAACATATAGCTGTGTTAATTATATTGATCATGCTGTACATGACACCCCTAGTACTTATTTATCTTATAACTGGGAGTTTATACCTTTTGACTGTCTTTGACCAATTCCCGCCCCTCCACCCGCCCAGCCTCTGGTACCCACAAATCTGATCTTTTTTTCCATGAGTTTGTTTATTTTTGAAGTATAGTTGACCTACAACACTGTCAGTTCCTGTTACACAACTTAGCGATTCAATATTTCTATGCATTTCAAAATGATCACCACGATAAGTCTAGTTATATGTCACCATACAGATATTAGTTATTAACTATATTCCCCACTATACCGTGACTTTTTTATTTTACAACTGGAGGTTACGTCTTAAACTCTCTCACCTATTTCTTTCCTCCCCTCACCCCCCTTCCTTCTGGCAACCACCTGTTTGTTCTTTGTATCTATGACTTTTTTTGTTTTATGTTTGTTCATTTGTTTTTTAGATTCCACATATAAGTGAAATCATACAGTATTTGTCTTTCTCTGACTTACTCATTTAGCAGAACACCCTCTAGGTCCATCCATGTTATTGAAAATGACAAGATTCTTTTTTTATGAATAATATTCCATTGGCATGGAATATTCCATTCCATCTTCTTCATCCATTCATCTATTAATGGGCACTAAGCTTGCTTCCATAGCTTTTGTAAATAATGCTGCAATGAACACAGGTATACATGTATCTTTCTGAATTAGCTTTCTTCAGATAAATGCCCAGGAGTGGAATTGCTAGATCATATGGTAGTCCTATTTTTAATTTTGTGAGGAAACTCCGTACTGTTTTCCATAGTGTTTGTACTAATTTACATTCCCACCAACAGTGCATAAGGTTTCCCTTTTCTCCATATCCTCGCCCACACTTGTTATTTACTATCTTTAACAGCCAATCCGACAGGTATGAGATGGCATCTCATTGTAGTTTTTATTTGCATTTCCTTCATGTGCCTGTTGGCCACCTGTATGCCTTCTTTGGAAAAATGTCTAGATCCTCTGCCTGTTTTTTAATAGGGTTGCTTGTTTTTTTGATGTTGAGTTGGATATATCATTTGCAAATATCTTCTCCCATTCAGTACGTGGCGTTTTCGTTTTGTTGACAGTTTCCTTTGCTGTACAAAAGCTTTTTTTTTTAATATAAATTTATTTTATTTATTTTATTTTTGGCTGCATTGGGTCTTGTTGCTGCGTGCGGGCTTTCTCTAGTTGCAGCGAGTGGGGGCTGCTCTTTGCTGCGGTGCACGGGCTTCTCACTGCGGTGGCTTCTCTTGTTTCAGAGCATGGGCTCTAGGTGTGCAGGCTTCAGTAGTTGTGGCACACAGGCTCAGTAGTTGTGGCTCACAGGCTCTAGAGCGCAGGCTCAGTCGTTGTGGTGCACAGGCTTAGTTGCTCCACGGCATGTGGGATCCTCCTGGACCAGGGCTCGAACTCGTGTCCCCTGCATTGGCAGGTGGACTCTCAACCACTGGGGGAAGTGATTGAGAGCTTTTTAATTTGGTGTAGTCCCTCCCCACAGCTATCTTAAAGATGAGGGTACTGAGGCTCAGCAAGTTAGAAAATTTGTTCAAGATCACAGAGCTTACAGCAGCAGGGCCAGGATTCAGATTGAGTGCATTCCGGCCTCTACCTACTGAGACTGTGCCTGTAAAAAAAAAACAGTTTGACCTGAAGAACAGCAGCAGGACCATACCTCAGTGGCCCAGATTTAAAATGCATTGAAAAAGACAAATCCATAAAAAGAATAAGAAAAGGCTATGTAGATGGCGCCTCCAGACAAGCTTTAGTACACTATACCAGATCAAGAATGTGTTTTCGGGGGCTTCCCTGGTGGCGCAGTGGTTGAGAGTCCGCCTGCTGATGCAGGGGACACGGGTTCATGCCCTGGTCCAGGAGGATCCCACATGCCACGGAGTGGCTGGGCCCGTGAGCCATGGCCGCTGAGCCTGCATGTCCGGAGGCTGTGCTCCGCAACGGGAGAGGCCACAACAGTGAGAGGACTGCATACTGGAAAAAAAAAAAAAAAGTGTTTTCAGTTCAAAGACGCCTACGGCCCAAACTTGCATACTATCTTATGGTGTCTGTGCTGTAATAAGACAATGTGTCTGTTACTTTGTGTCAAGGGAGCCTAAGGACATGTTAAGCAATAGAAAGGGAGGCAATAAATAGAGGGCATATGCCATCAGCCATGATTACCTTCAGCCATGATTACCTTACACTTCTCCAAGGTCTTTTGCAAGGAGTGGCAGAAGACCTCCAGAGTGTCCAGGCCCCAAGCCTATTTTTCTTTATTTGCCTCAAGTATCATTTGGTGTTGGTAGAGATGAGGATTCTAATTTTCATCTCACATATAACTATAAACAACAACAAAAAGCACTAAATGCCTAATTACAAAAAAGGATAGTTACAGCTTTAAGTTTACAGTCTACGAATGATGTGGACATTTAGGCACAAAATAAACTGTTCAGTCTGTTAATGTGAAAATTTTAATGGCACATGCAACACACATATTACATATTTAATTTGAACTGTTGAGTAAAAAGAGCTTATCTTTGCGTTACTGAAACTTTTTTTCCTATAATGAGATGACTTGGGTACACAATGGAGAAGAGAAGTAGCTAGTACCATTCCCCACATCCTCTCCCACCACATATTTTCTTTAAGTATTAAAAAATAGAGAGAGTTAAAATCACACACTGAGGAGGCAGCATAATGTGAATGCAAAGTACGAGGCTCCTTGAGTCAGAGAAATCAAGGTTCAAATCCCAGCTCCACTAGTTATTAGATTTTTCACCTTGGATATATTACTTAAACTCTTTGGGCTTCAGCTTCCTTTTTCAGAAAAATGGAGATAATCATACTTTCATAATAATCATCAAGAGGATGATCATAATGATAAAAATAATTATACTAATGCCTAACATTTATTGAGCACTTACTATGTGCCATGCATTGTACTATGAATTCCCTCATTGAGTTCTCACAACAACCCTATTGTATATAATTGGTTCCCACTTTGCAAGTGAGGATACAAGCTCAGAGAGTTTATATAACCTGTCCAGGTCACAAAGTCAGTCGGACATGGAAAAGGAACCCAGATCTGCCTGTCTCCAAAGCCTTAACCAGTATACTAATAGTGTGAAAGGACCTAAGCCAGCACCTAGGTGCTCAATAAATGTTAGCAGTTATTACTAAACATTCTCATAATCAGCTACAAGATCAAATGTGTGCCACCAATACAGCATCACCAGAATGTGGTATTTCAAGTATATAAACACTACAGAATTTACCATTTCAACACATCAAAACATGGTTAACTTTGACCATGTTTTAAAATAGGCACATTATATACACCCTTGCCTTCTTCAGTAGAACAAAAGACACTGAACATGAACTTAGTAAGTTCATTATTAAGACCATACCTTACTGTACTCTGCTGTAATACAAAATACCACTTCTATGTAACTTTTAGGTCTTTCTCTTTCAATGTCAGCTTTCCCTTTGCTATCACTTTATTTCCTCAGTCAACTTTTCTACCTCTTTCTAGATTGTTGTTTATAATCTGCTGGGGGGTGGGAGGAGCACACACACCCCACCAAAATTATTTAAAGTTTCCAGATAAATAAAAAGTAAACATGCGCCAAATGAGAGGCTAACAAACTCTTCTGCAGTGGTAAAGTACATGTGGTAGTGTTAGAGTCCTTCAACAGTTATTTTTTATGTGCTCTGAGGCCCCTTTCTTATTTTCTGGCTGTCTTCCAGACAGCTGAAGTTGCCAGATGTCAAATTTCCACATAAGGGTGGTGTCATAAATATTTTTCCCTAAAACAAACAATATTTTTCAAAACCCTTAGCCATCTATGTTATTAAAACAACTCCTCAAGGTTGAGCCAGGTAGATATTATTTTCCTTCTACCACTGTATTTTCTCAAATTCCATCTCACTATCAGACTAAATATATACCTCATTATCTAAAGTATCAAGTAAAGAATTAGCATAAGCCCCACAGGATAACTTAAGAGACCTACCCTGTTACATGGAGGAGTAACTTTTGTTATTTGAAAGAGTTAAAGCTTCTCCCTGAGAACCTTCCTGCTTTACCAGAATATGACTCAGAAGCAGAGGAGGGTCTGGCTCAATAAATACTTTTACTGACTGACCTCCTACCCTATTGGAAGGAGTGCGTAATCGCTGAGGAATACACACCCTGGAAGGGTGATGAAATCAGAGCCTGGCTAAACTACATGATTTGTGGGTGAGACCACAGAGGAGATCTTTATGTCCTCTGTTTTATGTGGAATATCATGAATTTCATCTGTCTTCTCTGTATACACTATAAAAAGCAACAGTTATTGTTTTTGTCTGGGCCATTTTAGAAGCCGGGACTGGGAATTCCCTGGTAGTCCAGTGGTTAGGAGTCAGTGCTTTCACTGCCGTGACCCGGGTTCAATCCCTGGTCAGGGAACTAAGATCCTGCAAGCCACACAGTGCAGCCAAAACAAAAAACAGGGCTTCCTTGGTGGCGCAGTGGTTGAGAGTCCGCCTGCCAATGCAGGGGACACGGGTTCGTGCCCTGGTCCAGGAAGATCCCACATGCCGCGGAGCGGCTGGGCCGTGAGCCACGGCCGCTGAGCCTGCGCGTCCGGAGCCTGTGCTCCGCAAGGGGAGAGGACACAACAGTGAGAGGCCCGTGTACAGCTAAAAAAAAAAAAAAAAGAAAGAAAAAGAAAGAAAAAACAAACCATAAAAAACCCCCAGAACATATATTTTGAAACTCAATCATAACTAGCTTATATATGAACTGTTCCACCAACTTCAGATGGAAGTAAAAAGAACTACATTGGAAATCAGAAAGCAGATGGGCTTGAGAGAAAGCAGAGGAAATAAATGCCTGTATGGCATAAAGTCTGGGACATCAGAAAGTTTGCTATGAAAACAACGCTTCTTCTCTTGCTGGTGAATGCCAGCCCTTCCACCTTTGCAGAGTCACTGCATTTGAGGTGTAAAGACCCTTCATTCTTCAAACCCTTACAGGACGTAAAACTCTATGAAGGAGGAGATTTCTGTCTGTTTTGTTCACTGGTCTGGAGTAATGCTCAATGAGTAATTTTTGGTGAGCAAATGATTTATTGAACTTTAGGAAAATACATGGAACTGTTCATATCAAAATCTCTACTTCCACTTACCTGAAACTAAAGTAACCATCTCTTCTCCACAGTTTTACCTTCCAGCTTGAGTAACAGTGTCATATAAATCTTTCAGATCAAACATTAAAATCTTGCACTTCTTCATCCTCTACAGCCCACACACAGAAGGCTCAGCTCTCTGGCAAAGAGCTAAACCAGAACCAGAGTTCAGGTCTGTTTGACTCCAATGCCCATGTTCTTTTTACTATAAATGTTACTTCTCTTAAATCTCACTGGTTCTTCCTCCAAAATCTCTAGATTTCCTTTTTCCTCTCCTTAGTTCTCCGATACTGTATTATGAAAATCTTCAAACAGCCAAGTTGAAAGAATTTTACCCCCACCACCTACAGTCTACCATTAACAGGGTACCGCAGCCACTTTATCACATATCATCTCTCTCTTTATCCATTTATCAATCCATGTTATTTTTTGATGCATTTCAAATATTTTTTATTTTATCTTTGATGCATTGCAAAATAAAGCACAGACATGTCCCCCAGTACTTCAACATATGTCTTAACTAGAGTTTATTATTTGTTTACAGTTTGTTTTCTTTTTGGAAAGTACCATTTTCCTCTCTTCTTGGCTAAAGATACAATTCTTTTCTCCCCACTCATCTGTCAGTGAACCTGGTTAATCTTTTAAACTGTCAATCTTTACATATTAAACAGTTGCTAAGAATTTACAAGGTTTTCCTACTCTCTATAATTCATTCACATATTCAACAAATATTAATCAAGTCAAACAGAGTCAATCAAATTCCCATGCAGGGCTTCCCTGGTGGCGCAGTGGTTGAGAGTCTGCCTGCTGATGCAGGGGACACGGGTTCGTGCCCCGGTCTGGGAAGATCCCACATGCCGTGGAGTGGCTGGGCCTGTGAGCCATGGCCGCTGAGCCTGTGCTCTGCAACGGGAGAGGCCACAACAGTGAGAGGCCCATGTACCGCAAAAAAAAAAAAAAAAAAAAAAAAAATTCCCATGCAGGCTAAAAATTTGGCTCTGCTGGGTAGACTAATCATTTGATGACCCTTTAACCCCATATTCTTTAAATATTTATTCTCTAATTCTGTTGGTGACTGACAGGAGCATTTAAACTCTCCTCTATTGTCCTAAGCAACTCAACTCCTATCCCAAGGTATCCACCCTACACAGGACAAAATAAGACCCTGCAGATAACCTGACCACTCAGGCTTATCTTTCAATGAGGGAGAGATCTAGAGAGCAGACAACTGTTGTGTTTTTTTTTTGGCTGTGTTTGGTCTTTATTGCTGTGCATGGGCTTTCTCTAGTTGCAGCAAGCAGGGGCTACTCTTCATTGTGGTGTGTGGGCTTCTCATTGCAGTGGCTTCTCTTGCTGCAGAGCATGTGCTCTAGGCGCACAGGCTTCAGTAGTTGTGGCTTGTGGGATCTAGAGCACAGGCTCAGTAGTTGTGGCGCGTGGGCTTAGTTGCTCGGTAGCATGTGGGGTCTTCCCGGACCAGGAATCGAATCCATGTCCCGTGCATTGGCAGGCGGATTCTTTTTTTTTTTTTTTTAACATCTTTATTGGAGTATAACTGCTTTACAATGGGTGTTAGTTTCTGCTTTATGACAAAGTGAATCAGCTATGCATATACATATATCTCCGTATCTCCTCCCTCTTGTGTCTCCCTCCCTTCCACCCTCCCTATCCCACCCCTCTAGGTGGTCACAAAGCACCAAGCTGATTTCCTTGTGCTATGCGGCTGCTTCCCACTAGCTATCGGTTTTACATTTGTTAGTATGTACATGCCACTCTCTCACTTTGTCCCAGCTTTCCTTTCCCCCTCACTGTGTCCTCAAGTCCATTCTCTACGTCTGCGTCTTTATTCATGTCCTGACCCTAGGTTCCTCATGACCATTTTTTGTTTTTTAGATTCCACATATATGTGTTAGCATACGGTATTTGTTTTTCTCTTTCTGACTTACTTCACTCTGTATGACAGACTCTAGGTCCATCCACCTCACTACAAATAACTCAATTTCGTTTCTTTTTATGGCTGAGTAATATTCCATTGTATATATGTGCCACATCTTCTTTATCCATTCATCTGTTGATGGACACTTAGGTTGCTTCCATGTCCTGGCTACTGTAAATAGAGCTGCAATGAACATGGTGGTACATGACTCTTTTTGAATTATGGTGTTCTCAGGGTATATATATGCCCAGTAGTGGGACTGCTGGGTCGTATGGTAGTTCTATTTTTAGTTTTTTAAGGAACCTCCATACTGTTCTCCATAGTGGCTGTATCAATTTACATTCCCATCAGCAATGCAAGAAGGTTCCCTTTTCTCCACACCCTCTCCAGCATTTATTGTTTGCAGATTTTTTGATGATGGCCATTCTGACTGGTGTGAGGTGATATCTCGTTGCAGTTTTGATTTGCATTTCTCTAATGATTAATGATGTTGAGCATTCTTTCATGTGTTTGTTGGCAATCTGTATATCTTCTTTGCAGAAATGTCTATCTAGGTCTTTTGCCCATTTTTGGATTGGGTTGGGTTTTTTTTGATATTGAGCTGCATGAGCTGCTTGTAAGTTTTAGAGATTAATCCTTTGTCAGTTGCTTCATTTGCAAATATTTTCTCCCATTCTGAGGGTTGTCTTTTCGTCTTGTTTATGGTTTCCTTTGCTATGCAAAAACTTTTAAGTTTCATTAGGTCCCATTTGTTTATTTTTGTTTTTATTGCCATTTCTCTAGGAGGTGGGTCAAAAAGAATCTTGCTGTGATTTATGTCATAGAGTGTTCGGCAGGCAGATTCTTAATCACTGCACCACCAGGGAAGTCCCCTGATTCGTTTTTTATTTATTTTTATTTTTTATTTTATTTATTTTTTTATTTTTTTTACAAATTTAATCAGTTATACATGTACATATGTTTCCATATCCCCTCCCTTTTGCGTCTCCCTCCCACCCTCCCTATCCCACCCCTCCAGGCGGTCACAAAGCACCGAGCTGATCTCCCTGTGCTATGCGGCTGCTTCCCACTAGCTATCTACCTTACGTTTGGTAGTGTATATATGTCCATGCCGCTCTTTCACTTTGTCACAGCTTACCCTTCCCCCTCCCCATATCCTCAAGTCCATTCTCTAGTAGGTCTGTGTCTTTATTCCTGTCTTACCCCTATGTTCTTCATGACATTTTTTTTCTTAAATTCCATATATATGTGTTAGCATACAGTATTTGTCTTTCTCTTTCTGACTTACTTCACTCTGTATGACAGACTCTAGGTCTATCCACCTCATTACAAATAGCTCAATTTCATTTCTTTTTATGGCTGAGTAATATTCCATTGTCTATATGTGCCACATCTTCTTTATCCATTCATCCGATGATGGACACTTAGGCTGTTTCCATCTCCGGGCTATTGTAAATAGGGCTGCTATGAACATTTTGGTACATGTCTCTTTTTGAATTATGGTTTTCTCAGGGTATATGCCCAGTAGTGGGATTGCTGGGTCATATGGTAGTTCTATTTGTAGTTTTTTAAGGAACCTCCATACCGTTCTCCATAGCAGCTGTACCAATTCACATTCCCACCAGCAGTGCAAGAGTGTTCCCTTTTTTCCACACCCTCTCCAGCATTTATTGTTTCTAGATTTTTTTGATGATGGCCATTCTGACTGGTGTGAGATGATATCTCATTATAGTTTTGATTTGCATTTCTCTAATGAGTAAAGATGTTGAGCATCCTTTCATGTGTTTGTTGGCAGTCTGTATATCTTCTGTGGAGAAATGTCTATTTAGGTCTTCTGCCCATTTTTGGATTGGGTTGTTTGTTTTTTTGTTATTGAGCTGCATGAGCTGCTTATAAATTTTGGAGATTAATCCTTTGTCAGTTGCTTCATTTGCAAATATTTTCTCCCATTCTGAGGGTGGTCTTTTGGTCTTGTTTATGGTTTCCTTTGCTGTGCAAAAGCTTTGAAGTTTCATTAGGTCCCATGTGTTTATTTTTGTCTTTATTTCCATTTCTCTAGGAGGTGGGTCAAAAAGGATCTTGCTGTGATTTATGTCATAGAGTGTTCTGCCTATGTTTTCCTCTAAGAGTTTGATAGTGTCTGGCCTTACATTTAGGTCTTTAATCCATTTTGAGCTTATTTTTGTGTATGGTGTTAGGGAGTGATCGAATCTCATACTTTTACATGTCCCTATCCAGTTTTCCCAGCACCACTTATTGAAGAGACTGTCCTTTCTCCACTGTACATTCCTGCCTCCTTTATCAAAGATAAGGTGACCATATGTCCGTGGGTTTAACTCTGGGCTTTCTATCCTGTTCCATTGATCTATCTTTCTGTTTTTGTGCCAGTACCATACTGTCTTGATTACTGTAGCTTTGTAGAGTCTGAAGTCAGGGAGCCTGATTCCTCCAGCTCCATTTTTCGTTCTCAAGATTGCTTTGGCTATTCGGGGTCTTTTGTGTTTCCATACAAATTGTGGAATTTTTTGTTCTAGTTCTGTGAAAAATGCCAGTGGTAGTTTGATAGGGATTGCATTGAATCTGTAGATTGCTTTGGGTAGTAGAGTCATTTTCACAATGTTGATTCTTCCAATCCAAGAACATGGTACATCTCTCCATCTATTTGTATCATCTTTAATTTCTTTCATCAGTGTCTTATAATTTTCTGCATACAGGTCTTTTGTCTCCTTAGGTAGGTTTATTCCTAGATATTTTATTCTTTTTGTTGCAATGGTAAATGGGAGTGTTTCCTTGATTTCACTTTCAGATTTTTCATCATTAGTATATAGGAATGCCAGAGATTTCTGTGCATTAATTTTGTATCCTGCAACTTTACCAAATTCATTGATTAACTCTAGTAGTTTTCTGGTAGCATCTTTAGGATTCTCTATGTATAGTATCATGTCATCTGCAAACAGTGACAGCTTTACTTCTTCTTTTCCAATTTGGATTCCTTTTATTTCCTTTTCTTCTCTGATTGCTGTGGCTAAAACTTCCAAAACTATGTTGAATAAGAGTGGTGAGAGTGGGCAACCTTGTCTTGTTCCTGATCTTAGTGGAAATGGTTTCAGTGTTTCACCATTGAGGATGATGCTGGCTGTGGGTTTGTCATGTTTGGCCTTTATTATGTTGAGGAAAGTTCCCTCTATGCCTACTTTCTGCAGGGTTTTTATCATAAATGGGTGTTGAATTTTGTCGAAAGCTTTCTCTGCATCTATTGAGATGATCATATGGTTTTTCTCCTTCAATTTGTTAATATGGTGTATCACGTTGATTGATTTGCGTATATTGAAGAATCCTTGCATTCCTGGAATAAATCCCACTTGATCATGGTGTATGATCCTTTTAATGTGCTGTTGGATTCTGTTTGCTAGTATTTTGTTGAGGATTTTTGCATCTATGTTCATCAGTGATATTGGCCTGTAGTTTTCTTTCTTTGTGACATCCTTGTCTGGTTTTGGTATCAAGGTGATGATGGCCTCGTAGAATGAGTTTGGGAGTGTTCCTCCCTCTGCTATATTTTGGAAGAGTTTCAGAAGGATAGGTGTTAGCTCTTCTCTAAATGCTTGATAGAATTCGCCTGTGAAGCCATCTGGTCATGGGCTTTTGTTTGTTGGAAGATTTTTTATCACAGTTTCAATTTCAGTGCTTGTGATTGGTCTGTTCATATTTTCTATTTCTTCCTGATTCAGTCTTGGCAGGTTGTGCATTTCTAAGAATTTGTCCATTTCTTCCAGGTTGTCCATTTTATTGGCATAGAGTTGCTTGTAGTAATCTCTCATGATCTTTTGTATTTCTGCAGTGTCAGTTGTTACTTCTCCTTTTTCATTTCTAATTCTATTGATTTGAGTCTTCTCCCTTTTTTTCTTGATGAGTCTGGCTAATGGTTTATCAATTTTGTTTATCTTCTCAAAGAACCAGCTTTTAGTTTTATTGATCTTGGCTATCGTTTCCTTCATTTCTTTTTCATTTATTTCTGATCTGATTTTTATGATTTCTTTCCTTCTGCTAACTTTGGGATGTTTTTGTTCTTCTTTCTCTAATTGCTTTAGGTGCAAGGTTAGTTAGTTTATTCGAGATGTTTCCTGTTTCTTAAGGTGGGATTGTATTGCTATAAACTTCCCTCTTAGAACTGCTTTTGCTGCATCCCATAGGTTTTGGGTCGTCGTGTCTCCATTGTCATTTGTTTCTAGGTATTTTTTAATTTCCTCTTTGATTTCTTCAGTGATCACTTCGTTATTAAGTAGTGTATTGTTTAGCCTCCATGTGTTTGTATTTTTTACAGCTCTTTTCCTGTAATTGATATCTAGTCTCATAGCATTGTGGTCGGAAAAGATACTTGATACAATTTCAATTTTCTTAAATTTACCAAGGCTTGATTTGTGACCCAAGATATGATCTATTCTGGAGAATGTTCCGTGAGCACTTGAGAAAAATGTGTATTCTGTTGTTTTTGGATGGAATGTCCTATAAATATCAATTAAGTCCATCTTGTTTAATGTATCATTTAAAGCTTGTGTTTCCTTATTTATTTTCATTTTGGATGATATGTCCATTGGTGAAAGTGGGGTGTTAAAGTCCCCTACTATGAGTGTGTTACTGTCGATTTCTCCTTTTATGGCTGTTAGTATTTGCCTTATGTATTGAGGTGCTCCTATGTTGGGTGCATAAATATTTACAATTGTTATATCTTCTTCTTGGATCGATCCCTTGATCATTATGTAGTGTCCTTCTTTGTCTCTTGTAGTAGTCTTTATTTTAAAGTCTATTTTGTCTGATATGAGAATTGCTACTCCAGCTTTCTTTTGGTTTCCATTTGCATGGAATATCTTTTTCCATCCCCTTACTTTCAGTCTGTATGTGTCTCTAGGTCTGAAGTGGGTCTCTTGTAGACAGCATATATATGGGTCTTGTTTTTGTATCCATTCAGCCAATCTGTATCTTTTGGTGGGAGCGTTTAGTCCATTTACATTTAAGGTAATTATCAATATGTATGTTCCTATTCCCATTTTCTTAATTGTTTTGGGTTCGTTATTGTAGGTCTTTTCCTTCTGTTGTGTTTCTTGCCTAGAGAAGTTCCTTTAGCATTTATTGTAAAGCTGGTTTGGTGGTGCTGAACTCTCTCAGCTTTTGCTTGTCTGTAAACGTTTTAATTTCTCCATCAAATCTGAATGAGATCCTTGCTGGGTAGAGTAATCTTGGTTGCAGGTTTTTCTCCTTCATCACTTTAATTATGTCCTGCCACTCCCTTCTGGCTTGTAGAGTTTCTGCTGAGAGATCAGCTGTTATCCTGATGGGGATTCCCTTGTGTGTTATTTGTTGTTTTTGCCTTGCTGCTTTTAATATGATTTCTGTGTGTTTAATTTTTGACAGTTTGATTAATATGTGTCTTGGCGTATTTCTCCTTGGATTTATTCCGTATGGGACTCTCTGTGCCTCCTGGACTTGATTAACTATTTCCTTTCCCATATTAGGGAAGTTTTCAACTATAATCTCCTCAAATATTTTCTCAGTCCCTTTCTTTTTCTCTTCTTCTTCTGGAACCCCTATAATTCGAATGTTGGTGCGTTTAATGTTGTCCCAAAGGTCTCTGAGACTGTCCTCTGTTCTTTTCATTCTTTTTTCTTTATTTTGCTCTGCAGCAGTTATTTCCACTATTTTATCTTCCACCTCACTTATCCGTTCTTCTGCCACAGTTATTCTGCTATCGATCCCATCTAGAGTATTTTTTATTTCATGTGTTGTGTTTTTAATCGATGCTTGATTCATCTTTAGTGCTTCTAGGTCCTTGTTAACTGTTTCTTGCATTTTGTCTATTCTATTTCCAAGATTTTGGATCTGGGAAATAGAATCTTGGATAATCTTTACCATCATTATTCTGAATTCTTTTTCAGGTAGACTGCCTATTACCTCTTCATTTGTTAGATCTGGTGGGTTTTTATCTTGCTCCTTCTCCTGCTGTGTGTTTTTCTGTCTTCTCATTTTGCTTATGTTACTGTGTTTGGGGTCTCCTTTTTGCAGGCTACAGGTTCGTAGTTCCCGTTGTTTTTGGTGTCTGTCCCCAGTGGCTAAGGTTGGTTTAGTGGGTTGTGTAGGCTTCCTGGTGGAGGGGACTAGTGCCTGTGTTCTGGTGGATGAGGCTGGATCTTGTCTTTCTGGTGGGCAGGTCCACGTCTGGTGGTGTGTTTTGGGGTGTCTGCAGACTTTTTATGATTTTAGGCCACCTCTCTGCTAATGGGTGGCGTTGTGTTCCTGTCTTGCTAGTTGTTTGGCTTAGGGTGTCCAGCACTGTAGCTTGCTGGTCGTTGAGTGAAGCTGGGTGCTGGTGTTGAGATGGAGATCTCTGGAAGATTCTTGCCGTTTGATATTATGTGGAGCTGGGAGGTCTCTTGTGGACCAGTGTCCTGAAGTTGGCTCTCCCACCTCAGAGGCACAGCACTGACTCCAGGCTCCTCAATTTGGGATGATGTGTTGTCTATTCCTGTATTCCACAGATGCAGGGTACATCAAGTTGATTGTGGAGCTTTAATCCGCTGCTTCTGAGGCTGCTGGGAGAGGTTCCCCTTTCTCTTCTTTGTTCTCACAGCTCCTGGGTCTCAGCTTTGGATTTGGCCCCGCCTCTGCGTGTAGGTCGCCGGAGGGCGTCTCTTCTTCGCTCAGACAGGACAGGGTTAAAGGAGCAGCCTCTTCGGGGACTCTGGCTCACTCAGGCCGGGTGGGAGGGAGGGGCACGGAGTGCGGGGTGAGCCTGCAGCGGCAGAGGTCGGCGTGACGTTGCACCAGCCCGAGGCGCGCCGTGCGTTCTCCCAGGGAAGCCGCCCCTGGATCCCGGGACCCTGGCAGTGGCGGGCTGCACAGGCTCCCGGAAGGGCAGTGTGGGCAGTGACCTGCGCTCGCACACAGGCTTCTTGGCGGCGGCAGCAGCAGCCCCAGCGTCCCACACACGTCACTGGGCTCCACGCTTTCAGTCGCGACTCGCGCCCGTCTGTGGAGCCCCTTTAAGCAGCGCTCTTAACCCCCTCTCCTCGCGCACCAGGAAACCAAGAGGGAAGAAAAAGTCTCTTGCCTCTTCGGCAGCTCCAGAGTTTTCCCGGACTCCCTCCCGGCTAGCTGTGGCACATTAGCCCCCTTCAGGCTGAGTTCTCGCCGCCAGCCCCAGTCCTCTCCCTGCGCTCTGACCGAAGCCCGAGCCTCAGCTTCCAGCGCTGCGCGCCCCGGCGGGCGAGCAGACAAGCCTCTCGGGCTGGTGAGTGCCGCTCGGCACCGATCCTCTGTGTGGGGATCTCTCCGCTTTGCCCTACCCAGGTGTGTGGGGAGTTTCTTGCCTTTTGGGAGGTCTGGGGTCTTCTGCCAGCGTTCAGCAGGTGTTCTGTAGGAGTTGTTCCACGTGTAGCTGTATTTCTGGTGTATCCGTGGGGAGGAAGGTGATCTCCGCGTCTTACTCTTCCGCCATCTTCAGTCCCCTGATTCTTAAATCTGCAGTGATTTTTTTTTTTAGTGCCGCAAGGATATTTTAACACTTTCTATGGACTGAAGACCTTGGCAGATACCTCTTAATCCATTTTTGCTCCCCTGATGTACCAAGGAATATTCAAGATGATATGAGATAAGCTGTAGTTCCTGCCCCCAAGAAGCTTAGCTTAGTCCCCACCATTTCCCCAAAATACATTCTGAGGACACTAATCATATTGCACCCAAATACAAGAGCTCTATGGTCATTATAAACCTGGGAAAGGCTATAAGCCATATTTCTCTCTTGCAGGGGCATAAAAAATAAAGACTGAGTCAATCCAGGCAAGAACAGCTTTTTAATCCAGCTTTCCTAAATTTATCTGGCAAAGCACACTTTTTTCAGGTCAAACTTTAAATTTTTTAAATTGTTTCTCACCCCACTTATTCATAAATAGTCCTTGTGCAATCCTAGCCAATCAAAATGCTCTCTGCTCCCATAAAGCACTTTCCGTCCAGAATTTGTTCTTTGTTTACATGCTGTTTCTTTTTTCCATGGTGGGTTCCACTGTCTGTCTACACATTTAAACTCTCCCCACTCTCTGCTTCCAGATGATGCCCTTCTCTCTTGCTCAAGCCCACCTCCACCTTTCATGTCTCAGCTCCCTTGCTCCTATTTACCTTGTAGATTTGTGAGACATCAAACTGGACACGTAAAAGTTACAGCCATGAGAGAGAATGTATTAATGAAAACATACTCAGAAATAAAAATAACACTTAAAAAAGTATATCATGCAACCCAAGTGTCCATCAAAAGATGAACACGTAAACAAAATGTGGCATATACATACAATGGAATATTATTCAGCCTTAAAAAGGAAGGGCATTCTGACACATACCACAACATGGATGAACCTTGAGCGTATTATGCTAAGTCACAAAAAGACAAAAACGGTGTGATTTCACTTATATGATGTATCAAAAGTAGTAAAACCCATAGAAACAGAAAGTAGAAAGGTGGTTACCAGGGGATGAGGAGAAGGAAAATGGGTACAGAGTTTCAGTTTGTGACAAAGGAAAAGTTCTGAAGATGGATGGTGGTGATTGGTTGCACAAAAATGTGAATGTACTTAATGCCACAGAACTGTACACGTAAAAATGGTAAATTCTATGTTATATATGTATTTACCAAAAGAAAAAGGATTTTAAAAATCTATGTCATAAAATGTGAGAGAATGTGAAAGAAGCCCTGGTAAACTTCAATAATTTTTGATAAGAAACATATCTGCAAGTCTGGACAGACTTTACTAAAAAAATCTCCTGAGATAACAAACTAAACTTTTCCCCTGATAGACACTGATATCAAACCTGGGATAGACTGAGAACACTGAACAATAAGCCAGCGCTGGGTGTCTTCCATTTCCCCTTCCAGGTCTCTCCTCCACCCTTCTGCTCTGCTCTGTGCTCCACAAGGCTGACCCACAAGATCTGCATCAAGGTGCTCTTTTACCTCTGGCTTCAGTTGGGTTCAGCCAATGGGTGGCACCAGGAGGAGATCTGAAGGCAGAGGGATGGTGAGATTGGGTATTTTATTCCCATGTGTCCCTTCCTGCTGGGCTGTGGGTTGGCTATATTGTTCTACTAAAGGCCACAGCCACCATCAGAAAGCCCCCTCAAAACAGCTCTTTCTCTTGGGTTAGGTAAACACCCAGTTTCTTGCCCCTGAGGTCTGGGTGGCTCACCTGCTATCCCTGGGGTACAGTACAATTCTCTGTTATTTTTCCCTAAACCTGTCCATTCCATTCTAAGTGGGACCTCCTCAAATTATCCAATTTGAGTGTGCCTTCTATATTCTGCTGAGCCCTTGACAGATACATGCCCAAAAGGATTTTCTGAATTTATGAGAACTATGCATAAGAAAATAGAGACAGAAAATATAGGAAACTATAGAGTTTCCTAAATCTACCATTCTAAATCTAGGTGAGAGATAAGAGGTAGATATATAAATTTTGAAGGCTTAAAACATGTTTAGAAAAATATTGATGCCTGGGGTCCTGTGCACCCACCCTTCAAAAAAATCCTCACTTTTTTGACAGATTTGGTGCATCGGACCCAGACTCTAAATTGTTTTGAAATTCTGAGCGCCCTATTTTACTACTAGGAAAGTAGGACACAATGTGTGAGAGCTTTGAAAATTTACTATATTCTTTCAAATAGCACTGATGACACCTTGCACATTCTTCCTAATATTGCCCAATTCATAGTATAAGTCTAAATTCTGGACTTTCAGAAGAAAATTTCTGAAGGGGTTTCCTTAACTGAAAGACAGTTTCTCCTTTCTTGTTTGCTCCTACAAAGTGGGTGTGCTGGAGCATCACAGGTACATCTTTGTCAACCTGAGAAGAGATGCAAGAGGGTCCTCTTCGTAGGGACTCTCCAGTACAGGTTCCTTCAAAGGAATATGCTTTCACAAGCATCTGGAAATTTCCTTATGTCTTGAAACTGAACTCTCCATAAAACATTTTGGGGAATGGAAATCCATTTAAAACATTTCAAGTCCAAGCAATGAAAAGTAATATTTAACCTCAAAAGCAATTGCACAGTTCTCTTATTCTTGGCAATATAGGACTAAAAAGAATGAGCTCTTTCCTCTGGGTGAAAGGATAAGAGGTGTCAGAAAATGAAGGCTAAATCTGTTTCCGGAAGGAAATGAGAGAAGCTAGGAAAACATCATTTCCTCCTCTGGTTTATGTCACTAGAGTTCATTTTGGACAGAAGATGAGCAGTCACTGCCAGGTGATTACTGAGAGAACTAGCAACAGATGAAGAGGAAAAGGAGAACCCATCTTGACCATGGTGGCCCCCATGAAGCTGAGCAGCATGGCCTGGGCTAGCTGTCCTCCAACAAGTCTCTTCTTCCAACCCACTCTGCTCTCCTGATGACAGCAGCACTGACTCACATGTACTTTGCTAAACAGGTTACGGAATGTTGGACTGTAAGGAAAAATAAAAAGCCTGTTCTGACTTAGGTGGGATGATCAGAGAAATGAGGGTAGAAAAGGAATCTGCTATTGTAAACTGTCTTACAGTTTATATTATATTTTGCTTACTTCAAACTTGTCTCAAGTTGGAAGGCAACAACCTCAGCGATGGAACAGGACATAGATCAGAGTTTCTGCCAATCATGGGAGGGCCCTTCAGTCCTCTTCAGGATTTAAACGGAACACCTCTCATCTAAAACAACTAAATTTTTTTTTTCCAAAAGACAATTTAAATTAAGAAAGCTTCAGGATTGACTCTTACGGGATAGCTGTTTCAACTAACTAGAAGGATTCCACCCTCCCTCTCTATCCCCCACATTAAGCTGATATTTTTCTCCCTTTTTAGTTATTTTTTAAATTGCTTATATATCACTACATCAATTTTGTCTTTTTTGACAAATTGCACTGGTGGAGGAAGGTCCCAAGACTGATATTTTAGGACTACCAAATTTGAGGACATTTACATTAAAGAAACATTTTTCAAATGGGTCAACCTAAGAGTTCCTTAAGTGCTTGCTCAGGTTCCCATTTCTTAAATCCTGCATGAATCTCAATTATGAAATTTAAGCATCACTGACTCCTAAGTAAATACATTGGACATGTCTGAGCTAAGTAGCTTTATTAAAATTAACAGCTGTGATACGTTTTGTATACAATAAATGCCCAGATAATACAACTGACAGCAGCTGCAGAAGTGCAGATTAACTTGAAACTATAAAGTGAAACTTCAGGGTGAAGCTGCAGTTAACAAAGAACGAAACAAACATGTGATAACAGGCAGTTTTTAGGACAGTTTCCAGGAGATGCCAAGAAAATTTATAAACCCAAGCTATGAGGATTAATAGTACAGAGATCTGCAAGGTAAGCATCTTTTTTCTTTTCCTTATCTCTTACAAGCACAGGCTAGTTTTTTGGCTAAAAAAGATTTAAAAGACAAGGAGTTTCTCTACCCTTCAGGTTTTTTACAGTATAAAATATTCTTGATATTTTGTAGGAAAGAATCAGGAAAGGAATTTAGAAAACTAAAGATTCTGAGAAAGAAAAATAGGGAGGAAAGAAACTGTGCAGCTGGAGTTAAAAATAATTGAGACCATTCTCAGGGTGAATGATTCTAGATCATTCTATGCAGTACCAACTTCCAAGGACCGTGGAAGAGAGGGACCAGCAGCTTTATACAAATAAGTAAAAACTAACACTTCTAGTTATAGAAACTAGAGTCACTATACTTGAAAGGAAAATGTATATATGGATCTCCTGGTAGTTTCTATCCAAGACGAACCAGAGAGTTATGCCAAGACACAGCAAACTTGGTGAATGGTGGATTCCTTAGATGGTATCAATGAGGATTAAATGTCCTAAGTCAGGATGTTCAAACCTAAAATTCAACAATGGAAAGGTTCACTTGATTTAAAAGAGATCTCTCACAGGAAAGGAAGGGAAACGGTATGATGTGTAAAGAAACTAATGTATCTACATAGAATCATGTGAATCTAGGAGTGAAACATTAGGAACTGTAGCTAGGATAAGAAAAAGGGAGAAACAAACAGGTGGGAGATTTATATTACAGGCTGCCATGAGAGATGAAGAACAAAGACGATATTTTAATAATAAGATTACAAAATCGATACAGAAACTAACCAAAAGTAGTGTCTGGTAGTTGATATGAGCTAGAATACTAATTCCCTAACAAATAGCAAGTACATACAAATCACAGTCCAATTAATTAGCTACATTCTAGAGATTTCAGAGTACTTTGCTGGGCTATCTAGGCAGCTAGCATGTCAGATCATCATGATTCCTACCAAGAGGAATGAAGGAAATAGGTGAGGACCTTGCTCTAGTTCTGCATACTATTTTGTTTTGGCTTTTTTTTCTCTAAACCATGAATAGGTGTTGAATTTTATTAAATGCTTTTTCTGCATCTACTGAGATGATCATTTTTCCCCCTCTACTCTGTCGATGTGGCAAATTACATTGATTTTCTTTTTTTATTTTTTTTATTTTTTATTTTTTTTATTTTTTATTTTTTTTTTTATTTTACAAATTTAATCAGTTATACATATACATATGTTCCCATATCCCCTCCCTTTTGCATCTCCCTCCCACCCTCCCTATCCCACCCCTCCAAGCGGTCACAAAGAACCGAGCTGATCTCCCTGTGCTATGCGGCTGCTTCCCACTAGCTATCTACCTTACATTTGGTAGTGTATATATGTCCATGCCGCTCTTTCACTTTGTCACAGCTTACCCTTCCCCCTCCCCATATCCTCAAGTCCATGCTCTAGTAGGTCTGTGTCTTTATTCCTGTCTTACCCCTATGTTCTTGATGACATTTTTTTCTAAATTCCATATATATGTGTCAGCATACAGTATTTGTCTTTCTCTTTCTGACTTACTTCACTCTGTATGACAGACTCTAGGTCCATCCACCTCATTACAAATAGCTCAATTTCATTTCTTTTTATGGCTGAGTAATATTCCATTGTATATATGTGCCACATCTTCTTTATCCATTCATCCGATGATGGACACTTAGGTTGTTTCCATCTCCGGGCTATTGTAAATAGGGCTGCTATGAACATTTTGGTACATGTCTCTTTTTGAATTATGGTTTTCTCAGGGTATATGCCCAGTAGTGGGATTGCTGGGTCATATGGTAGTTCTATTTGTAGTTTTTTAAGGAACCTCCATACTGTTCTCCATAGTGGCTGTACCAATTCACATTCCCACCAGCAGTGCAAGAGTGTTCCCTTTTTTCCACACCCTCTCCAGCATTTATTGTTTGTAGATTTTTTGATGATGGCCATTCTGACTGGTGTGAGATGATACTCATTGTAGTTTTGATTTGCATTTCTCTAAAGAGTAAAGATGTTGAGCATCCTTTCATGTGTTTGTTGGCTGTCTGTATATCTTCTGTGGAGAAATGTCTATTTAGGTCTTCTGCCCATTTTTGGATTGGGTTGTTTGTTTTTTTGCTATTGAGCTGCATGAGCTGCTTATAAATTTTGGAGATTAATCCTTTGTCAGTTGCTTCATTTGCAAATATTTTCTCCCATTCTGAGGGTTGTCTTTTGGTCTTGTTTATGGTTTCCTTTGCTGTGCAAAAGCTTTGAAGTTTCATTAGGTCCCATGTGTTTATTTTTGTCTTTATTTCCATTTCTCTAGGAGGTGGGTCAAAAAGGATCTTGCTGTGATTTATGTCATAGAGTGTTCTGCCTATGTTTTCCTCTAGGAGTTTGATAGTGTCTGGCCTTACATTTAGGTCTTTAATCCATTTTGAGCTAATTTTTGTGTATGGTGTTAGGGAGTGATCTAATCTCATACTTTTACATGTCCCTGTCCAGTTTTCCCAGCACCACTTATTGAAGAGACTGTCCTTTCTCCACTGTACATTCCTGCCTCCTTTATCAAAGATAAGGTAACCATATGTGCGTGGGTTTATCTCTGGGCTTTCTATCCTGTTCCATTGATCTATCTTTCTGTTTTTGTGCCAGTACCATACTGTCTTGATTACTGTAGCTTTGTAGTATAGTCTGAAGTCAGGGAGCCTGATTCCTCCAGCTCCGTTTTTCGTTCTCAAGATTGCTTTGGCTATTCGGGGTCTTTTGTGTTTCCATACAAATTGTGAAATTTTTTGTTCTAGTTCTGTGAAAAATGCCATTGGTAGTTTGATAGGTATTGCATTGAATCTGTAGATTGCTTTGGGTAGTAGAGTCATTTTCACAATGTTGATTCTTCCAATCCAAGAACATGGTACATCTCTCCATCTATTTGTATCATCTTTAATTTCTTTCATCAGTGTCTTATAATTTTCTGCATACAGGTCTTTTGTCTCCTTAGGTAGGTTTATTCCTAGATATTTTATTCTTTTTGTTGCAATGGTAAATGGGAGTGTTTCCTTGATTTCACTTTCAGATTTTTCATCATTAGTATATAGGAATGCCAGAGATTTCTGTGCATTAATTTTGTATCCTGCAACTTTACCAAATTCATTGATTAGCTCTAGTAGTTTTCTGGTAGCATCTTTAGGATTCTCTATGTATAGTATCATGTCATCTGCAAACAGTGACAGCTTTACTTCTTCTTTTCCAATTTGGATTCCTTTTATTTCCTTTTCTTCTCTGATTGCTGTGGCTAAAACTTCCAAAACTAGGTTGAATAAGAGTGGTGAGAGTGGGCAACCTTGTCTTGTTCCTGATCTTAGTGGAAATGGTTTCAGTTTTTCACCATTGAGGACGATGCTGGCTGTGGGTTTGTCATATATGGCCTTTATTATGTTGAGGAAAGTTCCCTCTATGCCTACTTTCTGCAGGGTTTTTATCATAAATGGGTGTTGAATTTTGTCAAAAGCTTTCTCTGCATCTATTGAGATGATCATATGGTTTTTCTCCTTCAACTTGTTAATATGGTGTATCACATTGATTGATTTGCGTATATTGAAGAATCCTTGCATTCCTGGAATAAATCCCACTTGATCATGGTGTATGATCCTTTTAATGTGCTGTTGGATTCTGTTTGCTAGTATTTTGTTGAGGATTTTTGCATCTATGTTCATCAGTGATATTGGCCTGTAGTTTTCTTTCTTTGTGACATCCTTGTCTGGTTTTGGTATCAAGGTGATGATGGCCTCGTAGAATGAGTTTGGGAGTGTTCCTCCCTCTGCTATATTTTGGAAGAGTTTCAGAAGGATAGGTGTTAGCTCTTCTCTAAATGCTTGATAGAATTCGCCTGTGAAGCCATCTGGTCATGGGCTTTTGTTTGTTGGAAGATTTTTTATCACAGTTTCAATTTCAGTGCTTGTGATTGGTCTGTTCATATTTTCTATTTCTTCCTGATTCAGTCTTGGCAGGTTGTGCATTTCTAAGAATTTGTCCATTTCTTCCAGGTTGTCCATTTTATTGGCATAGAGTTGCTTGTAGTAATCTCTCATGATCTTTTGTATTTCTGCAGTGTCAGTTGTTACTTCTCCTTTTTCATTTCTAATTCTATTGATTTGAGTCTTCTCCCTTTTTTTCTTGATGAGTCTGGCTAATGGTTTATCAATTTTGTTTATCTTCTCAAAGAACCAGCTTTTAGTTTTATTGATCTTGGCTATCGTTTCCTTCATTTCTTTTTCATTTATTTCTGATCTGATTTTTATGATTTCTTTCCTTCTGCTAACTTTGGGATGTTTTTGTTCTTCTTTCTCTAATTGCTTTAGGTGCAAGGTTAGGTTGTTTATTCGAGATGTTTCCTGTTTCTTAAGGTGGGATTGTATTGCTATAAACTTCCCTCTTAGAACTGCTTTTGCTGCATCCCATAGGTTTTGGGTCGTCGTGTCTCCATTGTCATTTGTTTCTAGGTATTTTTTAATTTCCTCTTTGATTTCTTCAGTGATCACTTCGTTATTAAGTAGTGTATTGTTTAGCCTCCATGTGTTTGTATTTTTTACAGCTCTTTTCCTGTAATTGATATCTAGTCTCATAGCATTGTGGTCGGAAAAGATACTTGATACAATTTCAATTTTCTTAAATTTACCAAGGCTTGATTTGTGACCCAAGATATGATCTATTCTGGAGAATGTTCCGTGAGCACTTGAGAAAAATGTGTATTCTGTTGTTTTTGGATGGAATGTCCTATAAATATCAATTAAGTCCATCTTGTTTAATGTATCATTTAAAGCTTGTGTTTCCTTATTTATTTTCATTTTGGATGATCTGTCCATTGGTGAAAGTGGGGTGTTAAAGTCCCCTACTATGAGTGTGTTACTGTCGATTTCTCCTTTTATGGCTGTTAATATTTCCCTTATGTATTGAGGTGCTCCTATGTTTGGTGCATAAATATTTACAATTGTTATATCTTCTTCTTGGATTGATCCCTTGATCATTATGTAGTGTCCTTCTTTGTCTCTTCTAGTAGTCTTTATTTTAAAGTCTATTTTGTCTGATATGAGAATTGCTACTCCAGCTTTCTTTTGGTTTCCATTTGCATGGAATATCTTTTTCCATCCCCTTACTTTCAGTCTGTATGTGTCTCTAGGTCTGAAGTGGGTCTCTTGTAGACAGCATATATATGGGTCTTGTTTTTGTATCCATTCAGCCAGTCTGTGTCTTTTGGTGGGAGCATTTAGTCCATTTACATTTAAGGTAATTATTGATATGTATGTTCCTATTCCCATTTTCTTAATTGTTTTGGGTTCGTTATTGTAGTTCTTTTCCTTCTGTTGTGTTTCTTGCCTAGAGAAGTTCCTTTAGCATTTGTTGTAAAGCTGGTTTGGTGGTGCTGAACTCTCTCAGCTTTTGCTTGTCTGTAAAGGTTTTAATTTCTCCATCAAATCTGAATGAGATCCTTGCTGGGTAGAGTAATCTTGGTTGCAGGTTTTTCTCCTTCATCACTTTAAGTATGTCCTGCCACTCCCTTCTGGCTTGTAGAGTTTCTGCTGAGAGATCAGCTGTTATCCTGATGGGGATTCCCTTGTGTGTTATTTGTTGTTTTTGCCTTGCTGCTTTTAATATGATTTCTTTGTGTTTAATTTTTGACAGTTTGATTAATATGTGTCTTGGTGTATTTCTCCTTGGATTTATTCTGTATGGGACTCTCTGTGCCTCCTGGACTTGATTAACTATTTCCTTTCCCATATTAGGGAAGTTTTCAACTATAATCTCTTCAAATATTTTCTCAGTCCCTTTCTTTTTCTCTTCTTCTTCTGGAACCCCTATAATTCGAATGTTGGTGCGTTTAATGTTGTCCCAGAGGTCTCTGAGACTGTCCTCTGTTCTTTTCATTCTTTTTTCTTTATTTTGCTGTGCAGCAGTTATTTCCACTATTTTATCTTCCACCTCACTTATCCGTTCTTCTGCCTCAGTTATTCTGCTATTGATCCCATCTAGAGTATTTTTTATTTCATTTATTGTGTTTTTAATTGATGCTTGATTCGTCTTTAGTTCTTCTAGTTCCTTGTTAACTGTTTCTTGCATTTTGTCTATTCTATTTCCAAGATTTTGGATCATCTTTACCATCATTATTCTGAATTCTTTTTCAGATAGACTGCCTATTACCTCTTCATTTGTTAGGTCTGGTGGGTTTTTATCTTGCTCCTTCTCCTGCTGTGTGTTTTTCTGTCTTCTCATTTTGCTTATGTTACTGTGTTTGGGGTCTCCTCTTTGCAGGCTGCAGGTTCGTAGTTCCCGTTGTTTTTGGTGTCTGTCCCCAGTGGCTAAGGTTGGTTTAGTGGGTTGTGTAGGCTTCTTGGTGGAGGGGACTACTGCCTGTGTTCTGGTGGATGAGGCTGGATCTTGTCTTTCTGGTGGGCAGGTCCACGTCTGGTGGTGTGTTTTGGGGTGTTTGCGGACTTTTTATGATTTGAGGCAGCCTCTCTGCTAATGGGTGGTTTTGTGTTCCTGTCTTGCTAGTTGTTTGGCATAGGGTGTCCAGCACTGTAGCTTGCTGGTCGTTGAGTGAAGCTGGGTGCTGGTGTTGAGATGGAGATCTCTGGAAGATTTTCGCTGTTTGATATTATGTGGAGCTGGGAGGTCTCTTGTGGACCAGTGTCCTGAAGTTGGCTCTCCCACCTCAGAGGCACAGCACTGACTCCTGGCTCCTCAATTTGGGATGATTTGTTGTCTATTCATGTATTCCACAGATGCAGGGTACATCAAGTTGATTGTGGAGCTTTAATCCGCTGCTTCTGAGGCTGCTGGGAGAGGTTTCCCTTTCTCTTCTTTGTTCTCACAGCTCCTGGGTCTCAGCTTTGGATTTGGCCCCGCCTCTGCGTGTAGGTCGCCGGAGGGCGTCTCTTCTTCGCTCAGACAGGACAGGGTTAAAGGAGCAGCCTCTTCGGGGACTCTGGCTCACTCAGGCCGGGCGGGAGGGAGGGGCACGGAGTGCGGGGCGAGCCCGCAGCGGCAGAGGTCGGCGTGACGTTGCACCAGCCCGAGGCGCGCCGTGCGTTCTCCCAGGGAAGCCGCCCCTGGATCCCGGGACCCCGGCAGTGGCACGCTGCACAGGCTCCCGGAAGGGCGGCGTGGACAGCGTCCCGCGCTCGCACACAGGCTTCCTGGCTGCGGCAGCAGCAGCCCCAGCGTCCCACGCCCGTCTCTGGGCTCCGCGCCTTCAGCCGCGACTCGCGCCCGTCTCTGGAGCTCCTCCACGCGGCGCTCTTAATCCCCTCTCCTCGCGCACCAGGAAACCAAGAGGGAAGAAAAAGTCTCCTGCCTCTTCGGCAGCTCCAGAGTTTTCCCGGACTCCCTCCCGGCTAGCTGTGGCACATTAGCCCCCTTCAGGCTGAGTTCTCGCCGCCAGTCCCAGTCCTCTCCCTGCGCTCTGACCGAAGCCCGAGCCTCAGCTCCAGCGCCGCCCGCCCTGGCGGGGGAGCAGACAAGCCTCTCGGGCTGGTGAGTGCCGCTCGGCACCGCTCCTCTGTGCGGGAATCTCTCTGCTTTGCCCTACCCAGGTATGTGGGGAGTTTCTTGCCTTTTGGGAGGTCCGGGGTCCTCTGCCAGCGTTCAGTAGGTGTTCTGTAGGAGTTGTTGCACGTGTAGCTGTATTTCTGGTGTATCTGTGGGGAGGAAGGTGATCTCCGCGTCTTACTCTTCCGCCATCTTACCCGGAAGTCCTACATTGATTTTCAAATACTAAGTCAACCTGCCATTTCTGGAATAAACCCTACTTGCTCGTGGTGTATTATTACTCTTTATATATACTGCAAATTTACTTTGTTGAAGATTTTACACCTATGTTTCCCAAAGGATATTAGACTGTAATATTCTTTCAAGTGTCCTTGTCAGATTTGCCAATAAGGGTTAGGCTAGCCACATAAAGAAATGGAAAATGTTCCTTCATCTTCTAATTTCTGAAAAACTCTGTGTAAGATTGGTATTATTTCATCCTTAAATATTTAATAGAATTCATTACAGTAATAATCTGGGCCTGGAGAACTTCAAGGAAAGATTTTTCATTAAAAATTCAATAGCTTTGTCACATATGGGGCTGCCCAAATTTTTCATTTCTTCTTGTACTGATTTTGTTAAGTTGTATTTTTCCAAGAAATTTGTCCATTTAATCCAAGCTGTCAAATTTGCTGCATGAAGTTGTTCAAAATATTCCTATATTAAGACTTTAATATCTGTATGATCTATAATGATATTGGAAATTGTATTTTCTCTTTTTTTCTTAGTCGTGCTAGGGGTGTATCAATTTTGTTCATCTTTTCAAAGAACCAACTTTTGACTCTGCTAAATGTCTCTATTGTTTGTTTGTTTTCTATTTCATTGATTTCTTCCTCTATTATTGTATCTTTGTTATTTCCCTCTTTCAACTTTAGGTTTAATCTGTTCTTCTCATTCCTGTGAAAACTTAGATTTTTAACCCTTCTTCTTTTCTAATATGAGCATCAAAAGCTATAAATTTCCCTTTAAACACTGCTTTAGCTACACAGATTCTGATACAGTGCTTTCACTTTCATTCAGCTAAAAATTTCCTAATTTCCCATTTGATTTCTTCTTTTAACTATGGGTTATTTAGAAGGGTGACATTTACTTTCCAAATATTTCAAATATCCAGAGATTTTTCTGTTATTAATTTCCAGTTTAGTTCTGCTGTGGTCAGAAAACATGCTCTATATTATTTTAAATTTATTGAGATACTTTATGGCCTGGCATATGGTCTATCTTAGTGAGCGCTCTATGTGCACTTGAAAAGAATGCAGTTGTTGGGAATGGTGTTCTATAACATCAGTTAGGTTGAGAAGATTGATGATGTTATTCCATCTCATATATACCCTTGCTGATGTTTTATCTACTTACTCTATTAATATTGAGAAAAGAATGTTAAATCCCCAACTCTTATTGGGATTTTTCTCTTTAATTCTGTCAATTTTGCTTCATGTATTTTGAAGATCTGTTACTAGGTAAATGCACATTTTGAGTTTTTCTATCATCTTGATAAACTGACCTTGTTATCGTAACAAAATGTCCCTCTTTATCTCCTTACCTTAAAGTCTACTTTCTCTGACATAAATATAGCCATGCCAGCTTTTCATGCTTACTGTTTACTTGGTATACCTTTTTCTTTTTATTTATTTTATTATTATTATTTTTTACTTTCAACATGCCTATGCCTTTATATTTAAGGTACATCTCTCTTTCCTCCCAGCTTTATGGAGACATAATTGACATATAATATTGTGCAAGTTTAACATGTACAATGTGATGATTTGATACACATATATTGTAAAATGATTACCACAATAAGGTTAGTTAACACATCACGCACCTCAAATAATTACAATTTCTTTTCTTGTGGTGAGAATATTTAAAATCTACTCTCTTAGCAATTTTCAAGTATATAATACAGTATTGTTAATTACAGTTACCATGCTGTATATTAGATCCCCAGAACTTATTCATTTTATAAGTGGAGGTTTGTTCTCTTTGACCAACATTTCCCCATTTCCCCCACCCCCCAGCCCCAGAAACTACCACTCTACTCTCTTTTTCTATGCATTTGGCTTTTTTTTAGATTCCACATACAAATGAGATCACATAGTTATTTGTCTTTCTCTGAATTTCTAAAGTGCATCTCTTTTAGACAGTTGTTGTCTGATCATTTATACTTTTAAAATATTTGGACCATTTACATTTAATGTAATTACTGATCTTGCATTTGTTTCTATTTGTCCTATTTTTTTATTCCTTCTTTACTGCCTTCTTTGGGTTAATCAAATATTTTTTAGTATTTCATTTTAGTTCCTCTAGTGGCTTTTATTTATACCACTGGATTTTTCAAGTGGTTGTTTTAGGGATTGCAATATGCATCCTTAACTTATCACAGTCTATTTACATTTAATATTATACCATTGTACATACAATGTATGAAATACCTAACTGTATAATTCCATTTACCACACCATCCTGTCCGTTGTGTTATTGTTGCCATATATATTATTTCTACATATTTGTGGTAGCTTTAAAGTAGATCCAAAAATTTTTTGATACTACTCCCTATCTTCTCTCCTCCTGAGTGTGGGCCATACTAGTGACTCATTTCTAACCTACAGAATGAGGTGGTAGTGACAGTGTGCGATATCCAAGACTAGGTTGTGAGGACACTCAGGAAGTCTTATGGAGAAGCCCACATGGTAAAAAACTGAGGCCTCCTGCTAACAAGTATGTTAGCAAGCATCTTGGAAGGATATTCTAGGGTCCCAGACAAGCCTTCAGATGAATGCAGCCCCCACCAACATCTTGATGGCAACTTGTGACACACTCTGAGCCAGAACCACCCAGCTAAGCCACTCCTGAATTCCCAACCCATGGAAACTAAGATAATAAATATTTAGTGTTTTAAGCCATTAATTTTGGAGAAAATTTGTTATACAGTAATAGATAATTAATGCAATATATTATAAATCCCATAATACAATGCCATTTTTGTTATAAACAATCAGTTGTCCTTTAAATAAATTAAGAAAAGAAAAAAAGTCTTTCAATTTTGCCTGTACAATTACCATTTCTAGTGCTCTTCATTCCTTTCTATAGATCTGAGTTTCCTCCCGGTATCATTTCCTCTCAGCCTAAAGAACATCCTTCAGCATTTCTTGCAGTATAAGTCTGCTGACAACAAATCTGCTCAAATTTGAAAATATTTTAATTTTACTCTCATTTCTCAAGGATATTTTGCTTAGTATAGTATTTAGAATTGATGGTTTTATTCTTCTTCTTTCAAACTTTAGAGATGTTGTCCTATTGTCTTCTATTTCAAATGAGAAGTCAGCTGTCATTCTTTGTTGTATGTAATATCTTTTTTCTCTGGCTACTTTTTTTTTTTTTTTTTAAAGAAGATGTTGGGGGTAGGAGTTTATTAATTAATTTATTTATTTTGGCTGTGTTGGGTCTTCGTTTCTGTGCGAGGGCTTTCTCTAGTTGTGGCAAGCGGGGGCCACTCTTCATCGTGGGGCACAGGCCTCTCACTATCGTGGCCTCTCGTTGCGGAGCACAGGCTACAGACGCGCAGGCTCAGTAGTTGTGGCTCACGGGCCTAGCCGCTCCACGGCATGTGGGATCCTCCCAGACCAGGGCGCGAACCCGTGTCCCCTGCATTGGCAGGCAGACTCTCAACCACTGCGCCACCAGGGAAGCCCCTCTCTGGCTACTTTTAAGAATTTTCTTTTTATCTTTGGTTTTCAGCGGCTGACTAAAGTGTTTAGGTGTAGTTTTCTTCATATTTACCCTATTTGAGGTTCACTAAGATTTTTGGATCTACGGGTTGATGTTTTTGACTAAATTTGGGAAAATTTTGGTCATTATTTCTTCAAATATTTCTTCCTCATCTTTCCTCCTCTCTTCAGGTGATTCCAATTAGACATGTTAAATTACTTGACACTGTCTCACTGTCACTACAGCTCTGTTCTCCCCGTCCCCAATCTTTCTTCTTTTCAGTTTGTATAACTTCTATTTATCTGTCTTATAGTTCATTGGCCCCTTTCTTCTGCAGTATCCTTCCTGCTCTCTTAAGTCCATCCAGTTAATCTTTATTTCAGCTGCTGTACTTTTCAATTCGAGAATTGCCATTTGGCTCTTTTTAATAGTTCCATTTCTCTGGTGATGGTCCCTATCTATTCATTCATTATGGCCATCTCTTCTTTTAAATATCTGAACATATTTACATTAACTGTTTTAAATTCCTCATGAGCTAAAGCCATCATCTCAGTCATCACACAATGAGTTACATTTTTTCCTCTACAGTATGTGTCACATTTTTGCTTGTCACATTTTCACTTCTTTGTATTCTAGTCATTTTTAGTGTATGATATACATTGTATATGATACATTATAGATGGTGTGGATTATACTGTCTTCCTTTAATGTGTTGAATTTTGTTTTGACATTCACTTAAACTACAGGAAGATCCTCTTGATCCTGTTAGGCTTGGTTTTATATCATGTAGGTCGGGTTTTGTCCTGAGTCTTAAGGTACAGCATTTATTGTAGGTATTGTTCTTACTCCTAAAGTTGTCCTAGCTGGGGTCTCAAAGGAATGCCTGTAGTGCTCATCAAGATCTCTCTATTCTGGCCGGACTAGAAATCCAATATTTCTGAACACTGTGCACCCTCAGGTATCTCTGCTCAGCTCTCAGCCCCACAGAAGCCACTCTGACTCAGGCCTCACAGAGGCTTGCCCTGTGCATGCCCGGCCCAGCCCTTGGCCAAAGACCTGAGATAAATCCCCAAGAAGATTCCTGCCCCATATCCATTTGCTGCTGTCTCTCCTCCTTTACTCTGACCTACAAATCTCAGCCCTCTCAGACCCATGAAAACGAAAGCAGATGGCTGCTGTAATAAGCCACTGAGATTTTGAAGTTATCTGTTGCACAGCCAAAAAAAAAAAAAAAAAAAAAACGGACACAGTGTGATATTAGCTGTTTTGACTGCATCAGCTGAGCACTTCATTTTTCCATCAAACATGCATAACTCTTATTATCTGGGTAAACTATTATCTTCTAAGACCCAACTCATGATACCTACTCTATAAAGCCTACAGAATTAGTCCCTATCTCCTACATGCTCTACAGGGCAGTGATTCTTTTCATCTATTTTATGCACCGATGTATATCAAGCACCTAGAGCACTGCTTGGTATGTAGCAGGCCCTCCATAGATAGTTGCAGAATTAATGATTTAACACACTGAACTACTTTAAGTTATATATCAAAATATATATTCATATTCCCAATGATCATGCTCCTCTTTCACACAGAGCTGTACAGGATCTCAAAGGACTCATTTCCACATTAGGAAGGTGCGCCAAAGTGAATCCGTGTCCCCTGCATTGGCAGGTGGATTCTTAACCACTGTGCCACCAGGGAAGTCCTTCATATCATTTTTTAAAAAACAGGTTTATTGAGTTATAATTGACATGCTATATAATTAATCCATTCAAAGTGTACAATCTAATAGGTTTTAGTAAAGTCCCAGAGTTGTGCAACCTGCACCACTATCAATTCTAAAACATTTTCATCATTTCAAAAATAAACTCAATACCCATTAGCAGTCACTTCCCATTTCCCTCCAAAAAATCTCCCCATCCATCCCATCCCTAGACAACCAGTAATCTTCTGTCTCTATAGACAGAAAGATTTGCCTATTCCATATAAATGGAATCATACAATATGTGGTCTTTTGTGGCAGGCTTTTTCACTTAGTATGGTATTTTCAAGGTCTTCATATAATTTTCAAATACAAAGCTTAAAACACATAGAATAATTAAGAGCACAGATTACAAAGCCAGACTATCTGGATTTATCTCCTATCTCCACCCCATATTAAAGTTATATGGGCTTCCCTGGTAGCGCAGTTATTAAGAATCTACCTGCCAATGCAGCGGATATGGGTTCAAGCCCTGGTCCGGGAAGATCCCACATGCCACGGAACAACTAAGCCTGTATGCCACAACTACTGAGCCTGCGCTCTACAGCCCACAAGCCACAACTACTGAGCCCATGTGCCACAACTACTGAAGCCGGCATGCCTAGAGCCCGTGCTCCACAACAAGAGAAGCCATCACAGTGAAAAGCCCGCACACCGCAATGAAGAGTAGCCCCCGCTCACCTCAACTAGAGAAAGCCCATGCGCAGCACCGAAGACCCAATGCAGCCAAAAAAAACAAGGAATAAATAAAATAAATTATTTTTTTAAAAATTACGTGATTTCACTTCCCTGGTGGCGCAGTGGTTAAGAATCCGCCAGCCAATGCAGGGGATACGGGTTCGAGCCCTGGTCCAGGAAGATCCCACATGCCGCGGAGCAACTAAGCCTGTGCGCCACGACTACTGAGCCTGCTCTCTAGAGCCTGCAAGCCACAACTACTGAGCCCGCGCACCTAGAGCCCATGCTCCTCAACAAGAGAAGCCACCGCAATGAGAAGCCCACGCGCAGCAATGAAGACCCAGCACAGCCAAAAATAAAATAAATAAATTTTTAAAAATTACGTGATTTGAGGCAAGTTACTTAACTTCTCTGTGCCTTAATTTCCTCACCTATAAAATGGGTTTAGTAATAGAACCTGCCCCACAGGATCACAGTGAAATTTAAATTTGTTAGTATACATAAAGCACTTAGAATAGTACCTTACATATAGTAAGCACTACACAGGGGTTAACTGTTATTCTTATTACTGTTGTTATCATCATCATCTGCATTAAAGAGAAGGAGATTATGGATAGATAGTCTCAAAATCTTTTTCATAGCTTTGGGATGTGTTTTGGTATTTAATAAGTTTTAAAATGAGTGTCTCAGGAGAAATAAGAGGGGAATGACTGCTAATGAATACAAGGTTCTTTTTCAGGGTGATGAAAATGTTCTGGAACTAGATAGTGGTGATGATTGCACACCTTTGTAATGTACCCAAAAAACCCCACTCAATCGCATACTTTAAAAGGGTGAATTTCACGGTTTGCGAATTATATCTCAATTTTAAAAACTGAGTGGCTCTCTTGTTTCAGAAACTGCTGCACTTCAAGTAAAAATTAGTGAACGCATACATGGATATCCTGCCTTGAAAAAAGCTAGAAATTTAAATAGCCTCCCTATTTCTGCCCCACCCCATCCCCAAGTTTTTCCTGTACTTATGTTTTAAAAATGTGTCCTCGCTATTAGCTGCAAATGGAGGGTAGGTAATACAGTGTTTGATTATGTGGACTTTCACTGGGCATGGCTACATAAAGGAGTAAATTTATGATGAGAAATCATTTTTGTTACTGAATTGTATTAAGTAATCACTACATTCACAACAGTTAAGAGCTCAGACTTAAGTCCGAGAGAATTAGGTTCAGTTTTTGGCTCTGCCGGTTGTCAAGCTATGTGACCTTGGGCAAGTCACTTAAACCACTCTGAACTTTTGTTTCCTCATATGTAAACTGAAGATAACAATAGTAATTTATTTCATGGTGTGTTATGAGGATTAAGTTCTATCATGTGGGTAAAACATTTAATACACTTCCTGGTAAACAGTAAGCACTCAGGTATTTTGTAAATGTCACCTATGAGGATGGTGATGATGATGAGGATGAAGGGGGAGGAGAAGGAGAACTGTCATCGTCCGGCAAATCGTCCGGCAGACTGATTGTAACAATACTACAGATGAGGCAGCAACTTCTGGGTGGGGCTAAGTGCTCAAAACGGTTACTATCTTTTTGAGAGGAAGGGGGAGTAATGTGACTCTTTGTTGTTACTGGTCACAAGGACATAGCAATTGACATCCCCTTCTACCCTAAGCTCTAAATGAACTGTGTATCCCCACAAGGATTTGGCAGCAGTTTCACTTACAAGATCCTTGCCTATGGGTCTAAGAAAACCTTTGCCAAATGCCTTCCAGGGATAGAAGAGGAATATGAAATTAATTTATTTACTCTTCTAAAAAATCCCTCTACTTCTAGGAAAAACATTAACACTATTGTTCAGTCCTTCAAACTCATCTACCTTTGAAAAACTGTTCTTTGGCTTGACATTTACAATTTAAGATTGCCACTGCCCTACTTTAGACTCTCACCATCTTTTCTTTGGGACCATGGCAATAGCTTCCTAATTGGTTACCTACCAGTCTTATCTCCCTCTGTTCTATTTTCCACACTGCAACTAGGATTACTGTTTTTAAATACAAAATCTCATAATTCTCTACTGCTTGAAGTTCACAAGAGCTTCCCATCCATCACTGGTAGGAAGTATCTAAAACTCCTGTGCAGATTGCACAAAGCTCTTCATGATCTGGTCCCCATGCATAAGTTTGGCCTCATTTCTGGACATTCTCCACCCACCATACACCCTAAACTCTAGCCTCATCAAAATACTGGCAGTTCTCGGCAAGGCAGTACAGCTTTGTAACACATATTATTAGAACACAATACATCTACAGACTGCTTTTCAAACATATTATCTCATGTGTGTGCTGTTGCTTCCTGTGATCAGGGTGCTTACTTTTGTTAACTGATCACTGCAAGGAAGAGCAATCAATAACTAGCAAATCACTGACACTTTTGCCAGTGTCAGACTGACACTTTTATTGTGAATAATAATTATATTTTACTTTTTAAGTATTTGGAGTAACCAGAAGAGAATGTTGACCAAGGCTGATTCCCACCTATGGAATATAAGAATAAAGTTTGAGGGACTTCCCGGGTGGTCCAGTGGCTAAAGCTCCACGCTCTCAATGCAGGGGGCCCAGGTTTGATCCCTAGTCAGGGAACTAGATCCCACATGCCATAACTAAGAGTTCGCATGTCACAACTAAAGATCCTGCATGCGGCAGTGAAGATCCCGCGTGCCCCAACTAAGACCCAGTGCAGCCAAACAAATAAATATTAAAAAAAAAAAGAATAAAGTTTGAACATACTGGTAAAATTCAACACAAAGATTTCCAGTAATTTACTGTTATTAATGCCTTTAATTAAAGCAAACCTCTTACTTAAGATAACCAGTTAATCTCAAAATAAAAGTATAAGCAGGGCTGTAACAAATGTATTAAATGTCCTTCTCGTTCTATGTTAGATTTTTAGCCTTGGTTTATTAACTGTTCGGCTTTAAAACTAGATGAAAATACTGACATTGAGATACTTTATTCTTACAATCGTCAAGTCACTAAATAAAGCCAAACATAGTGTCACACTTCAACAACTTTCATTCTTTTTACTTTAATGTTGACTGATTACCCTGCAGAATTACCACAGTTGACTAGCAGGTCAAGCAGCAAGACAACAAGAGAAACAAAACAAAACTGGACTTCTTCATGTCTACAGTGGTCCAGATATTATAATTACTGAACAACATCTAGACAGTGGCAGCAAAAAGACAGGTAATGAACACTATAGGTTTGAAGACCATACGTGTTAGTATTATGCTCCAGTCTGGCTAGATGCTCAAGAATACAATACAGGACCCCCAACAGGAACTAACAAAGGTCTGGTTTTAATGTAAACTCACTCTCCTCTTACCTGATCCTCCAGGGATTCTGTTTCCTGATAAGCAGATCTAAACTGTAATACGATAATATCCCAAGGAGGTTCTGGCGCTGAGCCCCAGAAATCCTTAAAGCAACAGACACTGTCTAAAAGAAGAAAACCAGACCACTCACTCGCTTCTCTAATCTCTTCTCTGACTCTAGGGAACACGAAAATGTCTTGCCAAAGAGAAGTTATAAAATTCCTTCTGAGGCAAAATGTTTTTAAATAGAGATGGTCTGCTGTTGATTATGTCATTCCCTGTCACCTGGAACATTTTGGAAGACTCCTTGGAAATGACCTCTGGGTCAGACCAAGCTATATGTGGGCTGGTGAATCCTTTCTATTTATGGAGGCTGAATAACTTGGAACCTCCTAGAGTGACTGACAAAAATGTAAATTAACTCACAAGAGGACAATAAGGTTGCATCACAAACCATTTTTAAAAATCCAGAATGTGGGAAACTATATGACAAAATTCTTTAACAAAATAAACTATAATGAAAAATTAAAATGAAGGGCTTCCCTGGTGGCGCAGTGGTTGAGAGTCCGCCTGCTGATGCAGAGAACGCGGGTTCGTGCCCCGGTCCGGGAAGATCCCACATGCCGCGGAGCAGCTGGGCCCGTGAGCCATGGCCGCTGAGCCTGCGCGTCCGGAGCCTGTGCTCCGCAACGGGAGAGGCCACAACAGTGAGAGGCCCGCGTACCGCAAAAAAAAAAAAATTAAAATGAAGGGCTTCCCTGGTGGCAAAGCGGTTAAGAATCCACCTGCCAATGCAGGGGACACGGGTTCAAGCCCTGGTCCAGGAAGATCCCACATGCAGTGAATCAACTAAGCCCGTGCGCCACAACTACTGAGCCTGTGCTCTAGAGCCCGTGAGCCACAACTACTGAAGCCCTTGCGCCTAGAGCCCAAGCTCCGCAACAAGAGAAGCCACCGCAACGAGAAGCCCGCACACCACAATGAAGAGCAGCCCTGGCTCGCCGCAACTAGAAAAAGCCCACGCACAGCAACGAAGACCCAACACAGCCAAAAATAAATTAATTAATTAATTTTTAAAAATTCAAATGGAAATGGAAGGAAAGGAACTTATCAATTAAAAGCTACTTAAGAAACATATTAGCTGAATGCAATGGGTGCCATTTCTTGGATCCTGATTCAAACAAATCAATTGTTTAAGAAATTGAGACAAATGGCAGAAATTTTGAACACTGACTAGTTTCTTGATCGTATTAAGGAATTACTGCTGCTTTTTTTTTAGGTGACAGTAATGGTACTGTTGTCATATATAAATAAAAGGGAATCCTTTTTGTTTTCTAAGTCGCTAGAACCAGAGGATCTACAAAACAGCAAAGGGAGGTGGAACATAGGAACCAACTCAGCTTTCTACATCTTTTTTTTTTCTTTTAGTTTATTTTTGGCTGCACTGGGTCTCCATTGAGGTGCGCGGGCTTCTCACTGCAGTGGCTTCTCTTGTTGCGGTGTGCGGGCTTTCAGTAGTTGTGGCATACGAGCTCAGTAGTTGTGGCTCGCAGGCTCAGTAGTTGTGGCCCACGGGCTTAGTTGCTCCGTGGCATGTGGGATCTTCCCGGACCAGGGCTCGAACCCGTGTCCCCTGCATTGGCAGGCGGATTCTTAACCACTGCGCCACCACAGAAACCCAGCTTTCTACATCTTAAATTGGGTTTTGGATACATGGACATTTATTGTATTGTTCTTTATTCATTTTTGCAAATCTTCAATACGTTATTAGGAAAAGGTCAAAAAGCCAAAGAATGCTACCTAGATTTGTAGTTTCAGAGCCTTTCCCTTTTTGAGGTGCCACCCGTTTCTGACTGTAGAGTCAACAACACAGGATCTGGGGAGGAGCTCCCTGAGCAGTCCCAGCTGCAGACAAAATCCTCCCAGCCCCTTCACATCTCACAGAGCACTGGTGAGTAGTACGACGAACATGAAAAAAGCACAACTGTCAATAACCATGTGACCATATAAGTCACTCCTGTTCTTCAGTCACCTGCTTACCTGAGGCCTGCTATAGCACACTGGTTAAGAGGGTGGGCTTTGGAGAAAAATAGATGTGAGTTTGATTTCCTGTTCTATCACTTAACAGCAATATAAACTTTAGGGCAAGTTTCTTAACCAATTTGTACCTTAGTTTCTCCATATGCAAAATGAGGATTACAACAGCACCTTCCTTATAAAATTGTTCTGAAGATTAAATAGGAATGCATTTAGTACTATGACTGGCTAAAATATTAGCTGCTGTTATTATATTATTGTTGTTGTTTTATATTCCTTTCCCTTCATTTGAATTCAGACTGCTAGTGAAACCAAAGACATATCCATAATTATAATTAATAATATACTTATTGCTATCATCATTGTTGTAGGAAATAAAAAGAGACATCTGATTAGAGTAGAAAATAGGGACATGGAAGTAAATTAGAATATATTTGGACAGTCTGGATCAGATTCGGGGGCCAGGTAACAAGTGTCAAGCAGTAGAATAAGAGTAAGCAAAATAATAGTAAAGTAGTATTTCAGGGCCATGACTCAGACAATGGTCTGTACAAGATAGACTGTGTCTATGGCACTGGGCTCCAGGACAGCATTTTGGTGTATTTGTGGCAACCCAGTTTTGTTTTGTTTTTTTAGCACCCTACAGAGTGCTATTTCATATGATTGAGACTTGCTTTATAATAAAGTGACCAGGTATATGCAGCATGGCTATTCATCATGACAATCCTGAACCAGATCCAGAAATGAGACAGAAATGCCAAAGGTTTCTGCATGGCTGGGGGTGGGAGGAAAGAATAAACTAGAAAGCGGGAGGACACGGGGTGTGAGGCTAGGAGCTCAGCACAACTCGGCACATTCACTGCAACTTTTTCTGCTGATGGGACAGATCGTTTATCGTAAGAGAATCAATCACCTCATGAAAACAATGCAGAGTGTGTGCTGGGCCCAGAACCCATGGCTAGAACGTCAGCAGTGACTATTCTCTCTGGGGCCCTACTCCCACCATGTGCTTGTCAGCAACACAGACATTCACACTCCACTTTCAGAAACCACAGACCCCACAGGAGCGGCTAAAACAGATGTAGAGAGATTAGCTCTGTGGCTGGGTTGACAGTTACACTTACAAGGTCAAGGAAGAAATGTGGACTCTACTAGTTTATTGAACCCATGCATTTAAAGGAGGCTAAGAGAACTTTCTTCCCTTACCCCTCCCTTAAGATTTCTCCTCTCTGTATCACAGAGCTGCCTCCTTACAGACTGACTCATTTTGTGGGTTCCATCTGTTGAGGGCATGCTATGTACCAGGCAAGGCTAAAAGGTGCTTGGGATTTATCAGCGAATGAAACAAAGGTTCCTGCCCTTGAAGAACTTCCTCCTTGAGGGATGGGGAAGGCAGACAACAGCATTTTAGGAAGTGACAGATGTTTTGGCAAAATGAAAAAGCAGGGTGAAGGGATGAGGAGTGAGGAGGAGAGGGCAGTTGGATATTGAATCTACCAGCTGATAAGAATGTTAACTTAAAAATTCTGTCACTTCCTGCAATTTATTAAGACTCTCCCTCACCAGTCATCACACTAGCAGAAGGTGATTAGGGAAACAAGACAACAGCGTTGGGTTTATTTCAGGGTCAAAAGAAAATAAATTACAACTATTTTCTTCATACTTTTTATTTTCTGAAAGATGAATGCAAATGTGGCCTAAAGAAGGAAGGTGCTAACTGAACTGAAGCAAAGTGACATCAAATAGACTTCTCCCCTTCCTCTCCTCCAAGCTAGTCTTCGGTCTGGTGGCACGTGGCCTATGACTTCTCCATACTCTGAGGCCGGACTGCCTGTGCACTCCCACACAGCCTGTTCGAAATGTCCAAGTCATCAGCAAACTGTAACCCCAGCCCTATAAGCTAATCATATCTTTCTTATTGCTTTTTTTTGGAAGATCAATCAAAGCAAGACAAACAAGAGTTGATGGCCTAAGGCTGAAAAAGGAGGGGTGCTAAAAAATTATATAGCCCAATGTTAGGTGCATTCTCCTCCTCCACAAAGTAGCCCCCTCTATTCCCACCCCCCAAAAAAAGATCAGAGGGCCTCCCTGGTGGCGCAAGTGGTTGAGAGTCCGCCTGCCGATGCAGGGGATACGGGTTCGTGCCCCGGTCTGGGAGGATCCCATATGCCGCGGAGCGGCTGGGCCCGTGAGCCATGGCCGCTGAGCCTGCGCGTCCGGAGCCTGCGCGTCCGGAGCCTGTGCTCCGCAACGGGGGAGGCCACAACAGTGAGAGGCCCGCATACCACAAAAAAAAAAAAAAAAAAAAAAAAAAAAGATCAGAGAGAGAGAAATAAACATTTTAACAGGGGTTGATGCTAAAAGGCAAGATTAAAGATTTGCATTTCTATTTGCAAATTTTCTACAATTAAGAGGTATAATTTTTATAATAAGGGGAAAATAGTTAAAAAAAAAAACCCAATCATGAACCAAAAGAGATAGCCCTGAGACTCTACTGCACAACACCCTAGCAGTTATGGCTGCTAAAGAGCTACCTGCTGAACCATGTCAATATTTTGTGAGATATAGTTAGGTGAGATTTATACCCAGAGCAGAGAGTGATCCACAGAGTAAGGAAACTATAATTTTACATATCTTATATTTATAATCATGCTGACGACTACAGTTATGCTGAATATGGCGCTCTCATTCTTCACAACAGCTTTTTAAATTCTGACTCAAAGCAGGAGGAAAAAGCTGATCTAATGGTGAAATAAGCTTATATTGGAATTGTGAGATGTTTACTATAAATTTATATACATAGGGTTCAGAAATATTGAAGACTTTTATTAATCTTCTTATGCTTGAAGCTTAAGCTTAGCTTAGGATTTTGGGTTGCAGCCTCCTGATGCCATCTTATTTCTTTGGAGACAAATCCTGAAAGAGTATTTGACAATGCTTAATACACATTTATGATGAAAATGCTCAGTAAACTAGGAATACATAAAGGAGAACATCTTAACCTGACAAAGGTACACCTAAAACCTAAAACAAACATTACATGAAATGGGGAAACCTTAGACTCATTCTCTTTAAGACTGAGAACAAGACACAGATGTTCACTAGCATAGCAACTGTTTTGACATTGTCCTGGAAGTTCTGGTCAACGCTGTAAAGAAAAGATAAATAAGAAGTATAAGGATGAGAAAGGAACAACAAAACTATCACTATTTTCAAAGGATATGATTAACTATGGGGGAAAAGAAACAACAGGAAACAGGAGACTATCTGAGTAAGACAGTGAAGCCAGGCTGTGAAATACAAGATCAGCTTACAATAATCAATACCTTTTCTCTTAAACTACCAATAGCTAACTAGAAAACAATAGTAATAGAAATAGACATGATTCACAATAGCAACAAAACTATCAAGTATTAGAAATTAATTTAACCAAGAATATACTCTTAGACCTTTATGGAGAAAACTTTGAAGTTCTAATAAAGGACTTAGAAATGAACTGATGAAGTATTTAGGGGTAAAGGGTCATGATGTCTGCAACTAATAACTCAAATGAGTCAGAAAAATGCATAGAACTGAAGAGAGGGAGTAATAAAGCAAATATGGCAAGATGCTAACATCTGGTGAATCTAGGTAAGGGATATACAGGAGCTCTTTGTACTAATCTTAGAACTCTTCTGTTAGTTTTAAATTATTTCCAAATAAAACAAAAATTCTGAAAAAATAAGCTGAATAAATGGAGAAACACATTACGTACTCTTGAATGAAATAAGTTAATATCAAAAAGATGTCAAGCCTCTCCCAAATAATTGATAAATTCAATGTAATCCCAATAAAAATTCCTCAAAACATTTGAGGAACTTGATAAACATATTCCAAATATTATATGGAAAAATAATGGCACAGAAGTAGCTAAGAAAACTTAAAAATGAAGAACAGAGATGGGGCACTTGCTATGCCAGTCATGAGGATGTATTACCAAATCACTGTAATAAAATCAGAGCAATAAAAAACAGAGCAAGAACTGACAAACCAATGTAACAGAATAGAGGCTTAGAGATAGACTGGTGTATCCATGGGAACCATATAGGAGAAAGAGGGTACCACAATGTAATGGAGGAAAGCATGGGGTTTTTGGATATATTATTGGAAAAACCGGCTCATTAAATGGAGAATAATAGGGCTGGATTCCTATCTAACACCACGTGCAATGTGGGCTCTAGATGAATTAAAGAAATAGCTATGACCTAGGGACTGGGAGGGCCTTCTTAAACAAAACTTTAAAAACTCTAAGCTGGGGGCTTCCCAGGTGGCGCAGTGGTTGAGAGTCCGCCTGCCGATGCAGGAGACAGGGGTTCATGCCCTGGTCTGGGAGGATCCCACATGCCGCGGAGCGGCTGTGCCCGTGAGCCATGGCAGCTGAGCCTGCGCGTCTGGAGCCTGTGCTCCGCAATGGGAGAAGCCACAACAGTGAGAGGCCCGCGTATCGCAAAAACAACAACAACAACAAAAAAAACTCTAAGCCAAAGAATTTATTTACCTGATTACATTGAAATTAAGAATTTTTCTTGATGAAAGGACAACAAAGACAAAATTAACATATTAGAAGATATCTGCAAAGTTACGATAAGTGAACATCTATAAACTGTCTTCCACAAGTCAACAGCAACACAGATAGTAACTCCAATAGAAAACAGGCTAAGACAGGAATAAGTAATTTACAGATGAAACTATATGCATAAGAGATGCTCACAATCATCAGTAACCAAAGAAATACAAATAAAAATGACAAGGTATCACTTTGCACCTATGAGATTATAAAAGGTGGAGAGCTAGAGAAAGCTGAGTGCTGGTTGGGACATGAGGATACACGACCCCTCGAACACTTCTGGCAGGAGAGAGAGTGGTGCAGCCATTGTGAGGAGGAGTCTGGCACAGCGTGATCAAATTCAGGACATGCAAACCTATGACGCAGTGATTCCCTTCGAAGTGTATATCCCACAAGTGTATTACACAGCTTTATAAATGGACGGGTATGAAGTTGCTCATTGCAGCAATGTTTGTGGTGGTAGGAAGTAGAGACAACCTGAGTATCTATCACACAGAGAGGAGATAAGTAAAACTGTGGTTCACACACACAGCATGGAATATAATGCAGCATTTGGAAGCAAAGAATTAGATGTACATGTAGAAACACAGGTGTATCTTAAAAACAGTACTCAGAGAAAAAAGAAGCAAAATGAAATACAACATTACAAATTAAAATACATATAAAACAAATATCCCCACTTTGCAAGATCCTATACAGACAAAAAGAAACGTTATATGTGTTCAAATGAGCACCTGTGAAGCATGAGGTGAATAGGAGGAGGAGAAGGGAATCAAAAACAAAAGAAATCTTTTAGGCTCCTTGCATGTTAAAAAAGAATTCAAATGACCTATGATAAAAATAAAATTAGAATTGTTTCCTTCCCCTAAGTTTCCAACTTTCCTAACAACAAAAGCAACTTTGGTTGCCAGCTCTGTTGATGAGTAACAGCTTTTCATCCTTTTTCAAGCAGGAAGGGAAAAATTCAGGGATCAGCAGAGTACTAAAGGGATCAGTGGAAAATAGTCACAAAACAGTGTTTTTGTTCTCATGACCTGACAACCTGACTGAAAAGACCCGATCACCTCTTGATTAGGAGTGATTCAGCTCAAGACACGTTGCTGGCGTCAAGTTTTCGTGTCCTTTGAAACTATTTACTTTCCGAACCTCTTCATATACAATCTTTTGGCCTCCTCGCAGTGATTCCACACTACTTAAAATCTAAAAATTCTAGAGCTAGAGAGCACCTGGTTATTCTACAGATGAGGAAACACAGGCCAGAGGAGGACTGCGGTTTAGGCTCACACAGCTGGTATGAAAGGGAAGCTCTTACTGACTGTGCCCTTGTCCCCCTTCTGTCTCTCTGGCCCAGCAGCCAGAGTGATCCTGTTAAAACATAAGTCATCAGAAGCTTCTCTGTTCAAAACCCTCTACTGGCTCCCCCCTCACTCAGAGGAAAGGCCAAAATCCTTACAAAACGGCCTACACTGCTGTGCCCCTCCCCACTCCCACCGCCTCTCAACTGCTGCACTTTCCCCTCGCCCACATGGGGACCGCCTGGCCACTGTGACCTCATCATCCCTCACACATGCCAAACATGCTCCTACATCGGGGCTTGGAACTTGCTCATCCCTCCGCCTCCTGCTCACTCTCTCATTCCTCTCAAGTCTTAGATCAAAAGTGATTTCGGTAGAGGCCTTCTCTGACCACTGTGCACTTTGTGTGTACTCCCCCCGACCCCACTTCTTTTTTCTCACTTACGCCTCCTTCAGGTTCTCCACAGCACTTACAATCGTGTGACCATGATCCATTCACATATTTATTTCGTGTTTGCTTCCACACCACCAGAATATCTACTGCATGAGGGCAGGGCTTTGTCTGCTTTGTTCACAACTGTATCCACAGCACCAAGAACAGATACAGGTGCTCCATGACTATTTGTTGAGCCTTGGTTTAACAGCTCTTTCATCACAGGGCTGATTTGTGATCTGATTTCATGACTGCTACTTTAGACCTTTCTGCCTTTCCAGGCAAGAGACTGATATCTTATAATTAGCTCCTGGCCAACGAGACTAAACGAGACTAAGTTATCCAATCTTGAAGATTAGTTTATTCAGATGTTTTCCTAAGCAAGGCATAATAAGAAACTATTTAATATTAATTGAATTTACGTTTAAAACTTTTCATAAGTATTCTGAATGAATTTTAAGGATGCTTTAGTTGAAGATTAAGAACAATTGAGAATTTCAAAGCAGATAATCTTGTAATAATGCTGTGGGGTAGGTAATACATTAACCGACTTCAGAAACGGCAGAATAATAAACCCAGAAAAAATTCAAGCCTTATACCTGGCAGTGGGTATGCAAGCCTCCATTTGCATTGTAGTTTAATTGCTTTTTTTTTTTTTTTTTTTTTTTTTGCTGTACGCGGGCCTCTCACTGCTGTGGCCTCTCCCGTTGCGGAGCACAGGCTCCGGACACACAGGCTCCGCGGCCATGGCTCGCGGGCCCAGCCGCTCCGCGGCATGTGGGATCTTCCGGGATTGGGGCACGAACCCGTGTCCCCTGCATCGGCAGGCGGACTCTCAACCACTGCGCCACCAGGGAAGCCCTAATTGCTTTTATCATTTTAAAAAGTTCCCCAAATTTAAAAAGTACCTGTAATCTGAACAATCACTGAAGTGTCTGAAATTTGAGAAATCACTTTTTGCTTATTTAGCCCAACCTTGATAAAGTGAATGGGAGGGTCGAGAAGAATAACGCATTTGAAGATTCACTATGCATTCTGCAGAAAGGGTTTCCTTCTGAGGCAGAGAGAAATGAGTTTACTGGCTCTGGAGGCTTCCTAAATTGCAGTCTCCACGTTTAGGGAAGATAAAAATCTAAACACATTCCATTTAACCCTTTTTCAGAACCAAAGCCTCATGGAGTCTTGCACTATGTTCTAAAAATGAACACCCACTCTTAGTTTTTAGGAGATCTAAATGACGATTCAAGAATTATGATTTATCAGGCTTCCCTGGTGGCGCAGTGGTTGAGAGTCCGCCTGCCGATGCAGGGGACACGGGTTCGTGCCCCGGTCCGGGAAGATCCCACATGCCACGGAGCGTTTAGGCCCATGAGCCATGGCCGCTGGGCCTGCGCGTCTGGAGCCTGTGCTCCGCAGCGGGAGAGGCCACAACAGTGAGAGGCCTGCGTACCGCAAAAAAAAAAAGAATTATGATTTATCATGTACTTTAAGAGGAGAAAAAGTAGTATAAGTTCAATCAGTGCTTGAGAGAGGCTCTGAATTGCCTCTTTCATGTGGATGAAAAAGGAATGTGAAAGGGTCTCTCGAGGTAAGAGGGACCCTAAGAAGAAAGGACCCAGAAAAGAAGAAACAAGAGATGGGAAAGGCTCTGCTTTGGGGCTGCAAGACAAAATAACTTGTACATGTTTGGACAGATTGTCTATGAAGATTATTATCATATCTCAGTTGAAAATTCACACAATATGGGCTTCCCTGGTGGCACAGTGGTTGAGAGGCGGACGCCTGCCGATGCAGGGGACACGGGTTCGTGCCCCGGTCCAGGAAGATCCCACATGCCGCGGAGCGGCTAGGCCAGGCCCGTGAGCCATGGCCGCTGAGCCTGCGCGTCCGGAGCCTGTGCTCCGCAGGGGGAGAGGCCACAACAGTGAGAGGCCCGCGTATCACACACACACACACAAAAAAAAAAAAAAAAAAAAAATTCACACAATATGAACACTGTATAAAAGACATCTTATCACATTTTCTGAGGCAGAATGTTCTCGGTTTATTGCAAAAGTTATCTGTGTGCTGCACAGACCCCATCCCCAGGCCAAATTTTAGCTATTCTCCACCATACACAAAGCACTCTATTCCAGTCTCTGACTTTAGTGAATTTAGCACTGAGGTAATTTGAAAAATCTCTTTTCACTTATGTTCGCTCAATAATGATAAAGTGACTGGGAGTGTTGAGAACAACAGTGAATTTGAAGATTCACTATGCATCACGCAGAATTTTTTAAAAACATGTTTTCTCAAAACTTTGTGTCGTTGACACAATGAGTGACATATGTTTCAAATCAACACGTAAAAATCAGCGAACTTTGGAGATGGAAGGTAGTCTTAGAGATCCTTTGATTCAATAATTTAGAGAAAAACAGGTGCTGGGGATAAACTAACTTGCTCATCACCTGGAACCTATTCTATGCTACGAGAGTACTAAACGCAGCACCAACTCTAAGAAACCACACCTGTATGCTGGCAGGTACTTCACTTTTCAGTATACAACCACAGATTAATCAGTTCTGTAACTTCAGCTATACAAACACGTGAAGCTAAACTATGCTCAAACGCTAAATATTGGTGCTACCACTGGCTTGCCACATACCACAGCATCAGTGATTATGAAAGTGTTTCAACACAAGACTCTCATATTACTATAAAAGAATTACTGTAAAAATAGACCTAAAGGCAAGTTATCAATTACAGAATAATGTTGTGAGTGCCCTTCATTATTATATCAATATAAATGACATAGACAATAAAGGATAATGAGATTCCATTTAAAGTGGGGTTTTTTTCATTTAAAATTTAACTCGATACACCAAGCATTCCCCACAGCACCTAATTTGCAGCAGACCTAGCCTGTCTGTAACCCCAATATTCCTTTATTCAACTGACAGCACTGACATCCTTTTTCAAGGTTAAATACTCTGAGAAATTGATGCCTGGTGGACATTAGTACCTGCGGCAGGAATGCAGGTGTACAAAACTCCACCATAACCAAACTTGCATCTCTAGCCAAACAGGTCTTACTCTTGCTTCGGTAAGCCATTCCCCCCTTGTCTCCCTGACACAGAATCACGGACTCCTATTCCGACTGAATGTAACTCTGCAAGCCAGAAGAATCTCTTCATCTGTTAAATAAGGGGGCTGGACGAATGCTGGATTCTTTTCCAGCTTTCAAATTCCGCCTCATTGCCGGAGTGGCAGGGTGGTTCAGTGAAAAGAGCCCTGGGCTTGCCTGACACCATTTAAAAAGCCCACGTCTGCATCCCTCTGACTGCCGGCCCCCCGGCCTCCAACTCCCCGGCACCTCCCTGGGCCCGACTGACCTGGACCGGAGAACTCCGACGAGGGCCCGGCGCCCTGCTGCCCCTCGGGGGCTCCCGGCCGGGGCAGCGGCCGCGGCGGGGCAGGGGCGGAGCAGGCCTGGCCGCCCGGAGCGTTCCTCGGGGCGCGGGTCCCTTCCGCCCGCCGTCCCCGGACAGAGACGCGGGCTCCCTGCCCAGCCTCGCCCGGCCCCTGACCACCTCTCCGCCGCCTGGTGGTCCGTTGGCGCGGCAGGCAGCTACGGCCGCCTGTCCCAGGCCCGCTGTCCCCTCCTCCCCTGGAAGCGGCGGGCGGGTCAATCCTGCGTGACTCAGCGTGGCGGCCCCGCCTCCGGCCTCCCGCCCAAGCTTCCGCCTCGCGCGGCCCGCGCGGCCCGGGGGCGCCACGCTCCTTACCCGCGCGCCCACCCCTCAGGCGCCCGCCCCGCTCTCGCACTCCCTGACGGCCAGCCTTAGATGCGCCCGCCCATTACGTCAGAGGGGGCGGTGCCCCAGGACCTCCATTCGGGGAAACTGAGGCACCGGGCGGCGCGGCGCCGACCCTGCTAGGGCAGCTCGAGCGTCGGCTGTTCGCGGAGCGTTCAGTTCTACGTGCAGCTCCCGCTGATCGAAAGCTCCTTTCCTCCCTTGCCGATCCCTCACCCGCCACACTCCCCCTCCAACCTAGAAAAGGGTTAAATACCATTTAGAGAAGCCGCATGCAGTTCCTGCCTGTGGTGCGGTCCTCTGTGCTGCCCGGAGGCAGTTTCCTTTATCACCTGACAAATACTCGGCGTTCACTTTGGTCTGTTCATTTTTTTCTGAGGAAAGTCTCTCAGGACACCTTTGAGAATTTAAGAGCAACAAACAGCAGAATGCAAGAACTAGGCAGGGCTGAGAGCACGCTTTTAACTCGTTCGTGAATCCTCGCGGGATTCCTTTTGTGTATTAATGGCCTCAAAGTCACACTGCTTGGTTTGTTGCTTGAATTTCTGTGCCTAGTTTCTGGGATCTACCTGAGGGATGCTGAAGAAGATGCAACAAGTCTGTCACTGTGAACGTATAACAGATAAACCTCTACAGATGGTCCCCACCTAAAATTGTTGGACTTAAGATTTTTCCACTTTACAATGCTGAGAAAATCGTAGGCACTCAGGAGAAACCACAGTAGAATTTTGAATTTCAATCTTTTCCCGGGCTGGCGATATGCTCTAGGATACTCTCTCCTGATGCTGGGCAGCGACAGTGAGGCAGCTCCCGGTCAGCCACAGGATCAGGAGGGCAAACCACCGATACACTTACAGCCATTCTGTACTCATGCAACCATTCTGGATTTCACTTTCAGTACAGTACTCAATAAATTACATGAGATAACCAATGCATTATTGTAGAATAGGCTTTGTGTTAGATGATTTTGCCCAACTGTAGTTTAATGTGAGTGTTCCGAGCACGTTTAAGGTAAGCTAGGCTAGGATGTTGGGTAGGTTAGGTGTAGTAAATGTATTTTCGACTTAGGATATTTTCAAATTACCATGGGTTTATCTGGACATAACCCCACTGTAAGTGGAGGAAGATCTGTATTTCAAATTTTTCATCAGCTATTTCTCCTTTCTAGTGTTGTGTGTGTGTTAAAATACATGTAACATAAAGTTTATCATTTTTAACGTTTTTAAGTGTATGGTTCTATGGCATTAAGTACAATCACATTACATCACCACCATCCATCTCCAGAACTTTTTCATCTTCCCAAACTGAAACTGTAATCATTAAACGTTAACTCCTCATTCCTCTCTCCTGCCAGTCCCTGACAACCACCATTCTGCTTTCTGTCTCTATTAATTTGACTACTCCAGGTACCTCTTGTAAGTGGAATCATACAGTGTTTGTCTTTTGGGTTTTCTGTTTGTTTGTTAGTTTTTGCCACACAGCGTGGCTTGGGGGATCTTAGTTCCCTGACCAGGGATCGAACCCCCGGCCCTTGGCCCTGGAGTCCTAACCACTGGACTGCCAGGGAATTCACAGTGTTTGTCTTTTGTGATTGGCTTATTTCACTTTGCATAGGTCTACAAGTTTCATCCATGTTATAGCATGTGTCAGAATTTCCTTCCTTTTTAAGGTAGAATAATATTACCTTGTATGCAAATACCACATTTTGTTTAGACATTCATCTGTCAATGGATGTTTTCCATCCAACGTTTGCTTCTACCTTCTGGCCATTATGAATAATGCTTCTGTGAACATGTGTGTACAAATATCTGTCTGAATCCCCGTGTTCAGTTCTTTTGTGCATATACCCAGAAATGGAATGGCTGGGTCACATGATAATTCTATGCTTCATTTTTTGAGGAACTGCCATACTGTTTTCCTCCTTTGCTTTTTGATGCATGTGCACACTGTGGGCAGAAAACTTTCTGGTAAAATATCAATATTCTGGATTTCGACAAATTTGTCAGCAAATGCTTCATTTGCCTGTAAGACAGTGACTTCTTCTCTCAGTAATAAGTAATTAACGTTACAAATCCATTGCCTTTATTTTTGAAGATACTGTTCCTTTTCAGTTAACCACAATTTTGTTTGTGTTCTGGGGATATATTTTTCAATGGTTTTTGGACAGATTCAAGTATGCCACATGAGGGGAGAGGGGTAAATTGGGTGATTGGGATTGACATATACACACTACTATATATAAAATAGATAACTAATAAGGACCTACTGTATAGCACAGGGAAATCTACTCAGTACTCTGTAATGGCCTATATGGGAAAAGAATCTAAAAAAGAGTGGATAAATGTATATGTATAACTGATTCACCTTGCTGTACACCTGAAACTAATACAACATTGTAAATCAACTATACTCCAATAAAAATTTTTTTAAAAAGTATGCCACATGAAAGCAAAATAAAATTAAAATCAAGCATTTCATTTAAAAAAGAAAACAACTGGGAATCCCCTGATTGTCCAGTGGTTAGGACTCCACACTTCCACTGCCAGGAGTCCGAGTTCGATCCCTGGTCAGGGAACCAAGATCCTGCAAGCCGTGCAGCATGGCTACAAAAAAAGAAAAGAAAAGAAAAGAACTTTGGATGTCTTAATGTACACCCAGCCCGACTGGGACCTGTTTCTTTTACCTAAAAGAGTCAGTTTCAGAATGATCTGATTACTGAATCTAAATCTTTGGAAGTGGGTTCTTTGGTGAGTACACTAAAGTTTAAGAACCACTGCCCTAGGGCATCGTGAAGATTCTGAATCATCAAAATAATATTCTTTCACTCATCAACAAAGATTTACAATGCAACATTTGCAATGCGACAAGCATCATGCTGGATGTTTGGGATTCAGCCTGACAAAGACAACCAATAAGCACCCTGCTCTCATGGAGCTCACATTCTAGAGTAGGGTAATAGACAATAGATAAATAAACAAACAGTAAGCCAAATAATTACAGGGTATGGTGAATGCTGTGAAGGAAATAACCTAGATGATATGATAAATTAGATCGTAGAGAATTAAACCCTAATGCCCTAGGCATCCATTGTATGTAATGAATTAACGTCTCTCCCATGCAAGGGGAATGGTACAAGTTATACACAGTCCTTGAGAGAAGTGAGTACAGAATCACTGTGTGCTGTGGTTTAGATGAGGATCTGGTCTGATAAGGGCCAAAAGAAGAAGTGGAAACCTTTGAATACAGTGGTTGGTGGTCAGGGAAGTCTCTGGGGACATAACATTTACTTGAGACCAAAATGATAAGAAGGAATCAGCTGTGTAAAGAGTTGAGGAAGTACCTTTCCTGTGGGAGAAACTGAAGGTTCAAAGCCCTGAAGTGGAAAACAACTTTCTCAGTTTCAGAACAGAAGAGAAGGCTGTGTGAGAAAGAAAGCAAGTACTATGGGATGAAATTATAAAACAAACAAGGGTGAAGATCATCCTGGGCCTGATGGGCCATGATAAGGAGTTTGAATTTCATTTTAAGTCAATGTATTGATACATTATAAAATATCCTCAACTGAAGGGACTGAAATGAAAAGGATCAAAAGAGGTAAATGTATGTGGAACTTCTTTGTTAGCAATAATAATAGTATCTGCATGTGCAATATTAAGAAGTTTGTTTTTTTCCCTGGATAATCCTCAATAAACCAAAATCAATTCCTGTGCATTTTGATTAATCTCATTGATCAAAATTATTTAGGCGTGTCATCCTTTGATCCCACGTCTGAATCTAAATCCAGCGTGTTAGGACACACTCAAGTATCCATCGCTGTCATGATGGACTGCGTCACTAACAGTGTCCATGGTTTTGCTGCAAATTAAAGGCAACTCCCCAAGGTTTCCCTCTGGAACAACTTAGTGGTAGAATATAGAAGGCATAGGTTTAGTCTTCTATGTCAGAGAAAGAAGAGATAGCACTTGGAAACACTAATAACTATTCATTAAACTGGTGCCAGAATGCACCGGGACAGAAAGGAGGGGACTCTAGTTGAGTGGAGGAAGGAAGGCTGGGGGAAGTCTGCTTCTCTCTTGGGGAAGGGAGGAGTCCAGGGTGATTTTTGAGGGAGGGTATCTGTCTAGTGGACTTGTGCGGAGGCAAGGCCAGGTCCTAGAAGAAGACAATGGAGGCCATTTGGTTCCATATAGGAATAGACACCAGTTGGCAAAAGTAAAGCCAATTCCCGTTTTGTAAGGAAGTTCTGAATTCAAAAAAAGGACTGTATCATGTTTATCTTAAGGGTTTTTCTTACATATTAATATAGTGTTTCCTAGGGGCTTCTTCTCTTCCTATCTGCTTGCAGAAGCTTGAAATTGGTTTAATGAGGAACAGGAAATTCTTTCATAATTGGAAGTAAAAATCAAACTGGAAAACAAACAAATCTACCTTAAAATGTTAATGCCTAGTTGAGGTAATATTTTGGAAAAAACTCATTCTCTTGTGTATCCATCAAAATATATTTAAGTGACACTATCAGATCTCTTCCTATTTCCATGAGGAGACAAGAAAGAAAGAAGATATTTGGGGATCTAGAAGGAGATAGGGGAAGGAAAGAAAAGGGAAGCTGAAATACTGAAGACAAGTTTATAGTAAATGTTTATTGAGAGCTAGCCTTATGTTAAGAACTTACCATATATTATCTTTTTTCTTTTTTTTAAGATACTTTTTTGATGTGGACCATTTTTTAAAGTGTTTATTGAATTTGTTACAATATTGCTTCTGTTTTATGTTTTGGTTTTTTGGCCTCGAGGCATGTGTGATCTTAGCTCGCCGACCAGGGATCGAACCCACACCCCCTGCATTGGAAGGCAAAGTCTTAACCACTGGACTGCCAGAGATGTCCCTATCTTTTTTCTTTTATTAATCACAAAAAAAGTTATTACCCCAAGAAACAGAACCTGGGTTCCCCCATTTGAATAGAATCAATAATTCTTGAAAATTAATTTATAAACCATCTTTATTTTCTTTCCCAGGTTGTCTACAATAATGAAGAAAAATAATCAAGGTAATCATTTCCTTCTCCAAATAATATTGGCTGTTTTTTCTTAGCACATATCATGACAACAGCCCAGCAAGTAATTGTTATCTTTAGCTTATAAATGAGGAACTGAGGCTCCCTGGGGTTAAACAGCTGGCCTAGTGCTTTCCACACTTCCCATACTTTAGTCATTCCTATACCACTTTTTGCCATAATCTTGCACTCTCAGAAAACCATCACAATAGTTCTTGACTAAATGGCACACCAACTTTCTAACTTTTAAAATATTTTTATTTAAATTTACTCACTTCACTTTTTAAGGGAAATTTTGTACCACTCCCATAAATGTAAAACCAGTATATAGATTGTAATTAATAGGAGGTAATCTTTAAAACAGATACCATGAAAACAAAATGGTTACTTTTTTAAATGTTTTTAGTTCTTTTATTTATTTATTTATAATTAATTAATTAATTAGTTTTTGGGGGCTGCATTGGGTCTTCGTTGCTGCACGCGGGCTTTCTCTAGTTGCGGCTAGCGGGGGCTACTCTTTGTTGCAGTGCGTGGGCTTCTCACTGTGGTGGCTTCTCTTGTTGCAGAGCATGGACTTTAGGCACGCAGGCTTCAGTAGTTGTGGCACACAGGCTTAGCTACTCCGTGGCATGTGGGATCTTCGTGGACCAGGGCTCGAACCCATGTCCTCTGCATTGGCAGGCAGATTCTTAACCACTGCGCCAACAGGGAAGCCCCAAAATGGTTATTAAATTCTAATTCTGAGCTTGAGGGCTACTCTCCATTTGTTAAAGAAAAAACGAAACTAGTCAGTGTTAGAAAGTTAGAACCAAAGAGAAACTTTCTTCTTGATATATTCAGAAAGATGTAAAGAATAACTTTCTAGGTAATTTATTGCTTGATCAGAACATCAAGCAAAATTGGCTCATGCACCACTTGAGTTGTCCTAAAGAATATTTTGAGTACTACTTGTGATACTTTACCCCCAAGATAACAGATCTTGTAAATGACAAAGCTAGGGTTCAAACCACCATCTGCCAAAGTCTTTCCACTGTGCAATCTGGGCTCCCCACTCAGATAGTTTCAGAACTTTTCTCTGAAGCGGCCGTGTTTTTCTTCTCTTGGCAATGTTTTATCCTGGTGCATCCATGAGACTTAGTGACATCATGACCTTCAATGTCCTTCCTGAAAATGTTCTGGGAACTATAAATCACACTCCAGAGGAAGGCTGACTCTTGTGTGGACTGGTGGAACTGTGCTCTTTTGATATGACACTGTGCTTTTGAACACAGTCTGGGAATGTATTACCTGCCTAAGGAGCTGGACCACATAGCTGTCTCTTATTGAACTGTGGTCAAGTTCATGTCCCTCCTACCCCCACCTCCTACATGATATATATCTGTTTGAAATTAGTGTAAAGTGTTTCACATAAAGGAGTCATCCAACTTCAAGCTGTACTAAGTCAGGTCTGTATTAGTCAAGCAAAGTAAGGAACTAACAAGGACTATGATTCAGTCCTTTGACAGGGCTGATCTAGTCGCTTCACACACTGTTGTAAAAATTGTCCACCTCTCCCTCTCCTCACATTAGCTGAGTTCATCGAAGGCAGAGACTAGTGGATTTATCTTTGTGTCCTATTGCCTAGCAAAGTGCCTGGCACATAGGTGTGTCTGATAAATGTTTGTCAAATGACTGAGTTCACTTGAGTTAAGAGTCATAGTAAAATTATAACAGTGCTTGATTTTAATACAATTGTAATGTTCTTTTGTTGTTATTGTCCACAATCATCCATTCTTCTTTATTTGGTAACAGTGTTTTGTTGTTTTTAAAAGACGGGAACCAACTCTCCTACACTGGTTTCCCATACCTACCTTCTGCCTTCTGGGAGTGGGCATACAACCCCAGATTGACCAATCAGAGTCACCATGACGGTTTTTGGGACAGACATGTCACCCAATTTGTGCTCTTGAGAGTCAGGCCCAAGAATCAATAGTTTGTTGCTAGGCTGGTAGAATACAAACTTGAAGCTGCTGTGGGTAATCTAGTCCTTCAAGAGAGCACCTGTGTGAGAAGGCAGCCACTACTGAAGACAATGAAATAAAGAAGTGGAGAAAGATTCCAGCCCACATAACTGGGGCACCTGGATCCAGCCGTGTCCGAAAACCCTTCTTATAAATTTTTAGTTATTTGAACGACTAACGGTCCCATCTTTAAACTACTGGTTCAGAAGTGCTAGTCTGAGATGAAATGTTTACAGTTCCCTAGCAAAATGAGAAAAACAATTTCATTGATAACACTTTTTAATTCTGAGATTATATCTTTCTAATTTTTGGCATTAGAGTGTTTATGAATTGATGGTGATGGTAGATTGCAATTGTATTTTTCTAATAATCCTTAATAGAAAGTTAGTCTAAAATGGAAAGTTAGCAGACCATTTATCTATCCCTCTGTCTTAGTCTGCTCCAGCTGCTATAACAAATTACCAGAGACTGGGTAGCTCAAACAACAAACACTTATTTCTCACAGTTCTGGAGGCTGGGAAGACTGAGATCAGGATGCCAAGCATGGCCAGGTTCTGGTGAAGACCTGCTTCCTGGCTTGGAGATGGCCTTCTTGTAGCCTCGCGTGGCAGGGAGAGTGGAAGAGCTAGCTCTCTTCCTCTTCTTATAAGGACACCAGTGCCATCATGGGGGCTTCCCCCGGTGACCTAGTGACTTTCCAAAGTTTCCATCTCCAAATACCATCACATTAGGGCTTCAATGTATGAATTTGGGGGGGACACAAACATTCGGTCCATAGCACCTTCCATTAAAGAAATTTCTTTTTAAACTGTCTGTGAAATAAGTCTGCTATAAACTACAGTGTATGTAAAATACTATATTTGGATATACAAAAAATAATAAAGTTGTGATCCTTTTATTTCTCAGTTTATTTGTACTTCAACTGAGTCCAGAAAGGATTTAAGGAAATTCACTCGACTCCTTTGATCTAATGCCCAGGATGGACTCTTCATTCCAAAGGCCTCATATGAGACAATCTGAAAGGAAGTCAAAGAGGCCTTTCCTCCCTCCTCCTGTGGGGTAGGCATGGATCCAAGTGATAGTTTTATCTGCCTGCTCCCTGGGGCTGGGCAATAAGAAGTGATGTGTCAGCAGAAATAGGCACCACCCCTGAAGGCTTCTCCTTAGCTGCTGGTCACCCATGTGGCAATGGCTCCAGGTCCCTTGCTTCTAGGTGAAGCCACATCCCACATGCAGCAGGGCCCTTGATGGGGTGAGGGTAAAGGTGCAGGGAATGTGTGGGAAGTGAAGAGAATGAAGGTAGGAGAGGGAAAGATCCATGAGGGGAAGGGGCGCGGGCAGGAACGGTAAGTGCAGAGGGGAGGAATAAGAGAAAGTGAGAGGGGAAAAAGCCTTTACACATAGTGGAATTTAACTTTTGGGAGGAGGGAGAAAAGTGATGTTTGCTTAGGCATTTGCCCAGGAGGAATGTTTACTCAGGCTTAATAGCCAGAATGAAGTTAGTGTTAAAGTTGAAGTGAAGTAATATGCTAGGCAGAAGGTGGGCATGACGGAGTGTTGGCACAGGGTATGTGTTGGGAGTCTGTGTATTAGACAAATCATCGTACCACATGTGTGAAGATGATGCTCTAGACGCATGAACTTTGACTTCTCCTGTTCTGGTGGCAGATTTGTCCCAAACCAGTGTGTTCCACTTTCTCAATCCTTGTTTTTGAGATGGCTGGTCTTGTTAGGGACGTTTTCTGTGGCCATGGAAAAAGTGAATCTTACTGGCTCATTTATGACTAGACTAAATGTGGTTTGGATGCTATGCTGTGTCTTGGACCTATGCTGGGTTAGGCTTCTAGGATGTTAGATCATAGATTGGGAAGCTAAACACACAAACACACACACACACACATCCTTAGACCCAGGAGATGCAGCTGCTCGAAGCAGCCAGGCTCTTTCCTGCTGCAGGGTCCTTGGCCTTGCTACTCCTTCTGCCTGTACTTTTCATTCCTATTCTTTGTAAGCCTTTATTTTTCTTATCCTTTGTATCTCAGCCCAAAAATCACCTCTTCAGAGAAGTCTTCCCTAACCATCCTATTTCCAGTAGATCCCCTGGCATTTCGTCTCTCAGTACCACTTCTCAGCTAGTAATTCTTTTTATGTATTTGTTTAACAAACTTGTTTTATTCTTTGTCTCTCCCTCAAACCCTCAGAATCCAAATAGGTAGGAACCGTGTCTCTCTGGTTTACCACCATCTCCCTGGCTCTTAACACAGACAACACAGGGTCTGATTCATAAAAGGACTCAACTATCTGTCAGATGAATGAACTGCTCTGAATCCATATCTTGGGTCTTTCGTAGATAAAAAACTTGACACCACTGTACTGGGATTTTTTTGTTTTAGAATAAAATTTCCAACTGGGAGAAATTACGTTTGGCTACTTACGAGGGCTCCTGTCCTGCTTTTCCTTCAAAGTGTCCTGAAGGTGGGTAGAAGAGTTTAGGATGTCACACACTGTTTATTGATTTTGGCTCTTTGGGAAGGGCAGAAGAGCCTCCATTTAAAGAAGAGTTCTGTCTACAGAGTCTCTGGACATGCTTTAAATTTTCTCTTGCTTTAGTATTTGTGCCAGTGGTACATCTCCACAATCTAGTAACAAACAATTTGGTGCAAATAATGGGAACTATTGTAAGCAAGAAACTACAGTTATCCAAAGGCTGAAGTCCCTGCTGTCAGAGACATGTACTCTTGAACTCTTGACTATACCAGCCATCTTATTTAAAAAGAGTTGTATGGTTTTGTTTTTCCCTGTTCTTTGTTTCACATACATTCTATATGAGGTAGAAGCATGGTAGCCATACCACTCCGTAGGGTGATCACAATTGGTTATTTATGTTTTATTGGTTTATATCCTAATTTACAAAACAATTTGAGATAGTTTGTATATTAGTTTTCTATTATTGTGTAACAACTTAGCATAAATGTAGAGGCTTCAAATGGCATGAGTGTATTATCCCCCAGTTTCTACTGGTCAGGGGTCTGGACATGGTTTAGCTGGATCCCCTGCTGCTATCTCACAAGGCTGCACCCAAGTGTGGGCTCAAGCTGATTCAAACTGTTGACACAATCCATTTCCTTGTGGTGTATAACTGTGTCCCCATTTTCTTGCCAGCTGTTGCCTGGCACCACTCACATCTCCTAGGGCTGCTTCTCTTCACAGGCAGTTCACAACCTATCTGTCTGCTTTCTTCCTCCCAGGCCTGGGAGAGAAACTCTCTGCTTATAAAAGGCTGTTCAGTTTAGGTTAGGTCCACCCAAGATAATCTCCTGTTTGATTAACTCAGAACCAGCTGGCTTGGAACCTTGATCACACTGCAAAATCCTCTTGCCATATAGTGGAACATAAGTAGGGGAGTGATATCTTATCACAGTCACATCCACCTACAAGGGGAGGGATTATACAAGGGCAAGGGTCATGGGGACTCATTTTAGAATTCTGCCTACCATGGTTTATAATAATAATTTTAAAAATGCATGCTCAGGGGCTTCCCTGGTGGCACAGTGGTTGAGAGTCCGCCTGCCGATGCAGGGGACACGGGCTCGTGCCCTGGTCCGGGAAGATCCCACATGCTGCGGAGCGGCTGGGCCCGTGAGCCATGGCCGCTGAGCCTTCGCGTCCGGAGCCTGTGCTCCGCAATGGGAGAGGCCACAACAATTGGAGGCCCGTGAACCACACACACACACAAAATGCATGCTCAAAACTATACTAGATAAAAGAAGAAAAATGGTCAAAGAGGAGAGGAGGAGGAAAAAATGTGAAAATAATCCTGGAATCATTCACTCAACAAATATGTTTGCTGTGTTTCTATATACCAGGCACTGTTCTGAGTGCTGGGCGGAGTAAAATGAAAAGGTAAGGTAGTCACAGCTTACCAGAGAAGAAACTTCTTCAGGCACCAGTACCAGGTCCAACAGTCATTAGGTATCATCCTGTCTGAAAATTGGAAATTCTCCTATCTAGTCACATGAGGAAAATCACTGTATCAAAAGTCTTCAATCTGGAAGGAAAAGTGCTAGGAAGAATACGGAACAAACAAAGACCTTCCAGCACATGAGATTTAAAAAAAAAAAAGAGAGAGAGAGAGAGAGAGACAGGGTAGGCGGGGTTCAGCTCCTCGGGATCTGCCTCACTTCCAAACTCCCCTTTGCACCTCTAAGTCCACGGTGTCCCTGTCAGCCTCACTGGTTTACAATCGACTAGTCTGATGAGTGATAATCCTCTGAGGAGGGTCCAGGGCAGGAGCTGCCTTCCCCTCCCTACTGATTTATGAGAGTCTCACCTTTAATCCCAAGTGAAGGTAGATATTATCTCCATTTCTTTTTTCCAGATGAGTAACCATGATTCAGAGAAGGTAAGTTACTTGTTCAAGGTCATGCAGCAAATAAGGAACAGAGCTAGGATTAAAACTCAGGTCTGTCAGAGTCCAAAATCCATGCCCTTAACTACAGTATTCTACCCCTTTGGGAAACGTTATCTATCTAGGCTGGCATTTTGTGCAGAAGACTTCCTCTTTAAAATAAGATCCTAGACATAAAATAGAAAGGCTCCTGGCCAGGAGAATGCTGGACTCAAAGTTGGAGGACGTTCCTTCTTGTCCTCTGAATCCTGCCCTCTCTCTCCCCCATCAGCTCTGATTTCACATCCTTCCTCCATATTGAGAAATTTTTGTACAGTCACAGCCAGACCCTGTATTTTCCATATAATAGTCTGTCTGTGTTATCACCTCCTGCTTGGGTGAATTTTACTCAGGATAGTCTTTAAGGTTTGGTTGAAAACCTGCATCTCCTTTAGTGCTTAAAATCCTCAGGATGGCAGGCTGGGAGTGCCTGAATGAGATGGCTGCAAATCTTGAAGAGGACAGTGAAGCCATTGGGGGCTGACAGGAAGCCCTCTGGGTAACTCATGAGTTGTCTGGTGGTCCCCACCCCTGTTGCCCAGCCCCAGTTTGGGCCACCTTCTCACCCGGCTCTCAGCAGCCTTCTCACTGAGTCAGCCTTGCTGCTGCTCCAGCCAGCTCTTGAGGCCGCAGCCAGGGTGATGGCTCTAAATCTGATTCTGTTGCTCCTCTCAGTGGAACCCTCCAACGGCTCCTTGTTCTTCTCAGGATAAAGTCCAAGCTCTGTAATATGGTTCAAAGGTCCTGCACGGTCTGGCCCCTCCCCACCCCACTGGCCTCTCTGGGCACCTCACTCACTCCCCCTGTGCTGAATTTCTTGCAGCTCCCCAAAGGCCGCCCTCTCCAGAGCCTCCAGCCCTCGGTACTTGCAGTCCCCTCAACCTAACTCTTGCTCCCCCATTTCTCTTCCCCTGGCCAATGCCTATTTATCTGACCTTATTACATCTCACCGTAGACTTCATGAACTCTGATATGCCTTTCCTGATCTTCCCAAGACTATGGTAGGGCCCTTTGCACAGTCTCCCCATCCCCCTGCCCCAGAGTTCACTGCATCACAGCAATTATCACAAGGCAATGTAATGACCTATTTGTCTTCCCAACTAGGTCACGGCAGCCCTGAGATAATGAGCTGTATCTTATTTCTCTTTGTATTCTCTGCATTTATTGAGAGCAAGGACTCAATGAATGTCCCCTGCATGAATGAATGAATAAATGAATAAATAAAAGCATACGGTTGGACCAGAGAAAGCACTGTAACCATACTTTGCAAACATCAGCTCTGTTAAATGGCTATGTACAAGGGAAGGTGAAATCAGAGTAAGTGATATTCAGACAATCTGGAAAAATCGACTGCATATGGCAACCTCAGGCACAAAGTCTCACTGAATTGAAGAGCCCTCTCAAGTAGCTCCTTCTTTCTAACAATAAGAAGGGAACCAAGGGATATGGGATTAAAATTGGGAAGAAAGAAAACATCACCTGAGGAGAGAATTTCCTTTTTAAATGGGAAAAGGTATATTTTTCTTCTGTTTCCCTTTTAACCGCAGATTGAGAGATTGCTCAAGTAACAAAAGTAAATCATGTGTTAATCCTAATCTTGAATGGCCTCCTACAGAGGGTGGACTGTCACAGCTATAGCACCACGTGTTTTCTGGTGGGTGTGGGAATACTTGTTGAGAGCAGCTACTTTGCTCAATGTTAAGAAAGGTCTGGGTGAGTTAGAGGCTGGGGCGCCAGTTGGGGAGGCTGACAAGGTTGGGGGAGGTAGAGCAAGTCGGGGGAAATGGAGCCTCTGCCCCGTCTCACTGAGGCTCCCTGAAATGGGTGATGATGGGTAAAGAACCCCCAGCAAACCCTGGGGACAGGGTACTTGGGAACCCCAGCATGCCCAGTGGCGGTTTATGAACTTGCCTGATGTGTGATGAAAGACTACACATGCCTTCAAAATAGTCAATGACATCTACTTTGCTTAATAACACTTTTAGTACAAATGGGTTCGTTCTGGAGAACTCAGTGGGGTGGAGAGTGCTGTGTATCCCTGGCACAGGGTCAGGACACAGTCATTCCATAGGGGCATCTGCATTACACTTATATGCCCAGAAAATGTTTGAAAGAGGCGTATTGTTTAAAATGCCCATGTATGAAGCAGCAGGACTAGGTGTTTGTGTGTGAAATCCTTTTCTTAATAAGAAACTATTGGCTCTTGTTGAAACAGTCCTCTGGGATTTCAGAAGAATTGGTCACCTGGTCTTGCTATGTAATGATGGATCATTTCAGCCTTTCAGCCATTCATCCAGAAACCTTCATTGGGTACTTACTGCGTTGCAGGCTCTCTGCTAGATAGTGACTAACCAGCCCGAACCAGTCTCTGGACACAGCGTAGACTGGCATAGAGCCTTCTGGACCTAAACCATACCCTCAGAATCAGAAAATCTCACTGAACACCACTGCATGTATGTACTGCTGCATCAGAGGGTTTACCCTTGGAACAGATGGAGACCATTCTGAATTGTTCTGAATATGTTTATATTTAAATATGTCTCAGATAATAAAATAGAAAGAATGCTTCATCTGGTGTGAGAGTGGGAACAAAGCCTTTCTAAAGTGTTGCCCCAGGGACTGTGGATTTCAGGCAGGGACTCTCTGGGACTGTTTCATCATCATTTCTTTTTTCCTAGCTGCCCGGGGCTGTACTTTCTTTGGTAAGACTCTGCCTCTATGCCCTGAGTTGGGGCCTCTCCTCTTAGGGGCTGCTGGAGGAGTGCTTCTCTTGAGTTGGAAATTAACCTGAAAAAAAGAAAAAGAAGCTAGGAGAGCACAGGAATCAGTTTTCCATTTCCTAGGATTGAAATTATCGGAAGACCAGTTTGGACCTTGTTTTACCATGGTTCCGGGTTCTGAGGATAAGGGACCAAGGAGAATATCACAGCAACCACCCAGAGCAGCATTGGTGGTGTCATACAGGCTTGGCTAATATTCCCCTCAAAGTGGCACATAATCACTGGTGATACATAGGGTATATCGACATGAACTTAATGTACATTTATTTATTTGTAATAGAAAAAATTATATCTACACCTCAAACCGTGATTTTACCGATACTGTTGTTCAGCACAAGAACTGAGATTGATGGTGCCACAATAATCCCCTTTATGCTGACTCTGGGAATGATAGGCGTTGTGCTCAGGAATGCCAAAGAATGCCTCAGACCTTCAGAACTAAACTTCCTGTCATAATTGTTTGGAAATAGAGATAGTAGAGATGATATAGATTATTAGTATGGATTCTTAAATTCCCAGTGTCCATGTGCATTCATGTACTGTTTCCAGCAGTACATTGAAACTTCCTTTCTGGCCATGCACTCAGAGGTAAAGATGCTTCTGACTGACAAGTGTGGGATGTGCTGGCTGTGCAGAAGCCATAGAGCTGTCCCAGGAAGGAAAAGGCGAGGGTGTGGCACAGTGTTCTAACCACAGTCCCCAGGGCTTTCAGGCCCTGGGAACAGTGTGAGCTGCTGAAGCCAGCGGGGAGTTGGAAAACATGTGACAGACAGACCTCTTCACAGGGTTATTTCTTGCCCCTTTCACAACAAACCACAGCCAGCTTTTCTGTTAGCTCTCCCAAAGCGGGAGAAATCAGAGCCAATTACAGTGTATCAGTACTATTTCCTATATAGTAATATAAGGATCAAGGAAACGAAAGAAAGAAAGAGAGAGAGAGACACACACACACACACACACACAACATAATGAGGGGAGGACAGAGGAAATTAAAGGAGCGGGACATCTGGAAGGCAGTGGGGAAAGCCAAGGGGAAAACACTGGACTCTCGGAGATACTTTAAAGAGTTTTAATTGCAGCATGAAAACCCTCTAGTAAATGATCTTTTTTCTTTTCTCTTCCCTCAACCAAATGGATCTCTGCTTTAGAATGGGAAAAGACTCAGCTGGGATCAATAAATGTATTCTTAGTTGTGACTGTATCTAAGAATTGTATCCAAAAGACAGATTTTCCCCCCTCTGAGTTATATTTGATACAACGATGGGTTATGTTAATTAATTTAAAGGCTATATGACAAAGGAGATGAGATCTTTTGAAGCAGAATTTGTTACTTAAGAGGATTTGTCCTTGTTTGAATTTGCAATTGGATAGACTTGTATGTAGTGCAAGACTTCTGTAAGCAGCTGCATAACAGTCGTTTGATTTTAAGGTAGATGAGAAGCAGGGGGATAACAAGAAAAAAGGGAAAGAGGATGCATTGGTAGGGAAATTGGGACCAGGTAACAGGCTGCCAGGGAAGAGTTACTCTTTGTTTCCTGCATCTGCAAGTAGAAGTCGTTTATATCCTGCAGGAGATGGGAGTGGAGGGGAAAGGGGGAACTGTCTAGAAATTTCAGAGGAATTTTCAAAGGATTTAAGGAGCTCTTGACCTTCATCCTTGTGTTAAAATAAGGGATTATGACAGACTCTAGGTCCATCCACCTCATCTGTCATACAGAGTGAAGTAAGTCAGAAAGAGAAAGACAAATACCGTATGCTAACACATATATATGGAATTTAAGAAAAAAAATGTCATGAAGAACCTAGGGGTAAGACAGGAATAAAGACACAGACCCACTAGAGAATGGACTTGAGGATATGGGGAAGGGGAAGGGGAAGCTGTGACGAAGTGAGAGAATGGCATGGACATATATACACTACCAAACGTAAAATAGATAGCTAGTGGGAAGCAGCGGCATAGCACAGGGAGATCAGCTCGGTGCTTTGTAACCACCTAGAGGGGTGGGATAGGGAGGGTGGGAGGGAGAAGCAAGAGGGAAGAGATATGGGAACATATGTATATGTATAGTTGATTCACTTTGTTATAAAGCAGAAACTAACACACTATTGTAGAGCAATTATACTCCAATAAAGATGTTAAAAAATAAATAAATAAGGGATTATGAACACAGGTTGTGAGCTTAGCTCGAGGCCCTGTAACAGACTGGCTAAGAAGGCAGTCCTGAAAGTCCCACAGAGGCTGGAATCATGGCTCCCACTTACTCACTGTGTGGTATTGGACAAGTTACTTATGTTCTCTAAGCTTCACTTTCCTCAGCCACAAATGGGGATATGTAGATCTACCTTACAGGATTGTTATGAAGGTTAAATGAGATAATTCTGAAAGGCTCTCAGATAATGTCTGACACATAGTGGCTGTTCAATGAATAGTACCTATAACTATTTGAAAAGGCAAGATACTTGACTGCACTGAGTTAACAGGGAAAGGGGAGGGAGGGTCTGCTAAGCTCCTGGGATGTATAGAGAAGGAACAGGACAGACTGAGGAGGGAAGACCTGACATGAGAAAAAGGTCCATAGATGCTCATTAACCAGGATGCCATCATTACCTTTTCCTCGTTTGAGAAACCAGAGGATTAGTGTCCATGATCTTTGAGCCTCTTTGCCTCTGAGATCTCGATCTAATACAACCAAAGCTAAAAAGGTCCAGGCTGTAGATCAAAACAGTTCTTTGCTTCTCATCCTATCTATAAAAGAAAGCCTTTTGGAGAGTTGAATACTGGAGAGCAGCTGGCTCTTTGCTGAGGTGAGTGGAAAGCAAGGCTGCCCGGGCACATGGGCACCAGAAGGGGGCAGAGTGCCATCTGGTGGTAGTCCTTGCTGATGGCGCAGAAGAACGTAAGCCTGTGTATCTGGGCAGGGTCTCTGGGATTTACGAACCAACATTTGTTGAGCACTTTCTACGTGTAAGTCACTGTACTAAAGGCTTTGCATGCACGTTCTCATTTCAACCTCTTGTGAAGGAGGCACTATTATTACCAATTTACAGAGGAAGAAACTGAGAATGAGAGTGATCAGGTAGCTTGTCCAAGATCTGTGGACAAATGAGCTGGATTTAGAATCAGGTAGTGTTTTAACCATTATGCTATGTTAAACAGAAGGAAAAGGAAAAACCAAAAGGAAGTGGGTAAGGATGTAATAGGAGAATGACAGAAGAAAAATTAGCATATGAGAGCAATGAATTTTTTTTTAGGTGGTGAAAGAGGGCAGCTTGGCAAAGATTAGAACTATACAATCGATCATTTGTAACTCTGTATAAGTGATCTTTACAGTGCTCTGTAAAGGTCAGCCTAACTCACCAGTTTGGGTTCCCCAGGACCCACGGTCACACTCACTGTCTCTGGGTCAAACTTGGGTGCTGTGGCAGTGACAGTGTAGGTACCTGGAAGCAGCAGCCGGAAGTAATCTCCATGGTCACCTAAAAGTCACAAGGATATAACTCAGCCTGCTGATGAGAAATCTGCCCCAGTTGAGGCCTTGATATGAAAAAATGATCTGAGGGTTTTAGCTGACCACAAGCTTGATTTTTCTTAATAGCATGATGAAACTGGTACTGATCTAAAACAATCACAGGTTGTCATAACGTTGTAAGTGCATGGGCCTCAGCTCCTGGGAAGCAGAAGTTTTACTGTGCTCTGCACTGAGAGTACTGTGTTTAATTTTAGACCCTGTATTTTAACACAAACTCATGTCCAGTAAAGGGTTACTAGGAGAAAGGCCGAAAGATTTATGGATGTTTTGCTTGGTAAAGAGACTAACGTGAAATCTCTGTTTCAATGTTTGAAAAGTCATTGTGAAGAAATGACATCTACTTAAAGAAATAATGAGGATGGAAGCAAAAACTTTTTTGACAAAATATGAGCTACCAGAAAAGAAACGGATTGCTTTATGTCGTGCAGTGCACAACCCGCACCAATGGACATGGTCTGGACAACCAGCTGTCAGCGGTGTTGTATGTGTGTAATCTTGTATTGAGTGGGGGTGCTCCACTAAATATCTGAGTTTGAGAACCCTATTTCTAATATTTCCTCCACCACCATCAAAAGGGGAAAATGAAATTGAAAAGAAAGCATGTTTCTCATGGCAGGGATGTAGTATTTTGGCTAATGACTTTATATCTCTTTAGAATAAATTATGACTGTGCCTTTAAATTTTCTTTTAATTGTACAGTAATGAATAATTGAAATAAATGCAATCAAGAATGTGACAGATAATAAATAATGAAGAAGTCTCTTCTCTGCCCCCTATTAAATGTAATTTACTTTAAAATTCTTTAGCAAAAGCAGTGTATTTTAATACATATGTGGGATACTTTGTTATACCCTAGAGGTTGTCATTTTTTTAATTAGGGGCTCACACCCAGAAGTGGTTAGCTAGCATTGTACCAGAAAGGCCCAATTCCAGGTGCAGCTGTTATAAGGGCTTCAGCTATCTTCATCTCTTAGCAACACTAGATGCTTTGCTAAGTAGCATAATGAATGATAGCAATGAGTTTTTCTGTTGCTGAAATGAGTAATTTGTCAATTTAGCATAATGGGTGTTGGAAGTGGACTCTTATTGGAGAAATTGGTGATATTAAATGTATGTTGATTGGCTAGAATGAGACATTCCCCACCCTTGCATGAATAGGGTATAAGAATCTATGGGGAGTCAGAGGGCAGACAGAAGCAAGAAGAACTACAATTCTGCAGCCTGTGGCATGAAAACCACATTCACAGAAAGACAGACAAGATGAAAAGGCAGAGGACCATGTACCAGATGAAGGAACAAGATAAAACCCCAGAAAAACAACTAAATGAAGTGGAGATAGGCAACCTTCCAGAAAAAGAATTCAAAATATTGATAGTGAAGATGATCCAGGACCTCAGCAAGGGAGGCAAAGATCGAGAAGATGCAAGAAATGTTTAACAAAGACCTAGAAGAATGAAAGAACAAACAAACAGAGATGAACAATACAATAACTGAAATGAAAACTACACTAGAAGGAATCAATAGCAGAATAACTGAGGCAGAAGAACGGATAAGTGACCTGGAAGACAGAATGGTGGAATTCACTGCTGTGGAACAGAATAAGGAAAAAAAAAAATGAAAATAAATGAAGACAGCCTAAGAGACCTCTGGGACAACATTAAACGCAACAACAGTCTCATTATAGGGGTCCCAGAAGGAGAAGAGAGAGAGAAAGGACCTGAGAAAATGTTTGAAGAGATTATAGTTGAAAACTTCCCTAACATGGGAAAGGAAATAGCCACCCAAATCCAGGAAGTGCAGAGAGTCCCATACAGGAGAAACCCAAGGAGAAACAGGCTGAGACACATAGTAATCAAACTGGCAAAAATTAAAGACAAAGAAAAATTATTGAAAGCAACAAGGGAAAAACAACAAATAACATAAAAGGGAATTCCCATAAGGTTAACAGCTGATTTCTCAGCAGAAACTCTACAAGCCAGAAGAGAGTGGCATGAGATACTTAAAGTGATGAAAGGGAAGAGCCTACACCAAGGTTACTCTACCCAGCAAGGATCTCATTCAGATTCGATGGAGAAATCAAAAGCTTTACAGACAAGCAAAAGCTAAGAGAATACAGCACCTCCAAACCAGGTCTACAACAAATGCTAAAGGAACTTCTCTAAGTGGGAAACACAAGAGAAGAAAAGGACCTACAAAAAAAAAAAAAAAAAACCAAAACAATTAAGAAAATGGTAATAGGAACGTACATATCGATAATTACCTCAAATGTGAATGGATTAAATGCTCCAACCAAAAGACACACACTCGCTGAATGGATACAAAAACAAGACCCATATATATTCTGTCTACAAGAGACCCACTTCAGACCTAGGGACACATAAAGACTGAAAGTGAGGGGATGGAAAAAGATATTCCATGCAAATGGAAATCAAAAGAAAGCTGGAGGAGCAATACTCATATCAGATAAAATAGACTTTAAAATAAAGAATGTTACAAGAGACAAGGAAGGACACTACATAATGATCAAGGGATCAATCCAAGAAGAAGATATAACAATTATAGATATATATGCACCCAACACAGGAGCACCTCAATACATAAGGCAACTGCTAACAGCTCTAAAAGAGGAAATCAACAGCAACACAATAATAGTGCAGGACTTTAATACCTCACTTACACCAATGGACAGATCATCCAAACAGCAAATTAATAGGAAACACAAGCTTTAAATGACAAAATAGACCAGATAGATTTAATTGATATTTATAGGACATTCCATCCAAAAGAGCAGATTACACTGTCTTTCAAGTGCACACAGAACATTCTCCAGGATAGATCACATCTTGGTTCACAAATCAAGCCTCAGTAAATTTAAGAAAATTGGAATCATACCAGGCATCTTTTCTGAGCACAACGCTATGAGATTAGAAATGAATTACAGGGAAAAAAACATAAAAAACACAAACACATGGAGGCTAAACAATATGTTACTAAATAACCAAGAGATCACTAAAGAAATCAAAGAGGCAATCAAAAAATACCTAGAGACAAATGACAATGAAAACACGATGATCCAAAAGCTATGGGATGCAGCAAAAGCAGTTCTAAGAGGGAAGTTTATAGCTATACAAGCCTACCTCAAAAACAAGAAAAATCTCAACTAAACAATCTAACCTTACACCTAAAGGAACTAGAGAAAGAACAAACAAAACCCAAAATTAGCAGAAGGAAAGAAATCATAAAGATCAGAGCAGAAATAAATGAAATAGAAACTAAGAAAACAATAGCAAAGATCAATAAAACGAAAAGCTGGTTCTTTGAGAAGATAAACAAAATTGATAAACCATTAGCCAGACTCATGAAGAAAAAGAGGGAGATGACTCAAATCAATAAAATTAGAAATGAAAAGGAGAAGTTACAACAGACACCACAGAAATACAAAGCATCCTAAGAGACGACTACAAGCAACTCTATGCCAATAAATTGGACAACCTGGAAGAAATGGACAAATTCTTAGAAATGCACAACCCACCAAGACTGAATCAGGAAGAAATAGAAAACATGAACAGACCAATCACAAGTAATGAAATTGAAACTGTGATTAAAAATCTTCCAACAGGGCTTCCCTGGTGGCGCAGTGGTTGGGAGTCTGCCTGCCGGTGCAGGGGACACGGGTTCGTGTCCCGGTCTGGGAGGATCCCGTGTGCCACACAGCGGTTGGGCCCGTGGGACATGGCCGCTGGGCCTGCGCGTCCGGGGCCTGTGCTCCGCGGCGGGAGAGGCCATAGCAGTGAGAGGCCCGCATACCGCAAAAAAAGAAGAAAAAAAAATCTTCCAACAAACAAAAGTCCAGGACCAGATTGCTTCACAGGTGAATTCTATCAAACATTTAGAGAAGAGCTAACACCCATCCTTCTCAAACTCTTCCAAAAAATTGTGAGGAAGGAACACTCCCAAATTCATTCTATGAGGCCACCATCACCCTGATACCAAAACCAGATAAAGATACTACAAAAAAAGAAAATTACAGACCAATATCACTGATGAATATAGATACAAAAATCCTCAACAAGATACTAGCAAACAGAATCTAACAACACATTAAAAGGATCATACACCATGATCAAGTGGGATTTATCCCGGGGATGCAAGGATTCTTCAATATATGCAAATCAATCAATGTGATACACCATATTAACAAATTGAAGAATAAAAACCTATGATCGGGCTTCCCTGGTGGCGCAGTGGTTGAGAGTCCGCCTGCTGATGCAGGCGACACGGGTTCGTGCCCTGGTTCGGGAAGATCCCACATGCCGCGGAATGGCTAGGCCCATGAGCCATGGCCGCTGAGCCTGCGTGTCTGGAGCCTGTGCTCTGCAACAGGAGAGGCCACAACAGTGAGAGGCCTGTGTACCGCAAGAACAAACAAAACAAAACAAAAAAACCCCTATGATTATCTCAATAGATGCAGAAAAAACTTTTGACAAAATTCAACACCCATTTATGATAAAAAACTCTCCAGAAAGTGGGCATAGAGAGAACCTACCTCAACATAATAAAGGCCATATATGACAAACCCACAGCAAACATCATTCTCAATCGTGAAAAACTGAAAGCATTTCCTCTAAGATCAGGAACAAGACAAGGATGTTCACTCTCACCATTATTTTTCAACATAGTTTTGGAAGTCATAGTCACAGCAATCAGAGAAGAAAAAGAAATTAAAGGAATACAAATTGGAAAAGAAGAAGTAAAACTGTCACTGTTTGCAGATGAAAAAAAAAAAAAGAGAATCCTAAAGATGACACCAGAAAACTACTAGAGCTAATCAATCAATCTGGTAAAGTTGCAGGATACAAAATTAATGCACAGAAATCTCTTGCATTCCTATACACTAATAACGAAAGATCAGAAAGAGAAATTAAGGAAACACTCCCATTTACCATTGTAACAAAAAGAATACAATACCTAGGAATAAACCTACCTAAGGAGGTAAAAGACCTGTACTCAGAAAACTATAAGACACTGATGAAAGAAATTAAAGATGATACCAACACATGGAGAGATATACCATGTTCTTGGATTGGAAGAATCAATATTGTGAAAATGACTATACTACCCAAAGCAATCTACAGATTCAATGCAATCCCTATTAAATTACCAATGGCATTTTTTACAGAACTAGAACAAAAAATCCTAAAATTTGTGTGAAGGCGCAAAAGACCCCAAATAGCCAAAGCAGTCTTGAGGGAAAAAAGCAGAGCTGCAGAAATCAGACTCCCTGACTTCAGACTATACTATAAAGCTACAGTAATCAAGACAATATAGTACTGGCAAAAAACCAGAAATACAGATCAATGGAACAAGATAGAAAGCCCAGAGATAAACTCATGCACGTATGGTCAACTAATCTATGACAAAGGAGGCAAGGATATACAATGGAGAAAAGACAGTCTCTTCAATAAGTGGTGCTGGGAAAACTGGACAGCTACATGTAAAAGAATAAAATTAGAACACTCCCTAACACCATACACAAAAATAAACTCAAAATGGATTAGAGACCTAAATGTAAGACCAGACACTATAAAACTCTTAGAGGAAAACACAGGAGGAACACTCTTTGACATAAATCACAGCAAGATCTTTTTTTGATCCACCTCCTAGAGTAATGGAAATAAAAACAAAAATAAACAAAGGGGAGCTAATGAAACTTCAAAGCTTTTGCACAGCAAAGGAAACCAAAAACAAGACGAAAAGACAGCCCTCAGAATGGGAGAAAATATTTGCAAATGAATCATCAGACAAAGGATTAATCTCCAAAATATATAAACAGCTCATGCAGCTCAATAGTAAAAAACAAACAGCCCAATCCAAAAATGGGCAGAAGACCTATATAGACATTTCTCCAAAGAAGACATACAGATTGCCAAGAAGCACATGAAAAGCTGCTCAACATCACTAATTATTAGAGACATGTAAATCAAAACTAAAATGAGGCATCACCTCACACCAGTTAGAATGGGCATCATCAGAAAATCTACAAACAATAAATGCTGGAGAGGGTGTGGAGAAAAGGGGACCCTCTTGCACTGTTGGTGGGAATGTAAATTGATACAGCCACTATGGAGAACAGTATGGAGGTTCCTTAAAAAAGTTAAAATAGAATTACCATATGATCCAGTCCCACTCCTGGGCATATACCCAGAGAAAACCATAATTCAGAAAGATACATGGACCCCAATGTTCATTGCAGCACCATTTACAATAGCCAGGTCATGGAAGCAACCTAAATGCCCATCGACAGATGAATGGATAAAGAAGATGTGGTACAAATATACAATGGAATATTACTCAGCCATAAAAAGGAATGAAATTGGGTCATTTGTTGAGACATGGATGGATCTAGAGACTGTCATACAGAGTGAAGTAAGTCAGAAAGAGAAAAACAAATATCATACATTAACGCATATATGTGGAACCTAGAAAAATGGTACAGATGAACCAGTTTGCAGGGCAGAAATTGAGATACAGATGTAGAGAACAAACGTATGGACCCCAAGGGGGGAAAGCGGGGGTGGAGGTGGGGGTGGGATGAATTGGGTGATTGGGATTGACATGTATACACTGATGTGTATAAAATGGATGATTAATAACAACCTGCTGTATAAAAAGATAAAAATAAATTTAAAAAAATAAAGAATCTATGGGACTTCCCTGGTGGCACAGTGGTTAAGAATCTGCCTGCCAATGCAGGGAACATGGGTTTGAGCCCTAGTCCAGGAAGATCCCACATGCCGCGGAGCAACTAACCTCGCGAGCCACAACTACTGAGCCCGCATGTCAGAACTACTGCAGCCCGCATGCCTGGAGCCCGTGCTCTGCAACAAAGAGAGGGCAGCAGAGTGAGAAGCTCACGCACCACAACGAAGAGTAGCCACTGCTTGCCACAACTAGAGTAAGCCCGCGCACAGCAAGGAAGACCCAACGCGGCCAAATAATAATAATAATAATAAATTCATTAATTAATTTAAAATAAAGAATCTAGCAAGCCCTGAAGCTCTTACGGATTCCAAAGCTTGGTTCCCTATACAGTCCTGGCTCCAGTCACTGGGCTGGAGGATTCTGGTGTCTGATGCTTGACTGTGGGGCTACAAAATTCTGCCTTTAGAACGTTGTTGCCTTTGCCTTGAATGAACTGTTCATGTAAGACGTGTTGGGATCACCTTAAAGAATATGTTATCACCTTAAAGCTGAGATTCATCTAGTTTAAACAGACTGTTTGAGCTGTAAGATGCCTGCTTGGTAAAGCCTGCACAGTGAAATGTGGCTGAGCATGCTGGTATCAAGGCTGGGGGAGGGAGGCAAATCTCATCTGCCCCTAACCACTGGGAGCTACTGCTCTACATTAAAAACCAAACAAACAACCCCAAACCTGATCACATTGGGCTGGGGCAGTTGGTAACACCATTGTGCCATGAGATATTCTGTACCATTCTAGAAGGTTCCAAGTTGGCTCTGAGATCTGCCCCCACCATCAATCTTGCCCTGCAGTGAGCCTATGGAATGCTTTTTACTAACTTTTCCCTGAACAGAGGTGTAGAGAAATGCCTGGCTCAGGGACAAGACTAAACATCAGTTTTACAGTCTTTTTTTTTTCTAGCCCATTCCACACCAGTATGTGAGCTATTAATAACCTCAAACCCAGGAAACACCCCTAACAAAGTTGTATGAGGCAGTGATTCCTGAATGCTGAGAGAGATGTTACACTTACATCTTCCTGGCCCTTGCCTCTTAATTCCTGTCCTCAATCCTGTTATCCTTCCTTCCTTCAATCCACCCCCCCCACCCCGTGTCCTTGATGTCCCTGCTGGTCTCACTGGCTTACAAATTGGCCTCCTGATTAGGCTGAAGACAGTGAGGGAGTGAAAGCTTCCTTCTCACCCCACTAAGCAGTGGCCACCTACCTGAAGTGACATCATGGTTAATCCCACTGACAGAAATGACAGCGTCCGCAAGATTATTATAATTCTCATCCCGCACCATTCCCTTGATGCCTTGGTGTACCTGTAGGAAAGTTTATAGTGTATAGTTATGCTCATAAAACCTTTGTGCTGTGTTTGAGAGTTCACGAAGCCCTTTCCCATGTGTTTCTGCACTTGATCTTCACAAAGATTATGGTGATAGACCCTTGACTGGTCTCTCTGGTCTCACCCCAATCCCCAATAATCTCAATAGAGCAGTCAGAGTGATCCTGTTAAAATCTAAGTCAAATCATGTCACTAATCTACTTTCTATCTCTATGAATTTGACTACTCTTGATATCTCATATAAGTAAAATTGTACCATATTTGTTTTTTTGGGGACTGGCTTATTTCACCTAGCATAATGTCCTCAAGGTTCATCCATGTTGTAACATATGACAGAATTTCCTTCTTTTTTAAGGCTGTATGCCCATTGTGTATCTATACCACATTTTGTTTATCCCTTCATCCATCAACGGACACTTGGGTTGCTTTTACCTTTTGGCTACTGTGAACAATGCTGCTATGAACATGCGTATACAAATATCTCTTTGAGATCATGCTTTCAGTTCTTCTGAATATATACCCAGAAGCGGTTTTGCAGGATCATATGGCAGCTCTATTTTTAATTTTTTCAGGAACCACCACACTGTTTTTCATAGTGGCTACACCATTTTACATTCCCACCAGCACTGCACCAGGGTTCCAATTTCTCCACATCCTTGCCAACACTTGCTATTTTCTGTCATTGTTTGTAAATTTGTTTTTCTTATAGCAGCCATCCTAATGAGTGTGAGGTGGTATCTCACTGTGGCTTTGATTTACATTTCCCTCAGGATTTTGAGCATCTTCTCATCTACTTGTTGTTGGCCTTGCATTTGCAATTGTGACTTCATCAGGGAGCCCCTTTTCCCCTAGATATCTTTGTGGTTTACTCCCTTACCTCCTTTAAGTCTGTTTAAATGTCACTTTCTCTGTAAGGCCTTCTTCATAGCATTTTGCATTTAACATGTTATAAAATTTATTTTATTTTTTCTTTATTGTCTGTCTCTCCTCACTAGAATATAAGCTGCATATATACAGAGATATTTGTTGTTTCTTTACTCTTCTTTTTAAAATTAATTAATTTATTTGTTTTTATTTTTGGCTATGTTGGGTCTTCGTTGCAGTGCGCAGCCTTCTCATTGCGGTGGCTTCTCTTGTTGCACAGCACGGGCTCTAGGCGTGCGGGCTTCAGTAGTTGTAGCACTGGGGCTCAGTAGTTGTGGCTCGTGGGCTCTAGAGCACAGGCTCAGTAGTTGTGGTGCATGGGCTTAGTTGCTCTGCAGCATGTGGGATCTTCCCAGGCCAGGGCTCGAACCTGTGTCCCCTGCATTGGCAGGCGGATTCTTAACCACTGCACCGCCAGGGAAGCCCTGTTTGTTTACTCTTAATCCCGAGCATATCGTACAGTCTCTGACAGATAGTTGTGCTCAACAATGTTGAATGAATTAATTTCACTGATAGAGAAGCTGAGATCTATTGTAATGAGTCAGAGCAAAAGTCAGACCTGAGTCACACAAAATACCTTGCCTACCATCAGAAAACACTTCCCTTTCTGTAACCAGGAAAGTTAAAGAATGGGATTTACCTGTTCCAAGAACTGAATTAGGGCTTCCCGATTACCCAGCCACTCACGCTGTAATTCCTCTTGCCGCGGAAACTTGTCACAACTCAGTTCCAGCGTGATCTCAAAACAGTTGGTATGGAGGTAATTAAAGTCTTGCATTCCTAAGGGAAAGAGGGCGGTGGCAGATTTGTACAACCAGGTTCCCACCCAACACCCCATGCCAAATACAGATTGCTGGGGCTTAACCCCAGGGTTCTGATTCAGTATGTATTCAGTGAACATTTACATTTCTAACAAGTTTCCAGGTGACACTGATGATGCTGGTCTAGAGACCATACTATCATTTTGATACAAACTTCATGATCTTGGAATTGCACCCCTTTAATTTAGGGTAATGATTCTCAGTGGAGGCAGTGGGTCATGTTTTCCCAGAGGATGGGAAGGGAAAGGGAGGAACAAGTATAATTCAAAAAAGTATATTTTATATTTTAAATTTGGGAGGGGGTACTTACTGCTTTCCTAATGCAAACTAAAGAAAGTAAAGTTCAATCTTCTTGCCTTGGCTTAAATTAACAGTAAACTATTGGTAGATATTGGTAGATGTAGTAAAGTGACAAGGAAGATGATTCTTAAATCTGTTACCTAGTCTTATAAACTTCCAGTAATACATAATGCTACTTGATGTTCCACATGAATATTAAAGGTAAGGTGTTTAAAAAAATTATCGTATTTGTTTAGTGATTTTTAAACTTTCCATAACAAAAGGTAATAAGTGTATATCTGTCTTTGAAAAAAAGAAATCTTCTTGCCTTGGGTTCAAGTGAGTTTTCAGCTATGATAAGTCTACCGCCTTGCCAGTACATGATGACTCCCTCACCTTCCTCCTGCCCACTCCCCATAGGACCAGCCATCAGCTCAGCCCTCTCCAGTGAGTTTTCTATTACCTGGGCTCTGACAGGTCAGATGTGAGAAGATGGGGAAAGACAGCTGCTGCAACATGAATCCTAAGAGAACCTGGCTTCCTGCTTCAGCCTCCTCCCTAACCTTAGGTTCCCTACCTACTGAAGGTCTGTGAACAGAGGTTCTATCTTGACCCTCAGTGATGGGGAAAGCCCAGGGAATAGAGAGAGAAGCCTGTTGCTGGAGGTCTCTGCTATGTTATCAATGGCCACTGTCCACAGCAAACCCCTTCTGATGGGAGATGGGTAGGCAGGGTACAGAGAGCACATATCAGAGGAACTGTTTTTGTCCAGGCCTGCATCTCTCCTTCTTTGGTACGTGAGGCATACCTCATGTTACTACGGGAAAACCTTAACATCTATAAACCAGGCATTTCCAAATCCTCTATGTGCATTATTTAATACTTACATCAAAATTACAATGTAAGTAGTGTTATTCTTAAAGTACAGATGAGGAAACTGAAGCACAGAGAAGTTAATTAATTAGTAATTAGCCTGAAGCCACATAACTGGTGAATGGGCAAGCGTGGTTCCAGCCCAGTGTATCCTTAGAACCCATGCTCTTAACCACTTGACTGCATTATTCCCTCCTATGCCCTAATCCACTCTGTAAACCACCAGTTTTAACGGACCACAAGGTGTCCCGACCTCCATTTTAAAGAATCACAAGATGATGTTAAATGCCAACTTAAGACTTCCCATTTTTCAGATCTCTACTTGAATGCAAAATAGCATTCCTGTCATTTCTCTGTGAAAAAGAATGATAATTAAAAAGGAGAAATGAACCCCATTCTACTTCAGCTTACAGCACTCTTGTGCTTAGCACTCTTCTTACCCTTGCTGAGAGAATACCAGGAAGCTCCATTGGTGATGCCATCTGGGAAGTAATCCCCACAGTTCCAACCTTGGTGCATCCATCCATGTGCATAGGAGTAGACCTTGGCCAGCTACAGGTAAAGCAGGTGGAAAACGACCTTGAGTATCCCCAACTCATGTGGCAATGCTCATACTCAGAAGAAGGGTGAGGCCAAGAACCCCACTAGGTATAACAACTGATTATTTGCTTTGGCGAAAGAAAATACCAGAAGGAATAGAGAGATGGGGTGTGTGTGCGTGGAGTGGACTAGAGTTAGGAGACCTATCTTCTGATTTTCCCACTATCTTGGGCCTAAATTTCTTCAAGTGCAAAGTGAGAGGTAGCACTCGATAATGTATAAGCTCCCTTCTAGGTGTACCTCAATGAGGTGTACCTCATTTTCCAGCCGAGTTTTATAAGAGAAATCAAGAAGAAAGAAAGATAGGCCTTTGTGACAAAGGCCTTTGTGAGAGATCTGTGGTGGAAAGAGAGGAATATATTCAAAATCTCTATAATTCTCTTTCATTACTATTTTATAACAGTGGACAAAATGAGATTACTAGAGAAGAAAATATAATAATATACTTGCTTTGCAAAGCAACAACTGGTGTTATTCTCTATGTAATTCATTAACTGTTGAATTAATAATGTTATCATTACAGGGGAATTTCCTGGCAGTCCAGTGGTTAGGACTCCACACTTTCAAAGCTGGGGCCCACGTTCGGTCCCTGGTCGGGGAACTAAGATCCTGCAAGCCAAGAGATACAGCCCCCCCCGCCAAAAAACTGAGATACTAAGTAATGTTATCATTATATTAATTATATATTATTAATAATTTTAACTATAAAATAACTGATCTGTTAACTTTATTCTATTGCTGTTTTGAACTATTATGTAAACCTTTTTCATGTGCATGGTCTATTTTTCATTAATATAGCCATATTACCATAAAACCGTAAATTAGAGCCCCCAAATTCACATTTAATGCTCTAGCTTACCATCAGCACTATTAGGCTTTTGGCATATTTCTTGCTTGTCATTAGCTTAAGTATTTTTTTACATTTTGGTAACTGTACTGTAAAAAGCTTTCCTATTTATTTACTTTTTCATGAATTTATGGCTTATCACTCAAAACAAAATGTAATATACTAGATTGTAAGCTCTTAATGAACAGGAGGTGTTTTCAATCATTTTCTGTTCGTTCATTCCTAACAGGGTCCTGTGTTACTGATTTGACCTCAGTCACACTCCTAAGCCCCAAGTTCCTCTGGCTGGACAGGCAGCCATTCTGCATACCTTCTGGAAAAGTGTGTCATCAGGCGTGGGGGTATTGGCAGTGCGGCGGAAACCTCGGACCCGGTGCTCAAGGGACTTGTCATATGGGTAATTGGCCACCACTGCCCCTCCATGGAGATTGGCTGAAAGGACAAAGTTGAAGGAGCGGATCCACTGGATCACTGCCTGGGTCTCGGGTTCCACCTGAGGAGAGATGAGAGCTTGGCAGTGAAGCTGCAACTGAAGCCAGATGGCTGTTTACATGAGTTTGTCAGATTGTGGCCCGAGAGGATGGCATGTCTGACAGGGAGTAGCCTGAGAGGATGGCATGTCTGAATAAAGCAAAGAGAATCCTACCAGATATGAGAAGTGCAGATGGGGAAATTTTGATCTTTTGCGTGACAGTTCAACAAATTAAGTGAATGGAACACTTGTTTAAAATGAAATCTCATATGGAAACTAAGTATTCAATAGCTAAAAAGAGGTCATCTAGGGCAGTGAAGCTATTGTGCATGATGCAAAATGGTAGATACATGTCATGATACATTTGTGAAAACCCACAGAATATACAACATGAAGAGTGAACCCTAATGTAAACTATGGACTTTTGTGTGATGATGACAAGTCAATGTAGGTTCATCATTGTAATAAATGTACCCCTCTGGTGGGAGATGTTGATAATGGGAAGCAGGGAATATATGGTAATATTCTGTACTTTCCACTCAATTTTGCTGTGAACCTAAAACTGCTCAAAAATGAAGTCTATCAAAAAAAAAAAAAAAAAGAGAGAGAAGGAGAGGGAGAAAAAGAGCAGTTTGAAGATGGGTAACATAAATTGGAGAGCGCAGAGTCCCAGTTTGGCCTCTCTCTGGCAACAAAAAAGGGTCCTCCAATTTACCCACGGTTCCAGTAGCTTCTGGAGCTCATCTGCAGAAATTTAGGGTTCTAGTAAATTTATCTGAAAATTGTTGGTTTACAGCAATGGAATTTACAGCAATGGAATTTCTTCCCTGAATCTTCACATCAACTAAATATGCAATAATAAAGCATCAACCTCCTCCTTCCCCCAACACATCTGCTGTGTTGTTGACATGTAGAACGTTGTCCTGTGGTCATACCCAAATTTCATGAATTAGACATACTGTAATATGGGCCAGTCTTGGCTAAGTAGTGAGATTCCACCCATTCTACTGCAGATTTCTATTGCAGATTATATTGCTAGTGAGTGACAGTATTCTAAAGAAAGCCTTCAATCTACTGGACTTGTAAGTAAATAATTTACAGTCTTCACTGTTTTTCCTCCCCTCAAGATGGATGTGCTTAGAGGTTATGCGGTGTTAATGTGTTAACGGCTCGTCCTGGACCAAGGGTCAGCTGTGAAGGCCTCCATCTTTTCTATTCCAAGGGCGACTGAATGAATAATGTTGACTCTCACCCAATCAGAATGGATATAATCCCAAAGGCACCAGTCCAGCTCTGTGACCAGGGCTCAGATTCTTTAAAGCAGTCCTTTCTCTATGTCCTAACCCTCCATCCATCAGAAGGAGGCCAGCCTCTCACTGTTCCTGGCCCCTCAAGAGCAAGAGGGACTTCTCATTGTCTTTTTTCCTTCTAAGATGCAGACAGAGGAGCCAGTGGGAGTCTAACTGTTACTGGCTCAATTACCTTATTTTTTGTAGACAAGTTTAATAAATCAGAACATCCTTCTGGCTGGATATGTCAACGAGTACAAAGTTATTTTTGATGTATTATTTCCTTGAGCCAAGAGCATAGCTGCTATCCAAAATCTAAACATGTTGGCATGACTTTTGCTTCAATTCCAAGGGGAAAAAAACTGATAATATTCCATCTAGAAACTCCCAATATAAAGCCTTCCACCTGCTTTAATTTTCTCTCCCCAGTCTCGAAGTTTAGATACTCACAGAAAATGTTTAGAACTAGCCCATACAGTGTAAGAAACAGGGTGGTGGTGATGCTCCAAGGATGACAAGAGTCATTCCCAGGAACAGGACGACCATCAGGCTGAAACCATTCGCATTACCAAGGGAGGGGCAAGAGGTCTGGGAGCAGCAAATGGGATCCTTTGATTGAGAAAGTAAGGGAAATGAGAGTATGGTAACGTAGTCAAGGGTCATACAGAAGGAGAAGAAGAAAAACTTCTCTTCTAAGGGTGAGACTCCCTGAACCTCTTTCTCTAGCTAAGTGTTGATAAGTGTACAGTTCATCACATGCAAGAGAGATTTCTCTTTAGAACGCTACAGTTCTCTGTTGACAGTATAGTGCAGTAGAAAGAATGTTGGATGAGGAGTCAGAAGACCTGGGTTTTAATCTTGAGTCCACCAATTACTAACTGTGTGAGTTTAAATTATTTTTTCTATAAGTATTATCTGTAAAACGGGGATGGATAACACTGCTTGTTGCATTTACCAGAGTGTTACGATGATCAACTGAAACACTAGCTGAGAAAGAATTCTATAAAATTATGAAGTGCTGTGCAGTGGTATGATACCACTTTCACCTCTTTTGCCACTCTCATGACTAACATCAAATATCATGTGCTCAGTGAAGGGCTCTATGCTCGGGGAGGGAAAAAAGAAGCATACGTTACAGTTAGCATTGATCTGGACAGACTAGCACAGAATTGGGTTGATGCTTTATTATTGCATATTTAGTTGATGTGAAGATTCAGGGAAGAAATTCCAGATGCTGATTTACCTGCTTCTGCTTGCACATTTTGTCTTATACCTGATTTTTCCAGTTGTCTGGAAGGGGCAAGTGGTGGTTGGGGCCTCCGTTCTTCTCATTGTAGTAGATGTAGGTATTGAGATCAGGGAAGTTGCGGTTCAGGTCCACTCCGTTTGCATTGTTCCTGCCAGCCAGATACCCAGAAATGTCCCTGTCCTAGTGGGAAAAGGAAGAAATGAAAGATGAAGGTTTCAGACTGAATGCTCTATTTGAAGAACACTGTATAGTTTTTTTTTTTTTACACATTAGCTCGATCTATCAAACAATATAGCATTTTCTCCTTTAACTCATCCAAAGTCCCAGTGGCGTGGTTCAAGTTTCCCTATAAACCACATGCTGGAGGTAGAGATCCCAGGAGAAGCTCTAACAAAAGGAGGGTGTTTCAGGATAATGGGAACCCCTATTTTTAAAAAATTGTTTATGTCTATTTAATCAGAATGACAGAGGTATGTGCAGTGAGAAAGTATAATTTTTTCAGTTATATATGTATTTTTTCAGATTATTTTCCATTATAGGTTATTACAAGATATTGACTACAGTTCCCCGTGCTGTACAGTAAATCCTGTTGCTTATCTATTTTATGTATAGTAGTTTGTATCTGTTAATCCCATACTCCTAATTTATCCCTCCTCCATCCCTTTCCCCTTTGGTAACTATAAGTTTGTCTTCTATGTCTGAGTCTGTTTCTGTTTTATATAAAGATTCATTTGTATATTATTTTAGATTCCACATATAAGTGATATCACTTATCACTTATAATATTTGTCTTTCTCTGTCTGACTTACTTCACTTAGTATGACAATCTCTAGGTCCATCCATGTTCCTACAAATGGCAATATTTCATTCTTTTTTATGGCTGAGTAATATTCCATTGGATATTTATACCACATCTTCTTAAACCATTTGTCTATTGATGGGCACTTTGGTTGTTTTCATGTCTTGGCTATTGTAAATAGTGCTGCTATGAACACTTGGGTGCGTGTATCTTTTCAAATTAGAGTTTTCACCTTTTCCAGATATATGCCCAGGAGTGGGATTGCTGGATCATATGGTGGCTCTATTATTAGTTTTTTAAGGAACCTCCATACTGTTTTCCATAGTGGCTGCACCAGTTTACATTCCCACCAACAGTGTAGGAGGGTGGGAACCCCTATTTTTTAAAAACGGTTTTATTGATATATATAGCTTACATAGCACAACATTCATCCATTTTAAGCATACAATTTAAAGAATTTTAGTATGCTTACAGAATTGTGCAACTTTTACCACAATTTAAGAATACTTATATCACCCTGAAAAGAAACCTCATGCCCATTTACAGTCACTCCTTATTTTTACTCCACCCCTAGGTAATCACTTTCTGTCTCTATGGATTTGCCTTTTCTGGACATTTCAGTAAGAGGGATCATATATTATATGTTTGGCTTTTTTCACTGGGCAAAATGTTTTTGAGTTTCCTCCATGTTGTAGCATGTATCAGGACTTCATTCCCTTTTATTTCTGAATAATTCCATTATATGGATTTATCACATTGTGTTTATCCATTCACCAGTTAATAGACTGTATTGTTTCCTGGGACTGCTGTAACAAATTACCACAAACTAGGTGGCTTATAACATCAGAAATGTATTCTCTCAGAGTTCTGGAGGCTAAAAGTCTGAAATCAAGCAGGGTCATGCTCTCTAAAGGCTTTAGAGGAGGATCCTTCTTTGACTCTTCTAGCTTCTGGTGGTTGCTGACAGTCCTTGGCGTCCCTTAGCTTGTAGGTGCCTCACTCCAATTTCTACTTCTATCTTCACATAGTCTTCTCCCCTGTATGTCTGTGTCTCTGAGTACAAATTGCTATCTTCTTATAAGGACACCAGTTATATTTGACTTAGGTCCCCTAATCTAGTATGACTTCACTTTAACTTGATTACATATGCAAAGACCCTATTTCCAAACAAGGTCATATTCATAGGTTCCAGGTAGACATGAATTGGAGGGGGCAGAGGGGATACTATTAAACCCAGTACATGGACATTTGGTTTGTTTCCACTTTTTGGCTATTGTGGATAATGCTGCTGCAAACATTTGTGTATAAGTCTGTGTGTGGACACATGTTTTCATTTCTAATATCTAGTAGTAGAACTGCTGGATCATAAAGTAAGTCCATATTTAACTTTTTCAGAAACTGCTAAACTGTTTTCCAAAGTGGAAACCATCCCCCCCTTTATTTATTTATTTTTACTTAGGATTCTTGATTATCTTTTTTCTGAGCAATATCAACTTCGTGGATCCCTTAACCTCTCTGCTCACACTTCACATTTCATCTTTTATTTGGTCATGTATTCATTCATTCATCCATCCATTTAATCAATCCACATCTATTTAGGTCTATCTCTATTCAAAGTCCCCTGAAAGATACTAGGGAAAGAGATCATGAGACATTATGCTAGCTTTCCAGGAATTCATGGTATATATGGGGAGATAGATATTTACATAAATAATTAAAATATATAAAGCAGCAGAATAGAGATAAGTTCATAGGCTCTTGCAAAACTGAAATTGTTTGGTGTTTTGTTTGGCATTGGAGAAGGAGAATAGTGTCCACTTGAGCCCTGTGGACTGAGAGGGGAGAGCCCAAATTGGTGGTCATTACTGGAAGTAGGGTGAATGCATGGACACCAGGAGGCTAAAAACTCACAGATGTACTACTACTCTAGTATTTTTCTAAGAACTCTTTATTGTTCTAGGATTTCTCTATTTTTGTGGCATCGTGCTCGTATTTTATTCTTAGATCTCATTGAAAACATATTTTTTGACATTCTCTTAAGTCTCCTACATCAATTCTGTTCCAGTGGAAAACATTTATATGATTTTTCTATTTGGAGTTTGATTTTTCACTTTTATGAGATAATGATTTTCATTATGCTTCCAGGGGTTTTCATTGCTTGCTGATTTATATCAGTGTTAACTCATAACTGTCCATATTAACAGTTATGTTAATTTACCTATCAGCTGACTTACTACTCACACCGGGTCATTAGTTAAGCTGGCAGTAAGGACTTCCTTTAACAGAAGTTTCCATAAACAGGGTTCAGTTATTAGCTTCCTATTACTGCTGTAACAAATTGCCACAACCTTAGGGCTTAACCTTGCACAAACTTATGATCTCACAGTTTTGGACGTCAGAAGATTGAAATGGGTCTCACGAGACCTAAAGGTGTCAGCAGGGCTGTGTTCCTTCTGAAGTCTCTAGGGGAATCTGTTTCCCTAGAACATCTTCAAATCTCTCTTTGCCTGTGACCTTCTGCCTTCCTCTTCCACATTTAAAGGACCCTTGTGATTGGTTACACTAGGCCACCCAAATAATCCAGGGTATTTTAAGGTCACTTGATCAACAACTTTAATTTTGTCTGTAACCCTAATTGCCTTTGCCATGTAACATAACATATTCACAGGTTCCAGGGATTAGGACTTGACTATCTTTGGGAGGTGGAGCCATATTATTCTACCTTACCTACAGATGGCTTTAAATTTAGGTGGCCAGGCAGGTCTTCCCTGTGTAGCCATGCAGACAGGTTTCCTCTGGGTACGGCACGTAGCTCTGGGAACCTGAGAACCCGATGGGTCCTCTCTTGGGTTCAGGTTCAAGATCTGCTCCCTTTGAACAAGTACATAGCAGGTGAGCAGAGGTGACTGGCTCCCCAGAGAGAGCTCTAGGATTTGGCAGGGGTTTTCTCCACCTCCTCCCACCCCCACTTCACTGCACAAAAGATGTGGGCAGGTCTGAGGGGCTTCTCCAGTCTCCCCACTGCAATACAGGGAAGGGCCACTAGAAGGAAAGTGGCCAGGCTGGGTTCACCCCTACAACGCTCTCAAATTGTCCTGTTCTTTTGGAAACTCAAGTTTCGAGGCATGTTCATGTCCATCTCTCTGATTTCCAGTGGGGGGCGGTGGGGGGGAGACAAAGTTTTTTTGTTTTTTGTTTTCATCTGTTGAGTCATGTCAGCAGGAGGTTGTAAGATTGCAAGGGTCGAATTTGTGTTTGGCTCAACATCTTGGCTCCATTACCCTCCCTGCTTCTCCTCACCCCTCAGCCCTGCCCTCTAGTAGACTTAAACCAGGATGGGCCATTCAAGGAGAGATGCCGAGTGGTTCCACTTGTATGGGACAGAATGGCCAGATTCATGGAATCGGAGCGTGGAAGGTCGTTGCTAGGGGCTGGGAGGAGGGGGAAATGGGAAGTTACTAATGAGGGGGTATAAAGTTTTGGTTGAACAGGATAGATAAGTTCTGGAGATCAGCTGTACGACCTTTTGCCTATAATCAACAATAGTGTATTGTACACTTAAATTTTTGTTAAGAGGGTAGATCTCATCTTAGGTGTTCTTACCACAATAAAACCAAAATTTTAAAAAAAGTATAGTAGTGAAGTCTAGTCTTAAACATAAAAAACATTTTAAGACTATCCCCAATAAACATATTTTTAAATGGAAAAAAAAATCTTTCATCTACACCCCCCCCAAAAAAAAACCCCCAAACAAACCAGGTTTAAATAGAACTTTTAAAGAAACATATCCATTGTGTAAGGCAGATGCCTGCCCTCACCCACTGAAAATTCTAATTCAGTAGATTTGGGGTGGGGAGAGGACCTGAGAACCTATATCTCAAAAATCTTCACCTACAATTCTGATGCACAGCCACAAAAGAATCACTGACTTAAAGTTTTAGGCACACTGATATTTTGAATTTATGTTAGGAAATAAAGCCCATAAACACTTTTTTTATTTGTCCCCTGAACAATGTAACTCTAAAATAAAGAATTCAAAGGCTGAGTACTATACTAGTAGAGGAAAAAAGCCGTACAGAGATGGAATAAAGTATGAAGATCTATAACAGGACTAACCCGCCAACCCACAATTCTGAGAAAAGCTCATTCTTTCTCTTTCCCCCCCCCAAATGCAAATGTAAGTGTAGTGTGGGAGGAAGAAGAGGATTTAGGGTTGGCAGCTAAAAGCTCAGGGAAGGAGGGCCGTTTTGCAATATCCCTTCACACCTGTTCAGTACCTTCCAGTTGATAAAATGTTGTCACTGATACTGCTTCACTGATCCTCACAATGAAATGGAGAACTCAGCTGGAAAGGCGGGGGAGGGAGGGAACTGAGACTCAGAGAGAACCCCCATTCATTGCCTAGGGTGCTACAGTGCTGAATCCATCTTCACACTTCATTCTATTTCTCCAGCTTTTCCTCTATCACGTCGTGGCATTTACAGTGGGACAGAGAGGACACCTGGTCCCCCGGCTTTTCCTTACTCTCTAAGACGGCTCTGCTCTCTGCAGGGCCTCCCCCTGGGGCTCGGTACCTGGGCGGCGGCCACCTCGTAGCCGTCGGGGTTCATGGACGGCAGGATGTGAATGCGCGTGCCCTCCACCAGCCGGACAATGCGCTGGTTCCTGTTGCGGAACTCCTCGCACAGAAACTCCGACAGCTGCAGCAGCAGCTCGCGGCCCAGCACCTCGTTGCCGTGCATATTCCCCACATACTTGACTTCCGGTTCCACTGCAAGTGAGAGAAACACACATAAAGAAGATGGGGAAAGCTTACGAGTGCAGTTAATTCCTAACCATGCAAAGGGACGTTTCCCCTCTTTTTCAGTAATGAATAAAAGAAAACCTCATGCTTCTGTTAGGTCTTTTCCAATAATCCCTGTGCCCCCTTTGAACAAACTGCAACTACAAATGCTACAAAAATTCATGCCACGGATAATAATGTCTACTACTGATTAAAACCCTACTGTGTACTAAGCATTTATGTTATTGCTAATCTTCACAGGAAACCTGTAAAGTAGGCATTATTAGTCTCAGGATGAGGGTACTGGGTATGGAAGAGGTTAAGTAACTTGTCTGAGGTCACCTGGCAGATTAATAATGGAGGTCAAAGCCCAGGTGGCACTGAGGTAGCTTAATGCTTTTCAGAGACAAATCTTTTCAGGATAAGGATAGTGCTTTCCCAAGATTTGCTGGCCTAAAGTCCTCCAGGTTATAGCATAACAGTTCCTAATTGCACCAGTTGAAAATTTAATTTTCTTGGTACTCAGGTTAAAATCTCCCCTTCATATCTGAGAGTGCTGTGTCTTGAGGCACAGAGTAGGAAGGAGTCTATGTATGTCTCATTCCTTAGTCTTTTCTTTGGCTATGTTAACTGTTCAATTGAAGTTAGAACTGAGGTCATAAGAGGAGCCTCTAGAACCACTTAAAAAATCATTCTTGCCCTGTTTTAAAAGGAAGGAGAAAAGCCCTTGCCAAGTGATTTCCCTTCTACCCAGCACTCTTTATTTTTTTTAATTAATTAATTTTATTTATTTATTTTTGGCTGTGTTGGGTCTTCGTTGCTGTGCACGGGCTTTCTCTAGTTGTGGCGAGCAGGGGAAACTCTTCTTTGTGGTGAGCGGGCTTCTCATTGAGGTGGCTTCTTGTTGCGGAGCACAGGCTCTAGGCACGCAGACTTCAGTAGCTGTGGCACACGGGCTCAGTAGTTGTGACGCACAGGCTTGGTTGCTCCGCAGCATGTGGGATCTTCCCGGACCAGGGCTCGAACCCCTGTCCCCTGCATTGGCAGGCAGATTCTTAACCACTGCGCCACCAGGGGAGCCCCCATCCAGCATTCTCTTGCCTTCATGCCTTTTCTGATTCTGTGTCTCTTCATCTTCACATTTCCATGCCCTCCTCACCATCCATCTAGGCTCAAATGCTCCTTACTCTGTGAAGCCATCTTGGAATCTCCTTGCTGGGAGTGAACTTGCTATTAAACTTCCCTTTTATGATACCACTTTCTACTCTGAGTTTTGGCTAATTTTGCACATGTCCTATTTTCCTTACTGGACCTGGCCTTTGCAATGTATGCCATTTTTAACTTTCTTTAGGATACAATCCATTGTTATTTATCTGCTACAGCAGTCTTTCCCAAAGGAATGTCTATAACCCATAAGGACTGTGTGGTGGATTTTCTATCATGTACATTCTTTAATCTTAGTATTTTTCTTTAATCTTATCATGTCTTTCTTACTTTTCCTGGTGTTAAGTTATACTTTATTTTACGAAAGGATGGTGATAGCAGATGGCAGGTAGTATTCTTCAACATCCTTGTTCAGTAAAATAAAATTTGGAAAATCTATTTTAGTCCCCTCTGATCTCCCATATATATATATTTGTATGTGCGTGTGACATCCATAAGTTTGGGAACCACTGCCCTGTAGAACCTACCATAGTGCCTTGCTCTTAGGAGGTATTCAATATAAAATTCTTTTGTCTCTACTTTCCGGATATCCAGAATACAATACAACCACTTCTCCTAACAACCACTGTCATCATTTTGGTTCAACCTCCCACAATCGCAAGCCTGCATTACTACAATAAATCTCCTACTTGAAGTCCTTGCATCTGCCCAGCCATGCAAGTCTATTCTCCTGAGTCAGTGTTTGGCAAACGTTTCCTGTAAAGGACCAGATAGTAAATCCTTTGGGCTTCCTGGGCTATATTGTCTTCACTGCAGCTACTCAATGCTTCCAGTGAAAGCAGACATAGATGATACAAAAACAAATGGGTGTGACTGTGTTTCAGTGAAACTTTATTTACCAAAACAGGTAGCTGGCCCTCAAGGCTCTAGTTTGCTGACTCTTGTTCTGAGTGACCTTTTAAAATTTTTAGTCAGATCATATCACTCCTCTGCTTAAGCCCTCCAACGGCTTCTCACTTCACTCAGAGCAAAAGCCAAAAGTTTTGCAGAGGCCTGTAAGGCCCCACGTGATCTCCTCCTGCCCAGTATCCCCAACAGCTCTGCTCTGACCTTGCTTTCCTGTGGTTCACTGTCCCGGAGCCACAGGGGCCTCCTCACACATGCCAAGCATGCTCCGGCTCTTGCCTCTGTGTGGTGTTTCCCTCCCCAGAACCAGCATGGCACCTCAATCACATACTCAAAAATCACCTCGAAGGAGAAGCTTTTCCTAAAACCAACACCCCCTCCCCTACTCAACCCACAATTGTCCACAACTCCCTATCTCTCCTTCCTGGTTTCTTTTTCTCAATAGCACTTATTTTCATCTGGTATAATATATATTTATTTAGTTACCTATTTATTGCCAGTCTTACCTCTCTAGAATTAAGGCCCTGAGGGCAGAGTCTTTGTTTTGTTCTCTGTGCTATATTCAGAGTCTACCAAAGTGTTTACATTGAGTAGATCATCAGTAATACTTGTGGAATAATTAAGGAATGAATGGAGGTACCATTGATAGGGCATCAGAGAAAAGAGGGATCGGTGAGGTACAATAATATGAAAAGCTTCAAGAAAGGCACTGAATGCTAGAAAGTAGACAGGGCACCAAGAAAGGGGCATGGAGTGAGGGGCTAAGCCTACAATGTCCATTAGCACCCACAAGCTTCCACAATGAACACACGACCTGAGTAAAAGCAGGGTGTTTGCTCTGAAAGTGCATTTTCAAAGCAAGGCCCTTGTCGTCGCCTAATCACATAGCCTTCCTTAAGCCAGCCTCCCACCCCCCTCTCCCCCCTCTCCCAAACTGGCCACTTAAGAGTTTGAAGCTGTCATGGACAGAATCCACTGGGTGTGAGGCTGCCACTGAAGGTTTTTAAGCAAGGGAGGGAGGGGATTATATCAGTATTTGGGCATCTAGCATCTGTGTCTTAAATGAAAGGTTTAGAGTGGTGGCCGTCAGGCCTTAGGAGAACGTTAGGAGCCTGGTGCAATCATTTAGGCAGGCTGTGATGGAATTTGGGCTGGGGGAAGGGTGAGGAAGTGGAGAGGAAAAGAGACTTGAGGCTGACAGTTTGAAGGAGGAACTGACGTACTTGAATGTCACAATTGCTGTAAGTAAAGCAGTAAAGTAGAAACAACTTAAATACCCATCAATAAATGAACTGCTAAATACAACCCTGGAACCATGGAATATTATGCAGCCAAAAATGATAATGTAGATCTATATTTACAGACAGGCTATTCATCAAAGACTATGAAATGAGAAAAGCAGATATAGTATGAGTCCATTTTTATTAAAAAAATGATGTGTATGTAAGGGGAAGTGGCTTAAACACGCATAGAAGAAAGTCTGGACGGAGATACATCAATATGTTAACGATGGTCATTGTGAGTGGTGGGATTACGGGTGAGGTTTTTACCTTATCTAATTTCTACTTTAATCCAAACATGGATGGCTTTTATAATAGAAACAAACTAACAACAAATAATGCAATGAATAAAATGAATACCCCAAACCTCAAACTCTCTCCAGGATCCCATACTCTGAGTACACCGTCATTCCCCAAAGAGCTATCACTAAACTCTGGCAGAACTAGAAGGGCTAACTGTTTCTCCAGAGGCATTGGATAGGGAAAGGCAGAATAGTAACAGCAAGGAAGAAAGAAGGGTAATGGGAGGGAAGGCGGGGTGGGTGGGAAGGGAGCAGGGAAGAAGACTCACCTTTTACCATTAAGGTCTTGAGCAAACAGAACCCAAAAAGGAGGAGCAGACTGGAGCCTGAACTGGGGTTGCAGCTCCCCAGAGGCAGGGCCAGTTTGTAGGCTAAGCAAGGAAATACTTAGCCCAGGCTGAGGAAGTGATGATACTTTATGGGTGGAGGGGTCCAGGGACATCCCCACAAACCACCCCAATTACTGGATTTGTAAGGGAAGGGTCCTGCCCACACACATTTTAAGACACATGCTCAGGGCTTACAAGGCTCGTGGATTCCAGGGTAGTCGCTGAATTCCAGCACGTAGAGGTGTCTCCCCTTCACACTGCGCCCAATGCTGTAAACCCGCGTGACATGGGGGCATTCATTGTGCACCTTGTACAGCGTCCGCACGAGGTCATCATAGCGGTGGTGGCGAAAGGTCACCGGGGCAACCAACTTGAAGAGAAGGAGCTGGAGGAAAATTGAGACCAGGTCTGACATCTTGCTGGGCTTTTTCAGAGACCCACTAAAATGGGCCCCGCTTCTCCCAGTAACCAGTCAAAATCCAAGGGCCAAGAACCAGCTTTTCCTAGTTTCCCGCCAGTAAACACCAGTGTGACAGTGCCTGTGAAGAAAGTTCAGAACTGTCCCTCCAAAGCCAGAAGTTATTTATGCAGCTCTGGAATAGGCACTCATCTCCCCTCCCCCATTTCTCTGCCTCTCCTAATCCATGAAAACCTTTTGAAAGGTTTTTGCACTTCTTCAGATTGGGTAGTTTCACTGATTCTGGTTTACTGATTAACTGGACTGTAAACAGGCTTCAATAAATAGCTGCTTATAACCCTTTGATTCCCGGAGAATTTTGAGAAGCTTGGCCTGTCCTTGTTCCCTATATTACAATATAGGAAAGGGTATTAAAATAGAACACTCTGTCCTTTTGATCCATTCTACATCCTATCTTTCCGAAGTACAGCTCTGTCTTGTCCCCTTTCTCCTCAAAAATCTTCAACAGATACCATTGAGAAAATGAAAAGGTGAGCCCCAGGTTGGGAGAAGACAGTTGCCAGTCATGTATCTGACAATATATCCAGAATAAATCAAGAACTCTTACAACCCAGTAATAAAACAAACAACCCAATTTAAAAGTGGGGAAAAGATTTGAATAGACATTTTATTCAACTAAAGTAGATATATGAATGACTAATGAGCACATTAAAGATGTTCAACACTATTGGTCATTAAGGAAATGCAACTTAAAACCACAATGAGGGCTTCCCTGGTGGCACAGTGGTTGAGAGTCCACCTGCCGATGCAGGGGACACGGGTTTGTGCCCCGGTCCGGGAAGATCTCATATGCCATGGAGCGGCTGGGCCCGTGAGCCATGGCCGCTGAGCCTGTGCATCCGGAGCCTGTGTTCCACAACGGGAGAGGCCACAACAGTGAGAGGCCTGCGTACCACAAAAACAAAAAAACAAAAAAGCACAATGAGATATCACATTACATCCACTAGAATGACTATAATCAAAAAGACACAATAACAAGTGTTGTCAAGAATAGGGAGAAACTTGGGCCTCCCTGGTGGTGCAAGTGGTTGAGAGTCCGCCTGCCGATGCAGGGGATACGGGTTCGTGCCCCGGTCTGGGAGGATCCCATATGCCGCGGAGCGGCTGGGCCCGTGAGCCATGGCCGCTGAGCCTGCGCGTCCGGAGCCTGCGCGTCCGGAGCCTGTGCTCCGCAACGGGGGAGGCCACAACAGTGAGAGGCCCGCATACCGCAAAAAAAAAAAAAAAAAAAAAAAAAGAATAGGGAGAAACTAGAAACCTCATATATTGCCGATGGGAATATAAATGGTGCAGCCACTTTTGAAAACAGTTTTTCAGTTTCTTAGAAGTTTAAATATATATTTACTATACAATCCAGCAATTTCCTAGGTATCTACCCAAGAGAAATGAAAACACATATCCACACAAAAACTAGTATGTAAATGTTCATAGCAGTATTATCCACAATAGAAAAGTAGAAACAATCTAAATATCCATTAACTAATGAATGGATAAACAAAATATGGCATATCCATGCAATGGAATATCATTTGACAATGAAAAGGAGTGAAGTACTGATACATTGTACAAGATGGATGAACCTTAAAAATATTATGCTCAGTGAAAGAAGACACAAAAGATCACATATTATATGATCCAATTCATAGGAGATGTTTAGAAAACACAAACATATAGAGACAGAAAGTAAACTAGAGGTTGGCTAGGGCTAGGAGTGAAAATGTAAATGGGAAGTAGATGAATTTTATGGTATATAAATTATATGTCAGTAAAGGTGCTTTTAAAAAATAAATAAAAATAATTAAGTACAGCCACCCAAAAGTTAACTATGAATTTACCATACAACACAACAATTCCACTCCTGGGTACCTACCCAAGAGAACAAAGACTTGTACACAAGAATATTCATAGTGGCATTATCTGTAGTAGCCAAAAAGTAGAAACTACCCAAGTGTCGACCAACTGATGGATAAATAAAATGTGGTATATCCATATAATTGAACATTATTCAGCAATAAAAAGGAATAAAATACTAATACATGCTACAACATGGATGGACTTCAAAAACACCATGCTCACTGAAAGGAGCCAACACAGAAAACCCTCTTATTGTATGATTCCAATTATATGAAATGTCCTGCAAAAGTAAACTTACAGAGACAAAGTAAAATAGTAACTTACTAGGGCTGGGAGTGGGAAAGGAGATTCACTGTAAATGGGCATGAGGGATCTTGTTGGAGTGATGAGAATGTTCTAAAACTGGGTGATGGTTGCATAACTTGGTAAATTTACTAGAAATCATTGAATTGCACACTTAAAATGGATGAATTTTATGGTATGTAAATTATACTCCAATAAAGTTTCTTTTTTTTAAACAAAGTTTCAGTGGAATTTCATGCACTAGAGTGTAAAATCCAAATGCTCCTGCCTGGTTTTCAAGTCACTCCTACCAGGTCCAGTTGTGACCTCACTCCAGTGCAGCCCCACTGCAGTGCCTACTGTCTTCTGAGCATGCCCTCATCACCTGCTTTCCTGCTTTTGCTTATGTTCTTTCCCCAGGTAGCTTAACTCAGCTCCAAACCCTGGGTCTTCCTCATGTCCCCTTGCAATTGCTGTTACCATCAGTCTTTGTATCTCCAATCTTATGACTTTGCCTGTTATGCACTTATCCACTGTGCTAGGTGTTAGGTGTTAGGATAGGGGGCAGCCCTGCTGATGCATTGTTCCTGCCCCCCAGGATGATCGTCAGCCTCTAGCACACAGCCTGGCACGGGTGCACATTTGTTGAATGAATGAATAGACCCATTATTGACCTTTCCTCTTGCATCCTCCTGCGCTTCAGCAAACTTTTCCAAGGAAATCCTATGCTTTTGTCACCTGTCAGTAAAGACAGCTATCAACTCTTGGTTATCTTGGGTGAACAAACTATAGCCAGACCAGTCTGGCCCACAGATGGTCTAGAGAGTTGGCCCAAGATCAGTACCAAATCAGCAGTACCACAGAGTAAAAACCACAGGATTTTGCACCCACTGCTAAAATCCCATAATTTTCTGATGAGATCCTGACACCCCATGTGGTGAGGGCAGGCATCAAGAGAGAAAGCTGAAAGGACATCACTAATGCTGTTACACATTAAGTCCTTGATCTAGGACTGATGAAATAAAATTTATATTTTAAGGCAGGACAAGAAAAAATTAAACATAAAATTTTCTCTGTGTGTTTGTTTGGACCTCCTCTCTCCCTCCCTCATGTGCAGTGTGCATCCACATTACACATTAACCAGAGCTCCTCAAAGATGGGCCTGCTCTACAGTAAAGATCAATTTTTTTCCTAGCAATGTAACTTCTTAAAAGAATATTGCTCTTTCCCAGCTCTGTAGGGGGTCGTGGTGACGTGTTGCTCGCTTTGTATGTGCTTACGTGGACCATGTATCCTTGGTGAACTTTATGTAAAATATCAATATGTCATTTTGATGTACAATCCTTTGTCTTGAAAACGTATGTGACTGTGCCTTAGACTCCTAACAGGTGGAACGATTCTCAGAGCTTTCTAAGAATATGCTTCCCGGAATGGGCATCATCAGAAAATCTACAAACAACAAATGCTGGAGAGGCTGTGGAGAAAAGGGAACTCTCCTGCACTGTTGGTGGGAATGTAAATTGATACAGCCACTATGGAAAACAGTATGGAGGTTCCTTAAAAAACTAAAAATAGAACTACCATACGACCCAGCGATTCCACTCCTGGGCATATACCCTGAGAAAACCATAATTCAAAAAGACACATGTGGCGCATGCTCCGCCCACCCCGGAGCCTCGCCCTCTGCCACAATGAGCAAATGAGCACCAGAGAGGGCGTGAAATTTAAATTCCACTCAGGGGAGAAAGTGTTGTGCTTCGAGCCTGACCCCACCAAGGCACAAGTGCTGGACGATGCCAAGATTGTCGATGTTATCGTTGGTAAAGACGAAAAAGGCAGAAAGATTCCAGAATATCTGATCCATTTGAATAGTTGGAACAGAAGCTGGGATCATGTCCTTCATGACACCGATGAAAACTGGAGATTACAGCGTAAACTGGCAAGAAAAGCTGTAGCTCGCCCGAGAAGCACAGGAAGAAAGAGGAAGCGCTGCAGGCTGCCAGGTGTGGACACTGTCTTAAAAAGCCTCCCTGCTGAAGAAAAAGATGAAAATGTTGAAAACTTAATAAGCAGTTCCTCTGATGACAGTAGTGAAGAAAAGGATGAAGAAATAAGTGAAGAAAGTGATATTGAAGAGAAGACTGAAGTGAAGGAAGAACCAGAGCTGCACGCAAAAGAGGAAATGGAAGAAAGAGCAATAGCTGTAGAAATCCCTGAAGTTCTGAAGAAGCCTGAGGACGATTGTTACTGTATCAACAGGAGGAAATGGTTAGTGAAACTTTCATGCCAGACCAACATCATAACTATTTTGGAATCGTACGTGAAGCATTTTGCTATCAATACAGCCTTTTCAGCCAGTGAGAGACCTCATCACCATCAGGCTGTGCCACACGCCAACATGAGTGTGCATTATATCCCAGCTGAAAAGAATGTTGACCTTTGTAAGGAGATGGTGGATGGATTAAGAATAACCTTTGATTACGCTGTCCCATTGGTTTGGCTCTATCCATATGAACAAGTTCAGTATAAAAAGGTGACCTCGTCCCAATTTTTTCTTCTGATTAAGGGAAGTACCACAAACGCTAATTGGAACCCGGAGAATCTCTCTCCAAGCCCACCTTTGTTGAATCCATCCACGCCACAGCCCACAGAGAGTCAGCCAACCACAGGCGAGTCAGCCGCCCCCAAAAGGTGCAAAGCCGAGCCGGAAGCCTTGCAGTCTCTGAGGAGGTCCACACGCCACTCTGCCAATTGCGACAGACTGTCTGAGAGCAGCAGCTCGCCTCAGCCCAAGCGCCGGCAGCTGGACACGTCTGCCAGCACGTCCAAGCTGTTACTGCACCTGGAAAAGAAGACACCTGTTCATAGCAGATCATCCTCACCTGTTCCTCTGACCCCTAGCAAGGAAGGAAGTGTGGTGTTTGCTGGCTTTGAAGGCAGAAGAACTAATGAAATAAATGAGGTCCTCTCCTGGAAACTTGTACCTGACAGTTACCCCCCAGGTGACCAGTCACCTCCACCCTCTTACATTTATGGGGCGCAACACTTCCTGCAATTGTTCATGAAACTTCCAGAAATCCTTGGAAAGATGTCCTTTTCTGAGAAGAATCTGAAGGCTTTACTGAAGCACTTTGATCTCTTTCTGAGGTTTTTAGCAGAATACCATGATGACTTTTTCCCAGAGTCTGCCTATGTTGCTGCCTGTGAGGTGCACTACAGCACGAAGAACCCCAGGGTGATTTATTAAGGTTTTGATGGTTCTGGAAGAACAGCTTCTCTATCTAGCTTTGCGCTCTCAGTCCCCAGTAAAGAACTAGGGAGCTGGTGGGCCTTCCTTACAGGCAGAGCAAATGCGATACACCCCTTGGGGGGCTGTGGCGGGCCCATTTGTTTGAGCTGCTCCGTAGTTATTTCTATTAAGGATTACTTCCTAGGTGCCTGAACAGCCTCCAACATGTGACCCGTGCCATGGTACCTGTCATCTGTGACGGCAGGAAAAGAGCAGCTGTGTTCACAGTGAAATGTTCACGAAAGTGTGTGTAGGTTGGGCTGTTTCAGTAGACGGAGTTACTTGTTAGCAATAACCACATTTTTTAAGTTATTTGTTAGCATTAAACAAAATCGTTTTGCAAGCCATTTTCATTCTTGTGATGAGGCTGAGCAACAAAACATTAGTTTTGCTTGAAAACCAAAGAGTAGCCCCAGAATATTTCAGAGGGAGTTGATATTGATTGCAAAAGAAAATTTGCAGCTATACATTTGCTTGTTACAGTTCCTTTTCTATAAAACCTTATTTTTGGTGATCTAGATAAAGCATTGCCTGAATGTTTGAGATTTTATAGCTACACTTGGTTGTGTGATGTTATAGTTCCCTTTCTGTAAGATGTTATTTTTGGTGATCTCAAATAAATCATTGCCTATCTTGTTGGAAAGAACCAAGAGAGAGTTTTCAAAAAAAAAAAGACACATGCACCCCAATTGTCATTGCAGCACTATTTACGTTAGCAAGGTCATGGAAGCAACCTAAATGCCCATCGACAGACGAATGAATAAGGAAGATGTGGTACATATATACAATGAATTATTGCTCAGCCATAAAAAGGAACGAAACTGGGTCCTTTGTAGAGACGTGGATGGACCTAGAGATTGTCATACAGAGTGAAGTAAGTCAGAAAGAGAAAAACAAATATTGTATATTAACGCATACATGTGGAATATAGAAAAATGGTACAGATGAACCAGTTTGCAAGGCAGAAATAGAGACACAGATGTAGAAAACAAACGTATGGACACCAAGGGGGGAAGGGGTGGGTGGTGGGATGAACTGAGAGATTGGGATTCACATATATACACTAATATGTATAAAACAGATAACTAATAAGAACCTGCTGTATAAAAAATAAATTAATAAAATAAAATTCAAAAATTCAAAAAAAAAAAAAAAGAATATGCTTCCCGGGTTACAATCTTCAGTTTGGCTTGAATAAGATTCCCCCTTTTTCCCCTCTTAACTTGATAATTAATTGAATTTTTGTCAACAGGACAATATCTACTGTCATTATTGAAGGCTTGGCTTAGTGGTCCTTAGATAGTCCCAAACTGTTCCTCTGCAGAAGAATTCCCATTTCTCTGGTAAATGTGTCTTTAGTTCTTATGGTGACCTCACTCATGCTAAACAGATGACACCCATTCTCTAGGAGAGGGATGTACCCTCCCTGCTTGTATGAACTTCGGGTTGTTGTAAACAGGGAATGCCCTCTGTACATCAGGGCTGAGATTGACACTCCTTCCCTGGAATTTCACATAGAGTACCAGAGCATATGCCCTGAAGCCAGAGGGCATACAATGTCTCTCAAAGCAACCAGAAGTAGAAGGAACTTGAGTGTCAGGGGGATATAATATTAAAAAAAAATTTTTTTATAGCTTCATTGAGATGTAATTTACATATAACACTGGTACTTTTTTTTTTTTTTTTTTTTTGGCGGTACGCGGACCTCTCACTGCTGTGGCCTCTCCCATTGCGGAGCACAGGCTCAGGACGCGCAGGCTCAGCGGCCATGGCTCACGGGCCCAGCCGCTCCGCGGCATGTGGGATCTTCCCGGACCAGGGCACGAACCTGTGTCCCCTGCATTGGCAGGTGGACTCTCAACCACAGCACCACCAGGGAAGCCCTATGCTGGATACATTTTAAAATGAAGGAAGTAATGTATGAACTGAGATCTGAGATCTAAATGAATAGATGTTAACCAGGTTAAAAACGGTAGAGGAGTGTGTGTTTGGTGAGAGTTTTAAGAGGGGTGAAGCTTATTGGTCCCTCCTTATAACGCTGACCCTGTAGGAGTCGGCTGGGGTCTGTTCTTGAATTTCTTCTCTTTATCAGCACTTAATTCCAGATGATCTCATCGACAAATCCCACTATAAGCTGATGACCCTCAAATTTATATTTCTTGCTTCTACTTCTCTGAACTCCAAAACTGTACTTCCAGCTACGTACCTCATACCTCCATGAGGATTTCTAATAGGTACCCATTCCTAAGGCCCCTAACCCCCCCTCCAGTCCCTGGAACCAGACAGAGCCTTACAGATACAAACTGTGTCCACAAGTGACACCAATCGGTGATGGGTCAATTGGATGAGGAGAAACCAACCATGTCCCCAGCACTCGCTTTTCACCTTCCCCTATTTAATATTTCCTCAAAGCACTTTTTACCATCTGACATATTGTATTTAATTGTCTGTTTATTGTCTTCTCTCCCTATAAGGATATAAGCACCTTGTGGGTAGATAATTGATCTCTTTTATTTTCTGATGTGTCTCTAGCAATTAGACTGGGGCCTGGCAAGTAGTAAGTTCCATTAAATATTTGTGGAGTCAGTGAATGATTGAATGATTAAATGCTTTTACCTACATAATCCCATTTGAACCTCACCTCAGTCTTTCTTGAGACCATTATATTCCACTTACATATATGAAGATCCCTAAAATTTAAATGATTTTCCCAGCTCATATAAAGTATAGTTAGAAAATCTGGAGATTAAATTAGCCTTCTGACTCCAAAGCTTGGTGCTTTCCATAACACTGAATGCCTCCACCACGTGGGCCTGGTTACATCACAAAAACTGCCTCTAATCTGGCTTCCAGTTCTTAAGAGTAACTGAAAAATCCTTCTTTTAAAAAATAACTTTAGGGCTTCCCTGGTGGCGCAGTGGTTGAGAGTCTGCCTGCCGATGCAGGGGACGCGGGTTCGTGCCCCGGTCCGGGAAGATCCCACATGGTGTGGAGCAGCTGGGCCCGTGAGCTATGGCTGCTGAGCCTGCATGTCCAGAGCCTGTGCTCCGCAACGGGAGAGGCCACAACAGTGAGAGGCCCACATACCGCAAAAAAATAAAAATAAAAAAAAATAAAATAAAAAATAACTTTATATGTTTATATAAAAATGAGTATGTTTGTTATGAAAACATAGAAAAGTATGAGGATAAAAATAAGATACTACGCCCATACCCCCTCAGCTAGGACACTGTAATCAACTGTTGACAATCAACTGGTGACAATCAATCTTATTGTGATGACTCTTAAAATCTGTTCTTTCCCTTTTCAGTTTCCCCAAACTGGCAAATATTACCATGATTGATCCAATTTCTTAGACCAAAACCTAGGATTCATCCATAATCCCTCTCTTTATCTCACTCCCCATATCATCAAGTTATATAGACTGCTTTGAAAGTATGTCTGGAAACTGACTATTTCTCTCACCTTGACCACTGTCATCTTAGTCCAGGTGACCATATCTTACTTGCTTGGATGGTGACAGTAGCCCCATCATAGATTTCTTGTTTGGACAATGACAAAAGCCTCCTCAAATATTCTCCATTTCCACTTTTTTTTGCCCTACTAGTTTTATTCCCTACACAGTTGCCAGAGTGTTTTAAAAACATAAACTTAATTACTTTCTGACTCAAAACATTTCAGTGATTTCCCATACTTAAAATAAAAAATTCTTACAATAGCAGAAAGGGCCACTAAGCAACGGTCACAAAATCCTTTTAATTTCTTAAACATACCAAGCTTACATCTACCCCAGGGCCTTTATACTTACTATTTTTTCTGCCTGGAACCTTCTTATCTTAAATGTTTGCATGCTCTTATCTTAAATGTTTTCCCTTTACATCACTTAAGTCCACACTCAAATACCACCAGCTTAGAGTGGCTAGCCCTGACCTTCCCACCTAAATTAGTCCCTGGCTGCCACCCCTTACCATTCTCTATTCCTTTACTTGATTATTCTTCATAATACTTATCATTATCTAAAGGCAAACTATATAATTACTTGTTCCTTTTTTGGGGGGTTGTATTTACCACTAAAATGTAAGTTATATGAAGGCAAGGATTACTGTCTTGCTTTTTTTTTTTTTTTTGGTCTTTTTCTTTTTTTTTCTTCTCACTACTTTGTCCTCAACGCTTAACATAATGTTTAACACATACTAGGTGCTCACTAAATATTTGTAAAAGAATGAATTTGCAGATAGAGGGATAGATAATTTTACAAAAAAGGATCATAGTCTTTATGCTTTTAAAAATAAAAATTACTACATTGAACATATATTTAACAGAAGAAAGAGAAGCTGAAATAAAGCTGAAGGAATCACTTACCTTTGGAAAAATGTTTCTTCACAAGACGAAATACTAGTTGTCAACTAATGGCTCTAAAGAAAAAAAAACCAGAAATCATTAAGGGATGGTGATTATGTTGCTATGTTTTTTCAACAACATTTGTAGAGAAGGAAAAAGAGTGTAACAAAAGCAATTTAAACTTAAATGAAATTTATATTTTCAAGATTATTAGGTTGATACCTTTTCAAAGTGCATTTATCTGCCCTTTGCAGTAAGTTTCATTTACTCATCAAAACCCGCCACAAAATCAAAGCTGTCAGTGTCCCTTATAAAAAGCCATGTGCTCCTGATGCTCCAAGGCTGTGCTGAGCTCTTTGTAATGCTCTTCTTTTTTTCTTTTCTTTTTCTTCCTGAACTCTTCCTTTTGCCACCTCCCTGCTATTCTGCCTTCCTGAATGGCTTTCTCTATATTCTCTGATTTTCATCAGTGTTCCCTTCCTGCAACACCCTATATGCTTCAGGACTAGATAGAAAATGCCAAATGATTGGAGCTTGACCTCTTTCTTACATAAATGGACCTTGGAAGCAATAGGTTCAAGACCAGTGTTGTGCTCATCAAATGGCCCAGGCTCCTTCTAGCTTGTTGCTCTACCTATCTCAACACACACTTAACTTATTGTCCAGACAGATGTTCCAGCCCCATTGTCACATTCACAATCCAGCCACCAGGAAGGAGCACACCTTCTTCCTTCAAAAGCAAACTTCCCACCCTCACACCCTGCTGGTAAGAATGGATAAATGAAATGTGCTAGATACATATTCAGCAATAAAAAGAAACGAAGCACTGATCCATGCTGAGACATGGATGAACTTTGAAAACATTATGCTAAATGAGAGAAACCAGTCACAAAAACCCCACATATTGTATGATTCCATTTACATAGGGTGTGTGCATTATATCTCAATAAAGTTGCTTAAAAAATAAAAACAAAAGCAAACTTTCCACAGTTTTACACATGACTCCCACTTACATCTCATAGGCTAGAAAACAGTCACATGGTCATGCCCACATGCAGGGAAGCTAACAAATGCAGTCTTTATCCCAGCCAGCCAGCCATGTGCTCGGCTAAAAAACCAGAGGTCCTGGTATAGCACAGGGAACTATATTCAACGTGCTGTAATAACCTATAATGGAAAAGAATCTGAAAAAGAATATATTTTATATATATATATACAATATATATATATAATATATATATATAACTGAATCATTTTGCTGAACACCAGAAACTAACACAACATTGTAAATTAACTCTACTTCAATTTTTAAAAATCAGAGGTTCTCTTACAGTAAAAAGAGAGGACAGATATTACAGAACACTGACCATCTCTGACCCACCCTTTGTCAGACCTTGTACCTTGTCCATCTGCCTGCAGAGGATCACTGCATGTACTTCTCAGGAACATGACACTTAATTTTAGGTAAACTGATCTCTTTCCCAGGGTCTGTGCAGGGATGTGTTGGCTCTGTTCTCATATATTTTAGGTCAAAATTCTCTTCATTTGGCAGCCATTCTTCATAGTTTTGTTTTATAACTTTTGCCTTGTTAATTGAAGGTGGAAGTTTCTTTTTTACTTTTTGCTCCTTTATTTTGCTTTCAGTTGGTTTCAGGACTTGGAAGTGAATTCAAAATGCCCCTTCCCTGCTATCTTTAACTGGAATTTGCCAGAAGAAATATTCTTGAATATGCATGCCCCTAAATGCAACCCTTCTGGGGTTTCTTCTATTTTTGGATCTAGCAGGACCCCCAGGGTTGGATGTTCACGGTTCTCTATAAACAAGCTGCTCCTCCCGACCAGATAACTTCCCTCAGAACTTCGCCCCCCAACACACATTATCTGCTCCAGTCACGTCTCACTTGTCAATAACAGTTTTGTATAATCTGTAGAGTGCTGTGCACATGTCAGTTGTATTTATGTCCCATATTGCCTTGACTAGGATGCCTTCCCTCTTTGCCCCTTCCTCAGGGCCCTCAGGCGCAACCCGTTAAATCTAAATGCCGCCTGTTTGCCCCCAGAGCAGCTCTTCCTGGGATACGGCACCACCTGTTGCCCAAGTTGAAAACATGGGAGCTGGTCGAAATTCTCCCTTCTCATTCACCTCCCGCGATTACTCACCCTCAAAGCCCTGTCACTTCTTTGCTGCCAATCCTCACCACGCTTCCTGCTTCTCCCCTGCACAGCCACTGCTTGGTTCTGCACTCCTTCACCCCTGCCTGGACCGGCCCTGCTGCCTGGAACTCACCCACGCCAGCTGCACACCTCGTGCTCTTCCTTCAACGCAACCACGTCGCGTCTCCCGCTCGCCCCTCCCTTCTACACTTCAGACCCTTTATTGGTTTTCCATTCTCCTCAGTTACTTCCAAACATCTGACCCGGAAACAAGGCCCTCCAGCACTTGGCGACCATTGTCTTTCTCACCTCTCTTCCCTAACACCCTTCCTTCCTGTTGGCTTTGCCAAACAATGAGCAGTCTTTCAAAAGACTGCATTTTTTTCCCCTCCAATTTAAAAAACTTATGGTAAAATACACCAGCATAAAAGAGTGTTTAAACAACTCCTCTCCCTCCATTTGGAAGCTAGCTGACTCCTATTTGTGTTTCAAAACCAAGTGCAGGCATCATTTTCTATAAAACTTTTCTATCACTTACCTCTGGTCTGACTTCTGTGGTACCTTTCTCGTGTTTCCTTAGAAAACTCTGTGCGTACTTCTCTACAAACATAACATTATGCTGTCACTTTTGGTCTATTTGTTTGTCTTCCATGATTAAAGCATAAGGCCCTTAAGACCAGGGACAATATCTTCTTTCTGGATTCCCAGTCCTTGACCTATAGTTGGTATACAACAGGGATTAAACAAATTCTGAAGAGCAATAACAAAAAATGAACTATCTCCTCTCTATTCACATTTTGTTGACCTTATAACAGGGCAGGAAATGACTCACTGGAATTCCAGAAATCCAGGCTCTTCCACATGCTCCCACTAACCCTGCTTCCAACAGGGTAATTGTTGGTTTAGTGACACGTTGATTCAGATTGCCCTCTAGCTGATGGAAAATGTGCATGGCATGGACTCTGAATCCGTTCTGTATACCAGTGTTGCCTAATTTGTCAATAGCCTGTACCTGTGTAATCCTTACTGGGAGTAAAGAAGTTCTTTCTGAGTTTGAAAAAACTAATGTAATGTGTGTTTACTGATACGACATCATGTGAGGTATGAGGGTATCAGGGTATTAAGTTAACTGGAAAAGAGGAGCCTGAATCCAAGTGATCTGGTCACCTGCGATGAAGGGACCAACATACATCAGACTTTGAGCAGCCTGTTAACTGGACCAGTAACAGTCTATGGGTCCAAATGTAGTAGGGGGCAACTATATTTCATTGATTCTAAGGTGCTCTTGATTTCACATTTTAATGTTTCTGAAACAGAAATGTATCTTAAAACAGATGGCATCTTAGATTCAGAGAAATACAACATTATAATAAGAAGTATAAGAGAAATCCAACATCACAATTATATCAGAGAAATATAATAACCAATATTAATTGATTTAATTATAACTGAGCATGGAATATCACACATTAAAACAGGAAACAGAGTAGAAAAAGCAATGAATGGCTAAAAGCTTGAATTTGCATTGACTGTGGGAGAATTTTCAGTGACTTGATAATAAAAACCATCATTTATGAGCCCCTCCTAATTGCCAGGGAAAATACATACATTATCATTAATACTCACCCTCCTAACCTGGAAGGTAGGTGGTGTTAATTCCATGTTTTAGATGAAGATCTGAGAAAGTCTGGACCTGCCCAACGTCACACAGCTAGAATACAACAGATATGATCAGATTTTAAAACCTATTACCAAAAAATTGTATAAATGATCTTATTTTCAAAGCAGAAATAGAGACACAGACATAGAGGACAAACATATGTATACCAAGGGGGGGAAAGGGGTTAGGATGAATTGGGAGATTGGGATTGACATATATACACTATTGATACTATGTATAAAATAGATAACTAATGAGAACCTACTGTATAGCTCAGGGAACTCTACACAATGCTCTGTGGTGACCTAAATGGGAAGGAAAGCCAAAAAAGAGAAGATATATGTATATGTATAGCTGATTCACTTTGCTGTACAGTAAAAACTAACACAACATTGTGAAGCAACTATACTCCAATCAAAATTAATTTAAGAAATAAATAAAACCTATTACCTTTATTTTATTTTATTTTATTTATTTTTTTTATTACCTTTATTTTATTCTATGCTCCCTCCTGAAGAAAGCACTGACCCTAAAGATAAAAATAATTGTTACCTAAGAACAAAATAATTTTTTTTTTCAGTTTGAGCAACTAGATCATCATTGAAGAAACATATTCCTTCTGTGTTTGAAATTAATGGAGAAGATAAATAGGAAAGAGTCCTGAGCAAGCTTCTTGGGTTTTGTTTCTAATGGCCCTGAGAATGGAAATTCATGAGGGTCATTTCATCCTAAATGACCATAACTATGAAGTTAAATCCAGCTTCACTGAAAATTCAGAGCTAGAACTGACCACCCAATATAATTTTTGTACCTATTATGTAAAGGCCTTTGAGACTTAAAAGTTGATATCTCTAAGCCTAAAGGCATTTTGTCCTAAACCTTTCTTGCTGTGATTTTAAATCTGTAGTAATACCAATAAGACAGGGCCTATGCATGCACTTGAATCCATCTCTCCCGTCTCCTCCTCCTATAACAGCATCAACTTCAATCTAGCCTGAGTTTACCAAGATCCCTTGAAAATTCTAGATTGAATTGTTGACTCTGTAAGTGGCCCAATTGCCTCCAGTTCTGACGGTGCCTGAAACTAGGATGTTCCCTTCCCCTTACTAGCCTGTTCCAATTCTAGACTTCTGATGTCCTAGCTTGCTTTGACCTGGGATATTGTCTTGAAACTGAGTTTGGACTGTTGCATGACCTGAGGCAGTGTTTAGAAGACACCTCTGAGCCAAAAAGTACTTACTAGTCATCATGCTTCTATTTTATCAGGAAAATGTATGCTAATTATTGATGCTTTTGTGCTTGTGTATATATTCTTTTTTTCAAAAAAGACAGCTTTATGGGAATTCCCTGGTGGTCCAGTGGTTAGGACTCGACACTTTCACTGCCAGGGCCCGGGTTTGATCCCTGGTAGGGGAACTAAGACCCCAGAAGCTGCATGGCACAGCCAAAAAAAAAAAAAAAAAAAAAACCAGCTTTATTGAGATATAATTCGCATACTATAAAGTTCACCCATTTAAGGGTACAGTTCAGTGGTTTTTAGAAAATACAGAGTTGTGCAATCATCACTGCAATCTAATTTCGGAATATTTTCATCACCCTCAAAAAAACTCCCTAGCCATTTGCACTCACTTTCCAGACCTACACCATCACTAATCTATTTTCTGTCTCTATGGATTTGCCTATTCTGGACATTTCATATAAATGGAATCATATAATACGTGGTCTTTTGTGTCTGGCTGCTTTCAAGGTTCATCCATGTTGTAGCAAGTATCAGTACTTCATTCCCTTTTTATGGCCATAAAATATTCCATTGTATGGATATAACACCTTTTGTTTATCCATTCAGCAGTTGATGGACATTTGGCTTGTTTCCACTTCTTAATTATTATGAATCATCCTATGAACATTCTTGCACAAGTTTTTGTGTTTACATATATTTTCATTTCTCTTGGGTAGACACCTAGGTGAAAGTGCTGGGTAATATGGTAACACTATGCTTAACATTTTGAGGAAATGCCAAACTGTTTTCCAACATGGCTGCACCATTTTACATTCACACCAGAAATATATGAGGATTCCACCTTCTCCACGTTCTTGAAAACACTTGCTATTATCTTTTTAATTTTACCTTACTAGTAGGTGTGAAGTGGTATGTCATTGTGGTTTTGATTTGCATTCCTCTGGTGACTAATGATATTGAGAACCTTCTCATGGGTTTATTGGCCATTTGCATATCTTCTTTAGAGAAATGTTTATACAAATCCTTTGCCCATTTTTAAATTGGGTAGTCTTTTTATTGCTGAGTTATATGAGACTCTTTCTGACCTAACTTTGTTAATATAGGAGGTGCCAACCATGCCCACAATCCAAAGCTAGCTGCTATTCTCTTGGGCAGAAACCCTTTAAGATCTCTCTCTCCCAGGCTAACATCTCATCTGTGGGAAATGCCCACACACCCTTTGACCTTAGGAATTCTGAGAGTATAGGCCATTCCCAATTAGCGGCAGCCATTGTCTCTCAAAGATTTCCCCAGGTGTATCTCAGCCCTCAGTACATTGTGCTACCCCAGTCCTGGGAACACTTGTCAAACTCTCTAAATTGTTTTCATGAAGTCCCCCTTGCTCGGTTTGCCATGAGGGGGAAGCATCCTCCTTTTATTCCTTTTGGTGAGAGTAGCGAAACACACAACCTTCTGACTACTCACTCCTAAGAAATACTGTTTCTCAACTTCAATCTTATGAGAATTTCCAGGACGATGAGAGGCTAAGGCTCAGAAGCTATTTTTGAAGCAACTATTTTTAGCAAATTATTTTTGCAGCAACTCCTGATTGGTGATCTAGCACCATGCCTTGGAATGCGGTCATGTTTGGTAACTATTGCCTGGGCGGCCCAGCTGAAATGGAGACAGAGAGTTCCATTTTAACCCACACATTTTATTACACATCTTTAGAGAATGATTTTGCCTTAATGCAACATTAACTCATTTAATGTTCATAACCACTCTGAAAGTGAGTATTGTGATCTCCATGTTACGAATGAGGAAATCAAGTTGGGGAAATGTTACGGGACTTGTTGAAAGTGATATTTCTTTGATTTTACCTTGGCAGTGTACAAATGGACGATTAGAGCTGCAATCCAAATGGCTCCAAATTTCATAGCCTGTGTGTGGGGCTAAGAAAATCTTGAAGCTGATGCCCATGGTTTAGTCTCTGAAGGGACATGCAAGTGAAGAGAATAGTCTAACTGTCAAAAGTAATTAAAAGGGAGCTTCCCTGGTGGTGCAGTGGTTAAGAATCTGCCTGCTAATGCAGGGGACACAGGTTCGAGCCCTGGTCGGGGAAGATCCCACATGCCGTGAAGTAACTAAGCCCATGCGCCACAACTACTGAGCCTGCACTCTAGAGCCTGAGAACCACAACTTCTGAAGCCTGTGTGCCACAACTATTGAAGCCCACACGCCTAGAGCCTGTGCTCTGCAACAAGAGAAGCCACCGCAATGAGAAGCCTGCGCACCCCAACAAAGAGTAGCCCCCGCTCTCAGCAACTAGAGAAAACCCGTGTGCAGCAGCGAAGACCAAATGCAACCAAAAATTAAATAAGTGAATAAGTAAAATTCTATAAAAGTAATTAAAAGGTAACTCCATTATTTATTTCTGTGTTTTAAAGAACATTAAGCCACAAACATACTTCAATTCTCTTCCTTTTCCTTCTCAATTACCTTGCTCTCAGCAGCTCCCCTAGAATTTATCCCTGTCTCCCCAAAGTCACCAAGTCAAACTGAATTCTCCCTGCAATCATCATCCTTCTGTTTCCTCTTCCCTTATCTTTACATTATTTTATTTTTTATATTTTTTAAAATATTTATTTATTTGGCTGTGCCGTGTCTTAGTTGTGGCATACGGGATCTTCATTGCTGCATGTGGGATCTTTGTTGCCACATCTGGGATCTTCATTGCGGCATGCAGGATCTAGTTCCCTGACCAGGGATCGAACCTGGGCCACCTGCATTGGGAACGCAGAGCCTTTTTCTTTTTAATGATTTAAAATTATTTTTTAATTTATTTTTTGGCTGTGTTGGGTCTTTGGTGCTGCGCATGGGCTTTCTCTAGTTGTGGTGAGAGGGGGCTACTCTTCATTGCAGTGCACAGGCCTCTCATTACAGTGGCTTCTCTTGTTGCAGAGCACAGGCTCTAGGCTCACGGGCTTCAGTAGTTGTGGCATGTAGGCTCAGTAGTTGTAGCTCATGGGCTTAGTTGCTCCACAGCATGTGGGATCTTCCTGGACCAGGACTCGAACCTGTGTCCCCTGCATTGGCAGGCAGATTCATAACCACTGAGTCACCAGGGAAGCCCCTCATTGTAGTTTTTTGTTTTGTTTTGTTTTGTTTTTTTGCTGTACACGGGCCTCCCACTGTTGCGGCCTCTCCTGCTGTGGAGCACAGGCTCCGGATGCACAGGTTCAGCGTCCATGGCTCACGGGCCCAGCCGCTCCGCGGCATGTGAGACCCTCCCAGACTGGGGCACAAACCCACGTCCCCTGCACCGGCAGGCGGACTCTCAACCACTGCACCACCAGGGAAGCCCCCTCATTGTAGTTTTGATTTCATTTCTCTAATAATTAGAGATGTTGAGCAGCTTTTCATGTGCTTCTTGGCAATCTGTATGTCCTCTTTGGGGAAATGTCTATTTAGGTCTTCTCCCCATTTTTTGATTCGGTTGTTTGTTTTCTTACTATTGAGCTGTATGAGCTGTTAATATATTTTGGAGATTAATCCTTTGTCTGTGGATTTGTTTGCAAATATTTTCTCCCATTCTGAGGGTTGTCATTTTGTCTTGTTTGTAGTTTCCTTTGCTTTGCAAAAGCTTTGAAGTTTCATTAGGTCCCATTTGTTTATTTTCGTTTTTATTTCCATTACTCTAGGAGGTGCATCAAAAAAGATCTTGCTGTGATTTATGTCAAAGAGTGTTCTTCCTATGTTTTCCTCTAAGAGTTTTATAGTGTTCAGTCTAACATTTAGGTCTCCAATCCATTTTGAGTTTCTTTTTGTGTATGGTGTTAGGGAGTGTTCTAATTTCATTCTTTTACATGTAGCTGTCCAGTTTTCCCAGCACCACTTATTGAAGAGACTCTCTTTTCTCCATTGTATATCCTTGCTTCCTTTGTCATAGATTAGTTGACCATAGGTGCATGGGTTTATCTCTGGGCTTTCTATCCTGTTCCATTGACCTATATTTCTGGTTTTGTGCCACTACCATATTGTCTTGATTACTGTAGCTTTGTAGTACAGTCAGACTCAGGGAGTCTGATTCTTCCAGCTCCATTTTTTCCCCCTCAAGATTGCTTTGGCTATTCACAGTTTTTGTGTCTCCATACAAATTTTAAGACTTTTTTGTTCTAGTTCTGTAAAAAAAATGCCATTGGTAATTTGATAGGGATTGCATTGAATCTTTAGATTGCTTTGGGTAGTATAGTCATTTTCATAGTACTGATTCTTCCAATCCAAGAACATGGTATATCTCTCCATCTGTTTGTGTCATCTTTGATTTCTTTCATCAGTGTCTTACAGTTTTCTGAGTGCAGGTCTTTTACCTCCTTAGGTAGGTTTGTTCCTAGGTATTGTATTCTTTTTGTTGCAGTGGTGAATGGAGGTGTTTCCTTAATTTCTCTTTCTGATCTTTTGTTGTTAGTGTATAGGAATGCAAGAGATTTCTGTGCATTAATTTTGTATCCTGCAACTTTACCAGATTCACTGATTAGCTCTAGTAGTTTTCTGGTGGCATCTTTAGGATTCTCTATGTATAGTATCATGTCATCTGCAAAGAGTGACAGCTTTACTTCTTCTTTTCCTATTTGGATTCCTTTTATTTCCTTTTCTTCTCTGATTGCCGTGGCTAGGACTTCCAAAACTATGTTGAATAATAGTGGTGAGAGTGGACATCCATGTCTTGTTCCTGATCTTAGAGGAAATGCTTTCAGTTTTTCACCACTGAGAATGATGTTTGCTGTGGGTTTGTCGTATGAGGCCTTTATTATGTTGAGGTAGTTTCCCTCTATGCCCACTTTCTGGAGAGTTTTTATCATAAATGGGTGTTGAATTTTGTCAAAAGCCTTTTCTGCATCTATTGAGGTATGATCATATGGTTTTTATTCTTCAATTTGTTAATATGGTATATCACATTGATTGATTTGCATATATTGAAGAATCCTTGCATCCCTGGGATAAATCCCACTTGATCATGGTGTATGATCCTTTTAATGTGTTGTTGGATTCTGTTTGCTAGTATTTTGTTGAGGAGTTTTGCATCTATATTCATCAGTGATATTGGTCTGTAATATTCTTTTTTTGTCCTATCTTTGTCTGGTTTTGGTATCAGGGTGATGAGGGCCTCATAGAATGAGTTTGGGAGTGTTTCTTCCTCTGCAATTTTTTGGAAGAGTTTGAGAAGGATGGGTGTCAGCTCTTCCCTAAATGTTTGATAGAATTCACCTGTGAAGCCATCTGGTCCTGGACCTTTGTTTGTTGGAAGATTTTTAATCACAGTTTCAATTTCATTACTTGTGATTGGTCTGTTCATATTTTCTATTTCTTCCTGGTTCAGTCTTGGAAGGTTATACCTTTCTAAGAATTTGTCCCTTTCTTCCAGGTTGCTCATTTTATTGGCATAGAGTTGCTTGTAGTAGTCTCTTATGATGCTTTGTATTTCTGTGGTCTCCATTGTCACTTCTTTTTCATTTCTAATTTTATTGATTTGAGTCCTCTCCCTCTTTTTCTTGATGAGTCTAGCTAAGGGTTTATCAATTTTGTTTATCTTCTCAGACAACCAGCTTTTAGTTTTATTGATTTTTGCTATTGTTTTCTTTGTTTCTATTTCATTTATTTCTGCTCTGATTGTTATGATTTCTTTCCTTCTACTAATTTGGGGTTTTCTTTGTTCTTGTTTCTGTAGTTCCTTTCGGTGTAAGTTTAGATTGTTTATTTGAGATTTTTCTTTTTTCCTGAGGTGGGATTGTATTGCTCTGAACTTCCCTCTTAGAACTGCTTTTGCTGCATCCCATAGGTTTTGGATTGTCATGGTTTGTTGTCATTTGTCTCTAGGTATTTTTTGGTTTCCTCTTTGATTTCTTCAGTGCTCTCCTGGTTATTAGTAATGTATTGTTTAGCCTCCATGTGTTTGTGTTTTTCATGTATTTTTCCTTGTAATTGATTTCTAATATCATAGCATTGTGGTCAGAAAAGATGCTTGATATGATTTTAATTTTCTTAAATTTACTGAGGCTTGATTTGTGACCCAAGATGTGCTCTATCCTGGAGATTGCTCCATGTGCACTTAAGAAAGTGTAATCTGCTGTTTTTGGATGGAATGACCTATAGGCAGGCAGATTCTTAACCACTGAGCCACCAGGGAAGCCCAGGAGCACAGAGTCTTAACCACTGGACCACAAGGGAAGTCACATCTTTATGTTATTTTATTATGGAATTTAACCTCACCTCCCAAACTAGTTTCCTCTTCTGTCTGGTCTCTCTTCATTCTACTAGTTCTGCATCCCAAGTTAGGGAACCTAGCTGGCAAATTCAAAACTTCTCAGAATGCATGGCAGGAGGAGACTCTGAGTGACAAAAGACAAAACTCTTTGTTAGCTAGAAAGGAGTGTGAGGGTGGGAAGAAAACAGAGACGCTCACATTAGCAAATCACATTAACATTTAGATCCAAAATTTACAGCTTCAAAATCCCCACCTCAAGGACCTCAGCTCTACTTTTTTTGTGTGGTAAAGTATACACGATGTAAAACCTACCATTTTACCCATTTTTAAGTGTACAGTTTAGTGGCATTAAGTACATTCACATTGTTATGCAATAATAACCGTCGTCTATCTCCAGAACTTTATCTTCCCAAACTGAAACTCCGTACCCATTAAACAATAACTGCCCATTCTCCCCTCTCCCTCTGCAAGCACCATTCTACTTTGTCTCTATGAGTTTGACTATCCCAGGTACCTCATGTAAATGGAATAATACAATATTTGTCCTTTTGTGACTGGCTTATTTCACTTGGCAAAATGTCTTCCAGGTTCATCCATTTGTAACATGTGTTAGACTATAAATCCTGCTTTTTTAAGGCTGAATAATATTCCATTGTATGTATATAATCACACTTTGTTTATCCATTCATCCACTAATGGACATTTGGGTTGTTTCCACATTTTTGGCTATTGTGAATAATGCTGCTAGGAACATGGGTGTACAAATAGCTGTTGGAGAGAACTTTAAAAAAATCAGTTCTTTTGAGTATACAACCAGAAACTCAGCTCTGCTTTTATTTTTTAATTATTATTTTCTTTTACTTTTTTTGGGGGGTGGGCATGCCGTGTGGCATATAGGATCTTAGTTCCCTGACCAGGGATCAAACCCTGTGCCCCCTACTTAGGGAGCACAGAGTCTTAACCACTGTACCGCCTGGGAAGTCCCAAGCTCTGCTTTTAAAGCTTCTTTCCCTCCCAGTGTCCTGGAGCCTGGGCTGCCTGCTGGCATTTGAGCCATCCTTTTGTGGCAGCTGTTCTAGCCATTCCCTTCTGGGTCACTGTTCTCTTAGCAATACTCAGTCTTTCCTTGCAATCTGCCCGCTTGCTCTCCAACCCCCAGCCCTGCCCCTCATCACTTTCTGAAGAAGATGTAACTATGCATGTCTGAATCCTACCTATGAACATGGTTTGAATTTTTATCCAAGTGGGCTCCTTGGGCCCCCATGTAAATCAGTGGCTGCAAATAGATGGGGTGGGGCAGGGAGAGATTTGTGGTGGGGATTATCATTTCATCTGTTTATGATATTCTAATTATAGAGTGCCCATAACTCAAGGAAAGGGATTTTTGAGACGATATAAAGTCAACATTCAAAGAAAATCTATTGTGGAAAAAAAGGATTTATTTTGTGAATGTGGCAGAAATCATGTAAGTGTTTTCCATTGGAAATAGGAAAAAATACACATAGGCCATTTTATTAATTTCTCTATTTTGAAAAACTATAGAAAATCAGCATATCTCCGAAACCACAGAAAGAGTGAAGGCTCCACTATTTGCCAGTTGTCTCAGTAAAGGCCTTCTGTGGGCCTGGGCCTGGTTTGGCTGGATCATGGTTTATAAAGTACTCTATAGGATATAAGTATATTGTTTTACCCTTGGAGTTTTCAGGACCCAGATCCTTTTTGGCAAGGGATTTGTAGGTTTAAACAAGTGTCCATCAAGCTTTTAGTGAGTAGTGTTTCTGTCCTAGGCAGTATTTAAAATGAAAAGAGACTATGGGGTGGGAGAAGGAATGAGAGGAAAAAGCAATTACTTTGATTTAAATTGTTAAAAGAGAAAGTTCTTTTGTCTAGGGATAAAGCACAGCTTGTAGGGTTGTGGGATGTTGATAAACCCGGTAGCAATGGGTTTGGTCTCTATGTCCTTTGGATCCCCCAGGGGTTTCAGGACAAAGTTTTGCAGAATGGTGGTGAGAAACAGGAACAACTCCACGCGGGCCAGGCCCTCTCCAACACATGCCCGTTTCCCTGGAAGGAGGAGACAGTTCCATTAGCTTGCTCCAAATTCAAATACAATAGCTCGTATTCAAATACTATACACTCCTAACAGCCAATGAAAACACTGATCAGAAAAAGGATGGCTAAGAAACTGCTGGAGAACAATGAACTGGTACAGTTCTTCTAGACAGATATTTGTCAATACATATCAAAACTCTCTAAAAAAATTTTCACTCTTAATTCAGTAATTCTCCTTCTGGGGATTTATCTGTAGGAATTAGAGATTCACCTATGTGGGTGTCACTTGCATTGTTATTTATGACACTGATGAGTTAGCTGAAAACTAGACATCCACCTATACTGGATTAATTAAATAAATCCTTGTGCATCTATCATGCAACACAACCTAAACATGTTTGCACGGAAGATTACTTAATACTGTCTTATATCACAACACACTAAGCAAAAGCAGGTTATCAAATAGATTGCACAGAATGAGCCTGATTTTTTTAAATAAAATATACATTTATTATGTATATTTAGACAATTTTGTGAAGTATATATAGCAAAATATTAACAGCGATTATAGCCTGAATCTGAAATCCAGGCTATAGTCTGAAATTGCAAATGATTTTCCTTTTGCTTTTTTCTTTTTTTCCTTTTTTACAAATCCACCCATCCACTCATCCATCTATTTATGGCTGCGCTGGGTCCTCGCGGCTGCTGGCGCCCCGCCCCCCGCGCCCCCCCCCCCCCACTACCAGGTTGCGGAGAGCAGGGGCCACTCCTCGCCGCGGTGCGCGGGCACCGCAGCGGCTCCTCCCATCACGGAGCTCTGGCCCCAGGCACGCGGGCTCAGCAGCCACAGCCCAAGGGCTCCAGCGCGCAGGCCCAGCAGCCGTGGCGCATGGGCTCAGCCGCTCCTTGGCATGTGGGAGCCCCCGGGCCAGGGCTGGAACCCGTGTCTCCCGTATTGGCAGGTGGACTCCCAACCACTGCACCACCAGGGAAGTCCCTCCTTTCTCTCTCTTTTTTTTTTTTTTTTTTTTTGCTCTTCTGCATTTTCCATCTTTTATATTGAACACTTACTATCACTGTAATTAGAAATAAAACATACTGTTATTTTTGAAAATACTAATCAAATGATTGACTAGGGTAACAAAGAAAAAGAATGGGTGCTGAGCAATCCTAAGTTGTCTTTATGACTTTATGAGAACTAGCAACTGGGAGCCAACCAGCGCTTGCAAAGAGGCAAGCGTATGTGGGGCTCCGGATTTCAGAGGAGAAGAAAGAGGATGAAGTGGCCAAGGTGTCTCTGATGGCCTCTCTAAGAATCAGAAAATTAATAATGGTTAATAATTTTATAAGAAGAGAGAAACTTGAACATTTTGTTTTGAAAAAGTCATATTATGAAAGGGAGATCAACAGACAAGAGTTTGTAAAAGGAGGTCCCTTTGTTATCTGATAATGTGTGACATCTGAATTAAATTGATTTGCCTTGGTTTCTTTAAAAACTAGCATTGTACTCAATCACCAAACAACAAAAGAGTCTCTGGAAGACTTACCTGATCCTACTGGTATACAGACTTAAATGGATCCATCCCGATTTGGGGGTTTATAACAGATTGATTTGATTGACTTTGCTATCATCAGTGGATTACTTAGTTATGCCATATTCAGTAAAGCTAAAAGTTATCCAAAAGGTTCATGTGTATGGTTTGGATGGGGTGTATTTGTATTTACCCATGGAAAAAGGCACGAAGTATGCTGTTTTCCTGACGCTGCCATTTTTATCCAAAAAGTGACCTGGGTCAAACTTCTCTGGGTTGGGAAATTCCTTGCAATCGTACAGGACCGAAGACAGTAATGGCAATACAGTAGCGCCCTGAAGAAATGGAGAGTGGAGTGGCACATTATGATGCTTACCTTTGGTTCATAAAAAGTCTAACACTTTTAATCACAGTGGATTAAATAGGATCGAGCACTCTTAAGTTTGCCTGGAGAGGACTGTCTCATGTGATGGCTCTTTTACACACATTACCATACAATATCTTTTATCAAGTAATAAGATGGTTCTCTGTGGGAAGAGCACTGTTATGGTCAATGTGCAATAATCAATTGTTAAAAAGCTAAGGTTTGCAACCCATATTGTCTAGACATGTGCTTTACTGGAATTGTTGCCTCAAATTGAAAGAGCTCACATTTTATAATTTTTTTCTTTCTGGATTCAAGTGTGAATGGAAGAAAATGAGAGATGGAAACTTGTAACCTATAAAATCTATTGGATCAAACCCCACTTCCCTCACTTGTAAAATGGGGTGGGGTAACAACAATAGGCTTTCCTCTTTGCCCCATTAGATTTTGTGAGATTTCAATGACAAAATAATAATGACCGTTGATACGGAATGCTTCACATTTACCTGACACTGTGTCTAGTAGTTTATAAATTTAATTCTCACTTCAACCATATCCAGTAGGCTCTTTTTGTTTGTTTGTTTGTTTCACATTGTATAAATGCAGAAATTGAGATTCAGAGAGAAGAAATAAGTTACTTGAGGTTATACTTTTAGTAAGTGGCATGGTTAGAATTTGACCCATCTATCTATGGGTCATAAAGCACCCCTGTTTAAGTGAAAGCCTCCTCTTCCCATTTTTACTTCATTTTGGATTTCCTGAAATATTATTTCACAAGTTTTGGAGTAGGTAATACATGCACATGGTATAAAATACAAAAAAAAAAAAGTACAAAAGGGTACAAAGTGAAAATAAATCTCTTTCCTATACTCAAGTCCCCTGGTTTCCTTCTTAATGTAATCACTGTTACCAGTGTATGATATATCCTTTATGAAATATCTTATGGATTAAAAAAAAAAGGTACACACCTATTTCCTACTTTTTCCACAAATAGTAGCATCCTGTAGTGTTCTGTAGCTTGCTTAGTATTCTACTTTACATAAATAATTTTTAGGGAATTCCCTGGCGGTCCAGTGGTTAGGACTTGGTGCTTTCACTGCTGGGGGCCAGTTTCGATCCCTGGTCGGGGATCTAAGATCCTGTAAGCCATGCAGCATGGCCAAAAAAAATAATAATAATAATTTTAAGTCCTTTTTAAATGAATATTCAGCACCAATATTGCTGCAATGAATATTATTTGGGGGGAAATATACACAAAGGATAAATTCCTAGTAGTGGAACTGCTTTTCAAATTGCTATGCACGTTTTGAATTTTCATATAAATTGCAATGATGCCTTCCATGGAAGTTACACCAATTTATACTACTAGCAAAAACATGTTTTTAATATCTTGCCAACATATTGTGACAAGTGAAAACATGTTTCTTTATCATTTTTATTTTCAATATATTTTATTGTGTACGTATATTTTCACATATTTAAAAAACATTTGTAATTACTTCCACTAAAATTTAAATTTTGTCTCCCATGCATTTTGTCTGTTGGTTCTGGGGTTTTTTCATGCTGACTGTAGGAGTTCATTTTATTTTTCAGTAATTAGCTCTTTGTTCTTATGAACTATGAAACATTTTGTCTCAGTTTGTCATTTGTCTTTTGACTTTTTTTTTTTTTTTTTTTTTTTTTTTTGCGGTACGCGGGCCTCTCACTGTTGTGGCCTCTCCCGCTGCGGAGCACAGGCTCCGGACACTAAGCGGCCATGGCTCACGGGCCCAGCCGCTCCGCGGCATGTGGGATCTTCCCGGACTGGGGCACGAACCCGTGTCCCCTGCATCGGCAGGCGGACTCTCAACCACTGAGCCACCAGGGAAGCCCTGTCTTTTGACTTTGTTTCTTTATCTTAGGTAGATTTTTCTTATTTGCATGTAACAAAATTTATCCATTTTTAAATGTATAGCCCTCTTATTCCTCTTTTCTTTGGTCAATGTTAGAAAGTCTTTCTTCCCTCTGAAATTCTCAAAAAAATTATTGCTTTTATCCTTAGCACTTTTATAGTTTAATATTCTATGTGTATATAATTGAACCACCAAGAATAAATTTTCATATAAAATTTATTTTATATGAAAGTTTGAGGTAGGGATTTATTATTCTTTTTTTTCCAACTCCCCTGGGAATTCTACAACTGAATAATCAATATTTTTCCTCTAAGTTACAAGGAAAAAGCCACTTTATCATATACTAAGCTTCCATGTATAATTACATTTATTTCTAGACTTTATTTGATCGATCTGTCTACTCAAGAAGCTGTATTATAGTGCTTTAATAACTGTGACCTTATATTATATTTTAATATTTGGTAGGACCTGTCCCTGATTATTCTTTATTTTTTAATTTCCCATATCAAATTTGAGATCTGTTAGTTTAGTTCCAAAAAAGTATCTAGTTTATATTTTCATTGAGATCTCATAAATGCATAGATTAATTTCAGGGTAACTGCTATCTTCCTACCTGAACACAGAATAAGTCTTCTAATTTATTCAAAACTTGTATATCTTTCATTAACATTTTAAGGGGTTATTTTTGGTATAAATCTTGCAAATTTCTTATCAAGTATATTCCTAAGTATTTTATCCTCATTTTTATCAATGAAAAGCTTTTATTCATTATGTTTTTAAAACATAGCTTTTATTTTATATAGGGTAGAAATTGATTTTTCTAATAATAAATTTGTACCCAACCACTGGAAAATTCTATTTTTGCAGTGGTACTTAAGTTAATTTTCTTGAGTTCTCCAGGTACGATTATGTCACCTACAAATCGACTCTGCCTCTTAAATGTTTTATCTCATTACCTTTTTCTAATTCTAGTTAAATACTGGTAATGGTGGGTAGCTTTGCCTTATTCCTGATATTAATAGGAATGCTTTTAGTCAAAAAGCATGATTTGGGAAATATGTTTTCCATGGCTAATGAGGTATTTATCTATTCCTATTTTTTAAGGGTTAAACTCTTTAATATTATCAAAAGCATTTTCTGTACAAATGTGATTATCATGTGATTTTTCTCTAAATTCTATTTATATGGTGAATTTTAATAAACCAGATTTTCTGGTGTTAGACCATTCCTGTGTTCCTGATTACCTTCACTTGCTGGTGATGTAGTATTTTTAATGTGATGCTAGACTTATGTGTTAATAGACTTTTGCATTGACATTTGGCAGTAAGGTTGGGGGCTGTTTCAGTTTTGCAGTGTTCTGTCACCTTTTCTTCCTCTTCTATACTCTTGAATGGATTAAATGTAAAACCCAACCCCTTAATCACTACAGAAGACTGACTACAGAAGACTGACTACTCTTTTGATAATTGTTAATTGTTATGGGCAGCAATATCCCAAATGTCCTGGTATATGAGGTCTTCAGAGGAAAGAATTCGGGTTAAAGAAAGTTGACATTTGACTTGATTACTTTAGAGCTGCAGATACATTTTCCATCTCTTCCCCCTTTTTAAAATCCATCATGGAAAATCAGGTTTCTTTTCCCACAACATTCGCATTAATGCAAATCACTTCTCCCTCAATACATTCTACATGAGAGTGTGAGGGGCCTTGGGAGCCCCAGGTCAGCTTCCCCATTCCAGGAAGGCAGAGACAGGACCACAGAGGTGACATAATGGCCTGAGGGTGCACTGCATGGCAATGACAGATTTCAAATCCAGGCCGTGTGACTCTGACCTTGTGTTCTTTCCATGTCTCTCAATTGCCTCTCTTCCTGAAACAGAACTGAGATGCCTCTAACAGGCCCCACTGAGGTATCATGCTGCCCCTTCTATCCCAGCCAGCTTTCCCAGACACCTCTAACCTTAGGGATGAAGTACTGTCTGAATTTCGTGTCCCGGACCACACTATGGGGCATGTTAGAAGGAAGGAGGGTGATGTATCTTTGTATCTCATGAAGCACGGCCTCTGTATAGGGCAGCTTTATCTTGTCCTTCATGCAGGGGCTTTGGTTGCGTCCAATTACACGGTCAATTTCTTCATGAACTTTGGCTGCAAAGACATGAATCATGAATGCTACTCAAGAGATGTGTCCCCTGGACACCTGGAAATGCTTACGATGTATAATAGAAAGTGGCCTAGAAAAGGCTCCCAAGGTCAAAGACGTGCTGCTAAACAGCCCACGGGTCTGCTCCTCAACAGAATTTCTATTTTCTATTTTCTGGTCTAAAAGACCAGAGATTTTGCTGCAGGAAACATAAAAGCTGCATCAGCTATGTCCTTGGCCTCATGCCTGAATTGGTTTGTCCTCCTGTACAGGTGAGGAGATGACCTCTGTGGCAGGGATTAAGGTTTACCCCAGATTCCTGGCAAAGCAGCTGTGCAGAGGAAATGTTTAATCCTCACTCTAGTGGGAGCATCTCCTTTGTCAGCCTCATCCAGTCTCCTACACATTTTGTGGGAATGGCAAACACCATTTTGTTAAGCAGTATAAACACTGGCTTTCTAAGACCTGTGCTCTGAGAACGTGCTTGAGAAAATCACGCTACTACAATTTCATTTTTTAATTTTAAATTACATTGGATCTAAAAATTCCCTTTGGGGAGTCTGATCCATTCTCAAGATGGAAAAACACAGGCCTGTGAGGTGAAATAACTTGTTTGAAGTCACACAGCCAGGTATGGGCAGGCGGAGAATGAGAAGCCACCATGGGAATCCATGCATCCCTCATCTAAATGGGGCTCACTCTTCAGCATTGCATCACATATGGAAGAGTTGGGATTCAGAAGCTCCTCTGTGTTTAAACTTAAATGAAAGTCTTTGGGTTCGTAAAGGTCTCTCTTATCAGCATCATTTGATATAACTCTGATCTATAAAATCAAACCACATGGATGAACCTTTGCATGATGTTCTACAAGGCAGTCCAAAGAAAGAGAAGTCGTCACTGCCAGTAGTATCTTCCCACCCTCACCAGTGCCAGGAGCTGATATTTTATCCTACATAAATACTTAGGATATTTGCTGTACCTTGAACCTCAGGGTATTTCATGAGGAGCAAGAGTCCATAGCTCAGAGTGATACTGGTTGTCTCTATTCCCGCTGAAAACAGATTTGATCCACAGGTTATCAAGTTCTCCAAGTGAAATTCAGACTCTGGGTTCTGTTTCTCCTGTAGATGGTAGAGTTAATGGCCACGTGAGTTAAAAAGAAGGCAGTGGCTTATCAGAGCTCTATGATCACACCCCATCACTAGCAATAGGCTTCATTTTGTGCACGGTAGGGTGGTAGATAAAGAAATCCGTCACGGAATCGAAACTTCTGGCTCAAATCCCGGGTTGGTCAATGAACAGATGTGTGCCCTTGGCAAGTTACTTTACCTTTTTACTCAATTTCATCATCTGTGAAATTGGGGTAAAAAACAGAACATACCCCATAGGGTTATTATAAAGATTAAAAGAATTAATTGGTGGAAGATCTTGGAAAAACTCTTCATATATACAAATACTCAGTGAATGGTATCTTCTTTTATTATATTTAATGAAAAAGACTAGATGATAAGCTCTGTGTGAGCACAATGTAGAGAAATCACTGGTTTGGGACTAGTCTGTTTCCTTCACTTACAAAGACTTAGGTATTAACAGCCCCACATTCTCACATATGACACTGATGTGACTCTCATATCATTATTAATGGCGTTTTTTTTTAATTGCAGTATAATTGCTTTACAATGTTGTGTTAGTTTCTGCTGTACAACAAAGTAAATCAGCTATATGTATACATAAATCCCCTCCCTCTTAAGCCTCCCTCCCACCCACCCCCATTATTGGCATTTCTAATATGAAGATTGTACTTGTACATATAGGACATTTTGACTTATAATTTTTTGCATGGGATCTACAAAGTCTTTAGAAAATAAACTGATCCAGGGCTTAAAAACAGTGAGTGAGCTTTCTTTCTTTCTTTCTTTCTTTTTTTTTTGCACCCTTCTAATGTTTAAATCAAGAATATATTTTTATTCTTATTTTTTTCATATATCTACATTTACTTTGCAAAAGTAATACATATACATCATAGAAATACAAATACATTGTAGTGTTACATACAGGAATGCATTATATGTGTAAAAATACATGAACATTGTAAAAATTTAGAAAATACACGGGAGCTAGAAGAAAATTAATCCTATCATTTAAGTAATAAACATTGACAATATTTTGGCATATATTCTCCAAATTTTTTCTCTTTTTTTTGAATTTTAGAGTTTATTTATTTTTTTATACAGCAGGTTCTTATTAGTTATCCATTTTATACATATTAGTGTATATATGTCAATCCCCATCTCCCAACTCATCACACACACACACACACACTACTTTCCTCCCTTGGTGTCCATCATTTCTTCTCTACATCTGTGTCTCTATTTCTGCCTTGCAAACCAGCTCATCTGTACCATTCGTCTAGATTCCACATATACACATTAATATACGATATTTGTTTTTCCCTTCTGTCTTACTTCACTCTGTATGATAGTCTCTAGATCAATCCACATCTCTACAAATGACCCAATTTCATTCCTTTTTATGGCTGAGTAATATTCTATTGTATATATGTACCACATCTTCTTTATCCATTTGTCAGTCGATGGGGATTTAGGTTGCTTCCATGACTGGCTATTGTAAATAGTGCTACAATGAACATTGGGGTGCATGTGTCTTTTTGAATTATGGTTTCCTCTGGGTATATGGCCAGGAATGGGATTGCTGGGTCATATGGTAATTCTATTTTCAGTTTTTTAAGGAACCTCCATACTTTTCTCCACAGTGGCTGTATCAATTTATATTCCCACCAACAGTGCAAGAGGGTTCCCTTTTCTCCACACCCTCTCCAGAGTTCGTTGTTTGTAGATTTTCTGATGATGCCCATTCTAACTGGTGTGAGGCGAGATACCTCATTGTAGTTTTTTTTTTTTTTTTTGCGGTACATGGGCCTCTCACTGTTGTGGCCTCTCCCATTGCGGAGCACAGGCTCCGGATGCGCAGGCGCAGTGGCCATGGCTCACAGGCCCAGCCGCTCCGCGGCATGTGGGATCCTCCCGGACCGAGGCACGAACCCGTGTCCCCTGCATCGGCAGACAGACTCTCAACCACTGCGCCACCAGGGAAGCCCCCTTCATTGTAGTTTTGATTTGCATTTCTCTAATAATTAGTGATGCTGAACAGGTTTTCATGTGCTTCTTGGCCATCTGTATGTCTTCTTTGGAGAAATGTTTATTTAGGTCTTCTGCCCATTTTTTGATTGGGTTGTTTGTTTTGTTAATATTGAGCTGCATGAGCTGCTTATATATTTTGGAGATTAATCCTTTGTTGATTCATTTGCAAATATCTTCTCCCATTCTGAGGGCTGTCTTTTCGTCTTGTTTACAGTTTCCTTTGCTGTGCAAAAGCTTTTAAGTTTCATTAGGTCCCATGTGTTTATTTTTGTTTTCCTTTCCATTATTCTAGAAGGTGGGTCAAAAAAAGACCTTGCTGTGATTTATGTCAAAGAGTGTTCTTCCTATGTTTTCCTCTAAGAGTTTTATAGTGTCCGGTCTTACATTTAGATCTTTAATCTGTTTTCAGTTTATTTTTGTGTATGGTGTTAGGGAGTGTTCTAATTTCATTCTTTTACACGTAGCTGTCCAGTTTGCCCAGCACCACTTATTGAAGAGGCTGTCTTTTCTCCATCTATATCCTTGCCTCCTTTGTCATAGATTAGTTGACCATAGGTGTGTGGGTTTATCTCTGGGCTTTCTATCCTGTTCCATTGATCTATATTTCTGGTTTTGTGCCACTACCATATTGTCTTGATTACTGTAGCTTTGTAGTATAGTTTGAACTCAGGGAGTCTGATTCCTCCAGCTCCATTTTTTCCCCCTCAATACTGCTTTGGCTATTCAGGGTTTTTGTGTCTCCTTACAAATTTTAAGACTTTTTGTTCTAGTTCTGTAAAAAATGCCATTGGTAATTTGATAGGGATTGCATTGAATCTTTAGATTGCTTTGGGTAGTATAGTCATTTTCATAGTACTGATTCTTCCAATCCAAGAACATGGTATATCTCTCCATCTGTTTGTGTCATCTTTGATTTCTTTCATCAGTGTCTTACAGTTTTCTGAGTACAGGTCTTTTACCTCCTTAGGTAGGTTTGTTCCTAGGTATTGTATTCTTTTTGTTGCAGTGGTGAATGGAGGTGTTTCCTTAATTTCTCTTTCTGATCTTTTGTTGTTAGTGTATAGGAATGCAAGAGATTTCTGTGCATTAATTTTGTATCCTGCAACTTTACCAGATTCACTGATTAGCTCTAGTAGTTTTCTGGTGGCATCTTTAGGATTCTCTATGTATAGTATCATGTCATCTGCAAAGAGTGACAGTTTTACTTCTTCTTTTCCTATTTGGATTCCTTTTATTTCTTTTTCTTCTCTGATTGCCGTGGCTAGGACTTCCAAAACTATGTTGAATAATAGTGATGAGAGTGGACATCCATGTCTTGTTCCTGATCTTAGAGGAAATGCTTTCAGTTTTTCACCATTGAGAATGATGTTTGCTGTGGGTTTGTCGTATGAGGCCTTTATTATGTTGAGGTAGGTTACCTCTATGCCCACTTTCTGGAGAGTTTTTATCATAAATGGGTGTTGAATTTTGTCAAAAGCCTTTTCTGCATCTATTGAGGTATGATCATATGGTTGTTTTTTTTTTTTTTTTTTTTTTGCGGTATGCGGGCCTCTCACTGTTGTGGCCTCTCCCGTTGCGGAGCACAGGCTCCGGATGCGCAGGCCCAGCGGCCATAGCTCACGGGCCCAGCCGCTCCGCGGCATATGGGATCCTCCCAGATCGGGGCATGAACCCGTATCCCCTGCATCGGCAGGCGGACTCTCAACCACTGCGCCACCAGGGAGGCCCGATCATATGGTTTTTATTCTTCAATTTGTTAATATGGTGTACCACATTGATTGATTTGCATATATTGAAGAATCCTTGCATCCCTGGGATAAATCCCACTTGATCATGGTGTATGATCCTTTTAATGTGTTGTTGGATTCTGTTTGCTAGTATTTTGTTGAGGAGTTTTGCATCTATATTCATCAGTGATATTGGTCCATAATATTCTTTTTTGGAGTATCTTTGTCTGGTTTTGGTATCAGGGTGATGGGGGCCTCATAGAATGAGTTTGGGAGTGTTTCTTCCTCTGCAATTTTTTGGAAGAGTTTGAGAAGGATGGGTGTTAGCTCTTCCCTAAATGTTTGATAGAATTCATTGTGAAGCCATCTGGTCCTGGACTTTTTTTTTTTTTTCTTTTTGCGGTATGTGGGCCTCTCACTGTTGTGGCCTCTCCCGTTGCGGAGCACAGGCTCCGGATGCGCAGGCCCAGCGGCCATGGCTCACGGGCCCAGCCGCTCCGCGGCATATGGGATCCTCCCAGACCGGGGCACGAACCCGTATCCCCTGCATCGGCAGGCGGACTCTCAACCACTGCGCCACCAGGGAGGCCCTGGTCCTGGACTTTTTTTGTTGGAAGATTTTAATCACAGTTTCAATTTCATTATTTGTGATTGGTCTGTTCATATTTTCTATTTCTTCTTGGTTCAGTCTTGGAAGGTTATACCTTTCTAAGAATTTGTCCCTTTCTTCCAGGTTGCTCATTTTATTGGCATAGAGTTGCTTGTAGTAGTCTCTTATGATGCTTTGTATTTCTGTGGTCTCCATTGTCACTTCTTTTTCATTTCTAATTTTATTGATTTGAGTCCTCTCCCTCTTTTTCTTGATGAGTCTGGCTAAAGGATTATCAATTTTGTTTATCTTCTCAGACACCAGCTTTTAGTTTTATTGATCTTTGCTATTGTTTTCTTTGTTTCTATTTCATTTATTTCTGCTCTGATCGTTATGATTTCTTTCCTTCTACTAACTTTGGGCTTTGTTTGTTCTTGTTTCTGTAGTTTCTTTAGGTGTAAGGTTAGATTGTTTATTTGAGGTTTTGCTTGCTTCTTGAGGTAGGATTGTATTGCTCTAAACTTCCCTCTTAGAACTGCTTTTGCTGCATCCCATAGGTTTTGGATTGTCATGGTTTGTTGTCATTTGTCTCTAGGTATGTCTGACTTCCTCTTTGATTTCTTTAGTGATCTCTTGTTTATTTAGTAGCACACTGTTTATCCTCATGTATGTGTGTGTTTTACAGTTTTTTTCCTGTAATTGATTTCCAATCTCTTAGTGTTGTTGTCAGAAAAGATGCTTGATACGAATTCAATTTTCTTAAATTTTCCAAGGCTTGATTTGTGGCCCAAGATGTGATCTATCCTGGAGAATGTTCCATGTGCACTTGAGAAGTAGGTGTATTCTGCCACTTTTGGGTGGAATGTTCTATAAATATCAGTTAAATCTATCTGGTCTAATGTGTCATTTAAAGCTTGTGTTTCCTTATTAATTTTCTGTTGGATGATCTGTCCATTGGTGTAAGTGAGGTGTTAAAGTCCCCTACTATTATTATGTTACTGTCGATTTCCTCTTTAATAGCTATTAGCATTTGCCTTATGTATTGAGTTGCTCCTATGTTGGGTGCATATATATTTATAATTGTTATATCTTCTTCTTGGGTTGATCCCTTGATCATTATGTAGTGTCCTTCCTTGTCTCTTGTAACATTCTTTATTTTAAAGCCTATTTTATCTGATATGAGTATTGCTACTCCAGCTTTCTTTTGGTTTCCATTTGTATGGAATATCTTTTTCCATCCCCTCACTTTCTGTCTGCATGTGTCCCTAAGTCTGAAGTGGGTCTCTTGTAGACAGCATATATATGGGTTTTGTTTTTGCATCCATTCAGTGAGCCTGTGTCATTTGGTTGGAGCATTTAATCCATTCACATTTAATTCAGCATTTAATCTATTCATTAAGGTAATTATCGATATGTATGTTCCTATTACCATTTTCTTAATTGTTTTGGGTTTGTTTTTGTAGGTCTTTTTCTTCTCTTGTGTTTCCCACTTAGAGAAGTTCCTTTAGCATTTGTTGTAGAGTTGGGTTGGTGGTGCTGAATTCTCTTAGCATTTGCTTGTCTGTAAAGCTTTTGATTTCTCCATCAAATATGAATGAGATCCTTGTGGGTAGAGTAATCTTGGTTGTAGGTTATTCTCTTTCATCACTTTAAATATATCATGCCAGTCCCTTCTGGCTTGTAGAGTTTCTGCTGAGAAATCAGCTGTTAACCTTATGGGAGTTCCCTTGTATGTTATTTGTCATTTTTCCCTTGCTGCTTTTAATAATTTTTCTTTGTCTTTAATTTTTGTCAGTTTGATTACTATGTGTCTCAGCGTGTTTCTCCGTGGGTTTATCCTGCCTGGGACTCTTTGTGCTTCCTGGACTTTGGAGGCTATTTCCTTTCCTATGTTAGCGAAGTTTTTGACTATAATCTCTTCAAATATTTTCTCAGGTCCTTTCCCTCTCTCTTCTCCTTCTGGGACCCCTATAATGTGAATGTTGTTGCATTTAATGTTGTCCCAGAGGTCTCTTAGGCTGTCTTCATTTATTTTCATTCTTTTTTCTTTATTCTGTTCCAGGGCAGTGAATTCCACCATTCTGTCTTCCAGGTCACTTATCCGTTCTTCTGCCTCAGTTATTCTTCTATTGATTCCTTCTAGCGTAGTTTTCATTTCAGTTATTGTATTGTTCATCTCTGTTTGTATGTTCTTTAATTCTTCTAGGTGTGTGTTCTTTAATTCTTCTAGGTCTCTGTTAAACATTTCTTGCATCTTCTCAATCTTTGCCTCCATTCTTTTTCCGAGGCCCTGGATCATCTTCACTATCATTATTCTGAATTCTTTTTCTGGAAGGTTGCCTATCTCCACTTCATTTAGTTGTTTTTCTGGGGTTTTATCTTGTTCCTTCATCTGGTACATGGTCCTCTGGCTTTTCATTTTGTCTGTCTTTCTGTGAATGTGGTTTTCATTCCACAGGCTGCAGGATTGTAGCTCTTCTTGCTTCTGCTGTCTACCCTCTCATCGATGAGGCTATCTAAGAGGCTTGTGCAAACATCCTAATGGGAGGGACTGGTGGTGGGTAGAGCTGGGTGTTGCTCTGGTGGGCAGAAGCTCATTAAAACTTTAATCCACTATCTGCTGATGGATGGGGCTGAGTTCCCTCCCTGTTGGTTGTTTGGCCTGAGGTGACCCAGCACTGGAGGCTACAAGCTGTTTGGTGGGGCTGTTGGTGGACTCCTGGATGGCTCATGCCAAGGAGTACTTCCCAGAACTTCTGCTGCCAGTGTCCTTGTCCTCACGGTGAGACACAGCCACACACACCCCCCACCTCTGTAGGAGACCCTCCAACACTAGCAGGTAGGTCTGGTTCAGTCTTCTATGGGTCACTGCTCCTTCCCCCTGGGTTCTGAGGTGCACACTACTTTCTGTGTGCCCTCCAAGAGTGGAGTCTCTGTTTCTCCCGGTTCTGTTAAAGTCCTGCAGTTAAGTCCTGCTAGCCTTCAAAGTCTGATTCTCTGGGAATTCCTTCTCCTGTTGCCAGACCCTTAGGTTGGGAAGCCTGACTTGGGGCTCAGAACCTTCACTCCAGTGGGTGGACTTCTTTTTTTTAAATTTTTTAAAAGAATTTGTTTTTTGTTTTTTAATTTATTTATTTTTGGCTGTGTTGGGTCTTCATTGTTGCACGGGCTTTCTCTAGGTGCAGTGAGTGGGGGTTATTCTTCGTTGTGGTGCGCAGGCTTCTCATTACGGTGGCTTCTCTTGTTGTGGAGCACAGGCTCTAGGCACACGGGTTTCAGTAGTTGCAGCATGTGGGCTCAGCAGTTGTGGTGCATGGGCTTAGTTGCTCTGCAGCATGTGCAATCTTCCCAGACCAGGGATCGAACCCATGATCCCTGCATTGGCAGGCGTATTCTTAACCACTGTGTGACCAGGGAAGTCCCAGTGGGTGGACTTCTGTGGTATAATTGTTCTCCAGTTTGTGAGTCACCCACCCAGCGGTTATGGGATTTGATTTTATTGTGCTTGAGCCCCTCCTACCATCTCATTGTGGCTTCTCCTTTGTCTTTGGATGTGGGGTATCTTTTTTGGTGAGTTCCAGTGTCTCCTTGTTGATGATTGTTCAGCAGTTAGTTGTGATTCCAGTGCTCTCGCAAGAGGGAGTGAGTGCATGTCCTTCCACTCTGCCATCTTGAACCAATCTCTGAGCTTTCTATTTTACAATTACTATACTAAAAATAATAGGGATTGAATCTTCTTCGTTGATGTATCCCCAACCCTTGGCATAATAGCCAGCACTAAGAATTTGTTGAATAAATTATTGTTTAATATATATAAACTAGTTAATCTAATAAAATCTCTATTTTTCACTATAATTAAATTATTTTCATTGCTGATTAATTTTTGGTGGGCTTTTAATACCACTGTTTTTAAATTTAAGAAAAGTATTAGAGCACTTCTTTTAACTATTAGCTTTACTTTTAAAGCTCTGAATCAAGTTTTTCTTAACTCAGTTTCTTTATACCATGTCTCTCCTGTTCATTTCAAAATGGGATGATTTCTGCATATGGATGTCCAAGTTTTTAGGCATGTTGCCACTTCCTACCTATAGTTCTTACTGCCTTGATCTGGAATACTGAGCATTTTGAATAACTCCCTCACAACAGAAAGTCCAGTAGGTTTTAAAAAATCTTTGCTTGGGAAGAGAGTGAGGGAGAAAATGGAAATATCAACATATCTTCTATTTATGTTCTAACTCTGTAATTTAGCTAAGTAGAATGAACTCCACCATTTTGTTTAATTCTTAACACACCCAAATCTGTTATGTAGTAAGGTTTAGAGATTAAAACATAATGCAACAAAACTTACAGGAAAGCAGAAATGCTTCAGAGTTTCTACCCATTTTCTATTGATAGTTATCTTAAAGGAAAAATAGATGTGGAGGGGAGGAGAGGAAGGAATGGTTGAAATCCAGACGTTGGCATATCAACTTTCTTTTGTTCCTTCCTCTAGACTCTTTCAGAGGATCTCAAGGCTTTGGTATGTATGCTAACAACTGTCCGTGGTCCCTTTGCAGTGTTTCCTGTATTGGTGAATGGCCCCAGCTTCCATCCAGTTAGGCAAGCCAGGAACACAGCTCCTCATCTCTTGCATTTCCCAACTCACCACCAAGACTGTTAATTTTACCTCCTAAAAGTATCTCAAATCTATCCACGTCTCTTCATTTCCACCACCAGTACCCTTAGCCATCTTCTTTGCCTTGGGCCAGTGCAATCATCTCGTACAGAAAATGCTATTGGTGCCCTGCTCAGATCCCTTTTACTGGTTCTGATAACCTACCTCACAGCTGCTTTGGCTCACACCTCCAACTTTCTCTAGAGTCCCTTGGACACTGGAGCCACAATGACAAGAGAAGCCTGGGAGGGAATCAGTCTCCCAGACCACCCTCATGGGGCTGCCTGTGACCAATGACTGATAGGTGCAAGAGTACAAAAGCCCAGCTCCGTTGCCCCAGGGAAGGACAAATTCTGCAGTGCAATTTATACTCTAGAGCCCCCTGTAGGATCAGGTAGAGACTAGGCTTCATCTGAAACCACATCTATTTTTAATTTTTCCCCTTCCTTATCCTGTTTCTCTCATTCACATACATAGAAGTTTCTCCTGATAGCACTCCCTTAATAAATCACTTCCACACAAATCCCTATTTTAGGCTCTGCTACCAGGAAATTTACCCTGAAACAACTCCTAGCTGTTCTCCTTGCATCCACTGTTGACCCCTACAATCTGTTCTCCACATCACAAATATGGTCATCCTTTACACAGTGCTTAGACCCTGCAAATGATTTTCACTGATATTAGGATAAAAGCTAAACTAATTAATGTGTCCTGCCAGGCCCTGCATGAATGGTCTGCCTGCTGACCTCTTGCTGTTTCAGCTTCTCTCCCACCACTCTCCCCTGCTCCCTCCCTTCCAGTCACACTGACTTTCTGTCTACCCCTCATATCCCCAAGCTTCCCTCTGCCTCAGGGCCTTTGCACATCTTGTTCCTCTGCTTGGTATATTTTTCTTTGCTACTTTTATGCAGATAATCCCTACTCACCTTTCAGCTCTCAGCTCAATTGTTCACCTATGTGAGCAGGGATGTATCCACTGGGCCTTGGTTTAGAAGTCCCTTCCTGACTCGAATTAGACTAGCATTAGTGTTCCTGCCACATCCTCCCATAACAATCTTGTACTTCCCCTATCAGCACTTCATTGTTACTGTTTGTTTTCATGATCTTTGTACTAGACTGTAAGCTCCATTAAGTCAAGGACTGTATCTTTTTAAATTAATTAATTAATTAATTCAATAATTATTTCAATAAATATTTATGTGCATCTACAATATTTTAGGCATTGTGCTAGTTGCTGGTGATACAAAGCATGAAAAATTGACAATACTCCAGCCCTTTGGAGTATACAGTGTAGTGGAGAATATAGAGGTAAATTAAATAAATATTTTGTTAAACTATGATAAGTGCTATGAAAGAAAATTACAGGGTAGTATCTGATTCATCATTTTATTCCCTTTACCAAGCACCATGACTGATACAGAGTTGGTGCTAAATAAAATCTTTAAATGATTGAATTAAAAACTTGGCTATTTTTTCCCTCTCTTTTCCAGACAAACATCTAGTCCTCTGAGAGCCAACAACAAACTTTTCCATCAGAATGAAGAGGCTATTTCGATGTACACTGTTGATAAGTGGAATGAACTTGAATGACTCTACTGACCCCAGGGAAATTTCTGAGAAGAAAAAAGGGCATCAACATGCCTTCCTTCAATATGTTTTCTAAGGAAATCAAGTTTTCCAAATCAGCCCTCCTAGAGATTAAGAAGACTAAACAAGTTATTATTAATTGTTTTCTATAACTTGCACATTTATGATATACTTGAGTGGTGTTTTTCTTTTGTTTATATATATCTGGGGAAATTAGGCATAAATGAGGTTAATTTTATAGGGCTCAAATAATTATTTTCAGATTTTAAGCTGTTATATGTGTATATACATTTAAATATCTTTTTTTACAACCTATTGTTTGTCACAGTCTTGACTGTTTTTCTACTGATGTTCTGTTGGACACTCATGCTAGTATTTTATGTCAGTGATGTTCTGAGGGTTGGTGGCTATGTGATACTTGCTATTCAATATGTTTAATACCATCCATGGTTAATGTATAATGTATTTGTTTTAGAACCCTTTATCCATCACCAGTTTCAAATAACAAGATTGTTCTATGGGAAAACACAATCCAGTTTTTATAATGTATTGGTCTATGACATGCTACCTGGGAAGCACTGTGGCAAAAATGGCTGACTATGTATGTATAAATAATGTGTAGAGAAGATGCATGTGTGTTTAGCCACCCCAAGATAAATATATGTTCAGAAACATGCATATATATATATATATATATATATATATATATGCATGTTTATATATATATATATGTAGCTCATTGTAAATATATATCGAGAACACTTCATTAAATGCTAATATCCAAGTGTAGGAAGTAAATAGAAATACAAAGGAAAAAGAAGACTTTGGACTATTTTTAAATTTCTGTTATTTTTAATAGTGTACCCCATTGCCATAAGATATCAAAATATTAAGAATTACCAAAATGGGGACTTCCCTGGTGGCGCAGTGGTTAAGACTCCACGCTTCCAATGCAGGGGGCCTGGGTTCGATCCCTGGTCAGGGAACTAGATCCCACATGCATGCTGCAACTAAGAGTTCACATGCCACAACTAAGGAGCCTGCCTGCCGCCACTAAGACCCAGCACAACCCAATTAAAAAAAAAAAAAGAATTACCTACATGGTGTGATTATGCTTTCCTGCATTTCCATGGACTGATAAAATATAGTATCAGGGAAAGATGTCACATACAGTACCTGCTCCATCTTGCTGAGGAAATAGTCAATGTAGTCTCGAGGGTTATTATGATCCAGGGACTTTTGATGCTCCTTCACTTTTTCCAGAATAAAATATTTAACATCATCAAGCCTTTTTGAGAATGCTTTGTGCTCTCCAGGGAGATACTTTATGAGTTTTGGCCATAGATTGTAAATCTAAAATGAGAAAAATAATACATCAGCAATTCAGTTTGTGAAGAGAGACCAGTGTTTCTAAGTGGAGCACCTAACCCTCTGAGTGGTCTGGCTAGGCAGAATCCCTTCCTCCAGCTTCTGAGCAGAAGAGAAGGGAGGGTGACCATCACGTACATGAGAGAGCAGCCCCTTCCCATCTCCTTGCTCAACCACCCTTGGCCAACCTCAGAGTCAAGAGGGGGAGAATGTGTGTAGGGGACTTAAAAGAAACGTAGGCAACTGGGAACGTGATGTCTTCTTTTGTGGGAGTCAGCTCACAGAAACAAGCAGAGGGCAGCCTTCCATAGGTGCTGGGGTAAGCGACACTGCACTCATCCACTCGACAAGACACACGTGGTGGGAAGGTGACAGTGCTTGTGTTGGCACGTGCTCATGGGGCAGGGTGAGGAGCTCGCAGCCCTTTACCTTGACTATGGGCTCCCAGCGCCCCCATGAGATCAACCGCAAGGGCAGATGCAGACTTGGCTTTACCTGGATCCAGGGAGAGTTTATTCGATGAAAATTTTTATTTAACAAACTCAACAGGGAGAGTAACGTCTTATTGTTGTAGTGGAAACGCTCGTTGAAGAGGACAGAGCAGATCACGTTGCAGGAAGCACAGGAGAGGGTGAAGACAGGGTCCAAGGGCTGAGCTGATGTGAGAAAAAAAAACACAACAATTCTAACATTTGGAATTTTCATCAGCGTGCATTAGGGCTTCAAGAACAGGGCCTCCCTCTTGCTCAGATTGATACCCATATTTTATTTTCTCTAAACTTCTTCAAATTAGGATGTAGGGATCTTCTACTACTACTACATGCTCTATAGTATTATACTATGCTACTACTACTAATTATTATGTTTTTCAATGAATACTGTATTAGTCATCATAGCAACAAGTAATATGGAGTATTATACATGCTGGATACTGTGTAAATGTTTTGCAAACTGTATTATTTAACCCTCATTCTGAGGTTTGATTTTTAGCCCCATTTTTCACATGAGGAAACTGCATTTTAGAAAAGTTAAGTAACTTGTCCAAATTTACACATCCAGTAAGTACCGAAGTTGGGAGATGAATCCAAACAATGGGATTCGTGAGTCCTAAGTAACAGTTTTGGGTCATTTTCTTCCTGCCGCCTTTTTCCTAGTCAACGTCCTGACTCATAGAGCAGATTGTGGACTATTGCGTGCCTCCCAAAGGAGGAGCTTTGGTGGGAAGCTCTGTGTGTAGAAGCCCCTTGCCCCAAAGGATGGTCGATGGAACGCACCCTCTGTTTTCCTGAGCTCCTCCACCAGAAACTGGGCCTCCTCCTGGACCCTCTCCTCGAGGCTCCTCTTCCCCATTCCAAAGTTCCTCAGGGTCATGAGGGAGAAGCGCCGCATTTGTTTCCACCTGTTTCCATTACTGAAAAAGATTCCTAGGAAAAGAAGCAAAGAGCAGGAAAGAATTTTGCATCATGGAGTCTGACTTTCCCTGAAGCTTATCTCCTGTGTCCACCCTGCACTGTTGCCAGTGCCCTTTATCAGGGATTTAGCAACTGGCCTTTGAAGAGCACAACATATTCTTTGGTTTGGGTGAAATATTTGTCACAAAGAAAATAAAATCCAAGCTCTGGTCAACAGAGGGCAGGGGTGATGGAGTCAGGAGGCAGGATCACTGGCAGGTAGAGAACATTCCCAAGTGTGGGAAGGGCCCTCTGTCTGGTTTTGTTAAAAGTAGTAAAGACTGGCATGTGTTCTCACAAACCTCTTTCCTGAGTGTCTGTTTTACACTTAATATCCTTCTAACTTGTGGTTTAATTCTACCTGTGATTTTCTCTATTAGAGGATAAGCAACTGGAAAGCAGAGCAATAGGGAATATATGTTTCCATTGGCCTCTGAACTTACTACAGCTAATGTTAGCTAATCTGAACAAGAAGAAACTCAGGAGCAAAGGAACTCAGTATGTTCACACCAGTGTTTTTTCATTCCTTCCTCTGTACAAAACCAGTTACGTGTCCTGAATTTCCTTAATGCGCCACCAGTTTCCTAGTGCCCCAAATCCAAACCTCAGGGCATCTTCACATTCCTCTTGCCCTTTACCCTATACATCTGCTCTTGGTAAGTCCTGTCGATTCCACCTCCAAAATGTCTTTCTCATCTGTCCCTTCTTATCAATTCATACCATGCTACCACACTTCAGGTTCTAAGACTTTTACAGATTTTAAAAGTTCTAATCATCTTCAAACCAGTTTCCCCTTTCACTCCTCTAAATCTACAGTTTCCAGGTTACTCAAAATCAAATACAGGGACAATTAGGCTGGTGCTAAAAATCATTCAATGAGTCCCTCTACCCTACCCCCACCTCCCCACCCCGGTCTCATTCTGACACCTTTAAAACCTCAAACAGTTCCATCATTCTCTCCCTTGGCTCTAACTCTGAGCTTATAGACCAATCACAGCTGTTCACTAAATTCAACTACATTGTTTTGCACCCTTATTTTGTTCATTCTCTCCTTTTTGCTGACAAGTCTGTTCCCACCCTATTTGCTTTGTTGAGTTTCTAGCTTTCCTTTAAGAGCCATCTTGAAAACCTTCTCTTTGAAGTCTTCCTTATCCTCTACTGGAGGTAATCTTGCCTTCCTTTAACTGAATTGGCTTGCGTGATGCTTTAATACAATTTATCTTTTCTACCTTGTATTACAGCAATTTGTTTACTTGTGTTACTTCCTATACTAGATTTTACTTAGTTAAGTGACTGGTGCATCTCTCCAAATATTTCCTGTGACACATGATGATTTCTTACCTTGCACATAGAAGATGTTCAATACACAATAATTTAAATATTCATTTCACATCTACCAAATTAGCAAGCATTAAAAAGAAATTTTGTACCTAAAGCAATCAAGCTTGTGGCAAATTTGGTGCATTGTTTAGCCTCTTTGCATATCACGACCTATTTTGGAAATTAAAGCAATATTTATAGCAAAAACTATTAAAATTGTCTTTGATCCATTAATTGCTTTCCTAAGAATTTACACAAAGAAATAATTCAGCAAAAGTTTAAAAGGTGTACACTGCAATGTCATCTATACTGACTTAAGAAATTTGTAAACAATCTAAATGATAATGATAGGGTATTTTTTTGCATAATTATACAATGATAGTAAATCAATATTAGGAAAAGTAAGCAATTGTTAAAATGATGATTATGAAAACTATGTAAAAATAGCAGAAATGTTAATATTTAAAAGAAAAATCAGTACACAAATATTTCTATACTATAATTACAACTATGTAAAATATGTGTGCATATGAACAACATCTGGGAGATGGTACATAAAAATAAATATGTTACATCAACTATACTTCAATTAAAAAATTAAAAAACAAAAAAATTTAAGAATAGGTTAGTGTATTGAGACTATGGTTACTGGTTCTGGGTTCTAGAGTTAGGCAAATTGAACTCAAATCTCTACTCCAAAACTTTCTAATTTGGGTGAGTTATTTAACTTCTGTTGCCTCAGCTTTTCATCTGTTGAATGGAAATAAAAAATATTTTCCTCATGGGGCCACTGTGTTAACTGAATATGGTAATACATAAGAAACCCCCAGCACAGTACCTGGCACATAAGAAGTATTTAATAAATATTAGCTAATATTATATAATTATAGCTATTATAATAATTCAATAATACTCCAATTATTATTATAACATCTAATGTTTATAATAATTAATAATAACATTATTATTATTATTGGATTTTAGGAATATTTTTATCTCTTTAAATTTTTAACTGTTTTTGCATCAGCTTTAAAATCAAAAAGCAATTACAAATTTGGTAAAATTTTTATTTAATCCTTAATTAGACTTTTACATGTTGCCTTTTTTTGCTCTTCATTTATTCTTCCATTTATCTAGTAAATTTTCATTGCTATCCTGTGCCAACTAAGGCATGTCACTTGCCATCCAGCTCTACAAGGATTAGGTCAATGGCCACTCCAGTCACTGACCTTCAACAGACCCTGAAAGGAATTCAGCGGGGAGATCAGGAATGAGGCACTTTGTGCTCTGGGGAAACTGACAGAACAGGCCTTCAGATAGTTAGATATTTTCAGGAGAAAACTTTAGGAACTCAATTTCTTGCATTTCCTCATACTTAGCGAAGCAATAAAATCATTGAGACATCAATGATTTTTTTGATGACAATAAATAAAAGGAACAGATGCGAGACATCTGTTCCTCGTGACTAGCAGCAGCCTTCTACTGAGATGGGTGCTTGATTGCACATACCCCCTTCGCTAAATCATATATATACTGACCTCCCCCACTATCTCTTCGGAGCAGTTTCTCAGAGCTATCTGAGATGCTGTCTCCTGGGCTATAGTCCTCAGTAAGTCCCCAAATAAAAGTAAACTCACAACTCTCACACTGTGCATTTTTTTTTGGTTGACACCGGCTGTATGCCAGATTCTAAAAATATTACTACTGTGAACATTCTTGTTTATAATTTTTCCCACATCTTGTATTATCTCTCAAGATAGGTTTCTAAAGGGGAATTACTCCATCATTATGGATGTCTCTTTAGAGAAGTTTGGTTGTTAAGGGGCAAGAAACCAGGAACAGTAACCGAAGGGAGTTGTGAGGAGAGTGCTGTGGAATATTCACATACTCCTGGGAATGATTCACTGGAGAGTGAGTTTATCAGTCATAGTCCAACCAGCAAAAGAGCAGCCTCTCTCAATATTTAAAACAGAGGAAAATTAATCCAGGGAATTGGTTTTAAGGTGATGGAAACACTGAGAGGCCAAACCAGGGACAGTGAGACAACTAGTAATTATCAACAGCTGAAAACTGCTACCATCTCCCCATGGAAGGGACAAAGGAGCTCAGTGGCTGGGGTTACCTGGCCAGGAACCAAAGTGGCCCTGGAGTTATTACGGGGGGACGTGCAGCTCTTGGAAGAGATGCTATCTGAGGCACAGAGAGAGGGGGCCCTCTGGCTCTCCTTCCACTCCCCAATCTCTTGCCAGTGCCTCTCTTTGGTTGATCCCAGTCAGAGCCAGCTGTTGAAAGAGTGTGGGAATTTCAGCTTGCAGTAACTGTAGCACTGGGAACCAGGGCCAGTAGGGAAGAGAGAGGAGTGGCTTTCAAGACAAGTGGAGAGAGATGGGTAATCAGGGATGGAGAAGGCATTACCAAAGAAGTAAAATCCTTGGGAAGGTGAGATGCTATAGGATCTAGGGCACATGTGGAAATTTTCCCTGTCAAGAAAGGGACACTTTTTCAATTGTAACAGGAGAAAAAAAAAGGAGAATGTGGGTGCAGGGGCAGATAGACCCATAGATAAAATGTTAAGAAACTGGAGAGTTCCTTTCTGATACTTCTGTTGTTACAATGAGTTATGATACAGTGGTTCTGAGAGAGGAAATGTATAATGGGGGTGTTAATAGGAGGAATGAGGAGTCTCTGAGAGTGGAAAAGGGAGCCAATCAGAGGAACGTGTTGTATTAAGAGTCTAATTGAGGTTTAAAGTATTAATTTAAAGGGAAGCCAGTGTAATTACTGAGAGAATTTCTCTAGCAGTGTTTATCTTCTGGACACACGCACAGAGAAGAAGATGGTTGAATTCTTCCAATGTTGGAGTATATGCCAGGTAAATGTGATGGCGGGAGAGAGTGCCGATATATTTTCTAGGTTCTGATGACAATAAATGAGCTATGTGAAGGCTGCTTTGATTCACTGATGCTGTCAGTTAAAAGTTTAAGGTCAAGGCTCTTGAAACTATCTATTTCAGAGGAAAATCTGACATCTTCTATTGCCCTATTCCGAAACTGAAATGCTTTTGGGAGTCCAAATCTGGGAATGTACACATATACACACACTAATCTCACATACAGTAGTCAGTCTCTTCTTTTCTACACGGGGAGTTCAGCGTTGGTCCAGGGTTGTCTGTGACTCAAAGCAGAAGGCTCTCTAATCCTATCTTCCACTGCAGAACCACTTGGCTCCCACTTAAACTTCTGTTGTTCAAGTTTTCCCTTATCAGTGCAGAGGTGATACTTTCCTCTTCTACCTGCTTGTTGTGGGCAGATTGTGTTTTCCAGAGTGAACCACAACAATATCTCCCATCCCTCATTCTCTTCTGTAGTGTGACCACCACCACCTCCCCATCAAGAAGGGAAGCCTAATTCCTGTCCATTTGGATTTGGGTTGGCTTTTTGGAATTACTTGCAATGAATAAAATGGTTCTATGTTCTAAAATTTGGTCTGAAGAAGCTTTGCAGCTTGGAATGCTCACTCTCCAGAAGCTCCCCCTCAGGATTCCCCCTCCTGGACTCTAGGCACCAGCGAGAAGCCCAAGCCACATGAGCGGGCCACTTGGAGATGCTCTGTTGACAGGCCCAGCTGAGCTCAGCCTTTGGGTCATCCTTGCCCAGAAGCCAGACTTATAAATGAAGAAGCCTCCAGATGATTTCAGCCCTCAGCTATTTGAATCACCCTTAGCTGCTTTATTTGGAAAAAAACAAAATTGGATGTCTGCTAAGGCCCCAGGCCTTGTGGATCAGAGAAAACACCTTCCACTGTGCCGTGTTCAAATTCCTGATCACAGAATCCATGAGCATTAAAAAAAAGTGGGGGCTGGGGGGTTGTTGTTTTACATCGCTGAGTCTGAGGTGGTTTGTTACACAATAAGAGATAGCTGTGATACTTTCCTATTTTTCTCACTTTGTTCAGAATCTATACCCATTATGTAAATATCTTTTTAAAAAATATACTTCTTTCTCTTTACCACACCTGCATCCCTGCAGGCGTGGACTGTTCCAAGGAAGCAATGCCCTCTCCACTCCCACTGCACTGGGGCAAGTACGTGCATGGGTGAATAATCACATAGTTGGTTGTTTCTGTTTATGTAAACTAGATTCCTCAGTAGGTCTCTACAGTTTATATGTCCATAGATATAGTACTTTCCAAAAATGTTACAGCATTGCACTCCTCCAGGTAAAGAATGAATGGCTGTTTATCCATACCTTTTTTTTTTTTTTTCTTTTTGCGGTATGCGGGCCTCTCACTGTCGTGGCCTCTCCCGTTGCGGAGCACAGGCTCCGGACGCGCAGGCCCAGCGGCCATGGCTCACGGGCCCAGCCGCTCCGCGGCATATGGGATCCTCCCAGATCGGGGCACGAACCCGTATCCCCTGCATCGGCAGGCAGACTCTCAACCACTGCGCCACCAGGGAGGCCCTATCCATACCTTTAAGAGCACTAAGTTATTTTAATTTTTGCATTCTAGCGACTGAACAATGGCATCTAAAACTAGTGTGTGGATTGAATGAATACGTTAAAGTAAAAGGGCCTCTCTGGCACTTGCCGCCCGCGTGTTGGTAGAAATCCCAGAGTTCTGCGTGTTGGAGGCCCTTCCGCCGTGGCTGCCATTGCAGAGCAGCAGCCATGGCTCTGCGCTACCCATGGCCTTGGGCCTCAACAAGGGCCACAAGGTGACCAAGGACCTGAGCAAGCCGAAGCACAGACGCCACCACTGGCGCCTCACCAAGCACACCAAGTTTGTGCGGGACGTGATCTAGGAAGTGTGCTGCTTCACCCCTTATGAGTGGCGGGCCATGGAGCTGCTCAAGGTCTCCAAGGACAAGTGGGCCCTCAAGTTCATCAAGAAAAGGGTGGGGACACACATCCATACCAAGAGGAAGAGAGAAGAGCTGAGCAATGCCCTGGCCGCCATGAGGAAGGCAGCAGCCAAGAAGGACTGAGCCCTTACCCTCTGTGCACAATAAAACTTTTTCAGAAAAAAAGAAAAAGATAAAGTAAGTGCTTAAGCTGTTGCAATCTGTCAATGAGATAAATATTTAAAGATTAAGACACTAGACAAAATATTGAGTTGATAGTTAACAGAAAATGTTTCAACAACTTGATTAGACACAAATCCTCAGCACTGTATTATAGTGTTCAAAGATCACCAGATCAGAAAGCTATCTAGTATTTTAGCAGACATTTCATTTTTGAAGGTGTTATGGGTTTGTTTCCCCTCAAAATATGTTGATGCGCTGGCCCCCAGTATCTGTGAATATGACCTTATTTGGAAATGGGGTCTTTGCAGAGGTAATCAAGTTAAAGTGAGATCATTAGGGCGGGCCCAATCCAATATGACTGTACGCTTCTGAAAAGGGGAAATTTGGACACAGAGACATATATACACAGAGAATGCCATGTGAACATGAATCAGAGATTGGGGTGATACATCTACAAGCCAAGGAACAACAAAGATTGCCAGCAAAGCACCGGAAGCTAGGAGAGAAACATGAAACAGATTCTCCCTCACAGCTCTCAGAAGGAACCAACCTCACTGACATCTTGATCTCAGACTTCTGGACCCAAAACTGTGAGACAATAAAGTTCTGTTGCCGTAAGGTTTGTACCCAGTTTTTGGTACTTTATTATGACAGCCCCAGGAAACTAATGCAGAAGGAAAACTAAAATATCAATGAATGGTTCTTCTTTTTGTTATTTTCCAAGATAGAAAGTTTTAGGAAAGGAAGAGCTGAGCTATCTGTTCCCATTACAGGCAAGTAAGGAGCAGTAACAAGGATTTTAGAGGAAGTTTGAAAACCAATTTTCTCAGAGTTGTGAAAACGGCAATTTTTTGAGCAATAATTTTTTCCCTCTTGAGCTCAATCCAACCCACAAGCTTCCCGCTCCAATTAAAAGTTCATTTTAGGGGCTTCCCTGGTGGTGCAGTGGTTAAGAATCCCCCTGCCAACACAGGGGACACGGGTTCAAGCCCTGGTCCGGGAAGATCCCACATGCCACGGAGCAACTAAGCCTGTGTGCCACAACTACTGAGGCTGCGCTCTAGAGCCCGTGAGCCACAACTACTGAGCCCATGTGCCACAACTACTGAAGCCCGCGCGTCTAGAGCCTGTGTTCCGCAACAAGAGAAGCCACCGCAGTGAGAAGCCCGCGCAGTGCAACGAAGAGTAGCCTCCGCACACCGCAACGAAAAGTAGCCTCCGCTCACCGCAACTAGAGAAAGCCCACGTGCAGCAACGAAGACCCAACGCAGCCAAAAGAAAACAAAAAAGTTGATTTTAAAGCTTACACACAATGTAATCAACATGTTTAGAAAAAAGGGAAGTAGTAGAGGGAAGGTTTGGTTGCTTCTTAGGTGAGCAAATGCATCCTGATCTTATGTAAGAGAGATCAAAAATTGCTTCTCTTTTATCACTTAGTACACTGCATAATATTTAATTAATTATTCATAAATATGCTTTGAAAAGAATTAAGTTTCTATTTCTTTGGGGCTTGCAATTTTACAATTTGAAGTGGATTGGAGGAGACTTTCAGGTTTTCCTAGGTTTTTGTGTGTGTAATACTTCATACATATGAAGGAATATATGTAACATATGTCTAAGTTTTGAAACATAATAATAAAATAATTATCTGTGAGCCTATTGTCCCACTGAAGAAGTTGAGCTTCACTAAGACCATTGTAGCTCCCTGTGTGTCACCGCTCTGATCCTACCACCCTCTCCCAGCTCCCTCACCACCGCCTCCCAACCGCCCCCTCATCCCCAAACCAGGCTGACATCGAAAACACAGTAATTTCTATACCTTGTCATCTGTTTATTGTTGTTGCCACTATGCCACTGCAGCCTTTGTACCCTGTGAAATGAAACCCCAAGCGTGGCTTCTCCAGCTCCCTAAACCCTAAGACCTCTGGGTAACAACTTTTTTTTTCAAAATGTTCCCAGATTGTTTTTTATCACAATCATATTTGCAGATTTACCTTAAAGGGAATTTGGAGTCTGTTTTTGATGTTTATCTCAATAGAGTTATCAGAGCATCTGTTGAATAATAAAAGAATTTGTCTGGTCTTTGTCCCTGGTTCCTGGGAGAGAGCTTCTAAACCCTTGGACATGCCCACTTCTAACACAGAAGTGTCTCTGTTATTCATGCTGAGTCTCTGGGATCACACTTGAGTTTATGATAATGAGGTGACTCATGGTGGATCCCTAGACAGTTTCGAGGTGGGGCGGGCCATGCCAGAAAGACCAACTTTGTATTTAGAGAATTGGAGCTTTTAGCCAAGTGATATCAGCCTGACCTCCTGACTTTCAAGGAATAGAAGGAGCTAGAGACTGAGTTCTATCGCATGGCCAATGACTCAATCAATCGTGCCCAAGTAATGAAGTTCCAATGAAAAAATCTGGACACCAAGCTCTGGTGAGATTCCTGGTTGGTGAACACATCAATGCATCAAATGGGTAATGCATTCTGCTTCCTTGGAATAGAATACAGAAGCTCTGCATTTGGGCCCTCCCAAACCTTGCCCTATGTGTCTCTCCATTTGTATCTTTCATATAAATAAAACTGTAATTGTAAGTATGGCAACTTCCTGAGTTCTGTGAGTCATTCCAGCAAATTACTGAACCTGAGGTGGCCACGGAAACCCTGAATTTTTAGCCAGTTGGTCAGAAGTGTGGGTAACCTGGAGACTCCTGAACTTGTGGTTGACATCAGAAGTGAGGGCAGTCTTCTTGGGAATGATGTCCTTAACCTATGGAGTCTGCACTAACTCTGGGTAGTTAGTATCAGAATTGCAGTGCAGTATTGCAGCATCTAGTTTGTAGCTTGTTGCAGAACACTCATTAGGTTAATCAGACTTTTTTGCTAAAAAGAATTAACTTTTATTTTGAAACATACCATATCCTCTCTGGTTATCGTCAATAATTGGAATATGTCCTCTGTAAAGGAATTCATCACCTTGATCAATTAGAGCTTCCTTCACCGCCTCATATCCATGTAAGACCACAGTGATCTGGGATCCAAGGTACAGAGTGTAAACGGGGCCATACTCTTTGGCCAGCTGGAAAGAGATGCAAGTGGCTGTAAGGGCTATTGTGAAATCTCTCCATTGGAGGCTTCAGTGGAAATTAAGTAATGATTCACATGTAACTTAGACTTTGCTCCGTTAATTTCCTTTCAGGAATTTAACCTAGGGTACAGTCATGGATTCATTCTTTCCTTCATCTATACATGCAACAATTGAGCAAATATTTACTAAGCACCTATACTGTGTCAGACACTGTGCCAGGAACCCTCATGGAACTTAGAGTCTAGTGGAAGTAACAGGCAGTAAATAGCCGAACAAACTACATTTGCAATAGAAACCGAGCATAACTCTATGAAAGCGACAAAGAATGTACTATGTTGGATGATAATGGGAAAACAATAAAATAGATGAGGAATCTATGAGGAGGTAACACTTAAGGTAAAATTAAAGATGAGAAGGAAGCAGCCAGGATAAGGGCCAGAAGGAGAGCTCACTAAACAGGTATTAAAAAGGATGAAATCTATATATTTATGATAGCATTGTGCCAAGGGGAAAAATAGAATGCTACAACATCTGACAGCTAGGGGTGTTTTCAAATGTATTTTACAACCATGCAGTTAAATTCAAAGCAGCCATTTGAAATTACTTATATGAGGATGTACAATGGTGCAGAAACATGTTCAAGTTCTAAATTAAATTGTTGAAAAATAAAATTATGTTTAAAATCCGTTAGGGAATTCCCTGGCGGCCCAATGGTTAGGACTACGTGCTTTCACTGTCAAGGACGCGGCTTCGAGTGCTGGTTGAGGAACTAAGATCCTCCTGCAAACTGTGTGGAGCAGCCAAAAATTTTTAAAAAAAATCCATTTGTTAAAAAAATCCGTTTGTATATTATAATCCTCCATTTTTAATTTATGATAATTATTTCTAAGAAGCAAAACTTGACACCATTTTTTTTGCCTTTTTTTTTTTTAACTTAAATGGTAGAGAGTTTTGCCATTTTGTACCTCTTTTCTCTGTCCCAGGAAAATGAAACTTACTTCCTTTGTTCCCTTTGAACGTGTCTCTATATTTTGGTGCACAAAATGCCAGGTTCTCCTCTCCCAACCTCACCCTCAGCTGATGACTTTGCTCCCTATTTCACAGAGATAATAGAAGTAACCAGAAGAGAATGTCCATATGCTTCTGCCATAGCATCCACCTGTTTACCTGAATCTGTGCCCATGTACATAGTTTTCTGTTAATATAAATGACTCTCCATGCTCCTAAAAAAGGCCCAATTCTCCAACTTGTGCACTGGATTCCAGTCCTTTCCAGCTATGGCAACATGACTTTCCTCTTTACAGCAAAATTGAGCAACATCACCCTATTTTCCCCCTTCCCCAGCCCCTGGCAACCACCATCCTGCTCCCTACAAGTGTGACTCTTTTAGAGTCCACATTAAGAGTGCATATAGTATTTGTCCTTCTGTGTCTGGCTTACATAACTTAGGATAATATCAAGTTTCATCCATGTTGTTGTAAATGGCAGGATTTCCTTCTTTTTTAAGGATAAATAATACTCCTCTGTGTGTGTGCATCATATTTTCTTTATTCATCAGAGGACAGTAATTAGGGTTGTTCTGGAGAATATATGCTTGCACAATGAACTCATTGAGATAATACTTTTTCCCAAATAATATTTCCAAAGGAGTCAATGTCAGTCAGGGTAGCAGAGCTGGGCTGTGTCAGAACAAGATGTGGGGATCACTCTTTAGAAGGAGGATCATAAAGTATCCCACAGATTAGTATAAAATAGTAATAATAATATAAAAGGACACATTACATTTGCTTGGCTTGCCTTTTGGTAAGTGTTACATGCAGAGGGGACTGGAAGCCTTTCAGTCAAAGTATGTTCTGACTTCAGAATTTTCCCATTCACTAGAATTCAACCTGTATCTCAGGTCAGGTCAACACACCTCACTACCTGCTCTAAAGTGATCCAATCCAGAAAAAAAAAAAAAAAGATATCTGTCTTGTAATACAGAAATAGACACCCCAAAGTGTCTTAGTGGTGAGTAAAACTAAGAAAGCTTGAAGATGACATGAAGATAACCTGAAGATGACCCCCCCTTACCTGGAGATGACCAGTCTCTGATGAAACCCCCTTACCTTGGAGAGAGATGCAGGGACGTCCTTGAGGTTTAGCTGCATCAGATTCCCAATGATGGGAAGGGGAGTTGGGCCAGGTGGAAACCTTCCCCCTTTGTGACTTTTCTTCCACACAAAAAGCAAAACCAGGCAAGTGACACAAATCACAAGAGCAAGAGTAGTGATTTCCAGCAGTGCCATCTCAGCCACTCGATGTTGGTAACTGTCTGGATTGCTTGTTAGCAAAGTCTTGTACACACCCGGTGTATGACCTGCCAGCCAAAGGCTGGTCTGAGTTCTTGGGCTTGGAAAAAAAAACACCCTGGAATTGGTTTTGGCAGTATTTACCTTCCTGAAGCTTGAGATTAGGGAGGATTCATATCTTTCCTACCTCTTGTTCACAAAATCTGCAACTTTTGATTTTTTAAGCCTCTCCATTACATGTACTATTTCCTTTTAGCACTAATGATTCATTAACTATAAAGCTGGGGGATTAAAAGGTACACACTATTAGGTATAAAATAAACTACAAGGATATATTGTATAACATAGGGAATATAGCCAATATTTTACAATAACTATAAAGAGTATAACTTTTAAAATTTTTTTCTAAAGATTTTTTTTGGGGATGTGGACCAGTTCTAAAGTCCTTATTGAATTTGTTACAATATTGCTTGTTTTATGTTTTGGTTTTTTGGCCACAAGGCATGTGGGATCTTAGCTCCCTGACCAGGGATCAAACCTGCACCCCCTGCAGTGGAAGGCGAAGTCTTAACCACTGGACCACCAGGGAAGTCCCTAACCTTTAAAATTTGTGAATCACTATATTGTACACCTGTAACTTAAATAATATTGTACAGCAACTATACTTCAATAAATAATTTTTTAAAAACTAACAAAAAGGGCTTCCCTAGTGGCTCAGTGGTTAAGAATCCACCTGCCAATGCAGGGGACACGGGTTCAATCCCTGGTCTGGGAAGATCCCACATGCCATGGAGCAACTGAGCCCACAAGCCTAGAGCCTGTGCTCCACAACAAGAGAAGCCACTGCAATGAGAAGCCCGCACACCGCAATGAAGAGTAGCCCCCCACCTCCCCACCACAGCTAGAGAAAGCCTGTGTGTAGCAATGAAGAACCAATGCAGCAATAAATAAATAAATAAATGTTTAAAAAGCTAACAAAAATTTTTTTAAATTGCAATCTACAATGATTGATTTTTAAGTGTTAAACTAACCTTATATTCCTAGGATGAACACCTCTTGTTTCTCATGATGTAATAAAACTTTTCTATTTTGCTGGATTTGATTTGCCATTACTTTGGTAGGGATTTCTGTACCTATGTACATGAGGAATATTGGTTTGCAATTTTGTTCTCTGTAATGCGTTTGGTTTTAATATCAGGTTTATGACAGCCAGATAAAATAAGTAGGCAAGTGCTCCATTTTTTTTTAGTAAAAGTTTTTAAATTTTTAATTAAAAGGTTAGTATTATTTTTCCTGAAAAGTTTGATAAAATGCCACAGTGAAACAATCTGATGCCTTCCTTGTGGGAAAATTTTTGCTATTAATTTATCTAATTAAAAAAAGTTCTAGAAATGGATAATGGTGATGATTGCACAAAATTGCAATCGTACTTAATATTACTGACCTGTACATTTAAAAATGGCTAAAATGGTATATTTTATGTATATTTTACCACAATAAAGAAAAAAAACCCGATTACTTAGTTGGTATTTGAAAACGTTATCTCACTTGTATTTGCATTTAAGGTAATTAATGCTTTTATTTATTTATTCTTTGAGATAAATCTTACTATTAATAGTAATGTCTCAGAATCTAGATATTATCTTATGGGGAATTTGTTAAAATAAATCTTTTTCAAAATCTAAAAAAAAGTCTACTGTTGTTTCCTACTAATTACAGAAAACATTTAAAAAATCTATTTAGCACTAAAATTCTTCATTGTTTCAACTTTACTATTTTTCACTAATTTCACAGCCATCTATTTCTCTGTATTTTCCCACAGCAGACTATTTGCTTCCATTAACCAACCTTATTGGCCTGCATTCATATATCCTTTAACTGTGGGGCCACTAGGCTGGGATGCAGCCATAGCCGATAATGGGTTTGTGCAAGAAGAACCCAGGCATAGGTAGCTTAGGGACTTCATATATTAATACATTGCTGTATTCCTTCTGGCACTTTCTGTGAAACCAGTGTCCACTGATGCTTATGCTCAGTTGTTTGCAAGCATTTGTTTACAGACATTCCACAGTGAGGTAAATTATTGACTTTGAAATGCTCAAAAAGTTAGAACTTTAATGTTTTGGACATTGAAAGCAAGTGAATAAACAGAGTGGACTAGTAAACATGTTGGAAAAGCGAAGTTTTAAAATTACCTAATCAATTTCCCTGCTTAAAAACCCTGAAAGGGTTTTTTAATTTTTGGTTTTTAATAGACTTTTCCTTTTATTGCTAAGGCTGTATGTTTCTAGAGCAGTTTTCGGTTCACAGCAAAATTAAGATACAGAGCTCCCATATACTCCCTGCCTCCTACCATGAAAGTCCCGAACCAGAGTGGTATATTTGCGTGTACGTCCAGTTGTTCCAGCACCATTTGTTGAAAAGACTATCTTTTCTCCATACTGCCTTTGTTCCTTTGTCAAAGATCGGTTGACTATATTTACGTGGGTCTATTTCTAGACTCCTTTCTGTCCCACTGATCTACTTGTCTCTTCTTTTGCCAATACCACACTGTCTTGATCACTGTAGTTTTATAATAAGTCTTGAAGTTAGGTCACGGCCTCAACTTCATTCTTCATTATTATACTAGCTATTCTGAGTATTTTACCTCTCCATATATACTTCAGAATCAGTATTTTGGCATTCATAAAATAACTTGTTGGGATTTGATTTGGGATTGCACTGAATCTATAGATCGTTAGGAAGAAGTAACACCCTGACAATACTGAGTGTTCCTATACATGAACCTGGACTACCTCTCCATCCATTTAGTTCTTCATTGATTTCTTTCATCAAAGTTTTGTAGTTTTCCTCATATAGATCCTGTAGATACATATTTTGTTAGATTTATACCTATTTCATAGTTTGGGGTGCTAATAGAAATGGTATTGTGCATTAAATTTTAAATTCTGAAATGTTTTGCTTGAAAGGTTTATTTCTAACCTTTGGAAAAATCACTGGTATGTAACAAGACTCAGAAGGCCCACCATGATCCTCTTCCCCTCTTGACACCTACCTCACCAGTCTTTTTTTGGTGCTCCTATTCTCACTAATAATGTTACACCTGTACTAGACTTTGGTCCATTCCTGGAAGGTTCTTGAACTGAGGTCTTCACGTTGTAAGGCTTCACATGTGAGCTTTCATTTTTTAAAGTAACAGCTTTATTGAGATATAATTCACATACAATTCACCCTTTTAAAGTATACAGTTCACTTTGTGTGGACATGTTTTAATTCTTCTGGGTAGATACCTAGAAGCAGAATTGCTGGGTCTTACGGTAACTCTTTGCTTAACATTTTGAGGAACTGTCAAAACATATTCCAAAGTAGCTGTACCATTTTACATTCCTACTAGCAGTATATGAGGAGTCCCATTTCTCCCCATCCTTGCAAACAATTATTATTGTGTCTTTTTTGTTATTGCCATTCCAGTGGGTATAAAGTCCTATCTCATAGTGGTTTTGATTGGCATTTCCCTAATGACTAATGATGTTAAACATCTTTCATGTTCTTATTGGCCATTTGTATATCTTCTCTGAAGAAATGTCTATTGAGATCCTTTGCTCATTAAAAAAAAATTTTTTTTTGTAAAATTTTTGTTATTCCCTGATCTTTAACTGGCTAGCATACCTTCTTGTTCTTTATCTCCCCCATCTCACTTTTTACACTACCAGTAGTACATTCTTCCCATTTGTATAGCCTCATCATAGTTGGAATTCTTTGATTAAGGTCTACCTTCCCATGAGACTGTTGATTCTAAGAGAACAAAGACTATATGTCTTATTCACTATTGTTTTGTTCATTGTTGGTCCAATATTTAACACATTTTAGGTTTCCTGGCACATACCACTTGAACCCTTGAATTGTATTCAATTTGCTGCTCACATTGTTTCTCCTGTTGTGTCAGGAGGACTGCTGTCTCCACTGAGAAGTTTTAGGGGTCACCTCCTCTCTGACCATTTGTTCTCCTCTCTTCCATTGGTTGAGGGTTGTCCCTCGGGATATTAATTCTTGTGCATATCTGAGTTGAATACATCTGCAGAATGACTGCAGCTTCCATAGTATGGGAGGAACCCTGCAGTGAAAAACAACATGTTAATTGCCTGCATGGCACTGTTGAGGCATGGGGACCCAGTGAACTGCATTTTAAAATACAATAGCATCTGGTGCTCCCATTGCCTGGAACACATTCCACCATTACCATCATTCTCTTCAGGTGCCTGGCTGCCTCCTGTATATCCTTAAAAATGTGGCTCAGATCTGACACTGCCTCCTAGAAACCACCAGGCTGTGTTGACCCCCACCTGTACTCCTTGCATCCAGTGTTCTGCCTGCTGTGGCACTTACCACACTATCATACTTGCCTATTTATTTGCCATACCACCCAAACCGCACCCCCCTCCACCACAAGGCTAAAAGTCTTTTTTGTTGCCTCAGCAACTAGCACATACTAGATACCTAGTAAATATTTATAGGAAGGAAAGATTTAAACATAGTTGAAGATAAAAAATTGAAATAGCTGGCGTCTTAGTCTGCTCAGGCTGCTATAACAAAATACCATAAACTGGGTGGCTTCAACAACAAACATTCATTTCTCAGTTTTGGATACTGGGAAGTCCAAGACCAAAGTGGTAGCAGATTTGGTGTCTGGTGAGAGCTCTCCTCCTGGTTTGCGGATGGCCTCTTTCTTGTTGTGTCCTCATATGGCCCAGCGAGACATCTCTTCTTATAAGAGATGTCTTATAAGACATCTCTTCTTATAGGAAGACATCTCATCTACTTCTATTTATGAAGGCTCCACCTTAACCTAATTATTGGGTTGGCCAAGAAGTTCCTTCTGTTTTAAAGTAAAAACAAAAGACACATTTTTCATTTTCACCAAGAACTTTATTGACCAACGTATTCACCATTTTGTTCCACTACCTTCTGCCATTTTTCAGGCAACTTCATAATTCCAACTTCCCAAAATTTTTTATCTTTTTGGACAAAGAACTATTCCATATGCCTTTTACAGTCTTCCAGGGAATTGAAATATTTTCCATTAAGAGAATTTTGTAAAGACCAAATAAATGGAAATGTGAAGGTGCAATGTCTGGTGAATACAGCAGATGAATCAGAACTTCCCAGCCAAGCTGAAACAGTTTTTGCCTGGCCATCAAAGAAACATGTGGTCTTGTGTTATCCTTACGGAAGATTATGTGTTCTCTGTTGACTAACTCCAGACGCTTTTCGTGGAGTGCTGCTTTCAGTTGGTCTAATTGGGAGCAGTACTTGTTGGAATTAATTGTTTGGTTTTCCAGAAGGAGCTCATAGTAGAGGACTCCCTTCAAACCCCACCATATACACAACATCACCTTCTTTGGATGAAGATCAGCCTTTGGGGTGCTCGGTGGTGGTTTATTTCGCTTGCCCCATGATCTCTTCCTTTCCACATTATTGTACAGTATCCACTTTTCATCACCCATCACAATTTGTTTTAAAAATGGAACGTTTTCGGTGCACCACAACTACTGAGCCTGTGCTCTAGAGCCCACGAGCCACAACTACTGAAGCCCTGCACCTAGAGCCCGTGCTCCACAAGAGAAGCCACTGCAACGAAGAGTAGCCCCCGCTCACCACAACTAGAGAAAAAGCCCACACACAGCAATGAAGACCCAACGCAGCCAAAAAAAAAAAAAAAAAAAGGAACGTTTTCATTATGTTTCAGTAGAGCATCGCATGCGGAAATACGGTCAAGAAGGCTTTTTTCGCTTAACCTATGTGGAACCCAAACATCAAAGCGATTAACATAACCAAGCTGGTGCAAATGGTTTTCAACGCGTGGTATAATGTTGCTTGTTCTCAATTAGTGCCTCGATTTGATCGCTATCAATTTCAACTGGTCTGACTGACCGTGGAGCATCGTCCAGCAAGATATCTCCAACACGAAACTTTGAAAACCACTTTCGACACGTTCAATCAGTCACAGCACCTTCTCCATACACTGCACAAATCTTCTTTTGCGTTTCAGTTGAGTTTTTACCTTTCTTTAAATAATAAAGCATAATATGCCGAAAATGTTGCTTTTTTTCTTCCATCTTCAATATTAAAATGGCTACATAAAAATTCACCAATTTTGATAAACTTTTCTTCAACGTTCGCTGATATGACAGCTGTCACAATACAATCTAACAAAATTGTTTCGAATGAATTTAAAGACAACTAAGCGCTACTAGAGCCATCTTACGGAAAAAAGCAAATGAACCTTTTGGCTAACCCAATATCTGTCAAAGGCCCCACCCACCTCCAAATACCATCAAATGGAGCATTAGGGTTTCAACATGACTTTTAGGGGAACACATTCAGCCTGTAGCAGATGGAAGGTAGAAAAATGGATAGAAAGAGATACTAGGAGAAAAACATGAAAAGCACTAATGCCAAAGAAACGTGGTAAGGAAAACAAGTAAAATGTCATTCCGAGTTATATAATAATGGACACTTGGGGGAGTGAGCAATGGATTAACAGTAAATTAGTTTAAAATGCTTACACAAAGACAAGAGACCAGAGGATAGCCGAGAAGCTGGCCCAGCTTGTTGAGATGTTCCTGGAGGGCTGCGGTTGAGGTTTAAAATCCAGCTAGCTTAGGTCACTGCTGCTGAAGACATAATTCAGTGTGTGTTTTCTGATGCACTTGTATGTATCAGGCACTGTGCTCTCTGTCCATCACAGGAACTTACAGGCTACTCAGAGACAGAAACATATATCGACTCCAATGGGCTGGGTGAACTAATGCACCCCAACAAACACCACGTGCAAATCACTATTCCAGGTGCATAAACAGATCTTGCTGAACCCACTGAAGAGCTCTGTAAGAATATGTAAACAAGTTCAGAGATATTAGGTAATTTCCCATGGTTACACACTAAGCCCTGACGTGGACACTCTAGCCTAACTTCTGTCCTTTTTCCCCCACTACTCACTTACCTGCCTTTCACATTCATCCTTTTGTTCTTTCACACAACATAACTGACCAAGTCATATGGGCCAGGCACTGTGCAAGGCATGAGCAACAGATACCATCCCAGGGAAGAGCATGGTCACAGTCCCTGCCCCCCCAGGGAGCTAAACATTTGTGAGAACAGACATTAAGCAGGTAATGTGAGGCGTGTGGAGTGTTACAAACAGGGAAACGTGGGGTGCTGACCTGAGCAAGCAGTTCCGGAAGACCTCTCTGAAGAAGTGAAGACTCTTTAGGAGTTAGCAAAGTTGGAACTATAAGGGAGAAAAAGTACGCCAGGTGGATGGAATAATACATGCAAAGGGACAGAGAGAAGGTACATTCAAGGACCTGGGCTGGAGAGGTCAGTGTGTACACACTTGGGACTTAATCCTAAAGCAATCAGAAGCCACAACGTCTAATTCACAGAAGTCCTTCCCCACAGCAAGAGGCAGAAATCACTTAATTCTAAATCACTTCATTTTAAGATGTACCAAAAGCCTACAGGATAATTAGTTTGAATTAAATTTCCCTGGTTTGTAGCCACAGATGCAGGATACTATGGGTTGGATCCCACAGGAACCCGAGTAAAAGGGCTGCTTTCCCCAGAACTCCCAATTATCAAGCCCTGATGCCCCAACAGCACTGTGAAATTGTCCCCAGGAGGGAATGTTGAGAGCTTGAGCAGAGCAGGTCCAACCCTGGCTCCTGGGTTAACATCTGAATTAGTGAGGTTAATTATATTAGACCATTGCCAGTTATGATTTATACAGTTTGTCTTTTCTCCACCTCAGGATAATGTCCCCTCCCCTCCTCAGTGTAAGTACTTCAGCTCTCAGGCAGCCTCCAAGGGGCACGATGCTCCACCCTCCCTCTTCCCTCCTCTGCTGCTGGCTGCATCCCACAAGGAATCAAAACACCCTTTGTTAAATTCCATGAGTCAGGAAAGAATGGAAACCTTGCTTTCAAAATGCTTACACGAGGCTTCTGGGAAAAGTGTAAGGAGAGCGTCTATAGCTAAGTTAAACTAGTAAATAAACTGGCTCCCAAGCTGAAATGGGCAGGACAGCCTGAGGAGCAGGTTAAGCAACAGAGAAAGGAGACATATGGGAAAAACACAAATCACTGATAGTAAAATAATTTTATTTCGTTTCTTTTTTAAAAAAGGTAGCATTTCACATATAAATTTAGACTTCAAGATTACCAAAAGGAACATCCCTGAAGGGGGTGCGGGGGGGGGGCAGACTTTGAGCCCCAGTGAGCACAGGGAAGCACATTCCTTGGAGAGTTTAAGCAGAAGTCCTTTCTTGAGAACTTCACAGTGCTACTTCCCTGTTCCTCAACTCTGCCACCAGAGCCTGTGGTTTGTAAGAAAACCCATATTCATCACTTTGGGGCAACAGTTTTTAGCTCATGGGAATAGGAAACATCTCTAGGAATGAAAGCACAAAGGTCAATGATCCAGATTTCCCACAACAATCATTATTTATATGCAGCAACGATACATGACAGGTAAAGAGTTTATTATATAGTTCCAAAAATCTTTTAAAAAGGGCTAGAGAACACAAAATTCATTCATAAAGAGAATGTATATAATTAAATGAGCAAAAACAAAAAAATTATTCTTTCCATATTACAAATGCCTTTATAGGATAAGGCCCTGGGAAAAGACCTCACGTCTGGGACTCCTTTCCCGTATTAAGTGTCTGGCACAACCCAGAAGCTGTCATGAGACTGACAGCTTAACGGTTTCTGGAAGTGGTCCCATGACTTTTCTGTCTGGCTTGAACACAGTGTACACAAATGGTGTCTTAAACTGCGTAAACTCAGGCCTAACTACAGGGCACACTCATTCAAGAAAGTTAATCTTAAGATTAAAAAAACGTCCAGATGAAACAGATCTCCCATAGCCACAGGCTAACTGTCATCCTCTCATGTAAGTTTACATCCACTGGCTGCCTAGGAAGTCAGTGGAACAATCCTGATCTCCTAGTTGAGGTGAAAGCTGCGGAACAACTTAGATTTCAGCATCTCAGGGCCAGGAGGGAAGGAGGCAAAGATGACCAGGGGTGCTTTCTAGGTTACTCCTTGATCCACCCAGTGGGCTCCTGATCAGTGTTGAGAAGGAGAACCCGTGGGCCAGTAACCATGGCAGCCCCAGGATCTGACCTTTAGGCAGAGGTACTGGGGCAAATGAATGTACCCCAAATCCAGTTTTAAAAATAAAAACTTCCTGCAGTTATGGTACAATACTGTGCAGTGAACAGCTAGGAACTGGATGCTGCTTCTATTTCTGGTTAAAGTCCTGTTCCACTCTTGGCCAGAGCTGAGAGGTGACATAGAAAGAGTTGTCTGAGCCTAAAAACCAGGCACCTTAGTCACACATGGCCTGGGTAGTGACATAGACAGCCATCACCCAGTGGAGGGGTATGTATGGCCCCCAGAGCTTTGGTTCAAAGCAAAGGTTTCATCTCACCCAAAACTTCAAACTAAGCTCTATCTCTGAGCCTACGAATGCAATAAACTAATGATTAGGAATCTCTATGAAGAATCTCTGATTGGGTGGCAAGGTGCATGTCCCAGCAGGCCACCATCTTGACTCTAGGAAAACAAAAAGGTGCAAATCGTATCAAGTAAATTGTTGCTCAAGTGGAAGATCATTTCCTGGGGAACTTCAGCGGACTAGATGCTAATCACATGGATGAATGCTGGGACTGGACCCCAAAGAGAAAGCCTGGGTCCTGGCATAATCAGTCTTCTTTACACTTACCACATCCTGGCCGCCTTCTCTCTGACCTCCTATCTCTTGAATGACTGAGCACACATTTCCCCGGGGACCAATGTAAACATTATCCAATAGATCTCAGCTTAGAAAAACACAGCTTGTTAAATATTTAGTGTTTAACATTCCAGTGCAGGCAGTATGTTAGCATCAGACTTTCCCTCATTCATGAGTACCAGTTTAGAAAGGAACACACACAGGATATTTGATAAAACTGCACCTGAAAAGACCATCTGGGTGCCAGACAGCCAGCTCTATCCTGCAATCAGCTGATATGCCAGGACTACCACAGGAAAGGCAGAACAGACGAGCATGAGTTCTCTGTAAATCTGAAGAGTCGTATAACCATCGTTCCCACTTAACCCCTTGGGCCATATCTTGACATGCGAGAACATTTCCACCTGTTGCATCAACCTGTGCTCTCCTTGTTTTGGATGGGGCTCTCTCCAGAGGGCTCAAGAGCCTCCTTAGAGGGGAGTGAGCTTTTTCTTCCAGTCCTAACCTCTGAATATTTCAAAGCACAAGAGGAGTCCACGAACATGCTAGGGATGTTGCTGCCAAAGTAGATCTTACTGTTAGAAGCAATGGCCTGGTACCTTTTGAGCTCCAGATATTCCGGGGTCAATTTGTGCTGTGAGAGGCAAACAAGAGCAAAGGCATCAGAACACTTTGGTGCAAGAGTCACTGCTCTCTTTCCTTACACAGATTTTCCCTATTGTTCTCCTGAATATCATTCCTCAACTGTGAATCGCTACCAATGACCCTCTCTCACTTTGAAGTGTGGCTATCACATTGACAGCATTTTTCAGAATGGCATAAAACTACTGCCCCTTTCAGCGTAAGGCTCACCTCAATGACAAAGTCTTGACACTTGTGCCTGGCCAGCTTTTCCCATGACAGAGTTGGATCACTGGTTTGGAAACTGAAATTTCTCATCTTGCCTTCATCTTGACCAAATTCCGTTCTGTTTCTATAGAGTTGTGTCCTCCAATATGTTAAGTTTATTTCTAAATTTACACTGGATTTCAAAGTACTGACGACTCTCATTCTGACAACCTACCGTATCTTCAGACTTCTGAATATAGATTATGTTGTTCCTTCCTAAGTGGAAAAAGTTTAAGCCCTGTCTACACCTTAAATCTTGACTCTAACCTTTCAGACTGCATCATATAACTTAGCAACCTCCTTCTCAACTTTTCCTCTGTTCCACTCTACTGTATAGTTAATAACCTTATAAACCTTGGTCATATCCTTCCCTATATCCTTCCCTTCTCAGACTACTAGGGGTTCTAGCTGACTTTTAATTAAATAATTCCTACTAACTAGGTCTGTACTCTCTAGACCTAAACTTACCCCAGTCCCTACACAAAAATTGTTCACCCACACATCACCCAACTTCCTTTCTCAAATTACCACATATGAAATTCCTCATGACTAGAGTATTTTTTAAATCCAACAAACAAGCAGTACTCAACTGGGGGCATTCAGAAACGTGTATGTGTGGTGGGGGGTGTGGACTGTTAAAATAATTGGTGAGCACTACTGACAGTTTAGCAGGCAAGGGCCAGAATGCATGAGAGTCTTCAACAATGAAAACGTATCTCACCCCAAGATGCTAAGAATGTCTGATGAGAAACTCTGCTCTCAACAAGCTTAGCATCTACCCCAAAGGTCTACCTGATCTGGGAAGCAATTTTAAATAACTTTACTCCTCTCCTGTCACTCTTGTCATTTCAGGAGAAGACCTTTAACTTTCCTGATTATTGAGCCCTTATACAGCAGTACAAATGTATGAATTTATGGCATTTGGCCTGGGTTTATATATCTGCTTGCCTTTGTCCTAGCTCCCCACTTTTATGAAGAACTATACAAAGTTCTCTACCCATAGAATGTGCAACATATGTCTTTCCAAGTGACTGGCCGATTCTAGAGGGTGTGATGGTAACTACCCTTCCTTGACACTGGATAAAATCGCCTCCATTGTGTTAGAAGCCCCACAGGGGAAAGCAAAAACTTAACCTATATTACTAGGAGAGTGACACAGAGAGCCAGTCACCTTGTTTGAAGTGGCATATTTGTGTGCGGCATAATACTCAGCATCTGCTTTCGCCTTCTCTCGGGCCAGGAACGCAGCATCTAGTAAGCAAAACAGTCAGGGTGTGTAAAACAGAGCAAAGTTGCAATCCATTTCCTCAGCTGGGTAAGAGTTCAGACTCTACCTTAAGTAGAAGCCCCTTTATCCACTGCTTGATATTCCAATCATTCACTTTACTTTAAAGGCATAAAACAACATTAGCAGTTTTCAAATCCCAGTCCCCAGACTACTCCTTCTCAAAGGAGAATACTCTTGTCAATGTCAAGTTAACTCTCAGCTCGTCTGAACCCACTTCATTTTCCACCTTAAGCTGCTCCTTCTTTCCTCCACCCCTCATCACCTAAAGCCTCACACCCCACCCAGGCTCTAGGCTTTAAGTATTAATAATTAAGTCCAGACATGAGAGCTCTGCTCTATTTACCGCACTGTCTCCATCCCCTTCAAATCTGATTCAGAATCAGTTAATGTAGAATGATAGGAAGCATCATCATATAAGCAAAAGAGGTTGAATATTTGGTCTTCAAGACTGTGAGCTAAGAACATCGACATCCTGCTATGTGTAATCAAGAGTTTGGGAGCCTCTACGAAAATGAGGGCTTCTTTTTCCCCCAGCTAATTGTTTGGTTATTTTTTTGGTTGACAGGTAGAAAAGAAACTGGTGGCGGGGGGGTTTCTTATCTTGTATATTCTTTAATAAAACTGATTACTTTACCTGAGAACAAATAAGCCCCACCTTAAGGATGGAAAATGAAAGGCTGGGTTTCCCATAGTCACAAATCAAACAAAAGAGCTAGATATGCAACGGCAATTTAAACAAAAGTTTGTCTAGAATATCAGGCCAGCTACTTCCTCCAGACCACCCACCATAACCCAGACCCAGTCCCTGAGACAGAGAAGCAGTTCAGGATGGTCAGAGCCTCTTTTCTCCCTGAGGTACCTTCAATTTCAGAAATGCGCTTTTCAGTTTCTTTCTCCATCACCTTCTGCTGAAACCGAATTTTTGCCACTTGTGCAATCTTCTCTGCTTCTAAAATTATATACAAAACAAGACCTTCAAAAACACTTCTCTAGTTCCAGAGGTACTTAGAAACATGAGCACATAGTCTAACAATTATATAAGGTTTTATGGGCTCATTGTTTCATTGTTTTATCTATTCAGACTGTAAACAACTCAACAGAAAAAAAGGGAATTTATTTCCTACTTCACTGTTCTATTTTGACAGTGCTTGTTTTGTGGGAAGGAAGGGTACAAAAGGTGACAGTTCCAGTCCTTCATGGGATTAAATGGCAATGGTCCACAAGCTAATGGGGAAAAAAAAAGATACTTCATGAACGTTCTCAGAACAAAAACAGAGCAACACAAATGTATGGCAACATAGGACAATTATATAATGTGGCAGGAGAAAGAAAGAATAAGGAAAATAAAACAAGGAAGACCTTCTGGAAGAAATCTTAAAGAAAATAATAGACATGACCTAAGAGGACCTGGCAGAAAGTGTAAACAAAAACAAATATACGAATTAGCATAGCAAGTCACAGTTGAAGAGGTGATAAAGAGCCAGCTTATAAAAGAAGACAACAAAAAAATTACAGAGAGGGCTGGAAGACCCCTGTTTTGAGTGACAGGCTAAAGAATTTAACTTTAATATATACTCAGGATCAACTGTTATGTAATCATCAGGGAAATGATGTGATGAAGGGTTACCAGAGGAGGAGTATTCTGACTACCGTAGAAGATAAAAAAAGAGAAAGCAGGGTAATTCACCTGAGAATGTGAAAACAAGTGTTGGGAGTGAACAAGGTAGCTGCAGCAGGCAATTACAGGCAGGGAAAACAAAACATCCTTAGGAAATCTCTGGCCTAACCAAAGGATTCAGGACCAGGGAAGAAAGACTCTAACTATATTTTCAATACAATCACTGCAGTTCTTGAAGAACATTCTCAATTCTCCTTTTCAGCCAAAGAAGTTGAATATTTTAACATATCTTCTCCTTGGCCTCTGGAGGAAGTGTATAATGGAAAGAACATTTCCAGGTGGTTTCTTCTTTCCATAAGGCAGGATCCTTTACCAGCTACTCCAGGGCATACTTCCCTATCTCCCCATCAGCATAAAATCAATCTATCACCATACCGTCCTAAAAATAGGCTGTGTTCAGCTGGGCTAAAAATTTAGCTATAAGCAGAAACTCAAGATAAAATTTGAATAGAAAGTCAGGAATCTGGAGCCTGCAGCTAGAACCCAGAGAATGGTGTCTCAACATGGGGAACTGATGCAGTAATCCTATTTCACACTGTTCTCTGATGTGTGGGCATAAACCAATAAAGAGCATGACCAAACCTCTAGTTCTAGAAAAATGGTGGAGTAGGCTAATGAGAAACCCTTCCAACACCTTAAAATGCTAGATAAAATATAACAAAATTGTTTTCTAATGTATAATTGAGATCATAAGAAAGAATGAGAGATCCTCAAGAGAGACAAGTAAAGAGAGAGCTGACAGCCTGTATGGTGGCAGCCCTGGGAGTGGTTATTAGACTAGTAAGAGAAAGGGCCTTGGGCTATTGCCCATGCAGGGCCAGGAGATGAGGCCTTGAGATGTTAAAACTGAAATTCCCCTATAAAACCCGAGGACCTGCTAAAGGGCTGCAACTCTACCCACCAGCCCAGTGGCATATTATAGTGAAACTAGAGAATACACAAAGATACAGAAAATTCTTTTATTTTTTTTAACAGAGAAAATTCTTAAAAGTAAAAAGTGGAGCAGAAGCCAAACAAAAACAAAATAATACTGCCAAAGTGACAAAGAAAAGTTTAGTTGGGCTTAGAACTGTAGGCTAAACTACCATTCAAGAATGAAATAAAAGTATTTCAGACTAAGGAAGACTGAATAAATTTTCCAGTCCGTAGCCTTTACTGAAAAAAAGCTAGCAGAAAAAAAGAATGAATTGTCAGAAGAAATGGAGAGGAAAAAATTACACAACATATTTAAATCAAAATAAAATATTTACTGTAAGAATCAATGATGATAATAATCAATGGGGGAATAAAAACAACATGAAACTACAATACTAGGCAACAATAATATGTAAAACTGGAGGACAGTGATATGAGTTAAAGCATCCTAAGATATTGTTCAAGAAGAGGATGGAAAGAATGATTAACTTTAGATTCTGTCAAGTCAGGTATGCTTGTTAACATTTTACAGGCAACAACTAGTTACAAATTCTAGAAATAGAATGTAAAACTTCCAATCAAGTAAAAGGAAGAAAATAATAAAGAAAATACAATCAATTCAATACCAATCAGAAAAGAAGGGAAAAAGAAGCATGGTAAATGGCACAAAATTAAATGATACAAACAAGTCCAAATATAGCAGTAACCACAATAAATATAAAAAGACTAAACTCACCAGTTAAAAGACAGATTCTCACATTGGATAAGATAACAAAATCCAGCTATATGCTGTTTATAAGAGACACACCTAAAACATAATGACATAGAAAAGTTGAAAGTAAAAGGATGTGAAAACACACATCAAGAAAATAACTAACCAAGAGAAATCTGTCATAGCTATATTATCATCAGACAAAATAGACCTTAAGCCAACAAGCATGTCTGGCTATAAAAGAGGGTTATTACATAACTGGACCAATTCTCCACAGAGATTTAACAATCCAGTTCTGAAACTAAACATTCTTAATGATATAGCCCCAGAATACATAAAGAAAAAAAGTTATAAGTCAAAAAATTCATGGTCATAGTGGGGGATTTTAACACACCTCTCTCAGTAATTGATAGCTCAAGAAGGCAAAAATTAGAAGAATACAGAAGATGTGAACAATACAATTCATAATCCTGACATAACGAATATGCAGAGAAACCTGCATCCAACAAATAGAGAATATACATTCAATCTTTTCAAGCACACATAGAACATTTACCAAAAAAGGACCACGTACTGATAATCCACAAAACAAACTTCAACAAATATTTAAGAATCCATATAACAGATCATATTTTCTGACTACAATGCAATAACATTGGAAATCAACAATAAAAAGGTAGCCCCCTGAGAACCAATTAAATTAGAAATTGAAAAATATACTTTTAATAATTCATGAGTCAAAGAAGAAATAATGGACATTTTTTAAAAATGAAAACCAAACACCAATAAATAAACCTCATTCAAAACTTGTGGATGTACCTAAAAGCAGAACTTAGAAGAAAATGTATAATCTTACATGTTTCCGTTAGAAAAGACTAAAAACTAAAGAATTTAGTAACTCAAAAAGTTAGAAAAGAACCAGTGAGTAAAATAAATAAATAATAAAAAATAAGTGTAAATAATAATTGAAAAGAAAGTGACTAAAGAATCAACCAAATCAAAATTTAGTTCTCTGAAAAGATGCACAAAACAGACCTCTGATCCAGCAAAACAGAAGGCACAAATAAACAATATCAGGAATGAAAAGGGGCATACAAATTTGGTAGAGAGTTTAAAAATCATAAGAGAACTTTACAAATTTATGCCCCCAAATTTGAAATAACAGATAAAATGGAGAATTTTCTAGAAAGTATAACTACCAAAACTGACTTAAAAAAGAAACAAATACCTTACACAATATAGAAATTAAATCAGTAGGTTAAGTGTTGCCATAAAAATCAAATGAGCATACAAAAAAGCACAAACCCCACTAGACCAAGATGGTTTTTATAACTGAGTTCCACCATACCTACAAAGAGGAAGTAAAACATATTTTATACAAAATGCTCCAGAACACAGAAAAAGAAGAAATGTTCTCCAACTCATTTTGAGGCTAGTATAACCATGATATAAAAAACAAACAAAAAACCCCCCCAAAACCTTAGAGTAAGAATGTAAGAAAAAAAAAAAAGCTGACCATTTATGAAAATAAAAGTAAAAAATTAAAAGAAATTATTAGGGTAAAACTCCTACTTCATGGTCAAGTGAATTTATCCCAGGAAGACAAAATAATTCAGTAAGAGAAAATCTATTAATATAATTCACCATATTAATTGCTTTAAAAAGAAAAATTATATGGTCATCTCGACAGATTTAGAAAAAAACTCGAAAAGTTTTAGCAGTCATTCATGATAAAAACCCTTGGCAAGCAAGAAACAGAAGGAAATGTCATTAACCCGATAAAAGTTAAGTATAGCAAACATCACTGGAACTGTGTATTTAAAGTTAGGAACAAGACAAGAATGCCTGTCACCATCTTTCTTTTCAACACTTCACTGGAAGTCATAGCCTAAAGCAGTAAGGTAAGAACTAAAAGGTGTGGGAGTACAGAAAAAAAAAAACAGAACTGTCCTGATCTGAAGGCAATACGATTATTTGGGAAATCCAAGAGACTATTAGAAACAAGAGCATTTTCGGCAAGATTGCTAAATAAAAAAATTAACAGCATACCTAGACAAAAGTAAAAACCAGTTTGAAAATGTGCCTTGAAAAAAGAGCCTATTTATAATAGCAAAAAATTTGAGGAATATATAGGAATAAATCTCTAACAAAGAGTGTGTAAGAACTTTGAGAAGAAAATTATGGTACTTTTTTGAAAGACCATTCTTTCATTTTTCGTTCTCATAAATGGAGAAATATAACAGATTTATAAAACTCAATATCATAAATATTGTAATTCTCTCCAAACTGATGTACTATATACAAGTAATGTGATTACAATCAAAACCCTAACAGTATTTTATAGAATTGAGGAGCTGGTTCTAAAATTTATTTGGAGGAATAAAGGGCCTGGAATAGTCCAATGCAATTTTAGAAATAGGAACAGTTTCGAGGAATAGTTAAGAAGGAACTTGCTCTCCCAGATAGCAAGACTTAAAATGAAAGCTACAGTAATTAAAGCAAGGTATTACTGTAAAAGGATAGACCAAGAAATTGAAAGAAAATAGAAACCCTAACAACAGAACAAATTATATATAGGATATTATTATATGACAGATGTGGCATTAGAAATAAGTACAGGAAATAAGGAACTACTCAATAAATAGTCTAAGACAATTGGCTTGCCATTTGGAAAAAATTAAACTGAATTTCTATGTCACACTAAACATGAAAATAAATTCCAGATGGACTCAAGACCTACATATGAGAAGAAAAACTTTAAAACTTTTAGAATAAAATTATTACTTTGGGGTTGGGGAAGAATTCTTAAAACAAGATAGGAAAAGCACAAACTGGAAAGGAAAAGACTGATAAATTTGATTACATGAAAATGAAATATATATGTATGTCAAAGACATCATAAAGTTCAAAGACAAGCCACAAATTGAGAGATGATATTTGCAATGCATAAACCTGGGAAGGGATTAATATCCAGAAGATACAAAGAACTTCTACAAATCAGTTTAAAAAAGTAATCAAATAATGGGCTAAAGATATTAACAGGCAATTCATATACCAAAAAAAGGGAAACCCGAATGACCCATAAACGATACTCAACTTTACTAGTAACTGTGAAAACTCGTATCAAAATTATGTGATACCATGCCCATCATCAAACTGGTATAAATTTTTAAAAATCTGGTGACTCCAAGGGTAGAGGACGATGTGTGGAAATGGGAATTGAATACGGCAGCACAGAAATTGAAACTCAAACACTGCTGAGGAGAGGGTAAAATGGAGAAAGCACTTTGGAGAGCAATTTGGCAGCGTGTTGTAACTAGAAGATGCGTGTACCCTATGACCCAGCAATTCTACTTCAAGATATGCATTCTAGAGCAGTGCTTCTCAAACTACCTGTGGGAAAGCATTTTTTTTTGGTATTTCAATATTTTATAAATTATAATGAGTTACTAGAAAAATATTAAAAAAGAAAAACATAAGCTCCAGTTTTTTATTAGATTCAACAGACAATAAAATTACTGTGTTAAAATGTTTTAAGAACTTCTAAACACTCATTCTCAATTTCCATACTCATCTCATTGTGGATCCAAAACAAAAAGCCGGTGACAGGGCACCGACCCACATCACATGTGGAGTAGCACTTCTCTAGGAAAACTCTTGCATATGCGCACAGAGAGACATGGATAAGGGTATTACTGCAGAACTGTCTGTAATAAGGAAAAACCAGAAACTAACTCATTAGTAATCCATCAGAATCAAATGAGGCTCACTCATAAAATGAGATACATACAGAGCAGTTAAAAATAAACTAGATCTACATGTATCAATATGAATAAAACTCAAACAATGTTAGTAAAAAAAAGGAAGTTGTGAAATAAAAGGTGGAGTTTGATACCACTTTTGTAGTAAAACAATTCTATGAATTGTTTATTGTTACATATTTAGAGTAAAAGTATAAAAATATGGACAGAAAATATACATCAACTTCAGAATAGAATGTACTCTGAGAAGACAGGTCAAGAAATAAGACCAGGGATGGGTACAAAGGAGGCTTCAAATAGATATATAAACTTTTTCCTAAAAGAAAATATGATCTGAAGGAATATGGCAAAATGTTAAGCCTTCATATATTGTTATCTGTATGTTCCTCTATATTTGAAATATTTAATATAAAACTCAAACTTTCAGCAAACCAAGGAACAAACAATTGAGAACCTAAGACGGCAGTTGAATACACAATATGCTGGAGTGTTAGGGAAGTCACTGGGACTCAAAATGAGCCGTGAGCAATCCTGCTGTACTTCTAAAGGCGGTAACATCTATCTATCCAGATAAAACTAGGTGCACGTCAACAGCAAGGATGCATACTATAATCCTGAGCTTTGGCCAAAAAACCTCCCTGTTCTGAATCTGTATAAACGAACCCCCTACTCCACCAGAGGCCAGAGCTGCCTCCAAACCCTATCCACATTTCGGGTCCTCAAAAGACAACAGTGGGGGCCAACACCATGGTGAAGAGCCAAAGCACTTCATCAACTACTGGCCTCATCTACTTTTAAAGGTTTTAGGACATCTGAATACACAAAGGAATTTTCAGAATTCTCCACTATGTATGATGCAATCTTATTTGAGTCCCATCAATATCCAACGTGAGATGGACAAAGAACAGGACAAACTCATAACACATGTACTTAGAGGCATCTATTTCAGAAAGAAATCCAAGTACCTATAACAGCCTTTTTCCTCTCTGTCTCAGCTTCTTTCTCCACAACCTTTTGTTTTTGTGCAGCTATAAGAAGTTTTGTCTTCTCAGCTTCCCTGTGGAGTAAAATATTACAAAAAATTAGAAATGGTGTACAGTCACAGGTAGTAATTCTGACTCTACAGTGGGTCAGAGAACCATTTTCAACAAGAACTTTCTGACTCAGTAAGGTAGGCAAGAGAGGTGTTATCCTATTTTACTAATAATGAATTTCAGGTTGAAAGGTTAAATGATTTGCCCAAAGTCACCCAGAAATATGAGTCAAATTTAGTATATTTGAATTTTAGTCAGACCCTTTCCTCTAATCGTGTCATGGAAAGGCCTGTGATCTGGAAGTGTCTGGAGTATATGAATGCTTCCTCTGTTGTTAGGCCTCCAGCTAATCTGCACCAATTAGCAAAAGGCACTAACTTCTGGGCAGATGTAGCCAGCCCCTCGGATGCATGGTTTGGCAAGCAGAAGGGGGCTGGATTTCAGCCCCTCTTCAGGCAGACACCCCTGTGTAGCAGCCCGATTTGTTATACAGAAGATATAACTAGGTGGCAGTTACTAATTATGTGGTGAACTGGGGCTCAATGCAAAGAAGAACTTTCTAAGAATCTGAGCTTTCTAACAATGGAAATAGGTGGCCAATCACTAAGCATGTACAAGTGGCAACTGGGTGACAACATAGAAGAAAGGGTATAAAAAAAGATCACTACTAGGTGGGAAGTTAGACTGGATTATCCCAAGGTAGCCTTTAATTCTAGAATTCCAAAAGTGTTTAAAATTAGGAAAGATCCAGAATTACCTGAAAAGTAACTCCAATAGTTTCCCCAAACATCACCCACCCCCCGTTTCCTCCTGCCAACATTGATAAAATGACATTCTGGATACTATGAGTTATTTGAGGGCAGATAACACATAGTATTCATCTTTCCATCACCAGAAGCTATTATATTTAAAGCCTAAGACATGCTGAGCCTTCAAGAAATTTACTTTTCTTCTATAAATGGATCAGACCCATGATCTACTCAGCCTAACACTCTGTGCTTTATAGTTTTAAAAGAAGAAATCCTTTTCTACAATGAAAAAGGGAAGATTAAACTCTGCATAATAAAAGATATAGACTTGGGAACAATAACAACTCAGAAGTATAACACTCTACGAAGAAGTAGTATTATTACTTTTTGGACCCCCTGTATTTATACGTCTTTTGTATTCTTGACTTTTGTAAAGTTAGTTTTCTAATATTTCATATTTTGCCTCTTAACATATCTGTCAAGTTTCCTAAAGACTTTTGTTTCTTCTTTTCAGTACCTGTCATATGAGAATAATACTGACATTTCAACTGCAATAGGTAGTCCCGAAAGGAATCTTCTAAAACACTTCAAAACTAATTTCATGTCAAGCAAGTAACTTCTCATTCCCAGTCAGCCCTGGACACACAGAAGAGAAGACTACCAGGAGTCAACCCAGGCAAAGCTTCCCCAAAGGCAAATTATAAAGATCAGGTCTAATTTTAGATACATAATCACATACAATGGAAAAGCAAACTTGATACCAATGTGTTTATTCTTACCATTTATAACACAGTAATAAAATATAGGCACTCTCTTCAACCTTAACAGCTAGGACTCTTTCTCTCCTCTATTAATATTTAATTCAAGGTATTATTCACATCCAAATTATAGCTCCTTAGGCTTCCAACAACAGTTCTACAGCAAACTGCATCCTTAGCCACTGAAGCTGCTCCTGAAATGTCCATATATAAAGAGAAAGCTAATAAGAGTCTAGTGGGAATTAAGACACCAGAATAGGTAATATTACTAGAATTAAAGAATGGAAGATAGACATATAGCCCTCCCCAGTGTAATATCTGAAACATAATTTTCCTCTAGACTGGTAAATTAATGTAGACAGCCCTAAATAAATATATTGGGATCCCATGCATATTACTCACATTAACTCAAAATTTCTTCTTATGGCTTCTGGGATTTTGGGTTTTGTAACACGCACAGCCTAAAAAATAAAAGTGAAAAAGCCAAAGTGTATTTGAAAAATAAATCGTCAAACTAAATCTTCTACAAAACAGCTCCTCAAATGAAACTAATAAAACAGCTATGACATAGCTGCCTACTGACACACATAGGGATCCCATCAGAAAATCTACTGTTCCTGCCATCACCCCAAAAAATCAAAATAAGCTGCTTCTTGTTTCCTTTAAAAAATGCCTGGCTGTTGAGGAAATAAATTTTTAGGGAAAAGGTTCTCTCTTAAAAGACCTTTCACAAAGCTCTTAAGTTGGATACCTGTGTTTCCTTTTCAAACCTGCAAACCAAAGAAACAGAAGGAAGGCAAAATTTCAAGATTTAAATTATAAAGTAGGAAACAGTCAAAAACAAAAATATAAACAAGCAAAAACCCAGGTCAGTATATGCAACTTAATACAGTGGACAAGTAAATGAATTTACCACTTCCTCAACCTGCAATCACTCAGTACTGGCTACAAATAAACAGCCCAACACTGAGGGAAAACAAACACCAATTAACAAATACCAATTAGCAGCTTGTATTCTTTCTTCCTAGAACCTCACTTAGAACAAAGTCTACTTATCTCTGTAAACATTGTTTACTAGACCCTGTTTCCCTAACCATAGTGTACTTTGGCATAATTATCTATGAAACAGGATAATTTTGGTGTGCAAGAGCCACATACAAAAGCCCCTCTGTGTTCCCTGTTTCTTGTTTGTAGAAAAAGGCTTTAGTCTCCTAGGCCTTCCCTGGAAAAAGGCTTTAGTCTCCTAGGCCTTTCCTGAGTTCCAAAGAACAAACTCAAGCAGTTACTGATTCAGGAGGGAGGAAATGCAGAAACAAAGGAAAAGCAGTCAAGAAACAGTAATTTATAAAACAGAGCCCTGGTTCCTCCTCAAGGGATATACATAACAACCTAATGCATATCTGTGAGTTGTTCTGAAGTAACCAAGGCCCTCACCCAGGTGGAGGATGCTGACTACATGAGCACAAGCACAGAGACCCCAGACTGGCTGGAACCAGAAGACTGATAATTAAGATTTCTGGAACATCACCATGAAGAAAGTCATGCCCCCTGCAAACCTCACCACAAATGCTGCCTTTAAAAACTCTTCCCTGAAAGCCACTGGGGAGTTTGAGCCCTTTGAGCATGAGCTGCCCATTCTCCTTGCTGGACCCTGCGAAAAAACCCTTACTTTGCTGTAAACACCCACTATCAGAGTTTGGCTTTCTGTGCTGTGGGCACATAGCACTTACAGGGTTACATCTGCTTGGGAAATACAGATTCCGAAGGCTGACTTTTCTGTATCACGGACTTGATCTCTCAGAAATCTTTGATTTTACCAGTTAAACATCCTACACCACCCCTCCACCCTACTACACACACACACAAAGCACTTTACTGATCTGTAGATACTTTTAATTTCCCTCTGAAAACTGGTTGAACTTTTTAAGCAACAAGGCCTTTAAGCACATAGCCTTTTTTTAGGGCTTATGAAAGAAGGCTTTTAAAACTTTTAAGCAACATAGCCTCCCCTACATAAAAGAGACAAGTCAGATCTGTACACAATTTTGAGGATTATAATAACTAAATACAAGAATTAGAGTGAAATGGAATAAGAAGCTGGGGACCATGATGAAAAAAAGTCATTTCATGCTAATGGTAAGGCATGTGAGGCCATAAAGAACAACTCATGGACATACCCAGAAGACAAAGAAAAATTCAGAACCAGAATTTATAAGAGATGCCAGATTTCCCAAGTGACTACCAGAAATACAGATGACTTCCAATATGATTCAGGGGGAAGCACTGTCATATTGCATTTAATTATGAAACTGGCCATGTATCTTTATAGTCTTATAAAAAGAGCATGAAATAGGACTTCTTCTGAAGACTTCTGTCTTGCTGTGTGAGGCTGAAGAACACACTACATGCTTGCCAATCTTGGGAAATCTCATAATTTTCAAATATGTGAAATATAAGCACCTACTGTAACAGATATCATGAGTAATTTGCTTCATAAGAGATTTAAGAAATAAAATGGCAACATATTCAAAAACAATGGTCAAAATACACACAGACACACACACAGTGAGTGAAGAAAGGGAAAAAAAAAGCTGATGAAATGAATATGTCTGTTGAAACTGAGCCGTGGATTATAAGCATGTATTTTAAACCAAAAGCCAGCATTTAATATATATAGTCACTGCCTTAAATAACACAGGAAAAAATATCAAGAATGCCTATTTTCACCACTTTAATTTGCCATAGTAGTTATTCAAGAAGGAAAAATGGGGTACAAATACAGAGAAGGGAAAAATGAAAATACTGATTGTTACAGAGAAGGTTCACTCAACAACAAATACTAATTGGGTGCCTAGTCTGTACCAAGTACTGTTTATTCCAACCACTGTGGACACAGCAATGAATAAAGCAAGACTGCTCTCATGGACTTTAACATTTTAAAGGCAGAAAAGAACAATAAAAAGCAAATAAATGAACAAGGGAATTTCAGATAGTTATTAGTGTTATGTGAAGAATTAAAATACTAGGTTGGGGGGAATCAAGATTTTTATTTTGGCACAATTATATAACTAAAAAAATCTAGGGAAATTCATAAAGTTTTAGTCAAGCAAGATAAATAGCTCTAGAGATCTGCTGTACAACATTGTACCTACAGTCAATAAAAATGTATTGTACACTTGAAATTTTAAGAGGGTAAATCTCATGTTAAGTATTTTTTTACCACACACACTCACAAATCTAAGGAAATTAATCAAAAGAATTACTAGAGACAATTAATTCAGCAAACTTGAAGATATTCAATAAAGTCACCAAGAATCATTTACAATCCTCAATGCTTAAAAAAAAAGACTACATATTTAATAGCATTAAAGCTCATTAAATTCATGGATATTAATTTAACTTGGGATATGGGTTTCTCACCTAGGTCAGAAATTCTAAAAGAGGGGCTTCCCTGGTGGCGCGGTGACTGAAAATCCACCTGCCGGTGCAGGGGACACGGGTTTGAGCCCTGGTCCAGGAAGACCCCACATGCCATGGAGCAACTAAGCCCATGCACCACAACTACTGAGCCTGCGCTCTACAGCCCGCAAGCCACAACTACTGAGCCTGAGCACCACAATTACGGAAGCCTGCATGCCCTAGAGCCCACGCGCCACAACTACTGAGCCTGCGTGCTGCAACTACTGAAGCCCATGCGCCTAGAGCCCACGCTCTGCAATGAGAGAAGCCACTGCAATGAGAAGCCCGTGCACCATGATGAAGAGTAGTCCCGCAAATGCTACAACTAGAGAAAGCCTGCGTGCAGCAACGAAGACCCAACACAGCCAAAAAATAAATTAAAAAATTTTAAAAATAGGGTTTCCCTGGTGGCGCAGTGGTTGAGAGTCCGCCTGCCAATGCAGGGGACACGGGTTCATGCCCCGGTCCGGGAAGATCCCACATGCCGCAGAGCGGCTAGGCCCGTGAGCCATGGCCGCTGAGCCTGCGCATCCGAAGCTTGTGCTCTGCAACGGGAGAGGCCACAACAGTGAGAGGCCCGTGTACCGCAAAAAAAAAAAAAAAAAAATTTAAAAATAGTAAAAAAAAAAAAAAAAAAGAAATTCTAAAAGAAACAAAAATGATAATACAATTATAAGTAAAGTCATAGACTATGTTCCTAATTTTTAAATGTATAAGCCAATTTAGGTACCTGATATGACTTGAAAATACTAATAATGAAAACTCATCTTGTAGAATAAACTGGCAGAAATATCAAAGGCCATTATTATTATTATTATTATTATTTTTGGCCACACCATGCAGCAAGTGGTATCTTACCAATAGTTCCCCGACCAGGGATCAAACCTGTGCCCCACGCAGTGGAAGCACAGAGTCTTAACCACTGTACTGCCAAAGGCCATTATTTTTTTAAAAGATAATATATCTTATCAAATTTTAAAAGTGAATGAAAAGTTGAATTATCATGACCATACAGTAGTATGTTAAAAATAGGAATGCTGAAAAATAGCCTTTAAGTTCTAAAAATGCATTCCAACTATCATAAGAAACTATTTTATAACAAGAATAAAGCAACCAAATAAATGGAGATCTTGATCTATCAGTTTAAAAACAATAAAGTGACATTTTTTCATTCAATAACATTTATAAAAACAAATAAATATAGATAAGTTTAAAAGATCCTTCTTTCTGCCATGCAGAAAATGATGTGCACAAGTGAAAGTGAGAAAACAGGATAGAAGACTACTGCAGAAGTCTAGGCAAGAAACAGTACTTGGTCTAAGGAGGTGGCAGTGAAGATGTTTTAGATGGTTTTGGTAGAATCAGCAAGATATGGGGACTGATTAGATGTTAAGGGCCAGAGAGTTCTCAAAGACGCTTCCCATACCTCTAGACTGGCCTGAGGGTAAGAGGGAGCCATTTACTAACAAGAGGGAAAAAACAGGAGAGAAGTAGATTGGATGGGAAAAGACCAAGGGCTCAATAACTAATGAAAGAATAGGAAATAGAAAAATCAATGCAACAGAACAAAGTTCAGAAAGGACTTTACTATATAACGGAAGTTAGCAAATAATATGATGGCATTTCAAACAAAGAGGAGAGAGGGGCATAAATTATTCAGTAATTGCTGTTGCTAGTAAATTGGGGGAGGGGCAGATTGGAGTCCAACCTCACAAATGAAATCAAAATGGATTCCAGATGAATTAAAAATTTAAATCTAAAAATAAAACTGTAAAAGTAAAGAAAATGTTGTAATTTCTGATTTAAATTTCTATATTTTAAAGTTGGTGAAAGGCTCTTAAAAGCATAGTAGCACAGCAAAATGCCATAAAGAAATAAATACTAAAATTACTGCTAAAAATACTAAAATTAAACTTCAGAATTGTCAAGGGGAAAAGAAATGTTAAATGACAAAGAAAAAAACTAGGAGAAAATGTTTACTATGCATTTAAAGAAGGGTTGCAATAATTAACATATCAAAAACAGTTTATTTAAGTTAATGAGAAAAACAAATAAAAACAACCAAAAAATGAGCAAACACAATTCACAAATCAAATATAGAGGGCCAATAAACATCCTAGGGCATTCAACCTCAATAATTAATACACAATGGCAGATTCATTTTTTCCAAAAGGATGTAGAGAGCAGGTATGCATCTGTTAATTATTTGACTATGATCACACAATCAAATGTATAGAAAACAACAGCTCATCAACACTGCTGATGAGAGAGTATAAGCTACTAAAATTTTTCTGAAAGGCAATTTGGCAATATATATCAAAAAGCCCCCAAACAAGGCATCAATCCTACGTTTAAGAACTTATCTTAAGGGAAGGATTTTAAAAGATGTATGTATAAGCTTGGTCATTATAACATGCACATAACAGTAAAAACTGGAAGCCAACAGGGATTAAATAAAAACATTAAAAGTGATGATGCAGCAAATCTTACTTTTGACTTGAAAAGATGCTTACATATATTGCTGGTGAAAAAAGCTATGGTATGATTCCATTTTAGTTCAACATTATTTATAACTATAAACATATGCTCTTCTGTATTAAGAAGAGTCTGGAAAGATACAACGAACTATGTTATCTCTGCATAGTAAGATTACTGTTGAATTTCACTTTGTTATTCATCTTTTTCCTAATATCTGATTATTTTTACAACACATATAACATGCGTGTGTATAAAAATATCGATAATATACAAGGTACTACTATAAATCAGTAAGAAAAAAAACCATTTCAATAGAAAAATGGGCAAAGAATATGAATAGGCAATTGACAGATGAGTACAAATGGACAAAAAAATAAACAAAAAGATGCTCAACCTCACTAACAACTAAGGAAATGCAAATCAAGGAGAGAGATAACTTCACATCTATCCATACAGCAAAAATCAGCATGTCTGATTGCTTCAAATGCTGATGAGGTCGTGGAGAAACAAGTATTCACATATACTGCTGGTAAGAATGTAGATTTAGGGACTTCCCTGGTGGCGCAGCGGATAAGACTCCACGCTCCCAATGCAGGGGGCCTGGGTTCGTACCTGGTCAGGGAACTAGATCCCACATGCATGCCGCAGCCAAGAGTTCGCATGCCACAACTAAGGAGCCCACGTGCTGCAACTAAGAACTGGTGCAACCAAATAAATAAATATTAAAAAAAAGAATGTAGATTTATACAGCCACTTTGAAAGATAAAGTGTACATACAAGGAGATGTGTCAGGAATATTCAATACACTATTGTTTATTAATAGCAAAAAATTGGAAACAGTAGGGAAATGGTTATGTAATATAAGGCAAGGAACTCTAGGGGGCTGTTTAGAAGAATGAGCTAGATCTCCAAGTAATGACCTGAGCAGAATCTAGGAATCCGTGGCATTCACATTATCTTTAATTTGAAAAGCTACTCTAGGACAACCAAGAGAGTTTTACAAAGTTAGCTCTGGGACATTTCAAAAGAACCCTTAACTTTGGCAGTTCCCCCTCAGGCACCTGGCAGAGATAATGGCAAGATGGAGGACAGGGAAAACCTTCAGAAGTTTTCCAGACTCATGAGATCGCATACGATCACCCACAGTGAATGCACACTTCTCAGAAGCAGTGCAATCTAGAAACTAAGAAAGGACATTAGAGAAGCCACATTACCACTTCTCAGGTAATCCAGATCCAAAGCCACTGCGTTCTAATGTTACTGACCATGACTACAGTAGAAAAGGCATATTACAGTGACACCCAATATTAACAGCTACCCCACACACTTATGTAAAACAAACAAAAGCCTCACAGACTGATACTTTAACTTACTACATGCCATGTGCTCGGGTTTCCTTTCCTATTCAATTCCATCTTTTTTAAAATGCTGGTCATGACCCACTAAAATTGATTTTAGAACCTACTAGTGGATTTCAACCCAATCTGAAAAAATACCCAAAAAAAGCAGTTATTCTCACCATTCTATCTCCCAATGCCACTGCCACCACCACACCACCACTAAATTCTCCTGCTACCTTGCTTTTACTCAGGTCTTTCCACCCACCTGAAATACCTTCCTTACTCTTTTCCACCTTATAAATCCTATTAATTCTTCCAGACCTACCTATCAATAAAAACTCAGTCATTTCCAGGCAGACTCTCTTGAAATGTTCTTTAAACTCTTAGAGCAATAATCATCCAATCAATTCATCTGTCAATTAATACTTTGTCTAGAATTATTATTCAAATTTTATACGTGAAATTCTTTTTCATAATCTTACTGAGGGCAAGGATTAGTCTTAAACTGATTTATAACTATTACTGTATCTTAATAATGCCACACACATACACAGCTGTATACGGATTTTATTTCCTTGCAAGAGCCTCAGCTTATCTGTTCCCTCTAAGAGTTCAGAAAAAAATGCCACCCATAACGGAGAAAGATATTCTGTAAATCACCCTAGCACTACAATTAAATAACTGCTGAATAAACAGTCTGATGAAAGGACAATTAAATACAAAGCTCTCAAAATTCCCAAAGAATTTCCCTAGGAGAAGGGCTTACCTGTATGGTGAGGCCTGGGGCCATGACATTTAAATCTTTCTGCAGAGCTTGCTTGAGGTTTTCATCTATTTGATCTGTTTTTGAAGCCAAGAACAACAGCTCTCATTATACTCAAAAAAATTTCGTTACATTGTATTAACATTTAAACAAAACCAATCATAATTAGACCTGAAGTTTCCATGGTACTATTCTTTTATAGAGCTTAAGCCATTTCACACACATATGAAAAAAAAATATATTTTATATATAGTTTTCTTTTTGTGTGAGGAAAAATTATGAGGAATTACCGAACAAAGAAATTAAGGAAAGATGACAAGCAGCTACTTGAAGTTTATCAAATAAATGGAGAATCTAGGTTTCTAATATCTTAATTCAGTGTCGCTACTTAATATGTGTCCTGATTCTCTAAAAAAAACCAAATTTTCATCTTCAATCTTTATCCAAATTCCCAAATAACTAAATTTCATTTCCATGGACCTCTGCCAATTATTTTGGATTTAAAAACAGAGAGGGTGGGGGAAAGGCTCATAGGAAGGTCCTTGAAGCACACAGGAATGGACAATGAAGATGTCACTTCACCTGGCTTTGTAACTCATGAATTTTCTATCCACCTCAACAGTACTTTCCCCATTATTAAATAACCAGTGATGTGACCATTAAGGACAGACCAGTTTTCTCAAACACCACCCCAATAGTTCTCAATCGTCAATGAGGAATCAACTGGTAGATTTCTAAATTGATTAACCATCCCTATGCCTGCCTCTAAGAAATTCACTAAGAGTTCCAGAAGGGAGAAGTGAGCAGCCAATAGCAGCAACCCAATCCCTGGCCAGAGCTTTCCCTACCACAAATGAAAAGTAACTTGTACAGAAGAGAGTCAACATAGCAAGCCTGAAACTACTATCCTTAGAAAGGCCTGTTTGCAGTTTGGCCTCTGGCTGTCACCTGGGGTCATGGATTTGGAGAGCATTCCCTCTATCCCCAGAACTGATAACAATGACTCACCGTGCCTAAATTGTTTATTCAAACAATGTGTTTTATGCTGAACATCTACTTTCCTTCTGGGAATCTGGAATATTGGTATATGCTAGGCAGAAGGTACCTACACGACCAGCCCACAGTAAAAATCCTGCATAGAGAGGCTCTAATGAGCTTCTTCAGCAGGCAACACCTCACATGTGTTGTTACAATTCAATGCTGGAGTAATTAAGCGTATCCTGCATGACTCCGCTGGGAGAAGACTCTTGAAAGCTTGTGCCTGATTTCCTTCAGACTTCACCCAAGTGCCTTTTCCTTCTGCTTTGTATCCTTTTGCTGTAGTACATCTTAGCTGTATGATTATACTGAGTTCTATCAGTCCTCCTAGCAAATCATCAAACGTGGGGGTGGGTCTTGGGAAACTCCAAGACACAGGTTCTTAATTTCTCCAAATTATCTATTAAACTAGCAACAAAGCTAATTTTCAGTAAATTATCATAGTAAAAACAGAATATAATCTGGGACTTCCCTGGTGGCACGGTGGTTAAGAATCCACCTACCAATGCAGGGGACACGGGTTTGATCCCTGGTCCGGGAAGATTCCACATGCCATGGAGCAACTAAGCCCGTGTGCCACAACTACTGAGCTCACATGCCACAACTACTGAAGCTCACGTGCTCCAGGGCCCGCGGGCTACAACTACTGAACCTGGGTGCTGCAACTACTGAAGCCTGCATGCCTAGAGCCTGTGCTCCATAACAAGAGAAGCCACCGCAATGAGAAGTCCGCGCACCGCAATGAAGAGTAGCCCCTGCTCGCTGCAACTAGAGAAAGCCCACGTGCAGCAACGAAGACCCAGTGCAACCAAAAATAAAATTAATTAATTAATTAATTTTAAAAAAAGAACATAGTTTGTAACAAATGATCTTTTTCCAATCTCTACCAAGTTACATACTTTGTATTTCAGAAAATGGTTATCATTCTTAAAATATCTTGTTTGAGTAACTATTTGCTTAATTTAAGCAATTTTAAGCAAATTTAAGTAATTTTAAACTTAAGATAAAGAATATTTTAAAGACAATTGCTCTATTATAAATTCAGAGGAAATACTCAAATAGCATAATGTTTACTAATATTATTATAGCATTCACAGACAAGTTGAACAAGATTTCTAATTGGTTACTTATATATTTAAAACAAATGAGACACTTACCAAACAATTCAATGTAAACTTCTTGAAGCGTGTGGGCACTGCAAAACTGGTTCAGTTCATGGTGGATTTTATTGAAGATTAAGGTCTTGTCATAATCTGCAGTGTAGTTCCTCACTATATCAAACACTGAAAGAGAGGTACTATCCAAGTTCACCCGTGTATCCTCTAATTCAGCCAAGGTAAAAGTTACAGTGATAAACTATACATGAGGAAAAGTGCCAATGAAATAGTGAAAACATGAAACACAACTCCAAGCCTTGATGTGTTCCTTGTGCCTTATTCTCCAGATATTACTGCATTTGCAATTCTAATGGGCAAACTTCAAATTCCATACTAAGGAGAGTATATGTTATCTTGGAGGTAATAAGGAACCGTCAAAGATTGAGCAAGGGCATGACACAATCAGATCTGTACTTCGGCAGCAGAGTGAAAATGAATTGTGAGGCATATAAATCAGAGGCAGGGGAAGTGTAAAGCAATTACTGCAAGGTAAAAGTTTAGCTAAGAGGTAAAGAGGGCCTGAACTAATTGAGGAACAGTGGGAATGAAAGAAGGAGACAGCTCCAAAAGACCATTTTCAAAAAGGCAGTTTTTAAAGGCTGTTAAAAAAAAAAAAAAAAAAAAAGAAATGACAGGCTAGAAAGGAAAGAAGCTAACATTTCTGGGCCAGACTTTATATCAGGCAATTTATATACATTAACACTTAATTCTCACAAAAAATCTCCTTATTTTGCATAATATGAAACTGAGAAACAGAGAATTTCAGAAATGTGCCTAAGGGTACATACTAGAACATGCCAGAACCTGTGCCCTACTTATTAAAACATGCTTTCTCCCTTCAAATCCAAGACTTGCTCTACTCGCCTTCCCATGGAGGATACTAGATGTAACCAGATTCCAGATCACAACAGATGAACAGGCCATCAATAAATACTTGCTGACTAACTCATCCTCTTGGTCATTTCCAAATGAGTTGGTGATAGAATAGTTTCCTCTTTATCTCTGGCCAGAAAACAAGCACTATCTCCCCTTCTTCTATTTTTTCAATCATAGTCCATTCCATTGATTTGTGACCAGGGAAAGTAGATGATAAAAGACAGGAAAACACTTAATTGCTGAAAAATATAATCCAAATCCACTTGATAGTAATACAGGTTACTCTCTCTTCTGAAATTCTTTTGCTATTTGTGCCTGTACCAGTGACATGAAACTTAGCATGACCTTACATTCCTATATATATACATATGTGTATATATATACATATATACACATATATATATACACACATATATATATATATTTTTTTAGGTCAGTATCATGTCTTCTCAAGTAAAATAAAAAGCCCTTAAGGCAAATGCTCTAACTTCACCTTTTAAAATTGCTTTTGCCAACACAGTATCCTGACATAGTAAGCATGCAAATTTTAGTAGTAAGGATAAAAATAAAATGGCAGATCTTTTCAAAAACTTTATTATAGTTGATTTACAATGTTGTGTTAATTTCTACTGTATAGCAAAACGATTCAGTTATACATATGTACACATTCTTTTTCATGTTCTTTTCCATTATGGTTTATCACAGGATACTGAATGGAGTTCCCTGTGCTATACAGTAGGACCTTGTTGTTTATCCATTCTCTATATAATAGTTTGCATCTGCTAATCCCAAACTCCCAATCCACCCCTCCCCCACAGCAACCATAAGTCTGTCCTGTTTCTGTTTCATAGATAAGTTCATTTGTGTCACATTTTAGATTCCACATATAAATGGTATCATATGGTATTTGTCTTTCTGACTTACTTTACTTAGTATGACAATCTCTAGGTCCATCCATGTCACTACAAAATGACATTATTTCATTCTTTTTTATGGCTGAGTAGTATTCCACTGCATGTATGTACCACATCTTCTTTATCCATTCATCTGTCAATGAACACTTAGGTTGTTTCCATCTCTTGGGTATTGTGAATAGTGCTGCAATGAACACTGGGGTGCATGTAACTTTTCAAATTATAGTTTTATCTGGGTACATGCCCAGGAGTAGGATTGCTGGATCATATTACAGCTCTATTTTTAGTCTTTTGAGGAACCTCCATACTGTTTTCTGTAGTGGCTGCACCAATTTACGTTCCCACCAACAGTGTAGGAGGGTTCCCTTTTCTCCACACCCTCTCCAGCATTTGTTATTTGTAGACTTTTAAATGACGGCCATTCTGACTGGTGTGAGGTGATATCTCATTGTAGTGCTGATTTGCATTTCTCTAATAATTAGTGATGTTGAGCAGCTTTTCATGTGCCTACTGGCCATCTGTATGTCTTCTTTGGAGAAATGTCCATTTAGGTCTTCTGAAAACGGCAGATCTTTTGATTGAAAGCAGGGTCTCGAAGTAACCCAAGTACACCCTTGTTCATAGTAGTATTATTCACAATAGCTAAAACATGGAAGTAATCCAAGTGTCCATCAATGGATGAGTAGATAAACAAAATGTGGTATATACATACAATGGAATATTATTCAGCCTTAAAAAGGAAGGAAATTCTGACACATGCTACTACAACATGGATGAACCCTGAGGACATTATGCTTAGTGAAATAAGATAGTCACAAAAAGACAAATACTATATGATTCCATTTATGAGGTTCCTGCAGTAGTCAAATTCATAGAGAAAGAAAGTACAGACAGAAATGTCAGAAAGACAGAAATGGTGGTTGCCAGGGCTGGGAGAGGGGGTGCATGAGGAGTTCTTGTTTAATGGGTAGGGAGTTTCAGTTTTGCAAGATGAAAAGAGTTATGGAGATGGATGCTGGTGATGGTTGCATAACAATGTGAATGTATGTAATGTCCAATGAATATTTAAAAGTGGTTAAGAAGGTAAATTTTATGTTACATGTATTTTATCACAATAAAAAAATTACAAAAAAAATCAAACATTAAAAAGGTTGATCTTACTTCAGACCTCCTAATTAAGTTTTTGATTTGAACAGTACTCCATCTCTGTGAGTTTTCATCTTTTACCAACAAAATGTTCTCCCCACACTGAGGACTTTCAGATTGCTTTGCAAGTTGTAGCAAATCTCAACTAGAGGGCTTCCCTGGTGGCGCAGTGGTTGAGAGTCTGCCTGCCGATGCAGGGGACATGGGTTCATGCCCCAGTCCGGGAAGATCCCACATGCTGCGGAGCCGCTGGGCCCGTGAGCCATGGCCACTGAGCCTGCGCATCTGGAGCCTGTGCTTCGTAACGGGAGAGGCCACAACAGTGAGAGGCCCGTGAACCACAAAAAAAAAAAAAAAAAAAAAAAATCTCAACTAGAAAAGATTTTTCTATGGTCACAAATCAATGTAGCCAAGGAACTGATCAGTTATAGACTTTTAACATGTAATGATATTATTTCTCATCCTGACTGGATAAAATGCTACTTTCTAGAAATTCTAGAAATAATCAATGACTGTCTTGTTCTTAGATACACTCAGCTCAGCTCAGAGTAACCCATACAGTTGCAGAAAGTCAGCTCTGTCCAGGATTTGTGACCTATTTCTGTCTCCATTCCCTAGGAATGGAAAATATTCCAGTGATTATTTTTTTAATATATATATCAGAAATGAATGAGGTCATAAAACTTTCCTTAGGGAATCTATTCCTATTCCTTAGAGAAGCTCTCAGTTACAGATACTCTGATTATAACTATAACAGAATAGATGGGTACCATACCTGCACAAGGGGCCAACATATTAACCACTTCTATTCGGTCAATATAGATCATGACCCCACCACTAAAAACAGAGAAATGGAAAAATGTGAGCCAAATACAAACCTATTATGTTCCTAGATTAATTCTACATCATCAAACAAATCCCACATGATAGAAATTTAGGAGGAAAATCTAAAGACATATACTACTGATTGATTAAACTGACCTCACTGATCACTACTCAAATGACCCTGCACACACTCACCTGGCTCTCTCATAACCAAAAGCTCACCTCTGTAACTGCTGTGATCAAAATCAGCTCACAGGAAGACTACACCTATAACCTAGAGCTGCTTAGCACTCTGCCCTTATTAAATGAAGCCAACAGCTAAGGCAGTGCACTTCTCAAACTTCTCCATCAAGGAATCAGGTAAAGTGGTTCCCCAGAGGTATGGAGGCCAGCCACAGGCTGAAATTCTTTTGATTCCCTGCTTTATCTTGATCTACTTTTCATCTGTATTTATTCTAATATGAAAAGAAGAATTTTCCCCCAAACCTTGAAGTAAAACTGACACTCCAGAAAGATAGGTCTTGTTAATTGATGGCCTCCTATACTTCCTGGCCTACCAGCACACACCCTGAGGAACATGTGAACCTCAATTTAAGATACATGAAGTTAAGAGATTTTGAAACTATACAACTAAGCCTTCCTACCAACTTACAATGACATTTTTTTTTCTGATAAAAAAGCATAATACCTGCTCACTGAAAAAAATCTGACAAATACAAAAAAAATCAAACATTAAAAAGGTTGATCTTACTTCAGACCTCCTAATTAAGTTTTTGATTTGAACAGTACTCCATCTCTGTGAGTTTTCATCTTTTACCAACAAAATGTTCTCCCCACACTGAGGACTTTCAGATTGCTTTGCAAGTTGTAGCAAATCTCAACTAGAGGGCTTCCCTGGTGGCGCAGTGGTTGAGAGTCTGCCTGCCGATGCAGGGGACATGGGTTCCATCCATGAAGATAAAAATAAAATTTACCCAACATCTCATCAGCTGCCAATTTTGAGTCATCTCTAAAGGGAATCCATAAAAAAGTTACAGATAGACCTAGGGACAACTTGTATCAAATAAGTTAACTTAAAACAGAGAGAATTTGCTTCCTCTTTAAGAACATTTCTGTGATATTTTGGTCATTTAAAATACAGAATTTAAAACATACACTGAACTTTATACTCTTCTTCTGATACAATTCAATGTACTGATTATACTCTAAAAATAATTTGGGCCTTGCTTGTCTTTCTTGCCCCAAAACTTTACAGCAGTGATTTTTCAAAGTAAGGTCCTCAGACCAGCTCAGGATCACGTGGGACTTCTGCTAGAAATGCAAGTTCTCGGGTCTCATCCCAGACCTACTGAATCAGAAACTCTAAATTAGATGGCATTTAATACTACAGATGACAAGGTGAGCTGATTTCATTTTAAACTATCTACTGTTAGTTTCAAATGGCTCCTAAGATGGAAAGGTCCTATTTGGAGACAGGGCTTTTCTCAAATAATGCTCTGAAGAGAAATCCCCCTGGGTTACTATGATACCTATTTGAAAGGTGTTTAAGTGATCACAGCTTATGAACAGAAAATACATCTGAACCAAAGGGAGGGTGGTAAGCAAGGGGAACGCTTACCTTGTTCCACAAGGCACATTTTTAACTTCATCAGTTTGCAGTGTTGTCTGGGGAGGAAAAAATATCTCATCAATACTCAGCACACATAACATCAAAGAACCACTGGTCCCAAAGGAAAATCTCTAGAGAACTGCTGAAAGGTAAGTACAGGAGAGCTCCATTACAATTTTAGTCCCCAAAGATTAGCTATCAGAGCAATCTCTTTTCGTATCCTGGCAAACATGAAAGACCAGAGACAGAATATTTTACAGTTGATGTCTGAGTCAAGATGCACCAGGAAAGCTTCAATGCTCTATCTGAAAGTTTCAATGTTCAATCTCTCAGTCAGTCCCTTATTTGCGTGGAGCTGGCCTGGGACTGCAAACTACATGGATTACCCACAAGGATACTACTGCTAGGATTTGTACTCTGAACTCTGATTCCACTGCTAATATTAATGGTTACAATGAAGGCAAGAGATAACTATTATATGCATACAAGCAGTCTTCAACTCAGAGGGGCCCTTGAGCTCAACACCAACCTTTTCCTCTAAAGCTATAGTCAATATTTTAGTTCAGGTCCTACAGATTTCTCAGACAGTCTCTCAATTTCCTTTTTAACAGAAATGTCACCATCAGCACTGCTTCCTCCTTGTGAACCAACCATCTGGTACTTAATTACTCTGCCCCTGTCACAATTTGGTTTGGATCCAGAATGACTCCCTATTGCACTTGAAGGCTTCCAACAGGCGAGCAAATAATGAGTGTATTCTGGACACACTGCACCATATTAAGCCCACAGCAACATAGTACTTTATGGAATACAATGGAAAAAAGAAGCATGGTCCTTGTTTCCAAAGAGCTCACAATCCAACACAGGAGATAAAATCCTTACAAAGCAATCCATAACAGGTACAAATAACAGAGTATAAACTGAATTGTTAGGTATTAAGTGATAGAGTAAAATAATCATTTGAAAAGCTCTCTGAGGTGAAATATTTATAAGCCCAGTCTAGAGAAGGAGAAATAAGAACAGATAAGGCAGAGAAGCATCTTAAATTCAATACGTATCTATTCAAATACACAAAGTTGAGGACAAACTGTGTGTATAGGTGTCAGGAAGCAGTTGGCTTGCCTGGAGCAGAAGGGACAATATTGATGAGAGGTGAAACTCTGAGAAGAGAACATAACATGATGATGTTAGGTAGAGGGCCCTGAATGTTTGCTGGGGGGCTTGTGCTCTCCCTAGTCCATCTTATACAGAGCCACAAACAAACCTTTCAAAAACAGGACCTTTCCTTGATTCCTTTGCTTATGTGTGTTGTGGTTCTCATTATCTCTCATATCTGGAGGCAAGAAAACCAGCTGGGAAGCTAAAGTAGTAATTTATTTAGGTTAATGAAGAAAAGGCCATGGAAATTTAAAGCTTTCAACCCAGGAGATACAATAGAGAAGGGATTTGATAACTAGTTTCATATAAAATTCCAGGAGGAAAAAGAATAGAATATTAAGTCTGGGGTTAAAAGGGTGATAGTAAACATTAGTGACAGGATCTAGGTAGAGTAAGGGAAGTTGATAGAGGTGAGCTCAATTTATTTTATTTCCTTCAAAACATTCACCAAATTCAACTTCCAAATCAACTTTAAATATACATTCTTACTTAAACCTAAAGAATATTCTCTAGTCAATTTTCAAACCAAGTAGAACTAGGAAAGAGTTCAAATGTTAAATCTTCAATTTAACATCCTATCTTCATGTACTTTTATACTTCTTTTATATTACCTCAAAAATTATTTCCCCAGTATGAATGTTTATTTTTAAAGTCTTTGGTTTTGTTATGTACATATATATTTTAAAGGCTGAAGGTTTTTATATTTTTCTAAACATAGTTTTTTTTTCTTACATCATATATGGGATCTCACATTTCCCCAAGATGTCTTAAATATTCCTTTCAAATGCCAAGTCTGTTAAGCCATTTGTTTGTATAAGCTATGTCTTCTAATGTGATCCCAAAATTCCTAAAAATAAGTTTCTCTATCTCATTCTTATGAAAACAACTTAAAAGGGTTTTATTAATATAATTCTTTCCTAGAACGTTACAGTTTCACATATAAAGACAGACCATTTCTATTTAGTCGCACTGACTCCAGCAGTAAATCTTTTTACTAATTTCATTTTCATTTCTTTTTTTTAATAAATTTATTTATCTATCTATCTATTTATTTATTTATTTATTTATGGCTGAGTTGGGTCTTCGTTGTGCACGGGCTTTCTCTAGTTGTGGCAAGCGGGGGCTACTCTTCATTGCGGTGCGTGGGCTTCTCATTGCAGTGACTTCTCTTGTTGCGGAGCATGGGCTCTAGATGCGTGGGCTTCAGTAGTTGTGGCACGCGGGCTCAGTAGTTGTGGCTCGTGGGCTCTAGAGCGCAGGCTCTGTAGTTGCGGTGCATGGGCTTAGCTGCTCCGCGGCACGTGGGATCTTCCCGGACCAGGGCTTGAACCCGTGTCCCCTGCATTGGCAGGCGGACTCTTAACCGCTGCACCACCAGGGAAGTCCCTCATTTTCATTTCTTATGACAGTGCTTCACTCTATGTGTGTGTGTGTGTATATGTATGAATACACACACACACATAAATATATAAACACACACACTGTGTATTTGTTATATATGTAATTAAACTCTAAAATCCATTTGTTTATTGTCTGTATCTCTTTTATATATCTCTGCATCAGTATGACTCAACATACTAAGCTCCAAGAAGGCAGAGACAAACCTGCCTGGCTTTGAACAAGATGTAAAAAAGCCCCTGGGGGCTTCCCTGGTGGTGCAGTGGTTAAGAGTCCGCCTGCCGATGCAGGGGACACGGGTTCGTGCCCCGGTCCGGGAAGATCCCACATGCCGTGTAGCGGTTAGGCCCGTAAGCCATGGCCGCTGAGCCTGCGCGTCCGGAGCCTGTGCTCCGCAACGGGAGAGGCCACAACAGTGAGAGGCCCGTGTACCGCAAAAAAAAAAAAAAAAAAAGCCCCTGATCTCTAAGGTCTGATGATGCCATTGATAACATCAATATAGACTACTTAAGCTGTTGATGGGTTCATGCAAATAAAACCCCTTGTTTCACAGAGGAGTAACTGAAGTCTAGAATGGTTAAGTGATTTCTGCAAAGTCATATAAACAATTAGTGGCAGAGCCAGAGCCAGAACCTAGTTTACGGGTTTCTGGCCCCATGTTCACTACACCATACCACTTCCAGAGAAATCAGCTCAATTTAACAACTTTCACCACAAGTAGAAAGGTCAGAAATATAAATGTGTTATGACCCCTGCCTTCAAGAAGCTTGGAGACTTTCTGGAAAAAAAAATTCACACAAAAACTTAAGAGAACAATACAACATCATTAAAGGAAATAAGATCAAGGGCCAAAATTTACAATACAGACTTTAAAGGCTATGGAAGAGGAGAAGGATCTGTGATGAGCCTTAAAAAGGCTGGCAAGATTGAGACAGGAAATAAGGAATAAAGAGAGAGATGGTGAGAGAAGAGGTGACAGCATCAGCCTAGGCAAGAGTGAATGAAATAAATATGGGAAAACAATATGGAAATCAGTCTGACTAGGGGAAGAACACTACACTTCACCTTAACAGACACAATTCTTGCCCCAAGCCATCTAAAAGGGAATTGGAGGGAAATCTGGAGGATTTAAGTACTCATAATGAAAATCTCACTTAGCAGGAAGCCTAGACTTTAAATTACAAGATTAAATACATTGAATTTTCCCGAGCCCTGAAAAATCAGCAGCGGATAGTAGACAAACTTCTGAATCCAAAGATTTATAATCACACTGTGCCTGCAAAAGTAGTAACAATCTAATCCTGTTTTGTCATCTTGTTACCTCAAAAGATATTTACTAAGTGTCTGTTCTCAAGAACCAGCCGCTTATTTAAGATATTCTGGGATGCTGTCAAAATAGAACACTCACTAATGTTCCGCATAAAATTATGCTTAATGTACCAGGCAAAAATGTGAAGCAGAGAAGCTGTGTATAAAAATTCAGATCCTCCATGTTAACAGTAGCCCAGGAGCTTGCCTCTATGGAAACCAAACACCATTCTAAACCAAGTTATCACTGGTTTATATCTCTAGTTGTGTTTCAAAGTCCTGCTTTTATTTTGACAGCAGCAACAGAAAACCTGCTGCATACCACTATATAGATGGGAGAAGTGAGTCCTTCCAAGTTGCCTAGCTCATACTTCTAATATACCTCAAGAGAGTGACGTGGTTCAAAACCATAACTTATGCTGTGACAACTGTACTCTGAATTTTTAACTCCTATATTTAAGTAAATACTACCATTAGCTTAAGAAATAAGGAACTCTATCTCCACCCATGAATGTGGTCACTGTTCCGCTCGCACCTGTCTATCCAGTGCGGGGGCTTCCCTAGGAATCACTCACCTGCACAGATCTGAACGTAGTAATGAAAGGCAACATGATATGATAGCCTGGTCCACTGGGGCTAGTTAGTAAAGCTCCTCCCCTGCAAAAAGATGTTTCAATTTGACAAGATTATAAAAAGAGAAATTCTCTTTCCAAATCTAAAATGCTATAATAAATATTCACTCTTACTCATGCTATTGATCTGCTAAAGCCTCACTAATATAAGTTACTAATGATGAACAACTGCTGGTCCCTAAAATATCTGCCACACCTACAGAAGTGAAAAGATCAAATTAATGTTACACCTTGTTTCACAAGTTCTACCAACCATACCTCTGGGTCTCCAGCACCACTCTCAGGTATAAAGATTCTCTTTGGTCTTTAACCTTTTGAGAACTACTTGTGAAAAAAACTCGAATGGCTCTCAGTTGATGTACTTTAATTGTACATAGCGTGAGCCAGATCAAAACACAATACATTTAATCACCAGGTTGAATAAAAAATAGATAACACAAGCTTTCAAGGAAGGAGAATTTCTGATGCTCAAGATTCTTTTAATCTACCTACAAAGCAATTAAAATGTGGGGGCGATTAACATACACACTACTATACATAAAATAGGTAAACAACAAGGACCTTCTGTATAGCACAGGGAACTATACTCAATATTTTGTAATAACCTATAAGAAAATAATCTGAAAAATAATATATATAAATAAATATATATATGTATAACTCAATCACTTTGCTATACACTTGAAACACAACGCTGTAAATTAACAATTTAAACAATTTTTTAAATAAAAAAAGAAACTTATCTGGAACAAAGAAAAAAATACTGGGGGCATAAAGCCTCTATAAAATCAACAACAACAAATTAGCACGAAAGATGAAGGGTGAGGGGATAAGACTACAGATAGATATAAGTGTGGACTTGTTCACCAAATTCTGGAATGTGAGAAACATGAAAGCACATTTTGCAAGTTATAAAAAGGAGGTAATTTGGAGGCAAATATAAAAAAGAAGTCCTATTTTACATAATGAATAGTAAATTAATATAACTTACTTTCCTATCTTGAAAATATAAATAGGTTTGCAAAGAATTCATAACAAATAGCTAATAAAAGATTAACTGTTTGAGGTCCATCCCTAATTTTTTGAGAGCCATACCTTGAAATATTCTTTCCTTGGCTTTACTATCAGGAAGACAATGCTGAACTAGATGGAAATACAGACTAGTCTGTCATTTTTTAAATGCCAGACCACCCACCTGCTAAGACATACCACTAAAATTGTATTTGAAATTAGTGCTTCACAGGGAAGACTGTTTCTAAGACTCTGGATGGATCTAAAAGTAGAAATATTGGTTTTATGGGATGACAGAAGCCAGCAAAAAGTTGAAGCTCTTTCAAATACATCGTTATCGCAATTTCTCCAAACTGTCCTCTGTATCAAAAGAACTGGTGGTAACTACGTTGAAGGAAAAGCTATTCATCTCAGCTAGAGGTCAACACATTCCACACCACTGCTTTCCACAACTCGAAAAGACAGGGAAAGGGGAGGAGGATGTGTCTGTCACAATCCTGTGTTTGTCTCCCAAGGTCCAGGAATTTAACAACTGTCATGGTCTTAATGGCCTTACAAGCCCAAACCAGACACCAGAACTTTTTAAAGGAAAAAAAAAAAAATCTAAGAAACAACCACAAACAGGACCAGAGTTTCTAAACAGCACCTACAGCTGCAAACTAAAAGCCAGTACAGCTGTGTGGAATTTAACAATGATTTAACCATTTCTTCAGCCACAGGTGGAGTCACCACTGCCTTCCACCCTTCATTTTTTTCTGCAAATGACTGAATTTACTGACTACTAGGAACAACTGCAGGGAGTCCTAATCTCTGCACACAATGTACATAGCACTGAAACTGTCCAACACCTGGAGGATGCTCTGCAAAAGCCTGCCACAGCTCCCATACTCTCCCTAGAGCTGCGACGAAAGTCACTTCCTAGGACTGGAAAGAGCTCCCTGACACCGCAGAGGGAACAACTTCCTAGACTCTAATGGGAGTCTCCCTTCTACCTGCTCTAGTCAGTCAGCTGACTGCACGTGCCGCTCACCTGTAGTACACAGCCAGGTGTCCTTCCTCGATCTTGTGGATGGAGGCGTAGAGGAGGACAACCACCAGACCCACCACTGCAGCCACCAGAACGCGTGCTTGAGTCATATTCATCCTAGTTCCTCCTGGATGAGGAAGGAACGGAGCCTCAGCCCCGTGAGTGACAGGCCCACCTTCCGTTTTCCACCTCGCCCTCCCGCGACCTGGCCCCCTCCCGCAGGCCGAGCTGAGGAGTCCTGTGCCTCTTTTCCCTCCTCGCAGAGCCCGCTTCCCCGTCGCCAAGCCCTCCGCGCGAGCCGGCCCGTGGGTCGCCCCTGGTGAGCGTCTTGACACCACCCCCCTCCCAACAGCCGCTCCTCCCCGCCCAGGGGAAAGCACTAACTGAGAAGGGGGCCAGCCGGAGACTCCGGACAGACGCCGACCCCTCGGCCGCGCCTCACCGATCCGTGACGCACCGCCCCCAGCCTGCACGCGAAGTCTCCACCCGGGCCGCACCAACCGCGGCCAAGAGCCGGCCCCGCCCACCCGCGGGGCACTGCGGCTGCGCGGACACGCACACCGACGCCGCGCTCGCCCCGCGACTAGAGACGGGGAGCGGACGGGACAAAATTCTCGCCGCCGCCCGCCGAGCTATCTCGCGCGAAGGTACGTGGGCTCTCCACTGGGTACTGCTGGTTTCCTGCTCCGGAAGAGACGGGAAATCGGCAATGTGGAGTAAGGAAAGAGGCAGAGGAACGGAGAGGGCCTCTGAGACAAGGGACTAGTCAGCGTGTTCTTGTGCAGCCACCTATTAACGTGCCAGAATGCTGATCCAGTGAGGGCTTTATGAAAGCCATCCAAGCAATAAGAACAGAATAAACTAATAAGCCCATAACGTGGCTGTGTGTTGGAGGGTCCTCCGGGAAGACTGAAGACAATGAGCATTTGAGCTTCCTTGAAGCCTGTGTGACGGAAAGGAGTGGGATGCTAGGCTAGGCCCAGATTTTGAAAGGCTCGAATGCACTTTTTCTGTGGGGAGGGACAACTGGATGGCTAGAGAATAGAGACAGACTTCCTTTTCACTACATATTTTTCTGTTCTTTTAAATTATGCATTATCTGCATGTATTACCGGAAACAAAGGACAAAGTGAAAGAGTAGAGATGGGAGTAAGAAAGATGGATACAAAGGAAATAAGGGCAGCATGTTAGAAGAGGTTGGGCAGTAATGGTGTAAGCCTTGAAAGGCTAGCAGTGGGACCACAACAGGACAAGGTGGACTAAGGTTGGAGGGCTCTGTAACCTCTTGGGCAGGGAAGTATGGGAAAGCAGTACCTTAGGGCCAGTGAGTCTACAAAATGGCTTACAGTGGAGACAGGAGACGGAAGCCAAGTTGTTAGGAAACTGCAACAATGGTAGTAACAGTGGAAATGGGAAGAGGTAAATAGAATCAATTAAAATCTTCTTTAAAGGAAGCCCTCCCAGACCACTGTACCTTCTCCCTTCAATAAATGCACTTACCTGTATCATTCATTTGACTTCTACTACCTAGGAATGTATGGGACCTTGTCTGTACCAGATAAATGTTATTTGCAGAGCTTAGCTATTTTAACTGATAAAAAGCAAAGAGAATAAAAAATAACTTGTCCAGCCTCTGTTTTCTGGATGGATTCTCTTAGTTTTTCATAATATTGCTTGAATTAGGGAATGAAATGGATATAATGCACAACTGACACTTAACTCTGAAACGTTGTCAGCCAATAAATAATGTTCAACTCATGTATCATAAGCAAATTTGAGGTGATCGCACTATAAGACTGTTCTGACTCACACCACTTGCCCTTACGTATCATGCAGATCAGGCTAGCCTGAGATCATATCAGCCACAAACCATAAAAATGGCCCCACCCTCTACCAGATCTTTTATCAGTTATTACAATATTTAGAAAATGCATGATCATTTAAAAAATCCTTTAACAATAATTTCATTCCAGATAAACATTCTTATTGTACTGCCTGTGTTAACTTTTCTGATCTTCCCATTCTGCTCAATATCTTCCAAGCAATAGGTACCCAATAAATGTTTATTGATTAAAACCTTCTAGAACTGGAGAAGCAAGAGAGAGACTGCCTATTTTAACAGCTGGTAGTCAGAATGTCCATATTCACAGAAGCAGTAGTACCAGATGACTAGAGTTAGGAGAAGACATCCCCAAGGTCTCAAACTTAGGTGACTGGGAAAATGACACTACTAGCAAAAATGGGGATGGTGTAACTAAGACAGCAGTTTATAGGGCAAGGTATGAGCACAGTTTTTAGACACGGATAGTGTTGATAGGACATCTCAGGAGAAAAGAGTATATTAAAGAAGCTACCCAGTACTGTCTTTACCATAAGTCCTGTTTCATTCCTAAGCAAAGTACACTGAGAGCCCATTATGTTATTCTGTGCTCCAATTCTGCTTCATAGAATCTTCACATTTTCCCAAAGCATATTCAATTATTATAATCTGATTTTAGTGAATAGAGGTTCAAAAAGTAATTTAAAAATTATTTAATATACAAAGTGAAAAACTGTCTAGAATACAAAAGAATTTCACATTTTTTTTAAACAAGTAACACCTTCTAAATTATTTAACAGATGATAGATCCACAATCCTTTATCTGAAACCCTTGGGGCCAGGTGTTTCAGAATCATGAAATTTTCAGATTTTAGAAAGGTAATTCAGTGCATATACCATACTACATAAACCCCAGGCAGGGTCTGTGGCAGCACCCTACCCCCAAACAAGCAAACACGTTAATATTTCTACAGCAAAAAAAAAAAAAAAAGATATTCACACTAAATGGGATAGATTCAATGTCAGTTCAAGTTGGATGTGCAAGCAGGTGAATTCTGTCACCAAGCTTATGAAAAACCTTGTTATCAGAGGTTTTTGGGTTTTGGAATTACAGATCAGGAGTACAGACCTTTATAAATTTATATGACAAGACATGAAAGATTCCTTAAACAAAAGACCCATTTATACAAATGAAAACACAGATAAGCTTTCAAATACATTATAAATTAACAGGCATCTTTTCTTTGATATTATTAAATGTACATCTTAAATACATATACACATAGCACACTTAACAAGATTTGAAAGAATCAACTGGTATTAAAGGCACAGATGCACAATCCCTTCTGTAGGAAAGGGGTACAGTCAAATGTGCATTTGGGATTGAAATTGAAAATGGGATTAAACTAACTCCTTATGATGCCAGGAAAAGCACTGTTGACTGCAACACAAGGAGGTAGGGTTTATTCTTCAAGAAGTACAATTCTACTTGCAAGCAGTCTCTTCCACAGAAACACAGGCAAACAATTTTTACTTAGAATACATGTTAGTTGGGATTTTCTTCTCTGTATACATTACTTTGGCCTTATGCCCAAAAGTTAAATGTTGAAAGATAGTCAAGTTAAATAAGTAATGTTTTATCAAGTTTGAAGACAAATGGATTCCAAAGATGCTCCTAAGTAGCTGTAGTATTTAAACAAGTCCACTGACTCATTAAATTCTATCTGTTCAGAGGTTAAAATTACCCAGAGTCAAAATATTGCACCGTGAAATCATGTGTAGTTTCTGATCATAGTCATTTCTTCCATTGATTGGTGTCTGAAGAATGGTGTCATAAGAGAAAAATTTCCAACATTTGCAGCAACAACTTCATAGGTTTGGGACAGTCAGTAAGTGGCAAGTCATTCTGTTAACCAACTCCAATCAAGATTCTAAAACCAGGCATGAAAAAGTTACAATTAGATACTGACTAAAAGTGGTAGGTATATGGGTGTTCATTTCTGCAAGTTTTCTGTATATTTGGACATTTTATAATCAAAAGTTGAAAAACCAGAAGTACAAATAAGTTACAATTAAATAGTTTACCTTTTCTGCTAACTAAAAAAAAATATTTCAGAGTTTTTATAAATATTTGAAGCAAATAATTAATGAAAGAGGAAATAACAAAGAATTAACATCAAGACTAAATGTAGTGAAAGTTAATTCAGTAAACATTTTATTGTAGTTTCTCCAAGTTTTAACAAATCAATAATTCACAGTAACCAAATCTTCATATAAACACTTCTATAAATTATAACCATATTAACATTGTTCATTTTGCATACAGCAGTTACTATATTTGAATTACAGTACAAATCATGTCCAATCTTATTGGAGAAAATTGATTGCTGAAGCAAAAAAGTACAAACCATTCGATTTCAGTGGTCACACTGCAAAGAAAGCTCACTACTCACTACTCATTTAACTTGACCAAAAATGCTATTGTTGAAGATAACTGATGACATAACCCTGGTATATCCTTGAGTAAGAGAAGATAGGGAGTTGAGGTCAAGCATTCCTCAAATGCTCTTTCCTCTGAGTTCTATTCCCCATCTGCATGCATCCCAAATGCCAGATAAATCTAGCATGGAAAGTTAAATCCTTTGCACCCAACATACGTAAAACAGACATCCGTATCCATATAAAACTTACCATCATACTGTTGCCCTGTTTCTCATTTGCTTCATGCATAATAGTGCTTAAATGGCCAAGACAGTTCAAATTTTCTTCTATTATTTGTGCTAAAGTCTCCCTGTGGAATGAAAGCAAAGAGGCATACGAATTTCCTCTATTTTCTGGTCTTCAGGGTCAGGATGATTCTGCCCTTCCGACAACATTGCAACCCTGCAACCCAATGCAGCTGATTCCTGTAGTCTTCAGTTTCCTCATCCCTCCCACCCAGAGGCAAGAGTCCTATTTGTTACTCCAAGCTGCTGCCTCTGCCGGAGTCCACTATAACTGCAATCTGATTTTCCTCTGAAATATAAGTGGCACTTATATACAACTTTTTCCCCCTGAAAATGCTCACTGGGGGGAAAAAAAGATCCTGTGGCACAGCTAGATGAAAGATCTCTTTGTTTCTGAAACATTTCCCTTTCCTTATAAGTAGTAAAAACATCAGCATGCTTACTTCAGAGATACACATGTAGGGGAGGAGATACAAAAGTACAATCTTTTCTGCAAATAGGTGAAAAAAACTGTTTGGAAAATACAGATAACAACAATGAGAAAGAAAACAAGCAAGCTGATTCCTGAGGGCAGCAGAAGAAACCTGTGACAGGGGAGCTGCCCAGAACCAAGAAGTATCCCTGAAGTTTGTATTTGAAGAAAATCCTGAATTTGGTTTCCACCTTCTACACTTCCCTCTTCCATATGGCCTCCATCCTTACCTTTTACTAACCCTCAGTCCCTACCCGACTAGAATCAGTTCTAAGCCATGAAAGATAGTCATTATTAGCTCAGAACTAAATTCTCATTCAGCTTATTCAACAGATAGAAAAACTGAGGCCAACAGTTCCCAATCCTTGGTGGTTAAGTACCACAGGTACATTATAATTGAAGTTTTCCTTTATAATGTATTCCTACTGGAAAATGTATTTAAAAATTCCTGTTGAATATACTTTTGCAAACAACCACAACCTCACATTGAAAATCACCTGTATAGAGGTAACATTTGCAACCATTTGCATCCCCTAATAAACCTACATGCCTTTAATGAAAGCAAAAAGGTATTATATTTTATTTGTGTCAATTCTGATTAATGGAATATTTCCTCAAGTCCATATAATTAATTATAGCCTATGCTGTAGCTGTGGATGTATTACATTGAGCCAAATGTATAATGACCCCAAGATATACCCTGGAGCTTGCTTTCTTTAAGAAGATAAAATACCTGGTATCAGCTTGCCTTCCTGCCATGTGCTTTTCTCTCATAAAAGGAGAGTACAGAATGTGCAACTGCATGACCTCCTAAGCAGTGATGTTACATGGCTGCACCTCTGCAAAACTAATTATGGGCAGAGCTTCCAGGAAATGCTGGTACTGTAGAGGTCTCCATGAATTGTGAGAAAAGCAACAATACACAAGCTAGCAAAGAGCCAATGGCTCTGGATATGGCACATCTTTTTTTTTTTTTTTTTTTTGCTGTACGCGGGCCTCTCACTGTTGTGGCCTCCCCCATTGCGGAGCACAGGCTCCGGACGCACAGGCCCAGCGGCCATGGCTCACGGGCCCAGCCTCTCCGCGGCATGTGGGATCTTCCCAGACCGGGGCACGAACCCGTATCCCCTGCATCGGCAGGCGGACTCTCAACCACTGCGCCACCAGGGAAGCCCTATGGCACATCTTATGCAGAGAAAAATAACAGAAATGGATAGTCATTCAGCTTTTAGCAGAAGAGCAGGAATTAAAAGAAAATATAGCACTTCAAACTTGAGTTATTTGCAAAAATGATTTAAGGCACTGAAAAAAGTCATTTTAGAAATACTAAGTTATAAAATGAGTAAATTAAACTCAATTCCATTAGAGGGTTGATCAAGGGCCCTAAAATGATAACTGCAAAAAGATAGCATAATTTCTCAGAGATAAATGGTTAAGTGAGGAATAAAGTTTGGCTAAAAGATTTGGTAAGCCAATAACAGATAAAGAACTTAGAACCTGGACTGAGCTAACAACAAGTAACATTTGCTGAAGATTCACTTCCCAAGCATTTTATATACACTGTCTAGCTGAATTTTCACAACACTTCCCATTTTACAGGTAAGGAAATGTGAACATTAAAAGAGTCAAATTAACTGTATAAGGTTATTACAAAGAGACAATCAGGATTCAATCCTGGTCCATAACGCAGTGAAGACTATGTCTTAACTACTGCACTGTACTGCCTCATTCCTACCACTGCTCTTGAAAATACAACTATCTATTGTAACAAAGTGAACCCACCCATCTTGAGGAGTTACCACGCATGACAGAGGATGTTCACGTTCTGCTGAAGTTGTGGGCAGCCATGCTGATGCCTGAGGGGTTACACCTTCTAGACTGGATCCTACAAGGGACCGAGCAGAGCTCTGTGTCTGAAGGAAAAAAAAAAAAAAAAAAAGATTACAGGCAAGCACCTCCACACATTCATATTCCTAAGACTTAACATTTCTATCGCTACTTTTATGCATAACCAGACTATTTCTGTATAAACCTATCTCTACTCTTACATACCCCTACTAACTATCCTGTCCTTGACCCCTTTCTTCATTGACTAAAACCAAATGTATCTATCCTTCTATTCTACTTTAGTTGGAAAAAAAAAAACCTCCAGTTGAACAAAGGACTGGTTTTTTAAACTAGTCAGGCACATCTACCCCCAAACTGGGTTGGGATACCACAGTGGTCTAGGGCTGAGAAGAGTATAAAAACAGGAAACTGGAAAGGAGAGAGATAATGAAAGATGATCATGAAGTCCTGTATCAGACCTGCTAGTGAGACACCAAGCAAAGAACATGAGCGTCAACCCAACATAAAATACACGTGTCTTCAAGAGGACACAGATCATGCTGATAAAAATCCCTTTTGCAGGGAGTAACAGCAAATCAATGTCATATTACATAATTCATTAAAAATTACTTACACAGGCAATTTTAAGGAGATGCCATATTTCTTTCTGCCTCTTTCCCTGCATAAACATGACAGTATTGTCAGCTTCTTTGATGTTACTGAGGGCCATTTCCACCTTGGGCAGTAGATCAATAATCTTCTGCTTACAGCCCAACAACTTGCTGGAGAGGTAAAATCTGTGTCAAACACTTATACATCCCCCAAGACTGTACCCCATACTCCCAAACCCAGCTGGGGGAATGAATCACAATCAGCATAGATTTAATGACTGATCTGCAAAGCAATGCACACAAACAGGACACATAAATGCATGCAGCTGTGGTCAGGGTTCCCAGCGTACTGCCAGTACTCTTCCTGGTTCTAGTATATTTACCAGAAAAGGGTATTACACTTTGAAAGGAACGTGATAAAAGTATCCTGGCTTTTCAACAGTAAGGAAAACAATATTTCTACCTCAAATGACCGAACAGCTCCTTGAGAACCCGGTCCTGACTCTGCACAGTATGCACAATGATTTTCACCATCTCCGTGCTGTCGCTGTAGGAGTGATCTATAAAAGATCTCAGTCAGTAGGTATAACCTCTCTTCTGCATGAACATATCAGCCTCCAAACAAAAAAATTCCTAAAAATCTGAAACTAGTTTTAATTAACATCTCCATTTAATTTCAAAACTAAATTAAAAGATTTTAAGATTATATATCTATAAATAATCATATAACTAAAAATGAAGTCTGTGTGTGTGTATATAATGTATATATAGATTTATCACTGTATCTTCAGTTTTAAGAAGAATCATCTTGGCTATCCTTAACCCATACTAACCCAAGCCCCAGACACATATGCAGCTTTCTGGACAAGAGATCATTTTTTCTTGGATGATTAACATAATTTGTTTAGAAGCAGTAGGACAATTCATCAAACTTTCACTGACTCAAAGGAAGGAATCCCAGCTAGGCTTGCTTGGAATTTCATGTTTATCCACCTGTTTATACCCATGAAAACGTTGAAAAAAGCTGACCAACTTAAGCCAAATCTGATGCGCTAATAAAAGGACCTGTAGACACCTTGAAAATTCAGTTTGAGGGTAGTATGAAATCTTAAAGCAAACTGGTAGCTGACAAATGTCCTCAAATGGGATGGTTGTGTGGTCACAGTGAGTGGGTTCTACCGTTATAGATGCCATCTCATTTAAAAAACAAACAAACAAACAACCACAATTAATTGTAATATTTCAGAAAATGGCTATTTGAGTTTTAAAACATTGGAAGGTTGCTCATGGATCATGTTGGTATTTCCCCGGACAATAATTAGTCTCAAATGCAAAAATATTATTATTATTATTTGCTATTCTCTACTTAAAATTTTCTCATTTAACCCTCACAGGAGTCCTGTGACATGGCTACTGTTGTTACACACATTTTACTATGAAAGGAGTATTGAAAGAGGTTTAAAAAAAGTTGTGTCCTTTGTTAGCACTGCAACGACCTCGACTAGCACTCAACTTGATTCCCCACACATCTTTTTCTTTGTCTCTCCCTCAACAACAACCAGATACAGACTCCAAAAAGGCTCCTCTCCAAACAGCACTTCTTCATAAATCCCACGGGCTAGGCCCAACAGCTTTCCCATATAACTAACTCTTTTAGATGGTCAAAGACCTCAGAACTTTAACCTACTCCAACATAAAGAATGAAGAAAGTTGGTTTTCACCATTTTCAGCTGAACAAAAGTCTCAAGGCAACTCTAAACTGGAAAAGACACCAAAAACCATACCTCAAGTGTGATTACATAAGCCCTAACAATAGACAAAACTTCTTGTCACAACTAGTTTGTCACTCAAGGTGACTATCAGTTCAAAGAAGCTACCTGGATAGCAAGTTTATTTCTAGGCCCTGTGATATGCTGATATGCATGGCTACGGCAAAGTTTTTATAAAAAATAATCCAAACAAAATGTTATCAATGACTGTGGAAAGTTAATCCACTGAGTCAATGGATGGAATTTTATATACCTTCATCTGCAATATCTGATTCAATGGCCAGAAGACAGAGTAATGAATATCGATTAAAGGAAAAAAAATTAGCCTTGCTCTATTTGAAATCTTAACTTTCAATATTTTACTCTAACCACAACTTATATCACTTTTTGGGCAATATCTTCAATTTTTCTGTCCTCTTATTGCCAGCAAGATCCTAACCCTACCTCAGTCTAACCACCTGCTCTATCAGTTTCTGTATCCAAGCTACTAACCACTACCAACAAAAAAATTATACTATCATTCTCTCTGTTGTAATTACTAATTCACAGGGTTTCACTTCCGCTCTGGATTCTTAATAAATGTCTTGGATCAGCAACATCTGCCATTGCACACACAAGCTTTCGAAAATCTTTAGCATACTCCTTAAATCTATGATGTCACACCTCTTCAATTACAGAAAACCCCACTTCTTACTTCGGGATAGGAGGACATAAAGCAGTAAGATCCTCACCTTCCAACCCCTATACCCACATAAGTGTCTGTATCCACACACATCCCCCCCGCTTAATATCAGTGGCAACAAGCCCAACCCCTCCTAATGTTCTCTGGAGTCAGCCTCTCAAACTTGTTCAGAGACTTCCCTCTCCACAGGCTTTTGGCCCCAAGCACAAAAATAAGCTCAAGTCTTTCTTCTGAAAACTGACCTCCCTTGATTCTTCATCTCCTCCTAGCTGCTCACCTCTCTTCTTTCCCTAACAGCCAAGCTTCTGGAAAGAATAGCCTAGATAACCAGTTCTCAAACTTACTGGTCTCAGGACACCTACACTCAAAAATTCTTAACAACTCCAAAGTGTTCTTCAGCAATTAAACTGAGAAATATAGAAATATTAATTTATTCATTTAAAAATAACAATAAACTCATCTATTAATACATTTTTATTCAACATAACTGTATTTCCCCCTCAAAATTTAGTGAGAACACTGGCATTGTTTTACATTTTTGCAAATCTTTTTTTTTTAATACTTTATTTATTTTTTATTTTTTTGCTTTATAACAAATTTAATCAGTTATACATATACATATGTTTCCATATCCCCTCCCTGTTGCGTCTCCCTCCCACCCTCCCTATCCCACCCCTCCAGGCGGTCACAAAGCACCGAGCTGATCTCCCTGTGCTATGCAGCTGCTTCCCACTAGCTATCTACCTTACGTTTGGTAGTGTATATATGTCCATGCCACTCTCTCACTTTGTCACAGCTTACCCTTTCCCCTCCCCATATCCTCAAGTCCATTCTCTAGTAGGTCTGTGTCTTTATTCCTGTCTTACCCCTATGTTCTTCATGACATTTTTTTTCTTAAATTCCATATATATGTGTCAGCATACAGTATTTGTCTTTCTCTTTCTGACTTACTTCACTCTGTATGACAGACTCTAGGTCTATCCACCTCATTACAAATAGCTCAATTTCGTTTCTTTTTATGGCTGAGTAATATTCCATTGTACATATGTGCCACATCTTCTTTACCCATTCATCCGATGATGGACACTTAGGTTGTTTCCATCTCCGGGCTATTGTAAATAGGGCTGCTATGAACATTTTGGAACATGTCTCTCTTTGAATTATGGGTTTCTCAGGGTATATGCCCAGTAGTGGGATTGCTGGGTCATATGGTAGTTCTATTTGTAGTTTTTTAAGGAACCTCCATACCGTTCTCCATAGTGGCTGTACCAATTCACATTCCCACCAGCAGTGCAAGAGTGTTCCCTTTTTTCCACACCCTCTCCAGCATTTATTGTTTCTAGATTTTTTGATGATGGCCATTCTGACTGGTGTGAGATGATATCTCATTGTAGTTTTGATTTGCATTTCTCTAATGAGTAAAGATGTTGAGCATCCTTTCATGTGTTTGTTGGCAGTCTGTATATCTTCTGTGGAGAAATGTCTATTTAGGTCTTCTGCCCATTTTTGGATTGGGTTGTTTGTTTTTTTGTTATTGAGCTGCATGAGCTGCTTATAAATTTTGGAGATTAATCCTTTGTCAGTTGCTTCATTTGCAAATATTTTCTCCCATTCTGAGGGTGGTCTTTTGGTCTTGTTTATGGTTTCCTTTGCTGTGCAAAAGCTTTGAAGTTTCATTAGGTCCCATGTGTTTATTTTTGTCTTTATTTCCATTTCTCTAGGAGGTGGGTCAAAAAGGATCTTGCTGTGATTTATGTCATAGAGTGTTCTGCCTATGTTTTCCTCTAAGAGTTTGATAGTGTCTGGCCTTACATTTAGGTCTTTAATCCATTTTGAGCTTATTTTTGTGTATGGTGTTAGGGAGTGATCGAATCTCATACTTTTACATGTCCCTATCCAGTTTTCCCAGCACCACTTATTGAAGAGACTGTCCTTTCTCCACTGTACATTCCTGCCTCCTTTATCAAAGATAAGGTGACCATATGTCCGTGGGTTTAACTCTGGGCTTTCTATCCTGTTCCATTGATCTATCTTTCTGTTTTTGTGCCAGTACCATACTCTCTTGATTACTGTAGCTTTGTAGTAGAGTCTGAAGTCAGGGAGCCTGATTCCTCCAGCTCCATTTTTCGTTCTCAAGATTGCTTTGGCTATTCGGGGTCTTTTGTGTTTCCATACAAATTGTGAAATTTTTTGTTCTAGTTCTGTGAAAAATGCCAGTGGTAGTTTGATAGGGATTGCATTGAATCTGTAGATTGCTTTGGGTAGTAGAGTCATTTTCACAATGTTGATTCTTCCAATCCAAGAACATGGTACATCTCTCCATCTATTTGTATCATCTTTAATTTCTTTCATCAGTGTCTTATAATTTTCTGCATACAGGTCTTTTGTCTCCTTAGGTAGGTTTATTCCTAGATATTTTATTCTTTTTGTTGCAATGGTAAATGGGAGTGTTTCCTTGATTTCACTTTCAGATTTTTCATCATTAGTATATAGGAATGCCAGAGATTTCTGTGCATTAATTTTGTATCCTGCAACTTTACCAAATTCATTGATTAGCTCTAGTAGTTTTCTGGTAGCATCTTTAGGATTCTCTATGTATAGTATCATGTCATCTGCAAACAGTGACAGCTTTACTTCTTCTTTTCCAATTTGGATTCCTTTTATTTCCTTTTCTTCTCTGATTGCTGTGGCTAAAACTTCCAAAACTAGGTTGAATAAGAGTGGTGAGAGTGGGCAACCTTGTCTTGTTCCTGATCTTAGTGGAAATGGTTTCAGTTTTTCACCATTGAGGATGATGCTGGCTGTGGGTTTGTCATATATGGCCTTTATTATGTTGAGGAAAGTTTCCTCTATGCCTACTTTCTGCAGGGTTTTTATCATAAATGGGTGTTGAATTTTGTCGAAAGCTTTCTCTGCATCTATTGAGATGATCATATGGTTTTTCTCCTTCAATTTGTTAATATGGTGTATCACGTTGATTGATTGGCGTATATTGAAGAATCCTTGCATTCCTGGAATAAACCCCACTTGATCATGGTGTATGATCCTTTTAATGTGCTGTTGGATTCTGTTTGCTAGTATTTTGTTGAGGATTTTTGCATCTATGTTCATCAGTGATATTGGCCTGTAGTTTTCTTTCTTTGTGACATCCTTGTCTGGTTTTGGTATCAAGGTGATGGTGGCCTCGTAGAATGAGTTTGGGAGTGTTCCTCCCTCTGCTATATTCTGGAAGAGTTTCAGAAGGATAGGTGTTAGCTCTTCTCTAAATGCTTGATAGAATTCGCCTGTGAAGCCATCTGGCCCTGGGCTTTTGTTTGTTGGAAGATTTTTTATCACAGTTTCAATTTCAGTGCTTGTGATTGGTCTGTTCATCTTTTCTATTTCTTCCTGATTCAGTCTTGGCAGGTTGTGCATTTCTAAGAATTTGTCCATTTCTTCCAGGTTGTCCATTTTATTGGCATAGAGTTGCTTATAGTAATCTCTCATGATCTTTTGTATTTCTGCAGTGTCAGTTGTTACTTCTCCTTTTTCATTTCTAATTCTATTGATTTGAGTCTTCTCCCTTTTTTTCTTGATGAGTCTGGCTAATGGTTTATCAATTTTGTTTATCTTCTCGAAGAACCAGCTTTTAGTTTTATTGATCTTTGTTATCGTTTCCTTCATTTCTTTTTCATTTATTTCTGATCTGATTTTTATGATTTCTTTCCTTCTGCTAACTTTGGGATGTTTTTGTTCTTCTTTCTCTAATTGCTTTAGGTGCAAGGTTAGGTAGTTTATTCGAGATGTTTCCTGTTTCTTAAGGTGGGATTGTATTGCTATAAACTTCCCTCTTAGAACTGCTTTTGCTGCATCCCATAGGTTTTGGGTCGTCGTGTCTCCATTGTCATTTGTTTCTAGGTATTTTTTAATTTCCTCTTTGATTTCTTCAGTGATCACTTCGTTATTAAGTAGTGTATTGTTTAGCCTCCATGTGTTTGTATTTTTTACAGCTCTTTTCCTGTAATTGATGTCTAGTCTCATAGCATTGTGGTCAGAAAAGATACTTGATACAATTTCAATTTTCTTAAATTTACCAAGGCTTGATTTGTGACCCAAGATATGATCTATCCTGGAGAATGTTCCATGAGCACTTGAGAAAAATGTGTATTCTGTTGTTTTTGGATGGAATGTCCTATAAATATCAATTAAGTCCATCTTGTTTAATGTATCATTTAAAGCTTGTGTTTCCTTATTTATTTTCATTTTGGATGATCTGTCCATTGGTGCGAGTGGGGTGTTAAAGTCCCCTACTATGAGTGTGTTACTGTCGATTTCTCCTTTTATGGCTGTTAGTATTTGCCTTATGTATTGAGGTGCTCCTATGTTTGGTGCATAAATATTTATAATTGTTATATCTTCTTCTTGGATCGATCCCTTGATCATTATGTAGTGTCCTTCTTTGTCTCTTCTAGTAGTCTTTATTTTAAAGTCTATTTTGTCTGATATGAGAATTGCTACTCCAGCTTTCTTTTGGTTTCCATTTGCATGGAATATCTTTTTCCATCCCCTTACTTTCAGTCTGTATGTGTCTCTAGGTCTGAAGTGGGTCTCTTGTAGGCAGCATATATATGGGTCTTGTTTTTGTATCCATTCAGCCAATCTGTATCTTTTGGTGGGAGCATTTAGTCCATTTACATTTAAGGTAATTATCGATATGTATGTTCCTATTCCCATTTTCTTAATTGTTTTGGGTTTGTTATTGTAGGTCTTTTCCTTCTGTTGTGTTTCTTGCCTAGAGAAGTTCCTTTAGCATTTGTTGTAAAGCTGGTTTGGTGGTGCTGAACTCTCTCAGCTTTTGCTTGTCTGTAAAGGTTTTAATTTCTCCATCAAATCTGAATGAGATCCTTGCTGGGTAGAGTAATCTTGGTTGCAGGTTTTTCTCCTTCATCACTTTAATTATGTTCTGCCACTCCCTTCTGGCTTGTAGAGTTTCTGCTGAGAGATCAGCTGTTATCCTGATGGGGATTCCCTTGTATGTTATTTGTTGTTTTTGCCTTGCTGCTTTTAATATGATTTCTTTGTGTTTAATCTTTGACAGTTTGATTAATATGTGTCTTGGCGTATTTCTCCTTGGATTTATTCTGTATGGGACTCTCTGTGCCTCCTGGACTTGATTAACTATTTCCTTTCCCATATTAGGGAAGTTTTCAACTATAATCTCTTCAAATATTTTCTCAGTCCCTTTCTTTTTCTCTTCTTCTTCTGGAACCCCTATAATTCGAATGTTGGTGCGTTTAATGTTGTCCCAGAGGTCTCTGAGACTGTCCTCTGTTCTTTTCATTCTTTTTTCTTTATTTTGCTCTGCAGCAGTTATTTCCACTATTTTATCTTCCACCTCACTTATCCGTTCGTCTGCCTCAGTTATTCTGCTATCGATCCCATCTAGAGTATTTTTTATTTCATGTATTGTGTTTTTAATCGATTCTTGATTCATCTTTAGTTCTTCTAGGTCCTTGTTAACTGTTTCTTGCATTTTGTCTATTCTATTTCCAAGATTTTGGATCTGGGAAATAGAATCTTGGATCATCTTTACCATCATTATTCCGAATTCTTTTCAGGTAGACTGCCTATTACCTCTTCATTTGTTAGGTCTGGTGGGTTTTTATCTTGCTCCTTCTCCTGCTGTGTGTTTTTCTGTCTTCTCATTTTGCTTATGTTACTGTGTTTGGGGTCTCCTTTTTGCAGGCTGCAGGTTCGTAGTTCCCGTTGTTTTTGGTGTCTGTCCCCAGTGGCTAAGGTTGGTTTAGTGGGTTGTGTAGGCTTCCTGGTGGAGGGGACTAGTGCCTGTGTTCTGGTGGATGAGGCTGGATCTTGTCTTTCTGGTGGGCAGGTCCACGTGTGGTGGTGTGTTTTGGGGTGTCTGCAGACTTTTTATGATTTTAGGCCACCTCTCTGCTAATGGGTGGCGTTGTGTTCCTGTCTTGCTAGTTGTTTGGCTTAGGGTGTCCAGCACTGTAGCTTGCTGGTCGTTGAGTGAAGCTGGGTGCTGGTGTTGAGATGGAGATCTCTGGAAGATTTTTGCCGTTTGATATTATGTGGAGCTGGGAGGTCTCTTGTGGACCAGTGTCCTGAAGTTGGCTCTCCCACCTCAGAGGCACAGCACTGACTCCGGGCTCCTCAGTTTGGGATGATGTGTTGTCTATTCCTGTATTCCACAGATGCAGGGTACATCAAGTTGATTGTGGAGCTTTAATCCACTGCTGCTGGGAGAGGTTTCCCTTTCTCTTCTTTGTTCTCACAGCTCCTGGGTCTCAGCTTTGGATTTGGCCCCGCCTCTGCGTGTAGGTCGCCGGAGGGCATCTCTTCTTCGCTCAGACAGGACAGGGTTAAAGGAGCAGCCTCTTCGGGGACTCTGGCTCACTCAGGCTGGGCCGGAGGGAGGGGCACGGAGTGCGGGGCGAGCCTGCAGCGGCAGAGGCCGGCGTGACGTTGCACCAGCCCGAGGCGCGCCGTGCGTTCTCCCAGGGAAGCCGCCCCTGGATCCCGGGACCCTGGCAGTGGCGGGCTGCACAGGCTCCCGGAAGGGCGGTGTGGGCAGTGACCTGCGCTCGCACACAGGCTTCTTGGCGGCGGCAGCAGCAGCCCCAGCGTCCCACGCCCGTCACTGGGCTCCGCGCTTTCAGTCGCTACTCGTGCCCGTCTGTGGAGCCCCTTTAAGCAGCGCTCTTAATCCCCTCTCCTCGCGCACCAGGAAACCAAGAGGGAAGAAAAAGTCTCTTGCCTCTTCGGCAGCTCCAGAGTTTTCCCGGACTCCCTCCCAGCTAGCTGTGGCACATTAGCCCCCTTCAGGCTGAGTTCTCGCCGCCAGCCCCAGTCCTCTCCCTGCGCTCTGACCGAAGCTGGAGCCTCAGCTTCCAGCGCTGCGCGCCCCGGCGGGCGAGCAGACAAGCCTCTCGGGCTGGTGAGTGCCGCTCGGCACCGATCCTCTGTGTGGGGATCTCTCCGCTTTGCCCTACCCAGGTATGTGGGGAGTTTCTTGCCCTTTGGGAGGTCTGGGGTCTTCTGCCAGCGTTCAGTAGGTGTTCTGTAGGAGTTGTTCCACGTGTAGCTGTATTTCTGGTGTATCCGTGGGGAGGAAGGTGATCTCCGCGTCTTACTCTTCCGCCACCTTGAAACTGGTCTGCAAATCTTTTTAATATCACCACCAATCTTATCAGAAAAGCATTTAAGTATTGGGAAGCTGACAAATTTCAGCTGATGGATAGACGATTTCCTACATTTTAATTTTTTGCTGGAAACATGGAATTTTATCATTGACAATACTGCTGGCTTTTTTCCTTCAAGTGACTGGCATGCTCCATTAATTTTTAGAAAATATCTGCCCCATAACCAAATCTGAATAACCGTAGTTTTTCTGACAGTCATTGTTTCAAGTAAAAATGGTGTTCCATTAAAGAAGAGGCCGGTCAACAGCAATGTAAACAACCGCTGAAGTGGTTTTCCTTAAGACAACCATCATACCTCAGTATGTAGCAGGAGCACTTTATGAGTACTTCCCATTTTGTCACATAGAATATTAAAAAGACATATACTCAAGGGTTGAAATTTAAATAGAAATTTTACTGCTTTATCAAGGACACTCTTAAATAAAACTGGTATTTTTTTAAAACTATGAATGCATGTTAGTGAAAATCAATGACTACTAGCATACTTTGGTGCTCATGCCTTCATTCATGCTAAGCAAGGTGCAAGCTGTTTACCCACCAATGCTTTTGCAGCATCAGTGAAAATGTCAACATAGTAAAAAAGGCAAATAACATCCTAGTATTATGAAAACAGTTTTGACGTCACTGACTCCTCTGAAAAGGTTTCAGGAATCCTCAGGGGTTCATGAGCCACACTTTGAGAACTGCTGATCTAGACTGACTTCTCCATTCCCTCCTGTCCCGCTCCCTCCTCAGCCAACTACAATCTGGCTTCTGTTCCCAAAAGGCCGTTATTTGACCAAGATCACCAATGATATCCAAACTACTAAGTCCAGTGAATATTTTCATTATCATTTTTATTACCCACATCTCTGTAGCATTTCACCCTACTGATCACTTTCTTCTTGAAACTCTCTCTGTCCTATTCCAATAATATCATTCCTGCTACATATTTGAGCCATTTCTCAATATTTGTAGGCTCTTCTGCTTCTAGCCATTTCTTGAATGTTGGTATTCCCTAGGATTCCATCCTTGGTTTTCTTATTCAACATACTTTTTCAAGATGACCACTTTATTCCTATGGCTGATTACTCTCAAAATAGCTAAATATCTAGCCTGGGCTTCTCTACTAAATCCATATATATGTACACGTCTGTGTGTGTGTGTGTTTGTGTGTGTGTGTGTGTGTGTGTGTGCATGTATATGTATGTGTGTTTATATATACATGCATATATACATACATACATAATACTACTAGACATCTCTATTTGAATGTCCCACTGACACCTTAAGATCAACATGTACAAAAATGAACTCATGTTCTTTTCCCATTAAGTCTGTCTTCTTTCCTATACTTCCTATTATGGTGAGTGGTCCTACCATGCACCCAGCTGCTCTAGCCAGAAACTTGGCAGGCATCCATGATTCTCTACCCCATCTCCTGCCACCCATATTAAATCCATCACCCAATACTAACAGTTCTACCTCCTAAATCTCTCTCTTGCCCTTACCCTCCTCCTCTTCACCCCACTGCCACAGTTCAGGGCTCTTTGCCTTAGCTAATGACCCAGCTTATCCTGAGTCATGATTACTTCAACAACCTTATAACTAATGCACATCTCTAGCCCAGCCTCCCTTTAATCCATTATCCACAATGCTACCAGAGCAGTATTTCTAAAATGCTAATCTGATCATGCCATTCCCCTGCTTAAAACTTTTTAGGGTTTCTCTTTGCCATCATGATGAAATCCAAAATCGTTACTATGACACACCAAATCCTTTATTATCCAGCCACATCTCTCTTTCTGAAGCTACAATCCAGTCACGCTGCATCTCCTCAAACATGCTAATTGTTACATGTATATGTCTTTACCTATTATACTTAGATATGCAAGAGCCTACCTCCTTTCACTGAGCTACTGCTACTTATCCTTTAAGGCTCATCTCAGATATCATCTCCTGCAGGAAACCTCCTCTCACCAACCCTGACCTCCAGTCAGGGTTGGATGCCTATTGTATACGTACCTCATAAATGTTTGTAGAAATTAACTGAACAAATTCCACTACAATAAAAACCAACATAGAGGAGATTTTGATATTTGTTAAATACAATTTAAGATGTATAGTAATTTGCATGTGTTTGTAAATTTTAAGGTGTAAAACTTATGGGTTTTGTTCGTTTTTTTACAATTTCAGTATATAGCAAATTAGGGCACAGACTTCACCTTTTATTTCTTCTATAACCCTTCAAAACAAATCAGTTTTTAACTGAAGGAAAGTATCTTGCACATACATAATACTTTATAGTTTTCAAAGCACTTTCACAAACATCCTCTCAAATACATTGCCACATACAGTCACTGAGTTAGGAAAGCTAGGTTTCAACCCCATTTTGCAGAAGAGGGAAATGAGATACAGGGAGAAAAGGTTATTTGCCTGAGGTCACTTGGTCAGTAAAGTGCCCTATCTAGAATTCAAGGCTTCTGATTCTCAATCCAGTGCTCCTTCCAGCAGAACATGCTCTGTATTCAGCAGATGTTCAACAGAATTGTTTTGCCCATGAAATAAGCAATCAGCGACCACGTGCAGATGAAGGCATCATTTTCACAGTAAATGCTTTGGCCTAGCACATGGGCATCCCTCTGCCCATTCCACACCTGAACCCACAGTATCAAATTCTTTCCAATCTCTTTAATTTTAAGCAGCACTTATTTTTTCCCGTCTTTCCACACATTTTCTTGCTTCCTCTTTCCCTTCTTTGAGTTCCTTTTTTCTCTTTCATTCCTTTCTTTCACTTCCCTTTGAAGTTTTTTCTCTGTTTTCTTACTTTGCCTTCCTAATTTCTTAAATTCTCACAAACTTAAAAGCTGTTGTACCACAAACATCTCAATGGCAATACCCAAACTGGAATTTATTCTGCAGCTTATTTAAAATCCAGTCTCCTGGATTTGCTAGTGATGGTTTCCTAAAATGCCTTTGTGTACTGTGAAAAAGTATCTTACCTGAAGATCTGTGCTTTAACTGCTTATAGAGATCAATGGCACGCTGTTCCCTATGAAAGAAAAAAAAAGGTTCTATATGTGAAGATAGTTTAATGATTTTAATAATCCCCAACTTGAAATGAACAACATTATTTGAATAGAGTAATGATCCCATTTTAAAGCAAGTACATATTGCCAATGAATATTTTACAGAGCATTTCACTGGGTAATAAGCAAGATCTTAAGATGCAAAGTTTAATATATTAATACTTCATATCTGCTCTGATCTACTATCACATATATAATATCCTTGCACCAGAAACACTTAAATGGGAAAAATTATGACCTGTGATTAGAGGAAAAAATCTCAAGTTTCTAATCAAAACACTTAGGAAGTTAACCTTATTTAGGGAATCTAACAGACAATATCTTCCTTGAACCAGAAGTATGGTAAGTAGGGAAATAGTTTGTAACTTAGAACACTTGAAAATTTCTTAACACTCACATGAAAAGATGCTTTGATTTAAAAAGCAAAGGTCAACCCAAAGAGTTATTTCCAAAATTTCCTGTGACTAAGAAAGAACTTCCTTTTAAAATATCATGCCAATATATTTGGGGAAAGGAAAACTGTAGAAAAGAATCACATATAGACTTAATCTGCCAGAAATACAAAGAACGAATACTCTGCTACCAAAAATTACAGACATCAACACCAACAACACGAGTTCACCCTTACAGAGATTCCATCAAGTCTCCCTGACGTCGTCCATAGGGGCTCTTCTGTAGCTCCATGATTTCAGTGTGCAGGGACATGATCTGATCCTCCAGGTATCCAATGACACCCACCTAAAATATGATGAAACACAAAAGAAATGACAGGCTCACCACCACATAACACAAAGAACTCAGAGAATGACTTGCTACAGTAAGAGAACTAAGTGATTTAATGCAGAACACTGATTTTGTTGAAGCCTTTTTATCTTTCAGATTATGGCATGTAATTTTCACATGAGCACCAACTTATTCCTAGGCTTCTCTCTTTTCTCTCCTGACAACAGTAGACTACTAGCATTTTCTTTTTCCTCCTGAGAAGCAAAAAGATAAAGGTGTCACTAACAAGAAAAAGTGGCCATCAAAACCACTGCATCTCAGTTCTATGATTTTCATTGCCTCTTGTTCCCAACTGCCTTGAATAAGGATGCAGAAGGATAAAGACATGGGATTTCCCAACCCAGGATACCAACTGCCCCACCCATGTCCTCAGGGAAGTGCTGGCATCAAGAAGAGCAACAACTTAGTGGGACCACAGACAGATGTACCGGGTAAGGAAGGAATCTGCCACCTAGAGAATGATTTATACCTAGTGTAACCATATAATTTATTGTCCGAACTAGCATAATTTTGAGAGTATTATTGATAATTATGGCAAGACAGGTATAAACTGAAACTGTCCCAGGTAAACCAGGATGTCCAGCCATCCTATCTAAACCAGTCATAAAAATAACAGTGATAACTACCATCTGTTATTCACTCCCATTTAATCTGTATAACCCTATTAAAAAAAGGTACAGTCCCTATAATATCATATGGAAACTGAAGCTCAGTGCGACTTCAATTTAGTCTCTTTTGCCCAAAGCCTTGGTTTTCATCCACTATGGTACTTCCCTCTATATATACAAAGTATTTACTAGATATTTGGCTGATATTCAGGAATGACAATGAAAAATACTCTACAAACCAAAACCAAAGACAATTTCTAAGGGAGACCTCAGGAATTGATAAGCACACAAAGTGAGCTCAATGATTTTACCTCAGCATAGTGGATAGCCTTTTCTTCCATTTCTTTCCATGCTTTTAACATTTTTTCTGAGGCTAAAAAAAAAGTCTTAATTGGTTATCTCAGAAATAGCCATAGCTTTAATTACTGACCTACCCATCTCCTTGCCATATCAACATCAAAAACAGAGTTATGAGCTGAATTGTCCCCCCAAAAAGATACGCTGAAGTCCTAACTCAGAATTTGACCCGATTTGGAAACAGAGTCACTGCAGATGCAATTAGCTAAATTAAGATGGACTCAATCCAGTATGACTAGTGTCCTTATAAGAAGAGGAGAAGAGACACAGACACAGACACGTGAAGGGAAAGCTCCATTTGACAACAGAGGCAGAGATTTAAGTGCTACAGCTGCAAGACAAGGAATGCCAAGGATTGCTGGCAAACCATCAGAAACTAGGAAGAATCAAGGAAGGATTCTTCTCCACAGGTTTCAGAGAGAGCACGGCCCTGCCAACACATTGATTCTGGACTTCAAGCCTCTGAAACTGTGAGATAATAAATTTCTGTTGTTTTAAGCCACGCAGTTTATAGCAATTTGTTATGGCAACCCTAGGAAGCCAACACAGATGATTTTCTCTTTAAAAAAAAAAAAGAGGGCTCCCCTGGTGGTGCAGTGCTTGAGAGTCCGCCTGCCGATGCAGGGGATACGGGTTCGTGCCCCGGTCCGGGAGGATCCCACGTGCCGCGGAGCGGCTGGGCCCGTGGGCCATGGCTGCTGAGCCTGTGCGTCCGGAGCCTGTGCTCCGCAATGGGAGAGGCCACAACAGTGAGAGGCCCGCGTACCGCAAAAAAAAAAAAAAAAAAAAAAAGAACATTTTAAAAGTAATACATGAACATGATCTTCTTAAAAAATCAAATACTATATTGGGGTATAAAAAGAAAAGTCTCTCTCTTCCCCTCCATCCTCCACCCTCCAGGATCCCTTTGTTAGTCATTTCTAACATAGACACATATCCTCTTCTCTCACAAATGGGACCATCTATATATACGTTTCCTTCTTTGCTTTTTTCCCCAACTTAAAACATTGCTGCCGTTAAAGACCTAAGTGATCTTTTAACATCAGCACACATAGGGCTACATCACTCTTTTTAAACAGCAGTATAAGATATACAACTGACAAGTCAAAGATAATTTGATAAAATAATTATAATGTTTTGCCATTCTTCAGAGTGCCTATAATCTACAAACAGAAATAAAACAGCAATCATAGAACCTGCTTTAGTGGGTAAACTTATTTACCCAACTAGACACTGCTGATCATTTATTCTGAAATACACATGCCTTGCTCAGGATAAGTATACAAACCAGATTTATTTCCCAAAAAAAGATTTGTTTCATGAAAGAAAATAGAAATGCTGAAGGCGACCCTTTTGGTTTATTATTTGAATTTTAACTCTGCTTTTCACATTTCCTTAGTACATCTGAAGGGAGATAAACTTGGAGTGAAATACTGAAAAATTGGAGGCTGCATACAATAAAAAACAGTGGGACTCCACGGTAGGTGGTTTGGGGGAAACAAAAACCCTGGAATTATTTGTGTTATTATTTATAGAAAGATAAGTAGTTTAAGACTTCCCAGGCTAAGAAGTCACCCCAATACAGACTTTGTATCTATTTTCTAAATGAGGTTTGAAAATTGCTAATTCTTAAATCATTTTTGTAATTTTCTGAAGCTGAACAATTTTAGTCCAACTGTGGTGGTGGTGGGGACAGGAGGTGGGGGGGGGGAAGGGCAGGGGGGAAATAAAGTTGCTCAACTAAAGGTTAAGAATAAAAAACTAACATTCAAACCAAACACGGTTTATGATGATCTGAGATGTCCTCTCTTTGTTCTAGTATGAATGTAAGTGAAACAACTGGCTAAGAAGAAGGCAACATAGCAAATGGCTTTAAGAGACTAGACACTTCTTTCAAATACATTACCCAACACTTACATATCCCATAAGTCATCTGCTCACTATATCTTTCCAAGTCAAGCTGAATGCTTTTGTGAAAAAACTCCAATTTAGCTTTCAGTTGCTGAGATGCTGAGATTAAAGTGTTCTTCATTTTTGTTAAGTTAGCATTATATCTAAGAAGACTTAACCTAAACCAGAGCAAGAAAAAAAAAAGATATAAGCATTTCAGAAACACTGGACAAAAGTTTAAAGACTCAAATTGCCATAAGCCTAAAGCCTATGTTTCTATGAGAAATAGCTGATCTCTAGAATCTGGTCTCTAAAGACTTCCTGCCCATGATACTCTATGATAAAACAATCTTCTTATACTAGGACTGTTCAGGAACTACTGTCAAGCTTTTGTAACTGGATGGTTTCAGACCATTAGTAAGAATTCTACAAGTCTGATCAGAATATTACATTTCAAATTGGCCCAGTATATAGTATTGCATGGGATATTGACTAGTGAAAACTGGCAAAATTAATTCTTGAGCATTAATGCACATGACATTGTGCGTGTAAACAAGAGAATCCACTTACATTGCTGCTCTCTGTCCCTGAAAGAGCCTGCTGTAGTCTTCTTTTAGCCCAGACACATAGTGCACTGCTTCGGCCCATACTTTACGCAGCTGTATAATTGGAAGCTGTATTTTGCTGTCCTGTACTATGTGTAAGAAGTTGGGGAAAAGGAGAGGGGAGTTACTTTTTAAGATTCTAGAGTTCATTTACTATTCTTTGTGATTTCCTGTCCATACAAATAGCATTCCCATAGATACTAGAAACGGATGCTAGAAAGAACCACTTGTTACTGTTTCATTCAGTCAATGTACATTTACCAAGCACCTGTACACCTAACGTGAGCCCTCCAGATACAAGGGGAAATAAAAATGAAGAAGATGTAATTACTACATAATCGCAAAGCTTACAATTATTCCTGTCTTTTTTTTCCTTGCTTCTCTCCAACCTGGAATACTCTTTTTTTCTCTCCACTAATTCAAATTCTTTATTTCTCTGAAGATCTAAATCAAGTCCCACGTCCTCCACAATCTGCCACAGTCTTTTCTGCTTCTGAATAACAAATTTCATCTCCTGGACTACCAACCCAGCTTCAGGAAAACTTTATTTTTTTTACAGTATATGATTACAGGGTAAATAGCAGCTTAATAAGAAATGCATTCCTCAATGTAAGACTTATGAAATTATCTATTTATGATTATCTCTTGTCTTTTCTTTGGTAAAGGGAATGCTTCTTTCTAAAACCATGGCAGGTATATATTAAGTTCAATGAAATTCCATTTTAACATTATAAAATTCTCCAAGATTGAAGAGAGATTCATCTCATATTTAAGGTGGCAATTATATTCTCTGTTATTCTTTTCCAATGAAAATCTTCAGAGAAAGGTCACTACACTGGATTTCATATTGAGAAAACACATTATCTGAAACAGACTTCAAAAAACTAAAGCTGTGTAACTGGAAAAATCTTTGCCTCCCCTAATAATGATTAATAGCCTCAAATAACTTTTCTTCTGTTTTTATATACCCACACTTACTCCTGAGGCTTCCTAAAAGAGACCAAACCAAACCAAACAAAACCCACACCTTTTAAAAAAGAGTCTGGGTGAAGAGAGCCTGAAAAAAAATCACATACTGTCAAAAATAAAGTCTGGGGCTTCCCTGGTGGCTCAGTGGTTGAGAGTCCGCCTGCTGATGCAGGGGACGCGGGTTCGTGCCCCGGTCCAGGAAGACATGCCACGGAGCGGCTGGGCCCATGAGCCATGGCCGCTGAGCCTGCGCGTCTGGAGCCTGTGCCCCGCAACGGGAGAGGCCACAACAGTGAGAGGCCTGTGTACCGAAAAAAAAAAAAGAAGTCTGAAAGGGCCTAGAAATGATACCCCAAGTATCCAGATTTTGGTTTCTAATATTATTCTCAATTAAAATGAAAGGAACCAGGGCTCCTTGGAGAAATGGCCAATTCTAGGACTAGGGCAGGAATTTTAAAAGATGGTCCTGGAATACCATGTGGTGCCAGAAAGTAAGGAAGTGCTTAAAAAAACAAAAACAGAAACACCCTTATTGATGGGGCAAGTAAAAGGGGCACAGGAAGCCAACTGAAAGAGCTCCTAATGTAAGCTCCAACAATTTGAACAACAAAATAAATAAACTAGTATTGGATTATAATCCATAATATAAAGTAAATATCCATGAATTCAAATTGATATAATAAATAATTGAATAAATTAATAAATGGGAAAGAAGAGATAAATCTTGTGTGCAAAAGAATTCCAAACAAATTATGTAGATACTCTACCCTAAAGGAGGGGGAGCATAACTTCCACTCCTTAAGTGTGGGTTCTTGCATAGTGATTTCCTTCCACAGAGTACAGTATGGAATGGGGGGGAAAGACTAAACTTTACAGTGGAGAAAGCTGACAAACACTACTTCAGCCATGTAAGCAAGGCCAATACTAACAGTCATTAATCATGTTGACAATATGTACCCTTTACATAATGTGATGAAAACAGCACTTGAATTCTGTGATCTTTCTCTCAAAAATCCATTTTCCTAGTCTAATCATGAGAAGAAATATCAGATAAATTGCAACAGTGGGGCATCCTACAAAATATTTGACCAGTACTTTCAAGGTCATCAAAAACAAGGAAAATCTGAGAAATTATCACAACCAAGAAGAGCCTAAGGAGACATGACAACTAAATGTAATGTGGTATCCTGGATGGGATTCTGGAACAGAAAAGGGACATCAGATTAAAAACTAAAAGAAATCTGAATAAAGTATGAACTTCAGTTAATAATAATATATTGGTTCATTAATTGTAACGAAAGTATCATACTAATGTTTAAGTTGTTAACAATAGGGGAAGCTATATGTGTGGGAGAGGGGAGTAACATAAGAACTCTATACTATCTGCTCAATTTTTCTATAAATCTAGAACTGCTTTCAAAAAAAAATGAATGAAAAGCAAAGATTATATAATTTCAGCCCTTATGCCCAATTTTGTTCTTGATTTTATAATTTTGTGCTTGTTTTTAGTTTTGGGTAGACAGAAGTTGACCACTTAACTTCCTCAAAAGAAAATAATAATTCTCTCAGGATAAATGAAATCATTTGAATGTTAAGCAGTATTCATAGGATAAAATGAAGTATTTGAACATGCTTAAATAATGAAGGAGAAACTAAAAAGTGGGCTTAATTAATAGTGAAGATTTATTGTTTTGTATGTGAGAACACCATCCACAGGAAAGTAAGTCTTCTCCCAAATGAGGGATCTGGCGGTGATTTAAAATTTACCTCTTCACCTTTCAAACCATACAAACCCATCTTTCACCACATATAGAAACCTGAAGTATGAGACACAGAACAGAAACACCAAAGGACCATTTCTACTAGTCATTTTGAGTCAAAATTATATTATTTCAGATTTAAAGCTCAGTCAGTAAATGAACTATACTTACCAATATAATTTACACAGTCAGATAAACTTCTGGAAGCAAATGGTCCTTCATACACAGTCTTACTTTTATCAAACAAATAAACCATATAGCTATCACAGCCCCTCTGAAAGAGAAACAAACAATTAAGAAAAAAGATCCTTGAAAATCCTAGGTTCTCTGAGTACCTAAGCACCAGATTTCCTACTTTGAAATGCCAGTGGTGAAGTCAATTTCATTAGCATACATCTCACAGATTTAAGGTCTAAACTTTTGTTTAGGAAACATAAATAAATAACTGTAGTATGGACTAAAGTGAAAAACAATCACTAAATAAAACTAAGGATAAAAGAAGACCTAGGGCTCCCCTGGTGGCGCAGTGGTTGCGAGTCCGCCTGCCGATGCAGGGGACACGGGTTTGTGCCCCGGTCCGGGAAGATCCCACATGCCGCGGAGTGGCTGGGCCCGTGAGCCATGGCCGCTGAGCCTGTGCGTCCGGAGCCTGTGCTCCACAATGGGAGAGGCCACAACAGTGAGAGGCCCGCGTACCGCAAAAAAAAAAAAAAAAAAAAAAAGAAGACCTAAAAGAAGAACTCTAAGATGCAGACCATCCCCCAAAGGATTCCAAGTATACATAAAAAATGCAGGGCATGTAATCTCTCTGTGCAAACAGATTTCTTATACTGTAGGTATATTAGAATTGTCTTACAACTCCATCCAAAACACACTGGGAGGCTGGTTTCCGAGGATCCAAAGAAATTCCCGTCTCTGAAAGAAGCTCTTGAGAACCAGTATTTATTCCAGTTTCACGCTCAATACGAGACTGTAGTGAATGAAGACTTTCATCAGGTGGTAACAGAAAAGAAATGATCTTTGCAGAAGTCATATTTAGGATGTGTACTATCTGTTTAAATAAGAAAAAAGAGAAATAACTATTGATCGTTTGCTACATAAAAGATTCAGTGCTAGATACTAAAGAGAATTTAAACAAAAGGCATTATTTCTGCATTAAACAAGGTTCATTCATTTTCCAAAGTGAGATCTCCTTCTATAATTATAGAATGACATTCTGAAAACTGAAGAGTAGAGTTTACTTTTCTACTGCAACTGATGTTAGTTCCAAGGAAAAAAGTTTCAAAGTTCTAGGGATGTACAAAATCAAGAAATAAAACCCCCAATTTAAAAAGGTAACACTTATAGAAAAACGGTACAGATGAACTGGTTTGCAGGGCAGAAATAGAGACACAGATGTAGAGGACTAACATATGGACACCAAGGGGGGAAAGTGGCGGGGAGGGGTAGTGGTGGTGGGATGAATTGGGAGATTGGGATTGACATACATACATTAATATGTATAAAATAGATAACTAGTAAGAACCTGTTGTATAAAAAAATAAATAAAATACAAAAATTCAAAAAAATAAATAAATTAATTAAAAGGTAACACTTATTTTGAGAAATATATCACTGACCTGGAAGGAAATGTTTATAAATTGCCTAATAGATGCCAACAAGTTAAGTGCTTTCACATAACATCCTGTTAATTAGATCTTCTAATCTCCATTTTGGCAAAGACAGAAACCAGAGCTCTGAGAACTTCTTGCCTAAAGCCCCAATGAAAGTAGCCTGATACAGGCCAAGTAAGTGTGAGACTGAGTTAGGTGGGGCTCTACCTCGGTAACCAAGGACAGCCACAGAGTTAGAGGTCAGTCTTTTGAACACAACGTAATTTTAAATCCTTTTCCTTCTACTGTCCTTAGATAAGCCGTACAAAGTTAATACCTATGTTTCCCCAACGCCTTATATTGACTAGTGTATGCAAATGATTAAAATTATCTCTGCTAGAAATGTTTATTACAGAAGTAAAGCACTAACTTTCTTTTAATATATAATAACCTTCTAAGTTTAAAAAAGGTGGGGGGAAGAGAAGGGAATCTTCCAAGTTGACATGGATTACAGTACAAGCATACCAGCTGAGACCTTCCATTCCATCCTGGCCTAGGCAGATTTCACACTGTGACAGTGGCCACTAAGAACAATAGCAGAAATTTAGTATGAAAATCCTAAGGTGGACATTTACTTTTACACAGGGTATATTTCAAACTAGGGTGGGGTGATCATAGCATCCCACTACTAAAGCCAAGCTAGAAGGGAGCAAAAGAAAGGGTGAGGAAATACAACCTAAATTAATCTTTTTGTTCACTCAAATATTTGATAAGTACCTACTATGGTACATACTATTTAGTGTGGTGTGCTAGTAATGGGTATGCAAATTGAGTAACTTACTGATCCTTGCCCTCCATAGGATAATAGTCAAATAAAAGATATTAAGAAACATTAAAAGAACTAAAATACAATGCAAAATGCAATAGGTACTGTAATGATGCAAAATATTGTGCCGATTCTGAAGGAGATTACTTGGTGGGAGGAGAGGGATGCTTTATAAAGGAGGCACTATCTGAGCTAAACTTTGAAAAGGAAGAATGATTAGAACAAGACTAAAAGAAGAAAGGTTCTTCTAGGCAGAAAACAACAAGGTAGGCAGAGAGGTAGAAAGGGATGAGCATAATCAGAGAATATAAATTATTCAGTTCAAATGTACCTAAAATGATGCCCCCTTAGGGCATAACAGGAGCTAAGCCTGGAAGTGCAGGATGAAATGAGACAAAGATAGATTCTGAATACCAATGTTAAGAGTTTGGACTTTGAAAGGGAACTATGGAAGGCTTTCTAAATTGAGAACCTGGCAAGTTCAGAATTGTTAAAACATTCAAAAGATAAATCTCACAAAATAATTGGATATGTAAATTGAAGGACATGGAATAGTCCGACAGCCAAAGTTTCCAACCTAGGTAACTGGAAGGGTTACAGTGCAAGACAGTGCAAGTAAGGGTTATAGGAGAAGCTGCAGAAGTAATTAACGGAGCAAATGTGCTCAGTTTTTAATGAATTATGTCTTGGATAAGTGGGACCACCAAGTGTAGTTATAAATACTCTGCAGAGAGTTGTATAGTCACAACTAAGGAGATAAATTTCCAAGTTATCCATACTCAGTTTATAGTTAAAGTTATACAACTGGAGAGACTGCCAAAGAAAAGGAAGAAAAGTAATATGGAAGAAGAGAAAGCTAAGGAGAGACTCTTAGTGGCAAAGAATGTTCAGTACACTTTTTCAACTTTGCTACATACTTAAAGTTTTTCATAATAAACAGTTGGAAAAATATGCAGACTCACTAAACTTTTTTTTAAGGGAAAGAAATATTTCAGTAACTGTTTTGTTGACTTCTTCTTTAAATGAAAATAAAACAGATACCATTCCCTCCTTGAACAATGTAATAAACACCTTAGAAAAATGCCCTGCAATAATACCAACCTGTTTTGCAGTTCATGCTTCTGTGTTACACATGACATTCCCCTGTCTGTAAATCTTTCCTCCTAACCATTCCCAGGATTAACACTTACTTATCCTTCAAAGTTCAGTCCTATGTCTAGGAAGCATCCCTGAACTACTATGAATAGTACCCTACACATACCTTATTCTGTACAACCTCAAAATAATATTGATCTTTTAAAGAAGACATTACTGTACCTGAGCTATAAATAAGTGTGTGTGTGTGTGTGTGTGTGTGTGTGTATATATATATATATATATATATATATATATATATATATATTTTTTTTTTTTGCCCAGATTCACAGATATGCAAACCGTGGTGTTGCAAACTGAACTAAAGTCTATAGACCACAAAATACATAGGAGGACTCTTTCCCCATGCTCTACGACAAGCACATGCTCACAGACCCCTTCCAAGTAAAAGTGATGCTATGATTACCATGAAAAGGCTAAAAAAAATCTGAGATAAAAACCGAAATTTTTTGAAGGCAACAAAGAACTAAAGAGTGTCACCAAGTCCTGCTTATCTAATACATTAGGGGATGATTTATTCCTTGGCACAGGAGAAGAAAACCAAATCATGACGCCAGATATCTTTTCAATGCTAGCCAAGAATGACACCAACATGGCCTCAAGTTCCTATTTAAAAAAGTATATCAACATGAGAGTAAAACGTTATATGACTTACTTCTTTCTCATTTCAATTTTAGAAATGCTACCTGCTACAAGCAATCAACAAATATGAAAAGACCATAGATGAGAGTTGTTTTGGGGTATACAGCATAATAGAACCTCTCATTCATATCACTGGATATTTACTGAGAACCTGGTACATGCCCTGCTTTGTACACAATGCCGGCATAGGGATGGTGTGGTGGTAGGGTAGACAACTGTTCATAGAAGTAGTAAAAGCAATCCCAGCATTGAAAAGATAATCTGTATAGAGAGGCATGAGTGGAAGATGAGAAACAATTAGAGAATATATAATAGTAAAAATGATTAAATGACAAACTGTGAAGTAGAGACCATTCAGAGAAAAGGAAAGTTGAATATGTGCCAATGTAGGTGAGGAGTTACACAGAGATAGATATCAGTCTGGGCAGAAGCATCTGTCAAAGCACAAAAATGCATAATGGACTTGATAGCATAAGGAGCAGTGACAAGCTGGTCCTAAGTGAAGTGAAGGGTAAGAGAAATGAAACAAGCACTTGGATGGGGTGGACCTGAATTAAGAAAGCCCCCAAAAGCCAAGCAGATCAGTTTAGACTTGACTTGGTAGGCAAGAAAAAACTGTTAAGTTTCTTGGACAGGAGAATAAAAAAGCATTTTCAGAAGATGAGACAGGCAGTTCATGTTGCATGGACTGTAGGATGGAAAGGAAATATAGAGGCGTGAAAGCCAGGTAGGAACCTTCCTCACCAAACCAAATCTAGTATGATTAGACGTAAGTGAATGAGGTGAAATGGTACCAATATGAGAAAGGGGAAAACCCAAAAGATGCTACAAAGGAATAATCAACAAGACCATTCTGAAGTAAAACTGAGAATGCTTACTAAAGAAATAAAAATGCATCCACTCTAAGAATATCATCTTGTTTTTCATATAAGCATCAGGAAAAGATTATTAAAATATATTTATGCCCATTTTCCAAATAAGTTTGTTAACTTCAATGCAAGTCTTATGAAGTAGACCCCACTCAAACTAACCTTCAAATTCAGAATGTGATCCATTAATACAAAACATCTTGGCTGCTTCAAAGTAAGATCAATAGGTCCTCCTCTCTGCTGAGGATCCCAGTTCAGCATCAACTGTAGCCAGTTTTCCATAGGTTCTACTATTAAACTAGAAAACATACAACAACAGGATAAAACTCATTACGTTCCAATTTTCCTTTAGTTTTGTAAAAAAAGAAAAGGTAGTTTTACAGGTTGTCCATTTCCTTTGTCATTATTTGTATCATTTTATATCTTACTTTCAAATAATTCATGAAATGACACATGACAAGCCTTTTTTTCCATAAAAAACAACCCCAAACCCACATATGCAAGTTACCAGCAACTCCAACAGGTGAATCCAGTTCCATTCCCTAAGGAATCCATTCACCATAGTATCCCAAGAGTGTTCTTAGCACCTAAGCCAATCAGTTGAATGGCAGTTCTTGTTTCCACTAGACCTGTGCTGTCCATATGGTTGCCACTAGTCACAAGTGGCTATTTGCATTTACACTTAAGTTAATTAAAATTAAATAAATTTCAAATTCAGTTCTTCAGTCATACCACCCACCTTTCAAGTATTCAGATACTCATGTGGCCAGCACAGATATAAAACATTTCCATCATCACAGAAAGTTCCACTGGATAATGCTGCTTGAAACAGACAACAACTCTACTACTGTTCTTTTAAAACCCTGAAGAAACTGAAGCAAACTTCCTCAACTAAAATATACATACCTACAAAGGCTATTTGGTTGAGGTAAATGGCTACTAAACCGAACTTCTCCTGTCATCTCTTCGCATGCAAATATACACTTTGGATCCTTCTTCTTAATCTTCTCATGCCTATAAAAACAAAAGCTACCTCAGTTGACAACCTGATTCTCACAGACACTAAGAATTTTTGCCTTTTAATTTTATTCAATTATGTGTTAAAAAGCAATTATACCATTTAAAGAAAGGTTGCGGGGGGAAGCGGGCAACTGAAAATTCCCATTCCCATTAATCATACCAAAGTTCTCTTCCATTTCTTACCAGGTAAACGGCTGCAGATGATGCAAAAAAGGCCTATACCCAGCAATACACTCAAACACCATGGTCCCAAAGCTCCAATAATCAACAGTGGCTGTGTAAGGCTTATTCTCAAAGAGCTCTGGGGCCTTAAAAAGAAAAAATGCTTTAAACATCAACACTGTAAGAGAAAAGCTACATGAGTTTTGAACTATTATATTCACGACCTTCAGAAATAAGAATGAGAATCCTGTACACTTAAATTCAAAGAAACAATACATGTCTTACCAGATACTGCAATGTTCCCACAAAAGATGTACATAGACTTCCTTGATCAACATCTTTGGCATATCCTAAATCAATTATTTTATGCATAATCTGCAAAATAGTAAGTATTAAATGGTTCAGAAATTTGAAAAGGAAAGGCAATGATGTCCTTATAAGGCTCTGGAGAGGGTGGTGGTGAAGAGCATGGGCTCTGAAATAACACAAACATGTTTCAGGCCTGAGCTCCATCATTTAAATAGCAATGTGATCTTGATCAAGTTACTTAACTTCTCTCAGTTTCCTATGTAATGGTATTACTAACAATCCCTACTTCACAGAATTGCTATTAGGAGTCAATGAAATAGTGAAAATAATTTAACAGTGTCTGACATATGGTAAAAACTAAATATAGACTGGCTATTAATTTTTATTTTGGTATATTCAGAATAAGCTTGATCCATTAAAACTGGAAGGCAAAGGCAACTTCCAAACTTGTAAGAAGCATCATACCATTTTAGAGTGGATCAATGTGAGTAAACACCTATCTAACTTCAAGAATATCCTGAAGTCTCAGGATACAAAAAACCCCCAAATAGTTGGTGCAAAGCATACACAAAGGGCTTCTAAGAGAAGATGCATCATCAAGGTTTCATCATCTCCAACGGATCATTACCTTCACTACCTAAGGCCACACAATCCAATTCAAGGTTTAGATTCTTGGCTTTATGTCTTTATTGGAATGGAATTTGGGCACCAGAAGCAAGAAAACTGCTCAAATTACTTTGACAAAAATATATGTTCCAGGAATCAATTCACAATTTCTGGTTCTTCTCAAGATGACTCTTTTGGGAATCTGAGAAATCAAGGTTTTGAATTTTAATTAAATATAGAACTTAGGACTTTTGGGGAGGAGAAAGAGTTTTGTTTTGTTTTGTTTTGTTTTTCTTAAATAAGAAACATACTTTAAACATATTTTTTTCTTAAAGCAGACCGAGGATGTGTGTGTTTTTTGGATGTGCTTTGTAAGGATTAACAAAATTACTTACTCACTGCCTACTACCTCTGTTAGATACTGTGCTGGAAAAAAGAAATGAACAAGACAGGTGTAGTTCCTTCTCTAATGGAGCTAACTGTATTAGCAGAGGAGACAAACAACTAAACACAAAACCACACTTCAGTGTAGTGAGGGCTGGGATGAAGTATAGAATGCTATGGAGGGCACCAAACCTCAAAGACTAAACTACATCATGGAGACTCTATTCGATTGGCATGAACATTTCTTCAGGTTTTACCTACCTTTCCACCAACATCCTGAAGAACTATGTTTTCAGGTTTTAGATCACGATGTATAATTTTGTTTTCATGCAAATATCGTATCCCAGATCCTAAATAAAGTTTAAAATGTATTTTGAGGTAATGAACAACACTGAATTAAAAAAAATTCATCTCACATTTTGTACAGATCTGCTCTGAGGCTCGAATTTATATGGACCATCATAACTACATGATTAATGATTTAATAGAAGCTCAGATTTTCTCCACAGAAAACCCAGTAACAAATACTGCAGAATTGTAACATGTACTCATTTAACTTATGAAAATTAATATTAAAAAGAAATGGAACAAGCAATTGAGAAAATTCCTGTATTTATCATTGGAGCCTTTCCTTCTGACCTAGATCACCCTCTTCAACTAGACTTTTGCCTCCATGACCTAAGAAAAGAAGCAAAATCAAAATATACAGAGAAACATAGTCTGGGCTTTTGAACTTCCTCCAAGGGCCTATGTCCTGGTTATTTTAGGAATTTTGCAGGAGTAATTATGATTAAAAAGAGACTTCACCCTAAAAGAACCTGGGCCCATGAGATGCAATGCCACTGGTAAATAAAGTTACTATGCTAATCAGGGAGGGAGCAGGAGTACAACTCAATAAGGTCATTTCACACCATTTTTTTTCCTGGCAATTGGAACATCTATTAGTCAAATGGACACCTAGCCAAACACAGAAAATAAAAAACAAAATATCCTAATTTTAACTTAGCATCAATGGTAATAGTTAAATTTTTCTAATAATTTCTTACAGATAAAAAATTTCTTATAGATAAAGTTTCTTATAGTTAAAAACCTATGCTTTGTATAGTACATGAACAATTCTCCTAATTCCCAAGTACTATATAGAATCTTTTATAGACCAAAGGGGCATTAAATTATGATGGCATTTTCATATTGATTACATACCTATATCACTCAGTAAAGAAAGTATCTGGCTTTCTTTAAGTCCACAGCAATTTTCTGGTTTGTTGAGTAGCTAAAGAAAAAAAAAGTCTAAAAATGTATATTGCCAATATCGCTGGGTAGTAATACCGATACATTAATCATTAATCATTATACTCTGAGAGAATATTCAAATAAGAAAATAAGTCATGATTAAGAAAATATAAGGAGGAAAATTACCAAATCCATACTGAGGACATGTAAATTTCATGACAAGGTTTATACAAGTAAAAATAAAGGGAGAAAGTTTTTGACATCGAAAAAGTTGAAAAATCTCACAGATAAATATGTAAAGATAGCCATATGGTAGGTTTAAAATGAGATCAGAAAGAAAGATTTGCAACAGAGAAAACAACTTATTAATAAACACTTTAAACATTGATACTGTGGACTAAAACCATCAATACAGTCCCATCCTGAAAACCCCACCACCAATAACAAAAAATGCATGTTCTAAATCAGAGGTCAGCAAACATTCCCTGCCAAAGGGCCAGAAAGTAAGTACTTTAGGCTTTGCAGGCCATATAATCTGTCACAATTACTCAACTCTGCTACTATAGTAAGAAAGCAGCCACAAAAGCAGATAACAGGCCATACACTCCTGACTCTTACTCCACTGTATTGAGTGGGATTCGAACACTGCTAAAGTTCATGATTTACTATCTCATCATCTCAAAACATCCACACTACCTTCCGGAGATCTCCTCCAGAACAATATTCCATTGCTAGAAGAGGCACATCATTAATCAAAAAATTCAATTCCTCAGGAACATCACAGGCTTTTACAACATTGGCGTGGTTCAACCTAACAAGGGGAAAACATTATAATAAAAAATTTGTTTCCAATGAAAAGGGACTGAGTTTGAAATGGTAGTTAATTGGGGGGCAGTGAGGGGAAGAAAGGCTGACATTATTTATAATATTCTAATCTCTCATTTGTATAATTAAAAATTAATACTTGTTAAAAAGAAAATCTAGATAAAAATACTATCACAATTACTACTATTACATTTTTATATGCCAAGTAGTAAGCACCTTACATACATTAACTCATTTACTTATCACAATAATCCTACTATAGGTAGATTTATTAAGAGTTTCATCACACAGGAGAAAACTGAAGCACAAATTGGTCAAGTAACATAAGATCACACAGCGAGTAAGTGGTCAAGTAAGGATTCAAGTCTGGCAGTCTGGCTCCAAAGCCTATATCATACTACCTCTCCCATAATCACTTACAGCGTCACCCAGCTGTGATCACTATTAAAATTTTGGCATAGTTCCTCCCAGTTTTTAATTTGTGCACAAATACATTTTTTTCAATAAATATCGAATCACATTATATATTATTTCCTAACATCTTTTTTTAACCTTAGCAATATATCATCCCATCATCATCATCATCATCATGCAGTGGATCTCAAAACTGGAATAGATTCCCAGGGCCTACGGACCTAAAGAAACAGTATTTCCATGTGTAGGGCCTGAGGATTTATATTGTTAACAAGCTTTCCTAGTGATTCTGCCACACAGCCAAGTTTGAGAACCATTATAGTGCATCAAGAACACTTTAGTCAGAAAGTACTTATTTCAAATCCAGACTCTTATTACCTACCAGTTGTATGACTCTATAAGCTTCAACTTCCTGCTTTATAACATAGAGATAATGCCTAAACTCAGGGTTGTTGTGACAACTAGAAGAATTATTTGCAAGCACATATTAGCACACTACCAGTGGAGGTTTTAAAATATGTCCACTTCTCCCTTCAAAAGCTTAATTCTCTTTCCCTTGAGTAGAGGCTGTATTTAGTGACTAATTTCTAACAAATAGAAATTATTTGTAGGACTTCCCTGGTGGCGCAGTGGTTAAGAATCCGCCTGCCAATGCAAGGGACACAGGTTTGATCCCTGATCTGGGAAGATGCTACATTCCGCAGAGCAACTAAGACCGTGCGCCACAACTACTGAGGCTCCACTCTAGAGCCTGCGAGCCACAACTGCTGAGCCCACGTGCCACAACTGCTGAAGCCCGCGCGCCTAGAGCCCGCGCTCCGCAACAAGAGAAGCCACTTCAATGAGAAGCCTGCGCACCGCAATGAAGGGTAGCCCCTGCTCGCCGCAACTAGAGAGAGCCCACGCACAGCAAGAAAGACCCAATGCGGCCAAAAATAAATAATAAAATAAAATAAGTACATTTATAAAAAAAATTATTTGTAAAGGATGGAGTGTTACTTCTGAGGAAAGATCATAAAGATATGTCAGCTTTCAACTTGCTCTCTCTCTCAGATCACTAACTTTGGGGAAAGCTAGCTGACATGTCATGAAGACATTCAAACTTCCCTATGGACAGGCCCATATGGTGAGGAACTGATGCCTCTAACGAACAGCCACTAAATAAGCCTGGAAGTGGATATTCCAGCCCCACTCAAGCCTCTGGAAGACTGCAGCTCCAGTCAACATTTTGAGATGTTTCAGAAGGGATCTCCTGAGTCAAAACCACCCACCTAAGTGATTCCCAAATTCCTAAACCACAGAAACTGTGAGATACCAAGTTTGCTGTTTTAAGCCACTAACTTTGAAGATAATTTTTTACAAAGCAATAGATACACTGTTTAACAAAGTAGGTGAGAGTAAAGAAATCAGAGTAGTGATTGTTATTTAACTATAACGTGTAATAGATGAGCACTGTCCAAGATCTAGAAGAAACAGATTCTGCTCTCAGAAAGCTGAGTCTGATAATACCTAGCTGACTTTTTAAACTAAACCGACTTAAGCATGATGTGATGTTATTACTTGAAATAGAACACATATATTTAATGAGAAAGAGAAAAACATGTTCACCAGAAGATCCTAAGAAGAATGGGTTCCTAGCCTCCCTCCCTATGATGACATCTGGATGGGCTGCAAAACTGGGGAAACTTAAGTCATCAAGTACACTTACTTCTTCATGATCTGGATTTCATGGCACCACCGTTCTCTGTTTTTGGTGCTTAGCTCCAGGCGACAGGACTTAATTGCTATTTTGAGATCAAGTTCCTGCCAAAATAGAAAATCAACAGAAAATTATAAATTAGGTTCTTGTGCAGATTTACTTGCTAAGAAAGAAATGCCAACCTGGGGAAACAAAACTCTTTAGCTTTACTAATTAAACATAGTTATCCACAGTTCTCTCGAGCCAATGCTTTTGCCAGGTAAACCGTGAGACTATTAAACTAATGCTTTAAAACTGACCTTCAAACACACCAAAGCACACAAGCAAAAAGTCACTGAGGCTGATCCTATAACAGATCTCTTCAGAACACTGTCTCATATATACTGCTAGAATACAAAGGCCCTGTCTCCCCAGTAAACTCCTTTTTGAATTTAGTCAAGACAGCTAACAAGGGCCCCAGGCTCCAGCATAACTAGAATGAGGAGAATAACTCAGGGCTCTCAGGCTCAACAGCAAGAAATAGTTTTAATATGACCAAACCTAGGGCTTCCCTGGTGGCGCAGTGGTTAAGAGCCCGCCTGCCAAGGCAGGGGACACGGGTTCGAGCCCTGGTCCAGGAAGATCCCACATGCCGCGGAGCAACTAAGCCCGTGCGCCACAACTACTGAAGCCTGCGCGCCTAGAGCCGGTGCTCTGCAACAAGAGAATGAGAAGCCCACGCACCGCAAGGAAGAGGAGCCCCCGCTTGCTGCAACTAGAGAAAGCCAGCACGCAGCAACAAAGACCCAACACAGCCAAAGATAAAAATAAATAAAAATAAATAAATTTATTAAAAACAAAAAATATGACCAAACCTAATAAAAAAACTCCAAAATTAGTTCCTAATCTTTGCATTTCAAATGACATTAAAAAAATCTTAATAATGATTGTATATTTCCATATCTATAAAATGAACCTAACAGCTCTTGCCTCTATGACTAGTAATTTAGCCAATTCTAACTGAAATCAAAGCCAACCTGATGCACATTACAGGAAGCAGCCAGACCTCATCACATTCTGGTAACAGTAATAATGCAGCCCAGGAACAGGAAGCAAGACAGCTTGTATGGGATGGTCTGAAATGGGGGATAGCTAGAGATAAGACAGTTGATGTATAGAGAGAGAGTAAGGAACTAGGACAGACTACAATCCAACCTAACCACTGTCCTCCCTCCCTTCAACCTTTCTTTTGTTTTGTGTAGGTACCTGGTTGTTGCTAGGTCCCATGTAAGCTTTTACTACCAGGGAGTCAATCTAACCATGAACAACATTAAGTCCTAAATTATCATATATGAATAAGGCAGGAAGCTATCTATTTTGAAAAGATCCCATCCTATAGGATCCTTCAACTTCTCAGTTTATATTTCACCTACTCTGTGAAGGCCTTCTTCACTCTACCCTTTCACAAAGAATGTTCTGTGGAAAGTTTATGGATGTCCAGCAAAACAAAAAAAAAGAAGAGTTCTGTGTTAAAAAAAAAAAAAAAGGAAGGTAATATTCGGGAGATGGATGGTGGTGATGGCTGCACAAAATGTGAATGTATTTAATGCCACAGAACTGTACACCTAAAAATGGTTAAAATGGCAAATGTTATGTATATTTAACCACAATAAAAAAAATTGGAAAATACTAAGTTAAATTAGTTTCATTACTATAGGACTTCACAGAGCTTTTAATACGTTAATGTGGGTTATGACTCTCCAAATGAAGAAATATTATATGCATTTATACAATGTATTGATCACTGTGTCCTTTTTTCAAAGCATTTCACAAGGTTAGTTTTTCCAAACACGTTTTGAGATGTGCCACCCTATTCCCTAGGAAGAGCTCTTTGGTTATTTTGCCATGCTTCCACATCACTTTACAAATACCTTCATTATATAGGGTACTAAATTGTACTTAAAGTGTCTACTTCTCCCACTAGGCTTGAAATTTCCTTGAGGGCAGAAAATATTGTTTTTGTTGATTCTGGTACCATCAGCATCCAGCACAGTAATCAGCTAAATAAACCATCTCACATCTTTTTCCCTTTCTCGTTGTGATTTAAGAAGCATAGGTGAAATAATGAGATGTGGCTTCCACCAAAACACAAGGATCTTGAAAGCTGTAAACTCAAAGCTGTAAGTGAAAAAGTAATGATGCTGTTTCCAAGTCTTATGACAGAGTATTTCTTCTCTTCTCACTACAGGCTCAGTTGTCAAACGTCCCAGTTCTGGGGAAGGGCCACTGTGGACATCTGGAAAGTTCCTGAGAGATTTCTAAGATTCTAGAGGAACCCAAATCTCTTCCATTTAAAAAGTGATGAATTCCACAGAGACAGAAAGTAGAATGGTGGTTGCCAGAGGTTGGGGGGAGGAGGAAATGGGGGCAGAGGGGGGTGTTATTATTGTTTAAAGGGTACAAAGTTTCAACTTGGGAAGATGAAAAAGTTCTGGAAATGGATGGTGATGACTGTTGCACAACAATGTAAACGTACAATGCTACAGAACCGTACACTTAAAAATGGTTAAAATGGTAAATTTTATGTTATATATACTTTACCACAATTTTTTAAAAAAATTGATGTATTCATCCATCCCCAGCCAGGGACCAAGCAAAGCAGTCACATTAGCATGCTAGCACGCATATGTTTTTTGCTTATGACCAGACTGAGGGGCAGGTTTAGATAACAAGACCACAGTCAATATTCTTCTGGAAGTATTTGGCTCCCTCTCTTTACTCTTTGAATGCCTTATGTCTGATGGTGAAAATTATTAAATTTACTACTTGTCTGGCTCTCAAAGTACTTAATGCCTTAGTCCTTCACCTTCCTTTCTCCCTGTCTCCGAGACTCCCTGCTATGCTCTATCTAGAAACCTGCTTCACAAAATGTCCTCAGTTATATCAGTGACATTTGCCATTGCAACTGCCACACAAACAAGCTTATTCCTCCCAGGTAGATTCCCATCTACCTTACCTCCCACCCTATATGGTGGGCTCTCTACTCACACCCATATTTCTTAGGACAGCAAATCATGCTTTCTCCTCTTCAATCCACTTCTTAATTCATAGGCCCATGCAAGCATTTTAGTAATACCTTAACTGTTCATCTTGTCCCATCTGTTTTTCCACACAGATTTATCTTTTACAAAATATCTTTGAGAACACCACTTTTATCTTGACATTTCCTTTTTTTAATGTCAATTAATGATGATGAAGATGATGACAATAGCAACAACACAGCAGCAGCAGGAGCTAACATCTGAGGGCTTACCATGGGCCAGGTACTCTATTTAGCTTCAGACACATCATTACCTTATTTAACTCTCAAACAGACCCATGATGTATATACATTATTATAAACATTTCATACATGACAAAACAAAAGCTATACTGCAGGGATTATTATTCCAGGGTCTATAAACCTAATAGGTCTGTGAATATCCTTCAAAAGAGAATGGACCCCCTCAAACGGCAATGCATAACGTTGTGTGGGTGTACATCTGTGCATCTGTCTGGGGAAAGGGCTCGTAACTTTTACTGGTGTATCAAAAGACTGGCTCAAACATGATTGTTAGCTGCTGCTACAATGGTTAAACATTTTCACTTAAATCAAAGCACAATTCCCAAGTCTGATGTTGGCTGTCTTCCACCTGCTAGAGCACCTCACCCTCAATCTATCTCCTTCCCTTGTGAAGCCATGATCATTTTTACCAGCTGATCCTCGTATTGTTCCTTACCTAGAACGCGTCCCCAATTCCGAAGCCTACCCAATGCGTCCAAAAGCTTAACTGTGGACCCACCATGACACCGTCCTTACCTACTCCAGGCACTACAGACATCACAGACCTCCAAGTACACACATGAACACACATTCCAACAGGCAGGCCCATCTTCTCCCCCACTTATGCTCATAACACACACTCTGATGTGCGTCTGCCTTACACACCCTGACTCTGCATTCAGAGAGACACATACGAACCGTCACGCTCAGTAAACACTTTGTCACATCTTGACAATCATAACAAAAGTTCCCCATAATAGCTCTACCTCATACACACTGACCAGGACCTCAGGTACAACCTCGGACTCAGACACCAGGTTCACAAACACAACTTGTGCGCTCTCTCTCTCTTATACACACACACACACACACACACACACGCTCACTGGCCCACAATACTGCCCAAGGTCTCACCATCAATCTCTCACATACTGACAGTCACTGTGTTCCACAGGCGCCCTGACAAACACCCACCGCCGCTCCCTCGCGCGCCCCGCCTCACCCGATGTTGGTACAGGCAAACATTCCCGAAGCCGCCGGTGCCCAGCCGCTCCCGCATCTCCCAGGGCCCGCCCGCGCCCGGCCGCAGCCCCGGGGGCCGCTCCATGGGGCGGGAGGGCTAGCGGCCTCAGGTCCCGCCACTGTTCCGAGGCCGGTTCCGGGCTGCCGAGGCTCGCGGGTCTCTCTTCTCGCGAGAGGATGCGTCACTTCCGGTGACTGCGGCAGGAAAAACCCCGCCCCAACTTCTCCCGGGGCCGCAGGAGCCCAGCCGGGGAAGTGGTGGGTAGAGCAGGCGAAAGTTTTCAATCCATTCTAAGTGCCCCGGGAATTTTCGTGGCTGAGAGAACCCATATGTGTTTTTCCAGTCTTCAAAAATATAAGATCCCTCCAAACCCTTTATTCCCTTTAAATCAGTTTCCAAACCAGTCTTTCCCGTATTCGTCTTTTCTAAACGTCACGTCGTCTCCACCCCTGTCTACACTTCACCTTTCTTCAGACCTCTGCCATCTATCCTCCAGCCTCACCACCCGCTGAGCTGGCACTGGCAAAGGCCACCAAGGATTTGAATATTGCGAAATCCGTAGAACTAGAAAGAATTCTGCACTAACAGGCCCACTGATGCATTAGGCTTCATAGTTTTCTGTTTTTCTTCTCTTAAATGATTAATCATCTTCCATTGACAGTCGGGTCAGCTCTTCTTTTGCTTTACTTCCTATACACCTGTTCCAGGATCTCCCCTATAACCCCAAACAACTCAAGGATGTGACGCTGTTCCGGAGTGAAGAATGCTCCTCCTGACTTCGGGAGCTTTTCCCTAAACGCCCTCACTGAGCTTGCTGTCAGGCATACCCCCAGTTGTGGGTTTGCCAGCTCGGTAGTTCCTCATTGTGGGGATTGTTTCCCATGAGCAATGCAGGGCTGCAGGGGCAAGCTTCCGAATGCTATTGGTGCAACAAGAAGTGCTTCTGTGTGGCAGATTGCCTTAGAATAGGGGAACCAGCTCCCCGTTTTCACTTTGAGTTGGTTGTATGCTTCACGGAACTTGGGGATCTCATCAATCACTCCAAGGTATAACATCAGCATGGAATTAAATTCTCTAAAGAAATGTGTCAGCTGTGTTAAGGGTGGTCATTTGAACCTCGTTTGAGATTATATGCACTTGAACCATCATTTGTGCAGCCCAGCCTATGAGCTACATAGAATTCCAGCTAACACTTTGTGACACATGACTGTGCCACAACAGATGTAGCATGTTGAGACTTCTCAAGGTGGATACAGCATGTGCACCACAGCAGTGCTACTGGCTGCTCTGAAAGCACTGAACGGGCTTTGGCAGAGCAAATGTCTGTCGTCACCAGAATCCCTGAATATTGCAACGAGAATGTTGAACACTGTATGACACAAAACGAGTCGTGTTGTAGTTGTTCATCAGTAACCTGTGTGTGGTATCAGAGATTCTGGTTTCCCATATGTGCTTGCTAGCCATGGAGTTGGAGCATCAGACTTGGAGGTGGCAAATGGTACCTCGAAAAACATGTCCCTTAGAGCTGGGCAGACTGCACAGATGATTGTGGCAGCTTGTTCTAATAGTATGAAGCCCTCACTTGCTAGGTGTACAGCATCTAGCTCTGGAGTGTATCTGATTTCCACAGGTGGGGCCAAAATCCCATAAATTCTCACTTGGAAGAGCTGCGAAGGGATGCTGAGGACCTGAAGACCCTGAAGCGGTCATCTTCGCAGGAACTGGGTTGTTTCCCATAGTTCACTTTTTGAGGTTTTTCTGAATTAAAAAAAAATCCTGGCAGGTTAACTTCAGGTTCCATAATCTTCAAGTTTGCCAGTTTGTTTTCTTCATGTAAAAAATGGAGGTAATAATACCTACCTCATAGATATTTTGTGAGGATTAAGTAAACAGTGTCTGGGCCATAAATGCCCAGTATATAGGAGCAATTATTTTTCTTTTGGCTTCCAAGATCTGGCATTCCCCTGTGATCACTCTCTCTCTCTCTCTCTGCTCTTTCTCCATGTACTTATTGGATCACTCTATTTCCGAGCACTCCTTAAATATTGATATTTCTCAGGGAGTCATCTTCAGCTTAGGACTGTATTCACCCTATTTCCGTCCATTCTCATAATTTCACCTATGGCCTATACCCTGATGAGCCCCAAAGCCCTATCACCAAACCAGATCTCCATGAATTTGTAACTATCAAACAGCAACTAAAACTCAGTATCTAAAGGAGAACTCGTCTTCTTTTTAAAAATCTGCCCCTCCTCTTCTCAATTAGACTGTAAATTCTGGACAACAGGGATCATGCTGGGACATGGCTATACTCCTGGAGCCTGAAAAATGCCTGGCACATAGGAGTTAAGTATTTGCTGAAGGACCGAATGAGCTCTTCTATATCAGTGAGATGACTGCTCTAAGAGAAAAATGGCAAAGGCCTTCTCCATCCTGGGTTGCTCAGTGAGAAGCCACCTGTGAGATCCTGGGATAACACCTGGGCCTAAAGCCCTGGCCCCTCCTACTATACACACACACTACTTCATTTCCATGGTTAAAGGTAACATGAATACAAGACACTTCCCAACCATGAAAAAGCATTTGGATTTTATATGATAGTTTAAGTATTTTTGAAAATGTTGATAAACACAAGTTGTACTTGGAGTTTGACGACAGACATGCTTTTAACATAAGAGCTTCATCCCAGAATGTGACTTTTTCTATAAAATATTCAATCTTAGGCCTCTTGCTGCAGGCAGGTTCCATGGGAATACACAAAAAAGAGGCAGGGAAACAGTCCCCATGGGAGACTGTTGTTTCTCAAAAAACAGGCTGCCATTACATCCTGTGAAGTTCACAAAGTGCTCTTCCCTTTGCTCAGTCATCCAGAGTGAAGTCAAAGGGCTCAAAGTCTTTCCGGAAGCGACGAGCCAGGGTCTCCTCCTCTTCCTTGCTGATCTGACACTGCCTCCAGTCAGACTTGTCAGGAATATTAAGGATAGCTTCACTAGCCAGGACCTCCCTGCAGAAAAAAGCACAAAGAAGTCAAAACGGACAGTATCAGTCCAAAACCCACTCTTCCTTTGATTCCTCTCCAGCCAGAGAGCTCCACTCAGCATCACCCAAAGAAGGTATGCAAATTTCTCTGACTTTGCTCATACCATTTTCTCTGCCCTGAGAGCCATCTCTGCCATTCTATCTATCAAAGTCATGCCTGTTATAAGTGACCAGCTCAGGTCTTATCTCTTCTAGCCCCTCAAATTCCATTTACTTCTCTGAACAACTTGGAACTATATTACTGGTACCTAGAGAAGCAACATGGCACAGTAGAAAGAGGGCAGCCCCTGATATCAGAAATATCAGGGACTGGATTCCATTCCTAGCTCTGCCACTTGCTATCTGTGACTTGAACAGATTACTTCATCACTGTGCCTTGATTTCCTTGCCTATGAAATGCAAAATAAGGGTTTTCTGATGTATGGAGACAACATAATCAAAGCACCAAACTAGCTGTAATTACATCCTGCCTTAAACTCTAGTTTTGTCATCTCGGGGCATTAGTGTGCTGAGGTGAAAAGTCAGGCACCTAGTCTCATACCCTACTCTGACTTTCTGCCTCTCTTTCTAGTGCACTCAGGCCTACATAGGCACAACAGCACAGGCTCAATGTCAACAAAACCACCACATACACAAGCTACCTTCTAAATGCCACTGCTTTATACTTTTACTTATTTTGATATATTAGAAATAACTCCTTTGCAGCCAATTAAGCTGACTGTGCTCTTTTCCCCATGGGGCCCCGGTGTGCAATGACTGCAAACAGCAGCCTTCTTAGTAGTGTATGCAGCCTGTTGCCTCTATGGGTTGCCCTAAGGGACCCTGGAGACAGCCCTTTCCAGTGGACATTCATGACTGGCATGCTGTCCCCGATCTAGGCTCCAGACAGGTACGCACGGTGCCTTGGGAAAGCCCCAGGGCACAGTGGCCAGGGTCCACATTGGCCAAGGCATAATGTCCATCCGCAACTGTTCCTGCAGAACAAGGAACATGTGATTCAGGCCCTCCGCAGGGCGAAGTTCAAGTTCCCTGGCTGCCAGAAGATCCACGTCTCCAAGAAGTGGGGCTTTAACTAAGTTTAAATGAATCTGAAAACATGGTGGCAGAAAAGCGGCTCATCCCGGATGGCTGTGGGGTCAAATACATCCCTAATTGTGGCCCCTGGACACATGGCGGGCCCTGCACTCGTGAGAGCCTTGGCGCCGTCCCCTCCTTACTCGTGCCCACCAATAAATCCTTTCTTGTCAAAAAAAGAGAAAAGAACTCTATTTGTACATTTGTATGGTTCACTTTCCACTTTGAAGCTACAGTAAATAGAAAGGCTGAAAACAAATTACATGAGTCTTCTAAAAGTCAAAGGACCTAAGTTCAAGTTCTAGTTCTCTGGGCAGTCCATCAGTCTACCTCTTCATCTGTAAAATGAAGACAGAACCACCCTTCTTGTGCAGCAGGGAAAAAAAATATGTCTTTTCAAGTATTTCGTTAACTGTAAAATGCTATGTAACTATAAGTTACTACTGTGAAAAATACTCAATGTTGAAAACACAACCAACTACCAAGAGCACAAAATCATTCAGACTCTATCCTTTGTGAGCTTATGTGCCTGTGTCATCAGTGTCCACAACTGTGTCTGTTGCTGAATCAGTAACACAAAGCTAATGTCAGATGTTTGAAGCTCCTAACGCATTTCTTCTCATTTATTATCTTTTTGAAAATGCAGACAACTACATTTACTGGACTTATCCAATGGAGGCAATCTCTTGGAGGCTTTCCAAATTAGTCCAACAAGGGTTCAAGGCTGACTCAAAGCTCAGTTCTAACTAGGGAAAAAACCACTGCAAATCACAGACACCAGCATCAGATAACCTGTTCCACACATTTTCAGTTCCCCTCCATACTCTCTCTTCTTGCCAGCAAATTCCTGCCTTCATTCTCTGCCTAATTTATACCACTTCCTGTACAGTTCTGCAGTCACATTCTCCATGATATGAGGAGCAAAAATGAAGCCTCATCCAGACCTTTAGGACGCTACAGAGTCATGAGTTAAGATCTCACATCTTTGGGGTCCAGCAGGCCAGGTCACTGTGTGACCATGGACAAGCTACCTAACCACTCTAGAGCCATGCTGTCCACTATAGAAGCCACTAGCCTGACATATTTAAATTTAATCCTAATTCAATTAAATTAAAAATTGAGTTCCTCAGTCGTATTAGCCACATTTCAAGTGCTCAGTAGTCACTAGTAATGTGGCTGGTGATTACTATATAGGACAGTGTACTTTTATAAAACATGTCCATCGTCATGAAAGTTCTAGTGGCACTCCTCCAGAACCTCATTCTTCATACTGGTAAATTGGGATGACAGTACTTACCTTACAGAGTTTGGAAGATTAAATGAGGCAATGCATGGAAAGCTCTTGGCACAGTGTCTGGCACAGAGCACAAGTTCAATTAATAGTAGCATTTTCCTCCCTTGGGCTAGAATGCCCACATGTCAAAGTTTACCCTCCAAATCTCTCTCTCAGGCTCAACTTCAGCCCTTTCATGACGCCTTCCACCAAGTAGAAATGGGCTCTCCCTTCTCTGAATTTCTAAAGTACACTGTTCCTCAAAACTTTGTTATGGTACTTTGCACATCCTGCATTGCATTACTGTCATATATGTAAACATCTGACTTGCCCTAAGACTATTGGTTCCTTGGGGCAAGGACTGTTCCTTGTTTGGCTTTTTACTCAACTGGCCATGCAGCCCACTACTTCGTTCAGAGTAGGTCTAGTGAAAATACATTTAAAATAAGAAAAATGTACAAACCTTCCAAACTGCAAAGGAAAATTCTTTTTAATTCTGTGGAAAAGTTTCTCTCCTGTGTCAAGTTCAACATAGAAATATGCTGCTCCTGGCTGTGCAATCTAAAGTAAAGAGAGTCATATGAGGACATGCAATAGTGCTTTAAAAGTCAAAAATCCCAGCCCATCTTTTTAAAGCTTTAATTTGGCAAAGAATTCAGCTTAGAAGCACAAGAAAAAGGATGTGAGCAGATATAAATCCCAAGCCACTTAGGGGAACTAGAGTTTAAAAAGCCAAACTGGCAGACATTACAAAGATCCTCCCAGTAGCACCTACCTTCCTAAGTTCCTGCCTTAGGAAATTTCTAATTTCTTGCTCTTCCCAGGAAAGCATTAAGGCATTGATGTAATACCATCTTCGTCTCTAGTCTAATCAATACCCCATGCTCTAGTACCAAATTGTCACCTGCTTATTTAACTTTTTTTTTTTTTTTTTTTTTTTGCGATACACGGGCCTCTCACTGCTGTGGCCTCTCCCGCTGCGGAGCACAGGCTCCTGACGCACAGGCTCAGCGGCCATGGCTCACGGGCCCAGCCACTCCACGGCATGTGGGACTGTCCCGGACCAGGGCATGAACCCGCGTCCCCTGCATCGGCAGGCGGACTCTCAACCACTGCGCCACCAGGGAAGCCCCATTTTTAAAACACCTTTGAGTACCTTAGGCTCAACGTGTCAGAAACCAGGTCTTTACTTCTCCTGGAATATGACCTTCCCCTCCTGTTTTACCTGCTTGATGTCTGAGTGCTCTGGGATTTCCAACATCTCTATCTCTTGCTCCTGTGCCTGAGTAATGAAGGCATCTTTAATGTCATCAGTAGCGCAGCGGCTGAGGGGCACAGGAATGACCTGGGGTGGGGGGGGAGGAGCAGGAGAAATTCTTCATGCAGGTCTCAGAGAGGTCATGCCTCCTGCACAGTCCCTGAGACGTAGCAAATCCATCACAGGGGTGGAGAAACACCCCTCAGCAGAGATTCTCCTCAGGCCAGACAGGTCTATGTCAGCCTGTCTGTAAGGACTTAAACTTATGAGCTTGCCTGCCACATGTGGGAGCCCATCTCTGATGTGGGAAAGGCTAGAAAGAGATCTCTTTGTCATTAAGCCTTTGCCAGCTCCTATATAATATATGTGGCAGAGTCAGGCCCATTTGAAAACTTAACAAATGTGCCAGAAAGAAAACCACCACAACGACAACCAAATTATCCATAACAGTCTCTGAATTTCTGAGCTGCTAGCCCCAGGCAGGATCTGAGACTATTTCCTACCTCTGAGCTGCCACTCATGCTGAGCTTCACACAAAATACCCACTCTCTTCCAAACTCTATCTATCAAGGCCCACACCTTTCTTGGAACCTTCCTCGACTACCCATTCCTTTTCTCAACAAGGCACTTACTATCTGTGCTATTCACTTGTACTGCCATGCACTTCCCTGTGAATCCCTGTAAAATCTCTGGACTTATTACCAGAAACTCTTTAACCTTTTAAATGAATATTATTTAAATATTAATATGAAAATTCACATTAAATATTTTAAATATGACATCAACTATTTAAATACTTAACCTTATATTAGAATCAAATACTTAAATATTAATTAAAATTCAGTATTAAAATTAACATTATTTGTTGATGGGCACTTGGGTTGTATCCATGTCTTGGTTATTGTAAATAGTGCTGCTATGAACACTGGCATGCATGTATGTTTTCCAATTAGAGTTTTCATCTTTACTGGTTATATGTCCAGCAGAGGGAGTGCTGGATCATAGATAGCTCTATTTTTAGTTTTTTGAGGAAACTCCAAACTGTTTTCCATAGCAGCTGCACCAATTTACACTACAACCCAAGTGCCCATCAACAGACGATTGGCTTAAGAAGATATGGTATATATATATATACAATGGAATATTACTCAGCTATAAAAAATAATGAACTATTGCCATTTACAACAACACAGATAGATGAACCTAGAGAATATCATACTTAGTGAAGTAAGTCAGACAAAGAAAGACAAATATTATATGACATCACTGATATGTGGAATCTGAAAAAAAAAATGGCTCTATATACTAAACAGAAACAGACTCACAGACATAGAAAACAAACTTATGGTTACCAAAGGGGAAAGGGAGGGGAGGAAGGATAAATTAGGAGTATGAAATTAACAGATACAAACTACTATATATAAAATAGATAACCAACAAGGATTTACTGTATAGCACAGGGAATTATATTCAATATCTTGTAGTAACCTATAATGGAAAATAATCTTAAAAAAAAATATATATATATATATATATATGTAAAACTGAATCACTTTGCCTGAAACTAACACAATATTGTAAATCAACTATACTTCAAAAAAATTAACATTATTTAAATATTTATCAATATCCAGGTCCCCATACAGCCCTTCCAAGTTCTTGGGCAGAGACCACCTACCTGTAGCTGGAGGTGATGGCTCTTATAATTTCTCTCAAATAGAATACATCGTTTGCCTTGACTCTTAAAGAAGCGCCTCAGTGTAGCCTTATACTGCTCCACCTCTTCTACCACCTCTGCTGAAAGCTCCACCACTGACTGGTAGTGTCCAATGGGCAGGATGAGGACATGGTCATCAGATAAGCCTCCTTTGGCCAGGGCAAGGTAGCACTGAAGAGGAAGCACACAGAAGTGAGACGTCAATACTGCATGCGTGATTCTTCAGGGAGAAAAGCCTCTACAGAGCGTGAGCCCAAGGGTGTGGGAAAAGTGCTCAAGAGGCTCTCAGTAGAAATTCTCCTCTTAAAAAAATCTAATTTTAGAGGTTATACCAACAGTGTTGTCAAGCACCTGCTGAAGAATGAGATTAGATGCAACAAATTTCTTTTTTTCTGGCTGCACGGCTTGTGGGATCTTAGTTCCCTGACCAGGGATTGAACCCGCACCCTCGCCAGTGTAAGTGTGGAGGCCTAACCACTGGACCGCCAGGGAGTTCCCAGATGCAACAAATTTCTATGCAACTATCAAATGAACTGGGAGCCAATGAGCAGCATGCAGACCGGCTTTTGGCTACAAACACACCAGAGCTGAAGGAGACTGGAACAAACGGTTGGTTTTTCCTCCCAGGCTCCGAACTTGAAAGCAATTTTTCAGTTCATTATCACCCCCAGCCACAGAAAGATACCACTTCTGACTTCAAATGAACCACTTTCCTTACAGTGACAGCCAATCTCATCCCTAAATACACCTCTTAGGCTCACGAAAAAGGCGAAGATGACGTGATTAGCATCCAGTGTCCCTACAGCCTTAAGCTGCTGACTAACCTCTACAAAATGAAAGCAAACATAACCTAACAGGGAAGGAAGAAGAAGAAACCTCAAACTCAGGTACATCCAAAAAAACTGTAGTTCCCAACAATGGCTGCCGGCAGCTAAACAGCAACTAAAAATACTTCTGTCAAAACCCAAACACGTAAGACTGCTCTACCACTCAGACATTCTTTGAAGGGAAGACACTGAGCGAGTAGAGAAAGGGCCACTGAATATCAATGCAGGCAAATGAAGGTACTGGAGCTTTAGAAAAACAATCCAAAGTATACTTTTAGTGTGGTGGGTTCAAAGTTAAGGCTGAAGGAAGGAGTCTTATTTTTCATCTACACTGAGAAAGCCCAATAGAATGACAGGATAAGTATCAGAAACAAACTAAAGCATGATCATCCTTGATCTCCTTGGCACGGAGGACTGAACACATCTATAGAGTTAATATCCCAGATGACTAAAGTTCATCAAAACCTCCTATGTGCTAAAACATTAAAAAAAATTTTTAAATAACCATTTTGATTGTTTGTTTTAAAAGGTTACTCTAGAAGCCTGAGTTTTCTAGCCTTTCCTTTATGTCAGTGGGTCACCGCCATAAACAGCAGTTTTTATACTGTGATACGCACTGAAGCTACTGAAGTTTCTAGTCTAGACTAAATAGCACCCCCCAAGGCAGTACCTTTTAGTTCTTGTGAACAGTTTCACACTTGGCCGATCTCCTCCCTTCTTTTCAAACTCTCAACTTGTAATCTGTTCTATACTTGAATTATCTCTAACTTTATCTCAAATGTATAAGTAGGACCTGAATGAGTATTTCTCTCATAGACAAATGCATGGATTTTGCAATAGTTATTCTGGACTCTTAGCAGCCCGCACCTGCTTTTACCAATTTATAGCCATGGGCCATTAGCATACTTCTTTGTATATTCCTTGAGGAAGGCATGGCAAAGACAGAGAAAAAGCCAGGGGAAAAAAGTAATGAAAGGAGATCAAGAGGAGTGGCTACAGAGGGGACTCCAAGCCCTGTGCCAGACACCCACAGGTCACCCGAGGTTCCCAAGAGGTTCCTAACAACAAAGGACAGCACAGGTAAGTGTAAACTTGATTACTAGGTAGGCTCTAGGCTAAAATCATCATGTGACCTCCTACTTGGGGTGCTGGGCTGGGCCACAGTCATAATCTGAGATACTTTTTGCCCCTCTAGCTTTAGGTCAAGATGAGAAGCCAACAGGTTTCCTGATTATCCCCTAGGCTCATACCCTAAGCCAGATACCCTAGGCAATAGAAAGGTAAAATATATGGAAAGGAAAGGCCATCTCTCCTGGAGGCCCAGAGCAGCACAGAGCTAAGTCACCCATTCCAAATCTCTTGTGCCCTGCATGGCATTCTGAACCTACTAACGTTTCCTAAACAGAAGGCACTCTGAAGCCTTCTCCCATACCATACCATACGGGAGAGATGGATAGCATACACTAATCCAAGGAGGAAACCAAAATCCAAGAGTTAATCCAAAAAGGGTATTCCTATAAAAAGAAGAGTTTTTCAAGTTTGCTTCTCTTCCCACTGAAGAGTTCATCCACAGGCTCTATGGCCCAGCTGTGTCACAGGCCTTGACCCCATTCATGCTCCCCCTAGAGACAGGAGTGTGCCAATAAGCAAGACATTAAAATTAAATGTAAATGACTGGGACTCTTCAGTCAAACAATAATGGAAGGAGAGGGATGTGACTTAGAGTGTAAGATGACACAGATTCTAGTCAGTCTACAGGAGGCCACAGAAAAGGGCCCTCACTGTCAGGATAAGCTGAGGAAAAGGTCATCCCCAGGAAACAAAATTAGAATAAATCAATGAAAAATGGATGAAAGTATCTGTCCGCAGAAGCATCACACACTAAGAAATGATTTGTAAATATTTTCCTCAGGAGCCTTGGGAAATAGCCAATTCCAGTCATGGGTGACTAGGGTGCAAATGTAACCCTGAAAATTAAGCTTCTTTCATTCTAAATGAATGAAAAAGAAGGATAATGGTCTATATGAATCCCAGAGGAATGAGGATCAAAAACTAACATCATTTAATACCTAATCAAGCCCTGCCCAAGGAAAAGTATCTGGGGAAATCTGAAATAGGATGACTTTACCGTGAGACACACATGGTTCATCAGACCTTTCCACAGCCTGAACCAAACCCTTCTCAAAATCATCCAGTTCTCACAGTCTGATTCAGTGCTTACCAAGCACTCTTGTAATTATTATCTTGGGTTCCCAGATACCCATACCAGGAATGTGGATGTGGGTATTCCCGTCATTAGGAAGCTATATCCTCTACTACTAAGCAAAACTGAGCATTTATCACTTTAGTCTTTTAGATCATCAGTGTAAGTCAGTTCCCAACATTGCATAATTATCACAAATAAAAATTAATAAACTCAAGTTTTCAAATCTGAAGATATAAAAAAGAATATCAACATTTTTAGCCAAATATGAGTGTAAAGGCAACAGGAGACTCCCTTTTTGGGACAAAGAAAATCTTTGTGTTTGTACTTCCCTGGTGGCACAGTGGTTAAGAATCCGCCTGCCAATGCAAGGGACACGGATTCGAGCCCTGGTCCGGGAAGATCCCACGTGTCATGGAACAACTAAGCCCATGTGCCACAATTACTGAGCCTGTGCTCTAGAGCCCGTGAGCCACAACTACTGAGCCCGTGCGCCTAGAGCCTGTGCTCCGCAACAAGAGAAGCCACCGCAATGAGAAGCCCGCGTACCACAACGAAGAGTAGCCCCTGCTCACCTCAACTAGAGAAAGCCTGCGCACAGCAACGAAGACCCAACACAGCCAAAAATAAATTAATTAATTAAAAAAAAAAAGAAAATCCTTGTTTTAAATAGTAATTCAAAAAAGCAACTCATCACCCCAAGTAGTATGAAATAAAAACATATAAAGTTCAAGAATTACATAAAAACATCACCCTAGGAGAGCCATACCTATTTGTCAGAGAGGAGGGAGAGAGGAGCAATCTTGTGAAACTGGCTCTACTAAACCACAGGAGAATTGCTATAGTTGCTCTAGTCAAAAAGATAGAAAATAACAAATGTTGGCAAAGGATGTGGAAAAACAGGAACCCTCATACATTGCTGGTGGGAAAACAAGATGGTGTAGCCATTTTGAAAAATAGTTTGGCAGTATCTTAAAAAGTTAAACATAAAATTACAAGCAATTCCACTCCTTAGGTGTCTATCCAAGAGAACTGAAAACATATGTTCACACAAAGACATGTATGCAAATGTTCATTAATAGCCATAAAGTGGAAACAACTCAAATGTCCATCAACTGACGAATAAATAGACAAAATGTAGTCTATCCATACAACGGAATACTATTTGACCAGAAGGAATAGAAAACTGACACGTGCTACAACATGAATGAGCATCAAGAACATTATGCTAAGTAAAAGAAGCCAGACACAAAGACCCTGTACGATTCCATTTATATGAAATGCCCAGACAGAAATGAAGACAAAAAAGACTAGTCGGGCTTCCCTGGTGGCGCAGTGGTTGAGAATCTGCCTGCTAATGCAGGGGACACAGGTTCGAGCCCTGGTCTGGGAGGATCCCACATGCCGTGGAACAACTGGGCCCGTGAGCCACAAGTACTGAGCCTGCGCGTCTGGAGCCTGTGCTCCGCAGCAAGAGAGGCCGCGATAGTGAGAGGCCCGCGCACCGCGATGAAGAGTAGCCCCCGTTTGCCACAACTAGAGAAAGCCCTCACACAGAAATGAAGACCCAACACAGCAAAAATAAATAAATAAATTAAAAAAAAAAAAAAAGACTAGTGGTTGGGCTTCCCTGGTGGCACAGTGGTTGAGAGTCCGCGTGCCGATGCAGGGGACACGGGTTCGTGCCCTGGTCCGGGAGGATCCCACATGCCGCGGAGCGGCTGGGCCCGTGAGCCATGGCCGCTGAGCTTGCGCATCCGGAGCCTGTGCTCCGCAACAGGAGAGGCCACAACAGTGAGAGGCCCGCGTACCGCAAAAAAAAAAAAAAAAGACTAGTGGTTGCCTGGGGCTGTGGGTGGGTATGGAGACTAACTGTAAATGGGCATGAGGAATCTTTTTTTTTTTTTTTTTTTTTTTTTTGCGGTATGCGGGCCTCTCACTGTTGTGGCCTCCCCCGTTGCGGAGCACAGGCTCCGGACGCGCAGGCTCCGGACGCGCAGGCTCAGCGGCCATGGCTCACAGGCCCAGCCGCTCCGCGGCATATGGGATCCTCCCAGACCGGGGCACGAACCCGTATCCCCTGCATCGGCAGGCGGACTCTCAACCACTTGCGCCACCAGGGAGGCCCGGCATGAGCAATCTTATTGGAGTGATGAACATGTTCTAAAACTGTATTATGTGATGGCTGTACAATCAGTGAGTTAACTAAAAATCACTGAATTGCACACTTAAAGTAGGTAAATTTTATGATATGTAAATTATGACTCAATAAAGTTAACAGAAAACAAACAGGTGTCTCCTCTGTTAAAGGTTCATGGAAGTAACTCACATGTGTGCCAACATTGACCACCAAATGCTTTTCCACTTCAGGGCTGGCAAGGCAAAACCAGCAGGGTCCTGGAGGCTGAGCTTCATGTGGAAGAAAGACAAATGTTACCATGGTCCAAGCACTCCAGCACATAACCACCCTACAGAATTCAGCCTTGTCTGATCTTTGTATCCTGCAAACACTGATATGTACACGGTACTGCCACAACGGACTGGGTCTGCTGTGCTCCCACTATGACCCCTGCCCCCATCACCATTATCAATTAAACTAAAACTCTATTAAAAGTTCTAAATTTGTAACCAATCCACAGGTAGGTGATCCATGTGATAACCATATATTGACTAAAGTAGCATGTAACTGGCAACTAACTGCAATGAGAGAACACTCAACTGGGTGTCTGGAGCCCCAATTCTAGTTCTAGTCATGCCACCAGCTATCCACATGACCCTGGGAGTACGTGTACCCTCCCGAAGTCAGCCTCTTCACCTTTGAAACAAGGGGGTGGAGAAAGAGGATCTCAGTGTAATAGCTGTAAGTCTTTTCTACCAGTTTGATTATTCCATTATTTTATAAACCCATACTGGTTTTGTAGGCTCTTAACCTTACGTTTACAGACATGACGGAAAGGAGCTTTTTCCATAGTTCTGACAAGAATAGCCTCAGATAGCCTCAAAGTCAGGCCACCTTTGCATTCTTTTATTTTTCTTATTGGTCCTAATGACTCAATATACAATCTTCTTCTGCCAGAAGAGGCTCTCTTAGCAATGCTGCTTCCCAAACAAGACCCAAAATAACAGTTATTGCTCACATAAGAGACTTCTGGAACCAAGGTACTTACGAAGTTTGCGAGGCTGCTTTGGGTGAGGAGAAGACTTGCTATCTCTGCCTGTAGATGAACGCTTCCTTCCCTGTTTTTCATTTAAATCAAAGAAAAACTGACAGGCTGAATCTTCCTGGAACAGCCAAAGGTAGAAGAGTAAATGTTATTAAACTAACCTTTAGACAAGTAGCCAACCATCCACATACAAGGGAATGTTCCTGCCATGTCATGTCTTTACTCCCTGCCCTTTCTGCCTATTCTAGAGAAGAAAAATATTTTCCCAATCCTGATGCCTGGACTCTCAGTCCTACCTCTCAACACTTATCCAAGCTACCACCACATTTATCCCTTTGGAAAAATGAATTAAAATACAAGTTATACAGCAATTCTTGCCTAAAACAGAACAGCATGAATCCACCCACATTCCTTTCCCTTGCTCTCTCAGTAGGGCCATGGTGCAGTCTTACAATTTCACAGGTGAAACAATTCTGAGTTTTAATTAAAAAGATAAGAAAAAAAGTCTGAGAAAGTAGACCATGCATACTATGTAAGGAAACTTGACATTCCTTGCTTTAGTGAAGGGAAATCAAATTTCAGAAAAGTCTGCTATTAAGAAATTTCTTCAGAGTAAATCTTATTCACCTATACCACTCATTATAAAATCACAAATTACACTGCTACCAAGCAGTTGGATCCTTGCCTGAAAAGTTAAGAACAGAGAATTAACTTTAGACAAGGAAAGACTTTACATGTGTAACCCCAACATATGAACCAAGTTTAGACAATGAAAGACTAAAAATATGAAACTGTTAACCCCAAACTATAATTAAAAAAACAAACAAAAACAAAACAAAAAACACATTGAGCTTACTGGAAATCTACTAAGGCTTTCTAATCACCAGCATGATTTCCCAAAGGAAAAAAAAAAGATTTAGATTCGAGGGATTAAACTTGCCTTATGAATTAAACTATAACCAGGAAAAGGACATCTGTAATGGGCAATCCTGCCCAGAAAATGCCACCTCTCAGTCAGAACATACCTCAGGGGCAGGAATTTGCTTTCCTATGGATGCTTCCTTCACAGACTTTCTGTAAGGGTTTTCAGTGACATCTAGAGGCTGTTTTACCAGTTCTGCTACATCCATTAGTTTCATAGGAACAATACTGAATGCATAAAGATACTTTGGGAGAAGAACAACATAATATTAAGGGAAATACTGTTTATGCAAATGTAATCAACCTATTTTATTATAAAATTTCACATAAAGCTTCAGAAACTGAGTAAGATTAAAGAGCAGCAACCAGCCCATCTGTGGTTCAGAGAATCCATAGCAATGCCATTTCAGTGATCTCTGCAGGGGCAAACCAAGGGCTGATGAAGTAACAAGCAACTAATCAAAGCCCAGCCCTTACACAAAACAACTATCACTGCAAGGCCCAGAGGGACTTGCTCCATAACGCTTGAAGACAAATTGCTTCTGTCTCTGGGTCCTTTATCTTTGTGCACTTTGTCCACAGTCACTGCACTGCCCTTCTCTTTTTCTAATGAAAACTAAATTGGACAACTTAGTGTTTCCCCCTGATTTTATTTTATTTTATTTATTTATTTATTTATTTATTATTATTTTTTTCTTTTCTTGTTTGTTTTGCAGTACGCGGGCCTCTCACTGCTGCGGCCCCTCCCACTGCGGAGCACAGGCTCCGGATGCGCAGGCTCAGTGGCCATGGCTCACGGGCCCAGCCGCTCCGTGGCATGTGGGATCTTCCTGGACCGGGGCACGAACCCGTGTCCCCTGCATCGGCAGGCAGACTCTCAACCACTGCGCCACCAGGGAAGCCCCCCCCTGATTTTATACAATTTCTGCTGTATATGGTGATAGATTTTCTTAGGGATTAGTAGCAAAGAAATAAATACTCACATAAATATCTAAAACCATGGACTAATGGCACAGATACTGAAAACTTTACATGAGATATGAATAGATGCTTAACCTCACTACTGATCAGGGAAATACAACTAATTTACAATGATACACAACCTTCTTCTATCAGAATGGCAAAAAAATGTTAATAAAAATTTGACACTACCCACTGAGAAAACAGACTCATACACTGCTGGTAGGGGTGTAAACTGGAACAAAATTTTGAAATGAATTTACTAATACTTGCCAAATTTTAAAATGTGCATATTCTTTGAGTGAAGTATGCACTGCTTAGGGTTAAGGCTAACATGTCCCTGAAAGTAAAGCAATAGACTAAAAATACTGTGAGTGATGCTCAGTCTTGAAAGGGCAGTTTAAAAAAAGGAAGAAAGGAAGGAAGGGAGGGAGGGAAGGAAGTTAAAAAAATTACAAATCTGAACTTGCTAAGAATGCACTGGGCCTAAAAGTTTAAGATATTATGGAAAAAACAAAATAGGTATTTGTTTATCTTTTGCATGTACATTGTTTATGGCATATTATAGTAGGATAATCTTCAGATAATTTATGTATTTTCCCACATGACTGACTGTTCTGATCTTTAGCTATTCCAATCCACAATATCCTGCTTTTGGCCCTACAGAATCAGAAATGCTCTCAGGGAAGTGAGAAGAACAGTATACTTTTCTGGTATACCCTCTTTCATTCACCTGTACTGTTTTCCAGTATAAAGACAGATTCCAGGGGCTTCCCTGGTGGCGCAGTGGTTGAGAGTCTGCCTGCCAATGCAGGGGACACGGGTTCGGGCCCTGGTCTGGGAAGATGCCACATGCCGCGGAGCAACTGGGCCCGTGAGCCACAATTACTGAGCCTGCGCGTCTGGAGCCTGTGCTCCGCAACAAGAGGGGCCAAAATCGTGAGAGGCCCGCGCACCGCAATGAAGAGTGGCCCCCGCTTGCCACAACTGGAGAAAGCCCTCGCACAGAAACAAAGACCCAACACAGCCATAAATAAATTAATTAAATAAATTAAAAAAAATAAAAAATAAAATAAAATAAAATAAAGACAGATTCCAGGTATCAATCACTAAGATCGCCAAAGCCAACGAGGGCTTAGGTAAATCCTTGGGAAGATTTTATTATTTCTGCTAAATGAAGTTGCTAGAAGAAGCAAAGCAAGAATACCTTCTGAGGTCAAACTCATGAAAAATACCCATAGAGACGACCACAGGGATGTGGGAAGAAAGACATCATTCATTTGAAATTTTGCCTTTGTTCCCCTGGGCCGATTTTCCCAAACCCTTCTCTAAAATCTCCTACAAAGGACCCAAGGAAACCTGACCTTTCATTACCATATTATTATAAAGAGTAAAGTCACTGAAGTACTGGGACATCACAGTTGGGGAGAAGAGAAGATCTGAATGTTAAACTGGGCAAGAGGAACATTTATCAGGCAGACAATGAATATTAACCAAACACCAAATACTCAAAATTTACCTTTTTCTTTTCTGGATTTCCAACATTTGCCAGAGCTATGAACCTGGTGGCGTGCTGTGCATTTTCCTGCAGAATGATGTGGTTTCTATAATATATTGGAAAGATAATAGGTTACCAACAAACTTTACCTTTTTTTTTTTTTTGGCTGCACCTCGAGGCTTGCGGGATCTTAGTTCCCTGACCATGGATTGAACCCAGCAGTGAAAGCACCGACTCCTAACCACTGGACTGCCAGGGACTTCCCACCAACAAACTTTACTTTTGATCTGCAATTATGAAATATGTAGACTCCATGGGGCCATGAAAAAAGCACAGGTCCTAAGTCTATCACTACATCACCACCAGTAACACCTCAGATGTTACCTGTCCATCTAGTAGAATAATCACCCCTACTTCCTAGGGCTGCTGTTAGGAAAAAAAGGAGATCACGTATTTGAAAAGCACAAAAAACTCTAAATTTGGCTTTAAAAGAGTCGGAAAATTGGCAAAATGTTGATAATTGCTGAAGTAGGTTATGGGTTCAGGAGGGATCATTATACTATTCTCTCTTCTTTTGTGTAATAAAAAACTACAATAATGAAAAACAAAGAGAAATGAGTTTTAAGTGGAAAAAAATGCTTCAAATGGTAATACATAGCATGATTTCATTCTCTTAGGAAAAATATAAAAATACATGAGTGCCTATGTTTCCTGGAAAAAAAATGCCAGTATTTTTATTATGATAGTTATGGGTTTTTGTTACAGCTCTGGTTAAAAAGTTGTACAGGGTTTTTTGTTGGGTTTTTTTTTTAACAGCTTTATTAAGATCTAATTCAAATACCATACAATTCACCAGTTTTTAGCATATGCACATTTACTAAGCCACTACCACTATCTAATTTTAGAACATTTTCATCAACTAAAAAAGGAAACCTTGAATCTATTAACAGTCACTCCCCATTTTCCTCCAACTAGCCCCTGGCAATCGCTAATCTACTTTTTATCTCTATGGATTTGCCTATTCTGGACACTACAGATAAATGGAATCATGTAATATGTGGTATTTTGTGTCTGGCTTCTTTTATTTAGAATCTTTTCAAGGTTCACACATGTAGCTTATATCAGTACTCCATTCCTTTTTCTTACTGAATAACATTCCATCATATGGATATACCACTGTTTATTTACCCATTCATCAGGTGATGGATATTTAGGTCATTTCCTCATTTGGGCGATTATGAATAACGCTGTTATGATCATTTGTGTACAAGTTTTTTGTGAACCTATGTTTACATTTCACTTGGAATAGGAGTGGAATTGCTGGGTCATATGGTAGGGAAATGCCAAATATTTTTGCAAAGCAGCTGTACCATTTTACATTCCCACCAGCAATGTATGAGGGCTTCAATTGCTCCACATCCTCATCAGCACTTATTATTTGTCTTTTTGATTATAGCCATTCTAGTGGGGTGAGAAGTGGTATCTCATTGGTTTTGATTTGGATTACCCTAATGGCTAATGATGCGTGAGCATATTTTCATGTGCCTATTGGCCACTGGTTTATGTTCTTCAGAGAAATGTATATTTGGATCCTTAAAAGTTTTCAGTGGCTTATTCCTATAACCTTTCTGTTTTTAGTGAATGGTTTCAGAGAACAAGAGGTTTCTCTGGAATGCATATATGGAGATATAAAAGAAAAATCTGTAGTACCTATGGTTATATCTTAGGCTGTGGGATTATAGGGAAAGGGCGGGTTATATTCTTCTTTTTGCTCACCTATAGTTTTTGAACTTTCAACAACACATACATTGCTTTTGTATATTAAAAAAAAAAAGGTTTTTATAAATCATTTTAGGGATTACCCATGCCTTTAAAGTGAAGATCTTTCAGAGTTAACTATACTTAGCTCTATTACTTATAAAACAGTGGTTTTATTTTCTCCGTAATACATCCTTTAAAAACTCCATCTCCAAGCTATACTGAAAAGAGAGAGAGAAAAAATTGATACAAGTTCTTGATTCCTAAATTGAAATACTCCTTAGGTGATTATCCTGAGTTTAAGACTATACAAGGAGTAACCGTTTAACCTGATCAAAACAGGACTTACTGTACATCAAGCTATGATAATTAAACAGCATTGTTATGTCAGACCCTCAAACCTTTAAGGGGCTTTAAATGATACATTGGATGATACAGTATCATCCAATCCCTTGTATTAGAATTAGGAAACCAGGGGCTTCCCTGGTGGCGCAGTGGTTGAGAGTCCGCCTGCCGATGCAGGGGACACGGGTTCGTGCCCCGGTCCGGGAAGATCCCACATGCCGCGGAGCGGCTGGGCCCGTGAGCCATGGCCGCTGAGCCTGTGCGTCCGGAGCCTGTGCTCCGCAACGGGAGAGGCCCACTTAACCCAAAAAAAAAAAAAAAAAAAAAAAAAGAATTAGGAAACCAAACTCAGAGAAGTGGAATGATTTCAGAGTCACTCATTTCATGCCTGAGTAACTAAAAGAAACCAAGATATTATATGGCTGAAATGAACATGAGAAGTTTACACAGAAAATCCAGGCAAATTCTTCAAAAAAAACCCAAAAAGAACGAAATGCTACTCACCGATATGGAAGCCTCTCATAATAAGTCTTTTCCAATGCAGCAAAATGATATCTTGGTTTCAAGCCTGTGGCAAGACTGGAGATCAAAGCAGAGCCACATTTTCTGGTATCCACTTCTCCCTAGTAAACAGAAACTTAGTCATCATAACAGACCTAAGAGTTATCATGAAATGCAGAGATATAACAAGACACTTTGAAATGTCTTTGGAATATTTATGTGGCTACAGTGTGGGCAGTAGGATTTGCGTCATGAATTCCATACTTATGGCAATCAGAGAAATCTCAACACATTAAGGGGAACTGGGCTATTACAAATGCAGAAATAGGAACAGTTGTTGGAAGCCAGAGGTTAAGGGAGAAGGTAACTCCTCCATACTAATACCCAAAGCAAGGTTTATTACAATCTTTTTTTGGAAAGTAAGCACTCTCTCTGGAGCCCACAGACAGTACGTCTATAATTTGCTTCATTGGGCTCCTGTAGTTCTGACAATGCAGACAGTCATAGTCATTGCAGAAGATCAAAATTAAAAGCTAGCTTTCAGGGCCCCTAGGATCCATAGAATATTTGCCATAGAACATTCAAGGACTTCATCACATAAGCATACAATCCTTTATTTTGCTTCAGCCAAGGAAGGTGTGGCTTGTGGAAGGGCACAACCATGCCCTTGTCACAGTTTGTAATACAAAGTCTGTCAAACGTTAGGCTTGTTCCCAGAGCTTCCATTCACAATAAATTATGTGCTCTCTCATCCATAACGTTATTTATGAACTTCATTCTAAGAGAAGGTATTAACTGGAAATAAAGAAATTACCAGAGTTAATTTTCCACTAAGTAAAGCCAAACCTTCCTTTGGTCTTATGCTTGCCTCCTTCAGGTGTCTGCTGAAGGGCAGGGAACTGGCCTTGAGGTTAGTTGCAGTACCTTAGGGGCTAGTGAGATATACTGTTTTCTCCCCTATAAATACCTTGTATGATTACTTATAAATTTCATCAAAATCTACTTTAACCAAAAATTGTAACCTTTTGTAGCACTGCTCTTTATTCTTCCTTATAGAGTATCACGTGTCTTTCTCCCACCATCACTTCAGTAGTCTTTCTCTGGACCTTTCCTAGTTCTGCTCTATCTTCTCTACGCTGCAACCAGCACTGCCTCTTGTATACGAGTGGAAGAATAACCATAGGTTTGTGGAAGGGGAAGAAAGTGTTGTCCCTTCTCCCTTCAAAATCCTGACAATGGCTGGTATTTTTTTGGCCTTTTTAGTCATGGACACACTATGTTAAAGTTGGCAGAGTGGTCTACAAGGCCCTTTTCTGGATCATCTCTGATAACTCTACATCTAGGAACTGATATTTGTCCCTAAATGCATTCTTACATTTTCCTTCACTGAAGCTCAGCTGATGCTTTCTGCTCTCACATACAGCCTTTCAAGGTCTTCCTTAGGCTGATTTCCACCCAGGTAGCTTCCCATGGTAGCTGTCACTCACCAACCTGGCATACAACCTCTTCCTACAAAAATATTTAGATCGAACGCCATGGCATGCTCCAATACATTCCAACATTAAAGCTTTCCCATTAGAAAAGTACTAAGTTTTCAATATATTGTTTCCCAACTTTAGATCACTGTCCTCAATCCCATGATGAGTCCACCTTTTAAAATATGTTGATAGCCAAAAAGATATAATCTGGAATGGAAAGGGGGAAAAAAAACTGCAGAGCTGCCACTAGCTATAAATCTTTTCACTGAAAATTAGTGACCCCTCAAAACTTCTTAAGAAGAAGCTTGAGAAAGGGTACTTGAAGCAGAGAATATAATTTTTTTAAAAAATTCATTTATAAGTAAGACTTCAGCATTCTCTCTTCAGTGAATCGTGCTTTCGTTAAGATCAACTTTTGCTTTGGTCAGCCAATAAGGCTTTAAGTAACCCGAAAAATTCACAAAAGATTTCTACTGAAAGGAACTAAGAGCTGAAATAGTCACATAAAGAGCAAAAAGCTCAAATTAAGCCACTGCAATTTGCTTTTAGAAATTCCAACTGAACAAACACTACTCACAGAAGAATTCCCAAAGTTCCCCACATACTTGGGCCACGGGGATGTGAGCAAGATATCAACACCCTTAAACTGGGATGTTGACCACAGCATTGTTCTCAGGGAAAACACATCCTTGGGACTAAAACTGTAACCTGGGACAGGTTCATTTAAGGACTCTGTCCCACTGAGGTACACAATCTGCAGCCCCGAGCTTCCAGTGAAGACACCTTTACGACCTGGGTTCAAAGAAAAATGGACAAGTTTTAGTCAAACTGCTGAATGAAATGTCACTCTGGTGATGAATCTCTTTCCCCATGCCCCACTTCCAGCTCCTAGGTCTCAACGTTGGATGGCTACAACAGTATTCCTGTTCAGTAAGTAAGAGCAGTCCTTATGTGAAGGCTGCTGGAGCCCACAGTCTGATTGCCCCAGGTGCCTTGCAAATGAAAAAACCTAGGAAGCACTGATTAAGAAAAAGGCTTTCTGCCTTCTAGAGACTCCAAAGGGACTAAAAGAAATCTAGACACCTGGATACAGGGAGAGGCACTGAGAAGAAAAAAAAATAATTGCAGCTGTGAGTAAGCTATAGTCTAGAATAAATGTACTTCTTCATGAAGGCAGAAGCTTCCAAATGAAGGAAAAGATTTGGAAAAAGCAATTACTTTGGAAAAATTAAGAGACCCTGCCATCTTCTAAGTTTATTCATAGCTTGTGCCCTTGATTCCGTTTCCTTCTTGTTGCCGCCAGAATCTTGTTCCATCAATTTTCACTTCCCTTTCATCTACTGAGTCTCTTCTCAAATGGCTCTTTCCACATACTAACTCATAAAGGAACACACATACTAACTAATAAAGGAACACACATTTTGACTAACAAAGAATAATAAAGTAAAAAGGAACACACATACTAATAAAAAAACTATAGGGGCTTCCCTGGTGGCGCAGTGGTTGAGAGTCTGCCTGCCAATGCAGGGGACACGGGTTCAAGCCCTGGTCTGGGAAGATCCCACATGCCGCGGAGCAGCTGGGCTCGTGAGCCACAACTACTGAGCCTGCGCGTCTGGAGCCTGTGCTCTGCAACAAGAGAGGGCACGATAGTGAGAGGCCCGCGCACCGCGATGAAGAGTGGCCCCCACTCGCCACAGCTAGAGAAAGCCCTCGCGCAGAAACGAAGACCCAACACAGCCAAAAATAAATAAATAAAAAGAAAAAAAGAACTATAAAAAGAGCATTTATAGCAAAGGAAATCTAGAAGCTTTCTAAAGAAATGAGAGACCGAGAGAGAGGAAATGTGAAGACCAGTTAAGCCATTTTAGAAAAAAATGAGTTGAATGATCCAAGAAGCAGTAGTGGTGGGGGGAGGGGAGCAGGTGGAGGAGAAAAGCAAAATTTGACAGTCTGGCTTTTTACAATAGCCAGACACTGAAAGAACCACTAAGAGTTTCAGGGGGTTGTGGAGGAACAATTTTAACCTGGAATTGAAGAGTGGACCTGGAATCAGAAAAAGGACAAAAGCAGTGAAAAACCCAAGGATCAGCACTAAAAACTTGAGTTTTTCAAAACTTCAGTGAAACCTAGAGCTATAGCAAATTAGGAGTCCAATTAACAAATAAGCTGTATACATCTAGCAATGTTATATGGTGAGACCACATACATAGAATTTTTTTTTAACACAGTTTATACCTGAAGTACTCCAAACACTGTAGTCAAATATTTTATTCCTCTAGTTGGCTGAAAGAGTATATATTGGGTTGTGAAAGTCCAAGGAGATTGGGGAGAGGTGGGAGACAACATAGGAAAAATGACATAGTCTTAAAGGTATAGACACTGACTTTAGAAAAAAAAAAACCTGATCCCCATTCTCTCAGGCAGTAATGGCAGATGAATCCAGCTACAAATTTCCTGGGAGGCTAATTCCTGGGACACATTATGTCCATTACAAACACACAAGATATCAACTTACCCAGATAAGTAATGTTTTCAGCTAATTCACACCCATCAACATCTTCGAAATATTTTACTGCTTCCTGGTTATTGGCACCCAGCACGTATGTCTGAATAGGAGCTAGTGAGAGAAACAGACATGACACCAGCTAGTTACCAGATCTGCTTTGGAACCTGAGAACTGTATCCCCATAGGAAAAACACTCATAGCAAAAGTAAAGAGTCTGAAATCCTACGGAATTCCCTGGCACGGGTTTGATCCCTGGTCCGGGAACTAAGATCCCACAAGCCACATGGCACGGCCAAAAAGAGTCTGCAATCCTATACATGGAACATGGTCACCACATAGGATATCCTACAACCAACCTTGTGGCTTGACTACTAAATGGTATCACTAGGCTGATAAAGTAACATCTTAGAGAGGATGGTCAATGTATAGTTAGGAAAACACAGACCCCAAAGAGCTTAATAAAAAACACTGAAACTGGGGGAAAAAAAGAACACATATGGTTGCATTATTCAATTCCTTCCTACTGAGAAGAGAATTCTTTTTCTGGAACTAAATCCAACCAAATTCAAAATGTGAACATTTAGATACATAGGCATTCTTCCCAGGTCAATGCAGAACTCAAAGGCAAACGCTTCAATCACTAACGTGTGAAAAACAACTAGGCAAGAACCATGTAGCCTTGAAACTTTATTAGAAATCATATGTTAAAAATAAGTTCTGTACCTTTCTTGATGCCAGTTTTATATTCCTCCCATTCAGCATCTGGAGTGGAGCCAAAGAAATTTCCTACACACAACAGCAGCTAAAATGAGTTTTTTAAACAGATATATGAGATTTTTTAATAATATCAAATAGTACATAATTAATTGATAATAACGTTATTGAGCTAATTATCCTATTTAATGATCTCAGTTTTTTCCTTAATCGATTTACAGAATTTCCTTAATCAATTTACAGAATTTCTAAATAATTCTTTTACAACAATTGTAGTAGTTACTGATTTTATAAATTACTAAATTTTGGCTCCTTGGATGTCAAATACAAGCTGGGGAAAGAGACAAGAGGGTCAGGGGAAAATGGAGAAATCAACCTTAAAAAAATCTCTCTGCAAAATACAAAACAATATTAGATACCCTGAGAGATACAGGACATAAAGGACACATTTCCTGCTTGTTGCCTTACTCAACCTTTAACCCAATGAACAAATTATCCCCATATCTAGAATACTCTTCTGTACTCTAAGAATTTACAGTGTAGCTGGCAACAACACATAACAATTACATAGGGCTCTTCAGTCTGTGAAGCATTTGCACATATGCTATCTGACTTCACTCATACCATATACCCATGAAATAGATCTGTGCTTCCCAAACCCAGGGTCAGAATCACTTAGGGAGGTTCTGCTAGTCTGTTTTCAGTTTTGCGTACAGTAATAAAGTAACAAAATTCAAATTCAAAAAAGTATAGAAGGGTCTACAGTAAACACATCTCCCTTCCCACACCACTTTTCAGCTACTAAATTCCCATGCTCAGAAAAGGAATTCGGACTTCCCTAGTGGAGCAGTGGTTAAGAATCTGCCTGCCAATGCAGGGAACACGGGTTCGAGCCCTGGTCCAGGAAGATCTCACATGCTGCGGAGCAACTAAGCCCATGCACCACAACTACTGAGCCCGCGCTCTAGAGGCCGCAAGCCACAACTACTGAGCCCACGTGCCACAACTACTGAAGCCCGCGCACCTAGAGCCCACATTCCGCAACAACACAGGCCACGGCAATGAGAAGCCTGCGCACCGCAGAAAAGAGTAGCCCCCACTCACTGCAACTAGAGAAAGCCTGTGTGCAGCAAGGAAGACCCAATGTAGCCAAAAATAAATAAATAAATTTGTATACATTTAAAAAAAAAAAAGGAACTCAGTCTAACAAAAAAGGAGAGTATGTGTTCGACTGAGGAATGTATAAAGGAGCCCAAACTTTATTTTACTGTGTTTGATTACAACAGTCAAATGAAATGCAGTAAAAAGAAACATCTTACATCAAAGTTTCCACTTTTCTTCTGAATTGCTCGAACTCTATTGAATAAAACATCAAACTTTCCTTCAACATCTCCACATGCCAAGCTGCAAACAAGACATAAATGTTAAGGCAATGCAGGACACACAAATAGGCCTGCCAGGTTTGGTATACACTAGTCTTCCTGGATTAGGGAGATATGTGATCCAGTCTCTGAAGTTACCTGAGAGGTTCACAGCATCTGAACTATTAATGACCACTGGGCAGCTCCACCTAAAGGTCTCACCAATAACTTCACCATATCTAAAATTTAGCTTATCATTTCCTCCAAAATTGAACCAGCTTATTCTCACTTGCCAAGTTTTGTGGCTGAGTCTACTGCCAACTTGGTTACCAAGACTCAAAAATCCCCCATCCAGTCATCGTCTCCTCAATTCCTTTTGACAAATATCTTTCAAAGTCATCCTGTCCTTTTCATTTCCACTACCACTATCTTAGCACAGGGCTTCATTCATCCATTCAGCAAACACACTCAGGACATCTACAACATGCTTGCTAAATGCAGTATGCCAAGTACTATGCTAAGGACACGTCAGGAGTATAAAGAAGAGGGAGACTCAGTTCAAGCCTCAAAGAGTACAGAATCAGGGAAGGGGAGGTATGCTGATAGTTATAAATTTATATGAAAAAGGGCAATAGGGCTTCCCTGGTGGCGCAGTGGTTGGGAGTCCACCTGCCGATGCAGGGGACACAGGTTCGTGCCCCGGTCCGGGAAGATCCCACATGCCGCGGAGCGGCTGGGCCCGTGAGCCATGGCCGCTGAGCCTGTGCGTCCGGAGCCTGTGCTCCGCAACGGGAGAGACTACAACAGTGAGAGGCCCGCGTACCGCAAAAATAAATAAATAAATAAATAAATATTTAAAAAAAAAAAAAATATATATATATATATATAAAGAAAAGAAAAAGGGCAATAATAGGAGGTATGTGTAAAGTGTTATTGGGTAGGGAGATAGAAATTGGCAAGACCTGAGGTTTGTAAGGCAGACTGACCTTAAGTTGTGAGGTAACTTGTTCTATAATCTCGTTTCTGAGTTTTTATACTTTGGATTTACATGGTTTTTCCACTTCTCATATCATTTTCTTAATGTCTTTTAACTCATCTTGAAATACTATAGTTCTTGTTTTGTCAGTGTGTCTTTCTGGTGTGCTTTACTGTCCATACCACTGAACATTTTCAAGGTAGTGAAAATGTGGGTAGTGAAACGATCATAACTGTTTTAGAAAGATCATTTTAGTAACAGAGTGAAAGATGGTCTGGAGGAACAAGTGACTATAAGCAAAAATACCAGCAAAGAGGGCAACGTCAAATGAAGACGGGGAGGAGAGAAACAGACGAGAAATTTAGAATTCTGAAGACTTGAACACAAATTGGAGTGGAGAAGTAGGAATGGAGGATAATTACAAGGTTGAGCAACTGGGAGTCCTGTAGTTTATTCAGAGGCAGAATCAGAGAGAAATACAGTGAATCTGGTATTGGATACAACGCAGAGAATATACTTGCATTTCCTCTAATTCTCTCCCTTCTTCCTGTCCACCCTACGTAAAGCCAGCAGTTTAATGTTCTTTCCTCAAAAACATTAAGACAACTCCACTGCCTGAGGAACCACAGCTTTCCACAAGTCCCTGATCTCTCTTCCCAATGCTTTCTCCAAGTTTCCATAACAGAAACCTTCCCTACTGTCGATCTGATCACTCTCTGTCTCTGCCATTGCCTTGGGGTAGTTATTTCTCCTAACAGTCCCACACTACCCATCTTGAGTCTAAAATTTTCCCATCCTTCAAGGCCTATCACATCTCTAAAGCCTTCCTGAGCGCTCAGCAAGTCCTCTTCTCAAAACTTCAGAAACCCCTATAGCTTTTCAGAGCAATCTCTGTAATAAATTATTACCACTTTCACTTATCTTCTGAGCACCACCTCTTCTAGGAAGCCCTCCAGCCCCTATCAGTCACCAAATCCTGGTGCTCCCACAGGATCCTGCACTTCCTCTCTCATAGCAGGTGTCACATGGAATTATCTCTGTTTTGGGGAGAGCCATTGTCCAGTTTGTACATCATAAGACACCTCAAAGTTCATCATCTCCTCCTCTGGGCCCTCTTCCAGTGTTTCCTATCCCACTGAAGACAGAAATCTAGGACCGGGACAATGCTGACAGCTTCTCAGTCATCACCAAACCACCTCCAATCCCTGTTGATGTCCTCTCCTTAATAAACCTTGAATCCCCGCACTTCTCCTTTGCCTTTACGCTATCTAATCCTAGCTGTTTTCTATTTTGGCTATAATTTTTTCTTCACATTGCAACCAGAATCGCTTTCCAAAATGAAAATTTGATCATGCCAAGGCGTTCTTAAACATTCCAGTGATCCAGTGACTTTTTTAGGATAAAGACAAAACTATTAATCAAGGCTCAATCCTCACTACCTTGATTCCTCACATTAATCCAAATACCCTATACGCCCTCCCAGAACCGTGAACCTTTTCCTCCTGACATTTATCAGGACCGTAATTCAACATTTATCTGGATTCTTTGATTAATATACGTTTCCCTAAACTGTAAGATCCATTAGGTCAGGAACTCCAATTGTGCAACGCCTAACACAGTGCCCGGCGCACTGCAATTGTTGTAATCAATACCGTTGAATGAATGAATGGAAGTCCTCTCTTCACCATCCCCTCAAAAAGCGCGCCAGGGCAAAGGCCCTGTCTTTCGCTCCTGTCGACCACTGCCCAGGGCCCATCAATGGGCCCCATGCCTACAATTTTTGGCTAGTAAATATACTGCGAGAAACGAAGGGGAAATGATGTCAGAGACCAAGACGGCCTAACATGGAGGAGGCCTGACGCTACGAGCTTCCTCCTCTCTCAGCGAGTGTCGCCAAGAGTCCCCCTCTTCAGAAGCGAAAACGGCCAGGAAAAGAGGCCGGCAGTGGCCAGGCAAAGACGCGATCGAAGCTCACCTGCAGCCGCCGGGCTTCAGCCCCCGTCTTTCTGTCTTTAGAAAACCCCCTCCAGCTCCCGCGCACGCGCGCACACACACGCTTCAGGCTCAGGGTCACTCTCTCACACACACACAAACACACGCGCGCCCGCGCGCTCTTCAGACTCAGGGTCACTCACAGGCGCAGCGGTTTCTCAGCCATCTGCCCTTATAGCCTGGATTGGGACGACCACCGAAAACAGGCACAACGAACCCACGCTCCTCCGGAAAAGGCGGCCGCACTACGATAAGACGTCAGCGCTCCCAGCCAATGAAAGCTCATTTACCTACGGAGAGCGCCGAGGGACAGATGCCTCTCTCAGATGGTTTTGCCTCGAGCAGGAATCAAGAAACCAGGAGCGTGGAGAAGAAGGGACAAAGGACGAAAAAGATTCCGATTGTAATTTTTTAGTTGGGGGCAGTTGAAATTATTGAATTGCTAGAAAGCTCTCTGCACGATGTTGGCCCCAACCTAATGATGTAACTCTCGTGGGCAAGACAGACCAAATAAATAAATATTTTTTAAAAAATGAGAGTACGTGGGAAATTTGTAATACACGATTTTATTTTATTTCATTTTTTTGGCCACACCAAGGGCACCTGGGGTCTTATTTCCCCTACCAGGTATGGAACCCGCGCCCCCTGCAAGTGGAAGCACGGAGTCTTAATCACTGCACAACCAGGGAAGTCCCTCTAGTCTCTTTTAATCTACAATAGCCCACCTACCTTTTAGTTTTTTCATGACATTGAGTTTTTTGGAGAATTCAGGCCTTGTTGGTTGGAGACAACAGTGTTTAAGGAAATGGAAGAGTTCCTGACAACTGAGGGGCATGGGAGACTCACCAAATGCAGCCAAGCAATTCAAAATTAACTGAAACTTAAAATAAGTTTAAGGAAGAACAACAAAGTTCTGATTTTCCTCACAACTTCTACAATGTTTTTTTTGGGAAAAATCAAGTTAACTGACTCAAAATATTGATGCCTCTGTACTTCTGTCACATTGATATTTTTTCTGCTCTGGGGGTGATACAGCACAGCCCAGCAGTGGAGGTCAAGATGGAATCTTGAAAAAGAGTAGAAGTTTATCAAGCATGGGCAGGTGATAATTTCAGGAAGAGGAAACCTCAGTTAAGATATGAAAACTCATCCATAGAATTCTGTGTTATCTTTTTTCTAAATTGAGGTATATGGAATTCAGTGTTAGCTTTGCAACTTTCCAGCAAATCGAAGTCTGTTGTAAAGTAGAAAGTTTATGGGAAAAAAACTCATCCATTCGAATTTAAGGTAGCTCAAGATAGCTCAATACAGTGTTAAGTGTCAGAGTAACAGGGAATGAAATTGAAAAAAGGAATAAAATAGGGGCCTTGTATGCACGCTAGGAAATCTGGCTTTAGAAAACACATTCTTCCCAAGTGCACATGGAACATTCTCCAAGATAGATCACGTATTAGGCTACAAGTCTGAATAAATTCAAGAAGATAGAAATTATATCAAGTATCTTTTCTAAGCACAATGGCATGAAACTAGAATCCAGTAATAGGAGAAAAACTGGAAATTCACAAAAACATAGAAATTAAATAACACACTCTTGAACAACAAATGGACAAAAACAGATCAAAAGGAAAATCAAATGAAACAAATGAAAATGGAAACACAACATACCAAAACTTATGGATATAGCAAAAGCAGTTCTAAGAGGGAAGTTTACAGCTGTAAATGCCTATATCAAGAAAAAATACCTCAAATAAACCTCAGGGAACTAACATTACACCTCAAGGAACTAGAAAAAGAACAAACTAAGCCCAAGGTTAGCAGAAGGCAGGAAATAATGAAAATTAGAGCAGAAATAAATGCAATAGAGAAATGGAGAATAATGAAACTAAGAGTTGGTTTGGAAAAGATAAACAAAATTGACAAAACTCTAGCTGGACTAACCAAGACAAAAAGAAATTAGGACTCAAATAAATAAAGTTATGAATGAAAGAGAAGACTACAGAAATACAAAGACTATGTAAGCAATTATCTGCCAACAAATTGGACAACCTAGAAGAAATGGATACATTCCCAGAAACATATAACCTACCAAGATTGAGTCATGAAGAAAAAATCTGAACAAGTCAATAATATGTAACGATTTTGAATCAGTAATCAAAACCTCCCAACAAAGAAAAGCCCAGGATCAAATGGTTTCACTGGTGAATTCTAACAAACACGTAAAGAATTAATGCCAAAAAAAAAAAAAGAATTAATGCTGATCTTTCTCAAACTCTTCCAAAAAAATTGAAGAGGGAACACTCCCAAACTCATCTTATGAGGTGAGCATTACCCTGATACCAAAGCCAGATAAGGATACTACATGAAAAGAAAACTACAGGCCAATATCCCTGATGAATATAGATGTAAAAATTCTCAACAAGATACTAGCAAACCAAATTCAACAGCACATTAAAAGACTTATATGCCATGATCAATTGGGATTTATCCCTGGGATGCAAAGATGATTCAACACACACAAATCAATAAATGTAATATACTCATTAATAGAATGAAAGATTAAAACTGTGGTATTTTCAGCTCTATCTTGGGAGAACCCTATATCATAAATATAATTGGGGATGTTGTCCACTCTATATATGTATATCAATTTCAAAATGCTAGTTTGTGTCAGGATGTGTATCTGGCTAAATGCTTCAAATCTTGTATGAAAAAGTTATAGAAAGTTTAATAAAGAGTCAAAGAGAATTACATTAGACTAGTTCACCCTCAGAAACACAAAAGTAATATGAAATATTTATTAAAAGTTTGGTTTCTAAGTTAAAAAAGTCTGGCTTTTTCAAAGAGGCCAGGAGAAGTCATGAAAGAAATCTAAGCAGGAGAAATGTGGCCAGTTTACATTTTAGAAAGATTGGTCTGCCAGCAGCCTGGACTGCAGGTTGGAGGGATATGTAAGATAAGACCACAGCAATAGTCTAGAGAAGAAGGGGATAAATGATGGTGGACGAGAACTTAAATGGTGGGACATGACAAAAACAGAATTAAGAACTCTTTTGGAGATGGAATTGGGGATCTCAGGCACCTTCCTAACCACTAACACCCAACTCTGGATATGGTTGACTGTCTTCCAAACTAGACTGGTCAGTCACTATCCTCCATCCACTGATGTCTTTAGTCTGAAAGGAAAACAGGTCCCTGGGAGCCCCCCCTGACCCTGCAGACACAAGTAGGAAGATATTTCATAAAAATGCTTTATTTAATGAGTAGCAGCCCGAGTCTCAGCCCCACCTCCCCACCTAACACGTACAAACACGTACACATCCTGTCCTTCTATTTCCACAAGGGAGCACATGCCAAGATGATATCCATCCCCAGCCATCTGACTCATACAGAGAACAGACAGGAGGGGCCCATCACATACACCAAACTATCGCAACAACACTCCTTTCACTGTTTCTGTTCAGTCTAGAAGACTTGGCCTAAAATTGTTTTAAGATTTTCTGTTATTTGCAATGTTATGGAAAAGTAAATTACTGACATTCACAAGGTGACAAACTGTCAAGAAGAAGACTGTTTTGTTTTCCTTTTTTAATTTAGAATCTTGTTAGCAATACATTACATCCTTAATAGAAAAAAACAACCATTTACACAGTAACTCAAAAACCAGCCATTTAAGAAAATAATGTAGTAATCAACTGCTACCAGGGAAAACAGGCCCACTCATTTGATTCTACTGGCAAGTCCAGGTTTATGCAAAATTTGAGAGAGTCTCTGTCCTGAATGGATGATGAAGCATTCAAGTAAAAGGTAAGGAGTTATAAGGGTGAGTTTTTGAGGGATTCTGCCTCAGAAGAAGTTATTCCAGGAGTAGCCACAGTCCTTCAGTTTACTCCAATGTTGCAAAGTTTCTGGGACGACCAGCATAGTTGCCTTTTGAGGAGTTTTGACAATTCATCAGCCTCAAGATTCAGGTCTTATAAACATTCTTCCCACATTAAAAAAGACTTTGTCCCACAGGAATAAGTTTTTCATCGCTTCTCCAGCTTCTTGTATTTGGCTTCTGCAGGGGGGAGAGGGAGAAGAAGTTATACCTTTTAAAATTGGCTCTTACAAAGATACTTTTCAGTTAGCATTTCTAGGTAAATTCAAAAACGTCTATTACATTAAAAAATATCTATTAACTTCAGTCCTCTTAGCTGTCCAAACTGTATCCAAATTATAGGCATACCATAAATGGCAACTATCATATTAGCTAAGGACAGATATTTGGATATCTGTCCAAATATAATCAATGTGCACAACTTAAGGAGTCAAATATACACATACAGAACTGAGAACCTAACATGAGTTCTCTAAGTTCTAACCCTATCAACAGTACCTGATCAGATGCTCCACCAGGGTTAAGCAGACGTACTGGCACTTGAGCCACCAGGAGCCTTACAAAGCACAGGAAATTGCCTCTCCAGGCTCTGTCCCAGGCACCCTCTGAGAGCCAGACTGGGACTTTGAAGAAGTACGTTTCACCTTTTATTTTCTTATCCCTACCCCTCACTCTAGGAAAACAATTTTGAAAGATACAGAAATTTAAAAGACCATCAAATAAACCTCAACGTATGGATTCCCTTTTTCTTTAAAACCTTGAAAGCATCTGGCACAATGCCTTCTAAAGTTCACAGTCACCATTTAGTAAATTTAATTGTGGACAATGAAACTGCTAACTACCACGCATGTCTCAGTCTGCTACAAACCAATCTTTTGAAGTAGTCAACAACTGTCAATGATAAAAATAAAATAATCTGTAAATTATATCTAGGCTAAAAACAACTGCATTATTTTTAATCATGGATATAAGAGCCAGAGTCAATTAGCAAGGCATCAGTACTAGTACAAGTTTCCTCCTTAAAGGAAAAGTAACCCTTCAAGAAAGGCTTGATTGACTACTGTTTTCTAAGACATGTATCCACATTATTAAAGATGCTTCAGCCTGCTGAACCACAATGAAGAGCTTGAGCTTTGTAATCAATCAGACCTAGTTTGAAATACAGCTCTTCTATATACTAGCTTTGTGTCCTTAAGCAAGTTATAACCCCTTCAACCACAGTTTCCTCTTCAATAGAATGGGGATAAAAATTATGACTTACCTCAGAGACTGAAGGATAAAAAACATAATAGACGTAAAATATTAAGAACAGTGCCTGATATATCACTAAGTACTCAGGAAATGTTATTTTATTACTGTCACTAATAAAAAGTTACTTTCAAGAGGTTTTGTGAAGATTAAAATAGATCACTGTAGGCACACCATAAATGTTAACCATCTTATTATATAAGGTCATACTGGCAGGAGGGTACTCATCAAATCAAAAGAGAAATAAAAATGGTTACCCAGTTTCTTTGAATACGCATCCAGCTTGTAGGCTGCCTGCTCAAGAGCTGCTACCTGCTCCTCAATTACATTGATCTGATCCAGATAAGGCTGCAGTCCAGCATCTTTAAAAGCAAAGACAGACCACAGGTTTATACAACAGCAACAAGGAGTGCAGAGAAAAGTGGAAAGTAAGCATGCTAGTGTTTCTCCAGCTCCGCCTAAGACAGAGTGGGTGGAGTGACAGGATTCTGATCACTAGCAGGCAGATGCCTTAGAAGACAGTAGCTAGCTGATCAGGTATGGCGGTGACCTAAACAAAGTTAAGTCTCTCTCATCTACTGGTTTTCCTCTCTTAAATTCCTTGCTCCTCAAGCAATCTTTCCGTTACTGATTTGGTTTCTTGGGTACTCCCAGACCAAGAAGGAGAGCCCTAAAGACAGGGAACACAAAGATAAGTCAATGGGAAAATATATTCTACCAGTCTAAAGTAGCATTTTCCAATTATAGATGTTCTGGTTTTCTGTTTATAAAGTAGTCCTTTATAGGTTTCACTGTTAAATTAATTCACTGTTTTTCCAGGAATAAACAGATCAAATCAAGATTCAGAAGCAGAAGTAACCATACCATCTAAAGCATGCTAATCCTCACAATGGAAGAAATTCACCTTAATTTTCTAATTCACTTTTAGAAAATGAGCTCCTTGAGGACAGGGGCCATGTTCTCCACTGCCCCAAGCACAAAAGAACATTAAATACAAACACATTTAATTGTAAAAAATTATTACTTACACTTCTGGTTTAAGTCCTTTAAGTTTCTACTAATGTTTATAGCAATATCTTTCATTTCAAGATACTTCAGGCTGGTTAGTTTATTCATATTTTCCAGAAGCTTATAGTCTTCACTGGTGGCTTTAAAACAAACAGAAGATGTGATGCTTTTAAGATTTGTTTAGATAACTGGAATGCGGAGTTAACTACCAAATGGTAGTTCAAGGCAGGACCTAGGGACTGTCAAAGAAGCAGGCCACTTTTGATCTGTGACATTTATACTCAGCCTAGGTACTCTAAATGTCTAAGTAGAAATTCAGGCTGTTGCCTGATTTTATTTGAAACCAAATAAAATCCAGAAGCTTCAGGATCTTAGTTAGAAAGGAAAACGATAAACTCATGTACCAAGAAAAGGGAGGTGAAACAGTCTTGGTACCTCTACAACATGAAAACATATAATTTGCCAGACTGCAGCATAAATACATATATATATCAATATATATATAAAGTCAACTAGGACCTCAACACTTCTTTTTTTTTTTTTTTTTTTTTTGCCAGCCACTCCGCAGCATGTGGGATCTTCCCAGACCGGGGCACGAACCCGTGTCCCCTGCATCGGCAGGTGGACTCTCAACCACTGCGTCACCAGGGAAGCCCCCTCAACACTTCATAGTAACTCATTTATTACTTGTGAATCTGTACTCCATTTTATCCACTGACTTCCAAACCATCTGCCTCCTTCTCACATCCTCAATTCCCTTCCCCATCCCTACTCAAAGCAAATGGCCTTTACTCCAACTTTCCCAAAAGCCAAGCCCACTTACGTAAACTGCCTCAGTCTTTCTGCCTCACTTCCAAACTTCTCTGTACCTCAGTGTCTTCTCGAGAGGCAGAAGCGTTCCTGTTCTCGCCACAGCTCCTCCTCCCGTGCGCCGATCCCAGCCCTTCCACCTCTTCAGGGCCTCTCTTCAGTATCCCCTTTCCCTTGCCCTTCCAAACTCTCTCTCCATCCTGGCACCTTCCTCTCTATCTAGAAATATATTCCGGTTTCCTCCAGCCCAAAAGCACTCCCTCTACTGTACACCTACATCATTTGCTCAGTAAAGTAAAGGAGCTTCACTGCTAACCCTTCTGAAAGAGTAGCTTACACTCACTGCTTCCTCCTCCTCACCCTTCACTCGTGTAAACCCTTCCAGTCTGGTCTCTGTCCCCACCACCCAGAACAGTTACAAGCTCCAAGGTCATCAGTGCTCTCCTAACCACCAAATCCATGGCCTTTTCTCAGTTATTATCCTCCTGGGCCTCTCCATGACATCTGACACTACTTACTGATCTCTCTCTCTTCATGAAACACTCATTTCCCTCGGCTGCTATAGCATTTTCTCGCTGCTCTTTTTGAGTTTCTATACCAGATCTCTTCTCATCTAACCCCCTTAACTACCAGTTCTCAACTTTCCCTCAGCTGTGACACATGGCTGATGTTTACATGGGTGGCACATTTCCATGGGCATTCCCAGGGTTATGCTAGCTTCCCTTCAAACTCAAAAAAGTATCTGTATAGGTAAGAATGACAATCACAGGGAAATTACAATCCACTTAAAATTCATTTTGTAATAAATCATTTGGAAACCGAGGTATTTTAAGTACTGTTAATAAAAACAAATTAATTGCCCAATACAGGCATTCCCTGAGATTTCAGTGCAGGTCCTCTTATCTACCTCTATGGTCTTCCCTGGCAGTCTCATCCTGCACAGCCTCAACTCACTCTGCTATGCTCCTGCTCTGATCACTCTCTGAGCTCTGGACTCACATGTTGAAGTCACCTGGATGTCTTGATAACAGTCACCTGAGTGTCCCAGTAATAACTAAAATCAGCCAAGTCAAAACTGAAAATATTATTTTCACACTAAACATGGTTCCTCTTTCCAACCTGCCTATTTTGGCTGAGGACACCACCCAGGCTTAAAACTGCAGACACATCTTAAGCTGCTCCCATCCCTTAACACCCACTTCAGCAAGTCCTATAAATTCCACTTCTATAATGTTCTTGCATCCATGCTCCCCTCCCCATTCCTTTTACCATCACTCTGTCAGACGGTTACTTTTCATCTGAAATATTGCTCTTCTGTGTCTCCTGCATATCCATACTCTCACTGCTATCAAATGCTCTCTCAAACAAGGGTCACACACTCAAATACCCAGGAGCCAACAATATTATGTAAATGAGTGAAGCAAGCCAGGTGTTTGCATTTTAAACGCAAGATTACTCACTTCTACAAAGAAATACACTCTCCCACTTCTTGGAACCTTACTCACTTCTACAAAGAAATACACTCTCCCACTTCTTGGAACCTATGGTCCTCTTAGTCTTAGTCTGTCATTTACTTTACCAATTTTGATAGACGTTGGTACAGAAAACCATTTCTGTACCACTACTAAAAAAACAACAATATAAGAACAGTAATAAGTGGCAACTGACACCAGGTCTCAGTAAAAGGGAGAAAACAGGGAGTAGTTGGGGACAAACTGCACAGCGCTGGTCCATTTAAAGGAGACAATGCCCAACTCTAGCCAATTAGAGCCTTGCAAGAATGGGGGACTACTACTGCCAAATCTTTGGAATTTTTAAAGAAAAGCCAAAAAAAAAATCTAGATTTTGTTGCTTGGTTTCTTTTGCTCAGAAATAAACAAACAAATAAATAAATAGGCTGTTGGAGACTCACAACCCCTCCTATTCTGCACCAAGCATTTTCCCATACATTCTGGTTCATAAATTTAGCTCACAGCAACTTCTTGGGGAAGTGAAACAACATAACAGCCTTTATGAAAAGCCACACTGGACCAGACTTCATTTTTTAGATCCTCCTCCACACATGGGTCATGTGTTCACCTGGAAATACACACTGGACCAAAAAATTAATCATGTCCCAAAGGGTGGGAGAGACGAACCTAATAGATCCCTAAATCTGCAGGTCACTCCCCATTTCCCTTTAACCTCGTAAATACACCTGCTTAGCCAACAAACTGCTTTCTTATACCACCTCACTCACCAGTCATTTCCCACTTTTTGGCCAATCAATCACTTTACAGCCCTGTTCAAAATGCACCTCCCCTAAAGAAGCACTTCTTGATGAATTCTTTTTTGTTTTCTCAGCCTCAGTCTACACTAAGGAGGCCTGCAGGGCTGTATTAAGTATTCTTATGTGTTTCTGTACCGAATTTTTTTTTATTCAAGTACAGTTGATTTACAATGTTGTGTTAATTACTGCTGTACAGCAAAGTGATTCAGCTATACGTATATATACATTCTTTTTTCTTTACATTCTTTTCCATTATGGTTTATCATAGGCTATTGAATATAGTTCTCTGTGCTGTGCAGTAGGACCTCGTTGTTTATCCTGTGTTGCTGAAAGTAATTCGTGAATTTCTCCAGGGAACGGATGGACTTCTTTCCTACTCATTCTTGACCTCCCCAAACTTCCACCAGGCATGTTTCGAGGTGTGTGGGGTTAGGGAGGGAGCCGCATCTGCTAAAGCACCTCACAGGCCTACCAGGGCCAAAGCCCAGCTCCAGCGAGTGGTGCCCAGAACTAGCGGAATCAACCCGGGCCCCGCCTCACCCGTCAGTTCCCCAGTCAGGTAAGTTGCCATCTTGGAGAACATGTCCCGGCAGAGTTCAGTGATGTCAGCCTCAGCGGGCTCTTTTGCTTCCTCAGCGGTCTCCACGGCGGCATCATCTGGATCAAAGGAGAATGAGTAAGTGCCCCGGGCTGCCCTGGTCCTAATCCAGCCAGAGAAGCCTCTCCCTACATCCCTCCAGCGGTCCTCATTGCATCAAATCGGCTCCATTCTCCATGTGCCGTAATTTCGAGTCCCTCACTTCGTCCCTGCCCCACCTGACACGCCAACTCTGCTCCCTTGCACCGGCCTCAGCTCACACTCGACCCCGCGGCCAAACCTTCTCAGTCGCCCTGACAGGACAAACACGCGTACACACAGGCGCGCCCCTCCGACCTGCCCGCTCCCGCCAGGTGAGCCCTGGCACCTCGGACCCGTAACCCAGAGCCCCAGGCCTCTCACTGGACATTTCGTCCCCATCCACTCCGCATACCCCGAACGGGCTCCTCGCGGTGAGTCTCTGGGACACCCTCGGCCGCCGCCGCCATGCCCAGCCCCGCGCTGCTTCTGGTTCTGGGATGCCTGCGCATGCGCGCCGGGCGTGCCCCGCCTACCCCGCCCTGGGTTCATTGCCTTGCGATTCTGCGCTTCTGGGCTAAGCCATACCGCAAGGAGAGAGTGATAGCCAAGCATAGGCACCAAGCCGAATTTGAAGCTAAAATAAGCTTCGTGAGTCGATCAGCTGCCATGAGTCCGACGTCTGGAACAAAGGATGCGCTCAATTCTGCGGCCACTCCCTGGCGGGATCACTAGCCTAGTAAGACCTCTCTGGGATGGGTCGAGCCCAGTGCGGCCTGCTGACTAAAATGACCTGAGACAAGTTAGCCCCTCCCCAGAGAATCCTCACCCCGGCTGCTATTAGTCACTGAAAGACTGCTCAAGGAATCCTTGCTTTTGAAGATAGTCTCATCTAGGCTCTGGGAAACCTTCGGGCATTATCCCTGAGCCGAAAAACTCTCTCTTCCTGTGTCCTAGACTAATATCAGCTCATTGGACCTTTTTTCCCAAGCTTCAGTCTGGCACCTACGTCTCTTTGGTTGATACAGCTTTTCTTTGTTTATTTATTTTTGGCTGTGTTGGGTCCTTGTTGCTGCGCATGGGCCTTCTCTAGTTGCGGCGAGCAGGGGCTACTCATCATTATGGTGCATGGGCTTCTCATTGCTGTGGCTTCTCTTCTTGCGGAGCATGAGCTCTAGGCTTGCGGGCTTCAGTAGTTGTGGCACGCGGGCTCAGTAGTTGTGGCTCTCAGGCTCTAGAGCACAGGCCCGGTAGTGTGGCGCACTGGCTTAGTTACTCCGTAGCATGTGGGATCTTCCAGACCAGGGCTCGAACCCGTGTCCCCTGCATTGGCAGGTGGATTCTTAACCACTGCGCCACCAGGGAAGTCCCGAAACAGCCTTTCTGGGTTTTTTTTGGTTGTTGTTGTTGTTTTTGCGGTACGCGGGCCTCTCACTGTTGTGGCCTCTCCCGTTGCGGAGCACAGGCTCCGGACGCGCAGGCTCAGTGGCCACGGCTCACGGGCCCAGCCACTCCACGGCATGTGGAATCCTCCCGGACCGGGGCACGAACCTGTGTCCCCTGCATCGGCAGGTGGACTCTCAACCACTGCGCCACCAGGGAAACCCCGAAACAGCCTTTCTTGAAGAAAGCTTAGATCATAATTGTTTAGGACTGAGGATACACTCTGGTTATCTTAATTGCATTCAGCTGTTTCACAAGACTTCTGGGTGTATAGAATGTATTTGATGGGATGGGAGAATGCAGGTGGGTGAAGGGAATGGATGAAAAAAGAAACTGGGAGCAATGGAAGGTGCAGAATGAGGGAGGAATAAAAGTCACAGGGGCAGAGAGAGGGGATAAATATCAGGTCTCAGGATGCAGGCCTATACATCCAGAATCTTGGTGTAGGAGTTTTTTTTTTTTTTTTTTTTTTTTTTTTTTTTTTTTTTTGCGGTATGCGGGCCTCTCACTGCTGTGGCCTCCCCCGTTGCGGAGCACAGGCTCCGGACGCGCAGGCTCAGCGGCCATGGCTCACGGGCCCAGCCGCTCCGCGGCATATGGGATCTTCCCAGACCGGGGCACGAACCCGTATCCCCTGCATCGGCAGGCGGACTCTCAACCACTTGCGCCACCAGGGAGGCCCGGTGTAGGAGTTTTTTTGTCTTATCCCTGCTTATCCTCCATCTGCACTCTCACCGCCCACACCCAACAGCGCACGCACGCACGCATGCATGCACACACAAACACACACACCATAATCTCTTCACTCTAAGGACCAGGCCTCCCTAGGTCACTGTCTCCACTCCCTCCAATAGTAGTGTCCGCTATTTCAAACCATTCCTATGAGTCAGAAGTTTTTCTTTCAGAACCCCTGGGGCAGCCAGCTTCTTCACATTGTCACTGCCTCAACTCTACACCTCCCAGCAGGGATGAGCTTTCTCCAGCCCAGGTACAAGGATGGTTCACAGTTCCAGACTCTCTTCTTTCCCCTGCAGTCCCCGAAGCAAGTGCAAAGTCCTGGTTTTCCTAAGGATTTTTATTGATAATCACCAGGCAAACCCACATTGTCCTATGGAAGGACAGAGTCAGAGTCCCCCACATTTTATCCAAATATCTCGGAATCCTGAGGTCATTTCTTTGCCAGCTTCTCCTCAGGCCCCATCTCTGTCCTGGTTTTCAGCCCCCTCAGTGTTCAGTGGCATGTCTGGAGGTAGGTTTTTCCACCGAGTCTTCCTGGACTTTGCTGGGGAAGGCTGGGGGAGGTCACCACTCCAACTCCTCTGCAACATTGTACTCTCCCCACGAGAGAAAGTGTCCTCTCTGGCTTCCCCTTCTCTTTCACAGGGAAACCCTATAGGGAAGACATGAACCCCATGGGTACTGGCAGTGGATCTCTAGATGCACAGAGGAAAAGGTTCACTGGCAAGTAGGAAGACATCTAGATATTGCTGTTCTCTCAGCTTCTACTTTTTTCACAAATCATGGCTATCCAGATGATTAGGAAAGTTATTACCCTCCTTTCCTTTATTATTATTATTATTATTATTATTATTATTATTATTTTTGCGTTACGTGGGCCTCTCACTGTTGTGGCCTCTCCTGTTGCGGAGCACAGGCTCCGGACGCGCAGGCTCAGCGACCATGGCTCACGGGCCCAGCCGCTCCGCGGCATGTGGGATCTTCCCAGACCGGGACACGAACCCGCGTCCCCTGCATTGGCAGGCGGACTCTCAACCACTGCGCCACCAGGGAAGCCCTCCTTTATTATTTTTTACTGACTTTTAAAAAAATCATCACAGCAGAGTTCAGAGCACAGGGAGTGAGAGACCCAGCAGGAGATATTTCACAGAGTTATACACAGAAACATTGGCTCAGAAGGCCGGGCACAGGGCGGGACTCAGCAGCAGCAGTGGTGGGACCTGCTGCCCTAGAAGTGGAGGGTGTGTACTGAGGGGGCTTCTGGGGAGGTGGTGACAGAGGAGCCTGCTGTCTGATGCTTTAGGACCCCTCCCCCACCACTCTCCTGCCTGCCCTGGAGTCCCCAGGGGGCTGGAGTCACAGCTGGGGCTGCCTGCAGGTGCTCCCAAATGCCTTGTTCCCCCTGTTGGAAGAAAAAGGGACAGGTCATTTGGAGGAGGAGTTTGTGTCCCACTTTTCCTTTTACCTGGATCTGTTTCTCCAACCCCAGACCCTCTCCTAGGGGCTAAGGCTGCCCTCAAGGCCAGAGCAACCAATTTCAGGTCTTCCCTCCAACCCCCACCTCCACGATTCACTGACTACTGGGAACATGTTGCCCCAGGAGCCTGAAACACTCGTCTTTCAAAAATGTTTTGCCTCGGGCTTCCCTGGTGACGCAGTGGTTAAGAATACGCCTGCCAATGCAGGGGACATGGGTTCGAGCCCTGGTCCGGGAAGATCCCACATGCCGCGGAGCAACTAAGCCCGTGAGCCACAACTACTGAGCCCATGTGTCACAACTACTGAAGCCCGCGCACCTAGAGCCCGTGCTCTGCAACAAGAGAAGCCACTGCAATGAAAAGCCCGCGCACCGGAACAAAGAGTAGCCCCCGCTTGCCGCAACTAGAGAAAGCCCGTGCGCAGCAATGGAGACCCAGTGCAGCCAAAAATAAATAAATAAATAAATTTATTTTTAAAAAAATATTTTGGCTCTACCCACTGAGTGGAAAAGATGGTAGAGTTCAGCTGTGGGAGCCGAGAGGATCCAGGTGAGAGACCACTCACCATGCCTGGAGAGGGAGCCAGCTGCCCTTTCTTCTCCAGCATCGTCGGCTTTGAGCCCATGGCATCAACCTGGGTCATGACTCCTTCCAGGACAGTCTCCAGCTGCAAAACTCTCCTTTTGAGCCTGTGCAAGATTTGAGAGAGACCAAGGGAGCAGAAATATGTGTGTGGAGGGCTGGGTGATTCCATACAGAATAGTATGTGTCTGGATGGGAGCAAGGAAGGTAAAGCCCAGCCTTGTCAGGAGAATTAAAGGGGGAGAGGGGTTTTCCCTGGGGTAGTACAGGGAATTGGAAGGTTGTGGAAAGAAGCTCAAGATAGGATGACATAAACACAGTCAGTCCCGGGCCGCCGGGCTGCACGTACATGTAGAATTCTTCTCCTGAAACCCAGCCACCTGCTTTGGCAGCCTCTGGACTCGACTCGCCTGCTGGGCTACTCACAGTGGACCAGCGCAGGTTCTCAGTCTCAGCGGTGAGGGCCACCTGATCAGGAGGTCAGAGAGCAGAGAGAAGACAACTGGGAAGCCATCAGGTCCTGCTCCATCACCTGCTCTAACGGGCTTGTGGGACCAGGCCTTGGGCTCCAGTGCTTGCTATTCCCCTTCCCTCTAAGACTCTGGAGACAACAGAATCAGAATGGTCGTGCTGAACACAAAGCTGGCCTAACCTCTGGGAGAGAATCACCTCCACAAGAAACAAAACACAAGCTCCTTGAAGCATTGATGAATGAGGTGCTCACTAGAAGCCAACTCCATTTGGGAGAGCAGGGACAGTGTCCTGGCACTGTTCCTTTTACCCTTGGCTTTTTGGTCTATACTGGATAGGGATGAAGCAGGCATAGCAGGGGCAGCTAAGGATCAGAGTTGGAGAACCCCAAGGAGAAGGCAGCTGCTCAGAAGGAATTGTCAGGGATTCTCAGACAACTGGTCCTTTTCTCCCTAAGACGATGTTTTAGAGCAATGGTGATCAACTTTGGCTAGGCACTGCAGTCACCTGGGGGGTTGTAAAAAGGACTGATGGCTGAGCCTCCCAACTCCCCCAGAGTTTCTGGTCTAGGGTGTGTGGCCTGAGCATGAGGATTTTTTTAAAGCTCTCCGGGGCGTTCTAATATGCAGCAGTTTGAGAACCACTCTTCTAGAGAGCTCTTTCCTGCCCATCTGTCAGAGGATTTCCAGTTTGGGCTTGTGTTCCAGGTGTGCTGGCAGGGAGGGGAGGGTGAGCAGTTTCCTTGTAGCCTGTCCACCAGCCAGGCTCACCCTTTCCTCCTCCAGGTCGTGCCGCATTTGTTCCTGCTCTTTCTCATCCAGGATGTGATTCTCATCTTGGTCAAACCTGGTGAAGGCAGCCATGAGCTCAGTGATTTCATGCTCTATGTGCCCCAGCCTGAGGAGAGCAGGGTGATGAAATGACTTCTGACCTGCCGTGGCTGGGAGCTTTCCGTTATGGACTCCCCACTCTTTTTTGCTAGACTCTGGCAAGAGTCTTGCTCTCTAGGGAAGAAGGGCGCCCCAAGAGAAAGCCAGGATATCCAAGATGTAGCGATTTGACCCCTGAAGAAATCACTTGAATCTATTTCTTCCTTCCCTGACTCCTGCTGACTAGGTTCAGGCCCTCATGATCTCCTAAAGGAATTATTGCAAAATCTCTTTGTCTCCAGATAACCTGCCCTCTCCCCCATCCCCCCTGCCCTATGGCCTTCCCTTCCCCTGAAATCCATCCTTCATAATGCAATTAGAGTAATTAACCTTTCTGAAGTACAAGACTAAATATACCCCTTCCCTGCTTAAAATCCCTCCTGGGCACCCTATTCTTTGAATAGAGTAGTGTTGTTCAAGGCTTTTCCCAATGTGACCTTAGCCCATTTCTCTGGCCTCATCTCCTGCTCTGCCCGACCTTTCATTTGATACCTTACAATGCTCAGCTACTTATTACTCCTGTATATGTTGCTCAATTTCATACCTCTTTGCCTTTGTATATGCTTTTATTACCCCATGCTCCCTCTCTTCTAGTTACTTCTACTGTGGAACTTGTTCTGTGATTCTGTTTATTTGCTTACATGTCTATGAACTCCTGGAGGACAAAGACTTTGTCTCATTCAACTGTGTGCCTGGCTCACAGCTGATGCTCACAATATATTTGTTCAATGCTTGTTAATATGTTTAACTGGGAAACAGGGAGAGGATGGCTAAGGAAATAGACCTGTGTTTGTGGGGGAGCATAGAACTAAGATAAGAGTTTTGTGGGAATGAGGGATGTATACGATGATTAGGGTATTATTATTGTTACACTAGTCCTAAGAGTTGTTCAACAAGGTCCAGAATATCATAGAACATTGTCAGAGTCCTTTAAACCAAGGGCACAGTTCTGAAGGTCAGGATCAGAGACCTATAAACCAAGGTCAAAGGCCTGTAAACCAAGGTCAAAGGCCCACTGGCCAAGATCAGAGGCTTATAGGCAAAGGGTGTATGCTTGAGGGTCAAGGACTTACAGACCAATGTCAGGGAAGGTTGGATCTCCGGGTGCTCACTCCTTCAAGGTGTTGGTGAAATCCTCAAACTGGATCTCCTGCTCCGCACCCTGCAGGAACTTCTGCACTTCTGAAACCTGCTCTTTCCTCAGATGCAGCCTCAGTAGGGTCTTGTTATAGCCCTGGAAGGGGAAAGGAAACAGGCACCAGTTCCCACAGCCTCTTCATCTCTTACTCCCACCCCCACCCACAGGGTGACAGGATCCCAGGGATAAGCTGAAGGCACACAAGGGCACAGGCCCCTAACCAGTCAGGCACAGACCAGGACACAGAGCCTTGGACCTGGGCCCTGATGCACATGTGTGGCTCAAGGAGACTAAGTAGTCACCTGTTTCAGGAGGTCCGAAAGCTGTAGCTCATCCTTCTGTCCAGCCAACTCCTCCTTGACCTCTGAGTATGTGTCATTGATGATAGCCAGAAACATATTCTGGAGGATAAAACAGGGACTGGGGTCCTCACTCCCAGACCCATTAACAGCATCGAGCCCATTGACCCTATTAATGTCCCAGACACATGTTCTAAAAGGGCCAGTGCTTTCAGCCCCAGCTCTGCAGCCCACTGATCCCCACATCTCTGGGTCCACAGAGCGCAGCCTTTCAGCACAATTCTGTTACAGATGGGTCATGCTCCCTCATCAACCGGGTGTTCTCACTCAACTGCTGCAGTAACGACCACAGAGATACCCCAACATATGCCACAGACCCCCTGCATGTAAGAGTCCACCAGTCACTGAAGCCAGAAACCTTCCAAGGTGAGAGTAAAGTTGTGCTCTCTTTACCATCCATCCCCAATCCATGTCTGTATCCCCATCCACTGATCAAACAAAGAAACACACTGGCTTTTCTGATAAAATTCAAACCCAGATCTTTCATGGTTGGCAGGGAGAGAGAGCAAATACAAAGCAGTGGTAGTAGAAAAAGCCGGAGATCCCCAGAGGAAGGGGAGTCTTAGAGAATAGGCGGAGAAGCTTCTAGGGGTAGTCTCTTCTCCTCATGAGGCACTTTTCCTTCTCTTTCCATCCTTGGAGGATAGGGGTTTGATTTTAGTGAGGGAGCCTGCAGATTTCCTTATACTCTGAAAACTGCCTAACTGTGCTGACCACACATTAGGCAGCTCTCAGATCAGGAAGCTCTTCCCTCCCCCACCTCTCCACCCTTGATTTGAGAAACCCATCATAATCATTAGTGCAGAACATGGACGGGGGTCAAACCCCCACCCTGCAGGCCATCCACGTCTCCACCCCTCAGGTTCCCAAATCCCTACCCCTCAGAGGGACCCTCACGAGGAGCACAAAGAAGACATAGGTGACAAAGTAGGCTGGTCCCAGGACGCGGTTGGCATTGTCGATAGCATTGTAGTCAAAATCCCCAAGGATGATCCGGAACTGAGTGAAACTGAGAGACCAGGGTCTGGGATTCACCCAGAGCCCGACCACAACGCTGACCCCATCCCATTTTCTCCCTACTGCTCTTCAGTGAACTCAGACCCCTCCCTGCACCTCCGCCCAATCTGATGGAGACAGAACAGGATGCAGAGACACTGAGCACACACACCAGGGCTTCCAGGAACTCACACAGATGCTTAAGCACAGACACGCCCACATCCACATACCCAGCTGCCCCAAGGATACACACATCCACAGAGCTGGAGGGTGAGGGGCCAGGGAGGAGTGAAGGGGCAGAACGCACACATGCACTTGATGAAAGTGTTGATGCTTTCCACTCGGGTCCCAAAAAGCAGGTAGCCCAGCTGGGCGTAGGAGAAAAACACTATGAAGAACATGACGGCGAAGCCCAGGATGTCCTTGGCACAGCGGGCCAGTGTGGAGGAGAGCTGGGTCATGGTCTTATTGAAGCTGATGTACTTGAATATCTGGAAGGGCCATGTTGAACCAAGCGATTAGGGAAGGAAACAGAAAAGCCTGGAACGGTCCATCCCAGGGGCCTAAGGGGGCCACAGGAGTTGCCACACCAGACAAGGAAAATGAGACGAGTCCTGAGGAAGGGAGAATGCGTGCCCTGAGGTGTTGCTGGGGGTGAGGAATCCCAGGGTACCTTGACCCAGGCAAAGAAGAGGTTGACGGCGTTCATGTTGTATTGTGTCTGACAGAAGGTGAGGAACTCGAAGTCAGCATACGTGTTTGGCTGCTGCAGAAGCTTCCCCATTAGCCGATTCACCTCAAGGGTTCGGAATATGTGGAAGCCCACATCCACGATGGAGAGCTGTTACAACAGGGCCCAGGGGGTGTCAGAGAGTCAAGAGGATCTCAAGGGAAGTTCAACAGTGAGGTTCCAGGGGAGAGCTGTGGTGCGTAAGACAGATGGGGAAAAAAACCACATCCTTCCCTGCTGAGTTGTTGACTATCTCAGGTTCAAATGGAACTGGATAGGATGATTGGGGAATGTCTGAAAGCTCAAGAGAAGGCTTTAGGGCCAGTGGTAAATATGTAGGTTGTAAAGGACCATGGAGAAATGGAGCCAAGCAATTTTATTTCCCCCACCACTTCCCAGCCTTGGTCAGAAATTAATGTGTCCTGTTAATAGGAAGGAGACGAAGATGAAGAGGCAGAAAATTTTAATAGGAGTGAAGAAAAAAGGTTGGGGGGGGGGTCAAGGGGACAGGTCATGAAGACAAGAGACAGAGAGGAACTTAATATTAAGTACAAAAATAAAAGAGCAGGGCCTGGATCATAAGCCAGAGGGAGAGGGGATATAGACAGGATTTTTCCAGGGCTGAGCCAGGGGAACATCAGCCTTTGGTTTAGGGAGCTGTTACTCAGTGATTTGACCAGAAGTCACAAGGAGGACTTGGGACTCCAAAAGGAAGAACTTGGAGCCCCTATCAGGGTAGATCCCTTCCACCACCCCATATGTGCCAAGTCTAAGATATCTGTCCCTCACCAAGATGACCACCAGGTCCAGAATGTTTCAGATGCTGCTGAGGTAACGAAGCCAGTGGATGTGGAGCTCCAGGATCTCCTCTACTACATAGTAGAAGATGAAGATGATCTCACAGCCAATGACAAAGAAGTCCCAGTTGCTGACATAGTGGATCAGCTTAACTGTGCGGATTTGCCAGGATGGGATGGCACCTCCTGTAGGTGGAAACTCCACCACCAGTCTGTGGGAGGAGGGGGAGATGTCTGGTGGGGCCTGGGCTGAAACAGTTCTACCCATCCCTTCCCCTCCCCACCCCCACCATAGGGTGCAAGTTTAGGGAAGAGTCTCCAGCAGAGGAGAAGGGAATCAGGAGCCATGGATAGAGGGAAGGCAGGGAAAGGGGACCCATCTCAGAACACAGAAAAGATTAATGTTGGCATTGTAGACTGAGAAGTCAGTGAAGACCACCCGACTGTCCCTGTCCAGCCACAGGCCCTCCTGAAGGTCCCTGAGTGCCTCTGCACTGGCCTGTTGAGATCCTGGAAGGTCCAGGTGGTAGCCACCTCTGCTGTAGCTTGTGAGCTGGCCCCAGTGAGAGGAGCCCCCCAGCTCATCCTGCGAGTGGTAGGTCTATCTGTCACAGAAGAAGCCATCTGAGCAGAGAGGTCTGAACCAGCCCCAGAAGCTGATCTCCCAAGGCAACGGCAACACTTTATAATTGTCTTGGCTTTACAGTTTCATATATATATATATATATATATATATCACATATAATATATATTTCACATATATTACCTTGTTTAATATAACTATTTGAGGAGGGGAGGGTAAATATTATCTACATTTTACAAATGAGGAAACTAAGACTCACATATCTGAGATAATCCAACTAGTTAGTGGCAGAACTGAAACTCAAACGTAAATCTCCTGATTTTCATGTTGTCACCAAGCCTACGGATGACAAACCCAAGCCCACGTTTGACTCCAGCCTGAGTAGTCCCCATAAGGGAAGCACCCGGCCCACATAAGCCAGAAACGACCCCTTCTGCTCTTGTAGTTTTGCACCTGTCTACTGAACCCTATGATTTTCTGTTCTGTCCACAAACGTTCCTCCCTGGACCCTTCTTTCCTTCCCCTTCTTTCCTGTCCTATCCACGCATCTCCCCTTTCTTCCTTAATTCCTCATCCATCCTTGGCCCCTTGCTGCCTTCCACTATTAGTTCCAAGGGTCAGACTCTTCCAAGCACGACTCGTGGGGCAGCATCAATGTTTCATCCATCCTCCTACCCCTGAGGGGATTCTGGCAAGAAAGGATGCTTCCTCTGGCAGGACTGCCTCCAGAGTAGGGCAACCGTGACTGTGACCTGTGTGTGTAAACAAGTCCAGAGGCTATGGCTCTGTCTGCTAACATACCCTCTCTGTTCCTCAGTGACCCCAGACCAAGGTCTCCAAACAGTCACAGATGGGTCTAAGGGAGATGCCCCCCAGCTCCCCCAAGTACCCCCAAGGCTCCTTAAGACTCAATGGAAGTGGTTCCCAAACCTGGGATGGTGTCAGGCTCAGAGGGGCAAGCCCTGCGACACTGGTGGGGGGACTCACTCACGCTATGCCATTGAGGAGCCCAAAGGGGAGTTGTTCTTCCTTGTCTGGGGAGTAGACATCGTAGCAGCTCAGAATGTCCTCGTGGAAGTCCTCGTGCACCACTCAGGAGTCATTGCGGACCCTCAGCTGCCGCAGCCTCAGAGCCCCCAGCAGCAGGTTCTCACAGTAGATGAAGGAGTGGGAGCCGCGGCCCAGGCTCTGGTTGTTGTACCATTTGGTCCAATACGAACTGTCCAGTAGTGGGCCCTGGGCAAACTAGACCACGAACTGGGTTGAACCTGACCCAGCCTCATCCTGACCCTTACCCTTAGAATGACCTTTTCCCACACTCCCTGACCCCTCCAGCTTGTCTCCAACAGTATGCTGGAGACAGTAAGAGTCCAACAGTATGCTTCTGTTGGACTCTTCAGCTGACCCATGAACCTTGGCCAGATCTTAGCCTGATGTGGCCTTATTCTTTATTTAAAATACTTCAAAAGGTATTCTGCCTTACCTCTGATTCTCAATACTAGATTAAGTACTGACTTAAATCTCTGATTATCATCCTGATTTCCAACCTATCACTACCTGAACTCTGTCTAGTCTGATCCTTTAATTCATGCCCGATCCTTTGACTCAGCCTGATTCTGGGATGACCTGGTCTCTGGATATGGCCTTATCCACTGTCTGACATCCCTGAACCCTGGCCTGTGGCCTCAGGCTTTAGGCCATTGAGAAGAAGAGGGGAGGGATAGAGGAGATCTCATACTCACATCCCAGAAGTCTGCCATGCTGCTGATGGCCTGGAAGGAGACTCCAGTGTCTGATGGGGTATGTAAGAAGAGCTCAGACATCACTTTGGTGTAGTAATAGGCGCTGGAACTTGTCATTCCATAGGTCACTAGAAACCAACCCAAGAGGCTGTGTCTTGAACACTGTTCCCTTCTCCATTATCCAGAGGGGACAGGAAAGCCTCTGCCCTGAGGCCAAAGATGCCACCCGGATGGGACCTATCTCCTAGAGTTGGCTAAGGAGGCTGACGGTTGCATTGGGGAAACCAGGGAATACATTAGGGAAGAGTTGTGGTTATAAGCTCTCTTTCTCTCTTCCCAACTCACCTCAGAAAGACTGAACTCCACTCAGTAATAATCTCTTGACATTGTCATTCTGAATGTTCACTTTTCTCTTCCTGAACCAGCTTAACCTCCTAGTTCTTACTCCCCAGAGCCAGGAAATTTCTACCTTCTGCATCAGGTAGTGCTTCCTTTTACTTGGCCTCTATTAATGCCCTTGGGAAAATGCCTCCGAATTCTAGAGTATGCCAAGGCCCTGGTCAAATATCGTACAATGGAGATGTGGTATCCTGGACCTTGGAGTCAGCGACTCTGCAGTCATGGGAGTAGGAAGTAGGCATGGCACCTCTGGCCCTGGTGCATCCTGATGGGCACAGTTGTCTCCTGAGAGAGGGACTCAGAGCATCCCCAGGTCGAAATAAAACCTAGCCTTTGCCCTGAAGAACTAGATCTCCCTTGACCACCCTAATACACACATCCAGTCTGAAGTAGGGCTGTCAAGGGACGCTATAAGTTTTCTGGTTAAAAGGCACAATTTGAAGAGTATAAGCCATTTACTTCATAGATTGCCCCTCAATTTAGATTTGTCTGATAGTTCCTTGTGTTTAAATTCAGATTATACATTTTGGGCAAGGAATATCAAAGAAGTAGACGGTGCCCTTTTCATTGCATGATATCAGGAGGCACAAATTGTCTAACTGTATTATTACTGGTGATATTAACTTTGATCCCTTGTTAAGGTGGTATCATCCAGCTTCCTTCAATATACAATTATTATTTTTCTCTTTGTAATGAATACATATTTTGTGGGGAAATACTTGGAAACTATGCAAATATCCTGTTATTCATCAATCTTTCACTTACTAGTTTTAGCATCCTTTGACAACTTTTGCCTAATTATTACTATTAAGGTTGTCAAGCTGTGATTTTCTCATTCCATCATTCCTTCTGCATTTATTAGTTGGCATTCTCTTCAGGAAGAGCTTTTGCTTCTTCCTCATTAATTTATTCATGTATGTGTATCAGTATGAACTCATGGATTCTTGTCTTTTCTTTAAAATTTCTATAATTCTATAAAAATTTTTATAATCTGTCAATATTTTGAATTGTTACTCAGTTTTTTAGCCAGGTCATGAAAAACAAAGAAATTGTCCTAAAGTACTAAAGAACCATGACAACTACATGCAATATGTGCATCTAGTTAGGATTATATCCTGGACCATAATTTTTTCTTTTGCTGTAAAGGCTATTAGTGGAATAATTGGTGAAACTATAATAAGGTCTGTTCATTAGATGATAGTACTAGATCATCAATAATTTCTTGACTTTGATCATTTCCTTGTTTTTAAAAAATACACATTAAAGTATTTAGGAATAACAGGACATTATGTCTGCAGTTTACCCTCAAACGGTTGTGTGTGTGTGTGTGTGTGTGTGAAGAGAAAGAGGCGGGCAGAGAGAGAGCATGATAAAGGAAAAGCAAGCATGGTAAAATATTCGTATTTGGGAGATCTGGGTGAAATATATGTAAGAACTCTTTGTATTACTCTTGTAACTTTTCAGTTCACTAATTAAACTTTAAATCAAAAAATTAAATAAAAAATTTTAAGTAGGATTTGTCAGCCTCTTGTGAGCAGTTCCCTTTAAGAATTTTATTTTCAAATCTTGGAAAATATTTTTTTCCCTTTCTGGAAAGGGAATGCTTTGGTGTGGACTGAAGTTCATCCACAGTCTTGGGGGAAACAGAGGCCGGTGAGTGGTCCCAGATTAGGCACAAGCAACATCATACGTTTCCAGGAGGAAATCAGCAAAAAGAAAGCATTATTATTTCACATTTCCGCATCCCACTCTATTAATTCCAAGAAATGACTTGACTTCTCTCTAAATCAAATCTGTGATTCCCATCCTTAGTATCTGTAGGACTCAGACTCAACTCTTCTGGATCTGGAAAATGGGTTGGAAATCAAACTTCTGTCTGCTGAGGGTCCGCCGCAGTTAGAACTGGTGGTCAGTGAGCTGAACTTTTCCTAGACATTGCTGATTAAATTGTTATACCTCTAGATGGCCACTAGGTGGTAGTCACGGCTATACCTTTTCCTCCTCTCCAATTCTCCAAAGTTACCACTTAAAATCAGCATTGCTCTGAACAGATTGTCAACACTTTACGGAGGCATAACATCACTGATTATTATTCAAGACAGTAAAGACTATGTATTCTGACAAAAATGGTTTCACCTAGTCAAATGCCCACTGATACTCAAAACACCTAATATATGCCCTATGTTAAGTGTTTGACGTGCTTATTTCATTTAATCCTACAACAACCCTATGTATTAGGTGCTGTTATTTCCCAGTCTCCGAGGGCTGAAGTCACTTTCCCAAGGTAAACAACTAAGGGAGCAAGGATTCAAATGCAAATCTGTTTGCCTCCATAGTAAATTAATTCTGTTCTGCTTTAAGGACAGCACTTTATCCAAAAGGTAGAAGTTACAGGAGGGAAAACTTAAGTTTCATAAAAGGCAGAGATTCCCAACCATTAGTGCTTCTTATTAAGAAAAGGACCACACTTCACAAACATCCATTTTGCCCCTAAAAGTGTCAGCAAAGGACCATCTGCTGAGGATCACGTGAAAGGGTTTCTGGCAATGGGCAGTGGCTGGCCTTCCTGGATCCTTCCTTTAAGATCCAGTGAAGGAGTGGACTTGCTCTGTGTTTCAAAAGGTAACACTAGGGCCTCCCTGGTGGCGCAGTGGTTGAGAGTCCGCCTGCCGATGCAGGGGACACGGGTTCGTGCCCCGATCCCGGAGGATCCCACATGCCGCGGAGCGGCTGGGCCCGCGAGCCATGGCCGCGGGGCCTGTGTGTCCGGAGCCTGTGCTCCGCAACGGGAGAGGCCACAGCAGTGAGAGGCCCGCATACAGCAAAAAAAAAAAAAAAAAAAAAAAAAAAAAAAGGTAACACTAGGTCAGAGAAAGGGAAGGAACAGGGAGGAATCAAAATTTGTGTCAGTATATCAAATGTCAGTATGTCAGCACTTTAACATCTTTTGGGTGTAGTGAGGGCCTCATTCCAGGAAATTTTCAGACACTGGACAATGACTGCATGAGAATGCTATGAAAGGGATTCAGAGACCAGGTGGCCATCCACTACAGAGAATCTGATTTTTTTTCTCTTGGACAGAAACTAAATTCTCCTATACATTATATCATGCCTTTACCCTTGGCTTCAGGTCAAATTCACAGTTGTTGAATAATAACGATAATCACCACTACTGACATTTATTATTCATCAGGCTTTGAATACATTGTCTCCCATAATCCTGAAAAAAAAACCTCATAAAGTAGGAACTATTTGTATTTTATGCAGATAACTGAAATCCAAAATGTTATTAAATAATTTGTCCAAAGATCAGATAGCAAGCAGGTGGACTTGAATTCAAACTCAGGTATGATTCTCTCCAAAGACCCTGAATTTAGCCACTGCTCTACATTATACTAACATATCACTCCACTACTCAAGATCCTTCTGATTAGGGACCTGACTCTCCTTCCAAAGGTCAATCCAAATGGTTAGGATTGTGAACGTTTATAAGGTGTCCTTATAAGAAAACTATTTGAAGAGCTCAATATCTGAGTCAGGAGGCAAATTATGAAAGCAGTTGGTAAACTCAAAAGATCAACATCTTAAAAGAAGCTTCAGGGACTTCCCTGGTGGCTCCGTGGTTAAGAATCTGTCTGCCAATGCAGGGTACACGGGTTCGATCCCTGGTCCAGGAAGATCCCACATGCTGCGGAGCAAAGATCACACATGCCACGGAGCAACTAAGCCCGTGCGCCACAACTACTGAGCCCGCATGCCACAACTACTGAAGCCTGTGCACCTAGAGCCCATGCTCCGCAACAAAAGAAGCCACTGCAATGAGAAGCTCGCACACCGCTTGCCGCAACTAGAGAAAGCCCGCGCACAGCAACGAAGACCCAAGGCGGCCAAAAAAAAAAAAAAAATTAATTAAAAAAAAAAAGAAGCTTCAAATTTCTTCATTCTGGTATAAATGAATAAATGTATATAAATCTGTATGAAGAATCATACTCGGACATAGATGAGTCTCAAAGAAGGAAAAAAATCACAGGCATAAAAATGTTACCTGGGTTATTTACAACATCAAAAAATTACAAGCAACCTAAATGTCCTACAGAGAGGCAATAAATTATAAATAATTATAAATAAATCATATCACTGAGCCACTTAATGGAGTATGATACAACCATTGAAATGGTAATAAAAGCAGGATGCAAAATTGTTTTGCTGCTATCATTACACTTAAATATTTTAAAATATTAAATATATAAAACCTTAAAGGAAAATTGGACTTCTTAGTTAACAGTATAATAGGCAGATTTTATTTCTCTTCATTCCCATGGAGTTCAATTAATGCTATAATAATAGAACATAAAAATAATAAAATCATTTTTAAAATCTTTCCACCTATTTGTTTTCAAGTCACAGGATGAAATTTCCAGGTGCTGGATGCTATATTGGGCTTTGTGACTACTTCCTAAGACCCTCTCTTGGTTCAAACCATGATTTTATTTGAGGTATCACACCTCTACTAATCATCTCACATATGTTGCCAGATGCTGAATCCACAGCCGGCTCTAGGACTTGGACAGGGAGCTCAGGGCTAAGCTAATCCACAAATACCCCTCCCTTGATACCATTGTCAGTTCAGGGATGGGCATGTAATCCATTTGAGATCAAGGACTCATGAAGAGAGATTTCTGGAACATTTTGGGACCTACTGTCTCTTACTAGATATGAATAAGAAAGCCCCAGATGATCCAGACTTAGCATGAAACGGATTGTGCAGCTGACAGAACTGAATAACAGAAACAGGTGAGTCTTTGATGATGTCCTTAAGCCACTGGATTGATCAGCCCTGAACCCTGTCCTCCTTTGGACTTTCATTACCTAGACAAAAAATTCCATTCAGGTTTAAGCCTGTTTTCACTGGATTGTATTTTATTGTGACATATTCCTTACTTATAGGAAAACCATGACATTTTCAAAAAGGTTGCATTATTTCTGAGGAAATGGAGCTAGAAAAGCTTCTGCTACTGTCTGAACGTCTCTAGAGGGCTGTGGATGACTTTAGCATATCTGTGACAAAGTCTACATTAATTAAAATACATTATTACCCTATATTGAAGAGGGCTTGCTGACTAGGTCAACTGATGATGATATTCTAGGAACATGCCTACCATTCATTTCTCAAAGCTTTCTGAACTATATTTTTGGGTAAAGTCAGGTTTCTAGAATATCATGAAATTTATACACACAAAACATATATATGTGTGTTTATAAATATCTATAATGTACATATATGCACACATATATGTATGTATAGAGATACCTAAATATATATACATATGTAAATATATATCCCTACTCCTAAAAATTGCCTTTATAGAGTAAGGATATTATACAGATTTTAAGGGAGGCAGATATAAAACACAGTCAAAAGAAAAGTAGCTCCAATCTTTAACACTGCTTTTATCCATTATGATATTCCATGTTTCTTACATAAAATCCAACAAAGCCAATTCTTCCCAGAGTTAGCATCTTCTTATTAACTGGTGTGCTCATTCTTACTCACAATGAGAACTACTCAATCTATTTGTTTTCTTCTTTGCTTTGGTTTCCAGGAACCTCAGGCTTTGTTCTCACTTGCAGTGCATTTGTTTATCTTAAGTTATCTTCCTCCCCTATCTCTTCCCACATCTTTTCAAAGTCTTTTTATTACAATTCTAAAGGGTTATATTTTATTGTATCTGTGTTTTAAAAACATATATTTATTTATTTATTTGGCTGCGCTGGGTCTTAGTTGCGGCATGCGGGATCTTTTTTTTTTTTTTCAGTCATGGCATGAGGGATCTAGTTCCCTGACCAGGCCCTGCATTGGGAGCACAGAGTCTTAACCACTGGGCCCCTGTATCTGTGCTTTGTAATGTAAGTGGCTCAGATTCCTTTTGGACATAGGTGGGGCATAAGTATGTTGTAATTAAATAAGTGTGACTGTAATAATTATTATTAATCATCATCATCGTGAGCTTGAATAATAATTTGATTTTATCCATTCCAATATTTATAGTAGAGACCAAATATTCTTGTCCTCTTTTTTGAAGTGCTGGAAGACCTTCCCAGATCAGAGCAATAAGAAGTCAGTGGTTGTTTTGTGCCTCTCCTTTCCCAGGTGATTGCCATACAGGTTATCATCATGCTACTGAGCTCCTTCCCTGTCCCTAATTACTATTTAAGGGAACATAGCCATCCTTTTCTAACAGCACTCTTTTTGAGCAGGAACGAGATCCCTTCTCTCAACTAATTGACAAAGAATCTTGAAGAGCTGGGTGCTTCTGCCAGCAAGTGTATAATTCCTTTATGTGTCTACACTACTCCTCTGTTGGAAACTCTGTGCCTTCAAGTGTTTGACACGCAAAAGCCAACTGCTAACTGGCTAGCTCTGAGGAAAAGCATTGAGGATGCTTCTCTAGAAAAACGGAGGTCTCTTTCACCCCAATCCCAGCCCTGGCAGTCATTATGTGGATAGAACTTCCACTGTGATAACAGTCCTCCAATTGTTGAAGAGTTGGAAGTTCCTTGGGCTTTACCAATTCTATATATTTAACCAACAGCTCCTCTGATGGCCTTTTCCTGAGCCTCTCATCACCTGGCTTGCTGAGAAGCTCTCTGAAATATTTTTACCTATTTATTAGGACACTGGATCCCGTTTGGCTTTGGTCATGCAAATAATTTGGAGGGAAATAAGGTCTATGATTATCCCTACAGGGTGAGTCGACTATCTTGTGAAATAAAATACAATACCCTGAAACTCACCCTTCTTAATGCCTCCCCAACAGCCTGTGATGATAGTTTCACAATAGCTTAGCTAAACACTTTAATACTCACTCCTGATGGAAAAGAACCATATCTCATCAGCTTCCATTATGATTTATGTCAGGGAGGTTATAAGTTCCTTGATTTCTCCAGGTTCCATGAGCTGTTACTGCTCCCATGCCAAACTATGGGCACGATTTACTCTTCCCCTACCTGGCACAAACTGCTAGTTATTCCCCAATAGCTTTCCTCTTCTTCTTGCATAATAATATAATTTTATCTAGGGGCACATGGCTGCCCAACTAAACGCCACATTATCCAGCTTCCCTTGCAGCTAGGTATAGTGACCATTTGAATAAATTTGGGCCAATGGAATGCAAGTGGAGTGACATGTTCCCATGTACATCTCTGACTTATGTCCTTAAAAGGAAGGAAAATGCTTTCCCTTTCTATTTTCCTACTTCCTGTTGGCTAGAGCATGGACATAAGAGCAGGAGCTGGAACATGAGACAGATGCCATATGTTGAGGATGGCAAAGCAATAAGGTAGAATGAGCCTGGGCCCCACATGATTGTGGAGTCCCACATTAGTCCAGGGCTTCTTATACCTCAGATTGTTACATGACAGAAACAAGCTTCTATCTTATTTAAGCCACTATTATTGCAGCTAAACCAACATCCCAACTGAAGCAAATCATATGAATACATCCATATCAGAAGGGTACTTTGCAAAAGGAACTTTTCTAAGAAAATTAGGATAAGCATAGAGGGAAAAAGAGTTGAAGTCAACAAGCTGTTAGCACAAAATTCCTATCCTAAGAAAAGCCAAGTCTAACCTCAGACCTCTTGGTTAAAACCATTTACTGGATACATAGCACATTTTTCCTTTTCTTAGTACGATGTCCCCTATTAAGAAATTCTTTTGTTGTCAGGACTTCCCTGGTGGCCCAGTGGGTAAGACTCTGTGCTCCCGATGCAGGGGGGCCAGGTTTGATCCCTGATCAGAGAACTAGATCCCGCATGCATGCCGCAACGAAGATCCCGCAACTAAGACCCAGTGCAGCCAAAATAAACAAACAAACAAACAAACAAATAAATAAATACAAAATGAAAACGTTTTTTTAAAAAAGAAATTATTTTGTTGTTCTTCTTGGGCAATTTCTCCCTTCACTCTCTTCTTTGCTTGCCATTCCACCGACACATTCTGATTAATGCTACTGGATCATCCAAAGTTGGATTCCAAATACCTTATGGTTCTTAAGATGGAGAGTAGGCAGAAGAAAGTTGGGACCTGGAAATGAGGGAAGGGTTAAGTCCTCAGAGCGTTCACTGAAGGATTTCACATCAGTGTATCTAAGAGAATACAGCTGAGAGAACTGTATCACTCACAGCTACCTTGGTAACTAAGCATTATCAAGCCTTTTAGGACTTACGTTGAGAGGATTAAAGTTCTAGAGAACCTATGACTACACATGGCCCGTTTCTTCTTAGGAAATCAGATTCACGGCCAAAGGGTTATGAGTTGCTTTTGAAGGAATCCAATCAGGCTGAAGGTGATCATTCTGAGAAGTGGAAAACGAATGCAAGAACTGACTAGTGATCCCCCTAAAATTTCTGATAGCTCTGAGATCTTATGACAGGGTAAGAAAGACCTATAAATATGTGTCCATGCTGAATCAATTTCGTAACAGATCATCTCAGGGGATGAAATACTGAAATAAGATACCTACACGATTGGAGATGGGTCTAGGGAACAGGCCACAAGAATACACTTGTGATTAGCTGCTGGAATTTCTCTGTTCTGTTCAATTTCTTAGAGCAGATGCAAAAGCAAGCAAAAGCAATTGATTCTTATAGATTTAATATAACCTTAGCTGATGGATTGTAAACTGTTACATGGTTTCAGAACCACTTGAAAAGTTTATTAAGACAGCAGTTAAACCAGGAGGTCAAAGGCCCTGAGGAAGATGGATGGTCTTCTTCAGGGCCATCCTGGAAAGAAAAATACTGGCCCCCAAATAGCATAGTTCTTGTCCAAAAACCTCAAGACATAGAATGAACTTCAGCAATATCGGGAGAGATATATAAGACATATATAGCTTGGTCTTTAATAAGAAGGGCACACTGTTTCAAGAGGAGATGCCAACTGGGGTATAACATAAGAGACCTGCCTCAGTATGGGTTTTTTTACTGGCTGATGAGTCAGAAGTGGTTCTACACATATCCTCCTAGAAGGTTACAGAGTAAGACTGTGCTTGCTCTTATCTGTGTTTCCTTGAAAGATTTTGCCTGAGATCTCCCAGAGACTGATCATCTTGAAAAAAGCCAAGGCCATGGAGAGTACTATAGACCTGAGGTTTAAAGACTGCTGCCTAGGACTTCCCTGGTGGCGCAGTGGTTAAGAATCCACCTGCCAATGCAGGGGACACAGGTTCGATCCCTGGTCCGGGAAGATCCCATGTGCCGCGGAGCAACTAAGCCCGTGCGCCACAGCTACTGAGCCTGTGCTCTAGAGCCCGTGGGCCACAACTACGGATCCCACGTGCCACAACCACTGATCCCACGTGCCACAACCACTGAAGCCTAGAGCCCATGCCCTGCAACGAGAAGCCACTGCAATGAGGAGCATGTGCACTGCAACAAAGAATAGCCTGTGCTCGCCACAACTAGAGAAAGCCCATGTGCAGAAACGAAGACCCCACCCAGCCAAAAATAAATAAATTAAATAAATTTTTAAAAAAAGACTTTGCTGCCTATAACTACCTACACCAAAGAGATATTTAATACTAAAACTGAGGAAGCATTAAGAGAAGAGCCCTTGATGTTAAAGGGTGCCATGGCTAGAGTCCTTGAAAATGTGGACCCAGGAAAGCTGGGAAACCAGGCAAGACATACCTAAACCACATATATAGGGGTTACCCCAATTATGATGCTACCGTTTCATGCACTATCCTTATAAAAGATTACAGAAAGATGACTAAGGTAGTAGAATTGGTAATGAGTGATTTCGCTACAGAGAAGCCATGGACTTCACCTGTAATTTTGCAATCCAAGCTGCATGCATCAATGATTCCGTGAAGACTGTAGGATAATCAATACCATGACCAAACCATATGTTCATCCAATGCCAAGAATTGGTTCTCTCTGGAGTTACAGGGTCTGTTAAGGGTAGCCCATCATTGATTGGCTCATGTGATATTGCAAAATAAAAGCAGTCCAAGGGGCTTCCCTGGTGGTGCAATGGTTGAGAGTCCACCTGCCAATGCAGGGGACACGGGTTCGTGTCCCGGTCTGGGAAGATCCCACATGCCGCGGAGCAGCTGGGCCCGTGAGCCATGGCCACTGAGCCTGTGCGTCCGGAGCCTGTGCTCCGCAACAGGAGAGGCCACAACAGTGAGAGGCCTGCATACCGCAAAAAAAAAAAAAAAAAAAAAAGCAGTCCAGGAAAAATGTATGAAGACAGCTTCAGACACGGCAGATAAATGCATCATCTCCTTTACTACAGGGCATGCTCACTCAGTACACAAAAGGAGGCTCTCAAATTGTTCTATAGAAAGGGACGACATATTTAAGTAATTAATATATGGATTGATTTTTAAATCATTTAAATTGAGACCATGTTATTATCGCTTTGAAGGGCGTGAACTCCTTGAAACACATTATCAAACTTTTCCTTTGTAAGTTGGTACAACTGAGGCAGGAGATAGATGGGCTCCAGGCTAGACATTTACAACTGGCCTCCTGTTCACACTTCCTGGGGTAAGAAGAAGATGGGCTCCAGGCCAGACATTCATTACTAGCTCCCTGTTTACATTTTCCAAAGCAAGAGACAAATGGACTCCAGGACTACATATTTATGACTGGTCTCCTGTCTATATTTCGAGATCTGCACCTCATAAAAACCAGCAACAGAAATAAGGTAAATAACCGGACATTGGACATTTTTATGGCAGGGACAGAGTGGGACTACACCCTGTTAAAAGATCAAGAGGTCATATATTTCCCATCCTTGGGGCAAGGGAAACATTGCACATGCGCAGAAAGGCTCCTTGGGGGTCAAAAAGGACGGGGCACCTCACCGTAATATGTGATGCTAAGGCCATCCCATAGGCCTCTGGGCTGTAATCCATCTTGGAAGAAAGTTGTGCACGCATGTTGGGGAGGCTCCTAAGGCAGGTCAGGTGTGGAAAAAACAACCAGATAATTGGCCAAATGTAAACAAAGACCCAGAAGAACTGACCTATATAAATGACTTAACCGCCTCTTTACTGCACTCCTCCTCATTAGGGAGGATGCCCCACCCTTTCTCTCCAGGTGTGCATCTCTGCCTTGCTTCTATCTTAACTAAACAAACTGTTTCTCTGTGTGCTCTCCCAGTTGTTGTTGTGCTGTGTCTCTAATAATAAACTTTGCACCTGTTTTTACAGTTTTGCCTCTGTGAGAAATGCATTTTTCACTGGGGGCAAGAGCCAGGGGGTGTGGTGGCTAGGATTCCTAGTTTTCATCCAGGCTACCCAGGTTCAATTCCTGGGCAGGGAATTAAGATCTTGCTTCACACCACCACTCATTGCTGCCTCGCCAAGATCACAACCACTACGGAAAACAGTATGGAGGTTCCTCAAAAAACTAAAAATAGAATTGTCATATGATACAACAGTCCCACTCCTGGGCATATATCCAGACAAAACTCTAATCCAAAAAGATACATGTACCCCTATGTTCACAGCAGCATTATTCACAATAGCCAAGACATGGAAGCAGCCTCAACATTCACCAACAGATGAATGGATAAAGAAGATGTGGTATACATATACAATAGAATATTACTCAGCCGTAAAAAAGAATGAAATAATGCCATTTGCAGCAATATGGATGGACCTAGAGATTATCGCTAAGTGAAGTAAGTCAGAAAGAGAAAGACAAATACCATATTATATCACTTATATGTAGAATCTAAAATATGACACAAATGAACCTATCTAGGAAACAGAAACAGACTCACAGACATAGAGAACAGATTGGTGGTTGCCAAGGGGGAGGGGGTTTGGTAAGGATGGAATGGGAGATTGGGGTTAGCAGATGTAAGCTGTTATATATGGAATGGATAAACAACAAGGTCCTACTGTATAGCACAGACAACTATATTCAGTATCCTATGATAAACCATAATGAAAAAGAATTTTTAAAAAGAATGTACTATAGGGCCTCCCTGGTGGCGCAGTGGTTGAGAGTCCGCCTGCCGATGCAGGGGATACGGGTTCGTGCCCCGGTCTGGGAGGATCCCATATGCCGCGGAGCGGCTGGGCCCGTGAGCCATGGCCGCTGGGCCTGCGCATCCGGAGCCTGTGCTCTGCAACGGGAGAGGCCACAACAGTGAGAGGCCCGCATACCGCAAAAAGAAAAAAAAAAAAAAAAAAAAGAATGTACTATATACGTATATATATATATGCATAACTGAAATACTTTGCTGTACAGCAGAAATTAACACAACATTGTAAATCAACTTCAGTTAAAAAAACAAAACAAAACACACCTTCCCTGGGGCTCAAGAACCAAAAGTGAACAATGTTTCCCTGGAGTTCCCATCAGAAAGAGCCTTTCAAAGAAATCTCAAGAAGCTGTGTCAGGGACAGGAGGACTATGGACAGTGGACCAGAGAAAAAAGTCGAAAGGAAAGAAGAGTCAAATACTGTGGGCAGAGGTAGGTGAGAAGAAAGCACAGTGGACCAGAGCTGGGGAAAGAGACGAGAGAGAAGAAAGGAGATGCTGGGAGAGTCAGGCCAGGATACAGAAGAACCCAGCAAGAAGCACTGCCCCTGATTCCTGCCTTCACTGCAAGCTGGCAGTTCCTGGCAGATATTTTGAAGTGTGAGTTAGTTTCTACAAAGTACATCAAGAGATCCTCCTATACTGAGATTTTTGCCATCAGCCATCAACACCTTGGGAAAGCCTCCTACACCTCCCACCTTCGGTGGACATTTCATCTCTGTTTACACAGACCGCCTTCTAGTATAAACCAACCAAAGCCTCTTATCTAAAATTTATGTATATCTACATGTGCCTAGAAAATGGCTGAAATTATATACACCGAACTACTAATAGTGGTTAATAACAGTGGCCCTATTGGACATTTTAAAACAAGGACTATGCATTAGTTAAAATTACATTTTCCTCTCAGACTTGCCCTTCCAGACTCAGCAAAGCTCTTGCCTTTCCATAGTCTGAGGTCTTAGCTGGCTCTTGCTGCCTCCTTCAACCCCTGCCTCCTCCAGGCTGAAAGCCAGAGATGTTAAAACAAACAAGCAAGCAAACGGCAATGACTTTAGGCTTCCCTGGCATTGACTCTGGGCCTCCTCGGATGTGAATGGTTGCCTGCCTCTGGGACCTGCAACAGTTCCCAGGTCTCTCTGACCATTTTGCCCCTCACATCTTGCCATGGTCCAGAGCACTCCTTCACCATGACATTCATTACACCACATGTCACTGTTGGTTTACATGTCCACCTCTTTTGCTCCTTGAAGGCAGAGGATGAGTCTCTCTATTTCAAACCCTTTAACAGTTGGCCTAGGGCCTGACACATAGTAGGACTTCATAAATGTTTGAACGTATGAATGTCTGAATACCCAAGCTCTCATTGTCTCAACTGTCCTTTTCCTTCATGTTGTGAAATAATCTGCTCACCTTTGAGAACCACCGCCCTATGCCTCATTTCTGTGACTAGCACCTCCACCCAGACCTGAGAATCTGCCTGAACTTAAAACCTTAGACTTCCTGCTGCCACCACTCCATAGTGTAAAGAGATCATTATCAATATTATTAAAATCCCTTACCTGTGTGCCACATTGCATAGTTTTCAAAGAGCTTTTCTATGCAATATCTTGCTATAGCCAGTCAGCCATGGCCTGATTGTTCCACCTTACCCATGAGCGGTTTCCTATGAATCATGAAGTTCAGAGTTTATATGATTAGCTCAGGGTCATTCAGCTGGCGAGAGGCAGTCAGCACTCAGACTTGTGCCTCATGAATACGTGCTACGTGTCCTTTCTCAGGCCACTTACACTGGTGGTGCCCCAGATTTCATCAGCTAGTGCTGCCTGCACTTCTGTGCTTGACTGAAGCATAGTTCTTCTTAAAAATCCTTTCCCTGATCCTAAGATCTAGCACTTAAATGTACTACTGTACTTCTAGAGACCAATGACAGTCCCACATGGGGGAAACTAAATGACAAGTTGTCACTCAGCATTGGACAACAGGATATGTCCAGGCCCACCGGTCTTGTAATAGTGATCCATGCCCTGGAACTTCTGGGACACCAGGGAATTCTGCTATAGCAAATACAGGTCAAAGCCTGCTGGTAGGGCCTAAATCCCAATCATTTAAGTTGAACTGACTCAGATCACCTCACCCTAGTACTAGAAGGACTTCATAATTCTCTGGGTCTGGATAGGCCAAGGGTAACTGAGTGTGCTGAGGCATGAAATCATCATCCCATGGCCATTCTTAATCCTTGGCAACCCCTTCTAGAGGGCTAATCTTTCGGATCCTTGCTAAGCATTATCCTGGTGTTTTCAAACAGACCTTGGGCTTCCGGTGGGTTAAACTTTACATTTCAATATTTTCCAAGTTTATGGAAATGATGTGGAATGACAACTGATATTTATTGAAAGCCCACTATATGCCAGGCACTGTACTAAGTACCTTATTTGTTTTCCACCAGTCTCACAAAGGCAGACATTATCCTCATTTGAAATACAAGGATAACACAACATTGTAAATTAACTATACCCCAATAAAATTTTTTTTAAAAAGGGGGACTTCCCTGGCGGTCCAGTGGTTAAGACTCCATGCTTCCACTGCAGGGGTCACGGGTTCGATCCCTGGTCAGGGAACTAAGATCCCACAAGCCGCGCAAAAAAAAAAAAAAAAAAGAAAAGAAAAGAAATACAAGGAAATCAAGGCCTCCAGAGATTTAAGTATCTTGACCTACATCTTGTCAAAGGCACATGTCTAGTAACTGGTTGTACCATCATTTGAAGCAAGTCATCTTATTCCAGGTCCCATGCTCTCTCCATCACCACTGTGCCTTCACTAATGTTATGATACTATGTGACCAATTATCTTCTGCCATCATTACAGCCACATGGGGGTTAGGGGCTCACCCACAGACATTTCCTGAACGTCCAATATCTTTCTGTTCCTTTCTTTGTTAATTCTAGGTATGCTCAGTCAAGAAAGACATCTTCTATTTCTCAAAAAATTAAAAATAGGACTACCATATGATCCAGTAATTCTACTCCTAGGTATTTATTCAAAGGAAATGAAATCACTATCTCAAAAAGATATCTGCTGAGAGGGCCATTTGTAGCGGCGCTGGAGGCTGCGTTTGGCAGGCACTGCGAAGACGTGCGCAGGAGTGAGGCCCCACGGCCGCTGCAGCCCCTTCGCCGACGCGGTCAGCTCGCTTCTCCGCGTCTCGGTCGGGACCCGGTCAGCCCGGGCGCCGCGCTGCCGCCCGGACCGGCCCTCCAGCAGCTCCCGGCCCCCCGGACCCCCGCCCGGCCGCTCGCCCGCAGCCCGCCAGCCGCACAGGCCCCCGGAGCCGGGCCGAGGGCGGGCGGCGTCCCCATGGCCACCGCCGGCTGGCGGGACGGCTCCGGCCAAGAGACCTACCGGCTCCTGGTGGTCGGCGGGGGCGGCGGGGGCAAGTCGGCGCTCACCATCCAGTTCATCCAGTCCTATTTTGTAATGGATTATGATCCAACCGTCGAGGATTCCTACCCAAAGCAGTGTGGGATGGGTGACCGGGCAGCCCGGCTAGATATTCTGGATACAGCGGAACAAGAGGAATTTGGAGCTATGAAGAACAGTACTTGAGAACTGGCGAGGGTTTCCTGTTGGTCTTTTCAGTAACAGAGGCAGTTTTGACGAAATCTATAAGTTTCAAAGACAGATTCTCAGAGTAAAGGATCGTGATGAGTTTCCAATGATTTTAATTGGTAATAAAGCAGATCTGGATCATCAGAGACAGGTAATGCAGGAAGAAGGACAGCAGTTAGCACCGTAGCTTAAGGTAACATACATGGAGGTGTCAGCAAAGATTAGGATGAATATAGATCAAGCTTTCCATGAACTTGTCCGGTTTATAAGGAAATTTCAATAGCAGGAATGTCCTCCTTCACCAGAACCAACGAAAGAAAAAGACAAGAAAGGCTGCCACTGTGTCATTTTCTAAGAATCCCTTGAATTTTAGCTACAAACTGCCAGGAAAAGCCCTCATCTTCTCCCTCTCTCCTTACAGTTTACATCACGCTGGTACCTTTCTAGCCTTAGATAAATGATCACCGTGGTAGCCTTAGACCAAGAAGCTGGCTAATCCTTTCCATGAAGCTAATCCAATGGTCATTCAAGACAGATTTAAAGGAAACACTAAGGCTGCTTCAAGGATTTCTGATTCCTTTAAAATGGATATCTATATACACAGACACATTCCTTTTTTTAAGGACTTACTTTTAATAGGGATGAATCAGTTTTGGAACCTAAGCTGTTTGCCAAGCTGAAGTCATAGGTTGTGAAATAACTTTTAACTTCTGGAATCATATTGCCTACTGTTACTCTAAATAGAAACATAGGGAGTTTTTTTAAAATGTGAATTTTTGCCTATCTCTAAAAATTTTGATGTCAACTTTAGTTAACCTTAAATACACTGAATTGAATCCACAAAAGTGAGACATCTCAGACCTTTACCGATGCTATAGCCTTTGTTTTCCAGTGGCCAAAACACCGAAATGTCTATTGTATTTATAGGTTAAAAACTGTGTGTAAAGCCTTTACTATTATTCCTAAAGATAATATTCTATGTGGCCAAATATTTGGACTCATTCTGGACTTAGTCATTTTAGTGTTCTTGGTTTTTTAATTTAACCCTTTTCACAGCCATGTTGAGAGTAACAATAAATAATTCCTGTCTGTCTTCCTTTTCAAGTATTTCTGGATAAGGGATTCAGAAAAACTAAAACTGTTTTTGTTTTTAATATAAAATATGGAATTGATCTTTCCAGGGTCAGAGATGATTAATGTTTGGCTATATACTTTTATACATTATTTTCTTATCAAACCAGTTAACAAGTATTTTTATATGTTTGTAAGCAAATATGCTTTCACAGCATACCTGTGTATATGTAAAATAAGTATTTAATTCTCACCGTGCACTTTTAGCTGACAAAGGAAAAAAAGTCAAAACTACAGAAACTGTGGTAGAGCCTTACATGCTGTTCTGGTCCTGGCTGTACCCACCTTTGGCCAGTCACATAGCTACTCAAGAAATCTTCCCAATAGAGTACAATGGGATGAGAATCTGAAATCACTTCCGATATCCCCTACTAGATATTGACTGTTATATCAAATAGTAAGTGGTAAAACTTTTAATCGACAATTAGTATAACTGTGGATAACTTCTGATTTTGTTTTTAATTCTGTGGATTGTGTTTAAACAATTCAAAAGTATGTTCCTGATTTTGAGATACTAAGTGGTATTGCACAGTTGTCACTTTATTGAATGTGTACAACAGTTCCATGAAGTTTTTAAAGCATACCCTTGAATAGCTTCAGGTGCTAGAATTAAAATTGATCTGTTATCACACACACACAAAAAGATATCTGCACCCCTAAGTTTATTGCAGTATTATTTACAATAGCCAAGACATGGAAACCACCTGAGTGTCCACTGATGGATGAGTGGATAAGGAAAAGGTGATGTGTGGGGGGGGGGGGAGAAAGAGAGAGAGATATTGTATGATCTCACTTATTTGTGGAATCTTAAAAAACAAAGAAAACCAAACAAACACCAAAACAAAACAAAAACAAAAACAAAAACCAAACAAAAACAAAAAAAAACCCTGAACTCATAGATACAGAGAAGAGATTGGTGGTTACCAGATGCAGGAGATGGGCAAAATGGGTGAAGGTGGTCAAAACATAAAAATTTCCAGTTATAAGATCAATAAATCCTGGGGTACAGGACTGGTAACTATTGTTAATAATACTGTATTCTATATTTGAAAAGTTGCTAAGAGAGTAGACCTTAAAAGTTCTCATTACAAGAAAAAAAACTGTAACTATGCGTGGTGATGAATGTTAACTAAACTTATTGTGGTAATCCTTTCACAATAGGTAAATATATCAGATCATCATGTTGTACACCTAAAACTAATACAGTGTTACATGTCAATTGTATCTCAATTTTAAAAAAGACATATTCTTCCTGATCTCCAAGCTTACTTCAGCCTCTCCTGTTAATGCAAGATTCCACCAATCTATGGACAGAATCTTAAAATTCTCTACAAGAAAGCAGAGTGAACAGAGGCAGGCATTTCCTTACAACCAGTAGCGGATAAAGAACATCCAATTGACGTTAGTTGGTGTGTAGATACAAGTCACCAAAGGCCAAGGGTATCTGCCCTCCTCCCCAGCTCCATGGTGACCAGACCCAGCCTTGTCTTGGCTCAGAGCTGCTCCTATGGGGGGAAGTGGGGGCAGTCCCAGGTGCACCTTTGAGATAACAATACTGTCTCCTAAAACAAACAGCCATTGTTTCCACACAAAGACCTTCAATGTTTCCTCCATCAACAAAAGGCTACAGCCATCCTGCCAAGAAGACAAAAGGCTGGAAGCCCTTTCAGAAACAGCATGACAGTGGGGGGGAAGGGGTGGAGACAGGAAGATCATTCTCCAGCACTTGCTCTGCCCAGGAATAGGACTGACTCCACCCATCAGGGACCGTTCTGAATTACTGATCACTCCTGGGCTATTCATAATGACAATAACATCAGCTTCCTAATCTGTGAGATGGAAATAATAATATCTATCCTTTACAGGATTGCTGTCAGGATCAAATGAGATAATAGGTATGAAAGCTCTTTGTAAGGTTTAAAGGGATGCATGACTGATATGGTTATTATGAAAAGATCGATGGTTCACCCACAATACCTGCATTAAAAAGATAGATCTGGGCTTCCCTGGTGGCACAGTGGTTGAGAGTCCGCCTGCCGATGCAAGGAACACAGGTTCGTGCCCCAGTCCAGGAAGATCCCACATGCCGCTGAGCGGCTGGGCCTGTGATCCATGGCCGCTGAGCCTGCGTGTCCGGAGCCTGTGCTCTGCAACGGGAGAGACCACAACAGTGAGAGGCCTGCATACCGCAAAAAAAAAAAAAAAAAAAAAAAAAAGATAGATCTATTTTAGCCAGATGAGACTCCAAATAGCCCTGGTGTCTAGACCCACCCAGTTCCTAGAATAAAGCATAAGGGAGAAGAAATGTGGTCAGTATGGCTGACCACTATAGTTTACTGGGGTCCATCCCAGGCCAAACTGCTGTGCAGGTGATGCCTGACTTAGTTGACTGTTCTTTCCAGCCCCAGGAACTCACATCCTGGAAATAAGCCCTTTGATGGTTGGTCCCTCACCTAAGGTCTAATGTGCCAAACTTCACCCCCAATCTGCTTCTTTGCCTGTCTTCAAATATACTTCTTATGCAATTTACCCAAAAGTAAATACACATAGTATATTAAAACATGAGAAAATTTTCCATCCTCACTAGTAACAAAAGACCAATAAATTAAGGTAAATTGTACTACGTTATGCCTATTCAGTAATAAAAAATATAAATAAGAATATCCAATGTTAATGAAGTTGTGACAAAAATTGGTGTGATCTTACAGTGCTAGCAACATAATAAATTTATATGATTGCTTACAGAGGCAAAATGACAACACATAGCAAGTACCAAGAATACATTCCTGTCTTTGTAGTAATTTTCTCTCCCTGGAAATTCCAAGGAGATAATTCAACAAAAGTGGTGAAAAAAAGCAGCAAGCATATATATATTTACCTACTCTAGGCAAATATTGAAATAACAAGAGAAATGTTTTAGTTAATTGTGGTGTGACTGTAGTCATTAAAATGAAAATATAAGAACAACTTAAAAACATGAGGAACTATGATATAATTGTAAGTGGAAGTGTACAATATGATACAACTAGGCAAAATATATAACTATATGGATAAAGTTTGGTAATTAGAAAATAACCTTTGGTACTGTGGTGGTGAATTGTATTTCAAAATGTTCCTTAAGTCTTTATATCACCTTTTAAATATGGAAATAAAAAGAAAGAAAAGTAATCAGCTGGTAGAATTCTCTCAAGAGTCTGCTTCTGGGACTTCTCTGGTGGCGCAGTGGATAAGACTCTGTGCTCCCAATGGAGGGGGCCCAGGTTCGATCTCTGGTCAGGGAACTGGATCCCGCATGCATGCCACAACTAAGAGTTAACGTGCCACAACTAAGGAGCCCGCCTGCCACCACTAAGACCTGGTGCAACCAAATAAATAAATAAATAAAAATATTTTTTAAAAAAAGAGTCTGCTTCTTTTAGGGTAGGGCATGGAGTTATCCTTGATAAGATGTCGATGGGTGTTAATAAATTAATGTGTCAGACTTCTGGGTAAGATGGCGGAAGAGTAAGACGCGGCGATCACCTTCCTCCCCACGGATACACCAGAAATACAGCTACACGTGGAACAACTCCTACAGAACACCTACTGAACGCTGGCAGAATACCCCAGACCTCCCAAAAGGCAAGAAACTCCCCACATACCTGGGTAGGGCAAAGCGGAGAGATCCCCACACAGAGGATCGGTGCCGAGCGGCACTCACCAGCCCGAGAGGCCTGTCTGCTCGCCCGCCGGGGCGCGCAGCGCTGGAAGCTGAGGCTCGGGCTTCGGTCAGAGCGCAGGGAGAGGACTGGGGCTGGCGGCGAGAACTCAGCCTGAAGGGGGCTAATGTGCCACAGCTAGCCGGGAGGGAGTCCGGGAAAACTCTGGAGCTGCCGAAGAGGCAAGAGACTTTTTCTTCCCTCTTGGTTTCCTGGTGCGCGAGGAGAGGGGATTAAGAGCGCTGCTTAAAGGGGCTCCACAGACGGGCGTGAGTCGCGACTGAAAGCGCGGAGCCCAGTGACGGGCGTGGGACGCTGGGGGTGCTGCTGCCGCCGCCAAGAAGCCTGTGTGCGAGCGCAGGTCACTTCCCACACCGCCCTTCCGGGAGCCTGTGCAGCCCGCCACTGCCGGGGTCCCGGGATCCAGGGGCGGCTTCCCTGGGAGAACGCACGGCGCGCCTCGGGCTGGTGCAACATCACGCCGACCTCTGCCGCTGCAGGCTCGCCCCGCACTCCGTGCCCCTCCCTCCCGCCCGGCCTGAGTGAGCCAGAGTCCCCGAAGAGGCTGCTCCTTTAACCCTGTCCTGTCTGAGCGAAGAACAGACGCCCTCCGGCGACCTACACACAGAGGCGGGGCCAAATCCAAAGCTGAGACCCAGGAGCTGTGAGAACAAAGAAGAGAAAGGGAAACCTCTCCCAGCAGCCTCAGAAGCAGCGGATTAAAGCTCCACAATCAACTTGATGTACCCTGCATCTGTGGAATACATGAATAGACAACAAATCATCCCAAATTGAGGAGCCAGGAGTTAGTGCTGTGCCTCTGAGGTGGGAGAGCCAACTTCAGGACACTGGTCCACAAGAGACCTCCCAGCTCCACATAATATCAAACGGCGAAAATCTTCCAGAGATCTCCATCTCAACACCAGCACCCAGCTTCACTCAACGACCAGCAAGCTACAGTGCTGGACACCCTAAGCCAAACAACTAGCAAGACAGGAACACAACGCCACCCATTAGCAGAGAGGTGGCCTAAAATCATAAAAAGTCTGCAGACACCCCAAAACACACCACCAGACGTGGACCTGCCCACCAAAAAGACAAGATCCAGCTTCATCCACCAGAACACAGGCACTAGTCCCCTCCACCAGGAAGCCTACACAACCCACTAAACCAACCTTAGCCACTGGGGACAGACACCAAAAACAACGGGAACTACGAACCTGCAGCCTGCAAAAAGGAGACCCCAAACACAGTAACATAAGCAAAATGAGAAGACAGAAAAACACACAGCAGGAGAAGGAGCAAGATAAAAACCCACCAGACCTAACAAATGAAGAGGTAATAGGCAGTCTACCTGAAAAAGAATTCAGAATAATGATGGTAAAGATGATCCAAGATTCTATTTCCAAGATCCAAAATCTTGGAAATAGAATAGACAAAATGCAAGAAACAGTTAACAAGGACCTAGAAGAACTAAAGATGAATCAAGCATCGATTAAAAACACAATACATGAAATAAAAAATACTCTAGATGGGATCAATAGCAGAATAACTGAGGCAGAAGAACGGATAAGTGAGGTGGAAGATAAAATAGTGGAAATAACTGCTGCAGAGCAAAATAAAGAAAAAGGAATGAAAAGAACAGAGGACAGTCTCAGAGACCTCTGGGACAACATTAAACACAACAACATTCGAATTATAGGGGTTCCAGAAGAAGAAGAGAAAAAGAAAGGGACTGAGAAAATATTTGAAGAGATTATAGTTGAAAACTTCCCTAATACGGGAAAGGAAATAGTTAATCAAGTCCAGGAGGCACAGAGAGTCCCATACAGAATAAATCCAAGGAGAAATACGCCAAGACACATATTAATCAAACTGTCAAAAATTAAACACAAAGAAATCATATTAAAAGCAGCAAGGCAAAAACAACAAATAACACACAAGGGAATCCCCATCAGGATAACAGCTGATCTCTCAGCAGAAACTCTACAAGCCAGAAGGGAGTGGCAGGACATAATTAAAGTGATGAAGGAGAAAAACCTGCAACCAAGATTACTCTACCCAGCAAGGATCTCATTCAGATTTGATGGAGAAATTAAAACGTTTACAGACAAGCAAAAGCTGAGAGAGTTCAGCACCACCAAACCAGCTTTACAACAAATGCTAAAGGAACTTCTCTAGGCAAGAAACACAACAGAAGGAAAAGACCTACAATAACAAACCCAAAACAATTAAGAAAATGGGAATAGGAACATACATATCAATAATTACCTTAAATGTAAATGGACTAAATGCTCCCACCAAAAGATACAGATTGGCTGAATGGATACAAAAACAAGACCCATATATATGCTGCCTACAAGAGACCCACTTCAGACCTAGAGACACATACAGACTGAAAGTAAGGGGATGGAAAAAGATATTCCATGCAAATGGAAACCAAAAGAAAGCTGGAGTAGCAATTCTCATATCAGACAAAATAGACTTTAAAATAAGGACTACTAGAAGAGACAAAGAAGGACACTACATAATGATCAAGGGATCGATCCAAGAAGAAGATATAAAAATTGTAAATATTTATGCACCCAACATAGGAGCACCTCAATACATAAGGCAACTACTAACAGCCATAAAAGGAGAAATCGACAGTAACACAATCATAGTAGGGGACTTTAACACCCCACTTTCACCAATGGACAGATCATCCAAAATGAAAATAAGTAAGGAAACACAAGCTTTAAATGATACATTAAACAAGATGGACTTAATTGATATTTATAGGACATTCCATCCAAAAACAACAGAATACACATTTTTCTCAAGTGCTCATGGGACATTCTCCAGGATAGATCATATCTTGGGTCACAAATCAAGCCTTGGTCAATTTAAGAAAATTGAAATTGTATCAAGTATCTTTTCTGACCACAATGCTATGAGACTAGATATCAATTACAGGAAAAGAGCTGTAAAAAATACAAACACATGGAGGCTAAACAATACACTACTTAATAACGAAGTGATCACTGAAGAAATCAAAGAGGAAATTAAAAAATACCTAGAAACAAATGACAATGGATACACGACGACCCAAAACCTATGGGATGCAGCAAAAGCAGTTCTAACAGGGAACTTTATAGCAATACAATCCCACCTTAAGAAACAGGAAACATCTCGAATAAACAAACTAACCTTGCACCTAAAGCAATTAGAGAAAGAAGAACAAAAACATCCCAAAGTTAGCAGAAGGAAAGAAATCATAAAAATCAGATCAGAAATAAATGAAAAAGAAATGAAGGAAACGATAGCCAAGATCAATAAAACTAAAAGCTGGTTCTTTGAGAAGATAAACAAAATTGATAAACCATTAGCCAGAGTCATCAAGAAAAAAAGGGAGAAGACTCAAATCAATAGAATTAGAAATGAAAAAGGAGAAGTAACAACTGACACTGCAGAAATACAAAAGATCATGAGAGATTACTATAAGCAACTCTATGCCAATAAAATGGACAACCTGGAAAAAATGGACAAATTCTTAGAAATGCACAACCTGCCAAGACTGAATCAGGAAGAAATAGAAAATATGAACAGACCAATCACAAGCACTGAAATTGAAACTGTGATAAAAAATCTTCCAACAAACAAAAGCCCAGGGCCAGATGGCTTCACAGGCGAATTCTATCAAGCATTTAGAGAAGAGCTAACACCTATCCTTCTGAAACTCTTCCAAAATATAGCAGAGGGAGGAACACTCCCAAACTCATTCTACGAGGCCACCATCACCTTGATACCAAAACCAGACAAGGATGTCACAAAGAAAGAAAACAACAGGCCAATATCACTGATGAACATAGATGCAAAAATGCTCAACAAAATACTAGCAAACAGAATCCAACAGCACATTAAAAGGATCATACACCATGATCAAGTGGGGTTTATTCCAGGAATGCAAGGATTCTTCAATATACGCCAATCAATCAACGTGATACACCATATTAACAAATTGAAGGAGAAAAACCATATGATCATCTCAATAGATGCAGAGAAAGCTTTCGACAAAATTCAACACCCATTTATGATAAAAACCCTGCAGAAAGTAGGCATAGAGGGAACTTTCCTCAACATAATAAAGGCCATATATGACAAACCTACAGCCAGCATCGTCCTCAATGGTGAAAAACTGAAACCATTTCCACTAAGATCAGGAACAAGACAAGGTTGCCCACTCTCACCACTCTTATTCAACATAGTTTTGGAAGTTTTAGCCACAGCAATCAGAGAAGAAAAGGAAATAAAAGGAATCCAAATCGGAAAAGAAGTAAAGCTGTCACTGTCTGCAGATGACATCATACTATACATAGAGAATCCTAAAGATGCTACCAGAAAACTACTAGAGCTAATCAATGAATTTGGTAAAGTTGCAGGATACAAAATTAATGCACAGAAATCTCTGGCATTCCTATATACTAATGATGAAAAATCTGAAAGTGAAATCAAGGAAACACTCCCATTTACCATTGCAACAAAAAGAATAAAATATCTAGGAATAAACCTACCTAAGGAGACAAAAGACCTGTATGCAGAAAATTATAAGACACTGATGAAAGAAATTAAAGATGATACAAATAGATGGAGAGATGTACCATGTTCTTGGATTGGAAGAATCAACATTGTGAAAATGACTCTACTACCCAAAGCAATCTACAGATTCAATGCAATCCCTATCAAACTACCACTGGCATTTTTCACAGAACTAGAACAAAAAATTTCACAATTTGTACAGAAACACAAAAGACCCTGAATAGCCAAAGCAATCTTGAGAACGAAAAATGGAGCTGGAGGAATCAGGCTCCCTGACTTCAGACTATACTACAAAGCTACAGTAATCAAGACAGTATGGTACTGGCACAAAAACAGAAAGATAGATCAATGGAACAGGATAGAAAGCCCAGAGATAAACCCACGGACATATGGTCACCTTATCTTTGATAAAGGAGGCAGGAATGTACGGTGGAGAAAGGACAGTCTCTTCAATAAGTGGTGCTGGGAGAACTGGATAGGGACATGTAAAAGTATGAGATTCGATCACTCCCTAACACCATACACAAAAATAAGCTCAAAATGGATTAAAGACCTAAATGTAAGGCCAGACACTATCAAACTCTTAGAGGGAAACATAGGCAGAACACTCTATGACATAAATCACAGCAAGATCCTTTTTGACCCACCTCCTAGAGAAATGGAAATAAAGACAAAAATAAACACATGGGACCTAATGAAACTTCAAAGCTTTTGCACAGCAAAGGAAACCATAAACAAGACCAAAAGACAACCCTCAGAATGGGAGAAAATATTTTCAAATGAAGCAACTGACAAAGGATTAATCTCCAAAATTTATAAGCAGCTCATGCAGCTCAATAACAAAAAAACAAACAACCCAATCCAAAAATGGGCAGAAGACCTAAATAGACATTTCTCCACAGAAGATATACAGACTGCCAACAAACACATGAAAGGATGCTCAACATCTTTACTCATTAGAGAAATGCAAGTCAAAACTACAATGAGATATCATCTCACACCAGTCAGAATGGCCATCATCAAGAAATCTAGAAACAATAAATGCTGGAGAGGGTGTGGAAAAAAGGGAACACTCTTGCACTGCTGGTGGGAATGTGAATTGGTACAGCCACTATGGAGAACGGTATGGAGGTTCCTTAAAAAACTACAAATAGAACTACCATATGACCCAGCAATCCCACTACTGGGCATATACCCTGAGAAAACCATAATTCAAAAAGAGACATGTTCCAAAATGTTCATAGCAGCCCTATTTACAATAGCCCGGAGATGGAAACAACCTAAGTGTCCATCATCGGATGAATGGGTAAAGAAGATGTGGCACATATATACAATGGAATATTACTCAGCCATAAAAAGAAATGAAATTGAGCTATTTGTAAGGAGGTGGATGGACCTAGAGTCTGTCATACAGAGTGAAGTAAGTCAGAAAGAGAAAGACAAATACTGTATGCTGACACATATATACGGAATTTAAGAAAAATAAAATGTCATGAAGAACATAGAGGTAAGACAGGAATAAAGACAGAGACCTACTAGAGAATGGACTTGAGGGTATGGGGAGGGGGAAGTGTAAGCTGTGACAAAGTGAAAGAGCGGCATGGACATATATACACTACCAAACGTAAGGTAGATAGCTAGTGGGAAGCAGCCGCATAGCACAGGGAGATCAGCTCGGTGCTTTGTGACCGCCTGGAGGGGTGGGATAGGGAGGGTGGGAGGGAGACGCAAAAGGGAGGGGATATGGGAGCATATGTATATGTATAAGTGATTAAATTTGTTATAAAGCAAAAAATAAAAAATTTAAAAAAATAAATAAAATAAATAAATTAATTAATGTGTAACAAATTTGAATGCAAAGAGACTGCTTAGAATGTGAGTCAGGCTGCTAGTTGGATTCCTACTTCTGCCACTTATTTGCTGTGTGGCCTTGGGCAAGCTATTTGCCATATCTAAACTTTTCCTGATTTGTAAAATGGGAGTGATAACAGAACCAATTTCTTAGAGTTATTGGGAGTAGTCAATGAGATAATGTACCTGGCATTGTGCCAGGCACATCGAAAAATTATTCAATAAAGCTTTGTTGTTTGTGCTGTTGATAATGACGATGATGGTGGTGGTGGTGGTGGTAGTGATAAACTGGGGTCTTCTGGAGAAAATGCCTTAACTTAAAGTTTTAATGTCAGAAGTGGATGCTGCTCAAATGATACTATCCCTAAATGTGGAGCCAACTACAAATTTGAAATGTATTTTAAAAATAGACATTCTAGGGACTCCCCTGGTGGTCCAGTGGTTAAAAATCCACCTTCCAATGCAGGAGACATGGGTTCAATCCCTGGTCCGGGAACTAAGATCCTACACGCCGCGGGGCAACTGAGTCTGAGCACCACAACTAGACAGCCTGTGTGCCACGACTAAGACCCAACGTAGCCAAAAATAAATATATTTAGAAATAGACTTTTTAAAAAGGACTTTAATTTTTAGAGCAGTTTTAGGTTCAAAGCAAAATTGAGTGGAAGGTGCAGAGATTTCCCATACACCCCTCACCTCCACATACACACAGCCAGAGTGGTACATGTTACAACTGATGAACCTATGTTGACACATCACCATGATCCAAAGTCCATATTTTACATTAGGGTTCACTCTTGGTGTTGTACATTCTTGCATTTAGACAAATGTATAATAATGACATGTATCTACCATAATAATGTCACACAGAGTAGTTCCACTGCCCCCAAATCCTCTGTGCTTTACCTACTCATTTCAGCTTCCCCCAAGACCCCGGCAACCACCAGTCCTTTCACTACCTCCATAGTTTTGCCTTTTCCAGAATATCATGTAGTTAGAGTCATACAGTATATAGTCTTTTCAGATTTGCTTCTTTCTTGAAAGGTACTTTTTACAAACAGACTAAAAGATTAAGTATTTTGAAATTCCCCTAGATAACAGAAAGATAAATACTATCAGTAATTGTGTTAGATTCTTTATATACGTTATCTCCATAAGATAAGTATTATTATCCCTGTTCTACCAACAAGGAAGTGCCTAACATCACAAAACCAATAAGCAGAAAAGCTGGTATCTGAATCGAGTTTGTCTGACTCCAGTGTTCTATTTTTCCATTATGCCATAGTATTTATCTTAATGCCAATATGGGTCCTGGAGCATCTGAACCTAGTTTCAGGAACTGACGGGGAAAAGCAAACTGGTACAGTGCATATCCATATCATGGCAGCATATCACATGTCATGGCAGCTCTTAGAAGACAGCTTCCTGATAGAACAACACAACAGCCACCCTGCTTTATACCAGATTCTATGTCCAGGACTTGCATCCCTGTCCTTAGGCAGGACATCTTAGTCAGCACACTGACTAGCAAAATTAGGTGGGTCTAGTTTAGTGTTTCTTAACAATTTTTGTATTGTACCCTAACCCAGGAGCCTCTTTAGACATTGTTTTCCTAATCACCCTCCACCCTAATTAATTTTTTTTTTTTTTTTTTTTTTTTGCGGTATGCGGGCCTCTCACTGCTGTGGCCTCTCCCGTTGCGGAGCACAGGCTCCAGACGCACAGGCTCAGCGGCCATGGCTCACGGGCCTAGCCGCTCTGAGGCATGTGGGATCTTCCTGGACCGGGGCACGAACCCATGTCCCCTACATCGGCAGGCGGACTCTCAACCACTGCGCCACCAGGGAAGCCCCCTAATTAAATTTTAATACCACATATATTCTCTACATTTGCTTATGTACTATAGCCCTTTGGAGAGCCAAAAAGCTATGGAAATATCTAAGTAGGATTTTTTTGCCCTGAAAGAAACTACTTCCACCCCACTGGGGGCTATATTATCCCCACTGAGAATATATAGTCTAGTTGCAGGTGGCCAGAGCTCAGGGAGGCTGAGGAAGCTGAGATGCCAGACAGGTGAGGTCAGGACCCTGGAGAGCACCAAAGAAGCCCTACTGAAACCATGTCCAAGGCTCAATGTTGCTTGAAGATTAGCCTGAAGGAAGGAAGGGGCTGGGCGAGCATGGGGCCTAGGAAACTAGTTTTAGTAGTATTTTATTATGTGTTGTAGAAACCATCAGAATGTGAAGGCCTCCAAATTCTCTTTCATAAGAATGTTCTTGAGGGGGCTGGCAGTTTGTGCTTATAACTCTTCAATGGCTCCCCACAGGGTCCTCAGGATAGCACCTCAATTCCATATCATACCTTATAAGACCCTTCATGACCCGCCCCTACTTAAATGGCCAGCCTTGTCATCTTTTACTACTTTGTTCTTCAAACTCTCTGCTCCAGCCACACTGACGCACTCTCACTAAACCATGCCCTCTGTCACTTCTGGGGCTTGGCGCATGCTGTTCTTTCTCCCCAGAAACTTCCCTTGTCTTTACCTCTCTTTCAGGGAGCTAAATTCTCCTCATTTTTGAGATTTTAGCTTAGAAATTATTTCCTCTGCATGTCCTCATATATTCCCCAAATCTGGATACAACTGAAGTAACAGCATCACAGAACTCTGAACTGGTCAGACTGACTATGGAGTATTTTGTCCATTACTGGGCATCATATAGATCAGGCCTAGAGAGAGGCAACCAGGATGGTGAGCATTATGGAATATTTTTTACTATATGCCAGGCACTGAGGTAATGACTTCATGGATATTGCCTCATGTACCTTATGTAATAATCTTATTGGATTGTGTAGGTACAGATGAGAAAACTGAAACTCAGAGAAGTTAAGCAACTTACTCAAGGTCCCTCACCTGGTAAATGGTAGAACCTGGTGTTTGAACCCAAGTCTGTGTAAATTCAGAGCCCATGCCTTCAATCTCTGCATAATATCACTTCTGGAAACCATATTATAATGACTGGTTTAGTGAGAAACTAGAAGGTAACTAATCCAGAGAACATATTACCAAGGAGAAACATGAGAGCCATATTCAGTCACAGTGGAAGGGTTGTCACTTCGGAGAGTAACAGGGAAGTAGATGGCTCAGTAGAAGGAAGTTCTCAAAAGGAGAAGATGAGCCCCTGAAAGGCTCAAGGATCTGTCACCTCTGTGTATCTCAGTCCAACGTCTAGCACAGAAAGGGGAGCTCCATGGATGAAAGGAGATAGGGCTTCCCAACAGCAGAAGAGCTGCCCCATGAAAGAGTGAAACTCCCATGGATGTTCCCCATGATGGGGCTGCTTGGTCACCTGACAGAGAACCACAGGAGGGATTTTGGAGAAAGGATTTCTGTGTCCTTGAACTAGATGACCTCTAAAGCTCCTGGCCACTTAAGGATTCTGTAATTATTGGACTGAGTCCACGACTCAGACTTTGGCAAGTTACAGACCATGTAGTATTTGTCAGTGCATTGAGATCTCAAAAAGTAGAGAACACAAGTGGATAGGACTTCTGGGCTCCCAGAACTTAAGCTTCCCACCCTGAAGCCAGGATGGTTCAGTCTAACTCTGGGGAGCTAGAAACCTCCCCATCTTGCTCCAGAGGCTAACCTGGAAATGGAGATATTCGAGTCATTTATAGAGAAAGTCTCTGCCCGCAGGTTACAGCTGCTGTCACAGGACCTGAAAAAGGAGAGAAACACTCCTTCCTAGCAGATGGTTGAGACAAAAAGTCAATATGTCAACAAATGAATTTCTGAGAGTCATTGCTGAAAGGAATCAAATGGGCCCCAAAAATGTACACTGGGTTGACTGTTGTTCCCCACATGCTCTGCCTCCTTTCACTCCATGCTGATGGCCTGTGGTAAACATGCAGAACTGTCCCGTCTATCCCCACAGAGTGAGTCCCAACAGAGTACAACCAAAACAAGTGTTCAGCTTTCCTAGAGGGCTCATACACATGTGGATAGCTCACAAAGATGATGAAATTTTTAACCAAAACTTATATAATCAGACCTTCAGATTCTACTTGCAAACGATTCATACATCCTAAAAAGAACAGAGGCTTCTGTGGGGTGTAAAGCCACCTAGCAATGGAGGCACCTTAGTTGTAAGGTCCAAGCTGCAGCTTCAGTCAACACACGCATACACACACAACTCTATGAAACTAGCCAAAATTCACTTGTGCAAAAATTTAAAGAAGCAATTAATAGAAAAGCAAAGCATGTTTATCTGTAGGCCTTATAGCATCTGTTTGGTCCACCTTTATTATTAGCTCCAATTCTTTGACTCTACTCTTCCAAGGTTCACCGATCTATCTATTCACTTGCTTCTCTCAACTTAGAGACCAAACCTTCCCAGCTTATATCTATAGATAGATCTTCAGATAAGCTTCCCTCAAATCCTGTGGCATGGTGCTCTTTCACATAGGAGAACCTTAGCTGTACTGACTACCACACCATTTGCATCTTTAATCCTTTTATTAGGGATCTGAGCTCTAAGGCCTGCTGAATCTTTTTCCTCCTACCTCCAAAGAAATGTGGATCAGATCTAGTATAATAACTCTGTGAAACCCACCAAACTATTTTTTCTGAACAGAAAAGAGTGTCTTGGGACTTCCCTGGTGGCACAGTGGACAAGAGTCCGCACAATGCAGGGGGTCTGGGTTCAATCCCTGGTCGGGGAACTAGATCCCACACGTGTGCCATGGCTAAGAGTTCACATGCCACAACTGAGGAGCCCGGGAGCTGCAACTAAGGAGCCTGCCTGCCACAGCTAAAACCTGGTGCAACCAAATAAATGAATAAATAAATAAATAAAAAGAAAGGCGTGTCTTCCACTCTTTACAGAAGGGTAAAAACTTCCACCTGCTAATAGAAAACAGTGGCTGTTAAGTAGATATCAGGAACTTGAACTTAAAAAGTGGATTCCCCTTATAACACTTGACAAAGTAACCTGTATTAAAAGCTTTCCAATAGTCTGCCTTTTTCTCCTGAACTCAGTGACAACTTCTTTTTAATTAAAAAATCTTAAGCTGAAAAGGTATAAAATAGACTGTTATTATTGATATAAAGATCCCAGGGCACAGTCTGCTCATACAGATGGAGGCTGTCCCCACAGAGGTTGCCCACAGAGGTGTGTGCCCAGTTGTTGTACACATAGATGTTCTCACACACAGATGTGCACAGAGACAGATGTTATTCACAGAAACAAATGTCCACCAGGAACACGATGTACACCAAAAGCTCCCGCAGGGTGGTGTTGACATAAAGTTCCTGGTTCTCAGCTGTGTTCTCAGTCAAGGTTGTTCCCCAAAGTCCTAAGGGAGGGACATTGGAAAGATGCCCAGGATTCCCAACAGCAGGGTTCCTTCCAGTTACCCTACCTATCAGTCCCTGGACTTTATTCTCATTTCCACCCCAGCCATTTTACCTGTCACCTTATCTCAGGTGGGGCAGTCTAAGACATCATCACATCCATGTCTTCCCTCAAACTAGCTCCCTCATACCCTTCTGGGTCCCCAAGAGATGACTGTGCCAGGCTCTCCCTCTGGGAGACCACTAAACTAGCCTCTGTACTCTGGGGCATTCAGCTCTAACGCAGACCATTCACAAACCCCAAAGACACACTGAGATTCCACCTCTTCTTCAGACTGTATTCCCTTCTAACAGCCTCTGTGGACCCCTTCTCCTGACTCCAGTATCTCATGAGAACCCTCCCCAACCAGGTACCTCTGATGCCACAACAGATCTGAAGGCAGCAACCGGACACCAGGGTCTTGTGTGCCTTCTCCTGGGGTCCATCTTCAGGCTTCTTGGTTGGGATGGAGGAGGCACCGCACTGGAGATGGTACAGATCCTCGGTGTCCCACGCGGGGAGGGGGCGCCCCTGTAGGCGGGGTTGTCCCAGGCTCCGCTCCCCAGCTTTTGTAGCTCCTGCCCCTCGGGACATTGCACAGCATTCATGGGGAATGAGGCAGGAGACCTGGCACCTCAGGTACCCACTCTCACCTGGAGAAAGAGAGAACAAAGACACAGCCCAGCCTAGCCGGCAGAGGGCAAAGGAAAGGGAGTGTGAGAGCAGCTGGTCTCACACAGCCTCTGTCTCCTGCCTTTTGTAGGAGGAAAGCGGGTGCCTGTTCAGGGGAGGGAGCAGGGGAGAAGGGTGGGGAATGACCATCAATCCTATCAGGGGCTCCCCCTCCCCTCTTGCTGCAAGTGCTGGGGACAAGAGGAAAGGGAGTGGGAGGGAACTGGGAGCCAGGGGCTTGATGGGGAATAGGAGGGTGTGGAGACTGGGGCTGGAAGGAAGGAGGGGTGAGAGAGGTGAATGCTGTGGGGAGAAGAGGGCTGCTTGCACATGGGGCCTGGGAGGGATGGTCCTGAGTCAGACGAAAGAGGTGATGAAAGAGCAATGGGTGGGGCTGGGAGGAGAGGGAGGCTGGCCGACTCCACAGCAGGTCTGAGTTCATGTCCACTAAAAGCTCCTGGAAGGGCCGCCATGGGTCAGGGTGGGGACCAAGGGCAGGCACGGGAGACTGAAAAGCGTTGCCTCCCTCCCAGGCTCAGCCAACGGTGACTGAGGCTCTTTTACTGTCTTACCTGGAGCTGCCCCCTCTCCTACCTCATTCCACCCCCACAGCTGGGGGAGAAGGATAGTGGCAGGAGGACCCCCTGGTTCAGATACTTAAGGGACAGGCTTTCTGACCACTGATGGGGAGGGGAAAAGCCTGCAGAGTTCCAGATTATCTGTGTCCTTTTTTCCGAGGTCTGCCCTCTTGCAGCTTATGGGTGAGCTATACTGCTAGAAAGGTCTTCTTTGAAGGTGTAGGGCTCAGCCTAGGGAAAAGGCTAAGCACTGACTGGGAAGATGGATCAGAGAGCAAAGGGCAAGGACTGTGTGACCTGAGACTCCTTAAGGGGAAGGTATATCTGGACCCAGCTCAGCTGACAATCTTATCTTGTGGCTCTGCTTAGTACTGGACCTAGAACTGAAAGCAGGGGCACAAAATGCTCATAGAAGAGGTATCCAGGCTGATCTGCTTTTTATCCAGTCTTGGTTTCTGAATCAAAACCCTGGCAAGGACCCTTGAGCACATCCTTGCCTGTGCCCGGATCCAGCCTCTGATCACATGCCCTGGCTCGTTCGTCTACAGGCTCAGTATGGGGCTGGTCCCACAAGTGCAGGTGGTTACCTCCTCCCTGATGGCTGGAATGGGGGCTGCCCTCTCTCCAGCTCCTGGCTCCCCATCTGGGCTACTCTACTGATGCGGTGGCCTGAAGCCCACCTTTGGGCTCAGTAAAACATCAGCCTGGTGGAAGTCACCAGTCTTCAGTGTCCCCATAAAGAGATCCTGATCCCAGACAACCAGGGCTGGGCTCAGCTCCTTGATAAATAAACGTACCTCAGCATCTGAGACAGCGCCTGTCCTACCCCTGGGTCTGCTGCATGGAGCTCCTGCCCCAGGCCCAGATATTATGAAGGGAATTAACTCTCTGTCTGGGCTGGAGCTAAGGCCACCCTGTGAGCTTCCTAGATGGAGGAGTTCCCATCTTTCCATTTTTTTTGGTTAGTGGGACATACATTCCAAGGTGTTTGTTTTCTCTGGGAAGACAAAGGATCAGGAACTGGGCCTGTACTGCTCATTTTGTCTGAAATCGTCTGATAGTGAAGGAAAGGGAGCTGCTACCTCTCACCCACATGCTTTTCAAACAATTGCAAAAGGACCCCTGGCTTGCAAAACTGAACTCTGGGACAGAGGTGATGAACAGGAAGCTAGCAGTAGAGTTCAGAGAAGTGGGGGAAGGAACTGGAGATGGTTTCTGATTCCTTTGGGGTAATTTTGCATCCTAAGGGAGGCTTGTGAATAGCAGGGGTTTGGATGGACCCAAGGAGGTTCATCACGTGACAGGTCCCTGACCCCTGATGATGCTGAAAGCTCAGCTTCTCTGTATACTGGTGCCAAATCAAATCCTAGAGACAGAGTTTTGGGTGAAGTAGAAAAGGACAGCTTTATTGCTTTGCCAGGCAAAGGGGGACACAGTGTGCTCCTGCCCTTGAAAACTATGTGTCCCTCTTGGAGAGGATAGTGAGAAGTTTTACAGTAACGGTTCAAGCCGTGATCAGCTTGTGGACATTCTTCTGATGGGTTGGTGGTGAGGTAAGTAGGAGTCAGCATCATCAGCCTTCAGGTTCCAGCTGGTCTGGGGTCTACCTGCCGGTGGGCAGCATACCATCATTAATCATTAACTTCTCCCACCTGGAGGGGGTTTCAGTATCTGCAAAACAGCTCAAAGATCTTGTTGTGTGTATCCTTGATGGGGAACCAGGACCTTGCCCCAAGGCTGCACTACTGTTTCTCTTGACTGTTTGTTTCTCCCTGGTCTCTCATCCCCTCCCTTCCCTAATTAGTAACTGCTTGAATCTGCCCATTGGAACTCGGGGAAGGTCAAGGAGGCTGAATGAAGACTATATCCTATAATCAAAGAAATGGGGGACACAGAAAGGCTTTGTACCCAGGAGCCCCACAGGGCACTGCTCGGTATCACTGGGAGCTTAAGGCCAGCAGTGTGTGGCCTGTCACGATCACCTACCTGGCCAACATTGCTCTACCCTGCTCTGTCTTGAGCACTCGCCAAGTAAGGATCAACCTATAATGCCCCCCAGGGGGCACAGGTTATGCAACAGAGCTTGGGAAATATTCTCAAAAGATGTTCTGTGTTCCTAGGAGGTTTAGTCTTACTCAAGAAGTTGTAAATGTGGTAATAAAGTGGGATCTCCTAATGATTTAATGGCCAGCAGTCCTCCATGCCCTCCAGCTTCTATTGGCACTTGACTTCACTCTGTTAAAAAGGGCAGCTCATTTCAGGGGAGTCCTGTAGCAAAACTCAAGAGGCTTGAACTTGAAACCGGAACTCCTGGGTTTAACTCTTTGTTCAGCAACACACTAACCAGATGGTTCTGGACAAGTCCCTTTTGAGTCTTTCTTTACCTATGTGCAAATTGTTGATAATAAGGCCAGCCCTGTTGACCTTAAGGACTATTTTAAAACTAAAATAGAATATAGAAGTCTTTATAAACTCTGTACACTATAAAGCACACAACAAATTTAATGATCATACCATTGCATCCATCCTGGTGCATCCCACTCACACACAGCAGTTCATGGTTAAGGTAGACACCTTCATCCAGGACTCTGTTGTCATTGCCCCTGAAGGACAAGGGTCCCAGAACTCTCTGTGCCTACACCCATTTCATTTCAGATGACACCAACAGAATGGAATGGTAGCATTTCAGGTGGAGAGTATTATACAAGTAGCCTTTGAATGAAAGCACCACTTAGAAGAGTTTTATAACCACATGACAAGCCTTGTGAGTCATCTAAACCAAAAGTACCTCTTCGTCATGAAGCCTCTTAACCACTTGGTGAATTGGTCCCATTGCTTCAGTGGGATAAATTTTTTGGTCACATGCTCTCGTCATGCAGACATCAGGAAGAGAGTTATCCTATTCCCACCACCAGTGCACTCCCTTTTCACAACATCCCCATCCCAGCCAGCTTCTCCAGTGCTACCTGGATCTGCTAGGCCTTGACAAAGAGTCCAGAGACATCAAAGTCTATAAGATGGAAACGTGTGGTCCATCTCCTTATAAGTTTTCCATAGAACTTCCTCTGGGATAAGACACTTTCCATACTTTAGAGAAAGGGACTCTGGGGAGATTCACAGTCCAGGTTCTACAGGGAGAAGCAAGCTGCAAACCACCTTCTGTATTACATGGTGACTCAACCTTTTTCACCCCAATAGACATAAACAGTAGGAAATACTTTATAAGTAACAATGGCTCACTATGGCAATGATTCTCAGTGGAAGACACTAGAAGTCACTTATCCATAAGAAAGAACCCTGGGTATAAGAGCTTAACCTTCACCACCAGAGTCATTGCATAGTAAAAATACCGAAATTCGGGGCTTCCCTGGTGGCGCAGTGGTTAAGAATCCACCTGCCAATGCAGGAGACATGGGTTTGAGCCCTGGCCCTGGAAGATCCCACATGCCGTGGAGCAACTAGGCCCATGTGCCACAACTACTGAGCCTGCGCTCTAGAGCCCACGAGCCACAGCTACTGAAGCCCGCGTGCCTAGAGCCCATGCTCCGCAACAAGAGAAACCACCGCAATGAGAAACCCACGCACCACAACAAAGAGTAGCCCCTGGTCTCTGCAACTAGAGAAAGCCCGTAAGCAGCACCAAAGATCCAACACAGCCGAAAACAAACAAATAAATAAATAAATTTATTTTTTAAAAAAATACTGAAATTCGAGTAGCACAAGACTTCAACAACAAACATCGTGGACCAAGCAAACCAACCTGAGTAGGCTAAGCAGAAGGGACTCCTCCCCTGCCTGTTTTCATGTAACAAACACCACAGCACCGCACCACGGGCCACCACACGTCCCAGCTTCTCCATACACCAGAATGAACAAGCCAGATCTGTTGGAAGGTCCAGGTATATGAAGTCCTGTTGCAGCTGTCACAGCCCAGGACAGCAAGAAAATAGCCTTTGTTCTATTTCACCAGGGACCTCACAGAGAGGCTGGAGGTGAGCCATCTCCTCATCAAAAGGACCCACTTTAACCTTTTTCTCCCTTCCTTCCACCTCCCTGATTTCAAAGTCCTTCTGGAATACATTTTGCATCTTCCATCTCTCCAAAAAGAACCCTTTTGAATGAGACCCTCAGCCTTCCTCCCATTTCTTTTTTTTTTTTTTTTTTTTTTTTGCGGTACGCGGGCCTCTCACTGTTGTGGCCTCTCCCGCTGCGGAGCACAGGCTCCAGACGCGCTGGCTCAGTGGCCATGGCTCACAGGCCCAGCTGCTCCGCGGCATGTGGGATCCTCCCAGACTGGGGCACGAACCCCTGTCCCCTGCATCGGCAGGCAGACTCTCAACCACTGCGCCACCAGGGAAGCCCTTTCCTCCCATTTCTAGAGGACCCTCCTGGACATCAATGTCCATCTGTCCATACCTTCTACAGAAGATTGGACAGATGGAGGGAAGCAATCAAACCCAGGTGGTAGGAGACAGATGATATCATCAACAAAAATAGGAAAGTTAGTTGTCAGTTGACTAAGCCCTGGGAAATAGGTCTGAGGCCATGATCATGTCCTCTTGCTGAGTGTAGTCCGGTCATCCGGAGAGCTCACGTGTCCTGACATAATCCATCAGCATTATCCCTTCTAGGCAGAGCTCCCGCTGTGGCAGGCAGGGTTCTGTAGCTGGTGTGGTGTGTTAGGCCACCTGCTGGAGAGAGTGGAGTGGGGAAGGAAAGAGCTCCATGTGAGTTGGAGATACCAGCCTAGAAAGAAAGGCGAGGAGATACACCAGGAGAAAGAAAGGCATGAGAGGGAAAAGGGATGGAGGATAGAGAGGCCCAGGGAAGAGGACATGAGAGAACGCAATTCTTCTTCCCCTCGGAGCCACTCACCAAATTTCACAATGAGGCACTGTTGACTGAAAGTCCCAAGCCTGTGAGGAGGGGAGACTGGAGCACCAGGGCAGATTCCCCAGGGCTCACTCTTCGAGCATCACCTCAGGGTTTCAGGGCAAGCACCCAAGACACCTCCTTGTCCCCACCTCTGAGAGCCCCATTACGGAAGATACATATCCTTCCATCCTGAGTCCTCATTCCAATGGTAATTCATTCTGTAGATGTTTACTGAGTGCCGAATATAGGTAGGGATTATGCTACACTTTGGGGATGAAGCAGTAAATGAGACCATCAGGGCCCCTGTCTCATGAAACTTACATTCTGGTGAAGAAGATAAACATTAAACAAATACACAAATAATTGATGATTTGTAATCATAAAAAGTGCTGCAAGGGAGAAGCAAAAGTGCTCTGTGGCTATACGGCAGGAGACCCAACTTTCTGAGGCCAGTGAGGAATAGAATGATGATTTCTATCTCTCTTCCCCCTTCTTGTCCCTGCAGCAAAGTATGCACAAGGAAACAGACTGAGTTAAAAGACCAAACAAGGAGAAAGTTACAACACTGCAAGAAATGTTAAAACGTACAGTGATCTTTATCCCTGCATTGTCACTGGAATGTGAGTTGAGCTAAGCTTGAATTACTCAAGCCTCAGGTTCTTTCCAAAGACACAGATCCAACCACTTTTTCACTCCTGAAATTGGTTATCTCTTCAAACTCTGAAAAACAAACAAATGAATAAAAGAGCTAGAGTAGCTGGTGAAACTACAAATTGATTAAAAATGTCCTGAGGTGATGGTTTTGAAGGTGTATACTTATCGCCAAACTCACCAAGTTGTACACATTAAATAAGTACAGCTTTTTGTATGGCAATCATAACTCAATAAAGGTCAATTGTATTTCAAAATTTTTTAAAAATTTCCTGAACAGGAATTCAGAACCAAGAGCTTTCTTTTCTTTTATTCCACTGGCCCTGTAATCCCAAATCTAGAACTCTATCTTGGTATTTCTATCAGCATGATTGATAACAGTTTAAAAAAAAAAGAAAAAGAGGAAAAAGAGGAAGCCCAAATATCCAACAATAGAAAAAAAGAAAAGATTAAATAAATTAAGACACATTCACATAATGGATTTTTGTGCAGAAATTAATGACATTTTTGAATAATAGTTAATGTCATAGAAAATGCTCAATATATATGTTATATGAAAATTCTGGCATATACATCTATAGAATCCAAATTTCCTGTGTATATACTTAGAGAGATGCATCAGAAAAAAAAGGAGTAATATTGAAGAATAAAAATTTTAGTAGCAGTAGCTCTGGATGGTGTGATTATAGATGCTTTTTATTTTGCTGATTTTTTTCTACAATGATTATGAGTACTTTCATATTTGGAAAAAATAATAATTTTTAAAAAGCCAGTAGTTATGTTCATAGAGACCTGAGGTTCATTTTCATCTGAGGCTCAGAGAACCTCTTGGCTGGTTGCCTTCACCACACTAGCTCTCCCTGTCAGCGAAATATCAGTACAGTTCATTTCTTGACATGGGAGTCATCATGCAATAGATTTGCTTATCACCTGCTTGCTCTAAGCCTAATTGCTACTTCCTTGGAGATTACAGTTGGGGAAGAATATGAGTGAAATATGTGACAGGTATGAAAATAGCTACAGTGATAAGTAATGTAATGAGAAGTCCAGCATCTAACAGAGGAAGGGAGGAGATTGGGTTTGGAAGTGGGGAGCTCAAGAAAGGAATTTTGAACGAAATGGCACTGAGATGGATTTTGAAGGATGGATAATATTTTAAGAGACAGTAATAAAGTATAGTTACCATTTATTAACCACTAACATGCCAGACACTTTATTGTGTATTATCTCAGTTAATTCTCACACAATCCTATGGGATAGCTTTTCATTATCTCCATTTTATGGGTGGAAGAAATTGAGGATCAGAGAGAGAACTTACGGTGGCATTAGGCTTCTGAATTGGGTCTGACTACAGTGATAATGACTTCCTGTGTGTCATGATGCAGGGGCAGCAGAGTGTACAAAGGGAGGCAGGTGGGAACTTGGAAGTAAGCCTCTTTTGGAAGAACAATCCCACTTTGGCTGGAGAATAGGAAGGCTGGAAAGAGAGTTGGGAGCAAATATGGAAGGCCTCAGATACCAGACATTTAACTCATTAGGCAACAGAAAGACAAAGGAAGCACCTGAACAAAGTAATGAAATTAAAGCTATATTTTATGAAAAATAGTGTGACAACAGGACGGTTTGGTTTGGGGAGAAATTGGAAGCAAGAAAATCAGTTGGATTTGGTTGCTGTGCTAGTTCAGGGACAGATAACGGAAGCCTGAATTTCCTTCGGTGAAATAAGAATAGAAAGGAATGGAAAGGTATATGAGAAATCTCATAGGCATAACCTGTTGGGATTATAACGCACCTGGTTGGATGTGGGGTGCAAGGGAGAGAAATCAAAAGTACATCTAAGGTCTCAACCTGGACAACTGGAAGGGTGGTGATGCTATTAAAAGGGGGCTGAGGAGGAGGTTCAAAAGGAGCGGGTTTCAGTAGGAAGGTGAGGAATTCACCTTTAGGTATATTTGAGTCTGAAGTGTTAAGATGATGAAATCTGAGAGGCCATTGAACAATTTGGGTTAGAGTTTGAGAGGGTAATAAAGACGGGAGAGCGATGTGGGAATCGTGTGGCTCAAAGTGTTTATTGGGCCCACAGGAACAGTCAAGATTGCCAAAGGATTGGATTGAACAAAGAGAGAAAAGGGCTTAAGAAGCTGGAGGAAGGAAGAGGGGCCAAAAGGGAGAGAGAGTCATTAGAGACAGGAGGAGGGACAGGGATTTTCAAGACACAAAAGCCAGAGGAGGAGTGTTTTAAGAAGGGGGTGCTGATGGACAGTATCAAATGGTGCTAAAAGGTCATGGGTTCCGATAAAAGCTTTTGGATGTTTAGACTAGAATCTCTCAGGAGACCTCGAAAAGTGAGGAGGCTGGAGATGCCTGATTTGGAGGAGTCGGGGTGTAGAGGTTAAAGGGTGGGTGGTGAGGCAATGAAGGAAGCGGCTCCATTTAACCGCACACGTAATTTACTAAGTATTTACTGAGTACCTGTTGTGTGACCTTCTTGCATATCTGTTTGGGGATGTCCTAAGAAACCAAAACCCACCATCCTCATCTTCATGTTCAAAAAGCTTCAGTTCATACACCTGCAACTAATACAACATTGTAGATCAACTACACTCCAATATAAAATAAAATTAAAAAAATAAAAGTTTCAGTTCATTCCAACTCCTCTTATGGTGCTGAATTTTAAAAACAGCTTTATTGAGATATAATTCACAGACCACACAGTTCACCCATTTAAAGTGTACAGCCAATGATTTTTAGCATCTACACAGACATGTACAACTATGGTGCTGATTTTAAAGGATAAACGTTTGAGTGTAAAGTTTGGAATTCAGTTCCTCTAATTTATGCTGTTAATGAGGGAGAGAGGACCCCAAACCCCAGAATAAATTCTCCACTCCCACCCTCTTGAGCAGAATCACAGAAGAGAGTGGAAAGGTGCAATGGTGCTTTGCCTAAAATGTCCACCAGGTGGCAGCAGGACCCTCACCCTCACCCTCTCTGTTAGTTTAAGTGCAGACAAAACCAGTTTGGAAGGCTATGCGCTCAGAGGGTCTCCAGCCTAGGGATTGTTTCTCTCCCCTGCTCCTTCCTGTTACTTATTCTTTCCTTCTGGGTAATTCTAAAGGTTCTGGCCCTGCTAACCGGTCCTAACCCACAGGGATTTATCATTCTGGAGACACAGTAGCTTTCTGAGTTAATCTGGGTCTTTTGAGAAGCAGTAGCCACGACTGGATAAAGGTGCAAAGGTTTTTAGTGGGGGAAACACCTGTGAGTGAAAACAGGGAGTGAGCCTAGGAAGGCTGGGAGAGTTGTCAGACCAGAATGTAAGTCTGACCCCGAATGAAGGAGAGAGGGTAGGAAAGTTGGGTGGATTCCTGCAGTATAGTTAGTCTAAGAAAGGTTTGCCAGGACCTTCAGGGAGCCAAAATAAACCACCAGGAGAATTCTGTGTCTCCCAGGAAAGGGGCTGCCTTAAAATCCCTGCTGAGCTCAATTATTGGCTGGGCTGCTCCTAGGAATTGGAAGTTCCCAGGCTGCACACCTAGAAGTGGCCCAGGTGGAGGCTCTTGGTCAACTACTCCACCAGTAGTGGAGGTCCGTAAGCCCTGTTCTCATGGCCTCCACACCTTCCTTTGGAGAAGGAGTAGCCTCAGCCCTCAGGAGTCTCCACCAAGGGCCACCTGTGTTCCCCACCTCTGAGGGGGGCAATTCAATCCCCACCTCACACCTCTGTGCTGACTTTATTCCCCACCTCCCAGAGACCCGAGAACAGGCTCCTCCCATTCCCTGCATCTGACTCTGCTCTCCTGGATGGATCCAGGCACCTGCACCCTCCCAAGAAAGACCTACTTTTTCCAGGCCCTGCCTTTGGCACCTTCTTGCTTATAAGCCCTGAAAAGTGAAGGAGGTAATGGGATTAGCTGGGTGTTGGCTTCAGCCCTGACTCACAGGCCCAGGTGCCAGCCTGCCCTGGCAGGAAGCAGTTGGCCAGCACCAGGCCTCATCCCTTTCCTGGGGTCCTGCTGTCTCGGGTGACCCTCCTCTGGCCCCAGAGTTGGCAGTATGGTTCTGGTCTCAGCCAAGGCCAAGTATATAACAGGGGAGCCATAGCTTTGTCACGTGGTCAAGAGGCCCAGGTAGCTCTTGGGGGTCAGGAAGAAGAAGTTGGCATTTGCCCATGGAGAGCAGAAGTTTGGTAAGAAGGGTGTTAGGAAAGAAGACTGCTGGGTGCTTGGCATGACAGAGACTGACTGAGTCAATAGCCTCTGAGGGTGCCCTGAGTGCTCTTGGGGCTGAGGGGGCCGCTGTGCACGGAACTCTGGGTTTGGCGCCTCCCTCTCCCTGGCTGGTTCTCAGCTGAAAGACAGGCCTGGCAAGGATGGGATGAATACAGTTGGCTCTCTGGGCTGCTGCCTGAAAGGAGCACATGGGGAAACCAAGGATTCTGCAACAGCCTGTCTGGGCCAGATGACATTGCAAACCCAGAGTCCCTTAGGGAAATAGAAGGAAATAACTCTGGGCTTTAAAAGGGCATCCAGCCAACCCCTGGCATGGGAGCAGCAGAGAAATAGCCTGGAAATCCACCCTGATTACATTATTTACACCTAGACATCAAAGGCAAAGCTGGGGGCAAGCGTGGGATTTTCCCTTTTCAGGTAGGGGTTGGGAGAAGCAGGACCAGCACAACTCATTCCCACTCTCTGCTTAGCACGATTGTTCTGTGCTTGGCAAAGCACTACTTACTAGACAAATCTATGAAGTATCTACCACACACCCAGCAGATGCAGGTGATACCTTCCCACCGCATCATCCTCCACCCCGATAGCCCCAGACTGGCACAGCTTTTCTGAGCCTTGTAAAAGAAGGTTAAATATGTCAATAAATATTAGTAGTTTGTCAGAGCACCTAGCCCAGTGCACAGGAGTGGACACTTAAAAAAAGGCTAAATGTGTTTGTCTCAGGCCCATCCTCTTCTTCTAATCAATTCTAGGGGCACTTCAGTTAGGAAGGGCCCCTCTCCCTTTCCTGAACCCATATCCCACTTAATATGTATGGTATGTTTTCACTCTGCCATCAACAGATATGATCCCGCCTGGTTAGCTCTTGTGCTTTGTCCTGTTTCTCTGGGAAAGCTGCGAGCTCCCCAGGGGCAGGACCAGAACTCTGGCTCCATTCTCCACCCCTGTCCCCTTCAGAACAGAGAATTGACCTTCCACTGGGCACTGCGAAGCCTCAGTCAACACTCAATCCCCAGGTGGATACACTGGCTCCGAGGATGGAATTGGCCCAGAGGGAGAGCAGCAGACTCTTGGCTGGGAAAGGCTGGGGGTAGGGGGGCACAGAGGGAAGCTTGGCTCCGGATACAGCCAGCTGCCCTCTGGACCTTGCAGCCCTGCTGTGCCCAGCTCAGCTGCTGTGTCAGTGCAAAGCAGGGTGACATCAGCTGTGGAAGAGGTTACTGTCAGGCAAAGGGAAGGGCAGGGGAGAGCAGGCTGTCTGTGCTCCCTGGGTGCATGAGGCTACAGGCTGGATCAGCTGGGGAAAGGGTGCCTTGTGGGGGGTGAGTACAGACAGGGACCTGCAGGGAGCAGCAAGGAGGGAGGGAGAGGGAGCGGAGAAGCCAAAGAGGGGGCGAAGGGCATGGAATGGCTAAGGCCCCAAACCTGCCACCTGTAGGAGAGAGGGAACACTGGTTCGGAATTCTGGAAGACAGTGAGACTCCCTTTAGGGCACTTAGCCACTGTACGAAGCAAATGGGGGTATATCTCTCTCTGACCACAAAAGCAAGGCTGGGGCAAACCCAGCCTCCCCATTCAACTCAGAACAGAGTCGGGGCAAGAAAGACTTTCCTTTCAGCTCACGTGTTTGTTATTGGAGGCCCTGGGCCTGTATGTGCCTGTCCTCTCTGCTGCCCACCATAGATGAAATGCTCAGGTGTGGGATGCCTTCCCGGGCTGGGGGAAGATTCCCTGCAGAAGGTCAGGTCACCACAGAAATCGTCAGGCCTGGCTCTGGTCCCGTGATCTCTGTCCCCAGGCCTCACTTACCCGAGTTGTCAGTGAAATCTCTGATCCTGGACCCCGGTCCTAAGACCTTGGTCCCCAGGTCTCGCCTGCCCAGATTGTCAGTCCCTGGGTCACACTCTGCCCAGAGACATGAACTGTTCCCAGTAGCACTCACTCTGATCTGCAGACATAGCCCCAGTTCCCAGAGACAGGTAGTAATTACTTGGTAGAGGCCCCTCCACCGGCACTCATAGCTGCACATGCAACTATGTGCATACACGCAGGCATGAGTGCCCACGCACATGTGCGTGTGCACGTGCGCGCGTACACACACACACACACACACACACACACACACACACACACACACTGCTGTTCTGTGCCTGACGGGCAGAATCTGGGGGAGAAGGCTGCAGAGAGGTAGGTCACAGCTCCAGGGATGGTATAGATACACAGACGTGTGGTCATACAGGGAGTTGGCTGGACAAGTGCACTGGCCCTTCCACAACCAGGGTCACACAGCACAAGACCTCGCATCATCTCTCTGGCCTGGGGCCCTGGAGGAGCATGTTCCAGGTCCTAGTCAGCAGAGTGTCAGTTTTGAGTCTCTCTCCCTCTTCTGAGCCTCTAAACTTGTCCTAGAACTGCCCTTCTCCACATCATCCATCCCAGTGGCCCCTTGAAGCTTAGCACTGCCATCTCCTCTAGGAAGTCTTCCCTGATTCTCCCATGCTGGTCTGGCGTGTGCCTCTCCTCTGGAGTTCATAGCAACCTGTGCTAAACTCCATCAGCCAGTTACAAGGATCTCCTCCACTATGGTGAACTGCCCAAGGGCAGGACCTCCTTATGACCTCAGCACTTACCACTGTGCCTGGGACCACGTGGCGCTCCACATTCACTGAATGAGGGAACCAATATATTTATGGGGGTGTGGGGGCCCCATCCCTTGTTTCACTTGATCTCCCCCAGAAGCCAGTGGGCACCCAGACGGCAGAGCAGCCTGGTCCCCACTCCTCCGGGCAGGAGGGAGGGAGTCCACTGATGCTAGCTCTCCTGGCCGTCTGCTGCCTGGGACTCAGCTTGGACCACGAGACAGGGAAGAGCCCACAGCCCAGGAGGCTCCTGCCTCTTCTCTCTGCACAGAGGACAGGTTGGGGCAAACCCTGGGCCACATGAGGGCACTAGCTTCCATCCTTCCTCCACATTGCCAGATCCCATGGGAAAGCCTGAGGTCACGATTGTGAGGACAGTTTATACAGCTCTGGCCTCTTACCCTGATGTCACAATGCCATGGGCAGTGTGGATGGCATTGTGGGGCTAGTTGGGTCATACCCTGTCTCAGTGTGCTTGTTTGTCCTGAGATCCCCTCAGGATCTGAGGGGCTGAAGCGACAGTGGCTGGGAGAAAGCTTGGGTACTCGGTAGTCATGGGGAAAGAGATGGGCCAAGTTTCTGGCATCACTGAGTAGGACCTTAGGTGAAGGGAATGTATTATCTTTACTTATGTACATCCAAGATTTGGCTTAGATCTGCATAAAAGAGCGAGGAAGGAGGAGGTAAGGAAGGACAGACCAGGGGGGAGTTGGGGCAGGAGACAGGCCTGATGTCCCTGAGCACCTATGAGGCTCACAGCTGGTCCTTCTATAAGCCTGACCTCCCCAGGCTCAGACCTTATTGATGTTGCTGGCCTCTCCTTACAGGGATCCCGGAGGGCAAAAGGAAGGGACTGTCAAGTGGGCTGTCCAGGTTGCATGAAGATCTGTGAACATACTCCTCCTCCAGCCCCGTTTGACATCTGACTCGGGACAGTCACAGATCCTCAAGGGAGGTGTTACCCAAGCACCAGTCCCCACCACTAAGCTGCAACGCCGTCTTCCTCTTTCCTTCTGCAGCCTAATGTGCCATGATCCCAGGCATGTGTCCCCAAGTTCCCTCTCCCTAAACAAGGAAAGGGTAAAGGGAGTCCCAAACTGTGTCCAGTGCTGGGGCCTATCCATGTCATAAGCAGGTACTCATGAGAATCCCGAAATTTCTTGGGATAAAGGTCACACATGTGCAGAAAGCCTATCACAGGGGCCCTTATCCTTTCCCCAAACTCCTGGGAGACCAGAGCTAGATATTTATTGACCTCCCACCTACAAGGGAAGTATATGATAATTTAAGTCTGCTTGTTCCCATTTCACAGACAAGAAACTGAGGGACAGCATTAAAAGAGCAAGTCAGAGATGAAGCTGGGACTAGAGTTGGAAGAGAAAGGAACAGGCTCTGGAATCTTGCTATTTTCCATACTCCTAAGTGTCAGCTTATTTGCCCAGCAGAGTCGTCTACTGTGTCACCCCCTTGCCTACCGCGCACAGGGAAAGAAACTGAAACCTACAAGGGTATGATGTGGTTGGCCACAAAGCAATGCGGAGCCAGTATCATAGTGCCTGGGCTGCCAGGGTCTTCAGAACAGGGACTCTGGAGGCTTCAACCTGAGTCCAGGAAGCAGACAGACACTAGTAAACTGTCAGAATGACCAATGCAGAGTGTGCCCCTACATTTCAAAACCCTTGCCCCGGCCATGTCAGAGTCAACAGAGGGACTGTCTTGACAGACATGGCAGCTGATGTTGTAGCCAACAACCACGGGAGGTGAAAAAGGGAGAAGCAACCTTGCCTCACAAGTCTGCTTCTTCCTGAAAGCCCGGGAAAGCTCCGGGAGTGGGCCACCCTCCCTACCCACACACCTGGAGGACTCCTCTTCCAGGCAGATCATGGCTTCCCAGGGAAGCCTACCACACTTTCTCTGGGCTGCTTAGAGTGGGACACCCAAAGCCATGCTTGGAGCAGCAAGGTCATTAAAGAGAGGCCTTCACACGAGGGGAGGGGCTGATGCCATGTTGATAAGCGCCTCTATATCCCAGAGGCAGCTCTCTCTCTCTTTTTCCTTTCTCTTGACAGTGACCTGCTTGCCTGCTTGGGGTCATGTCCTTTCTTTGTGGGTGGGAGGAAATTTTGACAGGACAATCAACATCTTTGCCCTCCCAGCAGTGGGAAGAGGTAGAAAAGTCCTCTGAATTGACCTCCCTTTTCTCAGGTGTCCCTGTGAGCCAGAGGTCAGGTATATGCAACAGCACAAGTACTGGGGATATTTCAGCTGCTGGATTCTGATGGGAAACAATATGAAATAAGAGCTAGGGCACAGAAATCCTCAGAAACCTCCTCACCCCTAGCAGAGGTCAGGAAGGGATGAGAGGCCAGGTGAAGAGACTCAGTCCCTCTGGCAAGCTCTGCCTGCAGGCTGTTCCCTGCAACGACCTGCAGCCTAGAAATCAGCCTCACCAATGGAGATTCTGTCTGCTCTAGGTCCAGCCCAGGAACATCCAGGACAGCAAGTCTGAGTACATATTTGTGTCCCAAAGAGGAGCCAGAAAAGTCATAGCTAAGTGGGAACTCAGCCCAGAAATAGGCACAAATGTTGAACCAGGAGACTATTAGGGCCAGCGGACAGCAATTTAAAAAAAAAGAAAAATGATGTGAGCTTTGGGTTCCTCTTGAGCACAGACCATGCCCAGAATCTCCAAAGTTCCTGCATTTCATAGAACCATTTACTCTAAACACCTTTATTCTTTATTTTTTCCTGCATTCAATGTTATATATCTGTTTATTTTTTTAATTATCTCTCCCACCAGAATATAAACTCCATGAAGACAAGAACATGGAGCTTTTTCACCAGTGTCCCTATCTCCCAGAACAGTGCCTGTTCTAGAGTAGAGGCTCAATGAATATTTATTGCATTTTAAATGAATGAATAAAAGAATGAATGAAGCAAATTTTTGGACTCCCTTTCCTGGGCTCTATGCTTGTTCCCAACCCTTCCTACTTCAGTTGAGATAAAGTTACCATATAATAAACTATGCAGATCATAAGTATTCTGTTTGATGAATATTGACGAATGTATATAACCAGCTCCGCAAACAAGATATAGAACATTTCAATCACCAAAATCTTCCCTTAGGCCCCTTTCCAAGTCAAATCTCCCTATCCTGGGCAACCACACTCTAACTTCTCATACTACACATTAGTTTTTCCTGTTACTAGATTTCATATAAAGGAAGTCAGTCAGTATATACTTTCGGTGTCTAGCTTTTGGTTAGCATGTTTTTTAGAATCATCCACGTGGTTGCATGGGTTTGTAGTTCATTCTCTCCACAAATTGTTTATCCATTCTCCTCTTGCCAAACTTTGGGGTTGTTTCCCATTTGAGGCTATAATGAATGAAGCTATAATGAATTTCCTTGTACAAGTCTTTTGGTGGACATATGTTTTCATTTCACTTGAGGACAGTCCTAGGAGTGGAATTACTGGATGTTAGGATGGATGAATGTTCAATATTTTCAGAAACTGCCAAACAGTTTCCAAAGTAGTTGTACTGTTTCATGCCTCCACCAACAATGTTTGAGGGTTTCAGTGATTCCCAATGGTCACCAACATTTAGTGTTCTCAGTCCTTATCACTTAGCCATTCTAGTGTTAGTGGTATCTCATTATAGTTTTTAAAAATAGCTTTATTGAGAGACAGTTTACATGCCATACGATTTATCCATTTAAATTGTACAACTCAGTGGCTTTTAGTATATTCACAAAGTTGTACGTCCAATACCACAATCAATTTCAGAACATGTTTGTTACCCCGAAAAGAAACCCTGCACTCCTTAGCCATCACCCCCACCCCAACACACACAATCTCCCCATTGCCCCCTCCAAGCCTTAGGCAACCATTAACCTATTTTCTGTTTCTATAGATTTTGCTATTCTGGACAGTTAATGTAAGTGGGGTCATACATATATGGTTCTTTGTTGAGTGGTTTCTTTCACTTAGCATGATATTGTCAAGGTTCATTCATGTCGTGGTATGTACCAGTACTGCATTCTTTTTTACTGCTGAATAACATTCCTCTGTAAAAATATTCTACGTCTAATTTATCCATTAGTCAGTTCATGGACATTTTAGGTTGCTTCCACTTTGGGGCTGTGATGAATAAAGCTGCTATGAATATTTGTGTACCAGTTTTTGTGCGGACACGTGTTTTCATTTCTCTTGGGGATATACCTGGGAGTGAAATTGCTGGATCAGATGGCAGCTTCATGTTTAACCTTCTGAGGAGCTGCCAAACTGTTTTCAAAAGAGGCTGCACCATTTTCCATTCCCAGCAGCAGGATTTCAATTTCTCCAAATCCACACCAATACTTTTTATTTGTCGTATTGAATATAGCCATCCTAATGGGTATGAAGTATCTCATTTTGGTTTTGACTTGCATTTCCCTGATGGCTAACGATGTTGAGCATCTTTTCATGTGCTTATAGGTCATTTGTGAATCTTCTTTGAAGAAATATCTATTCAATTTTTAATTGGGTTAGTTGTCTTTTTATTATCGAGTTGTAAGAGTTATTTGTATCTTCTAGATAGGAGTTCCTTATCCAATATATGATATGCAAACATTTTCTCCCATTCTGTGAGTTGTCTTTTCACTTTCTTGACAATATCCTCTGAAGCACAAAAGGTTTAATTTTGATGAAGTCCCACTTATCTGTTTTTTCCTTTGTTGCCTATGCTTTGGGTGTCATATATAAGACTAGTGCTTTTCAGTAATTTTTCATGTGCTTATTGGCCATTTTTATGCCTTCTTTTGTGAAACGTTATGCTTAAATCTTTTGCCATTTTTTTTTCTTTTTTTTTTTTTTGTGGTACGCGGGCCTCTCACTGTTGTGGCCTCCCCCGTTGCGGAGCACAGGCTCCAGACACGCAGGCTCAGCGGCCATGGCTCACGGGCCCAGCCGCTCCGTGGCATGTGGGATCCTCCCAGACCGGGGCACGAACCCGTGTCCCCTGCATCGGCAGGCGGACTCTCAACAACTGCGCCACCAGGGAAGCCCCTTTTGCCATTTTGAGTTATCTTTTTATGTACTGTAGTATATGTTCCCATTCCCTGTCCTATTTGTTTTCTTTCTTTTTTAAAAAAAAAATAAATTTATTTTATTTATTTATTTTTGGCTGCGTTGGGTCTTTGTTGCGCTGCGGGGGCTTCTCATTGCGACGGCTTCTCTTGTTGTGGAGCATGGGCTCTAGGCGCGCGGGCTTCAGTAGTTGTGGCTCACGGGCCGTAGAGCACAGGCTCAGTAGTTGTGGTGCACGGGCTTAGTTCCTCCGCAGCATGTGGGATCTTCCCGGACCAGGGCTCGAACCCGTGTCCCCTGCATTGGCACGTGGATTGTTAACCATTGCACCACCAGGGGAGCCCTCTATTTGTTTTCTTAATAGTTCCTTTTGGTATCAGATAATGTTAACTTTCCTTTTTAAAAATTATTTATTTATTTATTTATTTATTTAGGCTGTGCCAGGTCTTAGTCGCGGCATGCGAACCCTTAGTTGCATGAAAATGTTAATTTTCATGAGTCTAATTTATCCATTTTCCCCTCTATGGTTACTGCTTTTTGTGTCCTGTCCAAACAACCTCTGCCTACCTCAAGGTCACAAAGATATTTTCCTCTGTTTTATATATTGGGTTGGCCAAAGAGTTCGTTTGTTTTTTTTCTGTAAGATGGCTCTAGTAGCACTTAGTTGCCTTTAACGTCATTTGAAACAATTTTGTTAGATTGTATTGTGACAGCTGTCATATCAGCGTGCATTTAAAAAAAAACTTATCAAAATTGGTGAATTTTTGTGTAGTCACTTCAATATCGAAGATGGAAGAAAAAAGCAACATTTTTGGCATATTATGCTGTCTTATTTCAAGAAAGGTAAAAACGCACTGAAACACACAAAAAAAGATTTGTGCAGCGTATGGAGAAGGTGCTGTGACTGATTGAACATGTCAAAGTGGTTTGTGAAGTTTCGTGCTGGAGATTTCTCTCTGGACGATGCTCCACGGTCAGGTAGACCAGTTGATAGAGATCAAATTGAGACATTAATTGAGAACAGTCAACGTTATACCACGCAGGAGATAGCCGACAAACTCAAAATATCCAAATCAAGCGTTGAAAATCATTTGCACCAGCTTGGTTATGTTAACAGCTTTGATGTTTAGGTTCCACGTAAGTTAAGCAGAAAAAAACCTTCTTGGGCTTCCCTGGTGGCACAGTGGTTGAGAGTCCGCCTGCCGATGCAGGGGACACAGGTTCATGCCCCGGTCCGGGAGGATCCCACTTGCCGCGGAGTGGCTGGGCCCGTGAGCCATGGCCAATGAGCCTGCGCATCCGGAGCCTATGCTCTGCAACAGGAGAGGCCACAGCAGTGAGAGGCCCACGTACCGCAGAAAAAAAAAAAAACCTTCTTGACCGTATTTCTGCATGCGATTCTCTACTGAGACATAATGAAAATGTTCCGTTTTTAAAACAAATTGTGACAGGCAAAGAAAAGTGGATACTGTACAATAACGTGGAAAGGAAGATATCATGGGGCAAGGGAAATGAACCACCACCAACCACACAAAAGGCCAGTCTTCATCCAAAGAAGGTGATGTTGTGTATATGGTAGGATTGGAAGGGAGTCCTCTATTATGAGCTCCTTCCGGAAAACCAAATGATTAATTCCAACAAGTACTGCTCCCAATTAGACCAACTGAAAGTGGTCCTCGATGAAAAGCGTCCAGAGTTAGTCAAGAGAAAACATATAATCTTCCATCAGGGTAATGCAAGACCGCATGTTTCTTTGATGACCAGGCAAAAACTGTTACAGCTTGGCTGGGAAGTTCTGATTCATCTGCCGTATTCACCAGACATTGCACCTTTGGATTTCCATTTATTTCAGTCTTTACAAAATTCTCTTAATGGAAAAAATTTCACTTCCCTTCAAAACTGTAAAAGGCACCTGGAACAGTTCTTTGCTCAAAAAGACAAAAAGTTTTAGGAAGATGGAATTATGAAGTTGCCTGGAAAATGGCAGAAGGTAGGGGAACAAAACGGTGAATACGTTGTTCAATAAAGTTCTTGGTGAAAATGAAAAATGTGTCTTTTAGTTTTACTTAAAAGCCGCAGGAACTCTCTGGCCAACCCAATAGAAACTTTATGGTTGTGGGTTTTACATTTAGCTCTAAGACCCCTCTCAAATTAATTTTTGTGTGTGAAGTGAGCTAGAGGTTGAGGTTCGTTTATTTTATATGGATATCCAGCTGTCCCAGCAATACTTGTTAAAGAGACTTTCCCCTCCACACTGTATTGACCTGGGACCGTTGTAAAAAGTCAGTTAACCGGGCCTCCCTGGTGGCGCAGTGGTTAAGAGTCCGCCTGCCGATGCAGGGGATACGGGTTCGTGCCCCGGTCTGGGAGGATCCCATATGCCGCGGAGCGGCTGGGCCCGTGAGCCATGGCCGCTGGGCCTGCGCATCCGGAGCCTGTGCTCCGCAACGGGAGAGGCCACAACAGTGAGAGGCCCGCATACCGCAAAAAAAAAAAAAAAAAAGTCAGTTAACCATATATGTGTTGGTGGATTTCAAAATTTCTAATTTATTTCATTGATCTATTTGTCTCTACTTTTTCTAACTCCACACTCCCTTGAATACTCTAGCCTTATAGTAAGTCCTAATTAAAATAGTTTAATTCTTCCAACTTAATTCCCCCAAGATTGTTTTTGGCTACTCTAGACCCTTTTTGCATTTCCACTTAAATTTTAGAATCAGCTTGTTTATTTCCTCAAAGAAATCTGTTGGATTTTTATAGGGGTTAAATTAATCTATAGATCAACATTGAGTCTAACCACCTATGAACACAGTATGTCTCAATTTCTATTTTGTCTCCATTTTTTAAGAATTTTTTTTTTTTTTTTTTTTTTTTTTGCGGTACGCGGGCCTCTCACTGTTGTGGCCTCTCCCGTTGCGGAGCATGGGCTCCGGACGCGCAGACTCAGTGGCCATGGCTCACAGGCCTAGCCGCTCTGCGGCATGGAGGATCTTCCCGGACCGGGGCACGAACCTGTGTCCCCTGTATCAGCAGGCAGACTCTCAACCACTGCGCCACCAGGGAAGCCCTCTTTAAGAATTTTTAAGTTTCTCTCAGCAACGTTTTGTCATTTTCAGTGTAGTTATCCCACAAATATTCAGTTAGATTTATCCTTTGTATGTGATATTTTTGATGCTATTGTGAACAGTATATTTCAATTTTCATTCTCCAATTGTTTTTAAATAGTATATAGGATGGAATAATTTTTTATATTGACTTTCTATCCTTGACCTTTCTAAAGTCACTTACCGATTTGGGCTTTTTGTGTGTGTGTATTCTGTACATTTTTCATACACAACTTATGTCTTCTGCAAATAATAACAGTTTTACTTTTTTTTCCCCTATCTTTATGCCTTTTATTTCTTTTTCTTGCCCATTATGCTAGCTAGGACTTCTAGTACAATGTTGAATAGAAGTGGTAAGAGATTATATGCTTGCCTGTTCCCCTATTTTGCGGGAATAATTTTTAAATATTTCACCATTAAGTATAATATTAGCTGCAGCCTTTTTGTAGATGTTCTTGGCTTATAAGACCAGATCCAGGAACACTTGAGAAGGGCTGAAGAAGAGAGAGACTGTTATCTGTGACTTCTTGCTAATGACATCTTATTTACCTAAGAGAGCTAAACAGGGTATGTTTCTTCTTCATCTCTTGAGTTGAAGAATCAAAACAAAGTTCAGAAACTGCCATGGTACCCTGTGCCCCTTTTCGTAGAGCAAGATTTATAGGTCCAGTTTCCATCTCCCAAGCATACTTTATACTTTCCTATTATATGCTAAAATATCTATCATCTTAATCAATGTATAAATGCAATTGGATACAGATATTAATCACATACTTATTTATAACTTCTAATTTGCCATTGACCTAATACTTCTTGATATCAAAGTGCATGCTGGGACTTCCCTGGTGGTCCAGTGGTTAAGACTCTGAGTTTCCAGTGCAGGGGGTGCAGGTTAAATCCCTGGTCAGGGAACTAAGATCCCACATGCCATGCGGCGCGGCCAAAAAATGGAAAAAAAAAAAAGTTAAACCTCATGCTTTCCCCATAATATTACTCCTACCACACAGCCATGTTTCATGGGCTGCAGCAAGCTACTGAGGGTTTTAAAGTAATGGGTGACACACTCGTAGCCATGTGATATGCCCCAGATGAACTTCAGGGAGGAAGCCCAAGCTAGGGAACCATTCACCTTTCTATCATAGTTATCAACAGTGAGATGGGCTCCCCCAAACTCTCTCCTTATCCGGACCTTCCCTAGACTCCCAAAGGTTCCCTCTTTGGGACAAGGGTAGCATCTTGTCTTCAGAGAGGAATAAAATATTCCTGTTCTCCATTTTTGTCTTGGCAGCCCTCCCCTTCCTTTCTCTGGCAGGAAAATGAATGACCTACCACCTGGCTTACATAATCATGCCAGCATTAAGTGATAACAGCAGTAATACCTACCTGAGTCTACGTGAGGAGGAGGGCAGTTTCCAGGGAACTCTGATTTTTCAGCTTGTTCTCTGCCGAAGTCCAGGGTCTGGAGGAAACAGGCAGTTAAAGAGAAAGAAAGCTGGTCTCAATGGTAGAGCCACCTTTGGCCATAATCGAGGGTACACCCCCAAAGAAACCCTGAATCTTCTCCCTTGAAGAATAACCCTGTAGATGACAGAGGAATTAAGCAAACTAGACATTGCAGGGAGAGCCTGGAGAGGAGCAGCATGTGCATAGACTTCTCTCCCACACACCTGCTGAGGGCTTTTCTGAGCCGTGATGAGATAGCTGTCCATACCTGAAGACATCTAATCTCATTCAAAACTTTTGTACTAGACAGGGAGCCAGGACTGGAATAGAGGTGGATGGTGATGGGTCAGGGAGCTGGCCTGACCCCAAGACCAGTGGCCCACTAGGGAGCTCCTTAGTCCTCCTCCCAGGCACCCAGGTGCCTCTCTTCCTGAGAAGCTAGTGGTTGGCACAAAACTCCTCACTTTCTCCTCTTCCCAGAGGAAGGATCCTGGGTTAGTATTTGGGGAGGCAGGGGTGTGGCAGAGGCTGGGAGAATGCACAGCCTGCCTGGTTCCCAGTTACTCTCATGGTAAGGCTCCCACAGGCCCAGAAAAGACAGGGCCATGAGGGACAAATGAAGTCAGAACATCTCAGGGACCAAGGATTCTAAGCAGGGATTACGACCTTGGGCTCCATCATTACATTTCTGGGCTCAACTCCTAGCTCCATCACTTACTGGCTGCTGTGACCATAGAAAAGTTATTTAATCTCTCCATAGCTCAGTTTTCTCATCTTTAAAAGGGAATAAAGGACTACCCACCTCACAGGGTCACAAGTAAGGATTAAATGAAATGATTCTTGTGGATTGTCTTGCAGTAATAATTCACTACACGTTAGGTATTCTTGTTCCACTTACAAGTACTTTCTCTTGCTTCTGAGTGAAAGCACATATCTCGTGCTTCCTGCCTTTCCCCATGAAGGCAATTCCAAAACTACAACCCGACAATCTGAAGAATCTCCAAAACATCCCGCACACGTTCTGGAGGCGTGGGCACAGGGATGGGACAGCTCACTGGTGCCTGGCGGTGAACGTCCCCTGCTGGGCGTGCCCAGTGGCTGAACATCGTGCGCACGTGCAGGTTTACACATCAGTGCATCTATGCGTGCGCGAGGCTGGAGACCCGCGAGTTCAGCAGTCCGGGGTTAGCGCCGCGCCGCTGGTAGGAGGGGCAGAGCCATTGTTCCGCCGCGGACCGACCCCCCGCCCCCCACCCCCTGCGCGCTCGCCACGGAGAGAGGCGGGGCGTCGCTGGGCCCGCGGCCCGCGACCCCGGGCTTGAAAGCAAGTCTCCCCTCCTACGCGTCTCGGTGAGCGGGAAGGCGGGGTGCAGTTGTGTGTAGTGGTCACCCGTGTGGCTTCCCCACTCCTCCCCGGGAAACTTCCCCAGTGCCCATCCATTCGCGAAGTGCCCGGGGCCAGTCCTGGGCTGGCACCCACCCCCCGTTCCCCAGTTCCCCGATCGGGTCCTCTCCCTCTTCCAGAGAGGACCCTTCCGAGCGCCTCCTAGGCGGCGGGGTGCCGGGCAGAGGCCCAGCGGCCGGTGGAAGAGAAGCCTAGAAGGAGAAAGGGAGGGGAGGGGGAGTGAGGAGCTCGCGGCAGAGGAAACAGCAGATTGCGCCGAGCCAATGGCAACGGCAGGACGAGGTGGCACCAAATTCCCTTCGGCCAATGACGCGCCAGAGTCTACAGAAGCCCATTAGAATTTCCCCAGGGGCAGGGCCAGAGGCAGGGGCTGCGGCGGCCAAGCCGCGGTGTGTCTGCAGCATCCAATTTTTGCGTCTCCTCCCCTCTCCCGCCCATGCGGATCTCCCACGGTGAGCCAACTCTGCTTACTTTGCCCCTTGTTGGCAACGAATAAAAGGGTCTGAGGAAATACGGGACCCGGTCACCCACTGCCAGCTTTAGCCTTTAAATCACCAGCCTGGGGAGATCCACGCACAGCAGGTCGGGTCCGGACACCGATCCAGCGCGCACAGTGCAGCAAAGGGTTCCGAGCGCAGCGCCGCGGATCGCCGCGCAAAAGCGGCCTCGGGAACTAATCTACCCTCCGTTCGGGCTGCCCCGAACTCCGCTCCGCAGTCTCAGCCCTGGGAAAGTGATCCCAGCGTCCGAGAGCCCAGATGCCGGCCCACTTGCTGCAGGAGGAGGTGAGCTTCCAAGTAATGGCCCCCAGACCGCGGGTTCGCCGGCGCTGGTCGGGCTTCTAAGTGACTCGGTGGGGGAAGAGAGTTGAGATCTCTGCACACAGCCATCTTTTGCGAGTTGTACTGCCTTCAGTTTGTTGGGAATGGGGATTGTAATTTGGGAACTTAGGTCCCTAACTTTTGTTTCCTAAGCTTTAAAGAAAAATCCGGTCGTGCCGGTACTCTTACGTATGTAGGCGTGCGGGCTTGCCTTTGTGTGTTCGTTGGGGTGCGAGTGTTTTACTCCTCTTTCCTATTTCCCTTTCACCTTGAGGTTTCACCCCCCCCCTCCCCAATCTCTCTGCACCGTTCCTAGGGACTTCCCTCTCTTCCATCTGGGATAGACCTTGCCCTCAGGTAACGTGGGTATTGGGGCCAGGTCTGTGCCTATACCCCGCCCTTCTCCCAGCTTGATTAGCGAGTGAAGTGGCCCCTACTACGTCCACGTGTCCTCTCCTATCTCCTGACCCCCCACTTCCTCTCCCTTCCAGATCTCTAGCTCCTACACAACCACCACCACCATCACAGCGCCTCCCTCCAGGCTCCTGCAGAATGGAGGGGGCAAGCTGGAGAAGACTCCCCTATACTTGGAAGAAGACATCCGCCCTGAAATAAGAGATGACATCTATGACCCAAGCTACCAGGATAAGGAGGGCCCAAATCCCAAGCTTGAGTATGTTTGGAGAAACATCATCCTCATGTCTCTGCTACACTTGGGAGCCCTGTATGCGATCACATGGATCCCCACCTGCAAAATGTACACCTTGCTCTGGGGTAAGAGTTCCCCCTGTTCTCCTGACCCAGTACCCCAGGTTCTCTCCCCTCTTAATAAAGTAGAATCTTACATAGAGCAGAAACACCAGCCCTTCCAGGCCGAGGTTTTCCCAGCCATTTCTCTTTGGTGTCCTGAGAGGCTGAGTGGGCTGGGAACAGAGCCTAGGGGGTTTGGGATGCAGGAGTGTCAGTTCTGGGGGTCCTTTAATTTGGGTGTTGGGGAGGGACCCCTGAGACCATGGGTCGCAGGTTTTGAAGTAAGCAGAACTGTGCCAGAGAGTCAGCTTTCCCGGAAAGAGGTTTCCTGCTTCAAGTCTTTTGCTTGGCTGCTTGTCCCAGCCCTGCCAGCCACGAAAGAATCAAGGTCCCTACCTGGGAGGCATGGGGACATGAGACTAGACGAGTGGCTTTAGAGGGTATATGCTGAGCACAGTCATGGGATAGCGAGAGAAGCTACTCAGGAAGAGTTAGTAGAAGAGGGAGGAACAGAGCGGTGGTCATCCACAAAATTATTTTGCCCTGACCCTTGGCCCTGTCAGGCTCCTTAGTCACATGGACAGGTGAAGAAGTCTCCTGCGTAACCCAAGTTACACAGATTTGCTGCTCTGTGACTCCATTAGGTCTCCAGGGGACTGCACATGCCACCCAACAAAATGTTCTTAGAATGAGATAAGGTTAAAGAAGTGTTTCATGTCCCATTCCCCACTCATCCTGCTCCAGCCCCCTGAGCCTGGGCAGCCCTGGCCTTCAGGCTGCTGCAGTGAGGGAGACAGTCCCCAGTGCATCCCTGCCCTGCCCTTAGCTCAGCTCTTTCAGGAATCCATGGGCTTGGGCGGACAGCAGGGCCCTGCCCCCTGCACACACACATGCGCTCTGAGGGCATTTCCACCTCTGCCACAGTAAGTCTGACTTCGGAAGGGGAGAGCAGGGAAGCCTAAAGACCCAGGGGACCCACATCGCCACTCTCTGCGGGGGGTGGGCCAGAACTCCCTCTCCAGGAAGCAACTGTAGGATTTCCAGAGCAGTCCGGGGTGTGGGGCGCTTGCAGACAGCTGCACTCTTGGAGGGGAGTTATGTAGGGCCAGTGGGCAGGTCTCAGCCGAGTCCTCCAGGACCTCTTTAGTCTAAAGGTGCTTTTAGACTAACGAGGTCCACGGAGCTTTGTCTTGGGGAATCCTCTTGGTGCCACAGACAGAGAAATGCAGCTAGGTAGATCCCCTCTCTCAATTTTTCCAGATACACACTGGGGACAACAGTACTTTTTTTGAGATTAGAAAGGTAGTGCTCCTTAAGTTACACGTGTGTCATTGCTGGGGCCGGCGACATGCAGATGAAATCTGTTCACCTGCAGACCAGGAAGAGCTCTTATATTTGGGAGGGGAGGGGGACATCTGTTCTCTAGCCCTTCTGAGAACCCAGCAGAACTTTAGTTCAGAGTGAGGAATCAAGAGCAGGGACAAGGATTCCCCAGGGGGACTGTGGACCCCTCTTTCTACCCCTTCTCCCCAGTAGAGGAGTCTTCACCAGGTGTTTAGTCACCTGCAAGCCCCTTCCAGCCTCAGGTCTCCCTGTAAGCCTCTTGTAAAGTCCAGAGTTTGGCCAGACCGCTGCTGCTCACTCCTCTTCCTCGGTTGCTAGTGCAGGGGGCAGAATGCTGTCCCCAAACCAGGGCTGTGCCCGCTACCTTTTTGGTGCCCTGCCCATGGGTGTGTGCTGTGCCTCTGGACAGAGAAATGTGTCACACGAAGACTGGATAAGTTGTGACTTTTTTACTCCTGTCCCTGGGCCCTGTGGTGGATGGCTTAGCTGACGGAATGACCGATTTGGTAGGGGGATATCAGAACTCCTAAGGAACAAAAGGGGGTTGGGGGGAGGGTCAGAGGGTCCTTCGGGGTTCAGGAGCTTGGCTTCACCTTTTCTTGTTTTATCCCTAAGGACAGTGTTAAATTAGCAGATGGTTGTGATTCCAGCATTTCTCATGACTGAGCATTTTTGAGCGTGTCTCAGAAGAGCCCTGAGGGAAGGGCTGAAGAGATATCTCTGGCTACACTGAGGGGCCATGGGGCAAAACTACTCCAGTCTCTTTCTTAGCACTGAAGCTATGAGGTTTTGCTTAACCATCAATTTGGACTTTAATAGAGAATGAATTTCCAACTGACGCAAGGCCTTCTATTAGACAAGCCTTAGAGAAAAAGGCACCAGAGGGCTTGGGTGCTTTCCCCAATTCCTTTGTTCATGCAAGGATCTTATGTGCTTTCTGAGTCAACCTGCCAGGGTCTTCGGTGGCATGAAACAACCCCAGTAACTTCCTTGCTTCTGAGCTGAGTGCTTCTTTTGTGCCCAAAGACATTCTTCTTCACCCTTAGTGACTGGCGGGCTGTGGCTCAACTGTCATTTATCCAGGTGCAGGTGCAGGCAAGATACTGCATCTGGGAGGATACTACCACGTGGCCGGAGACCAGCAAATCATAGGGGGCCTTAATTCAGCCCAGAGGGACTGTGGGTAGAACTCTCACTGGGACAGACTCTAGCTCCATGGCTCTCCTCCCCGTCCTGTAGGAGGAATAGGATAGGGTAGAGGAAGATGGGTGGGGTGAGAGGAGCTTGTTTAGGAAACTGGTATCTATGGCTGAAGAAGAACACAGGACAATTTGTTACAATGTGTGGTGTCTCCAACTGCAACTAAGTTCAGTGGCCACTGAGGATCCATTGTTTCTAGCTGCTTCCCTAGGAATGAAACATTGTCAACAGCCACTGCTCTACCAAGGCCTCAGCCCCTGCCTCCTAGAGTTACTGAACAGGGGAAGGTAGGTATGCCAAGCAACCCGCCTCCCAGTTAGAGACTCTGTCTGGCGCCCCCGGAGCCTGCAGGCCTCCAGGAAGGTGAGGCAGGACAGCACTGGGGTGCTCCACCCACAGCTTTGAGTCCGTGCCGCTATTATCTAGAATTAGCCTTGCCAGAGGGAGTGTGGGCTGGCAGAGGGACATGGCAAAGGCGAGACACAGGAACCTTGTGCCTATCTTGGGGAGGTGGATGGTACACATCCTTGTGCCAGACTTCCGAACATAAACTGCTTATTGACAGAAAATCTAGTTTCAAATCTTGGCTCCATTTCTTACTTGCCATGTGACGATAGATAAACACTTAACTTCTCTGAGCTTCTATTTCTTCAACTGCAAAGTGAGGATATTAAACCCCATTCAGGGTATCCAGTGAATCGGAGAATATAAAATCCTTGGCGAAGCTTAAGACGCTGTGCAGCTATGACTTACATGCAGGGTGAATTTTCCCCTCCTATGGCCACACCACCTGCAAAAAGATTGAAATGCTTTTGTACCAGCTGGTAAATAGCCCTAGTTCTGAGCCCCCTTAATGTCCCCTAGAACCCAGGGACCCTTGAATTGGTCAGTGCCCAGACCATACTGTCTGTTAAATATTTTAATGCCATCCTTGCTTATGTGTCTTAAGCGCTGCAGGAGTAGTCTGCGGCCCTTCAAGCCTTGGAGAAGGTTAGCAGAAGGTCAGAGGAGATGCCATCTGGGAGAGTGTCCTTCACGAATGAGAATGCCAAGTGGCTGGGGGGTGAGAGCCCTCTTCTCTGTCCTGCCTTTCTGAAGTTCCCGGGACTCCTAAGCTTATTCCAGCTCCTAGGTTGAGAGGATGAGAGGTGATGGTATTTTTCAAGTGATAAAATCAAAGGAGCCTAAGAGATCAAGGTATCCCTGGAGTTCAGGAAAAAGCAGAACCTCACTGGGAGGCTAAAGAACACACAGACTCTGACCTGAGGAGAACATCATGTGAATGCTTTCCCAGATTAATGACTCCCTGCCCTGTCTTCTCCTGGCAGCGTTTTTCTACTATCTGATTAGTGCCCTGGGCGTCACAGCCGGAGCCCATCGCCTGTGGAGTCACCGAAGTTACAAAGCTCGGCTGCCCCTACGCCTCTTCCTGATCATTGCCAACACGATGGCATTCCAGGTGAGAAGCCAACTGTGCTCAGCTCTTTTTTCCTCACTCTTTCTTGACGATCTGGGGGCAGAATGGAGGCGATCAGTGCCTGGAGAGGAGCAGCACCTGGACAGCCACTTCACTTTCTCTTTATAGTCAAGTTCAAGTTCAGTCCTGAAGTCCATAAAACATAAGTTTACTCCTGAGTGACTGGAAAAGGGAAGTAGGAGATAAAGAGGAAATATTCTCAGTGTATAGGGTCATTTTTGATCCTCTGCTATCACAAAGTCTGGCCATTGTGGTCCTTCATCAGTGCATAAGGCAGGAACTGACCCTGGTTTCCCTGGCAGACATTGAACAAGACATTCACTACTTTAATGTCTTAGGATTCCACCACAATGGGGCTGAAGTTAATGTTTCACAGATTCATGAACTCTGTTGTTTTCAGGTATGAAGATCATACACTTTTATAGTGCTAACGATATGCCTGGCACTATTCTAAGCACTTGTCATAGATTACCTCATTAAACCCTCACAACGATCTTAGGAGGTAGCTGCTATTGTTATCCCCATTTCACAGATGGGGAAATTGTGTCACTGAGGGTTTAGGTAGACCAACGCTATGGTCCTATGTTGGGCTACCAGGCTGCCTAAGTCAAGTGTTGAGGTTTGTTGAAGCAGGAAGTTTATAGCAGAGATAGAATGAAGGGAACTGGAGAACGGGAACTCATAGCTATTAAGCAGTAGCAGTGGGTAAAGGATAGCATGTAGTGCAAGGCTTAGCTTGGAGTAAGAGGAAAAAACAAGGAAACCAAATTAATCCCCTTCTCCATGGCAATATCCCACGGTTACATAATCATCTCTGCCATAGCACTTACTGCCTTGAAGGCTCCCCACGTTGTCCCTGTGGGGCAAGAGAAGGAAGAGATTGTGCAGACTCCCCAGCCATTGGAACTCCCCTGAGAGGGTGTCTCTCCTCAGGCCTTCATTCCTCTTCTCTGTTCCTCCAGAATGACGTTTACGAATGGGCCCGAGATCACCGTGCCCACCACAAGTTTTCGGAAACACATGCTGATCCCCACAATTCCCGACGTGGCTTTTTCTTCTCTCACGTGGGTTGGCTGCTTGTGCGCAAACACCCAGAAGTCAAAGAGAAGGGTGGTTTGCTAAACTTATCTGACTTAAAAGCTGAGAAGCTGTTGGTGTACCAGAGGAGGTGAGTGACATGATGATGGAGCTGGGGACCTGGCATTTGGTGACCCACTTTTTTCTCCTAGGACTTGTCAACATGAGCTGAGAAATTTACTGGGTTTCCATATCCCAAATTATAATTTAAAACCCTAATTTTTAATAGCCCACAGGCCCATAGCCATAGACTGTTGTTGTTTCTTTCTCTCTGAGCTACCCAAACCAATTAAATTCAACAAATGTTTGTTGACCTAGGATGGTCATGGATACAAAGCTGAATGTGTCATGGTCCTTACCTTCAAGGAGTTCATAGCTTTTTGGGGAGTGGAGGGATAAGCCAAGTGTCCAAATACCTATGATACGTGGCAAAATATTTTCCATACCCAGGAGAGGCACAAAGGGGAGGGAGGTTGCAGAGTGGGGAACATCAGGGAAGGGCTTATGAAGAAAGTAGCTTTGGAATCCACTGATGGATAGAGATTTTCACAGGTGGGGAGGGGGGGACAGTGCAAACAGAAAGAATGAGCTGAAGTTTGTTCCAGCAACAGAGTCCTTTGAAGTACAGGGTGTGGTAGGAAATAAGGCTAGAAAGGGAAACCGATGCCATTCTTGTGGAGCATTAAAAGCAGATGAGGTTTACTTTAACCCAGGCAATAGGAAACCATGAAAAGGCTTTTGAGCCGGAATGTGGCATGGTTGGAGGTGTGCTTTAGAAAGGTCACTCTGGGGATAGGTGAAAGAAGGCCTTGAGCTAAAGAGGTGGGAATCAGGGCCACAGGTGGGGAGGTAGTGGGGATCCGTGCAGGGAAGTGGTGGTAGGAGTGGAGAGGAGTTGGAAGCAGGGGTTATTAATGATACAAGAGGATCAGACTTGACTGCTGGAGGGGTGTAGGAAATCAGCTCCCTTGGGATGTCAGTGGCCTGCTGTACATTTGGGAGAATGAAGAATGGGACAGGGCCTCCAGAGGGACAGACCTGCAGGCATCTAGGACATTCGGAGTGCCTCTCTGAGGGAAAAGAAGAGGAAGGATGAGAAGGATTCCTGGCTAGCAGGAGATGGAGGCAAGATACTAAACATAGATTCTGCCAAGAGCACTGATAAAGAGAAAGGAAGCCCAAAGGCAGAATGGAAAAACCCGGGAAGGAGAACTCAGTCTGTAATTTGGACCCCACCTGTTTTACCAAAGTGGTATTATGCTGTAGCAAGAGAGCAATGGATTTAGAGTCAGGAGACAAAGCATTCCAATCTTTGCTCCACCTGGTTCCTGGTGGTGTGACCCTAGAAAAGTCATTTAACCCCTCATTACTTCATCTAAGAAGTATGATAATAACACTACATTCTCAGAAGATTTCCCACCCCACTCCCTCTTGCTCTGTTTCCTGCCACACTGTGCTCACAATGTAGAAAGAAAGAGACAGCCCAACCGTGTGAGAACAGAAAATCAGGTAGGTCTCAGAGTCCTCTCTCCACTGACCGGGCATGTGATCTCTCAATGTAGGTACTACAAACCCGCTGTCCTGGTGATGTGCTTCATCCTGCCCACACTCGTGCCCTGGTACTGCTGGGGTGAAACTTTTCCACACAGCCTGTTAGTCGCCACCTTCCTGCGTTATGCCGTTGTGCTCAATGCCACCTGGCTGGTGAACAGTGCTGCCCACCTGTACGGATATCGCCCTTATGACAAGACCATTAACCCCCGAGAGAATCTCCTGGTTTCACTGGGAGCTGTAGGTAAGTCACATCTAGTGGTCTGAAGCTTAGGGTATTAGGCTAGGAGCCAGAAAAACCAGATTCACCTGTTTTATGACCCCTCTCTGTCTTTACACTATAAAACTAAGGGGCAATATTAAAAATCCTTGAGAATTAAGCAGCAAGTCCTATGTAAGGAGAACAGGGTGAGGGACTTCCCTGGTGGCGCGGTGGTTAAGAACCTGCCTGCCAATGCAGAGGACACGGGTTAGAGCCCTGGTCTGGGAAGATCCCACATGCCACGGAGCAACTAAGCCCGTGCGCCACAACTACTGAGCCCACGCGCCTAGAGGCCGTTCTCCGCAACAAGAGAAGCCACTGCAATGAGAAGCCTGTGCACTGCAACAAAGAGTAGCCCCCACTCGCCGCAACTAGAGAAAGCCTGCACACAGCAACGAAGACCCAATGCAGCCAAAACTAAATAAATAAATGAGAAAAGGGTGAAAAATAACAATGCCTTTGATTCCAGGTTCCAGCACGATCCCCAAATGCTATGTATGATGATCCCCTTTGGGGATCATCTCTGATCTGGGTGGCTGGTAAGCCTAGTGTTTTATATTTAGATGTGCTATACAACATGTAGTACAAATAGTTGTCATTGAATTCAATAAGCTTCTCTTTTGTCACCTTGCTATTTTCAGAGAGGCCATACTTGAAGTGTATTTCATGCCTTATTGCTTGGTGATGCCAGTATGAAGGACATCAAAGCAACTGTTGGTGGCCGTTTATCACCACCTACCATTCTCATCTCTTGTCCCTTATTTTTCTCTCTTCTGCTCCTCTTCTGCGCTGGGAGCACTCCCTCCCCTCAACGTGGCTTAGGGAACTCCCAGTAAAGCAGTTAGTTTGATCACAAGTACCTGCTCACTGATCTAATGCTGACTATTCAAGAATTTATTTATACCATTCCAGTTCCAATAGCCAGAGTCTAAGACAACAGGGTTCTACAATCTGTCTCCATTTTTTTTTTTTTTTTGTCCATCACTCTTTTCAACTAAATATAGACCTTGACTAAGGCCTGGAATTAGATTTCCTTAAGCAGACCCCATGGCCTCTTGCACACCGGTCATCAGTGCTGTTGGTCATTCAGCATCTCAAGGCAGCCTCCCTGCTCCACACATTTACCTACACCACAGCCTAGCCTTCGCTTTGTTCTCTTTAAAACCTTCCTTTATATTTTCAACCCTGACCATCTTTTTTTACTATCTGCACTAAAGACATTTTTTCATCTCTTTTTAACTTTCATGCACCTTCCCCCTCCTTTCAGACACCTTGTACTCTTGTCCATGTTCTTACTCTGAACCATGTTTGAAATCAATCATACAGGCTATTTTCATAGAAAATTAATGAACGTTATGGAAGTTTCTGGAATGAGATCGGTCCTGTCCTGCAAACAGATCTGTCTTCCCCACCCCCGGCCTCTTTATGACCACCCATTCAAAGTGGCTGCCAGTAGCTTACTTTGTCTCTGTTATCATTCCTCCATACCTGCTCTCCCCGCTTATCACCTCACCCTTTGTTCTCCAGTAGCCTGCTGCCCTCCCGTTCTAACCTTTTTCTTCTTGAATTACCTCCCCCGCAGTCACATGCTCATCTTCTCTCTGCTAAAGCTGGCCTCACCCCTTGAGCCTCTCTTGGGCTGTATCTTGCTGCCCCAGTTGCAAAGTCTCGTCCTTCTTTCTCCCACTGACCTTTCTCCTCTTTTTTCCTCCCTTGGCAACTGTGCGTGTGTCTGATTCAGTTTAAATCTGATAAGTGTGGGCCTGGCTAGTGCTTATACAGAGCCTAGATGCAAAGTCGCTTAGGGAAATTAGTAATCCTCCATCAGTACCTTCAGCCTTGGGGCTTTCCTACCCTCCTACTCACTTCACACTGGATAAACTGATGATCCGCACTGTGGATAGTCAGAGAAAGGATGTACCTTGAGATGATGCCCTGGATGGTGTCTTTCCCATCACAGGACTTCCTTCCTTTTTGGCTACTAATGCCATTCTTACTCTACTGGGGCTCTTTCATCTTCAAAGGGCTCAGCACACTATTTTACTAGCTAATTTTTTTTTTTTTTTTTTTTTTTTTTTGGCTGTGTTGGGTCTTCGTCGCTGCACGCAGGCTTTCTCTAGTTGCAGTGAGCGGGGACTACACTTCGTTGCAGTGCACGGGCTTCTCATTATGGTGGCTTCCCTTGTTGCAGAGGAGCGTGGGCTCTAGGCGCCTGGGCTTTAGTAATTGTGGCTCGCGGGCTTCAGTAGTTGCGGCACACGGGCTTCAGTAGCTGTGGCACGTGGGCTTCAGTGGTTGTGGCTCAGGGGCTCTAGAGCGCAGGCTCAGTAGTTGTGGCACACGGGCTTAGTTGCTCCGTGGCATGTGGGATCTTCCCGGACCAGGGCTCGAACCCATGTCCCCTGCATTGGCAGGCGGATTCTTAACCACTGCGCCACCAGGGAAGTCCCTATTAGCTCTTCTTTACCTAGCTTTACCCCAGCCTCATAAGGGTCGGTATTGTTATTGTTGAATGGGGCTCAGAAAGAAGATCCTGCCGCGGATTAGAGAACTCTCTGTCTGTGGAGTTTCCACAGCTTGATGCATTAGAGAAATTATCCTGAATCCAGAATCTCTTTGATTTTCCTCTATCCAGCAAAGTGAACTGCTCATCTCAGAATCTTAGAGGGACTACCTAAGCCTTTTGATTCTTATTCCCTCAGAGAGCTTCTGTTTTATCAGCTTCACCCCCCACACCAGGGTCAAAGCTCAAAGAATTAGAAGCCAGAGCAGTCTACTCTGAACCAGTGGAGGCTGAGGAACTTGGGCCCATGGGCTGGGCCTTCTTTCTTCTGACTTGACTGTTGCTGCCCAATTCTGTTGGTACCTTCCACCCTTGGAGAGAGTACCCATGCAGTGGGGAAAGGTGTACTCCTTTGCTCACCTTTGTAAGAAACACAGCAAAGGTTCTTCATTCTGGACTCTCTCCTCTCCCCACCCTAACACATGCACATACACACAGAGCCTTTAGGGTCTCATACCAATATTTAGTGAAGCTCTGGAATTTTCCAGTCTAAAATCCACTCCCAGTGATAGAAGTTTCTCTCAAATCATCTTATCCTCTCAGAAACTTCCCGTCCTCCTCCCACAAAGGCTCCCAGAGAGCCATGGTGACCTGGGTCTCCCCAGTCATTTCTTAAGATGCCTCTGAGGGAATCTGTTTGGTTCAGAGTTTAAAAGACTGGATTCATCCATTCATTCATTCAACAGCAGCAGGTTTCTACTATGTTTGAGGTACTCCGCTAGGTAACCAGAGTGCCAAGATCAAGAAGCCAGCAATCCAGTGTAGCTCCATAACTTTTCTCTGCTTTGTTCCAGGTGAGGGCTTCCACAACTACCACCACTCCTTTCCCTATGACTACTCTGCCAGTGAATACCGCTGGCACATCAACTTTACCACATTCTTCATCGATTGCATGGCTGCCATCGGTCTGGCTTATGACCGAAAGAAAGTATCCAAGGCTGCCGTCTTGGCCAGGATTAAAAGAACTGGAGATGAAAGCTACAAGAGTGGCTGAATTTGGGGTCCCTCGGTTTCCTTTTCCAAAAGCCAGCTGGGCAGAGGTTTAATGTTCTGTTTATTAACTACTGAATAATGCTACCAGGATGCTAAAGATGATGACGTTAACCCACTCCAGTACAGTATTCTTTTAAATTTTCTTTTAAAATTGAAAGCCAACAACTCTGCCTTTATGATGCTAAGCTCACGTTCTTATTTCTTTTCTTTTCTTCTTTCTCTTCTAGTCCCATTATCCTCCCCTTTGTTTTGTTCCTATCACCTTCCTTTCTCTTCCCCCTCAATGCCCCCCAGGCAAGCAGCTGGTCAGTCATTGGTGGGTTTCCAGCTTCCAAAGCCTAGACAACCTTTCTAGAGTCCAAAACTAGTGGTCTTTGCCCCAGATAACCCTTTCCTTGAGCTGTCCTGAGCTTTAAGGTGGGTGGCTCAAGCTAGAGATATGACAAAATCTTCTGGGAAGGCCCCCAGTTAGCTTCAGCTTAGGCATTTGCTATATGAAATGGAAAAATAACTTTATTGGCACAAAGCTTTGAAAGCAGGTAAATTGTCAGGGGAGAGAGTTAGCATGCATGATATGATTGATAAATAAGGATGAGTTGAAGTGGGAAACAAGGCAGGAAGCTCCTGCTGTGATCGGACACCCAGCTGCCTGCCCACCACCCAGCATGCTTCCTTTCTCTCCTGACTCTGACTGGGGAATGGCCGTGGAGCTTGGCAATGCTAGAACTCAAAAGCAAATCTCAATGTCCCAATATACTTTAGGCTGAGGATAAAGAAGAAGCATTTAGTTTATGGTAAAAGTGGTCTCTGCTGGGGAAGGATTTTTTTTCTTTCTTTCATAACAGGAAGATTTCTTATTCCAGATAACAAGAAATCTTGAGGGTTGGTTGTTTCCAGAATTGGTGATTCCAGCAGCTCATGGAATTGTCAAAATTCTTTCATCCTTCTGCTTTGCCATCTTTGGTATATTGATCAGCTCCCCTCATAGAAATAAGGTGGCTTCAGCATTTTGAGACATCCAAAAAAGATGTGTTGGTGGTACAGTGGTGAGTATAGCTGCCTCCCAAAAAAGAAAGGATTTTCCGAGGTGGAGTTGGGTCAAACATAGAGCTATATGTCCATGGGTACTTTGCTTGGAATATTAAAATAATCCTTTTAGAGTATTTCCCTCTGAAGGAGAGTGGGGCTTGAAGAAGAGGAAGAATTAGGCAGGTTGTCTCCTTTCCTCTCGCTGCTGGACAGGAGATGGAGAGGTTGAGGGGCAGGGTCTGTAGGCAGTTCCTAAGAGGGAACATTACAAAAGAAGGGCTCTGAGAACACACTGCTGGGGGATTTGGAAGGTTACTGAGTAAGTTATTGGGTGTCCTAATATGGAAGCTGGTTATACAAACAAGTTAGATATTGGGTTCATTTCATTAATTTCGATTTCTCCTCGGACTGAGAAAGAACTAGAAGGCTTCTCCCCACAGTGTTGAACCCTTTCACTCTTCCTTCTCTGTTAACTTCTAGCCTAAAGTATAGGACTGCCTGGGGGGTGGGGTAGGAATCTCTTAACTACCCTGACTATGGATTCCTGGCTCCTCCCTGTCTGTCCATTTTCTCCTGCCAGTTCTATCTCCTCCCCAGTGTTTTCTTCTTCCTCTGGATAGGCGAGCCTCCTTCGTGTGTATTCAGAGCCAGTGATGGCTACTGTGGTCCAGGCAGCTCCCTCTCCTACAGACAGTATATGCTCAGGGTAGCTGAACCTCTGTTTCTCTTTATAAAGTTGAGCGAGCTGCCACTTTCACTTGGCCTCCAGAGCCTCCACCTACACCCTTGTGCTTCCCCACCACACTGATGACTCAAGACAAGGCTAGCAAACCCTGCTGGAGACATCCTGGGCACAGGCATTCTCCCGCATGAGGCATAGCCCAGCCAAATGCTCATGTTGTGCCAGTGAGCCAGCCATGGAGCAAAAGAGGGTTTGTTTTTAGTCTCCAGTGTCTGGTCAGAACCAGAGAGGATGCTGGATGCCTCCTGCTTACTCAGTAAGCCTGCCCAGCCTGAGTCAGTGCTCCCAGCTGACAGTGCAAGGCTTGCAGAAGTAGGAGGAGCCAAGTCTTCACTGGGAAGCACAAGAAGCAAAGGCAAGTTCCAAAGTGCCTCACTCCAAAGGAGGCCCCGGCCCCTGGAGCCAGGGTATACAGCAAAGCTTTGGCTGAGACTTGGGATGTGAGATGCCATGAACTTTGTTGAACAGCGTCTCTGTTCAGCAAACTAACCAGCATTCCCCACAACACAGCCTAGGGCAGACAATAGTATAGAGGAGTTCTGAAGAAACATTGGTGTCTGAGAACCTTGGGCCACTCCTGTCCCTGTAACCTCAGTCGTCAATGCAGAAGCTTGGCTTTACTCTATTAAGATTGGAAATGTACAGTACCAAATGCTCTGTCCACTGTTGAGCCCCAAGGATGGAAGGGAGGAGAGCATTTCTTCCTGTATTAATTGAATAGATGGAGGCCACAGGGGTTGGGCTGGACTAAAGGCATCCTTGTCTTTTGAGCTGTTCCTCTCAGTAGAAAAAAATCGAATGGAAGATCACTGTAGTTTAGATCCACTGACCCAAGTACCTACCCCTTGGAAATGCCTGTGGGGTAGTTTTAATTCCACAGGTCATCAGAGGCCTGCTTTACACCTGATGATCAAAATCAACTTTTATCTTTCTATTCTAATTGTGTTCGATGGATCTGATCTATACCATGACCCTACACAAGGCTGGATGGGGTCCAGTTTCTAACAGTCCTTGCTTTGTGGGCGTGCTGACAACTTATCTGGGTGCCTTACATCTTTTTTAATCAGTGTTGCATCTGAGCCTGCTCCGCTTCCTCCCTGCTCCCTCTGTGGAGTTCTTTTGCACCTGAGAGCCTGCAGAAGTGGCTAGTAGAAAAGGGGGCCTGGCTGGAGAATTATCAGTATAGCTGTTTGCAGGATTCCCTTCTGGGCTTTGTTTTGGAAACTTTCCTTAGGGCTGTTTTTATTAATTGCCCACATATGATGGCGGGTGGAAGGAATTTGAATGTATTTGACTTATAATTTTTTTTTAATATTAAAAGATGGTTGTAGCATTTAAAATGGAAACTTTTTCTCCTAGTTAGCTAGTATCCTGAGTGTATTCTCTGTAAGTGTAGCTCAAATGGGTCAGCGTGAAAAGTTAAAGAAAGCACGATGTCAAGGTTACACGGGTGGTTAAGGCCAGGGCCTCTCCTACCACTGTGCCACGGACTTGCTGTGTGACCCTGGGCAAGTCATTTAACTATAATGTGCCTCGGTTTTCCTTCTGTTAAAATGAGATAATAATACTGACCTACCTCAAAGGGCAGTTTTGAGGCGTGACTAATGCTTTTTATAAAGCATTTTGGGATCCTTCAGCAGAGGAATTCTCTTAAGTCCTGAGTATTTTTATAGTAGCAGTATCCACCGTGAACTGTGTCCACCATGAACCACGTGTCCTGGATGCTATCATGGATCTATATGGTTCTCTATGAGAGATTGAATAAACCCATTAGATAAGTGGTGGATAACTAGCCAGACAAAAATCTGAGAATGCATAAACACATTGCCATGGAAACATACACAGGATACCTTTTCCTTGATTGGGTGGGATTTTTCCCTTTTTATGTGGGATAGTAGTTATTTGTGACCTAAGAATAATTTTGGAATAATTTCTATTAATATCAACTCTGAAGCTAGTTGTACTGATCTGAGATTGTGTTTGTTCCTAATAAAAGTGAAGTGAATCTGACTGCCCTGTGTTTGAGAGGTTTTTTTGGCTGTGATTCAGTCTCTTGGGACTTATTCACCACCTTATTTATGTCCTGTTCCTATATCTTTAAGAGTAAAAAAGAAGTACAAGAAGCCACAATGGTTGACTCATACCCCAGTAACCTGCCCTGCTCTCCTGCCCTTCCTAGGGGTAACTTTAGGTTAAACTCAGCCTTGGCAACAGGAAGCCAGTAGTCTGCTGCCATTAGATCAAACACATTAACACCAGCTGGCACTTTGGGCCTGGGGAAATGTCAGGACTCCTGCGTGTCCCATGGTCACATGGACCCAAAACAGAGATACTAAGAGAGGAAGGGAGCAGCAGGAGACACTCTGGAAAGCAGTCCTGTACCTGGCAACCCAGGCTGGGCCATCCAGGTCATTCCTCTGAAATGTAGTCCCTCCCGCTAACAGAGTAGCTTCCTGAAAATGCTGATTAACAACAGCAGGAAGACAGGAAAAACAATCCCAGGGAAGGCTTGTCAATTCTTGGGGTAGACAGGGCTTCATGATCATTAGGTGGAAAAGGCTTTAGCTTTTACCACCTTATTTGAGAATCTTCATGTGGAAAACAGAAGGACTTTTTACAGTTTGAAGAAGCTCCATTTTCCAACAGAAGCCACCTGGACAATGCCTGGGCTTCTAAGCATTCCACAGAACCAGCGCCCCTCACTTTCTAATGTAAGGTTACCCTCACCTTGGACAAGAAGCAAGATTCTCTCAGAATGATTCTGAGCATCCAACATCAAGTCTATATTCATTGAGGCCTTGCCAGACCTTAATAAGTTGATGGTGGCACTTGCTTAATATCTGGCCTTTCCCTCTATTTTGTTTAAAATGTTCAGGTTGGACCATTTTTTCTGTTGTTCTATAATTGCACTGTTCCTTCCAAGTCTCTCCTTTGTCTTTGGATACAAAGACACCAGCCACATGAGAAAGGACAGCTGCTGTAAACCATAGCAAGTCTAGATGATACACTTGCAATACCAGATTGCTTGGAAAAATCCATATATGTACCGTTTTCTACATTAGATAGAGGGATTGAGGCCAGGCATCAACAGAATCCCCACAACCTTCTGATGCAGGAAATCCAACTTCTGAGTCCACCAGACCCGTGGACGCAGTGATAACATTCACAATAGCCAGGCACTGTAGTGAGTGCTGCACAGTGCATTATCTCACTGTATGGAAAGCAGGTGCTATTATTACCCCAGTTTTACTGATGAGGGAACTGAATTCACTGGGAGAGAAAATACACTGTGAGGGAGTGAGCAACGATGCTGTGATCCAGCTCCAGAACTTTGCTCATTACCTGCTCTCCATATGGGTGTGAAGTAGATGACAAATTAGATAAACCCAGAGTGCATAAATCTCAGATATGCAAGCAGATGCCCAGTGATATTCACTTATACTCAGAGGCAAAGCCTGGCTGCAATGGCAGGGAGCTTAATTTATTCAGTCAAATTGCAGACACGTCCTCTGGTCCAGAAGAACCCACTCACTCCCCTCATGACCTGTTTTAACATTCAACCACCCCTGAGTTTTAAGCTCTCAGACCATAGAAGCATAGCTGACATTTCCTCTATACTTATGCAAACCATACTCCACCCTGCTGTCACGTTTTGAAATCCTTAAGGGCATCTTCTCTTAGAAATGTCTCCTGCACCTGAACAATCAGTGCTTGATAAAATTATTGAGAGATCTCATGTCTTGTGAGTTCTGTCCCTGCGACAAACTGTGTGAAGTGTCACAGGGAGTGGGGTTGCATTCTGTGACCTATAGTAACTTACTAAGCCGTGGGCACAGTGCTGATTCTTGCATGCTGACTCTGGGGCAAATGCCACAGGCCTTAATTGCAGGTTCCAAGCAGCTGAGATTCTATACTGGGGTTGCTAGAGGCACAGCCTTCCCATTTTCGGGACCCGGGCCTGCCCCTCCCCTGCCCGGGCCTGCCCTGCCTGCTGCACCCAGGCCACAGAGAGCTCACAAAGCCCAAGTGTCTGCTGTGCTGACTCACGCGGCGCTTCTGCTTCCAAGCTAGGATTGTCTCGAGGGGCCCGAGGGGCCCTCTCCTGTTGGCCCTCTACTGTAGGAGCAGGGAGCAGCCAGGGTCAGGCCAGGCTTTAGAACTTTGTGACCAACCAGAGGAAAGGGAAAGTGAAAGGGCAGATTGCTCCTCATCACAGTCCGGATCCTCAGAGAATTCTGAACAGCAGTAAGGACTCACCCTTCGGTCTTTGTATTTGTTTGTTTCATATACATATGTTTTAAGTAAAATTCACATACCATAAAATTAGCCATTTTAAAGTGAACAATCCGGTGACATTTTAGTCCATTTACAACGTTGTGCAATTGCCACCTCTATCCAGTTCCGAAAACTTTCTATCACCCCAAAAGAAGACTTTGTACTTGTTCCACAGCCACTCGCCAACTCCCTGCTCCTGCCAGGCCCTGGCAACCCCCAGTCTGCTTTCTGTCTCTATGGATCTACCTATTCAGGATATTTCATATAAGTGGAATCCTGCAATACGTGACCTTCTGTGTCTGGCTTACTCCTCTCAGCATAATGCTTTCGAGGGTCATCCACCCTGTAGCATGTATCACTACTTCATTTCTTTTTATTGCCAAATAATATACCATTGCATAAATATATCACAATTGGTTTCTCTATTCATTGTTGATGAATATTTGAGTTGCTTCCACCTTTTGACTATTGTAAATAGTGTTGCTATGAACACTTGTGTATAAGTAATTGAGTACCTGTTTTCAATTTATTTGGGTTTATACCTAAGAGTGGAGTTGCTAGGTTATACGGCAATTCCACGTTTAACTCTTTGTGGAACCACCAAACTGTTTTCCACAGTGGGTGCAGCATTCCCCACTAGCAATGTGTGAGGGTCACCCTTTATTCTTTTTCTAAAAATTTTTTTAAATAAATTTATTTATTATATTATTTTGCCCACGTTGGGTCTTCGTTGCTGCGCGCAGGCTTTCTCTAATTGTGGTGAGTGGGGGCTACTCTTCGTTGCAGTGCGTGGGCTTCTCATTGCAGTGGCTTCTCTTGTTGCGGAGCATGGGCTCTAGGCGTGCGGGCTTCAGTAGTTGTGGCACGCGGGCTCAGTAGTTGTGGCTCGTGGGTTATAGAGCGCAGGCTCAGTAGCTGTGGTGCACGGGCTTAGTTGCTCTGCAGCATGTGGGATCTTCCCGGACCAGGGCTCGAACCCGTGTCCCCTGCATTGGCAGGCGGATTCTTAACCACGACGCCACCAGGGCAGTCCTCACCCTTTATTCTTAACATGTACACATTTGTTCCTTTCCTGCTCCCTACTTCCAAGAAAGCCAGTCCCAACACACTTCCCTTTCCCCCGGAGTAGAGGGTGGGAGAAGCTGCACCTCTAGTAGAAAGACGATCAATGCACAAACCTGGGCAGCAGTATCCCCTCTGGCCTTATGCTCTGCCTCTGCTCTTGCCTTTTCAACAAACAGGATTCTGTGACCAGGAAACAGAGGAGGGCAGGCTTCCATCTCCCTGTGGCACACCACCACAGCCATTTATGTTACCCCATAAAACAACCCTCCTAGCGCCCTCCAACACCTCCGTCCCCACACAGGTTAATTCCATTAACCTGTCTTAAACAGTCAAAGCTGAGAGCAGAAAGGAAGCAGCTCTGTGTGGAAGCTGCCAGCCCTGTCTCAGACTTGCAGGCGAGTGTTTTAACTCTCAGCTCAAGCTTAAGATCTCCGAAGATACAAGCCCTAGCCTTGTCCTGCCCAGCCCCCTGCTAAAGGGCCTGCCTGTTTGGGCCTGTCAGGGCGCAGACGTGAATAGAGAGGAAGAGCCTCCCTCTCCACCCGCTCTCATCGGGGTTACTGCCGGTCACAGAGCTATTTACATTTACAACAGCCCAACAGCGCCTGATCAACCCGGAGCCAATCAGCAGCCCCCAAGCTTGTCTGACTCAGTCTGCGCCAATCAGGAGGTGCTATCCTTATAGCCTCTCTCTCTTTGAATCACAGGACGGCTGCCGCCCTTTTTGGGGAGGGGAGCCTGACTCAGAGCTCAGCCTCTCCTAGACCTCAGTTTGCCATTCACTGAAATGGGGAAAATACTGAAATACCATTCACCTGGGAAGACATCTGCACTATAGAATTCTAGGAGAGTTTTACATAGGAATGGAGAACACTGTGTTTTCCTTCCCAACGCAGAATCCAGTGCTTCTCTGCTGCGAACAAATGTAGAGAGACTTTCTCCTCCCTCACTGCCAGCCCCTCCCTAACTCAGGATTATCAATATGGGCTCTTAATCCATGACTGACTTTGAGGCAGTGCGAGACCTTGCTGACCACGACAGGCCAGTAGGCAGAGCTAATTTTTATTCTCATCTGCAATAGACCAAACACCTGTCATGTAAGAGGCAGCGAGCAAAGAATCAGCAAAACAGACTAAAGACTGGATAGTCACAGGGTAGAGCAGAAACAGGAATGTGTTCCGAGAGGTCAGGGCTGAGGTAACAGGAGCCTGCAGGAGGAGTGGGGGAGTGGGATCGCTACGTGGAGGGAAGCCTTGAAAACCTGCCTGGAGAGTTCAGACTTGCTTCTGTGAGCGCTAGGTAGTCGTCAGTTATTTTGAAGCGGGAGAGGAAAATAATCTCCGTCTTTCAGAAAGTTAACTCTGATGTTTCAGAAAGTTGACATAAGGAGCAGATCAGAGAAGGACGAGGTTATGGCTGGAAGATCAGTTAGGAGGTCATGAGACCAGAAAACTAGGATAGTAACTGTCAAATGGAAAGGAAGGGCACAGGTTGAGAGGTATTTTGGAGTCAAATCACTAGCACTTAATTGATTGGATATGTGAGATGAACAGGGAGAGGAGTCAGAAATGACTTTGAGGTTTCGCTCCTGTGTGACTAGAAGGGAAGCACCTGCACCAACTGAAATAGTTTTTTAAAAATAGAGAGAAGCAGGGCTTCCCTGGTGGCGCAGTGGTTGAGAGTCCACCTACCGATGCAAGGGACACGGGTTCGTGCCCCAGTCTCGGAAGAGCCCACATGCCGTGAAGCGGCTGGGCCCATGAGCCATGGCCGCTGAGCCTGCGCGTCCGGAGCCTGTGCTCCGCAACGGGAGAGGCCACAACAGTGAGAGGCCCGTGTACCGCAAAAAAAAAAAAAAAAAAAAAAGAGAGAGAAGCAGATTTTGGAAAAGGAATAGGAGTTCAATTTTTAACATGTGGAGTTTAAGTTACAAGAATACCCATGTGGAAAAAATACCTAGAAGATGGTAAGGAATAAGAATCTTGGTGTTTAGAAGAGAGATAAAGATGAGATCCAAAAGATTTATAGTGAAACTGAAACAGGAGGGAAGGGGGCAGGGCACAGCCTTTGAAAGAATAACATAGCCCGAGGATGTGACATAAACTGATTAAAACCAAATGGGTCCAAGATGGCGGACAAGTCGACTTCCTCTAAACCTTGAGCCTCAGTATACCCTCACTGTAACACATCAGCAAGCTAAATGACACACCCACAGGCGCCCTGACAGTTCCAAAGATCCATAAGGATCAAAAAGTGGGTGGTGGCCCAATTTCTGGAAATCCCCGCCCCTTCCCCCCCCAAATAGTTGGAACACTCCTCCCACTCATTAGGCTATGAAATTACCCACCCTTATAAAAACTGACGACCCCAGTACCCTGGTGCCTTTCTCACCTTGAGATGGCCCACACTCTCTCTGTGGAGTGTGTTTCTCTCTAAATAAATCCACTTCTTACCTATCACTTTGTCTCTCACTGAATTCTTTCTGTGATGAGACATCAAGAACCTGAGCTTCCTTAAGTCCTGAAACCAGGTGTGTGATCTCAGTCAGAAGACTGTGGATTTTGGCTGGGTTTGAGTCCCGGAACATGGGTTCAAGTCCCAATATGAGGTGCACGGTTTCAAAATTAGGGAGAAAATTGATCACCTGGGAAAGGATTACAAATAAGAAGATTCAGCAACAGAATCTTCGGACGTACCAACACTTAACTGTGTCCTCCTTAAAGAGGACACAGAGTTAGCAAAACTAGCAAAACCTAGACTAAGTATGAGATATGAAAAAAACAAGCAAACTAGACTAATATAAGACAAGTAACAAGTTATTTCCAGGAAGAGGGAGCAGGATGTTGTAAAAAATAGATATCTGAAAAAAGGACATTGGTTAAATAAATTATGAAACATTCATTTAATGGACTGCTGTGCAGACATTAAGATTATCTTGTAAAACTATATTAATTACCATCAAAAGATGTTTAATACATCTTGTTAAGAGAAACATTCAGATTAAAAAATAGTATGTACAAAATTATTTTTTAAAATTACATATGTGACTGCAAAAGGGCACGAGGGAAAATTTAGTGTGAGGGAACTGTTCTATATCACTATTGGGGTGGTAGTTACACAGCTGTATATGATTACCAAAAATCCTCAACCCATAATGCCTTTAAAAAGGAGGGGTAGCTGTTGATGGTATCTACTTCATAGGGTTATTCTGGGAATTAAATGGCATAGTGCCTGGGACACAAGAAGGGCTCCATCAGTGGAGAAAGAAAGGATAATGCTGAGGAAGGAAAAACTTTTTCCTCTTCCCTTTCTAGGTTCTTCTGTTTGTCTAAGAATTAAATTGACATGAGACAGATTAACAGGAGAAAATCAAGTTTAATTGCATATGTATGGGGACCCCATAAGAAAAATGAGACCCAAGGACAGCTGTTACAAGGTCTTGAGAGGGGTAAGGCACTCCTCACCAGATTCGTCCAACCTCTGGAGATGCTATGAGGAGGGTCCTGTATGGGGCGTGGTAATGGATGAGATTACCTCTTAGGTTCCACCTAGTTTTAAGACTCTACTACGATTTCCAGTACATGAAAGCCCTTTCCAAAGGTGACAGAGGTTAAATTTTGTAATTTTCAATCTGTGGAATGGATGTCCATCTTGTCTCTTTGATGATTGTCTAGCTATATCCCATCTCTTCATGGGTTATTTTTGTTTTGTTTTGTTTTGTTTTTTGCGGTACGCAGGCCTCTCACTGTTGTGGCCTCTCCCGTTGCAGAGCACAGGCTCCTGATGCGCAGGCTCAGTGGCCATGGCTCACGGGCCCAGCCGCTCCGCAGCATGTGAGATCTTCCCGGATGGGGGCACGAACCCGTGTCCCCTGCATCAGCAGGCGGACTCTCAACCACTGCGCCACCAGGGAAGCCCTCTCTTCACGGTTTTAAGCACATTTATTTAAGCTATTTTTCTGACCTGGACTAGATGAGCTTAAAATGATCATATCTGGTTGTTAACCACTAATTGCATTTCTAACTAGGGCTCTGGTAGAAATTTATGATGATGATGATGATGTTTTATTGAAGTATGGTTGATTTACAATATTACATTAGTTTCAGGGGTACAGCATAGTGATTCAGTATTTTTACGGATTATACTCCATTAAAAGTTATTATAGGGCTTCCTGGTGGCGCAGTGGTTGAGAGTCCACCTGCCAATGCAGGGGACACAGGTTCAAGCCCTGGTCTGGGAAGATCCCTCATGCCGCAGAGCAACTAAGCTCACGTGCCCCAACTACTGAAGCCTGCGCGCCTACAGCCCATGCTCCACAACAAAAGAAGACACCGCAATGAGAAGCTTGCGCACCACAATGAAGAGTAGCCCCTGCTCGCAGCAACTAGAAAAAGCCCTTGTGGAGCAGCAAAGTCCCAATGCAGCCAAAAATAAATAAAAATAAAATAAATCAATTTATTTAAAAAATTATTATAAGATAATGGCTGTAATTCCGTGTGCTACACAATATATCCTTGTTGTTTATCTATTTTATACATAGTAGTTGGTGTCTCTTAACCTCATACCCCTAATTTTCCTCTCCCCTTCCCTTTCCCCTTTGCTAACCACTAGTTTGTTTTCTATACCTATGAGTCTGTTTCTAATAATTTATTAGTATTATTTTTTAGATTACACATAAGTGATATCATACAGTGTCTGTATTTCTCTGTCTGACTTATTTCACTAAGCATAATATTCTCTAGGTCCATCCATGTTACTGCAAATGACAGAATTTCATTCTTTTTTATGTCTGAGTAATATTCCTTTGTATATATGTCCTATATCTTCTTTGTCCATTATCTGTTGATGGGCATTTTGATTGCTTCCATATCTTGGCTATTGTAAATAGTGCTGCTATAAACATTCGGTGCATGTATTTAATTATTTGGTTTTGATATGAGTGCACATTATACTTCATATCAGTATCACTCGTTTTGGCATTCTGTGATATAATGGAGAAACTATTAGATGGGGAGTCAATAGGCCCTAGTTTCAAGAAGTGGTCCACTCTTTACTAGATGCATGACGTTGGGAGAGGCATTAAATGAGAGGTTTTCAACATGTGATCCATAAACCCCTGAAGATCCCCCAAGCTTTCAAGGTAACTTAGAGACCAAAATGAGTTTCATAATAATATTAAGCCTTTGTTTGCCTTTTTTCACCATCATGTTGACATTTGTACTGAAGTAATGGTGGGTAAACTCTTTGCACCTTGACAGGAAACAAAGCAGTAGTACCAAACTGTACTAGTGGCCATCTGTATTTGTATTTCTCACTGCGGTACACTTGGAGGGAGTTCAGTTTCACTTAAAAGTGTTCTTGATTAGGAAATAAAAATTATTAATTATATTAAAGCTTGACCATTGAGAACATATCTTTTAAAAATGCTGTGTCAAAAATAGGAAGTATGCATAAAGCACATCTGTTGCATATCACAAAATGATGAAAGTCTTAAAAACAGAAAGTTAGACAAAATGAGATGGCGGAGAAACATGTTCTAGACAGAGGAACAAGATAAAACCCCAGAAAAACAACTAAATGAAGTGGAGATAGGCAACCTTCTAGAAAGAGAGTTCAGAATAATGATAGTGAAGATTATCCAGGACCTTGGAAAAAGAATGGAGGCAAAGATTGAGAAGATGCAAGAAGTGTTTAACAAAGACCTAGAAGAATTAGAGAACAAACACCTAGAAGAATTAAAGAACAAACAAACAGAGATGAACAACAGAATAACTGAAATGAAAAATACACTAGAAGGTATCAATAGCAGAATAACTGAGGCAGAAGAATGGATAAGTGACCTGGAAGACAGAATGGTGGAACTCACTGCCACAGAACAGAATAAAGAAAAAAGAATGAAAAGAAATGAAGATAGCCTAAGAGACCTCGGGGACAACATTAAACACAACAACATTCGTATTATAGGGGTCCCAGAAGGAGAAGAGAGAGAGAAAGGACCCGAGAAAATATTTGAAGAGATTATAGTTGAAAACTTCCCTAACATGGGAAAGGAAATAGTCACCCAAGTACAGGAAGCACAAAGAGTCCCAGCCAGGATAAACCCAAGGAAAAACAGGCCAAAATACACAGTAATCAAGTTGCAAAAATTAAAGACAAAGAAAAATTATTAAAAGCAGCAAGGCAAAAATGACAAATAACATACAAGGGAACTCCCATAAGGTTAACAGCTTATTTCTCAGCAGAAACTCTACAACCCAGAAGGGAGTGGCATGATATATTTAAAGTGATGAAAGGGAAGAACCTACAACCAAGATTACTCTACTCAGCAAGGATCTCATTCATATTCAACAGGAGAAATCAAAAGCTTTACAGACAAAAAAAAGCTAAAAGAATTCAGCACCACCAAACCAGCTCTACATCAAATGCTAAAGGAACTCTCTAAGTGGGAAACACAAGAGAAGAAAAGGACATACAAAAACAAACCCATAACAATTAAGATAATGGTAATAGGAACATACATATCGATAATTACCTTAAATGTGAATGGATTAAGTGCTCTAACCAAAAGACACAGGCTTGCTGAATGGATACAAAAACAAGACCCATGTACATGCTGTCTACAAGAGACCCACTTCAGACCTAGGACACATACAGACTGAAAGTGAGGGGATGGAAAAAGATATTCCATGCAAATGGAAATCAAAAGAAAGCTGGAGTAGCAATACTCATATCAGATAAAGTAGACTTTAAAAATAAAGAATGTTTCAAGAGACGAGGAAGGACACTACATAATGATTAAGGGATCAATCCAAGAAGATACAACAATTATAAATATATATGCATCCAACATAGGAGCACCTCAATACATAAGGCAAATGCTAACAGCTATAAAAGAGGAAACTGGACCACAGGCAAGGGGTGGGGGCTGCTGGGGTAAGGAGGAAACCAACCAACCAACCAAGTTGCCTCCACGCCCCACCCCCACCCACCCCAACCTGGTTTATAGCTCCACACTCAGGCTCCAGTGCAGCTGCTGATTGGCTGCTGAAGGCTTGGTCCCATCCCAGTGACCCCAAAGTGCTGGAGGGAGGGTGCAGGGGTGGTCCAGTGCAAAGTGCATCCCAAAAGCCCCCTGCCCGGAGCCTCCACAGCTGGCACATCAGGCCCTGAATAACCCAGGACCATGCTGTCCCAAGCCCTCCCATGTCCCCCTGTAGCTGGGAGACTCCAGCCCAGAACACAGCAGCCCCCTGCTCCCAAGCCCTCAGACAGGACTGCCCCCCAACCCGAGCCAGGACTTCCTCCCTGCACCCCTGCCCTGAGGCTGCCCATAGGCCAGGACTGCCACCACCAGTCTGCTCAGCAGTCTGGATGCTCGCAGGGCTGGGGCCATGAGGCATCATGGAGGATCAAGGACACCCGTGTACGGCCCTGCCTGGGCTGTTTCTTCAGTGGAAAAGTTGGTGAGTGTGGAGGAGGAGGCTGAAAGAAGTAAGAGAAGCAGCAGCTGAGAAGACAGGTTTGAGGTGGATAGGAGAAACGAGAGAGCAGGAATGGGGCTACCCACCCACCAGAGAAGCAGCAGAGAGCCTCTGACCAGTATCCTCCATAAAGAGAATCTGTTAGGTTGAAATTTAAGCATCTAATTCATGTGATCACATTTCTGCTGCTGTATTTTGTTGCTGCCTCTGAAAATGCACTAAAGATTAAGAAAGAGCTCACTGACACCGGAATCTGGACACTCCTACTGGAGTTCAAGGCTGAGGTCAACCAGCTCAATGATAAAGGCACAACACCACTTCAGCTCACCATTATCTGAGAGACGTCAAGCTGTGTGAAAATACTCCTGGACACAATGCCAACGTCAACATTCAGAAGGGTTTCCTGTTGTGATATGCTGTGATAAAAAGCAATCACTTTTTTTTTTTTTTTTTTTTTTTTTTTTTGCGGTACGCGGGCCTCTCACTGTTGTGGCCTCTCCCGTTGCAGAGCACAGGCTCCGGACACGCAGGCTCAGCGGCCATGGCTCATGGGTGTAGCCGCTCTGCAGCATGTGGGATCTTCCCGGACCGGGGCACGAACCCGTGTCCCCTGCATCGGCAGGTGGACTCTGAACCACTGCGCCACCAGGGAAGCCCAAAGCAATCACTCTTATTGCTGAATGTTCCTTCAGAGAGGAGCAGACACAAACTTGGGTCGCTTAGAAGATGGACAGACTCCTTTACATTTGTCTGCCCTTAGGGATGATGTGCTTTGTGCACGGATGTTATATAATTATGGAGCTGACACAAACACAAGAAACTATGAAGGATAGACCCCACTGGCTATTTCAATAAGCATTTCTGGAAGTAATCAACCATGTTTGCATTTCTTACAAGAAGTCACAGGTACGTAATTTAATTATTACTATTATTACATTAAAAATTTTTTTTGCATCTTCAAAAAAACAAAAAATAACAAACAACAAAAGGAAGAAATCAACAGTAACACAGTAATAGTGGGGAACTTACACCTCACTTACACCAATGGACAGATCATCCAGACAGAAAATTAATAAGGAAACACAAGCTTTAAATGACACAATAGACCAGATAGATTTAATTGATATTTATAGGACATTCCATCCAAAAACAGCAGATTACACTTTCTTCTCAAGTGCACATGGAATATTCTCCAGGATAGAAAACATCTTGGGTCACAAATCAAGCCTCAGTAAATTTAAGAAAATTGAAATCATATCAAGCATATTTTCTGACAACAACGCTATGAGATTAGCAATAAATTACAGGGAAAAAACGTAAAAAACACAAACACATGGAGGCTAAACAATGCATTACTAAATAACCAAGAGATCACTGGAGAAATCAAAGAGGAAATCAAAAAATACCTACAGACAAATGACAATGAAAACACGATGATCCAAAACCTATGGGATGCAGCAAAAGCAGTTCTAAGAGGGAAGTTTATAGAAATAGCATCCTACCTCAAGAAACAAGAAACACCTCAAATAAACAATCTAAACTTACACCTAAAGGAACTAGAGAAAGAAAAACAAACAAAACTCAAAGTTAGTAGAAGGAAAGAAATCATAAAGACGAGAGCAGAAATAAATGAAATAGAAACAAAGGAAACAATAGCAAAGATCAATAAAACTAAAAGCTGATTCTCTAAGAAGAAAAACAAAATTGTTAAAACTTTAGCCAGACTCATCAAAAAAAAAGAGGGAGAGAACTCAAATCAATAAAATTAGAAATGAAAAAGGAGAAGTTACAATGGGCACTGCAGAAATACAAAGCATCATAAGAGACTACTACAAGCAACTCTATGCCAATAAAATGGACAACCTGGAAGAAAGGGACAAATTCTTAGCTATAACCTTCCAAGATTGAACCAGGAAGAAATAAAAAATATGAACAGACAAATCACAAGTAATGAAATTGAAACTGTGATTAAAAATCTTCCAACAAACAAAAGTCCAGGACCAGATGGCTTCACAGGTGAATTCTATCAAATATTTAGAGAAGAGCTAACACCCATCCATCTCAAACTCTTCCAAAAAATTGTGGAGGAAGGAACACTCCCAAATTCATTCTATGAGGCCACAATCACCCTGATACCAAAACCAGACAAAGATAGTACAAAAAAAGAAAATTACAGATCAATATCACTGATGAATATAGATGCAAAAATCCTCAACAAAATACTAGCAAACAGAATCCAACAACACATTAAAAGGATCATACACCATGATCAAGTGGGATTCATCCCAGGGATGCAAGGATTCTTCAATATATGCAAGTCAATCAATGTGATATACCATATTAACAAATTGAAGAATAAAAACCATATGATCATCTCAATAGATGCAGAAAAAGCTTCTGACAAAATTCAACACCCATTTATGATAAAAACTCTCCAGAAAGTGGGCATGGAGGGAACCTACCTCAACTTAAAAAGGCCATATATGACAAACCCACAGCAAACATCATTCTCAATGGTGAAAACCTGAAAGCATTTCCTCTAAGATCAGGAACAAGACAAGGATGTCCACTCTTACTGCTATTATTCAGCATAGTTTTGGAAGTCCTAGCCTTGGCAATCAGAGAAGAAAAATAAAAGGAATACAAGTTGGAAAAGAAGAAGTAAAACTATCACTGTTTGCAGATGACATGATACTATACATAGAGAATCCTAAAGATGCCACCAGAAAACTACTAGAGCTAATCAATGAATTTAGTAAAGTTGCAGGATACAAAATTAATGCACAGAAATCTCTTGCATCCCTATACACCAATAATGAAAAATCTGAAAGAGAAATTAAGGAAACACTCCCATTTACCATTGCAACCAAAAGAATACAATACCTAGGAATAAACCTACCTAGGGAGACAAAAGACCTGTATGCAGAAAACTATAAGACACTGATGAAAGAAATTAAAGATGATACAAACAGATGGAAAGATATACCATGTTCTTGGATTGGAAGAATCAACATTGTGAAAATGACTATACTACCCAAAGCAATCTACAGATTCAATGCAATCTCTATCAAATTACCAGAGGCATTTTTTACAGAACTAGAACAAATAATCTTAAAATTTGTATGGAAATACAAAGGACCCCGAATAGCCAAAGCAATCTTGAGGGAAAAAAAATGGAACTGGAGGAATCAGACTCCCTGACTTCAGACTATACTACAAAGCTATAGTAATCAAGACAATATGGTACTGGCACAAAAACAGAAATATAGATCAATGGAAGAGGATAGAAAGCCCAGAGATAAACACATGCACCTATGGTCAACTAATCTATGACAAAGGGGGCAAGGATATACACTGGAGAAGAGGCAGTCTCTTCAATAAGTGGTGCTGGGAAAACTGGACAGCTACATGTAAAAGAATGAACTTAGAACACTCCTTAACACCATACACAAAAATAAACTCAAAATGGATTAAAGACCTAAATGTAAGGCCAGACACTATAAAACTCTTAAAGGAAAACATAAGAAGAACACTCTTTGACATAAATCATAGCAAGATCTTTTTTGACCCACCTCCTAGAGTAATGGGTATAAAAACAAAAATAAACAAATGGGACCTAATGAAACTTAAAAGCTTCTGCACAGCAAAGGAAACTATATAGAAGACGAAAAGACAACCCTCAGAATGGGAGAAAATACTTGCAAATGGATCAACGGACAAAGGATTAATCTCCAAAATATATAAACAGCTCATGCAGCTCAATATTAAAAAAAAAAAACCGCAATCAAAAAATGGGCAGAAGACCTAAACAGACATTTCTCCAAAGAAGACATACAGATGGCCAAGAAGCACATGAAAAGCTGCTCAACGTCACTCATTATTAGAGAAATGCAAATCAAAACTACAATGAGGTATCACTTCACACTGGTTAGAATGGGCGTCATCAGAAAATCTACAGACAACAAATGCTGGAGAGGGTGTGGAGAAAAGGGAACCCTCTTGCACTGTTGGTGGGAATGTAAATTGATATAGCCAGTATGGAGAACAGTATGGAGGTTCCTTAAAAAACTAAGAATAGAATTATCATATGAACCAGCAATCCCACTACTGGGCATATACCCTGAGAAAACCATAATTCAAAAAGAGTCATGTACCACAATGTTCACTGCAGCACTATTTACAATAGCCAGCACATGGAAACAACCTAAGTGTCCATCAATAGATGAATGGATAAAGAAGATGTGGCACATATATACAATGGAATATTACTCAGCCATAAAATGAAATGAAATTGAGTTATTTGTAGTGAGGTGGATGGACCTAGAGTCTGTCATACAAAGTAAAGTAAGTCAGAAAGAGAAAAACAAGTACTGTATGTTAACACATATATATGGAATCTTAAAAAAAAAAATGGTCCTCATGAACTAGGGGCAGGACAGTAATAAAGATGCAGACATAGAGAATGGACCTGAGGACACGGAGAGGGGGAAGGGTAAGCTGGGATGAAGTGAGAGAGTAGCACTGACATATATACACTACCAAATGTAAAATAGATAGCTAGTGGGAAGCAGCTGCATAGCACAGGGATATCAGCTCAGAGCTTTGTGACCACGTAGAGGGGTGGGATAGGGAGGGTGGGAGGGAGGCACAAGAGGCAGCGGGTATGGGGATGTATGTATACCTATAACTGATTCACTTGTTTTTAAAAATAAATTTTATTTATTTATTTATTTATTTTTGGTTGTGTTGGGTCTTCTTGCTGCGTGCAGGCTTTCTCTAGTTGTGGCGAGTGGGGGCTACTCTTCCTTGTGGTGCGCGGGCTCCTCATTGCAGTGGCTTCTCTTGTTGCAGAGCACGGGCTCTAGGTGTGCAGGCTTCAGTAGTTGTGGCACGTGGGCTCAGTAGTTGTGGCTCGTGAGCTCTAGAGTGCAGGCTCAGTAGTTGTGGCGCATGGGCTTAGTTGCTCTGTGGCATGTGGGATCTTCCCAGACCAGGGCTCAAACCTGTGTCCCCTGCATTGGCAGGCGGATTCATAAACACTGTGCCACCATGGAAGCCTAAGCTGATTCACTTTGTTATACAGCAGAAACTAACATAACATTCTAAAGCAATTATACTCCAATAAAGATGTTTAAAAAAATTAAGGTTAACATATGAAAAATCCTAAAAAAAAAACAAAAAAAAGACACATGCACCCCAATGTTCATTGCAGCACTATTTACAATAGCCAGGTCATGGAAGCAACCTAAATGCCATCGACAGACGAATGGATAAAGAAGAGGTGATACCTATATACAGTGGAATATTACTCAGCCATAAAAAGGAATGGTAATTTGTAGAGATGTGAATGGACCTAGAGACTGTCATACAGAGTGAAGTAAGTCAGAAAGAGAAAAACAAATGTCGTATATAAACACATATATGTGGAATCTAGAAAAATGGTACAGATGAACCGGTTTGCAAAGCAGAAATAGAGACACAGATGTAGAGAAAAAAACGTATGGACACCTAGGGTGAAAGGAGGGGGGAATGGTGGTGGTGGTGTGATGAATTGGGAGATTGGGATTGACATATATACACTAAAATGTATAAAATAGATAACTAATAAGAACCTGCTGTATAAAAAAATTAAATTAAAATTTTAAAAGTCTCCTAAAATACTTTTCTTTTTTCCAATTATATCTGTATGAGATTAGAACTTGCTTCATATACCTCAACCAAACAACCAATTTGAGAATCCAGCTATCGTCTATTAAGTCAGACATTAAAGAGATTGATAAAAATGTAAAACAATAACTCTACTCTCACTAGATATTTTCTTTGTTTTGGAATTTTTTTTTTTTTTTTTTGGCTGCTTTGGGTCTTCGTTGCTGCCCATGGTCTATCTCTACTTGCGGCGAGTGGGGGTTACTCTTCGTTGCAGTGCACCGGCTTCTCATTGCAGTGGCTTCTCTTGTTGCGGAGCACGGACTCTAGGTGCGTGGGCTTCAGCAGCTGTGGCACATGGGCTCTAGAGCGCAGGCTCAGTAGTTGTGACACACAGGCTTAGTTGCTCCGTGGCATGTGGGATCTTCCCAGACCCGGGCTTGAACCTGTGTCCCCTGCATTGGCAGGCAGATTCTTAACCACTGCACCACCAGGGAAGTCTGGAAAATTGTTATTTTTTTCATAAAAATTTGTTATGTTATTTGTTTATGTTAACATGTAATAGGTTACTATATTATAGGTTATTAATAGGTTATGTGGGTTTACTATGTAAAATCCAAATAAACAAATACTCTTCTGGGTCCTCAATTATTTTAATAAAAGCTTTATTGAGGTATAATTCACATATCATAAAATTCACCCATTTAAAGACATAGTTCAAAAGTTTTTAGTATATTCACATAGTTGTGCAACCATCATCACAATCAATTTTCGAAAATTTGCATTGCCCCAAAAAGAACCCCCTACCTGTTAAGAGGTACAAACTACTATGTATAAAATGAACAAGCTACAAGAATATATTGTACAACACAAGGAATATAGACAATATTTCATAATAACAACAAATGGAGTGAAATCTACAAAAAATTTGAAGCACTATGTTGTGCTAATATAATATTGAAAATCAACTATACCTCAAAAAAAAAATGACTACTCACTAGTAGTCATTCCTCATATCCCCCCGTGACCAGCACCCCTCCCCTCACCCAACACTAGTCCTAGGCAACCACTCTCTATTTTACCTTCTGTCTCTAGAGATTTTCCTATTTTGGATATTTCATATAAACAGAATCATACAATATGCAGCCCTTTGTGACAGGCTTCTTTCACTTGACATAATGTTTTCAAGGTTCATTCATGCTGTAGCATGTATCAGTACTTCAATTTTTTATTGCTGAATAATATTCTATTAGATAGATATATCACATTTTTGTTTATCCATTCATCAGTTGATGGATATTTGGGTTGTTTCTAGTTTTTCAGTTATCGTGAATAACACTGCTATGAATATTCATGTATAAGTTTCTATGTGCACATATGCTTCCAATTCTCTTGGATATATATCTAGGAGAATTGTCGGGTCACATGGTAAATCTACGTTTAATCTTTGGGAAACTACCAAACAGTTTTGCAAAGCAGCAGCACCGTTCTACATTCCCAGCAGTAGTGTATGAGGGTTCTGATTTCTCTGCATCCAACACTTTGTTATCTGCCTCTTTCATTATAGCAATTCTAGTGAGCGTGAAGTATCTCAGTATGATTTTGATTAGCATTTTCCTAATCTAATGATGCTGAGTATCTTTTCATGTGCTTATTGGTCATTTGCATATCTTCTTCAGAGAAATGTCTATTCAAATCCTTTGCCCATTTAAAAATTGGATTATTATTACTTTTAATTGTTGAATTATAACAGTTCTTTATATACTCTGGATAGTAGTCCCTCATCAGATATATAATTTGCAAATATAGTAATCCCTCAGTGACTGCAGGTTTCATATCTGCAGGTTCCGCATCTGTGGATTCAACCAACTGACTGTGGTTGGCCGACTATATATTTATTGAGAAAAAAAAAAATCCGTGTAAAAGTGGACCCATGCAATTCAAACCTATGTTGTTCAGGGGTCAATTGTATTTCTCTCATTCTGTGGGTTGTCTTTTCACTTTCTTGAGAGTATCTTTAAAATTTTAATGAAATCCAATTAATTTTTTTCTTTTGTTGGTTCTGCTTTTGATGTCATATCTAAGAAATCATTGCCTGATCCAAGGTCACAAAGATTTACACTGTTTTCTTTTAAGAGTTTTACAGTTCTCTTACATTTAGGTCTTTGATCCATTTTGGTTTAATCTTTGAATATGCTCTGAAGTATTGGGTTGGCCAAAAAGGTCGTTCGGGTTTTTCATTAACATCTCACAGCAAAACCCAAACGACCTTTTTGGCCAACCCAATACCTTGATAATTTTAAAAGTGTAAAGGGGTCCTGAGAGCAAAATGTTTGAGCATCAGCGATTTACTTCATTGAGCCTCAATTTCTTATCTTTAAAATGGTGACTGTATTTGACTTACCACCTCATAGGGCAGCCATAAGTCAAAAAATGATTGAACATGATAAATTAAAGCATTATTCAAATGTACGTTATCATTACTGCTATAATTTCCTAAGTATATGTTGTCTGTCAACCTGCTGAAAGATTGTTACTTTCTTCCTCTCGTTCTCTATCACAGCACTTTCCTCATACTAGACACCTAGCAGATCCTCAATAAATATTTATTGGTGAATTGATTAATATAACATAAACAACCCTGCCTATGCTCTCAGGGAGGTAGAAAGAGAAACAGTTACTTTTTTGGCAGTTACCCCCAGCCACTTTCTGCTGTCAACTCGCTAAACTTGTTATTAGTCAAGACTTGTAGCATTTTTCACATGAACTGTTAAGCTAAATCTTGCACATGCTGTTTGTGAAGTTAATATTTTGAACATAAGCATGGTAAATTTCATTCATTTGTTAATCTTAACTTTGCAACCTATTGAAAGTTTTTTGAATCCCCAATTCATTCTTCATCTCTTCTAGCTTTGTTTAATTGAAAACAGGATAAGTATGCCTTCTCTATCATGGGTAAGAGGGTTGTCTAGGTCAGAGCCAAGGACAGCGCAAAATGTTTTGTTTTGTTTTGAACTAATCTAAAATGAGACATTTGTCTCCCCGGAGTACCATGCAATGAACAGATTAGCTCACCTGATCTACCAGGGTCACTTAACTGTGTCCTCCAAACAGTTCTGTTATTTATGTCACAGACCAGCCTTAGGATCAGAGCCAGTAGAATAGCCAGTGAAAAAGAAAGAAAAAATATTCTAGAATTTGGTAAGTTAAGGGTAATGTTCTCTATAAAAAGTAACCATAGCTAATAGTATACCTCTGTCCTTTATCACTGCTGAAGGCAACACAATAGTCTGTTACACAAGTGTTAATGACTGGGCAAGTGTGAGTAATCTGCCAAAAGCAGATGGACCCTGAGGCCATCCCTGTCTCTAAAGAAGGAGAATCTAAAGAAAGGAGTAGAAGGTGCATTTAGAATCAAGGGTTTTGGAATCAAGATAGTCAGTGAAAGGTAAGGAAGAGGAAAACATTAGGAGAGGCCATCTAAGTTTTGATATTTGTAACTTCGGTAGAAAGCCTTTAAACTGTCTAGGGAGAAGTTATCTGATAATGGACTAAAGATGACCCAGGGCTCCTGACGAGATCCTGGCAGGGCAGATCCCAGACTCAACCAGTGTCTGTCTTTCCTCTCTTAGTACCCTGGTTTGTTGAGGCGGTGGTGGTGTTGGGGAGAAGCTGGCGAGATATGAGATAAGACAGTGCTGTGGTAATAGATTGGAGGGGTGGGGAATGTCCCAATGGGCTCTTTTCACTTGAAATGTCTCTTGCAGTTTCTTTGAATTTTGTTTTTATTTTATACCTAAGTTATACATGTACATAGTTTAAAGAGTCAAATAGTTTTATAAGGCCTGTTTTGAAAATAGCAGTAGGCCATCCACCTCTCCTTACCATTTTCTGCTCCCCAGAGGTAACCATTTTCAACTCTTTAGAGCGACTCTTTTGGCATTTACCTCTGTATCTCTAAATGACATGCGTATGTGGCTACCTGTTGATTTTTAGATTTCGTATTCGTTATTTATTGACTTCCCTCCATGGAAGATGAGAACCTCACCTTCTTGATCATCACCACCACCACCACGTTCTGCCTTATTCACATAGGTGTGAGTAGGCTTCACTTTCCCCGTCCTCCCCAAACAGCTGAGTTGTAATTTTTGGTTATTTCAATATTCCGAGTTTATATTGCTATGACTACGTAAATATTGCTCACACATTAGCCATGTCATAGATCCATGATTTCTTTCTTACACAACTTTTTATTTTCTCTGGACCTAATGATTGTCTTTTTGTTCATTTAGTTTTCTATGTATTTAATCATTAATTCAACCCAACCTCCCCACCAATCATCTATATCTCTTCTCAATGCATTTGGTCATATCAGGTATTCTATCAATTTCTTCTTCTTGAAGAAATCTCCCCTGGAGCCATCTCACTTGCTCCAACCCAGATTGGCTGCTCTCTAAGTTGCTGCAGAGCTCTTGTCCTAGGAATTCTCTTCAGCATCATTCTAGAAATTCCCTTTTCTTCTCTCCTAGGTTTGATTCCCTGCTCCTGGATCCTCTGTGTTCCTCCTTCTTAGTTTCTCCTTATTCTGAAGAACTCCATTCTCTGGCAGTCTCATGAAAAAGAGTGTTCTTAAGATAGTCTCTTTGTCCTCACCAAGGGGGGAAGTGGCGGGGGATGGTGGTGGTGGTGTGATGAATTGGGAGATTGGGATTGACATATATACACTAATATGTATAAAACAGAATACTAATAAGAACCTGCTGTATAAAAAAATAAAATTCAAAAAAAAGATAGTCTCTTTGTCCTCAGTTTTCCAAAATTTCATGATATGAAATTGGTATGGATCTGTTTTCATCCAGCATTAAGGACATTTGGTGGACTCTTTCAATCTAGAAATGTCATTCCATTCTGACAAACTTTTTTGGATTAATTATTCCTCCCCATCCATTTTCTTTATTCTTTCTCTCACTATAGAATCTCCAGAATTGATCCTCTATTAAAAAAAACTTTTTCTTTTATTTTACATGTCTTTTTCTTTTGCTTGATTTTCTAGGAGGTTTCTTCAACTGCACCCTACAACCTTCTATTGTTTTTAAGATCTGCTATCATACTTTAATTTCCAAAAGTTCTTTTGGAATTTTCCTTTTTATTGCCTCTTGTCTTGTTCCATGGATGCAATATTTTCTCTTATTCCTTTGAGAATATTGATAGTTTGAGGAAATATTTTCCTTCTCCTTGAATAGTCTCTTGTCCTCCAAGTTTTTTCCTTTTCCTGTTATTTGTTACGGCAGATATGTTTCCACAGATAACAGATGATACTTAGCTATCTGTTCATGTATGGTAGTAGGGCACCAAAAAGCCAATCAGAGTCTCTAAGCATGCGTTGAGCACATTCAATGATGCAAGCAGATCTCTGTGTTCCCGAATGGATTATTTCTTTGAGTCATTCTCAGTATCATAGGTTTTTCCTTTTAGGCTGTAAGAGTCTGCAAAGAAGCTTCCTTCAATTTCCTGCCTGAATAGTTCAGCCTGGCTGCCAGCGTTTAGAAGCTGAAAGAGGAAAGGGACTGAGGAGTCTGACTTTCAGTATGTAAATATTCTACTGAGATCCCATTTTTTGGTATATACTATGTAGTTTCTGTCTCCTGAATGGACCCAGACTGACACAATAACTCTGCCTTTAACTGAATCTGGTGTTTCCCAGTCAAGAGACCCTTGATTTTACCCTGTCCAATGAATGAACCTCCAGTGTTATGCCTCGAGTTGGGGGGATCTCCTCACAACAGAACAATTATCCTGTTCTCAGCCATAATTTCACCCCTCCACCACACACAGACACACACTTGCAGAGGAAGCTGGTACCAGCAAATCTGGAACCTTTGTGGCTTCTCTTCAGTGTAAATCACATTGCTTCTTGGCTATCCCCACTGCCGGCTTAAGTTTTAGCTTTCCAGGTTCTACTAAGCAATCATCATTCATTCATCTGTTTTCCAGCTTCCAAAGTCTTATTGTGGTCTCATCCCCCATTCTTTTTGTTCTTGTGGAATTATGCCTCTTTAAAAAAATCTCTTTACCATTCGTTTACTGGGGTTTAGGGAGAGAGCAAATGCATGTGTTCAAAATGTCTTCCTTATCTTGAAACTTTCCTGTAGTCTCTCGGAACCTGTTTATCCCACACATATTCATGGAGTGCCTCATATGTGTTAGGTACCCTTTAAGCACTTGGGATACATCAGTGAACAAAACAGAATATCCTTGCACTTATGGAATTTACATTCGTGTGTGTGCATGTGCATGTGTGTGTTTGTGTGTGTGCATAGGGAGAGATAATAAAAAATAAACCTAAATACATAGATTATATAATAGGTATTATATAGGTAAGGTAGAAGGTATGGCAGGAGGGGAGGGTATGCAGAAAAGGGAACCCTCCTACACTGTTGGTGGGAATGTAAACTGGTACAGCCACTATGGAAAACAGTATGGAGTGTCCTTAAGAAACTAAAAATAGAGTTACTATATGATCCAGCAATCCCTGGGTATATATCCGGAAAAGACAAAAACTCTAATTCAAAAAGATACATGCTCCCCAATGTTCATAACAGCACTATTTGCAGTAGCCAAGACATGGAAGCAACCTAAGTGTCCATTGACAGATGAATGGATAAAGAAGATGTGGTATATACATACAATGGACTATTACTCAGCCATAAAAAAGAATGAAATAATGCCATTTGCAGCAACATGGATGGCCCTAGAGATTATCATACTTAAGTGAAGTAAGTCAGGCAGAGAAAGACAAATATATGATATAACATATATAGGAATCCAAAAAAATGATACAAATGCACTTATTTACAAAGCAAAAGCAGACTCACAGACATAGAAAACAAATTTATGGTTACCAAAGGGGAAAGGGGGAGAGGGATAAATTAGGAGAATGGGATTAACAGATACACACTACTATATATAAAATAGATAAACAACCAGGACCTATTGTATAGCACAGGGAACTATATTCAATATCTTGTAATAACCTATAATGGAAAAAAATTTGAAAAAGAGGATATATATATATATATATATAATATATCTTCTTTTTCAAATATATATATATATATATATATATATATATATATATATATATATCTGAATCACTTTGCTGTACACCTGAACTAACACAATATTGTAAATCAACTATACTTCAATTTAAAAGAAAGTGCAGCAGGAAATGGAGAATCAGAAGTAATGGGCAGGGGGGTAGACTGCAGTATTTAATAGAATGACCAAGGTAGGTGTTATTGAGAAAGTAAAATTTGAGCAAAGACTTGAAGGAATTGGAATCATAAATATATATATATTCCTCATAGGATGGGTTTCTACATATTTTCCACAAGTTTTAGCTTCTATTTATCCTTAGTTTGAAGGGACACCAATGTCTTCTCTTTATTTTGCACCCTCACTTCACCTGGCGTTTAACTCTACAGAGAACCTGACCTCACTAGCTGCCTATATATCTGGAGAGATATTTGAACTTAGGGGCTGACTTGTCGTATTCTTTTGGGTAAGACACAATTCCCGAATTTCAATTTCTCCATTTGTATGTGGGAATAATGGTAAATCGCTGGACCTCATTTTCTTCCTGGAAGTTAGTACCCATAAGCTTCTAAGGTTAGTAAAATAAAAGTACAGTAAAAATCATGTGATGATCATGATATCTTTGATGATAAAAGAATGACACAGCCCACATTTTCTTGGCAGGGAGAAAATATTGAACTTATGTTGGACTTTAGATCTACTCTGGAGTATATTGAGGTAAGCTGGTTTGACCCTACCACTCCCACTCACCCACCCCTCAAGGCCCAACCCACATTTTTGCAGGCTGGCTTCATGATCAATTGACCAAGCAATATTCTTTTAGCAAGGGTCACAATCAAAAGTACTAACTTTAAGTGAGTGCTTATGTGCCCAGCACTATGCTGGTGCTTCGCCTGTTGATACTCACACAGCCTGATGAGACATAAGTTTCTAGCCCTAATTTCAAATAAGGAACCTGAATTGAAGGGTTTTTGAAATGTGAGCAAATTAAGAAGAAAATAAAAACCTATTTTATTTAGTAGGTATACTAGTATGTGTTCTCCAGAGAAAGAACCAACAGGATCTTTATCTACCCATCTACTGACCTATTAACTGATCAACAGATGGGTAGGTTTACTATAAGGAATTGCCTCACATGATGATGGAGGCTGAGAAGCCAAAATCTGCAGAAGTCAGTATGTATGCAAGCTAGACACCCAGAAATGCGGGTGGTAGAGCTCCAGTGTTTCATAAAACATTCTTTTTATTGATTGATTGATTGATTGATTGATTGATTGCTGTACACAGGCCTCTCACTGCTGTGGCCTCTCCCGTTGTGGAGCACAGGCTCCGGACACGCAGGCTCAGCAGCCATGGCTCACAGGCCCAGCCACTCCACGGCATGTGGGATCATCCTGGACCGGGGCACGAACCCATGTCCCCTGCATCGGCAGGCGGACTCTCAACCACTGCACCACCAGGGAAGCCCCATAAAACATTCTTAACTGTAACTCCAGGAGGTTGTCTCCTCAGGCTGTTATGAGTATCAACAGGTGAAACACCAGCATGATATTCACCCATGTTGATATATCTGTAGTTATTTATTATTATACATTAGGTATGACTAATATGAATATATATAACATAGATATAATTAATATTATAGCTATTCATTACTCATTATTGATAAATCTGTAGTTATTCATCCATTCTCCTACTGATGGACACTGAGTTTGTTTCCAACTTTTTGCTATGGATATTCTACATCTGTCTCCTTGTAAACATGAGCAAGACTTACTCTAGAATTGGAATTTCTGGGTCACAAGATATGAGCATCTTTGACTTTATTATATGTTAATAAATTGTTCCCCCAAATGGTTGTACCAATTTACAGTCTCACCAGCGGCATAGAAGAGTTTCCACTGTTCCATTTACCACCAACACTTGATAGTTTCAGACCTACTTTCCAACCTACTCTTGGAGCTTTAATTCTCACTCTTCTCCTTCATGAATCTTTGATTCCAGCCAAATTCCAGCACACACTGATCCCTGAATGTATTGTGTAATGTATTTCCTTTCTCCCTCAATATTTATTGAGTAGATACACTGTCAGAAACCCTGCTATATGTTAGGAAAACAAACATGAAGAGACATGGTTCCTGTCCTAAAGGACTTTATAATTTCCTCGAGGGACAACACTTGCAAACAGCAATTAGAATATAATTGTTACAATGAAAGTCTATATAAATTACAGTATGCAATAAGGCAGAAGTAGCACACAAATCTACCTCCATTTGGGGCAGGGAAGGGAAGGGGAGTGGGGAGAGGGTCAGCAAAACCTTCTCAGAGGAGGTACTTTGACCGTGTTTTCACTCTGGAAGATCTTGTCCTATTCATGACCAGCTCCAAGGCCAACTCACCACAAAATGTCCCAATCACCATAGGAAAGTACTTTGCACTTTTCTTACAGCCTGCATTGCATTGTCTTATGCTGGATATTTGTATATGTATACCTTACCTCCTCTACTAAATTATAAATTCATTTGTGGAAGGTGTTCCCCTCTTAGACATCTTTCTATCTCCCACCCAGTCTGGAAGATGGCTGACATACACTGTAAATTTAGTAAATGTTGCTGAATGAAAGATTAAAACAAAGCAGTAGGGACTACATCATTTGGCTCTCAGATGCCTGACTTTTCAAACAGTTTAAGTAATTGCTAAATCAAACTGGTTTTTTCGATTATCAAAGTAAAAGGAAGACTTAAAAAAATCCTTTTTAAAGTCAGCTGCCCTATTCCTTTGGTGCAAAAAACATGTTATGTAACATAAAATCTGGCCAATCAAAAGGGCTTTCTCTAGTCTTGTTTCTTGCTTCTTTAATAAACTTTATATTCTCATTTCAAAAGATCTTGCCAACATTAGTTCATTATCACTGTGCCCATCAGCAGAATGAAAAATATTTGCACATTTCTTTGGTATAGCAATGGGGAAATGAGGTCGAAGCAATTCAGGACTTGGAAGCTAGTGGCTTTTATACTCTCTGTATAATGTCTTCCTCTCTTTTCCAATCTGAGCTCCCACCCCATATTGAAAATGGGAATTTGATTCTGTTCCAGGATTTTGTAAGAAACACATACTAGCTATTAACTAACAGACCTATATGAAAAAAATTTCATAGCTTTTTGTACATACCTACTTAATGACACTATCTATATAGATGAAATCAGAAAGTTTCATAAACTTAGGTGAGAATATTTCCACATTGGCTTGTAAATCTTCTGTGTTAAAAACTGGGCTTCCCTGGTGGTGCAGTGGTTGAGAGTCCGCCTGCCGATGCAGGGGACAAGGGTTCGTGCCCCGGTTCAGGAGGATTCCACATGCCACGGAGCGGCTGGGCCCGTGAGCCATGGCCACTGAGCCTGCGCGTCTGGAGCCTGTGCTCCGCAACGGGAGAGGCCACAACAGTGAGGGGCCCGCGTAAAGCAAAAAAAAAAAAAAAAAAAAAAAAAAACAAACTAACCTGCAGGGCTTCCCTGGTGGCGCAGTGGTTGAGAGTCCGCCTGCCGATGCAGGGGACATGGGTTCGTGCCCCGGTCTGGAAGGATCCCACATGCCGCGGAGCAGCTGGGCCTGTGAGCCATGGCCGCTGGACCTGCGCGTCCGGAGCCTGTGCTCCACAATGGGAGAGGCCACAACAGTGAGAGGCCCACGTACCGAAAAAAAAAAAAAAAAAAAAAAAAACTAACCTGCAACCTTCCCAGATTTTAGGTTGGCAAAGAGATAGAGCATATACCAAAGACATCCCATAGATTCTTTGCTGCCATCTCAGCTACACTGGTCACTTGGACACATCAATAGCAGCTGGGTTTGGAGTCAGAATCTACCAACAGGTTACCTTAGGGGCCCTTACAAAGAATTGCAATGGGAAATGATGATCTCTCATTAAGGAAGACAAGAGGTAAGTAAGTACTTGCATATCATAGTGAGAATCCTTAGCTTTCCTTCATGAAGGAAATTCCATTTGCATCTAGCCTTAGGACCAACGTGGGAGATTCTAAGAAAAAAAGATTCTTTTCATGAAGACATTTACAATAACAACTGTAATATTTTTATCTTCTTTAAACATTTCACAGAAAAAGCTATTTTGGCAGTGATTTAGTTACCACAGGAATCAGGAGGAAACACACAGGAATTCACTCATCTCACTCTGGTGATGCAGGACCAGTACACAAGATCTACAATACAGTAAGTCCCCTACATACAAACCTTCCAGTTGCAAACTTTCAAAGATGTGAACGTGGTGCCCCTGTGTGCCGGCTGTTGTACTGTACTACTGTACTTTTCAAGGTACTGTACTGTAAGATTTTAAATGTTTATTTTTTGTGTTTGTTTTTTATGTATTATTTGTGTGAAAAGTATTATAAACCTATTACAGTACAGTACTATATAGCCGATTGTGTTAGTTGGGTAGCTAGGCTAAATTTGCTGGACATATGAACAAATGGGACTTAATGAATGCACTCTCAGAAGGAACTTGTTCATATGTAGGGTACTTACTGTATGTTTCCAAACTTCAAAGTGAGTATGAAACTTCCATCAGTTATTAGCCTTATATGAAGAAAGTGGATCTCTTCACAACATTTTATTCAATAAGGGGCTTTATAAGGATGGTGAGTCTCTCCAGCCAGTTGTAGGCTCTAACATTCAGTGATGCCGGCCAGAGGGCAGAATGATGGCTTAGGGCAGGAATGAACAGGAGCTGCCCTTGCTTCTTCTGTCAGTAGTTCCTCCTTTCCATTTTGTGAGACATGCACTTCTCTGTCCCTGTCTAATATATTCATCCCACTCCACCCTCTGTCTGGGAAGAAATAGACTCCAGACCCTTCACAGCCCTGTTCTTGGTCTACCCCTGAAGGGCTTACCTTCAATTATCCTTGGATTTGGAAATCTATACTCCTTTCCCCTCAGTCTGGTAATTTAGTGAGTGATTCAATAAAAGGAAAAGGTGTTGGTCAAGCTTTTTTGGATGCCAGTAAAAGGTATACATTTCTATCTCTTGGATTCATCCAGAAAAGCTAATAAAATTTTTGAAATCCTGTATTTCTAATCCTGTGAGGTCAACTGACTTAATCCCAGATTAAGATAAATTCAACCTCAGACAGACCAGGCGATGCCAGAATTTTGACACTAACACTGAAAAGTGGAGTAGTTCTCCTATTTAGCTGAACATTCCTACTCTCAAACTCTCAAAAAATTTAAAATTCTAGAATTTTAGAACTGGAAGGAACCTTTGTCCTTGTGACTACCCCTTAGTCTTGCTATCCATGAGTCTTGCCTCCAAAAATGTCCCTTTTATGTGAAGTGGGACTCTGGTGCAGCCAGAATTTTCTTCTGTTACCTCTTTGTAATCAGAGAAAACACAACTGGCTGAGATTGTTGTCAGTACGTGGGTGTGGCTGGAAAAAAAATACCCTCTGTGACCAATAGTTCTTTCATCACTGTACCCTGCTTTCATACTGTTTCTCATGAATAAAACATATTCACATGACATTTTGTACTTTTCTGTCCTTATTCAGTTTATGCAGATAGCCACTTCCTTTGGGCAGTAGGACAGAAGCCTCAGCTCTGTGTAGCTAGAGATGAAGAAAAAGAGGCATGAAGAAGCTACAGTATTTGCTGAAGAGCACATGATGGGACCCTCTTAGAAATGGGATGAGAAGTCCTGGACTCTGGGTCCATAAGCTGGTCTGCTTTCTTCCCAATGAAAAGCTTATTTGCTTTCAGGACAAAAGAAATTCACAATAACTTTCTTTTTGGGGGAACAAATGTCTATGTGCCGTGTCTTCAAGAAGGAAGGAAGGAAAGGAGAGAGAGAGAGAATCAGAGTAGTTTCAAATTCAAATTTTTTACAAAACTACAAACTTGGGCCAGTTTGAAAATATGAACCTTCAGTAAAGTGAACACGATGTCTTTGCTTGGGTAACAAGAACGAGGTAAACCATATGGAAGTTCACATACATAAAGCACAGCTGGGTTCAATCTGAAGGGAGTTAAGACAGCAACACGCTCAGCCTGAGATGCTGGAGGGAGCTGCGGCTGGCCTGACAGGGTCATGTCATCTCCTGTCACTGACCTTGGGGATCTCTAAAGTGGCTGCCTGGCACATGCTGGGTTTCCCATAGCTGAGTTACGTCTGTGCCAACATGGCTTATGAAACGTTTACAAGCAGTTTTAAATATTATGTGGAAAGGCACAGGCATGTCCGGAGGGCTTTAGAACCACACTTTCCTAATTTCTTTTTTTTAATAGATGTATTTATTTATTTTTGGCTGTGTTGGGTCTTCGGTGCTGCGCACGGGCTCCCTCTAGTTGCGGAGAGCAGGGGCTACTCTTCGTTGCGGTACGCGGGCTTCTCATTGCAGTGGCTTCTCTTGTTGTGGAGCATGGGCTCTAGGCACGTGGGCCTCAGTAGTAGTAGCACGTTGGCTCAATAGTTGTGGCTCATGGGCTCCAGAGCGCAGGTTCAGTAGTTGTGGTGCACGGGCCCAGTTGCTCCGCGGCATGTGGGATCTTCCCGGACCAGGGCTCAAACCTGTGTCTCCTGCACTGGCAGGTGGATTCTTAACCACTGTGCCACCAGGGAGGCCCAACACTTTCCTAATTTCTTTCTTTTCTTTTCTTTTCTTTGTAGTAGTAAGGGAGAAACAAAGGTTATCAGGAGGATTTTCAACAGGTTTGCCCCTAACATTTGCAGAGCTATGGCAAGAGAACAAAGGCCCACATACCATGCTCAAATACTTAGAATTTATAAATGAAGCCAACAAACTGTTAAGTAAAAGAGGATAAAGAGGTCATCTTTCCTTTTGCCTTGACACATATGCCTTCATGTTCTAGAAGGCTAGATTTGGATTTAGAATTCCCAAATGCCACAGAGTTCCACACCAAGAATAGCTGGCTCCCAGCCCCCAGCCTCTACATACTTCCCCACACCTCCCCTGCTCTGCGAGGGTCCTCGCGCTCCTCCAGGCTAACTCTCTAACTTCCACACTTCAGCTCCAGTCACATACCCTTCAAACAGCCACCCCTGGGGTCTGGCAACGTGTGCACAGGTGGTGCAGTCCACCCTTGGAGAGCAGACCCAGGGAAGAGGCCCACATGGGCTCCGGAAGTGGACTTGAGGCCACATGGGCAAGAAGTACTGGGGTTCCAAGTCCCCAGAGCCTAGTCTAGAAGGAGGTGAACACAGATTCAGGGTGGACACAGCCCTTTGGTCCCATGGATGCCTCCACCTATTGAAAGAAGATCAAAGGGGCCCCTAAAACCTGGGGCTTAGGATACAGGCTCCTCTCACCCTGGTCCAAGTATACTAACTTTCAATATTTTTTCTTTTTCTTTTTTTTACAGAGAAGTATTGCCTTTATTTTTTTCTTCCAGTTATATTGAGATGTAATTGACATACAGCACTGTGTACGTTTAAGGTGTACAGCATAATGATTTGACTTACATACATCACGAAATGATGACCACAATAAGTTTGGTGAACATCCATCATCTCATATAGATATAAAATTAAAGAAAAAGAAAAAAATTTTTCCTTGTAATGAGAATTCTTAGGATTTACCCTTAAAGGCTTTCATATGTAACAAACAGCAATGTTAATTATATCAATCATGTTGTATACTATATCCCTAGTACTTATTTATCTTATTACTGGAAGTTTGTACCTTTTGACCACCTTCATCCAGTTCCCCCTCTCCTCCCCCCTACCTCTGGTAACTACAAATCTGATCTCTTTTCCTATGAGTTTGTTTGTTTTTGAAGTATAACTGACCTATAACACTATATTAGTTCCTGGTGCACAACATAGTGATTTGATATTTCTATACATTACAACATGGTCACCACTTATTTATTTTTATTAAAGTAATACATGTACATAAAGCAGATGAAATGGTACAGATGAGTTTATAATGGGAAGTCAAATCTCCCTCCCTCTCTGAACCACTTCCAGCATTTTGCTCAATAACCCCAGATTATGTTTTCACCTCTATTAACTTATCAACTTTATTATCTTTTTTATATAAACAATCTTATTCCACTGAAGGGTTTTAAACAGAGAAGTGACATGCCAATGTGCATTTGTACAAGATCACTATGGATACAGAGTGGTGAATAGACCACAGGCACAAGGGTAGACACAGGAAATCTGTTAGGAAGCTATTTCAGTTCAAGGGAGAGCTATTGGTGGCAGCAGACTAGAGAAAAGGGGACAAACTGAAGAGATACTTAGGAGTTAGAACTGATAGGATAGAAAGATTGATAGGTGTAGGAAGGAGAAAGAGTCAAAGATGATTCCTTATCTTTTCCTCGGTAGTGCTTGTAACAATTATGATGAATTAGGTATCTGTGCAATTATTTATTTAATATTTGCCTTCCCTACTGGATTATAAGCAACTCAAGGACAGGGACCAATCTTATCCAACACCTTATCCTTGTGTACATGTTCTAGCATAGTATGTGACACATAACAGTGTTTAAAAACTATATGTTAAATTATATTTTGTGTGGGCTTCCCTGGTGGCGCAGTGGTTGAGAGTCCGCCTGACAATGCAGGGGACACGGGTTTGTGCCCTGGTCTGGGAGGATCCCGCATGCCGTGGAGTGGCTGGGCCCGTGAGCCATGGCCGCTGAGCCTGCGCATCCGGAGCCTGTGCTCCACAACGGGAGAGGCCACAACAGTGAGAGGACCGCGTACCGCAATAAATAAATAAATAAATAAATTATATTTTGGGTTATAAGCAAATGGGTTTATGGTGGCATCATTCACTGAGTTAGGGACACGGAGGAGGAAGAAGAAATGTGGAGGCTGAATTTTGACCATGTTGAGTTGCAGGTCCCTGTGAAACATCCCAGGGGAAGTGTTCTGGAAGCAATTGGAAATACACATCTAAAGCTCAGGAGAGAGAGAGGGGCTGGACAGACGTGGGACTCGTGAGCATAGAAAAGATGGTCAAAGTCATGGAGTATTTGAGACTAAAAGCTTAGAATAAGAAAAGAGACCCTAGGAGAGGACTCTGAAGAAGTAATATTTAAGGATCGTGCAGAGGAGTAGCAGTTGACAAAGGAGACTGAGGAATGGCCACACTGTTCTACGTAGGAGGAAAACCAGCAGAAATTGGAGCCTGAAGTTTAAGAGAAGAATTTTAAGAAAGAAGGAGGGGTCAACATGTCCAATGCATCTAGGAACTCAAACAATGAAGGTAACTGATAACCAGTTTCAATTCAGTGGTGGGCAAAAGAGCCAGAGTGAATTAAGGTGAAAGTAGAAAGAGAAAATGGATTTAGCAAATGTAAGCAGCTCATTCATTCATTTATCAGATTAATTCATTGTCATCTTTAAAATCAGTTTAGATTTCAGAAAGGATAAAATGAAGAACTTGAATTTTTGAAGAAAAGAGAGGGGCAATAGAGTCTGACTGTCATCTGGTCCTCAATGAAGAGATAACAGGGAGGGTGGGGCTGAGAAGGAGACTCTAGGGTACATGCCTATAAGTGGGAGGAGAGAAAGGTAGATAACTTTGATTATTTCATTATTTTGCCTTAGGTCAGCCCTAATCCTCACCTTCAAAAAGGTCAAAGGATTTACTGTCAGAGTTTAACTAATGGAACTCCACCTCTCATAGAGAGATTTTGTTAAGGTCCTCACTCAAATAGCAAGAAGATAAAGCTCTGTTGAGATATTTAGGACATTTCTCTAAGCTTCTCAGCTTCTCCTCTGCAAAGAAGCTCACCAGTGAAGAGAGCAAAGAACGTTTAAAAACAACAACAAAACCTCCCTTTGCTGAGAAGTTGGGATTAAGAGTCAGCTAACCTCTTTTTGTGGTTCAGGAATTTGATTTGTTGTGTAGCATCATTTGTGTCCCTTATCTAGTTATAAGGATGTTGGGAAGAACTAATAAAAACATTTGTGTGAAATGTTTAAACCCTTAAAGTCAATGATAAAAATACAAGGGGACACTTCCTTTTCTAAGGTTAATAAATTAAGCATTAACCTAAAGTGCCAGTTACTACTGGAGGTTTACACATTCAGCCCAATTGCTGACTAGAAAAATGGAAAGATAAAGTACAGATTCCGTCCCTGATCTTGACATTTCTAGAATTATAAGATTAGGAAAAGTTGGCATGAACAATGACTTTCCAAGCCTTAAGTACAGAAAACCAGACCCTCACAACAGCCCTGACCCCTGAGGTCTCAGGCTGACCCCCACGGGATGCTGGGTCCTAACAGCACTTCACTGAGGAGGAAGCACATTCCATTGACTTTGCCTGGGTAGCCAGTTCTCAGGTTTTTTTTGCTTCCAAAAGGCTGCACATTCCTAGTTTAAGGGTCAGAAAGAGTCTCCTCTTCTCTGCATTCCCTATGCCCAATCATTTTCACCACTTTGTAATCCCTTCTACCATATAACTTCTTGTTCCAGAGAGGTTAAAGTTGATTTGAAAAGAAATCTGAGTGCAGAGAGTATAGAAAGTCAATTTTCTACCCAGAAAGCAGTACCTCTATGGCATGTGTAAGATTCTTTATTAATAGGCATGATAGTTCAGAAATTAGGCAAAATTAGAAATAAGGAAGTTATAGGAAAGCTGTCCTTTCAATGTACTTTGGTAACAGCAAAGATGTTTTTGTGTGTATGTGTTTCTCACAAAGCTCTAGAAATGGATATTCGTGATAATGAGGATTAAGGGGCTTAGAGGCAAGCTCACAAATACTCAAGATTGGAGTCTGAAGACAAGTCAAGTCTGCATTTCCTTTAATCTTTACCCATCTCTTTACTCTGGTTAAATGTTCCTGGACACCATAAACATTTTCCTATTAACATTTCCATATATCCTTATAATTTACAAGAGGCCCCTTAAGTCTGTCCCTAAAATTCATTCATTCAACAAATACTTAATTTCCTTTTATTTTCCACCACTGTGCCAAGCACTGCAGATACAAATGGGAATTAGACATGATCATCCACTTCAAGGAACTTATGGTTTAGCGGTGATTCAAGAAAAAAGAAATTCAAAGAATTCTGGAGACCTAAAAGCATTTTCAGGAATATAAAGTGATAACGTCTGGATCTAGTTTTGTAGATAAGTACCATCTTCTGATTTTTGTATTATTGAAACCATGACTCCAAGTCTAAATCTACCTGTGAATGCATGTAACCTTAAATGTTTACACTGTTAAATTTTAAACTAGTCCTTAAATAGAGGGGTTTTGCAATTCATTCATTCTTGAGTTTGTTTCTGAGGTATTTCTTAATACTGAAGCACTTATCGGATGATTTAAACATACCCACAAATTTTGAGAGTCAAAGGGCATATCTGATAATAAGCACAGGGTACAGTGTCCAAGAATTTTGTGTTCTCCCTAGTTTTGATGGCTCTGTTTGCCTTGTTTGAAGAGATGTTTAAATATTAAACAGAATTAGAATTCATATTTAACAAACAGCTTGGCAAAGCTGAGTTGTGACATCTTCTCTTTTGTTGATCCATTTGACCATCTGAAGAGGGTTTTTACAGTTTAACATCTGGGCTCCTCACTTCAAATACGTGGTGTTTGAAACTAAGATACCCAGTCAAAGTGAGACAAAAGTTCATGATGTTTCACCACAGTTACTTCATATTTTTCCATTTGCTTTCATTTTCTAATTATGAACCCAAAGTTCATATGAACTCCAATGATTCTAACCTGTAATCTGTATAATGTCAGTCTTAATAAATACTGAGTAGATTAACACAGAGCTAGAGGTAGCCTATGAGCTTGAGATCAAGTTATCTTGTATAGAACACATATTCCACTTTCATTTCATTCTTTCATTCAACAAACATTTAAATAGGGCCTTCCAAGGGGCAGACACTGTTCTAGGTGTTGAAGAGACGTAAGTGAACAAAACAGGCTCCCCTAGGGAGCTTACATTTTAGTGGAGCTTATATTCATTTGACCAAGACCCCCAAATAGCCAGTTTTGAGAATGGACTCCATTTTTTATGGGGGAAGGGAGACAAATGACAAAAATCCCAAGCCATTTGAAAGTTGCAGCATGGTAGAGTCAAAGGGCCTCTGGATTTGCAATCAGGAGACATCGATCGTAGTCTCGCTATACTAATCCTCCTTGTTATTTTCTGGGTCTTAGTTTTCTCATCTATTAAATAATGGCATTGAATTTCATAATCTCAAAAGTCTCTTCTGGAGCGAATAGTCTATTATTCTATGATATGTAACAGGCATTTACTTAATTAAGGTAAATTTACATACAGTGAAATGCATAGATCACAGAGACTTATTTTTCAAAAGCACAGAAATGTCCAGGGCCATTTTAAACTCCTAAACCTTCTGTCACTACAGTATGGTATAGAATTATATATTTTGTTCAGAGTAATGATCCTGAGGCATTGCAGGAGGCTGAATCAGAAAGAGAAGATTTAATTATGTTCATTAGACTTCTTATTAAAGCAGGAAAAGGCACCAAGTCAATTTAGAGAGATTTCAAACAAAAGTGTCTTCTCATTAACCCATAGTTAATCAGAAACCCAATTAACCAGTATGCTCTATTCCAACAGTTTACAGTTTGCAGACTTATTTATTCTTCTTTACAACCATGACCAAATCACTGATCCAGATCCCAACCATTTCACATTTATACCACTAAAATCAATGGATTATTTCTCCTTCAAATAATATGAGATGCTACCACTGAAACAATCACTTCAGAGACAGAAAAAACAATTATTTAAATAAGAAATAGATAAGAGTGAAGTGATAAAATTCTGGGGGGTTTTTTGGTTTGTTTTTTTAAATTAAGGGGCCAAGGCCCAGGATAGGTTAGACATTTAAAGGACAGGTGCCCAAGATAGAGCAGACAGCTCAGCAGACAGAAGACATTTAAAGTGGTAGGTGCTCAGGAGAGCAGGGCATTTTTTAAAAATTTAATTTAATTTTTTTTATACAGCAGGTTCTTATTAGTTATCTGTTTTATACATATTAGTGTATACATGTCAATCCCAATCTCCCAATTCATCCCAACCCCCACCCCCTGCCACTTTCCCCCCTTGGTGTCCATATATTTGAGAGCAGGGCATTTTAAGGAGACTAGAAGCAAGCCTGGAAGACATTTAAAGAGGCAGAGGCTGGGGTTTGAGAACATGTTTACTAAAGAGGCAGGAATAAGGGAGTCTCTTGTCAATGGTCTGGGTAGGAGGAAAGAACATGCACTCCTGCTCTCCTCCACTGTAAAAAAAAAAAAAAAAAAAAAGAGCATGTGTGCGCAGAGAGAGAGAGAGAGAGAGAAATAGATATGAGTGAAGTGATAAAATCCCGAATTTTGCTTTACAACACTCCAGATGTATTCTGTCAGGTATATGTGCAACTATAAAGCAAGTAAAAATAAGAAAAAAAAATCTATTTTCCAAGTATGTTTTTATTTCAATAAATTTTAATCCTTTCTAAATTCTAAATCTCTCTAAGCATTAAAATATGCTAAATAAGGGTCTCTGGAACACGTACCTCACTGATGAGACTGAGTGTCAGAAAGGCTAGGCTGTCTTCCTCAATTCACTGTATCTAAGGAGCTAAAGCGAAACCAGCTCTCTGAAATCTTAGTGGACACTTAAACTGGCTCAATTCTACAGAAGAATAAAGCCAGATTTTAAAATGGTTTTGGGGACTTCCCTGGTGGTCCAATGGTTAAGACTTTGCTTTCCAGTGCAGGGGATGAGGGTTTGGTCGGGGAGCTAAGATCCCACATGCCTCACGGCCAAAACACCAAAACATGAAACAGAAGCAATATTGTAACAAATTCAATAAAGACTTTAAAAATGGTCCACATAAAAAAAAAAAAAAGTAAATAAATAAATAATAAAAAATGGTTTTGTTCTTCAATATTTGATTGTAACATTCAGGAAGAATTTGAAGCCTGGCCTATTGTTTTAAATCTGTAGACTCATTCACCAATTGGGACTCATTCCAAAAATATAACTTTCTTTCACAGGATACCTTTTGTAGCATTCATTTTGGTTTTCAGTCAGTGAAGAAATCTTATTTCTTCCTGTATGGACCATGAATATCTCCTCAGAAGTTATTACTGTCCACAATAGCATTTCCACTTTTTGAAAAAACTACACTCTAATTTCCTCCCTTCATGTTGCCTTTGATTAGACCTTCTCTGCCGTGTTCTTCCTCTTCTTAACTGTACTTCCTTCCACTGGTCAGTTAAATCAGTCTTTTAGAAACATTATTTTTTATCTCTTTCTCTTTCCTGGCTCTCCTTTACACTTCACTCTTTTAAAACACCTTTCCTCATTATTCAGTCAGCCCAAACATTTGTATTGAGCAGGTAGTGCACATCCAACAGTGTGAGTGTCTGAGGGATAAAAGAGATCTAGGTTTGGAGCCTGCAGCCAAAGGGCTTACAGTCTAGTTAGGGAGACAGCAAACATATCAGAGCAAGTAAAACCGCGAGGAAACCAGGACACTAAACCTTGTGATCTGGCTAACAGTGTAACTCTAAAGTTCAGAAAACCAAGCAGTTCGATGTCTCAAAGCAGAGAAACAAAGCCATGCCATCACCTGCCAGGAAATCTTACATAAATCTGCAGAGACGTGGGTCCTCCCCAGTTCTACCTCCCAACTTTGGAGCCTACATGCAGCTGTTAGAAAACAAGAGGAGAATGTAACCAGGTAGACTATGGATTTATGTAAACTTTCATACCTCTTCTTTCCAGCTGTATTAAGTTAGCTGGATCACTAAAGATGATTAGGCCATTGAAAAAGGTGTCCAGGGACAAATACCAGAAAAATGGGAGTGCATGTGTGAGAGAGAGACAGAGAGAGACTTCCCCAGGTAGGATTCGATCAAAAGATGCATAATTCGAACAACACTATGGTACCGCAACCTGCTCCACCAAAATAAACCAATGTGTCCTTGGGGAGAAATATCACTATATGAGAGGCCTGATCTATTAATTAATGCCTGACTTATGTGTACCATATAAAATATAAATCTTTCCAAGACATATCTTACACCAGGTACTACCCGAGATAGACATTTTAAAAATAAAGTCACATACTGGGGCTTCCCTGGTGGCGCAGTGGTTGAGAATCTGCCTGCTAATGCAAGGGACACGGGTTCGAGCCCTGGTCTGGGAGGATCCCACGTGCCGCGGAGCAACTGGGCCCGTGAGCCACAACTACTGAGCCTGCGCGTCTGGAGCCTGTGCTCCGCAACAAGAGAGGCCGCGTTAGTGAGAGGCCCGCGCACCCCCGCGCACCGCGATGAAGAGTGGCCCCCACTTGCCACAACTAGAGAAAGCCCTCGCACAGAAACGAAGACCCAACACAGCAAAAATAAATAAATTAATTAATTCCTCCTCCAACATCTTGTTTAAAAATAAATAAATAAATAAAAATAAAGTCACATATTGACTGGGGAATGGGGACCACCCATAGTCTCACCCTGACCGAGACTGTCACAGAGATTGGCATTTAACTTAGCAGAAGGCTTTGTGCATGCCTACATACTTAGTCATCCCAGTTTATTCTAGTTTCACAGCGGGGAGGTTTTTGGTTTCTGATCTAGCGCGATGTTCCACCCCGTGCCTTGTTATAGGGGATGTTTACTGAGATCACCCACGTGGGTAAGGAAAAGAAACTTCCTCAGCTAAGAAAACGTAAGGAAGTTGTGCCCTCTTCAGGACAAAATGGCAACTGCAGCCCCAGTAATCTATGAGGACTGCGTCCTGTGCTTTTTGTAGCACTATACTGTTTCTCTCCACAATGCGGCGCTGCTGTTCTAAACTCGCTTTTCAGCCAGCTTTGGGTGGGAAAGAGGGTGACAGCGGGGAGACGATATAGGGTGGGAAGTACAAGGGAATTACGAGGAGTTAGAGGCTAAGGAAGAAAGCTGGCTCTTTCTGCCAGAGAGGGCTTGCCTGGCAACTCAAGTCAGACCCGTTTCAATTAGGAAACGTATCCCCTAGCCCAAGTAATTCATTTTGGAAAATTTAATCCAATAGTTCCCTAACCTGCCTGACCAACAGAATCACCAGGGAAGCTTTTTTAAAGGTGTAGATCCCAGATTCTAGCCCAAGAAACTCTGATTCATAACTTTGGGGAGGGGCCAGTCACCTGTTTTTTTTTTCATTTTCTTTAAATTTATTTATTTATTTTTGGCTGCATTGGGTCTTGTGCGCAGGCTTCTCATTGCAGTGGCTTCTCTTGTCGCGCAGCAGGGCTTTAGGCCACGCGGGCTTCAGCAGTTGTGGTTCATGGCTCTAGAGCACAGGCTCAGTAGTTGTGGTGCACGGATCTAGTTGCTCTGCAGCATGTGGGATGTTCCTGGACCAGGGCTCGAACCTGTGTCCCCTGCATTGGCAGGTGGATTCTTAACCACCTCACCACCAGGGAAGTCCCCACCTGCCTTTTTAAAAAGCTCTCCCCGGGCCTCCCTGGTGGCGCAGTGGTTGAGAGTCCACCTGCCATTACAGGGGACATGGGTTCATGCCCCGGTCCGGGAAGATCCCACATGCCGCGGAGCAGCTGCTCCCGTGAGCCATGGTTGCTGAGCCTGCGCATCCGGAGCCTGTGCTGAGGCCACAACAGTGAGAGGCCCACGTACCGCTAAATAAATGAATGAATGAATGAATGAATGAATAAATGAATAAATGAATGAATAAATGAATAAATAAATGAATGAATGAATGAATAAATAAATAAATAAACTCCCCCAAAGATCATTTATGCAAGATTTGGAAAGTAAAACAATATTTTAAGAGGAATCAGTCCTTGCAGCAAGCACAGCTTTCATTTCTCAGTTCAATAACAATGAACGTGGGGACTTCCCTGGTGGCGTGGTGGCTAAGAATCTGCGTGCCAATGCAGGGGACACGGGTTCAAGCCCTGGCCCAGGAAGATCCTACATGCCGCAGGGCAACTAAGCCTGTGCGCCACAACTACTGAGCCCACAAGCCACAACTACTGAGGCCTGCGTGCCTAGAGCCCGTGCTCCACAACAAGAGAAGCCACCGCAATGAGAAGCCGGCGCACCACAACAAAGAGTAGCCCCCCTGTACTCAGCTAGAGAAAGCTGGCATGGAGCAATGAAGACCCAATGCAGCCAAAAACAAACAAACAAAAAAACAATGAATGTAGTGAGAATCTATTCTGTGGCAGTGAGTTCTCTAGGAAATAAGAGCACAACTGACTGACTAAGCCCATTTATCTCCTTGAGGAGCTTACTAAACAGACCTCTATTCGGTGTTTCCTCCCACCCATTATGGGCAAAGACTTGATGACCCAACAGATTTATAATTCAGTAGTACGAGACCGCATTGTCTTCCTTCCATGTACTCACTGATCATCCCACTTAGGGAACAGGGGTGATCTGGCTAACTTTGGTGTCATTCAGAACTGAGTTCGAATCTAAGCAACAACTCATCAACTATGGGACATTAAAAAAATTACCTAACCTTTCTGAACCTTTATTTATAACAGGAGATAGTCATACCTGCCTCTGAAGGCTATAAAAGACTCAAATGAGGTGATTTAATGTCCTTACCCTGCCTGGCACATGATGATTAATAAATGGTATTTATTAATAGTAGTAGTAGTAGCCCACTACCTTGATCTCTAGAGCACCTGCATAATCTAAGGACTCTACATGATTTTTTTCATGTCCTAATGCCCCGTTTTGAGGAAAACTGCTCATCCTTGCCTCCAATAACCAGTTAAAAAAGTAAATAAGGGGCTTCCCTGGTGGTGCAGTGGTTGAGAGTCCGCCTGCCGATGCAGGGGACACGGGTTTGTGCCCCGGTCCGGGAAGATCTCACATGCCGGGGAGCGGCTAGGCCCGTGAGCCATGGCCGCTGAGCCTGCACGTCCGGAGCCTGTGCTCCGCAACGGGAGAGGCCACAACAGTGAGAGGCCCACGTACCGCAAAAAAAAAAAAAGTAAATAAGGAAAGTGTTCTTCCTGCCTCTGAATCATAGCAGGTAGATAAAATAAATATATTTAGCAGTCCTTAATCCCCCCATCATTAATGTTAGAATGATATAGTTGGAACTTACCTAGCAGGAGTTTTCAAGTTTGGTAAGCGAGTGAATCCTCCGGAGCGCATATTAAAAGCACAGTTTCCTAGGCTACTTCTCGGGATTCTGATTAAGTAAACCTGGTGTGGAGCCCAGGCATCTTCACTTTAACCCTTAGCTCACACTTTGAAAAACATGGCCTTAGAAATAACTTAGTCCCAGGTGATGAATATTAACTAAACTTACTGTGGTAATTCTTTTGCAATATATACGTGTATCAAATCATGTTGTACACCTTAAACTTATACAATGTTATATGTCAATTATACCTCAATAAAACTGGGGGAACAATTACCCAGTCCCAGGGTATCAAACTCAAAAGCTTTCAGAAGCCAAGCAGATCGTGCACATATAAGAAGGGACAGGGTGTTGGATAAAAATGGTGTGATGCTTACAAAATGGAACTGGAAAGTGCATGCCCTACCCGTCTTCTTTTCTTTTTTATAATTAAGTTCCAAAGCATGTGGAACCAATTTGCTAGGCAAATGAAATTTGTCTGAGCACAGAAAGGTGAAATGACTTGCTCATTATCGCTCGAGTAGTGGTGGAGCTGGGCCCAGAGCCTCACTTTGTGAACTTCCTTTTTACTGTGCCATGTTACAGTCTCATGAGTGGAACTCAACAGTCTCCTTCTTCTTTGCCTGAGACTAAATCTCATACCCAGTTGGAGAAAAGGAAAAACAGTATTGAGAGAGTCCAGCTCAGTGGGTGACTCTAGCCTAGACTATTCCCCCGAAGAGAATTTTCTTTGAGCAAAGCGGCCTAGAGTTCACGGAGGAGGTCTTCACCCAGTGGTCCTGAGTGCCAAGACCTCTCAAACTGCAGACAAATACCTGCCATCAGTTATTTTTTGATGGACCTTAACACTACTTAAATGTTTATTTTCAAAGCAACCAGAAGCAGTTTGTCTCCTTCCTGAGAGAACTATCCACCTGGTAATGGTGATCAACAGAGCCAGGGAAAGAGAAGGTCAGATCAAGTGGGGGAAGGGAACAATGTCAGGAAGTTGCAGAAAGTAAGACACCATATTTTTAAACACTACACACCTATCTTGTAAAACTTCAGGAAAACAAACATCCCATAAAAATAAGTAACAGAAAAGTATCAAGATTAAATCCAGTAGGGATTCCCTGGTGGCACAGTGGTTAAGAATCCACCTGCCAATGCAGGGGACACGGGTTCAAGCCCTTGTGTGGGAAAATCCCACATGCTGTGGAGCAACTAAGCCTGTGCGCCACAACTACTGAGCCTGCACTTTAGAGCCCACGTGCCACAGCTACTGAGCTTGAGTGTCACAACTACTGAAGCCCCCACACCTAGAGTCCGTGCTCCACAACGAGAGAAGCCACCGCAATGAGGAGCCCCTGCACCGCAACTAAGAGTAGCTCCCACTCGCTGCAACTAGAAAAAGCCCAGGCACTGCAACAAAGACCCAACGCAGACAAAAATAAATAAATAAACTAATTAATTTTGAAAAAAGCTAAAGCATTTAGGACAATGTCTCGCATATATTGAATAGAAAGTACTCAATAAAGGTGAGTTATTATTATTATTATTATTATTTTTTTTTTTTTTTGCTGTACGCGGGCCTCTCACTGCTGTGGCCTCTCCCGTTGCGGAGCACAGGCTCCGGACACACAGGCTCCGCGGCCATGGCTCGCGGGCCCAGCCGCTCCGCGGCATGTGGGATCTTCCGGGATCGGGGCACGAACCCGTGTCCCCTGCATCGGCAGGCGGACTCTCAACCACTGCGCCACCAGGGAAGCCCTAGGTGAGTTATTATTATAAAAAATTTTTAAAAGATGAAATCCAATAAAAGTTATTATAAGGAAAAGGAGAATGAGAAGCAGATAACATTTTTACAGACAATGAAAATGAAAGCACACCAGAACACCTTAAAGCTATTATATTCTGCTTCAAAACAAACCAAAAAACATTTTTAAATGATACAAGACATAAAAGAATAGTAGAAATCAGAAATAGAAATACTCAGAAATAAAGTGACAGAACTCATGAAAGAATTAGAAATAAAAGAAAAAAATTCAGAAACAAAGACTGAACAACCAGGAACACCAGAGTGAACAAACACAACAGATAACACCTTAAGAGAAATAGAAGGTGAAAAAGAGGGAAATTTTAAAAGTCAAAAAGAAATTTGAAATATCAAAGAGAAAGTGACAAATATATATATATTTTTTGGCCGCCCTGCGCAGCTTGTGGGACTTTAGTTCCCCAACCAGGGATCGAACCCGGGCACTTGGCAGTGAGAATGCAGAGTCCTAACCACTAGACCACCAGGGAATTCCCAGAAAGTGACAAATATTAAAGACAAACTAAGAACATCCAACATACAGATGATAGCTTTATATTGTCATAGTTGGGAGAGATCCCAACTATATTGGGAATATAAATGTTTAAAATTTTTAAACTTTTTTAGTTTATCTTAAACTAAAAAGGATTACAAGTTCATTCAATGATCTTGAAGTTTTTCACTGATTAGAACCTAAGTCCCCCTTTCCCAGGAAAGGTATGGTTTAGCTAGTTTCAAAAAAGAACCCTCAGGATAAAGGATCCCATCCCCTATAACTTGGGCTGATCTAGATTTTCTGTGTCCTATAGCTTATACAATTTGGGGAGCCATCTAAGAAAAAGAATACAAAAATGTCTTATTTTTATAAATTTTACAAAAACATATGGCAGTTCAAGGGGCTCTAATTTAGTCTTATGGGAAATCCACCTCTGCCCATATCTACTTCTACCAGGATAGGCTGTCTTCTAACTTTTTTTAAGTGATTTTAAAAAATATTTTTTAAGAGCAGGTTTATGTTCACAACAAAATTACAAGGAAGGTACAGAGATTTCCCATACGCCCCTGTCCCCACATATGCATAGGCTCTCCTATTATCAACATCTCCCATCAGATCGGAGATGAATCTACATGAATGAATCTACATTGACACATCATAATCACCCAAAGTCCATAGTTTACATTAGGGTTCACTCCAGGGTTTCTATGGGTTTGGATAAATGTATAATGATATGTATCCATCATTATAGTATCATACAGAGTAATTTCACTGCCCTAAAAATCCTCTGTGTTCCACCTATTCATCTCTCCCTTCCAATCCCTGGCAACCAATGATTTTAGTCTCCATAGTTTTGCCTTTTCCAGAATGTCATATAGTTGGAAGCATACAGCATGTAACCTTTTCATATTGGCTTCTTTTACTTAGTAATATGCATTTAAGGTTCCTCCATGCCTTTTTATGGCTTGATGGTGCATTTCTTTTTAAAGCTGAATAATATTCCATTGTCTGGATGTAACACAGTTATTTATCCATTCACCTATTGAAGGACATCTTGGTTGCTTCCAAGTTTTGGCAGTTATGAATAAAGCTGCTATAAACATCTGTAGGCAGGTTTTTGTGTGGACATAGTGTTCAGTTCCTTTGGGTTGCTGGATCATATGGTAAGAGTATGTTTAGTTTTGTAAGAAACTGCCAATTTGTCTTTCAATGTAACTGTACCATTTTGCATCCCTGCTAGTGATGAATGAGAGCTCCTGCTGCTCTACACCTTCACCAGCATTTGGTGTTGTCAGTGTCCCCAGGTAGCTGGAAGAAATGTAAAATGGTCACTGCTGATAGAAATGTAAGATGATATAACCACTTTGGAAATGTTTGTCAGTTTCTTAAAATGTTAAGCTGCACCTACCATGTGAACCAGTCATTCCATTTCTAAGTATTTACCCCAAATAAATGAAAGTACATGTGCACACAAAGACTTGTATTAAATGTTAATAGCAGCTTTCTTTGTAAAAACTAAGAACTGGAAACAATCCTTATGACCATCTACAGGTAAATGGGTAAACAAAATGTGGTATATTCATACAATGGAATACTACTCAGCAAAAATAAAGAAATGAACTGTTCATTAATGAACAACTTGGAAGAACCTCAAAAACATTATACTGAATAAAATAACACAGACAGAAAGAGTACATCCTGGGGCCTCCCTGGTGGCGCAGTGGTTGGGAGTCCGCCTGCCGATGCAGGGGATACGGGTTCGTGCCCCGGTCTGGGAGGATCCCATATGCCGCGGAGCGGCTGGGCCCGTGAGCCATGGCCGCTGGGCATGTGCGTCCGGAGCCTGTGCTCCGCAACGGGAGAGGCCACAACAGTGAGAGGCCCACATACCGCAAAAAAAAAAAAAAAAAAAAAAAAGAAAGAGTACATCCTGCATATGATTCCATCTATATAAAATTCTAGAAAATGAAAACTAATCTATAGTGATAGAAAGATCAGCGGTTGCTTATAAAATGTGATAGGAAGCTGGGGAGGGGTAGAAGTTGATAACACTGCATTGTATAATTGAAATTTGCTAAGAGAGTAGAACTTAAGTGTACTCCCACACACAAAAAAGACGACTATGTGAGGTGATGGATGCGTTAATTAACTAATTCGAGGAACCCTTTCATATGTATGTCAAATCATCAAGATGTACATTTTAAATATCTTACAATTTTATTTGTCAATTATACCTCAATATGGCTGAATTACAAAAAAAAAGAAAAGAGAGAGAGGAAGACTAGGGAATGACAGATAAGGAAGGGATAACCATGACTAGTGGGAAACACACCAAAAAAATACCCTCACAGGGAGCCATCCAGGCTGGTGCTCAAAAAACCTGGGTAGCTAAACAATACAGGCGATGGCTAGGCAAGAAGCCATTTAAAGCCATAGGTGAGGTGTCATTTCATCACTCTTCCTCTAGCACATTGGCAGAGGTATGATCACTTGAGTAAGGACAGCTTTGTGTATTGCTTGGTGCTTATTTTTTAAAAATATGAAACATATTTCTTCAGAAGTCCAGAGCAAAATAAAACCCCAGAGGGTTTCTTGGAGGGCTGGCTTTTGGACAGGCTGGTATGGTCATTAGATACCATGTTTCACTCTTGCAGGACTTAAGCTAAATAATCACCATCGGTCGCCTTGACTTGCCCTATAATTCACCAAACTAAGGCATTCTTCTCTCTCTCTCCAGACTGTCCTTTGGCAGATTGCTGTTGCTGACACAGAATAGCTTGCCCTTATTACTCTTTCCTTTATTCTGTTTCCTCTTTTTTCATAAAAATTGTGGTAAAAAGATACATAACATAAAATTTATCATCTTAACCATTTTAAGTGTACAGTTCAGAAATGTTAAGTATAATTCTCATCATTGTGAATTATTTCTTCTTGCCCCAAACCATCTCCTTTTCTGTACTCCACTTTCTCTTAACAGCATCCTAGTCATCCGATTCAAAATCTCAGAAACAACCTTTGCCTACTTCTTTTCCACTTACTAATTCCAATCAGTTCCATCTGTAAGTTGTGTTGAAGGCTGTAAGTCAGCCTCCAAAATGTTTCTCATCTCATCAGTTCCTTCTTCTCCCACCTCTATCTCTATCTTAGTCTAAAGTAAAGTTTTATTACTTTTTTTAAAAACTTATTTCTTTCTTTATTTATTTATGGCTGCGTTGGGTTTTGGTTGCTGCGTGCAGGCTTTCTCTAGTTGCGGTGAGTGGGGGCTACTCTTCATTGCAGTGCGCGGGCTTCTCATTGTGGTGGCTTCTCTTGTTGCAGAGCACGGGCTCTAGGCGCGTGGGCTTCAGTAGCTGTGGCACACAGGCTCAGTAGCTGTGGCTCGTGAGCTCAGTAGTTGTGGCTCACAGGCTCTAGAGTGCAGGCTCAGTAGCTGTGGCACTCGGGCTTAGTTGCTCTGCAGCATGTGGGATCTTCCTGGACCAGGGCTCGAACCCGTGTCCCCTTCATTGGCAGGCTGATTCTTAACCACCAGACCATCAGGGAAGCCCAAGCCTTATTACTTCTTTCCTGGGTAATTGCAAGAGTTTTATAAGTGATTCTCTTATCTCCAGGATCTCTCCGCTTTGATCCATTATTTACCAAATTAACATTTTTAATAAAAGTTTTTAATCATAAGTATTCCTCTGTTCAGAAAAATCTTCCATGACTCCCCCTACAAAATAAAATATGGTGTCCTTAGCCTATCATACAAGGTTCTGCATGATGTGCCATAAATGATCTTTCTAGCCTTATCACTAATAAGCATGCTATGACTGCAGAGAACTGAGAAGAAGAAAAGGGTCTTTGTCAATGTACAAAGCAGAGAATGCATCTCCATCGAGACCATTCCATAACACCAGTATGATACTGATTTCATCAGTGCTCTCGTTTTAAAGAATGCCTTTCCCATCCGCAAACAATGTTAAGTGTACAAGCCATTGTGAAATCATAGGCAGTAAAAGTTAAATGTTCGTGTTTCTTGCACGCCTACATTATTTTTCTTTTTGAAATAAAAAATTAATTTCCTCTGAAAATCATAGAACCAATGTATTGGAAAAAATCTTTGGATCTGTCTACTTCTCTTTACATCTGCTGCTAACATCATTGGCCAAGCCACCATCGTCTTCCACCTGGACCTCCACAGCAGTCTCCTAAATGGTTTTCCCTGCTTCTATTCTATCATTCTTCTAATGCATTCTTCACACAACAACCAGAATACATTTTTCAATAATATAAACCATATCAAAATACTCCCCTGCTTAAAACCTTCCTACGGCTTCCCACTTCTCTTAGAATCAAATCCAAATATCTTGAAGGTTCTTCCTGATTTAGTTTATTCTACCTCTTTGACCTTATCTCCAATTATTCTCCCCATCTTTGCTTACTATGCTTCAGCCTTACAGGTCTTTCATTCCATAAACCTGCCCAACTTGTTCCTACCTCTGGACCTTTGCATCTACTGTTCCATTCACTGGACTGCTCCTCTATGGATCCATACGAGATGCCTCTTTCCTGTCTTTCATGTCTCATTTCATACATCCCCTCTTCAGAAATGCCTTCCATCGGGCTTCCCTGGTGGCGCAGTGGTTGAGAGTCCGCCTGCCAATGCAGGGGACACGGCTTCGTGCCCCGGTCCGGGAAGATCCCACATGCCGCAGAGTGGCTGGGCCCGTGAGCCATGGCCGCTGAGCCTGCACGTCCGGAGCCTGTGCTCCGCAACGGGAGAGGCCACAACCGTGAGAGGCCCGCGTACCGAAAAAAAAAAAAAAGAAATGCCTTCCATCACCACCTGATCTAAAGTAGGTCTCTAGTCATTTCTTATTAATTATCTTGCTTTATAGCACTTATCATCTGAAATTGCTTTGTCACTTATTCATTATCCATCTCCCCCACCATCACCATCTATGACAAAGAGTTCATTCCTTCTTTTTGAGAGCTGTATCCCTTGTGCATAGAATAGCATCTAGAACAACACAGCCACTCATTATATATGTGTTGAATGAATGAATGAACCACCTTCAAGCAGTTTGAAAGGAGAGCAGATTGTACTCTCTTTAAATATCTCCAGAGAAGATCTCACCATTTTTCTGAAAATGAATTCCAGCATCCAATTACTTTTAGTTGTCAGAATGGTCTTCCTAATATCCAGACTAAATCCTTTCTAAAGCAATTGCTGTCTTTTCCCATTTGGTCCTCAATGGAATCACTAAATTGTCTTTTTATAGTCAGGAATAAATTTGTTATTAGGCCCTCTTAACACTAGTTTTACTCTTCACATTTTCTAACATTGTTGTTATCTTTTGTCCTTGTCAAATTCTCTGTCTCAAGCTTCATCTGTGAGCCCAATATTGGACACAAACACTACTGCTTGAAATAGTGCCTACATAAGAAAACCTCAACTTATAAGTACCTGCCTTAAAAAGAGCAGTCCTCATGTCACCCCCACCTCTTTCTTAATCTCTTTTTTGATAGGTTCTACATGTGTTTTTATAAGAGACTTTTGTGAAAGTCCTTGGACTTTTCAAGAATCTGTAAGTTCAAATGAGAAGTGAAATAGCTAAAGGACACAGATCCTAGAAAAGCTCCTAAACTTGACTGGCCCATCTATGGTTTAGCTTAAACTCCACAAAAAGCATGTTACAGGCACAAGGTCTGGATTCCAACAACCCAGAAGAAGGTTGAATGGATAACAGTGAAAGCACACTTTAGTGAGAAGTTATTAAGACTAAAAGTGAGCTTTGGGGATAAAGCTCTTCAAAGTTGAGATGGAGAAAAAGTAAACAGAACTGAGGAACCTTTAAACTAGATGATATTCAAGAATGAGGCATAATTATTTACAGTAGCCAAGACATGGAAGCAAGCTAAATGTCCATCGACAGATAAATGGATAAAGAAGAGGGTAGTGTATACACACACACACACACACACACACACACACACATAATAGAGTACTACTCAGCCATAAAAAAGAATGAAATAATGCCATTTGCAACAACATAGATGGACCTAGAGTTTATCATACTGAGTGAAGTAAGTCAGAAAGAGAAAGACAAATATCACTTATTTGTGGAATCTAAAATATGACACAAATGAACTTATCTGCAAAACAGAAACAGACTCACAGACATAGAGAACAGATGTGTGGTTGCCAAGGGAGGGGGAGGGGAGTGATGGATTGAGAGTCTGGGATTAGCAGATGATAACTATCATATAGAGAATGGATAAACGACAAGGTCCTACTCTATAGCACAGGGAACTATATTCAATATCCTGTGATAAACCATAATATAAAAGCATATGAAAAAGAATGCATAAATATGTATAACTAAATCACTTTGCTGTATATGTCAATAAAATAAATTTTTAAAAAAAGAAACGCACCTTTGGGAATTCCCTGGTGGTCCAGTGGTTAGGACTCTGCACCTTCACTGCTGATCCCTGGTCATGGAACTAAGATTCTGCAAGTAGTCTGGCCAAAAAAAAAAAAAAAGAGAAAAGAAACCCACATTTAGAAACAGCACAGTGTAGCTGCAGAACACCCAAGACAAAAAGACTGTCTTAAAAGCAGACAGGGGCCTCCCTGGTGGCGCAGTGGTTGAGCGTCCGCCTGCCGATGCAGGGGACACGGGTTCGTGCCCCGATCCCGGAGGATCCCACATGCCGCGGAGCGGCTGGGCCCGCGAGCCATGGCCGCGGGGCCTGTGTGTCCGGAGCCTGTGCTCCGCAATGGGAGAGGCCACAGCAGTGAGAGGCCCGCGTACCGCAAAAAAAAAAAAAAAAAAAAGCAGACAGAAAGTCACTACTTTCAAAAGGAAGATTATTAGATTTACAGCTGACATTTCAGAAGGAACAATGGAAGCCAGAAAACAATAATATATTTATATGCTCAAATAAAATAATTATAAACCTAGAATGTATATTTAGTAAAGCTATCTTTCAAAAACAAGAATGAAATAAAAATATTTCAAACACAAACTGAGTTTGCCAACACACTACAGGAATTCTAAAGGTTGTAATGCAGGTAGAAGGAAAATGATCTGTTTTTTGAGACCACAGATAAAATAATTAGAAAAGAAAGTGGTAAATATGTGGGTGACTCTAAAAAAGCAATAACTAGATTAAATAATAATGACAATGTCTTATGGGGTTTAAATAAAACAAGATAGAATTAAAGTGCATGAAAATAATAGCATATAAATTGGAAGGAAGATAATTGGAGTCAAAGTTTTCTACAGTCTTTTATTGGCATGTGTGGTTTACACTGATTACCTTGGGACTTTGAAAAGTTGAATATGGATAATAAAATTTCAAGGGTAAACACTAAAAGAATAGAGAAAGTATATGATTTCTAAGGGAAATAAGGAATGAAAAAATATTCAATCCCTTTAAAAGAGGCAAGAAAAGATAGAAAAAGATACATGTGGGGAAGGTGGAACAGATAAAAATCGCATAGAAGGAAATTCAAATATGTTGGTAATCACAGTAAATGGATTAAACAATCCCAGTTAAAGCAAAGATAGATTGATTAAAAGTAAATTTATCTATATGAGGTTTTACAAGAGAGACATAAATCATAAGGACACAGAAAGTTTTGAAGTAAAAAGATGGAAAAAAATACCAGGCCAACACTAACAACAACTATATTAATATCTGACAAACTTTAAAGCAAAAAAGCATTACTTGAGATAAAGACGATCAATTCATCAAGAAGTTTTAACAGGGCTTCCCTGGTGGCGCAGTGGTTGGCAGTCTGCCTGCCAGTGCAGGGGACGCGGTTTCAAGCCCTGGTCTGGGAAGATCCCGCATGCCGCGGAGCAGCTAAGCCCGTGAGCCACAACTGTGGAGGCTGTGAGCCACAACTACTGAAGCCCGCGCACCTGGAGCCCGTGCTCCACGAAGAAAGAAGCCACTGCAATGAAAACCCACGTGCAGCAAAGAAGACCCAATGCAGCCATAAATTAATTAATTAATTAAAAATATTTTTTAAAAAAGAAGTTTTAACAATTCTGAACATAATTCACAATTTAATCTAATGGACATACCTAGAAGATACCCAACATTACCAAGTATATATTCTCTAGAATTCAAAAATATGTAGAACTGAGTGACATAAATATACCACACATGTGACACAGCTAAAGCAGTGCCTGAAAGGAAATTTATAACATTAAATGATTTTGAAAAGAAGATGATCACAATAGGGCTGTTGAGTGTGCCCCCAGCAGGGTAGTTGGCTTCCTCCAGAGCAAGTGACCCAAGAATGAGAACAAAATGTCATACAACTTAAGAGAACAAAATGTCATACAACTTAAGAAGTTAGAGACCTTCAAGATGGCAGAGGAGTAAGACGTGGAGATCACCTTCCTCCCCACAAATGCATCAGAAATACATCTACCTGTGGAACAGCTCCTACAGAACGCCTACTGAACGCTGGCAGAAGACCTCAGACTTCCCAAAAGGCAAGAAACTCCCCAGTACCTGGGTAGGGCAAAAGAAAAAAGAAAAAAACAGAGACAAAAGAATAGGGACGGGACCTGCACCTCTGGGAGGGAGCCGTGAAGGAGAAAAAGTTTCCACACACTAGGAAGCCCCTTCACTGGCGGAGACGGGGGCTGGGCGGGGAGGTGGGGAGGGAAGCTTCAGAGCCACGGAGGAGAGCGCAGCAACAGGGGTGCAGAGGGCAAGTGGAGAGATTCCCTCACAGAGGATCGGTGCCGACCAGCACTCACCAGCCCGAGAGGCTTGTCTGCTCAGCCGTCAGGACGGGTGGGGGCTGGGAGCTGAGGCTCGGGCTTCGGAGGTCAGACCCCAGGGAGAGGACTGGGGTTGGCTGCGTGAACACAGCGTGAAGGGGGCTAGTGCGCCACGGCTAGCCGAGAGGGAGTCCGGGAAAAAGTCTGGAGCTGCCGAAGAGGCAAGAGACCACTGTTTCCGGGTGCGTGAGGAGAGGGGATTCAGAGCACCGCCTAAACGAGCTCCAGAGACGGGCGCGAGCCGCGGCTATCAGCGCAGACACCAGAGACGGGCCTGAGACGCTAAGGCTGCAGCTGGAGCCACCAAGAAGCCTGTGTGCGAGCACAGGTCGCTCTCCACACCTCCTCTCCTGGGAGCCTGTGCAGCCCTCTACTGCCAGGGTCCTGTGATCCAGGGACAACTTCCTCGGAAAAACACACGGCACCTCAGGCGGGTGCAAAGTCAGGCTGGCCTCTGCCGCCGCAGGCTCGCCCCGCGCTCTGTACCTCTCCCTCTCCCCGGCCTGAGTAAGCCAGAGCCCCCTAATCAGCTACTCCTTTAACCCCGTCCTGTCTGAGCGAAGAACAGACGCCCTCAGGTGACCTACACGCAGAGGCGGGGCCAAATCCAAAGCTGAACTCCAGGAGCTGTGCGAACAAAGACGAGAAAGGGAAATTTCTCCCAGCAGCCTCAGGGGCAGCGGATTAAATCTCCACAATCAACTTGATGTACTGTGCATCTGTGGAATACCTGAATAGACAGCGAATCATCCCAAAATTGAGACGGTGGACTTTGGGAGTAACTGTAGACTTGGGGTTTGCTTTCTGCATCTAATTTGTTCCTGGCTTTAGGTTTATTTTCATTTAGTATTTAGAGTTTATTATCATTGGTAGATTTGTTTATTGATTTGGTTGCTCTCTTCCTCCTTTCTTTATATATATATATATACACACACATATATTTTTTTTTCCTTTTTCTCTTTTTGTGGGTGTGCATGTGTATGCTTCTTTGTGTGATTTTGTCTGTATAGCTTTGCTTTTACCATTTGTCCTAGGGTTCTGTCGGTTTTTTTTTTTTTTAGTATAGTTTTTAGCACTTGTTATCAGTGGTGGATTTGTTTTTTGGTTTTGTTGCTCTCGTCTTTCTTTCTTCTTTTGTCTTTTTTTATTACTTTAAATTTTTTCTATTTTGAATAATTATTTTTTATTTTAGTAATTTTCTTTTCTTTCTTTCTTTCTTTCTTTCTTTCTTTCTTTCCTTTCTTCCTTCCTCCCTCCTTCCCTCCCTCCCTCCCTCTCTCTCTCTCTCTCTCTCACACACACACTCTCTCTCTCTTTTTTTCTTTCTTTCTTTCTTTCTCCCTTTTCTTCTGAGCCATGTGGCTGACAGGGTCTTGGTGCTCCAGCCAGTTGTCAGGCCTGTGCCTCTGAGGTGGGAGAGCCAAGTTCAGGACACTGGTCCATCAGAGACCTCCCGGCTCCACATAATATCAAATGTCAAAAGCTCTCCCAGAGATCTCCATCTCAACGCTAAGACCCAGCTCCACTCAAAGACCAGCAAGCTACAGTGCTGGACACCCTATGCCAAACAACTGGCAAGATAGGAACACAACCCCACCCACTAGCAGAGAGGCTGCCTACAATCATAATAAGTTCACAGACACCCCAAAACACACCACTAGACGTGGTCCTGCACACCAGAAAGACAAGATGTAGCCTCATCCACCAGAACACAGGCACCAGTCCCCTCCACCAGAAAGCCTACACAACCCACTGAACCAAACTTACCCACTGGGGGCAGACACCATAAACAATGGGAACTACAAACCTGCAGCCTGCAAAAAGGAGACCCCAAACACAGTAAGTGAAGCAAAATGAGAAGACAGAGAAACACACAGCAGATGAAGGAGCAAGGTAAAAACCCACCAGACCAAACAAATGAAGAGGAAATAGGCAGTCTACCTGAAAAAAAATTTAGAATAATGATAGTAAAGATGATCCAAAATCTTGGAAATAGAATGGAGAAAATACAAGAAAGGTTTAACAAGGACCTAGAAGAACTAAAGAGCAAACAAACAATGATGAACAACAGAATAAATGAAATTAAAAATTCTCTAGAAGGAATCAATAGCAGAATAACTGAGGCAGAAGAATGGATAAATGACCAGGAAGATAAAATAGTGGAAATAACTACTGCAGAGCAGAATAAAGAAAAAAGAATTAAAAGAATTGAGGACAGTCTTACAGACCTATGGGACAACATTAAATGCACCAACATTCAAATTATAGGGGTCCCAGAAGAAGAAGAGAAAAAGAAAGGGGGGCTTCCCTGGTGGCACAGTGGTTGAGAGTCCACCTGTTGATGCAGGGGAAGCGGATTCATGCCCCGGTCCAGGAAGATCCCACATGTCGTGGAGCAGCTCGGTCTGTGAGCCATGGCCGCTGAGCCTGCGTGTCCGGAGCCTGTGCTCCACAACAGGAGAGGCCACAACAGTGAGAGGCCCGTGTACCACAAAAAAAAAAAAAAAAAAAAAAGAAAGGGACTGAGAAAATATTTGAAGAGATTATTGTTGAAAACTTCCCTAATATGGGAAAGGAAGTAGTCAATCAAGTCCAGGAAGCGCAGAGAGTCCCATACAGGATAAATTCAAGGAGAAACATGCCAAGAAACATATTAATCAAACTATCAAAAATTAAATATAAAGAAAAAATATTAAAAGCAGCAAGGGAAAAACAACAAATAACATACAAGGGAATCCCGATAATTAACAGCTGATCTTTCAGCAGAAACTCTGCAAGCCAGAAGGGAGTGGCAGGACATATTTAAAGTGATAAAAGGGAAAAACCTACAACCAAGATTACTCTACCCAGAAAGGATCTCATTCAGACTTGACGGAGAAATTAAAACCTTTGCAGACAAGCAAAATCTAAGGGAATTCAGCACCACCAAACCAGCATTACAACAAATGCTAAAGGAACTTCTCTATGCAGGAAACACAAGAGAAGGAAAAGACCTACAATAACAAACCCAAAACAATTAAGAAAATGGTAACAGGAACATACATATCGATAACTACCTTAGATGTAAATGGATTAAATGCTCCAACCAAAAGACATAGACTGGTTGAATGGATACAAAAACAAGACCCGTATATATGCTGTCTACAAGAGACCCACTTCAGACCTAGGGACACATACAGACTGAAAGTGAGGGGATGGAAAAAGATATTCCATGCAAATGGAAATCAAAAGAAAACTGGAGTAGCAATTCTCATATCAGACAAAATAGACTTTAAAATAAAGACTATTACAAGAGACAAAGAAGGACACTACATAATGATCAAGGGATCAATCCAAGAAGAAGATATAACAATTGTAAATATTTATGCGCCCAACATAGGAGCACCTCAATACATAAGGCAAATGCTAACAGCCATAAAAAGAGAAATCGACAGTAACACAGTCATGGTAGGGGACTTTAACACCCCACTTTCACCAATGGACAGATCATCCAAAATGAAAATAAATAAGGAAACACAAGCTTTAAATGATACATTAAACAAGATGGACTTAATTGATATTTATAGGACATTCCATTCTATAAGACAAACCCACAGCCAACATCATTCTCAACGGTGAAAAACTGAAACCATTTCCTCTAAGATCAGGAACAACACAAGGTTGTCCACTCTCACCACTATTTTTCAACATAGTTTTGGAAGTTTTAGCCACAGCAATCAGAGAAGAAAAAGAAATAAAAGGAATCCAAATCGGAAAAGAAGAAGTAAAGCTGTCACTGTTTGCAGATGACATGATACTATACATAGAGAATCCTAAAGATGCTACCAGAAAACTACTAGAGCTAATCAATGAATTTGGTAAAGTAGCATGACACAAAATTAATGCACAGAAATCTCTTGCATTCCTATACACTAATGATGAAAAATCTGAAAGAGAAATTAAGAAAACACTCCCATTTACCATTGTAACAAAAAGAATAAAATACCTAGGAATAAACCTACCTAAGGAGACAAAAGACCTGTATGCAGAAAACTATAAGACACTGATGAAAGAAATTAAAGATGATACAAACAGACAGAGAGATATACCATGTCTTGGATTGGAAGAATCAACATAGTGAAAATGACTATACTACCCAAAGCAAACTACAGATTCAATGCAATCCCTATCAAAATACCAATGGCATTTTTCACAGAACTAGAACAAAATATTTCACAATTTGTATGGAAACACAAAAGACCCCGAATAGCCAAAGCAATCTTGAGAAAGAAATACAGAGCTGGAGGAATCAGGCTCCTGGACTTCGGACTATAATACAAAGCTACAGTAATTAAGGCAGTATGGTACTGGCACAAAAACAGAAATACAGATCAACAGAACAGGATAGAAAGCCCAGAGATAAACTCATGCACATATGGTCACTTTATTTTTGATAAAGGAGGCAAGAATATACAATGGAGAAAAGACAGCCTCTTCAATAAATGGTGCTGGGAAAACTGGACAGCTACATGTAAAAGAATGAAATTGGAACACTCCCTAACACCATACACAAAAATAAACTCAAAATGGATTAAAGACCTAAATGTAAGGCCAGAAACTATCAAACTCTTAAAGGAAAACATAGGCAGAACACTCTATGACATAAATCACAGCAAGATCCTTTTTGACCCACCTCCTAGAAAAAATGGAAATAAAAATAAACAAATGGGACCTAATGAAACTTCAAAGCTTTTGCACAGCTAAGGAAACCATAAACAAGACCAAAAGACGACCCTCAGAATGGGAGAAAATATTTGCAAATGAAGCAACTGACAAAGGATTAATTTCCAAAATTTACAAGCAGCTCATGCAGTTCAATATCAAAAAAACAAACAACCCAATCCAAAAGTGAGCAGACGATCTAAGTAGACATTTCTCCAAAGAAGATATACAGATTGCCAACAAACACATAAAAGAATGCTCAACATCACTAATCATTAGAGAAATGCAAATCAAAACTACAATGAGGTATCACCTCACACCAGTCAGAATGGCCATCATCAAAAAATCTACAAACAATAAATGCTGGAGAGGGTGTGGAGAAAAGGGAACCCTCTTGCACTGTTGGTGGGAATGTAAATTGATGCAGCCACTATCTAGAACAGTATGGAGTTTCCTTAAAAAACTAAAAATAGAACTATCATACGACCCAGCAATCCCACTACTGGACATATACCCTGAAAAACCATAATTCAAAAAGAGTCATGTACCACAATGTTCATTGCAGCTCTATTTACAATAGCCAGGACAAGGAAGCAACCTAAGTGTCCATCAACAGACGAATGGATGGAGAAGATGTGGCACATATATACAGTGGAATATTACTCAGCCATAAAAAGAAACAAAACTGAGTTATTTGTAGTGAGGTGGATGGACCTAGAGTCTGTCATACAGAGTGAAGTAAGTCAGAAAGAGAAAAACAAATACCATATGCTAACACATATATATGGAATCTAAAAAAAGTGGTTATGAAGAACCTAGGGGCAGGACAGGAATAAAGACGCAGATGTAGAGAATGGACTTGAGGACACGGGGAGGGGGAAGGGTAAGCTGGGGCGAAGTGAGAGTGTGGCATGGACTTATAAATACTACCAAATGTAAAACAGGTAGCTAGTGGGAAGCAGCCACATAGCACAGGGAGATCAGCTCGGTGCTTTTTGTCCACCTAGAGGGGTGGGATAGGGAGGGTGGGAGAGAGATGCAAGAGGGAGGAGATATGGGTATGTATGTATATGCATAGCTGATTCACTTTGTTATAAAGCAGAAACTAACACACCATTGTAAAGCAATTCTACTCCAATAAAGATGTTAAAAAACCCCACAAAACTTTAGAAGCAATGAAGACCCAACGCAGCCAAAAATAAATAATTAATTTTTAAAAATTTTATTTTATGGTGAAGCATTCAAAGTATTCCCTCCAATTTTATGAACAAGACTAAGGTTGCCACTATCATCACTTCTATTCGATATGGAACTAGAAGTCTTAGCTGACACAGAAAAACAAGAAAGAGAAGGAAGAAACAGTCACTATTTTCAGTTCATATGATGTGTTAACATAGAAAAGGCAAAAGAATATACCACAAAATATTACAATTAAGGTGAATAATATTATGTTTCTGCATACAAAGCCAATGTAGAAAAATCAGTTGAATTTTTACACGTCAGCAACAGTGTTAAAAAATGCAATTTAAAAAATGATCTCACAGTAGCATGAAAAATATGAAGTATTTAGGAATAAATTTAGCAAAATACATCTAAGACCTTGGAGGAGAATATTATTAAACTTCACTGAGTAACATTATAGAATAACTGAATAAATGGAGGGCTGTATTACAGTCATGGACTCAGTGCTGTGAAGATGCCAGTTCTCCCCAAATTAATCTGTAGATCTGATAAATTCCAATCAAAATCCTAAAAGTGTTTTGGGAGGAGGGGAAAATTGACAAGGTGATTCTGAAGAACTAGATGGGAGGACTTGCCATACAAAATATAAATAATTATTATAAATCCCTAATAATTAAAATGTATCTTACTAACGTAGAGACAAAAAATGTAGCCAATGAAATAAAATAGCCCAGAAACAGACCCATGAATAAATGAAAACTTGACCTACAGTAGAGCTGGTAAAAAGGAGCAGTGAAAAAAGGATAGATAGCTTTTTCTGATAAATGGTACTTTGTTATCCATATGAAAAGTAACTAAATTGGACCCCTACCTTACAAAAATCAATTCCTAGTGAATTCAGAATCTAAATATAAAGGACAAACTATAATATTTTTAGAACACAATATCAGAGATTATCTTTTTTTAATGATTAAAAAAAATTTTTTTTGGCTGTGTTGGGTCTTCATTGCGGTGCGCAGGCTTTCTCTAGTTGTGGCAAACAGGGGCTAACCTTTGTTGCAGTGTGCGGGCTTCTCACTGTGGTGGCTTCTCTTGTTGTGGAGCATGGGCTCTAGAGCATGTGGGCTTCAGGAGATGCGGCACGTGGGCTCAGTAGTTGTGGCTCACAGGCTTAGTTGCTCCGCGGCATGTGGGATCTTCCTGGATCAGGGATTGAACCCGTGTCCCCTGCATCAGCAGGCGGATTCTTAACCACTGTGCCACCAGGGAAGTCCCAGAGATTATCTTTATAACCTATGGGTAGGAAATAATTCCTTAAACAAGACATAAAAGGTACAAGTTATTAATAATAACAACAACACTAAATTTCAGAGAATCTCAGGTGCCAACAATTCTATGATGCACCACTACCTTAAGACAGGAAAAACATGCCAATTAAACTATAGGACAATGTTTTCTTACTAATTAGGGTTTTTAATCTTATACTATTATAAACTTACTTAAACACAGATTTCATGTTCATGCATAAGAAGGAAACTTTGAGAGAAATAAGCTGATAAAAATATTCCTAAAATGTTTTCATATTCAGAGCCTGAATCTTACAAAGAGTTTTTGGCTTCATCCTTGAACTCCATCCCTATTGTCTGCACAGTAGCACCTCTGCCATCAGGAACATTGATGATCAAAGCATTTCTTAGGTAGTACTCCATGTTATCAGTATAACTCCCAAGCCACTGGCATCCATTTTGCAAATTTTGATGTTAACATTTCCTTGAGTTATAAGAAAGGGTCAACAGAATATTTCAGACAATACCCAGGATTTATAGTCATTTTCCATATAGTTCTTAAATAGTCTATTGTTGGAAATGTCAAAGGATTGCAGCTGTCCAGTAATGAGATCAGGAATAACAACCAAGACCCTGTATTCAAAGGTAATAACTATATCATGACTTGTGGTCTGGCTGGCAGGGATTATAAAATCTGTAAATTATAAGGCTGTATTAATTTCCTATGGCTGCTGTAACAAATTACCACAAACATGGTGCTTAAAACAACACGCATTTATCCTCTTATATTTCTGGAGGCTAGAAGCCTGAAATCAGTTTCAATGGGCCAAAACCAAAGCGTGGTCAGGGCCATGTTCCCTCCAGAGGTTCTAGGGGAGAACACATTTCCTTGCCTTTTTCATCTTCTAGAGCTGTATTCCTTAGCTCGTGGCCTTTTCCTTCATCTTCAAAACCAACAGCATAGCATTTTCAAATTTCTGTCTACTTCCATTGTCACATTGCCTTCTCCCTTCTGTCACTGCAGTCAAACCTCCCTCTCTCTTATAAAGACACTTGCTAACTTAGGGCCCACCCAGATAACCCAGGGTAATCTCACCATCTCAAAATCCTTAATTTAATCACATTTGCAAAGTAACCTTAGTTCCAGGTTAGGACCTGTATATCTTTGCAGGGGTGTGGGGGGAGCACTATTCAGCCTACCACAGATGCAAAAATGTGCATCTAAGAATTGACAAAATAAGATAAAATTGATAATATTAATATAGCTAATTTATGGAACACTTTAATATGACAGGTACTGTTCTATGAGCTTCACATATATTTACTTATTTGTTAACTTCAACACATATAAAAGACTATCTTTACCACCTAGGGTTAGGGAAGAAATTCTTTTTTTTGTTTTTTTTTTTTGCGTTATGTGGGCCTCTCACTGTTGTGGCCTCTCCCGTTGCGGAGCACAGGCTCCAGACGCGCAGGCCCAGCAGCCATGGCTCACAAGCCCAGCCGCTCTACGGCATGTGGGATCTTCCCAGACCGGGGCACGAACCCGCGTCCCCTGCATCAGTAGGCAGACTCCCAACCACTGCGCCACCAGGGAAGCCCGGGAAGAAATTCTTAAATAAGATATAAAAGGCACAAGCCATTAGTGATGATGATAATAGTAATATGAATAAATTACTATCAGTAATAATACTAAGTTATATTTTATTAATTATATTATAATTAAGAATTTTTATTAATCAAAAGATACTACAAAGAAAGAGAAATAAACATACCACAATCTTGGAGAAGGTATTGCCATGCATATAATTGAAAAAAGTTTAAAATCCAATATATATATTTCATTAAAAGAGGAAAGACAAATAATCCAATAGAAAAAATAGGTGAAGGCTTGAAAGTTCACATCATAAAGTGCCCAGTAGAGTATAAAATGCTAGTTGGAGTGTAAATTATTATAATTGTTTTGGAAAACGATTTAACATCATCTTGGAAAGTGAAAGATGCACTAACCCTATGATCATGGAATTCCACTTTAGGTATATATTCTAAAGAAACCACTGTGCATGTGTACCAAAAGACATGTATAAGAACATTCACAGCACCACTGTTATGGACTAGCAAAAGATCTGACACAATCCAAATACTATCAACAGTAACATGGATAAATTGTAAACTATTTATACAATTAAATACTCTTATCACAGTGAAAATAAATTCATTACAGCTATGAATAGCTGCATGGATAATCTCAGGAATGTAATGTTAAGTGAAAAGAAAGCAAACTGCAGAAGAATATATACAGTATGATTTCACTAGTATAAGTCCAAAAACACAAAACCAACATTGTTTAGGAATAAAACATGTGAATGGCAAAGGCATGCTAAAGAAAAAAATTCAAGGTATTATTTATTTCTGAAGGGGGAGTAAAGGAGATGAGATTGGGATGAGGTATAAAGTGTATTTCAAACATAATAAAATTATTCTATTACTTATATTAAGCTACATAGGTGCTCAGTGTACCTTGTTTCTTTATTTTTAATGTATATTTATAAAATTTATTTTCAAATTAATTAATATCAAAGCAATTTTAAAAAGCTAGATATAATAGTACATGTAAGATTTATACCTACTTTTCAAACACAAATGAAACAGTCATATATATTGAAAGAAAATCCCAAGGAGTTTCAAAAAGTAATGAGTTTTCCTAATCACAATGTACTGAAATTAAAGACTAACAATTTTTTTAAAATAAATTTATTTATTTATTTTTGGCTGCATTGGGTTTTCATTGCTGCGTGGGGGCTTTCTCTAGTTGCAGAGAGTGGGGGCTGCTATTTGTTGTGGTGTGCGGGCTTCTCATTGCGGTGGCTTCTCTGTTGCAGAGCACAGACTCTAGATACACAGGCTTCGGTAGTTGTGGCTCAGGGACTCTAGAGCGCAGGCTCAGTAGTTGTGGCGCATGGGCTTAGTTGCTCCGCGGCATTTGGGATCTTCCCAGACCAGGGCTCAAATTTGTGTCCCCTGCATTGGCAGGCGGATTCTTAACCACTGCGCCACCAGGGAAGTCCAGAGACTAATAATTTTTAAAAAATTTATACATTTACAAAATTTTAAATGCCTGGATAAATAACTCAGATTAGAGCTGAAATCAAAATGGAAAATTTTAAATGTGGGATGGGGCTAAAACAGTTCTCAGGAAAAAATTTAAATGTATACATTGGAAATTAACAATGATTGAAAATAAATAAAGTGTATTATGCAAGAAACTCAAAAAAATAAAATAGGGGCTTCCCTGGTGGCACAGTGGTTAAGAATCTGCCTGCCAATGCAGGGCACATGGGTTCGAGCCCTGGTCCAGGAAGATCCTACATGCTGTGGAGCAGCTAAGCCTGTGCACCACAACTACTGAGCCTGCGCTCTAGAGCCCACAAGCCACAACTACTGAGCCCGTGTGCCACAACTACTGAAGCCCACGTGCCACAACTACTGAAGCCCATGCACCTAGAGCCCGTGCTCCGCAACAAGAGAAGCCACTGCAATGAGAAGCCTGTGCACCGCACCGAAGAGCAGCCCCCACTCGCCGCAACTGGAGAAAGCCCATGCGCAGCAACAAAGACCCAACACAGCCAAAAATAATTAATTAATTAATTAAAAAAACAAATAAATTTATTAAATAAATCCAATTGAAGTAGATGAAATTAGTAAAGATAAAAGCCAAAATGAAATAGAAAATAAATGATGGGAAGAAGTAACTCATAGAATAACAATCTGAATAACTGGTGATCAATAAAATGCAAATTAAAATGTGATACCATTTCACATTCACTAGATTGAAAAAATTAAAAATGTGAAAATAACCTTTATAGAATCTAAAGAATCTTCCATTCAATAAAAAAAGAAAAAAATGTGAAAATACCAAATGTGGATAAAGATGTGAAGAAACAAGAAACTTCATATTGCTTAAGGGAATATAAATTTGTATTAATACTGTGGAAAAATTTTTGGCAGAATCTGGCAAAGCACTTTTTTGAGAGACCAACAATTACATTTATAGTCACATATTTTATAGAAACTCTGATATAGGAGTGCCAAGAGACATGAATATCTGTGCCAGGAGTTCCAGGAGACATGAATATCTGTGTGAAAAATTCCTAAATATTCACCAAGAAAGAATGGATAAAAAAAATTTGGTACATTCATGAAAGATATGTTAGATGGTGGTTTAAATAAAGAAACTAGGTTAATACTAAAGACGAGGAAAACAAGGAAGATACAGAACAACACATGGCATATAATTGTATTTGTATAAATTTTGAAAACATTCAAAACAATGCTATATGTTATTTAAGAATACATATCTGGGGCTTCCCTGGTGGCGCAGTGGTTGAGAGTCCTCCTGCCGATGCAGGGGACATGGGTTCGTGCCCCGGTCCGGGAAGATCCCACATGCCGCGGAGCGGCTGGGCCCGTGAGCCATGGCCGCTGAGCCTGCATGTCCGGAGACTGTGCTCCGCAACGGGAGAGGCCACAACAGTGAGAGGCCCACGTACAGCAAAAAAAAAAAAAAAAAAAAAAGAATACATATGTATGTAAAGTATAAAATGTGCATGGGAATTATAAACACCAAATTCAGAATAATGATATGTGTAGGGAGAGAATGAAAGGAATAGAATTGGAAGAATGTTAGGGATTTCAAGTACATCTCTAGTCCCTTATTTCTTTTTAAAAATTAAGCAAGTAAAAAAAAGGTTTGGACTTGATGGAGGTAGGATGGATACATATATTCGTTATGTTTTAGTTCTGAATGATATATTTTATAATATTTTAAATACTTTTAAATGACTCAACAATATGTAGAAAACCTGAAGAGACTGATATTTACAAAAGAAATGGAAAAGTTCTATTCCTCAAAACAACAGCATCTGATTCAGATAATTTTATCTGAGTCCTAACAAATCTTAAAGAAATGATCATTTTTATGCTATATAATTTGTATCAGGGTTTAGAAAAGGACGAAAGTCCTCCAGTTTGTTCCAAAAATCTAGCATAATCCTGCTACCAATACCAAACTAGGATGGCATTTGGTATCTTAAAAAAAGGGGGAGGGTAGGCCAAATTTACTTATGCTCACAGATGAAATATCTGAAATGACATGTTAGCAAATTAATCCAGCAATGCAGTACAATAACAGTACATCTTGAGCAAGAAACGTTCATCCCAGGAATCCATGAATGATTCTGAATTAGTAACTATGTTAATATAATTCACTACATTAACATATTAAAGGAGGAAGCTCCATTAGCTCAACAGATACCACCAAGATAACTGAATAAGATCAAAACCCATCACAGATTTTTTAAAACTCAGGAGAAATATTAAGAAAATTTCTCAGTCTCATGAAGGAAACTAATCTACAACAAAAATCATATTTAATGATGAAATATTAGCAGCATTTCCACCTAAATAGGATAAGATAAGGATGACCACTAACAACATTATATTCAAGTTTCAATGCAAGAACTAAGAAAAAGAATTGAGAAATATAAAAGGAAAACTAATTTGGTAATACACATTTTTAGATGGCTATGAACACATAGTTTTCCCCATTCCCTATTGGAACCACCTCCCGTTAAAATGATGACAGAGAAATAACATCCACATAAATAAAACTTAAGATGGTGAAAATAATGAGGGAGCCCATAAGGAAATGAAAGATTTCAACCAATATTTGGAAGTTAGAGAATGGATAAAGAAAGGGTAATGAATGAAGCCAGTAAGAGGAAGCTACTGCCCAGAGAACATGGTGAGTGATACAGCCAAGGGCACTAATCAGTTCCTCAGAATCCCGGAGAAGCTTTTAGCTGGGAAACGCCAGGTACAACAGAGGGAATAAGTGGGATGTGATGTTTATTAATTAAAAGTCTATTTACACAACAGACAAGTCATCAACTCCACTCTCCCTCCATCAGCCAAGCATCTATCCCTCTGGCAAATAAATAAAAGAGTTCTCAAAGTAAAAATAATGGCACAATGAGAAAGGGATCATTATGAAAAATGCAGGCTCTAGAGTCACAGAACTTTCCAACATCTGATGTGTGGGATTTGACCACCTAAGTGAAAGGGTCCAGAGAGTTAAATATGAGATTATACAACATCTGAATAAGAGTTCAAGGTTTGTTGGGGTCATGTGTAATAGGCTCAACTGTGATCCCTAAAAGATATTTTGAAGTCATAACCCCCAGTACCTCAGAATGTGACCTTATTTGGAAATAAGGTCATTGCTGATGTAGTTAATTAAGATGAGGTCATACTGGGGTAGAGTGGGCTCTTAATCTAATGGCTGGTGTCCTTATAAGAAGAGGAAAAGAGACACAGACACACAGACACACAGGGAGAGCACCATAGGAGGACAGAGGCAGAGACTGGAGTGATGCGTCTACAAGCTATTACTGTATAGATTCCTTAAGTCATCTACTTTAGAAAGCATTTTGCTATCCCATGCTTCTCCTTTCTGTTCTCAGCATTCTTCTCCTTTTGAAAAAAGAATACACGGACTATTCAGGAGACACTGAGAAGTTCAATTTGACAGAGGTACTATTTCCTCTCTGTCATTCTCTCTGTCGTCTAAATTCCCAGGGAAGGAAACCTGACTGGCTCAGCTGGGGTGAGTACCAACTTAGTTATGACCACTGTGGTGGGGGTGGAGGAAGGTTGCCACGTGGTACAAAATCACTGCTGGAGGCCCCTCCGTTGGAAGTAAGACAATCCATAAAATCAGTCACTATGAGCTAGGTAGACAGTCCAGAAGTTTTCTACTAAAACTATTATTTATAATAATTCAATAAATATCCTTGTAGATATATCCTGATAAACATTATCTGATTACTTCCTTATGATAAATTCCTAAAGGGGGAATTATTGGGTCAAGTGTATTAATATGATTAAAGTTTTAAATTCATGTTACCAAATTGCTTTCCAAAGCATTGGATTAATTCACACTCCTACCATATAAATGACCATTTGATAAAACACAATTCCTTTGTCAATACTAGGTCTCATTTTTTTAACCTTCGACAATGTGATAAATGAAGGTAATGTCTCATTTTTATCTGTCTTTTCTCTTATAATCAAGAAAGCTCAATATTTTAATCTGCTTTTTGGATATTTTTACTTCTGTGTTTTTGAAGAGTCTAATCATATGAATTAGCCAATTTTAAATAGGGCTATTTTTTTTCATCCTAATGGCTCATTATAGCTCTTTACATATGTAAGAAACTTACTTTTTAAAATCTATGTTGAAAATATTTCTATTTCTATTAGTATTTTTATTTTGCTTATAGAGTGGTTTTTTTTTTTTTGGATGCCTGGTTAAGTCTAAAAAGATGCTTTTACCTAAATATGAATTGTCTGCAGATCAACTTTAATAATAGATTTTTAAAAAAATACTATGGAGACCAATAGATTAAATATTAACAAATGAATCTTGAATACTTAATGAGTATGAAGTGCCAAGCAATTATGCAGTCATAGCAGCCTCTGTTATATTAATAGCCACCATCCTCTTTTATTCACTACAATAGTTCAGCCCTTGTCTCTTCTCACCTGGATTTCTGTAACTGGCCCTAAATTGTCTCTGCCTCTAGTCTCATCAAAGCCATCTTTCATCACTGCCCCAAAATAATCCCTCTGATATACACGTTTTATATCACACATCTGCTTAACCCCCTTTGATTGGTTCCAATTGCCTTCATGATAAAATCCAAACTCTTAGCACAAGGTCCTTCTTCACCTGCGTCCTACCGAATTTCTCTGGCCTTCCTTCTATCTTCATGTCACAGTCAATCCAGCCACAATGGACTAATTACAGTTCTCCAAATATACCCTCTTGCTTCACAGATCTGTAATACCTTCTGTTATTCCGTCTACATGGAACCCTCTTCCTCTCGGTCACTGTTGATTAACTCTTATTCACTGTTTTAAGACTCAACCAAGTATTTGTATGCTCTAGGAAGCCTTTCAGCCTTTCTCCTCTGTTCCTTTAGGTAGACGGCCTCTATGCTTCCACAGCATTCCATGCCTATCTCTCCCTTAAGCACTTTTGAGCATTTGCTAGTCCGTTTCTCCCGGAAGCCTATAAATGTAGTAACAGCCTCCTCTCTCACCATAATGCAGGGTCTTACCCAAAGCAAATATGCCACTGTCGAAGTCTTAAACAGGGATTAAACAATATAGAAGAATGTCAGGACATATATAGCAGAATGTCAGGACATTAATAGCAATCATTTTAAAAGGTGGTATCATTTAGAATATTCAGTAGATTGCTTTTCTGCCCTGTGCCTTAATTTCTACATTTTTAGGTCTAAAAGAATACTATCAAGCAAACATCTTCAGAAGATAAACTAGGATAAAAGAAGACTAAGAAATCTGGTTATAAAATACTTTGATATATTAGATGCTGGTATAAAATTCCAGAAAACCTAAGAGCATCTTATTTTCAAATATCTATAAATTGAAAGTTATTGAATAATGTAATACAGTTCATTTTTAGAGGAATAGTGTAAATGTAGTTCATTTTTACATGGGACCCTTGATTTGAGGACACTAAGAGGAAACTCCTGACCTAGGATTTGGAGAAGATGGGAGGAGATTAAGAAGGTTATATAAACTTCAAAGTTGCTAAGAGACCAAGATCTGTTCTCACAATAAAAAAGAAATGATAATTATGTGACATGATAAAAGTGTTAACTAACACTACAATGGCAACCATATAGCAATGTATCAAATCAACACATTGTATACCTTAAACTTACACAATGTTGTATGGCAATAATATTTCAATTAGAAAAAGATTATCAATAATTTAAGAACAAACACAAAAGTACTGCGGAAATCATAACTTTATGTATAATCCTTTGTACCTCAGACATTGAGATAACTCTATTCTCCAGTATCAAAGTGATTAAAACAGCAATACTTAACTCCAAATTGAAATAAATTTAAAAGTTTCCAATTCCTTTACTAGACTGAAAACAACCCAAATATTCAGCAAAGTGCTGACAATTTATACACCTGACAATTTATACTATCACACTCTTAAAAGAAGAGAGAGATCTTTAGGCCCTAACATAGAAAGCAGTACAACATATTATTAAATGAGAAAAGCAACTTGCAAAATATAATCTATATAACCTCATTTTTGTGGAAAATGTTAATATACATATTTATATTCCTATATGTACAGTTAAAAACCCAAAAGACCATCCAAAACTTAGTTGTTCTCCTGGAGTGGGGAGAAGGAGGTGGGTCATCAAGGGGACGTGAGCTCTCTACTTCATATATTTCTGTCATGTTTAAGTTTTCACAATGAGAAGGCATTAACCTTATACAAAACAATGAGGGTATTAAATATTTCCTTTGTGGGAAAAAATTCTGAGGGCGTGGGAAAGTGCATCAAGAAACTTGTTTTAAATTAGCTCTCCCTTTTCACAGAAAAATCACCCAAGTCTGTTCTACCTCCTACAAGTTTACCATCCCCTCAGAATTCAAGTAAATGGAGAGAACCCTGTCCTCATCTCAGGGAAGAAGTCAAGATTGAAATACATGAGTCATCATGCCTTGGTTTCCTAGGACTTGACTTTGGGTCTTAAATAGACTCTGCAGCTCCCTTTCTGAATGACAAAAGAGAGAAGGATCTGCAAAGGGTACAAAGTTTCAGTTATAAGATGAACGAATTCTAATGTACAGCATGTTGACTGTAATTAACAATACTGTATTGGACACTTGAAATTTGCTAAGAGAGTAGATCTTAAGTGTTCTCACCATACACACACACACACACACACACATACACACACCGTTACCATGTGAGGTGATGAATGTATGAATTAACTTAATTGTGGTAATCATTTCACAATAGAGACATATATCAAACCGTCACAGTGGACACCTAAAATATATACAATTTTCATTTGTTAATTACACCTCAAAGCTGAGGAGAAACAAAGAGTGAGTAAAGGACCTAAAGTTGTTTGTATGGGGGTCAAAACTGACTGAGCTCATCTCACACTAAGGAATCTCAAATAAAGATCTGGAAGATTCAAAATGGACAATAAGGTTAACGGTCAAAATATTCAAGTCAAGAGCCCTAAATCTTCTGGCCTGAATAATCCAGTAATGAATCTAATAATTCTTTGTTTTCCAGTTCCCTTTGCCAGTGTAGATCTGGCCAGAGAGGGTTCTGAAGCAAGAGAAATAAAGATAAAGGGAAGGAAATGAAGACAGACCATTGTCTCTGGGGAGCCCTGAGGAAAGGTGGTGCAGATGATAAAGCAGATGTGACCATGTGGAAGTATGTTGGGGGCCCTTTGGGTTCCTGCATTGTGACTCAGGTGACCCTTCCTTCTTAGTAGAACAGAAGGGACAGCAGCTCCGAGATGTGAGAGCAAGAAACTTGGGCACCCTCCTGGCTTCACCGTAGGGAGGTGGCTGCCTATTGAAATTTCATCCCTTCTTCGAAGCTCAAATTCTACCTTCTTCAGAAAACCTTCCCCAAATAAGCCTATATGAGTTATAGTCAGTTTGTAGCAATTTAATACCTTACTAAATTACATTCTTGTATTATCACCTTACTAGGTTGTAAATGTCTCTAGGGCAGAAATCCTGTTTTGGTTTTAAAAAATGTCCACAATGTCTAGTGTAGGGTTGAGAATGTAATAGGTGTTCGACAAGTAAGCATTCAATGGAAAAGTTGAAAGGAAGAAACCATCAGGCTCCCTAAAGTTTCCTAAGCTTCTTTCTAACTTAAAGAATACTGGAGATGGTTGGGTCATATCCCTGCATTCTCAGATTAGAGGGCTGAGGTTCACCCAGTACATGGTACATTTTTCTCTGAAGAAAGCTACCCTGAATGCAAATTAAGCCTCAAAGCCCTACAAAGGACAACCAGGAAAGCACAGTCCCTTCTAAATCCCCTTGGGGACCAGGCTTCCCTCTCGGTGTGTCTGTGTCTGTGGTGAGTGTGCATGGGTGAGGGAGGCTGGGTGGGGGGGGAGGGCAGAGGCGGGAGGGAGGAGAGAGACTCCATGCAGTGATTATGTGGAGGGGATTTGCTATGTCCCTTTCTTCCTCCCCCCACCTTCTTTCTTTGTCCTCTTTCTCCGTGTTCCTCTCTTTGTCCCCTTTTCCTCGTCCCCTTCTTCTGCATTTGTCTGGGAGGATCCTGGAGTGTTCTTTTGATCGACTCAATCTTTCTCTGGCACTTGAGTTCTGATTGGCTGAAGGACTTAGAGGGGGGAAAAAACTTTAATTAAGTAGATAATCTCTTCTTTGGAAGTTTGGCAGCTCCATTTCACCTCCCCTTAACTCTGTTTGGGATCGCTTACACACCAAGGAAGTTGGGGTTTGAGGAGAATTCCACCCCACTACCACTGAGGAGAATACTTTCCCATCTTACCTCTCAGCCTCCCAAGTTTTTAGAATTTTCTATCCTTGTCACTCCAGAGGATTATGTTGCTTATGAAGCCTTCTGTGTGCATCTTTCTTTTCACCTGTGTCCTCCAACTCAGCCACACCTGGTAAGTAACCTGGACTCTTACCTGGAACTGGGAATAGGTAAATGTATGTAATCTATTGGAGAGAGCTTATTTTCATTTCCAGAATTGTTGGAAGCCTTGGGATCTCTCCTAGGAAAAAAATTGTTCCGTGGAGTAGGGCTCTTCCTAATTTATGGCTGGTTTTAGTAAATCTTTAGGACCCCAGGTAATAAAGGAATGGATGATCAGATGGGGGGAGGGGTTCTTACTTTTATAAGTTGCTGGACCACAAATATTCGAAGTCTTTTGGGGGGAAATGGACAGTACCCCTTTTTACCAAATCCTGATGTCCGCATTGTGGAGAAGAAGAAGGTGGTTCAAAGCAAGTTCTACCGTCTGCTGAATCTGATCTTTGAGGTGAAGGCTGGAGACAAAATTCAATGGGATCTTATTTTGCACTTTCTGACTTTAATTTTTTTCATAATATTCTAATTAACTGTCCATATTGACACTTCCTAGAGACTAAAAATTTGCTCGAGCTACCGAGTTGCTAGTGGGTTAATAAACGTGTTTGAAATAAACTGCTTTAGAAATCTAAACTTCTCTACAAATATATTTAATTTATTCCATTTACACAAATTTCTAAATTGCTGAGAAAATGTATGTGAAAGTGCTTTGTAAGCTATAAACCATTGCACAAATGATAGATGATATTATCATCATTTTCATTTAGCTCTTGGAAACCGTATAAGGATCTATATATGGAAATGTTAATAAGCAAGTATGCAATAACATACAGAAGTAAGACCTGGGAGATGCATGTTGCTAAGGTGTTTGGAATTTCTCTCCAATTAAGATATAAACTCAGTTTCTCTATCAGTTCTAATTTTGCCCATCTGTGTAACCAAGATATAAATCCAATTGTTACATTAACTATTGAGAAAACAAGAATAGGAATTTCTTTGCTGAAATCAGCTTCCTATGCTAGTTAAGAATGTATTCTTATCTTTAGTGAGTATAGCCATCTTTATTAGAGAGTCGAACAGAAGTATGCCAAATTAATACAGTTTGCAAGTTAACGCAATAATTTGCAACATCGCCGATTATAAACTGAACCACCGAATAACTGGTCGATTTTTAAGTGGCATTTTAATTAAATATTTCATGTTAAAAAAATCTGTCTTCTCTCTCCTTCATGAGAACAAAAAGACAAAAGGGAGAGCAGACTATTTCAGAGCATTTCTACTGACGTTCATGGTATTCTTCAGCTGATTCAGTATCAGCAAAAGAGAAACACGAGATTCCTTTCCCCAGTCACCAGGGCAGTGTGAAGAATTGTTCTATAAAAAATACCTTTACTGTGTGTTCCTTCCCTGCTGGAGGGGGTCATGTTCATTTCATTCCGATACTGACACAGCCACACTGAAAGGTGGCTGGGTTGCTTGTCTGTCCAAATTCAAGTGTCTGGATTCAAAAGGAGACAAGAAAAAAAGAGATGTGAAAGAAAGTTCTAATTTAAAAACAGGGTTTAAGAACCCCTTCTCTCCTTGCCTGACTTTGAGGAGAAAATGTATAAATCTCCTGTATAATGCAATTAGATTTTAATTGCTTTTCCCCTATAAGCCCCAATTTGAATGAAACATTTATACTTTGCCAAGAGTCTGGTTTGGGTAGCATTTGAAAGTGATTTTTAAACTTCACATTAAATCTTGGTTATTCTTATAATGGAACTATCAGGGTTTTGCATAAGGTCATCCTCCCCTTTGTGCCATGCAGAGAAATTTGACCAACCGCAGCCTTTCAGAGTTTCTCTTAATACTTCATTATCAACCTTTTATGTGAGGACCTCAAAAGCATTTAACAAATATAGAACCACAATTTCTGCTTGGCTGTTCAATTGTAGGCTTTCCTGAAATTACTGTCTAAAAGAGTCCATCAGCAGAAATTCCTGGGCTTGAAAAGGAGAGAATAAAGATGACATTCACCTACAACATGCAGTTTTACTAGGTATCTCAGTGCAAGATAATTGGGTGGGAGTTGGTGGGGGGGAAGCATTCTCCACAGTTTCTTCTTGTTGGGACACTTCTGAGGATAATTTCCTTTAGTAACTTGAGAAAAATCTTTTCTCTGAATTTGTTTTTCTTAATCCTAATGGCTCCAACAAACAAACAAAACAAAAAACAATAACAAAAAAAAAAAAAGAGAGAGAGAATGGGAACGCATGAATGCATGATACATCCAAGCAGATGGAGACAGTTGTAATGGTGGCCAGAGATAAACCAATTTGACTTTTCACTTCCAATATACTTACTTATCTGGCATGAACAGGCCTAGAACATGTTTTTCCTTAACTCTTACCTTTATTTTACTCCCAATGATGTCTCACAATGATACTGGGTCTTGCTCAGTTCTATCCATTTCTCTCTCTCTCTGCTCCACTCAATCACCAAATCAGAAAGATGCACTGAGACATAGAGGTTAACGCTGGCTCTGCTCTCATTCTTTAACAGAGATCACTGCCTCTCCTTCTTTCCAAAGGAGTTAAATAGGGTCATTCTCTTTTCTGCAGTAGAGCAAGAATTTATCTGAAATCTCTGGGTTTTAAGGCAGCTTTTGATATACATAATTCCTTGGTTCTCTCCAGGTACATTTTTAGGGTAACCTTTCTATGGCTCTTGAAATTTCATCTGATAATGACATGCAGAGCCCCTGATTAGCAAGCACTTCAATTACCATGTGTGTGTGTGTGGGGGGGGGGTTGAGTCCATGTTCTCACCAAGCATCATCTATAGTTTATTATTGTCTGCATATATGTGAAACTATTTTTCACATATATATGAACAATAAAATACACACTCATTTAAAAATTATTGAATTCATGGTAATTTGTTGTTATATTAAGTTTTTGTTGAGTTCTTCCCACTGACAGATAAAAAAAGAACAGGTGAGAATCCACTAAACTTTGTCAGATTAAAAAGGGATTCTCATCCTCACAGAGGTTGGGAATCTGCAAAGTTGGGGAAATAAAAAGTAAGGTGTGTGGAATTGCTTTGAAATTAGGAAAATAATATGCCAATATAAAAGATTCACATACCTAATAGCTTCCCTTCTCAATAAAAAAAAGTTTATAGTCCATAAAAAAAGGCTTGGTATTCGTGGAGTAACTCGGAGGTGGATTAGGTTGGCAGCTGCACTGTAGGAAGTCCTTCTAAGGGCTTGAGACATGATCACTGAAATTTAATTCCCATTTTGTCATTGATTTCTCAATAGCGGAGCCCTGCGTTTTTCCTTTCAGTATCTCTGTATCTCTTGCTATAGATAATATTAATATAATAATAATTATTATCATTTACAAAGGCTGTGAGGTCTGGGAGGAGACACTTCATTACAGCTTTTCTTACAAAACCAGTTTGTATAAACGATGAGGAGGATGCTCCGTGGTGCATCTTCATTTCTGTGTGCGTAGATGATAATATGACACAAAGAAAGATCTCCTTTTTGTGATATTATATAGAGAAAAATGGGGGTATTTTTTAAAAGGCTAGAAGAAAAGGAGTTTCATTCCAAATCCTCTCTCTTCCATGGAAAGAATTTACTTTTTTTTTTTTTCTTTTTCCCAGCTGGGACAATTGGTTTAATGCTGCTCTATATTGGGTAATGCTAATTCTCTCTGGGACTATTAATAAAATCCCTTTTTCCTGGGCTCCATTTATTCTTTTCTCTTTTTATCCAATTGATATGATCAAATTCTCTTAATCTGCTGGCTGATTTTATTATTATTATTATTATTATTATAAATTAGGACATTTGCAAAGGATTTTATTTGCTCACATTTGGGTGAAATGGCTTTTTGGCTAAAAGAGTCCAAAGATTTCAACAGAACTTTGCCATCTGCTCATCCTTAAAGACTTAGTTCAGGTAGTCCCTCCTCCACGAAGTCTTCCCAGGTTAAATTAGCTACCTCTGTTTTCTTCTCCCCTTTTTCACATTTTGTAGTTTAAAAGTAGAAAGTTGCCTGGTTTACTGAAGTTCTTACTGCTATATAGCTATAGACTCCTGAGAAAGGGTAACTTATGATTAGCTTTGGCTCCACCCCATATCCTGGGACACAATCTATACTCAGGAATAATAATATTGTGAACTAACATTTAGTGAGCGTTCACTATGTAACTTGGCCAAAGACACACAGCTTGTCAGTAGTGAGACAGGAATTTGACTCTACACCACTTGCTACTCTGAGCCACTAAACTATCCTGTGTCAGACAAGACTCTGGTTTGTTTCCTCTGCCCATGATTTGTAGCTCAGTAGCTAGAATACTGGACCATGCTCCTTCATTCTGTGGCCAGACTTCTTTCTCTGTCTGGCACTCCAATTCTTCTGGGAGTTTTTAATGATATTAACAGTTTAGTCTGACAAAGATGCAGAAGCCTGGCATTGAGAAACAAAAGCTTGTACCTGGCTAGTATTTTTATTTTTTAATGTATTTCTTCTGTTAGCTTATTTAAATTGTCTCTTACATTTATTTACCCATAGAATTTATTTTTATTTCACTCCTTTCATCCCACCAAAAACTATCTGCAGTCTCTTTGATTTGGATTAGATGTGTGAAGTACTGGCTTTTGCCCTAAACCTCAAATTACTTGTTCTTTTCCACATAGTGGGTTTGTGTGTGTTTGGAGATCAGTTCAAAAACTTCTGTACTATCTGTACTGCCTCTGATGTTAAAAGTTTATGTATAGCATAAGGAAGCTAGCTCTGACTATATTTTCCTAAGAATAAAGACCTATATTTGCAGCATCTGTTAGGATTTCCAGGAGTTCAAGAATTATTGTGGGTGTCCTTCATTTCATCATTTTTAATTTCATTTCATTTCATTACAGCTTTTAAATAAACACTTGGAATCTTTAGAGCTCTTTTGCCTTTTGATTATCAAAGTAACTAGCCAATGGTAAAAACAAATTTCCCAATATCCCTAATTCAAGCACATGATGGGGAGATGTGTAGAATAAATGTATAGTGTTGATCTTCAAAAAAAAAAAAAAACCCAAACAGAAAAAAAACCTCTTTCCTATTTCCATCAGAAAGGCAGAGGAGAATTCATAGGGCTTAGAGAGAGAGGTCCGTACAATTTTTCTTAGGATAAACCCTCATTTTTCAGAAAGCAGATTTTTCTTCCTAGGTAAAAGATCATGCTCAGTTAACAGTTGGGGGAACTCTGAGCTTGGTTCACATAAATAACGTTTCCCACTGCCTCCCATCTGAAATATACCTACACTCGGAGGGCCTCTTGAAAGAAACTACCATCCACTTTGGACAGACCCTCTAGCCTCATTATAAGCCAAACTTTTATGGTTTGTTTTTCTCAATCTTTATTGTTGGCTCTTGTTATTGATCATATCATTTCACTGTATGCTTCTAAGGTCAGAGTTTTCTCCAGGCCAAGAGAAATCAGACCATAGGGGTATCGCTTAAACTTACCTTTATCTGACCAGTTCAAACTCCCTCTTCTTAATAGGATGTTTTTCCAACTTCAGCATCCTGCAGTACCAGCACAGTACGAGGCTATGTGCCAGTAGTTTCAATAAGACCCTGTAAGTGGGCCACTAGTTCAATCTTTCTATGCAACTCCATAGATGAAATTCTTATGTTTACTAGGTCAAGCTTAAACCATCCTGCATGAGGAAAAATTCCCCTTCATTCAAGACTGTAATTCTCTCTTGCTACCATAAATCACAGTCCTTTTGCTTTACTCAGGCTCTCTATATCAGACTTTGAAGGTTCCTTTCCATACTACCCAAGATAATAAATAGTGATAGTGAACCATTTTATCGTGTCTGGCATTTCTTCATGTGAATCCAAGGCATCTGGTAGAGCCTAGACTGCATAGATGATTGGTTCTGTTTGGATTATTCACTCTGTTGTTTAATTTTATATTATGAACATTTTCATTTTCTTACAAAGCTAGCGAGAACAGCATATATAATGAACCCCCATAGCTCAGCTTCAACAGTTATCAACTGCAAGCTCCTCTTGCTTCATCTATACTTTCTTGTAACATTGTCAACTGCATATATTTCTCTTTGTTTAAATCTTCCAAATACTACCATGGTTCAAAATAGGAAAAAGAATGATAGGAAAAGGAATCTTGTGTCTGACAGATCTTGAGCCAGTAATTAGAGTGAATCTTGGGAAACATCATACAGATATGACTGCCCTTGGGGGAAAAACCAAGAATACAAATGAGTAAAAAGAGAAAATTTATTCAAAAAATATTTGAATTTATTTCTATTTGAGCTGTGGCTGGTTAGCAAAGGCAACAGAAATTGATAACTGGGTCAGATTGAGGAAAGAAAATTTTACCATCCATTTGGATTTTGTTCCATTAAGTAATGAAAATGGTACCAAAGTGCCAATGCCTGTCAATATTCCTGCCTTGAACTGGTCACCTAGTTGTGTTGTAGGATAATTTTTATAGTTACCATGCATACCTCCCTTCTTGATCCTGATATAAACTGATTGACTGATCCATCAATGCAACTGAGAACATGAATATTTTCTAAAGTCTGCACTACAGGGACCAACGTTACAAGATCATAAAACAAAACAAAACTCTTTGCCTTCATAACAATCCTGGAAGGGGTTCCTGCAATCCCAGGCTTTCTGGGAACAGTGGTTTGAGCTGTACCTTAGCAGCTTTCGCTTAGGGACCACAGAATGGAGAATGAGTACAGCTTATTCCCAGCTACAGTCCTCATTTACATGCTGAATGCTGAAGTGTTTTTTGTAGCTCAGTGTTTCTCAGCAGAGTTTGCTACAATACATAAAGAAGGAAGGAAATGAGGACAAGGAAAGAGAGCCTATCACTCTATAAAATATCCTGAAATACAAATGACTTTTCAGTTTCAAGGGAAAAGATTATCCCTTGAAAATCTATGATTTGCTTGGGAAGGAACCTGAGACTGTTTTGCAGAGACCCATGATACACAGCTGTCTGTGGGCTATTATATTATCTTTTCCAGTACTTACTTGGCAAGGGCTAGATCTGAGATAATGTGGGATTTTAATATAAATATTAAGGACAACTGCTAAAACTGAGGCATCTGTTTAACTTTTCTTTCTTCCTTTCTTCCTTCCTTTTTCTTTCTTCTTTCTTTCTTTCTTTCTTTCTTCCTTGCCAAGTGGTTTACAAGAGTTTTTTTCCCCTAATATTTTAGGGCACTGCATTATAATATAGAAAATTCACATTTATATAAAACAGTTTGAGAATTATTTATAGGGCTGAATTCCCCTTGAAGAAAGAGAGGGAGTTTAAATCCGTGAAATAGATATGGGGATATGGCCAAAACTACACATTTGTTAATTTTTCCTTTTATACATATCTTGAAAAAACCCTTCACTTGGCCCCAATCTTCACTGCAATCATTTCTTTCTCTCTTTCCTTTCATATCCGTACTCCTTCAATGAATCTATACTAGCTACTTTCATTTCATAACTGTTTACTCACTGTAATCTGGCCTCTGTTCTGTTCAATCTACTGAAATACAAATTTTTAAGTAGGAGGAAACTTGCCTTTGAAATTCTGAATCCTTCTCTTCCCTTGAAGACTTCAGCTATCTTGTGCCTTCTACTTCCTTAATCCCTCCCCATAACTAAATAGGAAAGAGCCTGATTTCAATTATTTCTACTTTACAGTGGATAAGAATTAGTCATGCTGGTCACTCTTAGAAAAAGCTGCATTTTAAACTTAACTCTAATTGTACAGTGAATTATTTCTAGCTTAAATATCCTTAGGTATTGTCAGCAAACGTAGTGAAAGTGTTTGGACCAACGAGATATTATGTCACAGTCACTAGTAAGGCTCACCTTCTATATACGTAATTGTGTATGTACGTACGTTTCTGTGTGTGTGCTGGTGCGTGTGTGCTCTGTGGGACTGATGTTGTAGAGGCTAGAGTCATGAAGAATTTTGCTCAGAAAGAGCTGTCTCTGGGCTTTCCCCAGCCCAGTGCATCTCATGAGCGCTATGAGGTGAAAAACCTGGCCTTCAGACATTCATTCTAAGAGAAAGTTGTTTCACTGGGGCATCTTCTAGCAGCTCCCCTACTCTGGACCCTCCCCTTAACCTTTCCCCTGTACTCTCTCTGTGCCAAATCACCAGATGGAGATCTGTATCTGCATTCATTTACAACCACTTCTTCTTTTCCCTGGGCCATCACCCATAGTTATTATAAACCGATGGTCTCTCCTGAAGTAGGCCAACTAGAGCTTCATGACCCAAAGAGTTTCTATGGACCTCAAAGGGCAGGGAGAAACCAAACCTGTTATTCAAGGACTTGTGGGGAAAGTGAAAGGAGGCAGAAGAAATGAAGGGATGAGAGAGCATTGAGATGAAAGTCCTTAGCATTGAGAGGAAAACACCAAATTCTGGAGAATTATAATTATATTTAGAACCTTTGTTTTTTAAAAACATGTGTGCAGAAGGGAAAAAGGGAATCCTAACTTAAATCAAAGTCATATCAACCACTGGGATTCAAATGTATCTGGGCACACTTGGGAAACCAGTGAGGCTGGCCTTCAAGGCTTTCTGTGTGAGACTGAGTTCTTTCCTGGGAGGGAACTCTCATACTGAGGGGAGAGGGAATCATGTGCACAAATTTAGCCCAGTAACAAGGTCATGGTCAGGCAAAGGGAGAAGCAAGTCTGCAGATAGCATAGTGCTGGGTGCTCCTGTTCCTGTGCCATGGAACTATACAGAACCAGGTATGTGTCCTCACCAGGGCGGCTGCACCACTCATGGTACAAGGTGATATGCTACAGACTGCCTCATGGGCTACCCTAGTTTGGAGAAAGCCCGCAAATAGGGAGAAATGGGTACAACTAATTGGATAATGGCTGCAACCGCCTGTCCACAATGAGGAATAGCTAACAGAGAATGGGAACTTGTAATTTTCTAGAACTTCCTAAGGGGGTAAAATAAATTTCTTCAAATGGTATCAGGTGAAGAGAGCTTTAAAAATTTGAGTGTATGGATCTATGGATAACAAATGTTAGGTAAGAAAAGACAAACAAACAAACAAACTAAAGAAACTTGGAGACTTTCCAAGAGCTAAAAGAGAAGCTGTGGCATTTGTATTTGGGTGGATCTAAAGTCCCTCCCCTCCTGCCCCAGATCCCTGGGAAATTTTTTTGCTGGTGATCAGGTTGATTATGGAATAGGCAATTCAGGAGGCCATATAGGCCACAAGAAAAGATATGTAATGTTGAAAGGTGTGGGTGTTTGTGCCCTAGATCAAAGAATTTTGAATTGTGGTTAGATTATGGCCAGATTACAGCCACTGAGGTGCTGCAAGTTTAGAAGGTCCCTAGAGCAGAGAAGCAATGGGGAAATGACAGAAAGTCCACAGGGCTCTGCTTTAGCAGTTACCCACAACCTCAAAACTACTAATGCATCTGTATGTGTGGACGGCTGCTTAACAAGTGTTGAAAAGATACTTAGTAATGAAGAGAATAGCAAGGACTTAAACTCATGTTAAAAGGAAGAGGAAGGAACTTGTTAATGTTGATATTAGAGAAGTCGTGGCAAAAGTTAGTAAAGACAAGCAAAAGGACACAGTTTGGCCAACCAGCCCAGATGGGAGCAAGTATCAGCAGAGGTTACTTTGAGTGAAACATTACTGTGAGAGCTCAGGATGACTGATGGATAAAGAGAAGGAGAGAGAGAGATCTGATTGCTCTCTCAAGTTCTTACTGTTGGTAAATTAACTTGGGAGAAGAATGAAACAGCATTAGAAGCTTGTAGGAAAAAGCATAGGCCAAAAAATGAGTAAAGACTCATTTCAAGGTTGATGACAAGAGTGTGGAGGTCGTCTAAGAATATAAAATCATAGTTATGGCATTAAAGACTTCCATGAGTGAAAGTAGTTAGCTTGTTTCTTAGAGGACAGAGGGCCCCTAGATAAAGATTCAGAATCCTTGTGAGCATATTCGATTCCCCCCAGATATTTTAGCCTTGGAATGCGGAAGGTGGGCATAAACAGGGCAGCTGTAATCACCAGGAAAACACTAATACCAAGAAAAAACTGCAGGGCTTCCCTGGTGGCGCAGTGGTTGAGAGTCCGCCTGCCAATGCAGGGGACACAGGTTCGTGCCCCGGTCCGGGAAGATCCCACGTGCCGCGGAGCGGCTGGGCCCATGAGTCTATGGCTGCTGGGCCTGCGCGTCCGGAGCCCATGGCTGCTGGGCCTGCGCGTCTGGAGCCTGTGCTCCACAACGGGAGAGGCCACAACAGTGAGAGGCCCGCGTACCACAAAAAAAAAAAAAAAAAAAAGAAAGAAAAGAAAGAAAAAAAGAAAAAACTGCAAGGAAGGAATGAGATCCATGGTTTTAACACTCAGTGCAATCAGAGACTCAGCGCCTCAAGGCAGTGACCAGTGAGAGCTTTGGGAACTACTGAAACCAGAAGGTGCTCCATCCAGACACAACCGAAGAGAATGTCCACCTATTTGTTACTGTTGCAGTTGGAGCAGCCATTTTCCAGAAGATTGAGGCAATAATTTGAGTCTCCCAGGCCCTCAAATTATACCTAGGTATCAGATGCTTGTAAGCACCTCCGTGTTCTCCCACTGACCAGTGCTTCTCAAAGCGGACTCTCAGGCTTATCTGCAATACAACCGTCTCGGGAACGTGTACATGCAGATTCTGACCCACTCCCCCATCACCACCACCCAACAAGAGTCTCTGGAGCTGGGGGTCTTCATGTTTAATAAACCCCAGAAGATTCTCATGCGCTTTACAAATAATACATCTGGATTGTTTTTCAAATGCCTGTAATGAAGTCCATTCTCCAAATCTCCAGCACTCCAGATTATGTATACATGTATGTATGTTACATTCTTATTTTTACATAATTATAGATTTGCAGAAGCTTGCAAAGAAACATGCAGGGAAGTCCTATGCACCCTTTCCCCAGCCTCCCCCCGTGTTAACATCTTACAACTGTAGTACAATATCCATAAAGCACATTCAGACTTCACCAGTTTTACATAGTCCAAGTCTGCACTTCCCTGCCCCAGACTAATGGAACACCTCTAAAAGAATGCCAAAGCAAGAGAGATGGTAGGAGACAGGAAGTAGGGAAAGAATCCAGTCCTGTCCAGGCCAGGCACTATGGCCACCTGACAACTAAAGGGGATCGGCAGAGTGTGGTTGTTGCTTACACCCTCCTCCACTGGGGAGATGCTGACACCAAAGTAACCCTCTTCAGGCATCTGGGGACAGGGGCAGGGCTAGAGCTTCAGTCAGAGTCTTACTGAGAAATTATCCTGCTTATCTGGTCAGACCCTAGTCTCCATGTGTTTGCTTTTGAGCCATTGGAAACTGTCAGCTTCCAAGGTAATAAACAGTCTTCCCTAAAATCAGAAAGTTCACTGGTGCTCATTCTTCAGAGTCATTATAGGAGTGGAAGAGGTCCAGGGTGGGTGAACCAATAATGGCCAGGGTGTCAAGACTAAGCACACTGCTCTTGGGTGGGCAAAGGCACTTTTTGCCTGAGGTCCCTGAAAGCCGATCCCAAGAAAGGTATGAACAGAACACTACAGAGTCTCTAGTTAATACTTTTTAAAATTGCTCATTTCCTTGCAAGGATGGCACCCTTTGAAAGGGCTACCTTTTGAAGGGGCTCCAGGCTGGGCCCACCACTTGGATTCAGCATATATAGGCAGATCAGGAAAATTGGTAAGGCTCAGGCCCCGGAGGTTTATCTAAATGAGTGACTATGGAGTCTTCCCAGGAGAGGATTCTCTCTAAAGGAAGGGAATTGAGAAGATCCAGCTATAAAGCTTGTCACTGGAATTTGTTAGCAAGCCCCTCAGTTTCAGTTCAATGAAGGAGGTTGGAGGGTGACTAGGAGTCTCTTTCCCAGGGGTTGTTATGAGCAAAAACAAAAGAACTATTTTGCTAAAACCCTGTAAGAACTTATACACAAATGGCAGTTTTGATACCCAAGGGGAAAGGTAAAACTCTAAAAGGGGTTAAAAGACATTTGCCCCTACATTTAAAAAAAATAGACTTTTTAAAGGAGAAGTTTTAGGTTTATAGAAAACTAGAGCAGAAAGTACAGAGTTCCCATATATCCCCTGCCCTTCTCCCCTGCACAGATTCCCCCCATTATTAACATCTTGCATTAGTGTGGTACATTTGTTTGTCCCTACTTTTTTATGCATTGAACCCAATGTGAGCAGCAACAGTACCCCCAAAATGTGCCCAGGGGATGTGGTGGTAGATAAAGCCGAGCCTGGTAGATATGGGTGCCTGGTAGGCATGAAGCAGAAGGAAGAGCTGGAGCAATGGAATAATAGAAAAGCAGCAGAGACAATGTGATAGTTAACCGAGCTTTTTCTGACTGTGTGCAAAACATCCCTGAGACCTCCAGGAAATACTTATCAAGAACTTTTTGGGATCAGGAGTCCTGGATTAGTATGTGGGAATAAGAGCAAGAGAAATATGGGTTACAGAAAAGCACAGCAGTAAGGGAGTACATGCTCCAGAACCAGACTGACTAGGTTCCAACCCTGTCTTTACCATTTAACTAGCTGTGTGACACTGGCTAACCACTCTGTTTCAGTTTCTGTGTCTGTAAAATGGAAGACATACTAGTTTCTACCTCATATAATTGTAATAATTATGTGAGCTTAAAACATGTAAGGCAGTAAAAATAGTATTTTGTGTTCACAGAATAAACACTCAATAAGTAGTCCAGTACCTACCTCATGGGGTTGTTATAAAAATTGAAAACGATGTTACAGGTAAAGCACTCAGAGAGTTCCTTACATACTCGATAAACGTTAACTATTATTTGCGTGATAGAAATTAAATTTTATATGTTACCAGTATATAGACTGGAAAACTAACCAAAGGAGAGGAAACAATTATAAAATTTTTATTTGGCAGTGTAAAAGCAAAACTAACTACAGTTATTTATGTAAATTGCTTACTACTTATGCCTAATTACTATGAAGCACAATAACAATTACATATAGCATTAAGCATGTCAGATTGACTTTGCTAAAAGTTTTGATTATAACATCAACCTCTGTATACATCTGCTCAGTGTTCATTGTCTGTTGCTCTTGTGGAATAATCTTCTGCAAATGTAGCACGCTCATCTGCTCACAATGCTAGAAAATTAGTGGGAACACAGGCTTGCCATAAACTTTGTTCTCATAGTCCCCCAAATCCTTTTTCAGTCCCTTTAATCCTAGAATTTTATGTTGATTCTGATGACCCTCCGATTATTTTTTCAAAACCCTTTAATTTGCTTTTATAGAGTACTTGCTATGTTCAAGGAACTATATTAGGAGCTGGAAGGGATACAATGATAATTAAGGCAGGCTCCACTTATAGTTGATTACAAGGGAATAAAGGAAAACCTTTATGTGAGGAAGAAAAAAGATGCTGTGAATCTTCAAAAATTCTGGCTGTGGCTTTTGAGCTAGATACTAATTTAAGAATAAGTAAGGTGTTTAAATAACATATTTATTGAGATATAATTCATATATTATAAAATTTACCCTCTTAAAGTGCACAAATCAATAGGTTTTAGTATATTCACAAATTTGTGCAACCCTCACCACAATCAATTTTAGAACATTTTCATCACCCTAAAAAGAAACCCCTTATCCATTAGCAGTCATGTCCCATTCTTCCATCCCTCAGTCCCTGGCAACTGCTAATCTACTTGCAGTTTCTATGGAATTGCTTGTTCTGGACACTTTGTATAAATGGAATCATATAATTTATGGCCTTTTGTGTCTAGTTTCTTTCACTTAGAATGATATTTTCAAGGTTCATCCATGTTGTAGCATTTGTCAGTACTTCATTACTTTTTACAGCTGAATAATATTCCATTGTATGAATAGACCACAATTTATTCATCCATTCATCATTTGATAGACATTTGGGTTGTTCTTACTTCTAGGCTATAATGAATAATGCTGCTATGAACACTCATGTACAAGTTTTTGTTGGACACATGTTTTTAATTCTCTTGAGTAAATATCTAGGAGTGGAATTGTTGGGTCATATGGTAACTCCTTGTTTAAACTTTTGAGGAATTGCCAGACTATTCTCCAAGTAGCTGCACCATTTTTTAATCCCACCAGAAATGTATGAAGGTTCTGATTTCTCCACATCCTTGACACTTGTTATAGTCTTTTTAATTTTAGTTTAGTGGGTGAAAATTCTTGTTTTATTTTTTGGTTTTTTTTTTTTTTTGCGGTATGCGGGCCTCTCACTGTTGTGGCCTCTCCCGTTGCAGAGCACAGGCTCCAGACACGCAGGCTCAGTGGCCATGGCTCACGGGCCCAGCCGCTCCGCAGCATGTGGGATCCTCCTGGACTGGGGCACGAACCCGTGTCCCCTGCATTGGCAGGCGGACTTTCAACCACTGTGCCACCAGGGAAGCCCTCTTGTGTTTTTTATTTGTATTTCCATGATGACTAACAGTGTTGAGCATCTTATCATGTACTTAGTGGCCATTTGTATATCTTCTTTGGAGAAATGTCTATCCAGATCCTTTGTCTGTTTTCAAATTGGGTTATTTGCCTTTTTACTCTTTAGTTGTAAGTGCTCTTTATATGTTCTGGATACAAGTGTCTAACCAGATATATGACTTGTAAACATTTTCTCCCATTCTGCGGGTTGTCATTTTACTTTCCTGACTGTGTCTTTTGAAGCATAAAAGTTTTTAATTTTGATTCAGTCCAATTTATCTGTTTTCTTTGGTTATGTGTACTTTTGGTATATCTAAAAAACCATTGCCTGACTCCAAGTCATGAAAAATTACACCTGTATTTTCTTCTAAGAGTTTTATAGTTTTAGCTCTTACATTTAGGTCTATGATCCATTTTAGTTAATTTTTATATGGTGTGAGGTAGAGATCCAACCTCATTCTTTTGTATGTGGATATCCAGTTGTCTCAGCACTACTGGTTGGAAATACTAAGAATAGGTAAGATTTAACAGAACAGCATGAGCAAAGGTATAGAGGCATGAATGCATGGACTTCCACGAATAGCAAGTGGTTCAGCTTGACTAGAGGATTGGAAAAGTAGGGATGTTTAATGGGAAATGAGGTTGGAAAGGTATGTAGGGTCAGATTATGGAGGACCTTGAGTGTCCAGAGTTGGAGAACTACAAAAGATTCTTGAGTAGGATGACATTGGAATCAGGCTTTCAGAAGATTGATCTAGCTGCAGACTCTACCTGAATTGAATGGGATAAAAAATGTTATGTAGAGAAGTCTATTAGTGGAGCTTCTACAGTGGTCTAGGTCAGAGGCCACAACTAAGGCTGCGACAATGAGAGTCACTGAGGTAGTGAGAAAGAAAAGAGGGAACTGGTATGTGAAAAATATTATAAAGGTAAAAAACACACAGGTCGTAAAAACTGATTGGATGTTGAGAATGGATTGGGAGAGACTGGGGAAAAAAACTAGTAAAGTCAGAAGAAGTGGCTAGTTTGGCAGGGAAGATGAGTTAACTTTTAAACATACTCTCCTCCATTGTTTACTGGCCATTTTTATTTCTTTTGGGATTTGTGTTGTTTGTGTCCTTTATTTATTTATTTATTTTTTTCTTTTTGTGGTATGCAGGCCTCTTACTGTTGTGGCCTCTCCCGTTGCGGAGCACAGGCTCCGGACGCGCAGGCCCAGCGGCCATGGCTCACGGGCCCAGCCGCTCCGCGGCATATGGGATCCTCCCAGACCGGGGCACGAACCCGTATCCCCTGCATCGGCAGGCGGACTCTTAACCACTGCGCCACCAGGGAGGCCCCTTTATTTTTTTTTTAAGTTCTGTGTTTGTTTTGTTCTTATTAATATGTAAGAGCTCTTCATGTGTCATATATTGTAAGCATCTCCCCCAGTTTGTCACTTGTCCTATACAAGTATTATCTCATCTGACCCTCTCAACAACCCTCTGAGGTTACCACACCATCCCCACATTAGTTACGGTTCAGGTGACTGAGCACAGACTAGTCTCTTCCCAGGGTCACATAGCTAGTAGTGGCAGAGCTGGGACACCAACCGTCTGGCTCTAGAACTCCCTCTCTCAGGTTTTCTGCCTAATAATAAGGCAAATTTAGTAATAGTTTCCTAGAAAATCATCTGTAGTTTTAAAATTTTTTAAAGAAAATAGAAGGATATATTGAAATTTTTTAAAAAATAAATTTATTTATTTATTTTTGGCTGCATTGGGTCTTCATTGCTGTGCGCGGGCTTTCTCTAGTTGCGGCGAGCGGGAGCTACTCTTTGTTACAGTGCACGGGCTTCTCATTGGCGGTGGCTTCTCTTGTTGTGGAGCATGGGCTCTAGGTGCGCAGGCTTCAGTAGTTGTGGCATGCAGGCTCAGTAGTTGTGGCTTGCGGGCTCTAGAGCGCAAGCTCAGTAGTTATGGCGCACGGGCTTAGTTGCTCCGTGGCATGTGGGATCTTCCCAGACCAGGGCTCGAAACTGTGTCCCCTGCACTGGCAGGCAGATTCTTAACCACTGCACCACCAGGGAAGTCCCTTGAAACCTTTTATAGTATTTTCTTTGCATGAATCAACTTAATTGTATGTATTTGTGTTTCTCTTTTTCTTGGTGACTCTAGCTAAAGATTTGCTGTTTTATTATCTTTTAAAGACAGCTCTATAAAACTACTGTTTTTCTGTCTTCTAATTCTTTAACTTTTGCTTTTATCTTTTTGATTACGTTACCTATTTTTCTTAGGTTCACTTTGCTGATTTCAAAAGAACACACAGTAAATTTTTTTTTAATTCTTAAAAAAAAAGGAGAGTTTTTCTCTCAATATAATAGTGATTTTCAACCACCATGAGAGTGGGGAGGGAGGCTAATTATAATCTCCAGGAAGACTTTTTCACAGATAATCTACTATTTTCTTGTCTCTTGCACCAACTGCCCACCCCACCCCAACCTTTGAGGATTATACTGTTATTGAGAGTGCTTTCTAATAGCTGTGTGTTTCCCTTGTAAGAAAAAACTCAAGTTTTAACCATATCCCGTAAGTGTTCATATGATATTATCATTGTTAATATTTTGGAATAGGCATTGGAGTTATTTGAAAAGTGTGTGTTTTAATATTAAATAGTTAAAATTTAAAAAAATAAACATACTGTCCTCACAATTAGATATATTCCCAGGAGAGAAGTCTAGCATTCATTTGGAAATGCAGCTCTGGATCTCAAGATGGAAGTCAGGGTTAGAGGTAAAGATTTGGGAGATATTGCATAATCATGGTGGTAAGACCTTGGGCATAAATGAAGGATTCTCTCCTTTCCCCCATCTCTCTAGATTGCTGTTCCTTCTGAGTTTCCTCAGATGATACTTCTTCCTGCTCCCACCCCTAAATGTGAGTTCCTTTGTTCTTTCATTCAACAAATACTTATTAAATGCTTAGTATCTTCAGGCACTGTTCAAGGCACTGATAATACTTGGTGAACAAAACAGACCAAAAAAAAAAAAACCTGCCTAATGAAGCTTACAGTCTAGTGGAAGGAGAATATACAAATAAAGATGTAAAACCTAGTGTTCAGATGATGAAAAGTGCTTTAGAGAAAAATGGAGCAGAGAAAGGGGTGGGGGAAGTTTCAATTTTTAAATAGATGATCCAGGAAAACCTCAGGGAGAATGACACATTTGATTAAAAGGCCAGTGCAGGTGAAGAAACAAGCTGTGTGACTATCTGAGTAAAAACCATTCCAGGCAGAAAAGACAACAAGTGCAATGACCCAGAGGCTGGAGAGTGCCTGGTGTGTTGGAGGAACAACAAGGGGACCAGTGCAGCTGGACCAGAGTAAGTGAGGGGAGAGTAGTAGGAGATTAGGCCAGAGGCCTAACTGGGTGTCAGATTGTATAGGATCTTATAAACCACAATAAGAATTTGGCTATCACTCTATGTGAGATAAAAAACCACTAGAGGATTTTGAGCAGAGAGTGGCAAAATTTGATTTATATTTTAAATGGATCACTTTTTAAAGGGACCAATCATTTTGAGCATAGATTATGGGAGAATAAGGGTGGAAGCAAGGGGATCAGTTTGCAGGCCTTAATGATAATCTAGGCATGAGATAATGACAGCTTGGACCAGGGTGACAGCAGTGAAGGTATTGGGAACCAGTTAGAGTCTGGATATAATTTGAGCTGGAGCTGGCAGGAGTTGATGACAGACTGAATACAGGATGTGAGAGAAAGAAAGGTCAAAGATGACTCCAAGATTTTTGTCTGGCCAATGGAAGAAAGAACTGTCCATTCCTTAGATAGGGAAGACAATGGGAGGAGCAGGTTTGAAATGGTGGCAGTGAAGATCAAGAGTTCAGTTTTGGACGTGTTAAGTTTGAGCTGCCTATTAAAGATCGAAGTGGAGATGTCAAGAATATAGTTGGGGGAATTCCCTGGTGGTCCAGTGGTTAGGACTCCGTGCTTCCACTGCAGGGGGCCCTGGTTCAGTCCCTGCTCAGGGAACTGAGATCCTGCAAGCCGTGTGGTGCGGCATGGCCAAAAAAAAAAAAAAAAAAAAAAAAATTAGGACTCAAACACTAGTTCTTTTAAAAAAAGGAATATAGTTGGATATGCAAGTCTGGAGTTTAACAAAAGGTCTGAGAAGAGTTGGGAGGGTCCAGAAAGACATAAACCCTTTGACTGACACCCAACCTGGGTAGTGTCATCAGCAATTGTACGTATAGGGAACAGGAAGCTTGCACCTTCATCTAGTAGTATGCTGCTTGGATCATGCTCTGTAGAGCTGTCTCCATCTTCCACTGTTTGTTAGCATCTTTCCTTTAATCATATTACTGTCCCTAGGTGGCACCCATACAAACACTTAAATTCTTTCCTCTTTTGCTCTCCTCACATTACACACTCACTATGCTTTCTGTAATCCATATTCTATTTTACTCCTCAAAAGGACACCTTGCCATCATCTCATTAATCAAGAACAAGACCCTCCTCCTTTGGTGCTCAGCGCAAGGACATACTGGAGTCTTTTCTTCATACTGGATACAAGTAACCCCTTCCATGTGGTTCAAATATATCTGCAAATACCTCGGGGTTAACAACCCAAGTCAACTTACGGGAATTTTGTCCAAATAAGGCCTACAGTTGTGTCATATGGCAAGTGCTCAATTACATCTGATTGATTAATCAACTAGGCTATACCAGCATATCATACAAATCTTTACATACTGTAGGATCTTCGAGGAAAGGAGAATCTTCTAGCATCTCTGCTCATCACTCTCTGTGACTTCAACTCAGTGTCCTCCCAAAGGAAGTCTCTTGACCCAGGCTCACCACTAAGCTTTCTCCTTTGGCTGCCACCCAGTCTTCATTTTGTTGCTTTGTTTTCTTTCCTGATACTGTCTGTCTGTCTTGTGGAATGGGAACTAGCCTCTGTCTGCCCTGGTAATGTACAAAAATCTTCAAAAGTTATCCCTCACATAAAGATTGCCCTTCTGAGACACAGCAAGCTCAGGCTTCTTTATCTGAGGCACAGGAACTGGCTGACTTGTCTGACACTAGTCTTTAAGGATCAGAAATTTATCTCCAAACCCATAATGGCTTTGGCAATTATGAGTTCATTCACATCATTTTGAATTTATTTTTCTGCTTTGATGGTACTACTGCCCCCAAGAGAGTACTGCTTCTTTGTATTTATTGCTTCTTTAATTTTGCTTGCCAAGCATTAAAAAGTAGGCCTTGGTTTTGCTAGACTCTGTAGTCTTTTATGATTTTCTAAAATTCTGTTACATTTCTTTCTGAACCTTTTCCATCTTCTCTCATATGGCCGCATCTCAGTTTATTGATACTGTTTGTCAAAAACTACCCGTATTTTAGGTGTTGTGTGTGTTCTGTATGACGCCAGTCAAGCTACTTTGGCCTCTGATGGGAAACTGAACTTTCTTAGCCTTTTTCATTTCCAACCCACTTTCTGTGATGGCCAGCATCTTACTGGCCTTTGGAAATGCAGGTTACACCAACTTTCATGGAATAATACATAACGATTCCCATGTTACTTTCTCCCAATATAATGGAAAAAGAAAGATAATAGGTAATATATATGCATTAATTTTCACATGCCTATACTGAAGTCCATTTGCCAAATCTCTGGCACTCTAGATTATGTATGTATATTTTTAATTTTTGTATAATTATAGATTTGCAGAAGGTTGCAAAGAAACATGCAGGGAAGTCCCACACACCCTTTCCCCAGCCTCCTCCAGTGTTAACATCTTACAGCTATAGTACAATATCCATGAAGCTTATTCAGACTTCAACCAGTTTTACATACACTTATTTGTGTGTGTGTATGTATATATGTATGTATGTGTATAGCTCGATGCAATTTTGCCACATGTATAGCTTTGCAAAACCATACCACAATCAAGACAGTTTACCATAACCGCAAGACTGTCTGGTGTTATCACTTTATAGTGGTATCCATCCCCTATCCCTAACCTCTGGTAACCATTAATCTAGTCTTTAGCTCCATAATTACATATTTAACCATTGCTACATAAATGAAATCATGCAGTATGTATCATTTTGAGATTGGCTTTGATCACTCAGTTTAATTTCCTTGAGGTTCATCCAAGTTTTTGTGTGTATCAAGAGTTCATACCTTTTTGCTGCTGAGTAGCACTCCATGGTATGGATGTACCACAATTTTTTTAACCAGTCACCTTTTGAAGGATATCTGGGTAGTTTCCAATTTTTGGTTATTCTGAATAAAGTTGCTATGAGCATCTGAATACAAGTTCCTGAGTAAAAATAAGTTTTCATTTCTCTTGGATAAATGCCCAACAGTGGAACTGCTAAGTAGTGTGGCAAGTCCATTTTTAGTTTTGAAAGAAACAGCCAAACTATTTGCCAGAGTCAGATTATTTACTTTTGGAATTTAATTATGACTCAATCCCTAGAAAGTTATTCCACTGTTTACCTCTTTCTGATTAGAGAACTATCCTTCTAAGAGTCCTGTGGAGTCAGATGGACCTGGATTCAGATCTTGCTTCAATCACTAATTAACTGGGTGAGCTTGTACAATATATTTAACTTTTTTGAGTCTCAGATTCCCTATTTGAAAACTAGGGATAACAATGCCCAAGATAGTAAGGATTTAACAACATCAACATGTAAAACATTGAGAGTAGAGTGTCTGGTAGACAGTAGCAAGTTAATGCTAGCTCTCTTCCCACTCCACGGCAAAATAACGATCAAACATTACTCCCAACATTTTTGGTATCTGAAATTTTAAAAATCCAAGCAAAGCATAATACTAGCTCCTTTTGTACATGTTCTTTTTTTTCCCACTAAATTAAGTAAATTCCTTATGCAAAATTTTTCCTTGGAAAAACCATTTTCCCTTTCTTCCTCTCAATTACAGACTTGCTTTATTGTGCTTCACAGATCTTGTATTTTTTACAAATTGAAGGTTTATGACAACCCTGGATTGAGCAAATCTATTGGTGCCATTTTTCCAACTGCAGTTGCTCACTTAGTGTTTCTGTGTCACATTTTGGTAATTCTTCCAATATTTCAAACTTTTTCACTACTTTTATATTTGTCATGGTGATCTTTGATGTGGGGATTCCCTAGCAGTCCAGTGATTAGGACTCATCGCTTCCAATGCTATGGGCCTGGGTTCAATCCCTGGTCGGGGACCTAAGATACTGCAAGCTGTGCAGCGCAGCCAAAAAAAAAAAAAAATTGATGTTACTATTGTAATTATTTGGGGGTACCACAAACAATGCCCATATAAGATGGCAAACTTAATCAATAAATGTGTGGGTTCTGACTGCTCCACCCACCAGCCACTCCCATCTCTCTCCCTCTCCTTGGGCCTCCCTATTCTCTGAGACACAACAATATTGGAATTAGGCCAATTAATAACCCCACCATGATCTCTAAGTGTTCAAATGAAAACAAGAGTCACTTACTTTCAATCAAAAGCAAGAAATTATTAAGCTTAGTGAGGAAAGTATGTCAAAAGCCAAGATAGGCCGGAAGCTAGCCCTCTTCCCCAAACAGTTAGCTGCATTGTGAATGCAAAGGAAAAGTTCTTGAAGGAAATTTAAAGTGCTACTCCAGCGAACACAAGAATGATAAGTGAAACAGCCTTATTGCTGATACGGAGAAAGTTTTAGTGGTCTGGATAGAAGATCAAACCAACCACAACGTTCCCTTAAGCCAAAGCCTAACCCAGAGCAAGGCCCTAACTCTCTTTAATTCTATGAAGCCTGAGAGAGGTGAGAAAGCTGAAGAAAAGTTTGAAGCTAGCAGAGGTTGGTTCATGAGGTTTAAGGAAAGAAGCCATCTCCATAACATAAAAATGCAAGGGGAAACAGCAAATGCTGATATAAAAGCTGCAGCAAGTTATCTAGATTCCAGATCTAGCCAAGATAATTAATGAAGGAGGTGAAACTAAGCAACAGATTTTCAATGTAGATGAAACATCCTTCTACTGGAAGAAGATGACATCTAGGACTTTCATACCTAGAGAGGAGAAGTCAATGCCTGGCTTCAAAGCTTCAAAGGACAGGCTGACTCTCTTTTAGGGACTAAGTCAGCGAGTGACTTTAGATTGGAGCAAATGTTCATTTACCATTTTGAAAATCCTAGGGCCCTTAAGAATTATGTTAAATCTCCTCTGCCTGTGCTCTATAAATGGAATAACAAAGCCCGTATGACAGCACATCTGTTTACAACATGGTTTACTGAATATTTTAAGCCCACTGTTGAGACCTACTGCTCAGGGAAAAAAAAGATTCCTTTCAAAATATGACTGCTCATTGATAATGCACCTGGTTACCTGAGAGCTCTGATGGAGATGTACAGTGAGATTAATGCTGTTTTCATGTCTGCTAACACAACATCCATTCTGCAGCCCATAAATCAAGGAGTAATTTTCACTTTCAAGTCTTATTATTTAAGAAATACATCTTATAAGGCTATAGTTGCCATAGATAGATTCCTCTGATGGACCTGTGCAAAGTTAATTGAGAACCTTCCGAAAAGGACTCACCATTCTAGATAATTAAGAACATTCATGATTCATGGGAAGAGGTCAAAAGATCAACGTTAACAGTGGTTTGGAAGAAGTTGATTCCAATCTTCATGGATGACTTTGTAGAGTTCAAGACTTCAGTGGAGGAAGTAACTGCAGATGTAGTGGAAAGAGCAAGAGAACTAGCATTAGAAGTGGAGCCTGAAGATGTGACTGAATTGCTGCAATCTCATGATAAAACTTGAACGGATGAGAAGTTGCTTCTTATGGATGAGCAAAGAAAGTGGTTTCTTGAGATGAAATCTACCCGTAGTAAAGAGGCTGTAAATATTGTTGATATGACAACAAAGGACTTAGACTATTACATAAACTGGCTGATAAAGCAGTGGCACTGTTTGAGAGGATCGGCTCCAGTTTTGAAGGAAGTTCTACTGTGGGCAAAATGCTATCAAACAGCATCGCCTACTACAGAGGAATCATTCATGAAAGGAAGAGCCAATCGATTCGGCAAAATTTACTCTTAGTTTAAGAAATTGCCACAGCCACCCCAACCTTCAGCAACCACCTCCCTGGTCAGTCAGCAGCATAACATCAATGCAAAGCCCTCTGTCAGCAAAGAGATTACGACTCGCTGAAGGCTCAGGTGACGATTAGCACTTTTAATAATAAACTATGTTTTAATTAAGGCACTTACATTGTATTTTTTTAGACATGATGCTATTGCATACTTAACAGACTACAGTATAGTGTAAACATAACTTTTATATGCACTGGGAAACCAAAACATTCACGGAACTGGCTTTATTGTGATATTCACTTTACTGCAGTGGTCTGAAACCAAACCAGTAATATCTCTGAGGTGTGCCTGCATATTTGCTGAAGTAATTTTCACAACTCTTGGCAGCAGAAATGAATTGGTGTATCTCTATTATGTTCTGTGGTTTTTCTCTCTTCCAGGTCAGTGAACAATTTCCTGATGACTGGTCCAAAGGTAAGAAAAAAAAATTCCTTTGACTTATCTGGATTTCACTCAGCTTCTTGACTGAAGACTACACATGTCAATATATTTTATTAAATCTTTTATTATGCTATATATATTATAGGCAGAAAAACTGGCACAGAAAGGGTTAGGGACACACCCCAAACCGCACAGCAAACTAGTGTCAGAGCCAGGACAGGAACTCAGGAATATTAACTCTGAATTTATGGCCAGAATTTCCAGAGCCAGAAAAGTTTTCTTTCGCAGTGTCAGGCTACAGTCACCCATCCTTCTCAGCGCAGGGTGGGAGGCTGTCTTCCATCTTTAAAGTGCTGGCACTGTACTACATGATCTCTAAGGACATTTCCAGCTTACAAAATGTTCTCTTCTAAGCTAGTAGTAGGATGAAAACAGCTGAAAATTCATGAATTATGTAATTGAGGCTCATTTTGGAGTGACAGAATAGTATAATGAATAGAGGCAGTGAGGTCTAGAGTCTAATGAAACCGATTTTCATTCCTACTTTAAACATTTGTTAGTGGTGGGACCTTGGGCAAACTGTTTTCCATCACCTCTCTGAGCCTTAGGTTTCTACCTAAGTTTATTTGTGATGTTATTTGTGATGTTAAAAGCATATTTAAAGTGCTTACTCTGTCATTATTTTGGAGGGATGGGAGTGCACAGGAAAAGAGGTGCTTGGCCACTTAAGGGCAAATGCCTCCCAAGTTCAGTTGCTGTGAGTCTGAAGTTTGACCCCTGTGTCCCTGCAGGCTTACTTGATCTACTCCAGCAGCGTGGCAGCTGGTGCCCAGAGTGGTATTGAAGAATGCAAATACCAGTTTGCCTGGGACCGCTGGAACTGCCCTGAGAGAGCCCTGCAGCTGTCCAGCCATGGCGGCCTTCGCAGTGGTAAGGAAAGCCTTGGCCACAGCTCCCTGGACCCCCTGGCCATAGGTTAGAGCCCCACTCTCCACGGATGGCCCCCTGCCTCCTCTACACCCTTGTTCTCAGCTGGTCTCTGCTCTCAGGTCATTGCCCTCTCCAGCATCTTCTCTGTTCCTTCTCCAGCTCCTCTTTCCTACCTAGAGAGCTTTTTTCTTTCTTCCCCAACACCCTCAATGCTCAACAAATGGACCTATACCACCCTCAGTCTCCCGGCTGGCTAAAGGCTTCCTCAAAATATAAATAAGGTAGGTAGGGGTCGTAAATCTTCATGCCTCTTAGCCCCTTCCTTCAGCAGGCTTAGCAGAGAGGTACAGGGCAAGTGGGAACTGACTTGGAGCCCAGATTCCCATGGAGAAGATAAAAAGCGGCCATGCAAGGAAATGAAAGAGCTGCCAATCAGTGGTTCTTTTCAGGACTAGCTAGCACCTGCCTCTCAGACTTCAATGTTCCAGGAGGAAGTGGGGATGGGTTCTTTACAACCTAACCTTCAGATTCTCCCCCATTCCTTTCTTGGGCTCCTTCCCACCTAAATCGCACCCATATCAACAATAATCTAGCCACTCAGTCATAAAACGTGTGACCTGAAAAGATGGGAAGGAAGAAGAGCAGGGCTGAGACCAGGGCCGGAGCAGACCCTGGAAGAGAATAAGGTACATTATAAAGGTGGGGAAATAGAATGGAGCAGGGAGAGGAGGGTATAATGATGGTATTAAAGGTATGTCTTTGGGCTGTAACTCCTCCCTCTAACTCACTCAATTTTGGGTTCCTGTCAGCTAATCGGGAGACAGCATTTGTACATGCCATCAGTTCTGCCGGGGTCATGTACACTCTGACTAGAAACTGCAGCCTTGGGGATTTTGACAACTGTGGCTGTGATGACTCCCGCAATGGGCAACTGGGTGAGTAGTGATCTTGGGGGTGGGTAGGGCAGCCCAGTGAAGTTCACTGAAGTAATGAAAAGCTTGGTGGGTACTTGGTGGGGTGAAGAAGAGTTGTGTTCTTCTAAATCTGAGGAAAATCAGGGCGAACCAGTTTGAGCCCAAACCCTACAGTGACAAACCAGGCTAAATGTAGCTGGGGACCCTTCTCTGACTGGGTGGTTTCCTTAATTTAAACACAATAACGATAACGGAAGAACCCTGCCTTCAGAATCAGTCCTATTACTGTCTCAAACATAGGGGGAACACCCTTCCATGCTGCCTATCCCTAGCTCCTTTCCACTGTTTACCTCCACTATCCTTTCCAACCCCCTGCCCTGCAGCTCAACTGCCAACTGCTGTTCCATATCTGAATTGCCCTTCTCTCTCCCCCTCAATGCTGTGCTTTCCTCACCTTTGTTGCACCATTATGTCCCTTCCAGGCGTCAGTCGCTGGCGGAGGTCTGCACACTCTGCCCAAAGGCCAGAAACATAGTAACAGGGTGAGCAGGCACCTGTCTCACTTGGCAGCTACTCATGTCCTGGAGTCCTGGGCACGGGATTGGCTGAAGCTGGAAGTAGGAGCACAAAGGTGGCAAAAACAAATCTAGGGTGAAACTAATTTGGAGACAGGGCACTCGCCCCACCTGAACCCTTCCCCACCTCAGATCCCCCAAACCCACTTAGAACCAGCAGCCCAGGAGGCTCCGGGCCGTCCTTTCTTCCCACTGCCTTTTTTCCAGGGGGTCAAGGCTGGCTGTGGGGAGGCTGCAGCGACAACGTGGGCTTCGGAGAGGCAATATCCAAGCAGTTCGTCGATGCCCTGGAGACAGGACAGGATGCTCGGGCAGCCATGAACCTGCACAACAACGAGGCTGGCCGCAAGGTGAGTCCTGCAGCCCCTGGGGTCAGGCAGCTGGCTCCATCCACTACCAGCCCTAGGTGCGGACGGCTCTTCAATTCATTCATCAGATTGGGGAATCGCGGCATCGAGGCGGCTGGCCACGTAGACTAGCTAGAATCCTCGCAACCCGCCAGAGGGTGACACTCCCCAGGCGCTTAATCCCTGGCCCGCTCACTCCTAGCTCTCTTCCCAGGCGGTGAAGGGCACCATGAAACGCACGTGTAAGTGCCACGGCGTGTCTGGCAGCTGCACCACGCAGACCTGCTGGCTGCAGCTGCCTGAGTTCCGAGAGGTGGGCGCGCACCTGAAAGAGAAGTACCACGCAGCTCTCAAGGTGGACCTGCTGCAGGGTGCTGGCAACAGCGCGGCGGGCCGCGGCGCCATCGCAGACACCTTTCGCTCCATCTCCACGAGGGAGCTGGTGCACCTGGAGGACTCCCCAGACTACTGCCTGGAGAACAAAACTCTAGGACTGCTGGGCACCGAAGGCAGAGAGTGCCTGCGGCGCGGCCGGGCCCTGGGCCGCTGGGAGCGCCGAAGCTGCCGTCGGCTCTGTGGGGACTGTGGGCTAGCGGTGGAGGAGCGCCGCGCCGAGACCGTGTCCAGCTGCAACTGCAAGTTCCACTGGTGCTGCGCGGTCCGCTGCGAGCAGTGCCGCCGCCGGGTCACCAAGTACTTCTGCAGTCGCGCGGACCGGCCGCGGGGCGGCGCGGCGCACAAACCCGGGAGAAAACCCTAAGGGTCCCCTTCCCCACTCTCCTTTCCCAATCTGTCCTTGGCTTCTTTTAGAGACCCCAGTAGTAGAGGAATCTAGGGAATAGGGACCCCACACTACCAAGGCCAGGGATCCCGAGAGAGAGAGAGAGAGAGACGCTGTAATCTCTCCTGTGCTTGCCACTTTCCAACCTGTTTCCACAATTCCTCTGCTGACTCCTCGCACTGTCTGCATCGTCTGCTCACCACACTTAGGTCTGAGAACCCTCTGTTCTGAGATTCTGAGCTACTGATCTTCCTTGGAGTAGGAAGAGAATAGGCGTTCCTCCTCCCGGTCCCAGCTGCCCTAACGCCTGGCCTAGCCTGTGGAGAGCTTAGGAACTGGAAGAGCCCTTCAGAGATAGGCAGGGCCCAGGGAAAACACGGCTTTTTTCTTTTACCCGTCTCCCCCCTCCCCCCATCCCCACCCCTCCCCCTCCATTTTCTGCTGCCAGCTGTCATAGCCATATCTTCCTTCTGCAGAGGCCCTCCTGTGCTTCTGATTCCCTAACTGCTAGCATAGACTCCCCAGGAATCTCTGCTTTCTCTCCCCCTTTTCCTTCTTTCCTTCCCTGAAGGGATACTGAGGAAACTGACCCAGGAAAAAGCATGTCTTTGGAGGTTGGTTCCTAGAAGCAGGGGTTGAAGATGGAGGAAATGGGAACCCTAGAACGCTGACTTGCTGGAAACCAAGGATGCCACTCATCCTTGTGCTACCATGTCTCTAATGGACTTTGCCAGTGGGGCAATGACCTTCCTAGACAATCACCCAAGGTGCTCCAGACACATACCCACGACATCTAGGAATGATGTAAGGGCAGACTGCCAGTCATTTCCTACACTTTAAAGTAACCTCCTGCCTGCTCCTAACCTATAGCCTCCTAGCAACCAACTTTACCTCTTCTCTTTCCCCAAAGGATCTTATTCCCCTGAGCCAAGACTGAGATAAATAAAGCTAATTTCCCATTCAGACCCTGGTTTGCACCTCTGAAGACAGGTCATGAGGAAGGAGAAGCTGGGACCCTTCCTTTTCACTAACCTGGTTCTCAAACAGGCAGGATTCAGGCACTGGATACTTTCCTTCAATACATAAACTTCCTGCAATGAAACTGTTAATAGGAAGTTCAGCACCTTGAACCTTAATTTATTGCAGTCACTGTGACATGTGCCTTTTTTTCAGGTATTGAACTTATCCTTGGGGATATGGGGAAGAGCGTGTATAAGATATAACCTCTAGGTCCTCTCCTCCCTCCCACCTTGCCAGGATACTATCCTCCTGTGAGCCTCACTTCCCTGATGGCCTAAGTAGTTATCCTGGCCTGACGGAGGTTAATCTGCCAAGGATTAGTAAATCATCCCCATAAATCTTCCACTAATACATTCACTTAGCTAAGACCTTGCTGCTGGTTGTGCTTGAGTCTTCTGGTTCTCTTCTCAGAAAGCAGCAGTACAACAGGGACTTAGTGAAATAGGGCTCTGGGAAGGGAAGAACTAATCCCTGACAGACCCTCTGCAGCCCAAGGAGCTTGCCGGTCATCTCCCTTCCGCTAGGCTGGTCCTGGGTCATAGGCACCAGGTAGCCCCGCAGCCCTTCCGGAGCAGAACTGGTCAAATGCTAGACAACTTCATCTCACCTCTTGTAGAGGAGGAGAAAGCACAGAGGAGGTGTGGCTCCAAGTGGGTAAAATGGGTGGAGGCTCTAAAGACTGACCAGTGACAGTGGAAAGGCTCCCATATTCCAAATTGACACAATGGCCAGGTCAGACCTCAAATCCCTGGCCTCATCCCTACACATCTTCTGGTCCCACTAACACTTACTGAGGAGAGAGGTTCCCCTTCCCTCCTTACAGGGGACATGATTCCCTCAGGGTCTCCTAGTGCTTCATTTCCAGTTCCATCAGCAAAAGGCCTTTTGCTCCTTCCCTCAGCTTTGATCTGGGCCTCTTGAATCTCCCAACTCGCCCTTCGTCCCTAATCAAGCAGCAGCATGTACTAACTTGGCTGTCTCAGTTGGCAGAATTACTTGATAGTGTACAGTAAGAAAATCTGGCAAGGCAGCTAGAAAATATAAAAGTACAATGTTGCAAAGGAAAGCTACATTCTCCAGGAGGTCTCTCTGCATACAAGTAGGAGAACTATTGTCCTCCACATTTGATAACTCCAGGTCAGTACTTGAAACATGTCATGCTGCCAGAAAGTTCCTTCATACGTTATTGTTTTGTATTCCCAAATGGATATGATTGGTACCGCATTCATTTGCATCTATAAAGAAAAAAATACTGAGCTACCTTAGATCTGGATTGCCTTTTTCCCCCTCTTGCGTTACCTCTTCATTCATTTATTCATTCAACGAACACCAGAGTGGAAATACAGTGGTGAACAACACACTGACCTCCTGCATTCATGGAGTGTTAGGTTCTCTCTTATAATCTATCACCAGTGCTGTGTTCCCCTTTATAAATGTGGACAACCAGACCGGTCGCTTGGGAAGACACCTTCGAGGTCAGCTAGTGAAACCTTCTGTTTTACAGATTTAAACTGATGCTGAGAAAGATGTGTGGCTTGTTCCACCAACTAGTAAGGTACCGTGGGGTGAGTCCTGGAACCCAGGCCCCTTCCCTCCTCTTGTGTGCTCTTTAGGAGTCCATCTGTCTCAGCCAGGGGACAGAAGCAGAGGGAGGTCCTGAGAAGTGACAAGGACGCTGGGTGGAGGGGACAAAACACTGTCTCCTTCCTGTCCCTAGCCTGTGAGCCTACACACAGGCAGGGCTTTCTTTTCTTGAAAAGAATCGCAGCCTCAACTGGCCTTAGCAGCAGGTTAGGGCAAAGACAGAGACAGGGTCGTGCTCAGCGCTGGCGTTGCTGGTGGTGGTGGGAGGGAAGGGCAGGCCAGGGCACTCGCCTATTGTGGGTCTGGATTGGATGCTTCCACTCATTCATTTCCTTTTAATTAACCCGCATTCCTGGAGGAGAAATATTTATGTTGGCTCCCATAGAGGCAATCCGCAGACTGGAAAGAAGGGGGAAGAAAGCCTGCCTTAGCAAAACAATATCTCTAAAGAGCTCAAGAAGAGAAAATAAGAGAACAAAATGCCATTAAAATAGCCTTCTACCCCCACCGGAGTCAATGAAAACTTCATTTCACATGCTAATCCCCCACTCCGCCCCCTTCTCTTCTCATAACACCTTTCCCGAAAAGTGTTTGGGAAAAGTCTTCGCAGTCAGTACACAGCTCCCCGCAGCTCAGACTTCTCCTTGTGTTAGTTCAGGGCCCCAAGTGAGGCTCTCGCTCCAGCAGCGGCTTTTTTCTCCCCACCTTTAATTTAAACAAAGACTTCGGAGTTCATCAACCTCCCACTGAAATTCACAGCTGCTGAACAAACTAATCCCCTCTCCCCGCCTTTCTTTCCTTCAATGGGCTCTTGGCTTCAAAGACACTTTGGGAAAGGACTTTGCTGGGGCTCAAACTGCTTCATCAATAGAAGTTAGTGCAAGTATTATCTGAAGAGCAAGTGGCTTTACAAACAAATACTGCCTAACAATCCTTTCCTCCCAAACACACACATCTAGCCCGCAGACATGATGCGATCTACAACAGGATTAGAGATCGTAACCCTGGCTTCACACCCAGCCCCTTTTGTGTAGCTGAGCTCAGCCCTGAAGTGGTGTGGGGAAAACCCTGAAGCTGAATGTCAGGCACGGATGGAGACACACACACACAGCAGAGTGACCATAAACGCTGCAAGGAGAGCCTAATTCAGTGCCACCTCCTTTCTTCAACTCGCCTGACTTCCTATCTGTCCACAAGCCTCTCCTCTGTCTTATTAGGGTATAGGGAACAAGAACAAAGAAGACTGGGAAGACAGATAAGAGCAAAATAGGACCTAGAGGAGATAATAATTGGGAGATGACAGAGGAAACCAAACTAAAGCCGCTTTATTGCACATAAAGTACATCAGTGCTTCAAATGCAGAGTCCAACCATGAAAGCGCAGCCAGAGAAGGCAGCCCTGAGAAGTGTGGGGCTGGGGGAAGAGGGCCTCCAAGCCTTGAAGAACAGTGCTAGAAGACTCTTTCATTAATATGGCTCCTATTCCAGAACCTGGCTTCTAATCACAGAATGAGTGGTCTAGGCCTTGGGCCAGGGATCAGGCAGGCTGAGTCAGGGGCCACTCCCCACAGGTAGTGGTCCCTCTGTTCCTATCCCATAGCCTAAGACAGCTCTCAGCAAAAGGTATCCCATCCACCCTCCACCTCACCTAGCCCATCCTTAACAATGCTGGCAGTTGAGAGGTCCCTTCTTAAAAGGGTCTGAGTTCCTTCTTTTCATTGTGCTCAGCACCCATCCCTCATGTGTATGATTTGTTCAAAGGGTGAACCGCAGTCAACTCTACCCCAGCCTCTGTGGCTCAGAGAAGTATGAACCTGGAAATATGAAGTCAGAGGCAAGGAAAAGGTAAAGTCAGGCTCATAACCCACAGAACGGGAAAGACAAAAGACCCACAAGATGGGTACAGTCGAGGTAGACTTGGAAATAATGATCCTGCTCACCCTCTCAGAAGCCACTTAGAATATCCCTGGGGGAGAAGACACACTGCGCCAGGCCCTGTTGGAGTACAGTTTTAGGGAAAGTGAAGAAGAACAGGCTGAGAGACCCCTGAGCAGATCCCAGAGGGCCACGCATAAAGGGGTGGAGAGCAGGCACTCTGCTGGTTGGGAGCCAAGCCTACAGCATCAAATACCTGGCAGCAAGGGAAGAGGGCTAGGAAAAACAAACGGAATCTGTTCCAAAATTCCCCTTTCCTGCAGGAAGGAGTTAAGTAACAGTAGAAGTGGCCTCCTGGCAAGAGGAGCTGCCTGGTCTAGATGTGTAGCTTAAGAGCGATGGTGAGGACAGACTTCAGGACAGGCATGAAGCTGGAGACCTCGCTGAAGCTGCTGCAGCTCACCACCTGAGCATGCACAGCGAGGCCCCGCTCAAAGCTTCCTGCATCCACACACCGGGCAACCTCGTGGAGCCCAGCCAGGACAGGAGGCGAGAGCTGTGGAAGAATTAGCCCGCAGTCAGTAAGCCCAACCCCACCCCTACTCTGGAGGCATGGAAGGGAGAAGAGAGGACTTAAGTTCTAGAGCCCAGTCCAGGCAAGATGTCTATATTCTGTAAGGAACCCAGGGTCGGTGAGGCCCATAGGAAGGGCCACTGGGCACCTTTTGGCCACGGGGGAAGGTGGAAGAGCAGGAGGCAGAGGAGCACCACTGACTGTACTTACTGCCCCTTCGCAGAGCTTCTCATACAGACATTCTAGACGTTGGGCTGCGTCATCCAGCTTCCGTTTTGTCTTCTGCAGGGAGGGAAGTGGATTCTGATTCCAGCTACTATGCCTAACACTACACAGAACCATAAAGAATCACGGTACCTTAGAGCTAGAATGGCTTAATGCTCTTTCATTTCACGGAGGACATAAAGGAGACCTGAAGAGGCCAAGTGACTCGCTCAAGCTGACACAGCCAGGAATGAATGGCAGGTCTCCTCACTCCTGGTCTCACCCTCCTTGCAGTACTCCCTGCAGCCTTTCCAAGAGCTAGGTCTCAGTGTTGTTTGGTCTTGCTACCAAGGAGATAACCTCCAGACCAGACAAGTCCTCCCCAACTCCACATGGACATCAAACAAGTATAAGATACAGGCAGCATGTCCAGGGACAGTAAGAAGAGTCACACAGGCACTGGTCTACAGCTAAGGGATCCTGGGACCAGCTAGGGTAGGAGGGGAGCAACGTGGGGAAGGTTCAGACTCACTACATCAGTGGCAGACAGGGAGCAGCGCTGCAGAAGCGCCTCAAAACTGATATTCAAGGACTGATGTTCAGGGGGCAGCTCCTTCCTGTCCATCTTCGCATGTGGCCGCTGAAGTTGCTGAGGAGGGAGCAGGGACACAGGAGAGAGAGGCAAGCTGTCCTGCTCATTGCTCCCCTCAGGACTAGTCCTCAGTGACTTGTGGGTCACACTGCTCCCACTAGAGCAGAGCTGAGGAGGGGCATCCTCTCTTGTCTGCAGTAGGGACACTTGGTATCTGCCCCCCACCCCATCTCCTTCAGCCCAGAGTCTGCCTCCAACTTGAGGAATGAAGCCATCTACCATGCTCCTTGCTTTTCTATACCCAAGAAAAGGTTTCCAAGAGGAGGGAAACACATCATTCCTGTCACCTACAGGCTAAGTTCTCCTGGGGCTCCAGGGGGAGCATGACACACTGGGGAGAGCAGGCTGTGAGGAAAGGACCCCTCGTGGCTCAGGGGTGAGGCACATAACTGGAGCAGTAATTGGTGCTGGGGGCATAAATGTCTCTGGCAACTAAAGAGAGAGAAAAGAAAGGCACGTGAGTCTAAGCTGAAAGATTCCTTCGGCCCTACTTTGAGGGAGTGGCAGAAATCATGAATGAACGAGGGCACAGAATAGTAAGTGGGGAACCTGGAAGTGAGAAGATGGTGAATGTGTATAAGAAGGAAAGAGGAGGGAGCTGAGGGGAGAAGAGTGAGTGGGGAAAGCAGAACGGGAAGGACCAGGCTGCTTTCTGTACGGAACTAGAGTGTGGGTCGTCGGTGAATGTATAAGGGGTTGAGTGGGGGGAGATGTGTTGACCTCTTTCCTCTGGAGGTTTCCCCTGGGCACTGGAGCATTTTCCAAGGAATCTTGAGGTCCTGAATAGTATAAATATAGAGGTATTTTAGGGGCATGATCAAAAACACTGGAATTTTTGGTCTGAAGACCAGGAAAATTATTTTAGTTGGAGTTTGCCACACCTCCCTCCACAGACCAGCCACACTCTGAGTTGACATTCTCCAACCCCAATTCATTGGCTTGAGGAAAGAGACTCCCAAGGTGGTAGCGGGGAGGGGAGGAGAGGGAGGCCATGGGAGAAGACTGACCTGGCTGAGGAGTCAAGATGCCAGTGGTTGGGAAGACATCGGTGCATGGAGCACCTGGCCCTCCTGGAGGGTGTGCTGCAGAGAAGGTGACAGGAGGGGCTGGTGGCTGGGAGCTCATAGGGTTGAAGCCTGGTGCTCTCACAGGAAGCAGAGGGAGCCGTTGAGGAGTCTCAGGCAGGGAGGCAGAACCAGCCTGCATAATGTCTGGGGGTGCTGTGGGTGGACCAGGAAGAGGCCATGTTCCAAGGAATCCCACGGGGTTAGGAGCTTGCACCCTTTGCCCTCCTGACAGCTGCGGCTGAGATAAAGCTGAAATGGGATAGAAACAGGTCATTTGCCACCAAATTTCAATTTGGGAGAGACTCAGAGCACATCAGGAGGAATAAAGCAGCAATAAAAAGAAAACTATAATAATAATAAATAACTAATACATGTGTATGGAGATCTACCATTTACGAAGTACTTTTAACTATATTCCTTATTTGACCCTCAGAACAATCCTGTGGGGTTGAAATGACCAACATAACAACCACTCTCAATTTTCAAAAGAAACAAAGTGGCTAGGTATATTGCCCACAGGTACAAAGTCAGTAACTGACAGTACTGAGAATTCAGAATTCAAACTCTAAGCTCCTCTCACTAGATAGACATACTGCCTCCCAAATCCATTCTGGCCATGACAGATGTTTTCCTCTGTGCTCTGCCTAGACAGGTCTTCACTCAGTCACTCACCAGGCCTTACCCCAGGGACCACAGGCAAAGACTGGGCTTCCTGGAACCCAGATGGCCTGTAGTCACTTGTATTCTGCATTCTGGAGCCCTGATAAGGGCTAGGACGGGAAGGTGTCAAGGGCATCACAAGTGATGACGGAGGTGTAAAAATCCTTGGCCTTGGAGATGGAGCCAGAACCTGATGGAAGAGAAGAAAGGGTCAGCACTTGGAAAGAAAAAGAAAGGTAAGTAACTGAAAACAGGAAAACAACAAAGAAAATGAAACAAAATACTAATTCTTAAAAAATACTAATTCTTAAAAAAAATAACTTTACATTCATAAACTTGACAACTTAGAAAAAACAGACCAATTCCTCAAGAACCACAAACTACCAAAACTCAGCCAAAATTAAATAGAAAACCTGAATATTTCTGTAACTATTAAAGGAATTAAATTTGTAATTCAAAAGCTCCCCCCCCCAAAAAATCTCGAGGCCTAGATAGTTTCACTGGAGAATTTTACCAAACATTCAGAGAATTAACACAAAGTTTACATAATCTCTTCCAGAATATAGAAGAAGGAACATTTCCTAACTCACTTTATGAGGTCAGCACTACCCTGATACTAACACTACAAAATAAAACTACAGACCAATATTTCTCATAAACTTAGACACAAAAAGCCTCAGCAAAGGTGGGAATGTGAATTGGTACAGCCACTATGGAGAACAGTATGGAGGTTCCTTAAAAAACTAAAAATAGAACTGCCATATGATCCAGCAATCCCACTACTAGGCATATACCCTGAGAAAACCATAATTCAAAAAGAGACATGTACCAAAATGTTCATTGCAGCTCTATTCACAATAGCCCGGAGCTGGAAACAACCTAAGTGACCATCATCGGATGAATGGATAAAGAAGATGTGGCACATATATATACAATGGAATATTACTCAGCCATAAAAAGAAACGAAACTGAGCTATTTGTAATGAGGTGGATAGACCTAGAGTCTGTCATACAGAGTGAAGTAAGTCAGAAAGAGAAAGACAAATACTGTATGCTAACACATATATATGGAATTAAAAAAAATGTCATGAAGAACCTAGGGGTAAAATGGGAATAAAGACACAGACCTACTTGAGAATGGACTTGAAGATATGGGGAGGGGGAAGGGTAAGCTGTGACAAAGCGAAAGAGAGGCATGGACATATATACACTACCAAACGTAAGGTAGATAGATAGTGGGAAGCAGCCACAGAGCACAGGGAGATCAGCTCGGTGCTTTGTGACCGCCTGGAGGGGTGGGATGGGGAGGGTGGGAGGGAGGGAGATGCATGAGGGAAGGGATGTGGGAACAGATGTATATGTATGACTGATTCACTTTGTTATAAAGCAGAAACTAATAAATAAAATAAAATAAAATTTTAAAAAAGCCTCAGCAAAATTTTAGCAAACCAAATCCAACAATGTATATAAAAATAATATACCACAACCAAATGAGATTTACCCCAGGTCATGCAATGCATATTATGATATATTTAAAAATCAATCAACGTAATCCACCATATCAACAGGTTAAAGAAGGAAAATCATTTGATCATATAAAATGATGCAGAAAAAAACATCTGACAAAGTTCAACACTGATTCATGATTCAGTACCCCAGGAATAGATGGAAAAACTTCCTTAGCCTTATAAAGAGCATCTACAAAAAACCTAGAGCTCCCATCATACTTAGTGGTGAAAGACTGAATGTTTTCCCTCTAAGACTGGAAACAAGTTTAGGGTGTTCACACTCACCATTCTTATTTTAGTACTACAATAAGGCAAGAGAAATTAAAGGCATACAATTTGGAAAAAAAGAAATAAAACTGTCTCTATTCACAGATGACATAACTATCTACATAGAAATTCCCAAGGAATCCACAAAACACTCCTAAAGCAAATAAATGAGTCCAGGAATCTCATTTATGAGCACTGAAAAGTCACGTGATACAAGATTAACACATAAACACCAATTACATTTCTATACACTGACAATAAACAAATGGAAACCAACATTAAAAATGCAATGCCATCTGATTTCAAATTGCTCAAGAGAAAATTAAATACTTATGTTTGAAATGAACAAAACATGTCAGGAGCTGTATGATGAAAATTATAAAGTGCTGATGGAGACAGTATTGGAGAGACATACCATGTTCATGTATGGGAAGACTCAATATAGTAAAGATGTCAACTATCCCTACATTAATCTATAGTTTTAATGCAATTCCTGTCCATTTCTGCAAGTTTCTTTTTAGATATAGGCAAACTTTCTCTAAAATTTATGTGAAAAGACACAGTCTTAGAATATCCAAAGCAATTTTGAAACAGAAAAATAAAGTAGGAGAAATTACTATTCCCCATGTCAAGACTTACTGATATAGAGGTAGTAATCAAGACAGAATGGTACTGGCAGAAGGACAGACACACAGATCAGTGGAACAGAACAGGGAACTGAGAAATAAGTCCATACGAATATGTCTGACTAATTTTTGACAAAGGAGCAAAATCAATTCAATGGAAGAGGAACAGCCTTTTCAATAAATGATTCTGGACATCCATTGGCAAAAAAAAAAAAAAAATGAAACCTGACCCAAACTTCACACTTCCACAAAAATTAACTCAAAGTGGAACATGGACTTAAATGTAAAACATAAAACTATGAAACTTCTAGAAAAAACACAGTAGTAAATTTGGGGGACCTTGGACTAGGCTAAGAGCTCTTAGACTTGACATGAAAAGCATGATCCATAGAAGGAAAACTTCATAAACTGGCCCTTCTAAAATTAAATTTTTTTGCTCTGTGAGGACTCTGTTAAAAAGATGAAGAGTAAAATTCTTACATGGTTACACACACCACACATACACACACACAAATAAGTACATGTAAAACCAGTGAAATCTGAATCTGTGGATTATACTAATGTCAGTATCTCAGCCTTGATATGGTATTGTGGTTGTGTGGGACACTGGCATGGGATGTGGTGGGCTTGGGATGCATGAGACTTCCCAATACATTTCATTGTATCTTCCTGTGAATCTGTAATTATTTCAAGATAGAAAAGAGAGAGTGAGAGGAAAGGGGGAGGGGAGGGAGGGAGAGAGAGCCAGCAAGTAGGGAAGGATAAGGAGGAGGAGGGAGGGGGAAGGTGAGGGAGGGAAGAAAATTAGGGTGGGAATTAAAGGTGGGACAGGATGAATCATCAGAACTTTTCTACCTGATACCTTTATCTACAATCTCCCTGCATTTTATTCCCCTCTAGTAGGCTCCTGGTCTCATAAATTAACAGCATCCTATCCATCTGGGCACTGTGGTCAGTCCCCCCATTTAGCACACTCCTCTTAACCATCACCAGTTTCTGTCAATTCTACCTACTAAATATCTCAAATCCAACCTCACTCTCTAGTTTCAGGTCTTTCATTCCCTCATCAACTCTTGCTTTAGCTTCCTAACCACCTATAGCCTTGCCCTTCCTAGACACATAGCTAGTCCTTCCCCTGCATAAGACCATTCAATAGCGCCTGCCTGCCTTCAGGGTCAAGTCTAAACTCTTTTTTAAATTAATTAATTAATTAATTAATGGCCGTGTCAGGTCTTCGTTGCTGTACGCCAGCTTTCTCTAGCTGTGGAGAGTGGGGGGCTATTCTTCATTGCAGTGCATGGGCTTCTCACTGCAGTGGCTTCTCTTGTTGCGGAGCACGCGCTCTAGGTGCGTGGGCTTCAGCAGTTGTGGCACGTGGGCTCAGTAGTTGTGGCGCACAGGCTTAGTTGCTCTGTGGCATGTAGGATCTTCCCGGACCAGGGCTCGAACCCATGTTGCCTGCATTGGCAGGAGGATTCTTAACCACTGCGCCATCATGGAAGTCCCTCAAATCTAAACTCAAACACAGAATGCCAGGTCTCTCCTGATCTAACTACCACTTGTTACCCCAGCTTCATCTAACTCAGTCCACTGCCACAAACACCTGTTTTGTAGCCCCATTAAAATGTTAGTCATTCCTCAAATGGGCTCTGCTTACTTTCCCTTCACTGCCTTTGTAGATGCCATTCCTCTGCTTGAAATAGCCTTCCTTACCTCTTCCTTTGCCTAAATAACTTTTAACCTTCAAGACTCAGATCAAACATCATACTCGTTCTGAAACATTCCCTGAACTTCCCCCATCCCCCAGTAAATTGCTTTCTTCTGTGTGATCTCATGGCTCTTTAATCATATCCCAATCATGGCATTTATGAATTTTACTGTAGTTAATTTTTACCTATCTTTCCTAGACTAGACTATGAGCTGATTAAGGGCAAGGATCATAGTTTGTGTACCTTTCTGTTCTAAGTGCCTAGTAGTTGTTCAATAAACAGTTATTAGAAAAATAACTGAATCCATACTTTATGAAGACAGGAATTTTCATCATTTTTTTCACTAATATATTCCAAGTGCCTAGAATCATGCCTGGCACTTGGTAGACACTTAACAGGTATTTTTGAATGAATGAACAAGCAATATCTTACCTGGTGGGAAGACTGGAATCCCAGTCTGGGAGATGATGTCTCTTGAGAGTGGGGAGCAGCTCCCACAATAACCCGGGGAAAGGGGAAAGGGGGAGACTGCTGGCCCAAGACACCAGAACCCTGGGCATGAAAAAGCCGACCTCTCAGCTGCTGAATTGGTGGCTATAAAAGTTATAATCATGAAGAACTGTGTTAAGTAAAGTTAAAACAAGCAAACATCCCCTCTTACAAGCCTGGCCCCACATAGCATTCAAACTTCAGCCGACCCTCTACATTTCAGCCATTAGAGGACTCAAAAGGTCTCTAATTCCTGCCAAACCTTTCTTCTTGCTGTTCTTTCTGCCTAGAATGCCTGACATCTTCTGGTAAGCTATTTTCTCTTTGAAGGTCCAGCTCAAATGTTTTAACCACTGGGAAGCCTTCTTTGACTTCTCCAGACAAAGCCAGCCCCTTGCCTATGAAGTCCCACAGTGCTTAGTATAAGCTTCTGTTATAGCAGGATAAATTAGTGATATCTGATTTTCCCCCAAGAGACTGTGAACCTCCTGAGGGACTAGATCTTATTTATCCTGGGAGCTTCAGCATTTAGCATAGTGCCTGGAACATGGAAGTGCTCAGCCAGTGTTAGATGACTGAATGAAATGGTTTGCTCTCTCCACATGCCCCCCTCACCTGAGCACTGTCACTGGGTAGGTAGCTCATGGCAGTGACCAGGCTGCCCTGGGCTGCCAGGAGGTTGGCATACTGAGTGATTCTGTAGGTTGTGGCAGGGCCTGGGCTCACCCCATCAGGACCCCGCAGTAGCTTCAAGCTCCTGTTAAGGACCATCACCTTCTCCATCAGGTCCTATAGGGACAAGGATAAGGGCAGTCAGCCCTCTTCAAAGCACATCCTGCTCTCCAAGCCCAGGCAGCTCAACCAAGGACTTCCCTGCTATGGGTATGAGGGCACCTGGCCATAGCCAGGTGCAGGTAGCAGGTGATGATATATAAGAGACATGACAGTCAGAGAAGGGCCACTTGGCTTCACTTCCCAAGCCGTTTGAGTCTTACACTCTTGTACATTTCTGCCTCCTCTTTTTGGATTTTTTTATCTTTTATGCTAATACATCATCAACTTCAGATTCTGTTATACTCTTATTTCATGTGTGACTTTGTCTCCGCATAAGTCTGTGACCCCCACCTTCTCTGGGTACCCACAGAGTAAGTATCTGGTACAATTTAGATACAGGACTTTTCACAGAAGCTAATAGAAGGCCCAAGCTCACAATTACTCAAATATAGAGTAAACTTATACACCCAAACCTGAAGTGGGAAAAAATTACGAAGGTTAATATCTAAGCAGCTGCTGCTCAGTCTCCCTTGACTGAGAAAGAAGGAAGATGATAGTTTATCCATGGAAAAGGTCCCAGACTTTAGGGGCCCTAATCTCTTCCCTAATACCCTGATTCCAGCCTGGTCACTCAGAAGACTCACCTCTGATGTTCCTGCAATCTCCACTGCTAGCCCCTCCTAAAGGCCTGGTGTGGAGGACCAGGGCCCTGCAGAGAAGGGGTACCCGTAGAGCCATGGGGGATGAAGCCAGGGGGCATTTTGCCCAGCACTCCGCCAGCCGCTCCACACTTCCTGAGCACACGTAACAGAGTCTGGCTTCAGAGGTTAGCGTCCTGCCACCCTCCTACTCCATGCGAGTCCCCAGCATGTCTGTAGAGAGACAGAAACTTCTTAAATGGCACAGCTTCCCTGTGCTCCTCCTCCTCCTGTTTGAAAACAGGTGGGGGACCATGAGCTATGGGACAAGGAGCCTCAGTGGCTTTAAGACAACAGTGAGGCTAATCCTGCTCTGCAGTGAAGGGCAAAACTCTTGCACTGAGATGTGATAAGAAAAAGTAAAAGAGGACCATAAATGCCCTCTGCTAAACGTAGAGGGATGCACTCTAGTCCCTGACAACATGGCTTGACCTCCCAGAGTTCAGGCCGCTCCTCTGTCTCCTCCCTCAGTGTATCCACTGACTCCATGCTAGAGTCACACCACTCCATCCTGGAGCTGAGGGTCACCTACCACAGAGCTCGGGGAATTTCTCTGGCCCTGAGTATGTCAGTAGCAAGGCCAGAGCCTCTCTCCAGTTCTTCAGGCTACAGGCACATACCATATCTTTCCAATTCTTCTGTATAACACAGGCTAGCAGCTGTAATGGGCAGAGAGGGAAGGAGGCCATCAGCCGTCCATCCAGTGTAGGCAGCAGGAGTCACACACACAGATGTGCTGAGAAAAGCCCCTCATAAGCAGCCTCCCTGTTAGACCACTGATTAGGGGCTAGTGGTAAGGTAGGGGTGGTTAAGAGTAGGGAGAGAGAGAGATAGGCAGATCGTCTAAACACCAGTCCCAAGGTATGGACATCCACTTGACAAGGCCCAAGTAATCCCCTCTCCTCCTCTCCTGCATGGTGGGCAGTTACCGGGGCAATTCTGGTTTTCTTCTTGGCCAAGTAGTGCTCCTGTGTTTGCTTCAGCAGATCTGCGCCCCCAGCCTGGGCCAGGATGATGGCATCAGCAAAGCACTCTTCCTTCAGACACAGCTCCCCAGCGGGGCCCAGTTCTCCAAGCAGGAGAGCCTGGCTCAGGAGTCCGTCTGTGTCTGTAGGTAGAGGCATGCCCTCTGCATCAGCCTGCCCTCAGAGCCTAGCTTCCTGTCCCCAGCAGGGCCCACAGCCCACCTCCTATACTCTGCATCCCTCAGTCTCCCTTGCCCCAAACTCCCAAAATTCATTCCCTCACGACAAAGTGTAGTGGGGTGTACTGGGTGCCCAGGTCCCGTGGTGACCCTCTAAGGACAGGGCCCAAGACAAGGCAGGGACTCGGGGGGCAGCATCACAGGTGTGACGTGTGCCTGCTCAACAAGAAGGGGGTCCCAGTTCTGGAAGCAAAAGACAGAAGGATAGAAGAAAATACCTTGGTGGAGGGCCTTCCATACAAAGGACCCATCCATGAAAATCTTCAGCCAGAGAGAGCTCGAACTGGTACAGAACCACCCAGCATTTGTGACCACAGGGGGAAGCAGGAGGCCGGGGACAAGAAGGGAACGTCCTCAAGTCCTGAGAACGCTAAGCCCACCCACTCCCACACAGAGGGTTCCTCTCCCTCAGGGTCAGGGTACCTTCTGTGATGGGGATCTCCCACGGAGTCATGTCCTGAGGGACCAGCTCATCAAAGAAGGTTGAGCAGGCAGAGGCTTCCTTGGTGGTATGTTTGGAGGTCTGTACAAAGAAGGACAGAGGTGGCTTCTTGGGAAATGAGCCTAGGAACAGAGAGCTGGCTTAGTAGCTCTCTCTGGGAGTGCTATTAAGAGTTGGCCCTTCGATAGAAATAAAAGCAAAAATAAACAAGTGGGACCTAATTAAACTTGCAAGCCTTTGCACAGCAAAGGAAAACATAGACAAAACAAAACAACAATGCATGGAATGGGAGAAAATATTTGCAAACGATGCGACCGGAAAGGGCTTAATTTCCAAAATATACAAAAAGCTCATACAACTCAACAACAAAAATACAACCCAAACGAAAAATGGGCAGAAGACCTAAATAGACATTTCTCCAAAGACGACATACAAATAGCCAACACGCACATGAAAAGATGCTCAACACTGCTAATTATTAGAGAAATGCACATCAAAACTACAATGAGATACCACCTCACACCGGTCAGAATGGCCATCATTAAAAAGTCTACAGGGACCTCCCTGGTGGCGCAGTCGTTAAGAATCCGCCTGCCAATGCAGGGAACACAGGTTCGAGCCCTGGTCCAGGAAGACCCCACATGCTGAGGAGCAACTAATCCTGTGTGCCACAACTACTGAGCCTGCGCTCTAGAGCCTACAAGCCACAACTACTGAGCCCATGTGCCACAACTACTGAAGCCCGCGCACCTAGAGCTCGTGCTCCACAACAAGAGAAGCCACCACAATGAGAAGTCCGCACACCGCAACGAAGAGTAGCCCCCGCTCACTGCAACTAGAGAAAGCCCACGCGCCGCAACAAAGACCCAATGCAGCCACAAATAAATAAATAAAATAAATAAATTTATTTTTTTAAAAAAGTCTACAAATAACAAATGCTGGAGAGGGTGTGGAGAAAAGGGAACCCTCCTACACTGTTGGTAGGAGTGTAAGCTGGTGCAGCCACTGTGGAAAACAGTATGGAGGTTCCTCAAAAAACTAAAAATAGAGTTGCCATATGATCCAGCAATCCCACTCCTGGGCATATATCCAGACAAAACTATAATTCAAAAGATACATGCACCCCTATGTTCACAGCGGCACTACTCACAATAGCCAAGACGTGGAAACAACCTAAATGTCCACCCACAGATGAATGGATAAAGAAGATGTGGTACATATATACAGTGGAATACTACTCAGCCATAAAAAAAATGAAATAATGCCATTTGCAACAACATGGATGGACCTAGAAATGATCATACTAAGTGAAGTAAGTCAGAAAGAGAAAGACAAATACCATATGATATCCCTTATATGTGGAATCTAAAATATGACACAAATGAAGTTATCTATCAATACAAAACAGACTCACAGACATAGAGAACAGACTTGTGGTTGCCAAGGAGGAGGGGGTGGGGGAGGGATGGAGTGGGAGTTTGGGATTAGCTGATGCCAACTAGTATAAATAGAATGGATAAACAACAAGGTCCTACTGTATAGCACAGGGAACTATATTCAATATCCTGTAATAAACCATACTGGGAAAGAATATTAAAAAGAATGTATGTATATCTGAATCACTTTGCTATACAGCAGAAATTAACACAACATTGTAAATCAACTACATTTCAATTAAAAAGAAAAGAGTTGGCCCTTAATGGGTAAAAAGCTGAAAGAATAACCAGGAATGGTCTGGGAAGCGCTCTACTTCATGGTTAAAACACAAGTCTACTCCTAGCCTAAAAGCCTAGGTCTCTGTGTCTCACTCTGGTTTTAAATGAGTGAGGAGTTTGAAGACTTCCATAGAAGCTGAGCACTTACTGAGAACAAAGCTTAGGGCTAGGAAGGGGAAGATACCCTAAAGGTAGATCTTCTATGCTACCCTAGGTTAGGCTGGCTGGGCTCCTACCGCACCTGGATGCAAAAGGCCTGTTGTCTGTTACTGTTGAGGTCAACTCCCTTGGGCTGAGGGCTCTCACCCAGCCCCAAATCACTCTTCCACCATGTGGCCACCTGCAGGGAGAGACTTATGAGTACCACTCTTCCCAGCACGAGGTCAAATAAGCATTATGCTTTCTTCCCACCTCCATACCCCACCAACTGGACTCGCTAAGATCCTTGAGGTATTTTCCTGGGAAAGAAAGAGACTACCTTCAGGAGGTAAAATGCTCGTATATGTATCAATGGAAGAGGTATTCTGAGATGGTTTCCACTGGCAGGCTTCTCTTTTCTGCATCAAGCACGTTTCTGATGTGAAAGCAGCTTACCTTCTTCTGAAGTTCTTCTTTATTGTATCCTAATAGTTTTAGGAATTTCATTCTGGAGTCCTTCTCTAAGGTCACCTAAGGAACCACAGAACATAGACATCTCCATTAAATGAATGTGAAAGCCGCCCTCCTGCACCAGCTGGACATCTGTGCCAGCGCACCCTCCAATGTAGTCCTCTGCACTACCAGAAGTGCCCACTGAGGCCAACACCATCTCTCCCCAGACTTGATTCCTGTTGGGGTGTTGGCAGATGTGTTAACAAACCCTTCCCCCTTCTGCAATGAGAACTGGACCTTCAGTTGACTTCCTAGATCTATTGCCCCGGTAGCCTGATAAGAGTAAAATGTCAGCTATGTTTCTAGGCAACACAGCTTGTGACTGGTAAATTGCATCTGGACCGGAACTATGTAAACTATAAATAATTGATGTGGACACCATGCTATGGGCTTCCCTGATAGCAAGGACTCCTGTACTAAACAGATCCCTTGCAGGGACCCTAGAAGCTATGCTTTTGGAGTTTGTACGAGAGATATTGGCTCTTGTGGGCCTAGGGCTTCCAAGCCAGGGCAGCTAGCGCACCAGCCTGATGTATATCTCATCTTCTTGCACCTGGGGAGCTGAAGGAGAGAACTCTAAGCTGCCTCATGGACTGTAACAAGGACTCCCACAGAAGAGAACCACCTGATGCTCCCTGATGCTGCCCTGCTGACAAGCTGTGGTTCCTGTCCCCTATCCTTCTGAGGAGACTGATGCCAAGTGAGCCTTCAGCAGTCTTATGAGTCTAAACGGCTAGGTGAGAAGACTCCTAAGTGAAGTTGCATGGATATAGTAAATGAAGTCAGCTTACCCACTCAGTGTTCCAGATACTAAGGGCCAAGGCTTCCTGAAGCCCTACCCTAATGGGCTAGCTGGCCTGGGCCCTTCATTTATCCTACACTGAACCATGAATTCTTACTATGATCTTTCTCATAATTTCTCAGGGCCCCCTTCTTCTTCTATCTTCTTCTCCTGGAGATGTTCATCGATACTCAGCTTCAGGACCATCATCATGGACAGCTCTTGTGTAGCTTTTAAATCAGACTCCCCTCTGTCCTATGGGCACCAATGCCTCCTTTGTTCAGCAGAGTAAAGGCTGAACTCCCGATTATTCCCTCTACTCTTTCCCACCCCACCATTCCTGGAGCTACTACCTGTATCCTGCTTATAACAATAGCATTATTTCTTACTATTTTCTTCCCACATCTTTTTCTAGCTTCATTCTACGGTTGATGATCTTCCTCAGATCCTTTTCTCCTTCTCAGATTCCTGGTGTCGACCTTCATAAAGTTCTAGTATATCTGAAGCACAGACTCCAAGTTCTTCTCAGAACCCCCAGGACAGGCCCTGTCCTTCTTTTTGCATTCTACTCTATAATCCCAAAGATATGACTAATCCTCTCACTGCCTGTCCAGTTATTTCTTTCTTTCTTCAGCTCTCTCCTCTCACATGCTCACTTCCTTTGACACGTAAAGCACTCATCATGGTGTCATAAGCAACCTGAAATTAAACTGATGCTGCAACTGAAGCCATGCCTCCAGAGTAGAGTGGGACTTGAGCCCTGAGTCCCACCACAATGACTTGCCTTGGGTTACCTGAAACAACTCAAAGCCTTCCAGCTGATCTTCTTCCCTTCCTTTCCCTTTCTTTCTTCTCCATTCCCATCACCTTAACTGCCCTGTGGCATGGCACTGTGAAAGCCTTCACCTTGGCTCTGGTAAAGTATCCAGGACATCAGCAACAGTAGAAAAAAGGCAAATGCTGCTTGTACTCTTCAGTTTCCCTAGCCATAAATGGTCTCTGAGCCTTGGGTAAAGGGTGAAGATTTTGTGCCCAGGGTGGGTGCCATGTAGGAAATATCCCAGCGGGGTTAGGCCCTCTGTAATCTGGGCCACGTGGTGGTTGTTGACAGAGGCTGGGGTGCCCGGCTTTGGAGAAACACTTCTGAGCAGCCAGCCTTCAGGCTTCCTACCTTCAGGAACTGCCAGAGCATCTTTTCGCTTTGCAGTGATGCTTGCTGGATCTTGTTCTGACAGTAATTCAGGAGATTTCCTGATCCCAGGCCCTTCTGCAGCTCAGCTGACCGCATGAGGAATTCAGGTTCTGTGGTGACCTGACGGATGAAGACTAGGTGGAGGCAAGGCTGTGGCACCTGATGGGCAGGGGTGCTGGGGAGGCCAAAGGTAACCAGCTTCCCCCCAAACTGGTGAGGAAAAACAAGAAGGGTTAAGGCAAAAATTAACACCAAGTCAGGATCACAGGGAAGGCTATCTATTGGTCGACCCTAGGATAGGAAAGCAATAATAAGAGAACTCCTGGGGGTAAAATAGGATTAGGAATTCAGTAGTGAATGTACCCCCACCCCAAAACCACCCCTGCACTTTCAGCACCATCAACTTAAAACTTCAGTACATGATACTCATCTTTTCCTCACCTGTCCTGGTACCATCTTTCTCCCAGTCACCTGGACTTAACTCCTTGGCATTATCACAGTCTTTTTACCCACAATAGCTGAGCAACGACAAAGTCTTCCCTCTTCCTGTTCAATGTCTCCCATGCCCAGTGCTAGCACTGGTCTTTTCCTCCTCCATTCCAAGCCTTAGACTACAACCCTATCCCTGCTGCCATTCAGGAGCCTGTACTGGTTTCACAAGGCCCCGGAGAGAGCTTATGCTCCTCTGCCTAGAGTGCACAAAATCTTTCAAAATCAAGGCCAGACCTACCTCTCCAGCACCTCTCTCTCTGTTCATTCATGTGATCACTCCGCATCTCTGAAGTGCCCAGTTCATTCCTGCTTCTGTGCCTTCAACCACCACAACAACCCCACCTGAGCATCCTTCTCACCAAATGAGGTACTTTATATAAAGCACCTGGCACAAAAGCAGAGCCCAGGAAAGTTCCTTTACTCCAGCAGTTCTTCACCTTGGCTGCACATTAAAACCACCTGGGGAGCTATCCGTACCCCAGACAAAAAAATCAGAAGTTCTGGGGGTGGTACTGGGCGTCAGTATTTCTTTTAAGTTCTTCAGGATATTCCAACTACAGCCATGCTTGACAACTACTGCTCTAGCCCCCAACCATTCACTACTACCCCCTCCTTTATGAATGTTCCCAGCCAGAATTTTCCACTCTTACAGCACAAAATCTACATTACAGATTGTGCTAAACAGAACCATCTTAACTTTTGATTTGTATAATACTCGATAGTTTTACAAAGTGCTTACATATATTCTTTTTTTTTGATATCTTTTTTTTAAGAGCTTCAAATACTTGGTTTTTTATTTATTTGTTTATTTATTTATTTTTGGCTGTGTTCGGTCTTCATTTCTGTGTGAGGGCTTTCTCTAGTTGTGGCAAGCGGGGGCCACTCTTCATCGCGGTGCGCGGGCCTCTCACTATCGTGGCCTCTCTTGTTGCGGAGCACAGGCTCCAGATGCGCAGGCTCAGTAGTTGTGGCTCACGGGCCTAGTTGCTCCACGGCATGTGGGATCTTCCCAGACCAGGGCTCAAACCCGTGTCCCCTGCATTAGCAGGCAGACTCCCAACCACTGTGCCACCAGGGAAGCCCCGCTTACATATATTCTTATTTGAGTTTCATGTCAATTCACAAATAGAAGCTCAGCAGGTACTACTATCCCTGTTTTACAGATAAGAACACTGAAGTCCTGAGTTAAGTGACTTGCCCAAGGTTACCCAGCTGGTAAGAGACACAGCTATGATAAGAATTCAGGCCCCTTGACCTCAGAGTTCTTCACCTCTGATGGGGTTAAAGATGGGCATCATGGAGGGGGGTGGTATTTAAGCAAGCGACCTTGAAAGGTTGCAGTAGGATTCAATGTTCAGGAGAGAAGCTGAAGGGTAAGGTACAGGTGAAGGCAGCAGAGTTGAGTTATTCCTAGAACAGAAAGTAGACATATGTAACTGGAGCAGGACTTGGCCATTTCGGGGGAAGTGGAAGTTGGACAACATCGCCTGCTTTAGTGCCTTTTTTTTTTTTTTTTTTTTAGTTCAGCAGAGAATTCCCCAGGGCAGGTAACTTTGCGCTGGATCGAGATGGGCTGGTGCAGGTCCAAACACTCACGTAAGATGTGGCGCTCTGTCTCCGCCTCCACAGGTGGGTGCGTCTCAACTGGAGAGACGAGGGGAAGTGCGTGTTTTGCCAGATCTACCGGCACCTACATCCTAGGGGCATCCTGGTCCTGGAGCCCCAGCCTTGGTCATCCTACGGCAAGAGAAAGACTCTCATGGAAACAATCTACAAGAACTACCATCGAAGTCAGCTGAAGCCAGAGCAGTTCACTTCCTATCTGACATCCCCAGAGGTGGGCTCCTCCAGCTAGGAGCTTGTGGCCACACCCCACAACACCTTCAAAGACTTCCAGTGTCCTGTGTAACTGTTCCACAAGGCCCATCCCCCCAGCCACTAAGTGGCCTCCTGAACAGACAGTGTGAAGAAGCTGCCCGCCGCTACAAAGGACCTGGGGGAAGAGGAAAGTATCCCAAGGTCTTTTCTTTCTGGCTCCAAAGATAGTTTCCTCTCTTGGATCTGCAGAGAAAGCCTTTCCTGTGTTGCTGCCCCAGCCTCTTCCCTACATCTCTGGCGCCTGAGCAGCAAGCCCGGCTGTGCTGGAGTCACCATCATCTTCCTCTCCCCCACTCCACTGGGCTGGATGGCACGGATGGTTTGCTGACCTCTGTTCTCCTGGGGCATGGGAGGTGGTGGGTATCAAGTTCTCTAGCCTCTTCCTCCTGTTGTCCCAAGGAGAGATTCCCATTTCTCCTCGGCTCTTGTCCTAGCTGTGTCTCAGTGGACCACGGATAGATGGACTGAGGGTTAAGAGGGGAACGTTGCTGGGGAGGCCTGCAGGTACTGTGAAAATCCTTCCCTCTGCCGTCCCCCACTGGGAGAGGGGGGATTGGGTTTGGAATGTGAGAACGGCACAATAAACTTGATGTTTAGGGCAGTGCTCCCACTCCCCCAAAAAACTGGAGGTAAGTGGTGCTCTGTGTACATTTGGCCTTGAGTCTATAAGGCAATGGCAGGGGAGTCAAAGGTTTTGAGCAGAGGAGGGAAAGGATGAAATCTACATTTTTTTTTCTTTCCTGCTTTGTATTCAACCTGTTCTTTTTATATTCTAACCATGCCTGAACTCGCTACCAGTCCAGGTATGTAGATGTGGAGAAAAATCAGATGGAATCTCAGGCAGTTCTCCATAAATGAGAGCTCTAAAGCAATCAATTCCTTTTAGACAGGACTGGCACAGCAAGCAGGGTGAAGGAGTAGAGAGGGAAGCTACAGCAACTCTCTGCTTGAGCAGTAAAGTGGGACCTGACCTGAGACACAGGCAGTGAGAATAAACCTCTTACAGAACACAGTTCCATGCTGGGCACACAGTAGGCTTCACACACACACACTACACTTACAGCAAATGAAACACCTGCTGGCCTTCTCATCCATTTGGGGGATTTTTCAGGGGAGGTATCAATGATGCTTGGGCCACTTGCTCTGGCACCTCAATGGTGGGAGACGCTGGACTTTGCTAAAGGAAGAAGAGATCTGAGGGCAAAAGGACACCTGCATCACCAGTGTGGAGTGGTGGCTTAGCCAGGAACTCTACCTACAAACTCCATTTTGGGAGGGATCCTTGAGACACCCAATTTGGCCCACAAAGGCAGGACTCTCATATTCCAGGGGACTGGTAGTGAGGATGGGACTCCCATGCAATAAGGCTCTTGGAAAGCCTACTGCATCCAATGTCTACAGTGGAGTGTGGCACAAAATGGATCTATAGGAGGCAGGGAGGAAAGACAGTTCATACTTCCAAAATAGTGAAGGGTCCTAGCATGGAGGTCCAATTTCCCCAAAATACCGCCAGGAACATCCAAGAGCAAGAGTCAAGGTAAAGGCCTCCTTTGTATTGGGCAGGAACTGACATCCTTCCGGGAAGATGGGCACTGGAGCAAAGGTTCAGCCTTCCCAAACCCAGGGCTCTGGTCTCCCAAGTCTCCAATAGTCCCCACTTCTTTCCAGGCTTATGTCCTTCCCTCTCCCGCCAAACAGAGATAGTCCCTTCCGTCCAGCATTCTCCACCAAGCCCTTCAAACCTTGTCAGCCTGTCTCATCTGCTGGACTTCCCAGCTCCTACCCATCACAGAGTATAAACTGATCCAGCCGTCGAAGGAGGCAGCAGAGAACACTGGAGGGTCCCGAGGGCACCACTGCACATCCAAGCACCAGCTGCTCAGTGTGGGTAGCTTATACACCACCTAATATGAGGGAACACAACCATTAAGGAAACCTTGACTTAGGTAAGGAAACCCAGAACACACAGGTGCAGCCGGGACTCCCCATCCAGCATGCCCACAGAAGGGCCAGCCTACCTCGCTGCTCCCCAGGTTCCAGCACAAGATCTGGTTGTCCTTGGCACTACTGAGCAGTAGCTCAGCATCAGCCTGACTCCATGACACTGACAGGTTCCCCCTAAAAAGGAAAGGAAAGAGGAACTAACATTTGCTGAACGCCTACTGTGAGTAGGGTGCCTTATGTATCTTGGATAAATCTCATCCCCCCAAAATGAGCAGTCTGACTTCATTTTACAAATGAGGAAAATGAGGCTTTGGAGGAAATTAAGGAACTTTCAGCAGTCAAGCAGCCAGAACCCAAGTCAAATCCCAGAGTCTGTGCACGATGCACTATACCACTCTGCCTCCTACAGGTCACTGAAGGATGGTCTGCTTCTCTTCCCTGATTGTAGGGTAGGAATTATGAATCAACATGAATCAGGCAAGCACCCATCCCTATGGGTGCTTTTAGCCCAAGAGGGCAGTGAGGACCTAACGCTCAAAAGTCCCCAAGGGGCATGGCCCTTGAGTTAGAAAGAACAGACTATGGGGCTGCTTTCTCTGCTGTAGGCCCAAGAGCTACAGCTTCAGAGGCAGGCCTGTTCACAGACAAGACAGGAGCCAAGGTTCTCTTATTAAGAACTCTTGAAGGAGGCAACCTAATCACCTAAAGAAATGAGTACCATCCTCAGATCAGAGCTTGGGGACTCTCCCAGGGGGACTAAACATTGGCTCCAGTATTTCTCATGACCCTATCCCCACTCTCATCTCTGGAAGTTAGATGGAAACTCAGGCTTTTTCCATAACCTCTGGGTCTAAAGGAACTCCTCTTGATTGGAGCTGGAACTAGAACTGGGTAACTATGTGTTCACTGGGATAGCTTTGAAGCCAGGGAGAATGTCTGGTAGCCAAAGTGAGGCATGCATTGCCTTCTACCCAGGTCATTTATGCCCCCACCCTCTAACAAGGATGTGGATGGGGTTTGAGATGCTACCTGCTGTGACTCTCCAGCACCTTCAGGGGTGAGGAGGCAAAGTGCAAGTCCCACAGATGAATTACTGGAAGACGATCATCTTCTGAACATAGCACCAACTGGGTGGCTATGTCTGGGTGCCAGGCCAGGCCTGAGCAGTGCATCTGTGAACAAAACAGACCCCAATGGGCAATGTAACCTGACTCTTCTGGTTATGAACCTTTTTTGTCCAGCTGAAATGGGACCTCTCTGAGGGCAGTTTTTTTGTCTCTCCTATGTGACTGGGAACACCACAGCCATCGGGGAATAGGTGATGACCATAAGCAAGGAGCACCAGAAGCCTCCAGATCAGATCAGTTTAGCTTCCCTAAGCTTTCACTCTCAATGGAAATCTGCTATGAGGCTGAATCCACAGGTGTAACAGCCGAAAGCAGAACCCTGGCCTGGGGGAGAGCAGCTCCAAAACTAGGCCTGAGAGAGATAGCAGAGCCCGAGCCTATATTCTGCCTGTATTCAACTCACCCTGTTGCTGTGATCACTGACTTTGATGATAGCTTCATTCTTCCTGAGATCCCACACGACTGCCTTGCCGCTGGGGTGAGCAGAAGACAGAACGTGTTGAACTTGACGGTTCCAAGAGAGTGCCTTGATGTCTTCAGGGGCTGCTGAGGCAGGTTGGGGGGGGCAGGTTGAGGACAACCTGTCACCCCTGGACCAAGAAACAGCTGCTCTTCCACTGCTCCCAACCACCCACAGAAAGGCCAAGAGTAGACATGGGGCTATCCAAACCAAGCCAGTCTCGGGAAGCTGGGAGGGTAGTTTTCCAGAGAGGATGCTTTAGGAAACTGGTGTAGAAGCTCAGACGGACAGATGCACTTGGGTTTTACTCCTATCCCAAAGTGCTCCTGAGAGGATAGAGTCAAGATTTTAAAACAGCCCTCTTGTCTCTGACAAGAGAGAGAGGGGGAGGAAAAAGGTGAGGGAGGGAGGGAGGGAGGGAAATATAGACACCCAAGACCCCCAGAGAGAATGAGGCAGAGAGAAAAGCCATTGATACTTTTAGGGCACAAGGTGCTATCATATTCATACTGAACTTACCTCACGATACTGTAAGCATAAGAAACAAAAGCGAGGAAGAAAAAGATGGGCCCAGTTACAGACTGACAAGATAGGTACACTCAGAGACAGACACACACGAGTCCCCCAACCGCATGGGGGAACCAGATACAAAAACAATGCTGATCCTCCCACAAAAAGGACAAGGGTGTATCTGGGTGTCCTACTCTTGCCCCTGGTCAGCTAAGCTCAGGGCCCAAGCTTGCCTAAGCTATACTACGATAAACGGTACGCTCACGCCTTCTCTCAGTGTCTTTTATTCCCCTCACCCTTCTTCATTTGCCTTCCAGAAACCCCTAGGTCAGTTAATGACCACAAGCCACCCCCAACCCGTCCCCACCCGACTCCAACTCTCTATTATCTGGCTGGTAGGCAGCACATTAGTCTGTGGAGCTTTAGTGCCCTCCAGTGGTGAAGATGGAAATCTCCTGTGCGCTGGCTGCCTCCAGAATTCAACGCTCCCCGGTAAAATCAGGTGCACACTCTTAAGCAGCAGCACCAGAAGGCTCCTCACCTGTGACTTGGATCCTGGGGTCATTGGCACACTCAGGTTATTCAAATCCCAAATGAAGATTTCTGAATCACTGGCCCCTGAGGCCAGGAGGTTGCCCTGTATGAAGGAACAGGCCTTTGGAGACCCGCCTTCCCAGGAAGAGATGAGAGCAGAAAAGGGGGAAGGAGACCCACATGCGGGGCTCCCAAAGCCACCCCCACAACAACCTGGGAAGGGCTCAGAGTTAGAGACCACAGGTCACAAGCAAACGCTTCCCTTCAGATCTGTCAGCCGTGTCTGATTAACTGAAATGTAGTACCTGGAAAGGATTAAAGTCAAGGGCTCTGACAGTCCCCGTGTGCTTCTGTATCTGGGTAATCACAGGCTCCTTTCCCGAAGACAGGATGTGGGTCACATTGTATAGAGTAAGCATGCCATCATCCCCGCCGCCTGCAATAACCCCGGAGCCTTCCAGAAGCCTGTTGCCAAAGCTCCCCCAGATCAGCTTGTGAAACCTACAAAGAGGAGGAAATGGCATCAGCACCAACTCAGGTCCATGTCAATAAGTAGAGAATGGGCATCTTTGTCAGCCTCTGACGTTATGCAGGCATCCCCACCCTTAGTCAGGGCCTGCCTGTCTCCCTCATTTCCCCGTCACAGAACAGAGGTCTCCTCTGCCTGGTCCTCCTTCCCTTTGGCTGAAAAAATGTTCCATCTATGTTACACTAGAAGCCAGGAGGCCACTGCCATGGGGCTGGGGGAGGGGTGCTTTTTTTGTTTTTGTTAATATTATTGGGTTTAATATAAACCCAGTGATTAACACTTCAAATAAATTACTTTTTAATCCTCCCAACTCAAATAACAACTAACACTTATTTTGATAACTTCCTATGTACTAGGCACTGTTTTAAGTGCTTTATATGTATTAGCTGATCAACAACTCCATGAGGTATTAACTCCATTTTCAATTGAGGAAACGAGGCACAGAGAAGTTGCGAAACTTCTGTATATACAGTTAGTAATTTCACTCCCATTTGACACCTAGGAAGTGACAGAGTCAAGGTTCAAAGTTAGGCCCATCTTATGCCAAAGCCTGAGCTCTTAACCATCATAAAATACTGTCTTCTATTTAGAGCAAGATCCAAACTCTTCTACACCTGAATAGAAGCAGGTTCCTTAGGCCAACAGTTGCTGTCCCCTCTTCCCTCTTAAACTGGAAGTGAGAAAAGATCTAAGGACTTTCCCATCCCATGCCTCTCCCATGTGTCTAGTCCACTGGAACAACCATGTGGATTCAGTGGGCCAGCCCTAGAGACACAGAGGCACAAAGAATAAATGCACCATTTGGGAAATACTTTTCTGGCTTTCTGAGCATCTTTCACACAAGAAAGAGATGGACCCTGGGCTCCCTGCACACAAGTATGGGTCCCCTGCAAAGCCCCTAGGGAAGGCATGTGAAATCCCCAAAGCCTCACAGGTGGTCTGTCCTCCATTTCACTTGGCTATCCTACTAGACAAGGATATTTCCGCAGCCTTCCGAGAAGCCAGATTTCACATTGAATGATGTCATAAGATCTCTAACTGAAATCAAATGTTCCCACACCCTGGGAACAATCAGCAAAGAAATTGAATGGGGCGACCAGGCAGGAACCTGTTTGGCCAGTCATTATTGCAGAGCCAACCTGTCAAAAGTGAAGAGCTGAGCACTAGTTCAGACCAGGTCAGCATCTGAACAAAAACAGCAGAGCTGAACAAACAGTGGGTCTAAAGCTACGTCAGAAAGGCTATATTTTCTAAGGTTGCGCTGACCTTAACAGGACAGAAGAATGTGTTCCACGCTGGCTGCAGAGGCTGCCATGTCTTCCAGGGGCTAGAGCTCAGCATGGGCAGAGGGCAAGTCAACAGGGTGGGCAGAGGGCAAGTCAACAGGTTAGCCAGAGAAGCCTCTAATAGGTCACACCGGAAGCAGAGGTAGGTATGGCCATGGAAATTCACATGGGAATGCAGTGACCTACAACATGACATATAAAATCAGGGTAAAAGGTACCTGAGACCACATGGGAGTCATCAAAGGGTCGGAGAAGAGGGCCCAGTTACTTTAGAGTGGCTGAAATGCAGAATACGGGGTGTGACAAAATGATTTTTCTTTGTGTAAGCATGCAGAAAGTACATTCCTATTGTTAACACTTCACTAGTAAGGGTGAAACTGGAGCCCGAATAGCTGTGATAGACAACACCTGGGAGAGGGGGAACACCTGGGACGAGTCAGGCAAGGAAGGAGACTTGATCAATCATCTCTGCCCTGCAAGTGGACAGCTGTGTGTGTGTGTGTGTGTGTGTACAAAAAGAGAGCACACAAGCATGTGAGCAAATGTGACAAAACATTAACAACTGATGAGTCTAAATGAAGGTATATGATTGTTCATTGTACTATTGTGCAACTTTTCTGTGTTTGAATATTTTAAAAATAAAAAGTTATAAAACAAAAAAGATGGCCTTTGGCCTGCAAATAGGAACTAAGAGATTTAAGTAGAAGGTATAGGGAGACGAGTTTGTATAGGAAGGTGGGAACTTTGAAAACATGAGAATACAGGTGGAATTCTCTGCTAAAGAGTTTCTCAGGATAATGATGGCAATGATGGAGACCATATGGCATCACAGAATGAGGGGTGGCACCTAAAGAAAATACAGGTTCCTTGATTCCCACCCAGACCTTGTGAAGCAGAATTTCCAGAGACAGGCCCTCTACATTTCTAATAAGAGCCCCCCAGCTGATTCTAATAAGCTGCCGAGGTTAAGAACCTCTGTACTAGATACATCAGACTGCACACCAGCATAGAACAATGGGAAGAAGTTGAATGCATAAAGATAGAACCAGCCCCAACAATCAACTCATGGCTATGCTCCTGGCAAAAAGAGAAAGACAAGGCTGGAGAGAATAAACTGAGACCTGTGAGATCAGAACGTCACACCAGCTAAGCTCACCTGAGGCCAAGCTTCAGCTACCTTATGATTAGGAGTATGTGCTGTATAAATTCTTGCTCCCATGATTTCTGTACTTCTTTGTTTTGGATTTTGATTTTATTTGCTTAGTGAAGTTCCTTAAGAAAAATCCCAACCTCATGTTAGTGGATTAAAGTGAAAATGAGTTTGTCCACATCCTGGCCAAAATAACTGAGGAAATCCAAGTTTCCTTAAAAGTCAGACAGATGAGGGCAGTGCTCCAAGCTGGAGAATAAAGACACTGGGGTGGAGCGATGGCTGTCTGAGAGGAGAACTACTTTTCTGAATGCCTAGTATGCACCAGGCTACTATGTGCCAACTATGTTACTCAAATTTACAGTAGAGAAAACAGGGTCAGAGAAGTTAAATAATGTGTCTGATAGGACAGTAGATGGCAAAGCTGGGATTTGAACCCAAGTCTGTCCAACAACAAAGCCCATGCTCTCTCTCCTCTGTGATCTTGATGTCTCTAGAGAGAAGGCAAGTCTTAGAAACAAGAAAACTAGGAGTAGTACCAAAACGATCTTTTACTGCTTAGTGTTGTCCCTTACAAAGGCACCTAAAGAGGGGTCACAGTGCTCCCCAAGTAGCTAGAACTGAGATAAAGGTATTGTAAGATAGATCACCTACTTTCTCCATGTTACTAGAGGATGGGTCAGACATAGGTTACAGAGGCCACTCAGAGATCTAGAACCTCAGTGTAGACAGAGGTAGAGTGCAGCAAATCACCCACTGAGCCCTGAACTCATTCAGCCATAGCAGCTATGTCCTCAACTCAAAAGTCAATACATAAACAATGTATTATTCTCCCAGATAGCTTTCTTCTTGAGTGAGATTCATCTAACAAACCAAACATCTCTTGCTTCAGTGCACATGCTAATCCATATTGATTCTGATTGCATCCAGTGGCATTAATCCACACACTCTCTTCACCCTATTTATAGCTTAAAGCTGTCCCTTATCTTCACCCATACCAGTGTTTCAGAACATTTCTCTTTCAGTCAGGTATTTCTAAATAGATAATATTTCTCTGATACACCATGGGTTGAGGATAAGGGGATCTTCAGGATTCAAATGTGGTTGAGGCATGGGTCTGGTAAAAAGGGCAGGCAATGGAAGGGGGAAGACTTTGAAGAGTATGTATAGTTAATAATAAAGAGATACAGAGAGGCATTTGTTAAAAAAAAAGGAAAAAAGGAAGGAGACTAAGCTAGAAAAAGGGAAGGAGAGATTGAAGATAAGACTTAAATTTGGAGTTCAGTAGATTCTTAGAAGTCATCTTGTACAACCTCTTCTTTACATATAAGCGAGGAAACCTAAGATCACTGATGGAATTCAATTTGCCCAAAGTCACATAGTTTTAGCCAAGGTAGCAACCCAACACAACTGTGTTTTCCATTAAACCAAACAGAAGATGACACAGAAAAGAGGAAAGCATAAAGCAAAGGATGGGTTGCCCTTTGTCTACCCTGATCATCTTGGTCAATTGTCTGTGGTGCTGACTTTTGAGTAAGTGACCTAACCCAGGCTGGAATGGAAAGAAGTGGGTGTCTTAAACCCTGGAGGGTCTAAGGTGATTTCTTCAGTAAGGCCCCAACCGAACTGTGTCAAAGGTAATCCCTTAGGTCTTTGAGAATGAGAATCAATCTTTAGACACAATTATAGAGGTGGAAAAAGGAAGCTAACTGTACCATTTGTTTTGGTTATAGTCCCCAAATTCCTGCAGGGTAGAGAAGGGTGTGAGGTGATGCTTCATGATTCCTGAATACAGTACCAACATTTCAAAAAGGGTCCCTTCAACCTAGTTGGCTGCCAAACAAACAGATTGTTACCCTTGGAAAGCTCTTAAAGCACTAAGACTAACTGAAGGCTAACTATAACAAACTGAACTGGTGGACATGAATGCTCCATTTGGTAATCCAGAAGGTTCTAATATCATTCATTTATTCCACAGATATTTTTTAACCACCTAATGACAGGCACTGTTCTAGATGCTAAAGATATAGCAGTGAATAAAACAGACAAAAATCTCTGCCTACATGGATCTCAGGATTCAGTTTCAAGGTTTCTTAAGCAATTACATTGCCTCTTTCTTAGGAACTCCTAGCCCTAAGGAGCCACTACTGTGCTGAAGCTGCTGCTTGGCTGGTCAAAGAAAAGAGTCCTTGCGCTCACTGCCCCTTTTCTTATCTTCAGGAGTATAAACATTATTAAGTTAGCTCACCCCTTTCAGCAGCCCTTTCCGAAATGCTTGCTTAGAGGCTAAGAATATCTCATCATTACTGGTAAACCTGCCAAGGCCTGCTCTTCAAAAGGTAAAGGTACTGGAAATACAAAGAAATGTTAAAAACTGCAAAATAAGGGATACCATAACAAAGTGATATAGGAGCTCAAGAGAAGGAGAACAAAAACTAACTTTCATTATTAGGTTAAACCATGAAAAGAAAGAAGAGGGTACTTCTGTCTAAATAACTTAATCTAATCACTCAGATGGACCAAAAAATGCACAAGAAGATGGAGAGTTGCATTCTAGACCAGCAATCTCTAAAGTGGGATGGGCAAGATAATCCTCTGGGCTGTAAGAAAAAGATTTATATTTTTAATATTAAAAAGTAGTACAGTAATACATGTATATTATTTATACTGAATATATACTTGAGTACAGTGAATATTCACATTTTTCCTGATTGTACAAAAATTTAGAAATCATTGATTCAGACTGTAAGCCTCATCTTTACACAACCTGTAAAAGAACAGTTGAATAATAGAAAGAAGGTAGGTTTTGGAGTAAGACAGGCCTAGACTTAAATCCTAGCTTCTCAGAGTTTTGGTTCTCTCCTATGTAAAATGGGAATAATGGTATTTATTGGTTAGGCTCATTTTGAGGAATGAATAAGACATTATACAGAGCCCCTAGCATAGTGCCTGGCATGTATACATGTGCTTGGTGAATGCTAGTACCCAGCCCTGTAAGCCTGCCAGAGCCATGAAATCCATGAGTGCCCTATCGGTACCTGACAGCAATGAGGAGAGGATCATTCTTTCGCCTCCCACTGGCAGACAAGGAAATACCGTGTAAGGCTGTTATCGTCACAAGAACCAAGGGAGAAAGGAGCCAATTCCTCTGCATTCAGAGACAGATCAGGTACTTGTGGCTCCAGGCTTCTGTGAGGCGTCTCTATCACATGATTCTGCATGACGCTGCTGCTGCTGACCACAAAGGTTGGAGTGGGTGTTTTCAAAATCCTCTTGCAAAATAAACCCAGAGTTAACTTCTCTCCTACTTAAAGATCATTCTCCCCTCACTTGTCTCCTCATGAGCCCTGAGAAGCACATACTACTCCTGGGATTCCCCATCAGGGTCTACAGCAGGATCCACCCTGCATACCCATCAAAAGTTCAGACATAGTACCTGCTGGAGGGAGAAAGGACTCCCTTGCGTTTCAAGTCCAGAGAGGGGTCCCTGAAATCAACCTCAAAGATTTCCAATGTGCCATCTGTACTAAAGGAGGCGTCTAGCTGCTGGGCAGATGTTCCTAGGCACAAGAAAAGGCAGGAAGAGGCAGCAATGAGCAACAATATATGCATGGATTTGGGGTATAAATGGTTAAGCAGTAGAGAAGAGGAGGAACAGGAGAGGACTGGAATACCCTTTTCAAATGGTAGCTCCAAAGAAAGCAAGAAAGCATGAGGTGCTTAGCCTTAAGCCAGAGTCCAAGGTTACCCCCAGGTACCAGGAACTCCTAATATCCCTTTGCATATGCTGTTAGCCAACCCCAGATTTCCATGACTCTAAAACTTTCTCTGAAGCACAATCAAGAACCCTGGATACTAGGTCTCCCTTCAACCTATGTACTCCAGTGGATCCTTATCCACAGTATCACCATACCTGTGGCCAGATACACAGGGTAGTGGCTAGCTGGGCTCCACACTTGGACAGCTGGCCGCTCAAGTTCCTTCAGCTTCATGTTCTGTCCTGTAGGTGGCAGAAAAGTGACATGGCCCTCAGCCTACTGAAAATAGAAACCAGCAAGTTTAAGGGCCAGATCAAGGGGAACACCTGTGGACATGAGAGCTTGTTTCTCTCTCACCACCAAAGAATGGGGCATTTTGGGGCAACACAGGGTAACAAATACATGACCGTCTGCAGATCTGTAATGACAGTTCATTTTCCCAGTTACTGAAATCTAATGCTTTAAACCGTAAAAGATATTCAAATACACTGGTTGCCACAGGCCCAAGGGTGATGATAACCATCAAACCAAATAATCTCTCAGTGACCCTATCCAATCCCTTGGTTTTAAACATCATCCATATGTCGATGACTCCCAAATTTATATCGGCAACACAAATCTCTCCTCTGAGCTACAAGTTCTTATATACAACTGCTAATCAAATATTTCTACTTGGATATAGTAAAGATACCTAAAAGTTAATCTGTCTAAAATGGAATTCTCTATTCCACCATCTCACCCACCCATCTGTTCTTCCTTCAGTTTTCTTCATTTCAGCAAATGGTACCACTACCCAGCCAACTGCTTAACCCCCAAACCTGAAAATCACCATAGATCCCTCCTTCGCCCTTATTCCCTTCTAATCCATCATTAAGTCTTCCAAATTTTGCCTCCAAAATATATCTTAATCTGTCTATTTTTCTCCATCTTCACCACTGCTCTATTTGAAGATACTATCATCTATCACCTAGATTACTGGTCTTCTCCCTGCTACTCATCCCTGTCACCCAATTCATTCTCTGCATAGCAGCAGGAGTAAACTTTTAAAATCAAAAATTGGATTTTGGCATTCCACACTTAAAATTTTTCAGTGGCTTCTATCACACTCAGAATAAAATGCGAACCCCTTTGATCCCTGCTCAAAGGCTCTAGCCTACCACTTCAACTTCATCTCTTCCTACTCTCCCCCTTACTTATTGTGCTACAGCTGCATTAGCCTTTTTTCATTTCCTGGCTTTTCCCCACTTTAGAGCTTTGTAAATTCTGTTTGCAGAATTTGACAGCTTTTTGTTTCATTCTCTGCATGACTGGTTCCTTATCACATCTTTCAGGGCTCAGCTTCTCACTCCTCAATGAGGTGATCCACCCAATCAAAAACAGACTCCGTTTTTTCTTCTTAGCAATCTATAATTATAGATTTATTTACATCTACATTGTTGGTATTGTCCACTAATAAGTTAACTCCATGAGAGCCAGCACTGTGTCTGCTTTGTTCTCCATGTTATAACTAGCGTCAGAACAATGTCTGGCACATAGTAAGTGCTCGATAGTATTTTATGAATGAAGGCAGACATCTATTTTAACCCGGTAGTTTCCAAACCAATTCTAACACATACTCAAGGTGCCATCCCAACAGGCTAAAGCAGCAGGGAAGTTTAAAAAAAAAAAAGCTAACACTGAACTTGATGGAGTAAACTTGGGACCCACCATGACCTGCTTGAGCAAGCCACAGCCAGGTTAGTCTTGACCTACCAAAACAAAAGTTTTATTACTTAATAATATCAAATGTACTCTCCAGCTTGAAGAAAGTTTAAGGCTGCCAACTCAGCCGAGGTTTCCCGGGGACCTCTAAACACTTGAGGAATATTCGGACAAGATTGTACATCATACTACACGGTCACCAGTGCCACCTGCTGGTCAATACCATTTTCACGTTTCTGGAGAAAGGTCTCTTAAGCGGGAGCTGAAATTAGCCGTGTGCACTTGACCTGCATATCTCATTTAATTCTCACAATGGTTCTGGGCGGTCAGTACTGACACTATCCGCATTTTACAAAGAAGAAAACTGGCTAGGCCAAGCTGTGCACCCCAACAGCCTCCAGAACCCAGTGCTTTCAACCATTATACCAGTCTAAACTAAACTCCATTAAGTGTTTAAACCCCAGCCTACAAATTGGGAAGATGGGCTTTTAATCCACTTTGTTCAAAGACATCTGTTCACAAAAAAGGTCCCCGCTGCGGTCAGAATGCCGGCGGCCGGGGGCGTTAAAAGTGGGAGAGCTATGACCACTCAACCAAGAGCTGGACACGCTCGTGCAGTGAAAGAGGACGCCAGCTACCCTTGGCTGTCCAGTCCCTCCGGAGGATGGTCGGCCTCCCCCGCGGCGCGCCGGCATCAGCACTGACAGGCCTTCCCGCCCAGGCCAGGCGCAGAGACCCGTTGCCGACACTGGGCCCAGGCCAGGTCAGGGCCCAGGATTGTTGGGGGAGGCGCCAGGGCAGCGCTGGAGAGAGGCCGTCTTCGGGCTGAGGCACCCAGGCGCGGCAGGGAGAACGAGCCGAGTGCGTCCGAGAGCAGGGCAGGCGTCGTGGGGTCCCCTGAGAGTCACACCGGCAGGAGCCCCGGGAGCGGGGCGAGCCGGAGTGCCAGCGGAGGGCGAGCGCGCCCCGGCACCCTCCCGAGAGATGGGCGGCGCTCGGGGTCCCCTGCACGGCCTCCCCTCTCAGCGGCCCCGTACAGGCGGGGAAAACCAACCTGCGCGGAAAGCCCAGGCCAGGGGTCTGGTGCAGCGGAGCCGGAGCCGGAGCCGGAGCCGGTGGTCTCTCTGTGCTACGGAGCTCAGCAGAGAGCTGTGGATGGCGGCTGCGGAGGGCCAAAAGTAGTTCTGGCCCGCAGGCCCCACCTCCCACACGCGCCGCCAGGCGCCAGGCCCAGCACCCCGCTGACCCACGGAGAACGTTCCCTAATAGGATTATAGCTTTTAATCGGGCCTCCCTCACCTGTCCTGTGATTGCTCAGTGGGTCAGATCCCGCGACCAGTAAGTTCTGGTCTATTCAATTTGAGTCAGGCTCTGCGGGCAACCTCTGAAAAGGGAAAATAACTCATTATTTACTTATTGAAGCGGAGAAGACCCGGCCCTAGCTCCAGGGGCTCTCAGTGGAATCCACTTAGTTGAAAAGGTAAAAAGCAATCTAGGCCATAAGGAGCGGTGACTTTCTGCAGCCCAGCAACTGGTGCCCCCAACCGTTGGTTGAACTAATTAAAAGCTATAGATGGGCGGGGGGCGAGGTACCAGGGGCTATTCTGGAAGGTTTCAGGGACGAGACAGGTGTCATATGTTGGGGCTTCAAGAAGATGGGTGAACTCCCAGGGAGGAGGAAAGGGCCCAACCGGCTAATAGCGCCCTGGTGTTTCCCATACCATGAATGAAAGGGACTACAGTTGGGGGTGTGGGCTGGATTCAGATTGTGGAATACCAATTCAACTCTGCAGGTAATTGGGAGTTACTGAAAATTATGGGCAGATATGCAATAAGATTATATCAGACTAGCAATATGGATCAGCATGCAGAGAGAACAGAACTGGAGGCAGGGAATCAAATTAGGAGACTAATAGAACAATCCAGGTACCAGGTGATGAAAGACTGGATTAACATAGTGGCAATGATTGTAAAAGAAAGCTGGACAGGCTCTTGTGACCGATAAAAAGTTGGAGGGGGGGTGATCATATATATTTTTTATATTGATTGAGGGAATTATGGCATTTCCAAATAAAATGTTCTGTAGGCAGCTGAAGATCTTAGACCTAAGTTATATGATTTAAATTTTTAATTTAATGCATGAATTCTACCACCATATTCCAGCCTGATATACCCCCAAAGATGGTGAGCTGGTTATCTTAAGACTTATGACGTGGCCCCAAGTCATTGTGACACAGCTCTAGATTTCCTTTTCACGTGGACATGGGAGTTTTGAACTCAGGACAGAAAACAATTTAGGGCATTGGTGGTGCCTGCCCACTCTACGTACTAAGTATTTCTTGAACTTCTTAGCACAACAGTGGATGAGAAATAGGGTTGAAAACTGAACCTCAGGCAACACCTCGAAGTAGGGAATGAGGCCGAAGTGTCACTGGAGTGCTCTGAAAGAAATCTGAACCAAAGGCATAAGGTCACAGTTTCAAGTAGGACATGATTCAAAAAAAAAAAAAGTAAAGTAAAAAAAGTGCACCCTTCTCTCAACTCAGACACCTTAGAAATTCTTTTCACCTCGTTTTACAAATGCCAGTCTCCTCTTCTAGGTAACTTCTTGAAGGCAATTATTTTCTTGTTCAACTTTATATCCCCAGGACCTATCAGTGTCTGATATATATTAGGCAGACAGACGTTTGTTAAATACTTATCAAATGCTCTAAAGGACAGAGAATGAAAACATATAAAAAGCAGTGGAGACCTTCAAAGAGAGGCATTTCAGTAGAAGAACCCACTCCCTGATATCATAAAGGTCTTTCACTGACTGATACCACTAAAGGACCCCTTATCTAGCATAAATGGACTTGCTTCTACAGATCATGTTGAATGTATGCTTTTTTATGAGACAGGTTTTCAGGCAATATCATTGTAATTTAAGAAAATGTCCCTAAAGGGAAGAAAAGAACATAAATTGGTTCTCTTTTAAACAGATGCATTGAAATAGATGCTCAGGGCCTCCCTGGTGGCCCAGTGGTTAAGAATCCGCCTGCCAATGCAGGGGACATGGGTTTCAGCCCTGGTCCAGTAAGATCCCACATGCTGCAGAGCAACTAAGCCTGTGCACCACAACTACTGAGCCTGCGCTCTAGAGCCCGCGAGCCACAACTACTGAGCCCACGTGCCACAACTACTGAAGCCTGCGCGCCTAGAGCCCGCGCTCCGCAACAGAAGCCACCACAATGAGAAGCCCACGCACCGCAACAAAGAGTAGCCCCCACTCACCAGAACTAGAGAAAGCCCATGCACAGCAATGCAGACCCAACACAGCCAAAAATAAATTAATTAAAAAAAAAACTTCATTAAAAAAAAACCAGACCCTCAGAAACATGGTTTTTCTCTTTCTAAGGCTATTATAGGAGCTTGGATGAATCATTAAGGTAGTGAAAGCCATGTATAGGTTCGGTAATAAGTCAATGACTATCCTCTAATTAATAAACATAGGTAATGTCAATTTATCCATTTATAAGAGTCTAGGATTCAGAAGTTGCTTTGGAATAAATACATATTCTTTCTTTTTTTTTTTTTTTTTTTGCAGTACGCGGGCCTCTCACTGTTGTGGCCTCTCCCGTTGCGGAGCGCAGGCTCCAGATGCGCAGGCTCAGCGGCCATGGCTCACGGGCCCAGCCGCTCCGCGGCATGTGGGATTCTCCCAGACCAGGGCACGAACCCGTGTCCCCTGCATCGGCAGGCGGACTCTCAACCACTGCGCCACCAGGGAAGCCCCTTTCTTTTTTTAAATTGAAGTATAGTTGATTTACAATGTTGTTTTAAATAAATACATACTTTTAAAAAAATTAATTATTTTTGGCTACGCTGGGTCTTCGTTGCTGCACACGGGCTTTCTCTAGTTGCGGCAAGCAGGGTCTACTCTTCGTCGTGGTGTGCGGGCTTGTCATCACGGTGGCTTCTCTTGTTGCAAAGCACGGATTCTAAGTGCAAGGGCTTCCGTAGTTGTGGCACACAGTCTCAGTAGTTGTGGCTCACGGGCTCTAGAGTGCAGGCTCAGTAGTTGTGGCACACAGGCTTAGTTGCTCCATGGTATGTGGGATCTTCCCGGACCAGGGCTCAAACCCGTGTCCCGCGCGTGCATTGGCAGGCGGATTCTTAACCACTGCGCCACCAAGGAAGTCCCAAATACATATTCTTGTAAGAGATATAAGACTAGAGGCAATCACAGCCCTAAGCCAGTCCCAAAACACCTATTTATCCTATAATATACTTGAAACACGTTAGAGTATTGTTTTTTAGCTAACCACTTATTATTAAAAAGGTTTTTTATGGGAAATAAATCTTGTTCCAACTTGTGAAGTCAGGAACGTATCTTCCTTCTTCCGCAACCCTGTAGATGGGGAAAGGAGCTACCCTTACCACCTGCTGTACAACTGGAACCCTCAACTACTTTTCCCAGTGAAATTAGCAAATCAACATCCTCAACTACTTTTCCCAGTGAAATTAGCAAATCAACATCTTCTTGTGCTTAAGCAATGGCTACTCCTGGGGAAATGAGGCACAGATACCACAGTACTAAGTTTTATTAGCGATTTCATTAAGGTAAAATCTCTAGGATTGAGGGAGTCAGTTACGGGGCACAAAGCCCACGAAGCCTCCTCAGATCTCATAGTGAACCACCGGCTCAGGTTCTTTGTTGGGATCGCCACCTCGTTCCAGGTACAGATTATTGTAAGGATACTGCTTTGGTCCCTAAGAAAAAAAACACAGGTCAGCAAGAACAACATATATCTATGTAGCCAATACCTGGCTACACCCCACTCTGAGTGAAGAATCACACACAGTAAATGGGTACATGGTAGCCTTTGGTCAGACCCAGCTGGGCTAGAACAGCAGGGACAGCACTCCTCTTCCCCGCTCAGCCCAAGGCAGAAAGAAAGCCTAGATTGTAAGAGAAGTGGTGCCTACAGTTTGTGTGTGTGTGAGTGAGAGTGAGAGAGAGAGGGAGGGAGGGAGAAAGGAGAAAGAGAGAGGGAGAAAGGGAGAGTGTGAGGGAGAGCTTTCTAAATGAGACGATGCATCCATCCATCCCACTCTCTCTCGGGGTCGAGACAGACTCAATCTCCTTTAAGTCACTCAGCCTCTAATGGTTCCACCACTAAAGTGGCCTAGCAAATGAGGCGTGCAGGAGCAGCAGTGGGGGAAAGCACAGAGGAGACACGGCTCGGACGTGCTTTAGGGGCTGCTGGCTTTACCAACAAACAGCTGTCAGAGAACACAGCTCAAGGGGAGGAGAAAAGGGTGATGTGCTTACAGAACTGAAAAATGGAAGAGCCACACTGTGTTTCTTGCTCTCCTGAAGTGAAGTTGGCGCTCACACCAGCCCTATGTGCACTCTCCAGCCTGGGGCCCCTGGGGCTCGGTAGGAAGCCTTGTGTCAGTGCACACAGACACACACACTACCATTAGGACATTGATTATCTCAGCACAGGTAGCACTGTGCAGCCAACTACAAACACGGCAGCCTCCTGCTTTCAGTTCCTTTCCTCACAATCTACCCTGTAGACTACTCCCAAATTAATCTTCCTAAAAACCTAGGCTTCATTATGGCATTCTTCTGTTCAGAAACCCAACATGGCTCCCTGCTGCCTAGAGGCAGACCAAGTCATCCCTGTACCCCCAACCCTTAGCACCTTCTGTACCTGGTGCGTGATAGGGGCTTCATAAATATTTACTGAATTAGTGCATTACTATACCATCAAGTCCAGATCCCTTAGCCATGCAACCTAACTGATCAAACTCACTTCACAATATTTTTTTTTAACACAGCAGTTTCGACAACTGATTTCCCAGGACATCAGAATTACCTAGGAACTTGTTAAATATTGATTCTAGAACCCCATTCTGGAATTACTGAATTAGGCTCTCCAGGCAGTGGAGCTCAGGAATCTGAATTTTTAGTAGCTCTCCAGGTAACCAGTGCAGCTGGTTATCTAGGAACTATTTATAAGCCTATTCCACTCCAGCTAACTCACTGCCCTCTTCCTTTATTCTATTTTCTCTTGCCCCAATGTTCTCTTCAACTTCTCCCCACCATCTAAAAAATATATATTTTAGCATCTAGCATAATCCTTCTCCTTAACAGCACCTGATACCCCCAGCATACACATTCACTACACATATATATACACAAAAACTGTGCCAAATTCCTATATATATGTTCCAATGTTGCTCATGTCATGTATCTAAATTTTCTTCTTATCCAAATTAAATGTCCTTAAAGCTAGACAGTATATTTTCTTTTTTTAAATTTATTTACGTATAGTTGAGTTACATTGTTTGTTAATTTCTGCTGTACAGCAAAGTGATTCAGTTATACATATATATACATTCTTTTTCATATTCTTTTCAATTATGGTTTATCACAGGATACTGAATATAGTTCCCTGTGCTGTACAGTAGGACCTTGTTGTTTATCCATTCTATTTATACTAGTTTGCATCTGCTAATCCCACACTCCCAATCCATACCTCCCCTACCCCCCTTAGCAACCACAAGTCTGTTCTCTACAGACAGTATATTTTCTATGTCCTTTACATTCTCTAAAATCTAACTGTCCATGCTTGCCGTAAACATTTAATTGCTTCCAGTACCCTGTAGGAAGTGCCCTTCACACCAACAAAGGATAAGCTTTCAACTCGAGATTCCCTGACTCTACCTTAAAAGATCACTTGCTGAAATATTATTAAGTACAGTTCCCAAAATGGCAACTCTAAAGACTAGCTGGCTTCTCCATTCTCATTCCTCACCTAGTCCTACAGTTTCTTCTCACTCAGACTGATCCAAGATGCAGGCCAGTGGGTAGGACCCTCTATAGGCCTTACCAGGAAGTCAAGCTTGGTATTGGCTGGATCCCTACTCCAGAGACTTCATTCCCTCAGGAAACAAGGCTAAGTAAGTGTGGCTGAGGGAGCACTTCTCAGATACTCACCACAGGCTGGTAGGTGGGGTAAGTCTCCCCCACCCAAAACATGAACAGCATGAAGGCCACGAAGCCGAAGAGGTGCTTACACATGAGATTCCAAGAAACAGGAGTGGGGGACGTGTCCACACGGTTCCTGATATACATGTCTAGGTCCCAGTGCATCTGAGACAAAAAGGCAGATCACTGTCACATACTGCTCTTCCTGCAAAAGGCATGCAGTCCAGAGCGATTAGAGCCTCACAGAAGGCTTGAAAGGCATTCTACTGCCCTGGGCAATATTCTGAGAGCCACATCTGAGATACTGTGGCCCACAGGACTGGATGCTGGCTTATGTCTAGGTTCCGCTGACCAGAGACAGCTCAATCATAGAAGTTCACAACTCTTACAATACAGAGCTTTGACTCTTACGATACAGAGCTTTGATTACTCCCAGACATCCCATTCCACACACCACACAGGCAACATCAGATCTCAGATTGCTGGACCTCGCTTCCTTGGGCAGAAAAGTGCCATTTGAGCTACAGAAGACATAAGGAATAGGAAGGAAGGTGAAATGGGATATGGTTCTCTCACCGGTTCACCCCAGTTCAACCGCAGGTCTGGGTGGTCCCAGTCATACCATGGATCCCTCTCCTGCTGTGAGCGGTCAGGGAGCTTTGGGTAGTCACCATACCTGAGAAACAGCAAGAACTTCTGGACAGGGCTCTGAGCAGCCTCACTCAGACAATTCACAGTCTCCTCATCTCAGAGATGAAAAACCAAGTGACAGAGGTAACTGCCTCCCCTAAGGACAGAGGAACTGACCTTCAAATCAAGATCTCAATTTTTTCCCTGAGGTGTACATATTGAGAAATGCTGAGTTAAAGGGCCACTGGTAAATATCCCAAATTTCCCCCCAAAAAGACTGTGCCAGTTTACATTCCTACAAACGGTATAAAAGAGATCCATTTTCCTGAATGCCTTCCAATACCAAATTTATCATTAATAAAATGTTATTGGATAAGTGAAAAAAAATCTCAATTTTTACTCACTAAGCACAGAATAACCGAAGAAGTCCAAATTGTCATTAAAAATTTATGTCAAACTCTGAAACATTTTAACATATGTAAGCTTTTCTTATCTTCTTTCAACAGAAAGAAGAAAAGTCATGCAATGTCATAATGTTAGTGCTGAGAAGGAATTTAACAATCAATCACTCTGTTTCCCCCATTAGACAGAAAAAGAAACTGAAGTTTAGAGTCTGAACCTAAGATCACCCAGTTAATTGGAATAAAAACAAAAGGGTACAGATTAGAAAAGCACTTTTCATAGCAACTGTGTTTCTCAACCACAGAGTTGACATAACAACTCCAAGTCTCAAACACCTCATGGGTCTTCATGATAAGCTGGATTTTTCCCCAACAAAACCAGGTTTAACTTATACAGACTGCTACCGAGGCTGCTCTTGTCCACAACACAATAAAAGACATAGGAAATGATGACAACTAGACATGTGTCACAGAAAGTGATTGGAAAACAACAAGACGAATAGGAGCTGCTGAAACCACGGCTGAAAGAGTGATGCTAGGACAGAAAATGAGCGTGATGGTAATCAACTCAGACAATTAACCACAGGGATGTTACGGGGGTGCGGGGGCAAAACCATCAACTGGAGTAAGGGAGTTGGCTAGTTAATCTGCTTTAAAGTTGCTATGACTTCCACAGCGCTAACTGCAAAATATTTCTTAAAAGAGAGATATACACGATATAGAGTACTCCATCTACAAATACGGTTCTCATGACAGGAATCCAGCTCCAGCCTGGTCACGTGCCTGGATGACAGCACCTGAGCCCAGCAGATGCTCAATCTAAATGAAACTTTGCGCTCTGGATGGAGCCAAAGAAGGTTCCTGCTATTCAGGGGTCCTCAAGGGAGCTATTAAAACCTCAGCTTCCTCATTTGAGGAAACAGCCTGAGCCAAGGAGAAAATTGAAGTCCTCTCGGCTGCAGCTGCTCACCCATCCCCTCCCACCTCCCTCCACGGAGAAAAGCGCCCACACCGTTGACTCTGAGGGGTCACGAAAAGGTTCGGGGAAAAGGGTCAGAGTAGAGCTACCCAACCCAGCCGAACTTCTCCCATCACTACCCAGGTGCGAGCAGACCCTATCTCACCCCATGCCATCATCTGGGTACGGCTCGTAGTCTTCCACCCGCATATTATACTTCTTGGCTGCGGCAGCCCGTTCTTCTGGGGTCCTGGGATAGGGTCCCGGGAGCATGTCCTTGGTAATGTGGGAGGCTGGAGAGCAGATGAGGGCACGTCAGAATTGACCCCATTCCTCCTGCACTCTGAAGGCTTCAAGCTGCGGTGGCTGCAGAGACCGGAGCCCGAGGCTTCGAGGGACCAGCAGACCCTCCACATGTTTTTCTGAATACACCAACTCCACCTCCGCCCTTGCCCGGACTCGCCCGCCGCGGTATCCACAATACCCACCCTCCGTCCGACGCACCAAACCTCAGGCACCCCTCTCCCACACTGAGGCCTCGCCCGTTCTCGCGGACCTGTCCGTGCACCCATCGGCACCACGTTTCGGGATGCCCTTTGCAGCCATCGGACTCCCAGGACCCCCGCCCTGGCCGCCGCCATCTTCACCTTCTTCTCGTTTCACCCCGCACATGCGCAAAGACCTTGTCACGGCGGCTGAGCCGGGCCAAACGCGACAAGGGAGAAAAGTCTTAAGGGTTCAATAAGGGCGGGGCTTAAACGGTGCTAGGAAGCCAGAGGGAAGATGAGCGGTTGGATAGAGGCAGAAAGGGAAAGCAGGAAGGAGAGAAAAACAAGCAGGTCACTGCTTTGACATTTCAGATTGTTATGTCCCTTTTCTACCTCAGCTGACTTAGACGCATCCAGGGATAACGGGCACTCAGAACCTGAGCATCTCAGGTAGACAGCTGACCCACCTACCCCAGGACCGGTAGAAGTAAAAGGAGCCTGTCAGTCTCTTTTCTGACTGCTTGCCTTTTTCCTCTCCTTCACTGGCAGTTCCTCCTTCCATCCCCAAACGTGATCATTCTTCAAATTCAGCCCTTGGTCTTGTTTGTTCTTGTTTTGTTTTCCAAATTAGTTATCTACTTCAGTTAGATGCACGGTGCAACACACAAATTGGCCCCGAACTGGTTCTTTTTTTGTTGTTTTATTTTGGCCGCGCGGCTTGCGGGATCCCGGTTCCTCGACCAGGGATTGAATCCGCGCCCTTGGCGGTGAAAGCGCTGAGTCCCAACCACTGGACCCAGGGAATTCCCCCAAACTGGTTCTTCAGTTTCAGTCTCGGGTTTACATCCGAATGTCCCAGTCACCTCAACCCAACAAATGTAAAACCAATCCTATCATCTGAACCCACCTCAGATTTGCTAGAATTCGCTCAGATTTACTAGGACTTGGATAAATACATTTCAAGCCGAATCACAATTAGCCGAACACTAGCCTAACAAAAGAATTGGGGGGGGCATTATTGTTCGCATATGAATATGTGTTAATTTTATTTACACAAGTATGATTTGAATAATTTACAGTACAAATATGCACATATTTCCAGGAAGTTTTAGGGTGATCACTGTTTTGGAGTAGAATCCATTATTATAGACATTCCCCAATATATATCAGAGCAATAAAAACTGATATATACTATTTAGTATATGAATTTGGGGGAGAACTACTTTACAGCAACTTGCCCTCTTGTAAATGAGAATTGAATGGATGTTCAGAATGGTTGGACATCTGCATTCAATCAATAGCAAACACTGATCTAATTCGGTCAAGATAGACAAAAATGCCTTTAAGTAGGTGAGATGGTGACACAGGCAGAAAAATCAAATGGTGCCAAGCAAGAGAAAACCGTCTTTGATTTCGAAAGAATTCAAGTTGCCATATATCTTTTGCCGAGGCTTTCGGAGCAACCTTTACCCAACATCTATCTATCGGACAGTTGCTTTTCCTTCTGACTTCCTTAGGTGGGTCAAGTTTGCGTTTCTCCCCATCCATCAGTGTAAAATTTAATGCCCCACTAAACTTGCCTCCTTCTTTGCCTGTTGTGTAGGCCTGGGCACACTGAGGCAGCAATAATTTGTGAATTGGTTAACCCGATGATCACCCCTATTCAGTGGGACTAAAGTCTAGTCCCGGGTCTTCGGGGGCGGAGCGTAGGGTGTAGAACTATAGGTTACCATTAGGAGGCGCTCGCCCAGGGCTCGGCTCCGCGTTCTTAGTGTCTGGAACGCTCTCTCTCGCAGCCTAGCACTATGGTTTCCGTTGTGTTTTCCCCGGAATAGGCGGAGGTTCCGCTTCCGGTGGGGCCGTCCCTAGCGGCGGAGATGGCGGCGGCTGCGGCGGAGGCTTCGGCCTCGGGCTCTGGAGAATCCCGAGAAGAGGCTGAAGCCCCCGGCCCCGCCTGGGATGAGTCCCAACTGCGCAGTTATACCTTCCCGACCCGGCCCATCCCGCGTCTGAGTCAGAGCGACCCCCGGGCGGAGGAGCTTATCGAGAATGAGGTAGGGGGCGGGGCCGCGTCGAAGATGGGGTGGGGGATGGGGGAAGGGACCAGGTTGGGAGGAGAGGTCAAAGGCGAGTGGTGATGGAAGGGAGGGGTTGTGGACTTGGCCGGGTTGTGGACTAGGGCCTAAGGGGAGATGGAGAGGGAAGCGAGGAAAAATGGGACTTGCGGGGTTCGTGCTGGTTAACAGGAGAAGTAATTTTGAAGTTGGGAAGTATTGGAATCTTGGGACAAGAACCCACTAGCTCCTTGGGACGACTTAATTTGTTTTTTCCACTTAGGAGCCTGTGGTGCTGACAGACACAAATCTTGTGTATCCTGCCCTAAAATGGGACCTTGAATACCTGCAAGAAAATATTGGCAACGGAGACTTCTCTGTGTACAGTGCCAGCACCCACAAGTTTTTGTACTATGATGAGAAGAAGATGGCTAATTTCCAGAACTTTAAGCCGAGGTCCAATAGGGAAGAAATGAAATTTCATGAGTTTGTTGAGAAACTGCAGGATATACAGGAGCGAGGAGGTGAAGAGAGGTAAATTCCCAGGTCGTGGTTTTCCACTGGATCTAGGGCATCTATTCTCCTTTCCTTTACTTATCTGAGGATGAGTTTTCTAGCTTGAGGGATGATGGAATGACTAGACTTGAACTGTGATTCTCAAGTTTGTTGTCTTCATAAAGGGAGAGTCACCCTTGCCTAGCAGAGTCAGGTAGGTGAATGAAGTGAGTGAAGTTGTTTGGGTGAAAGCTGTGATGAAGCTGAAGGTATATGCCTTATTCAAAGTGCGAAGTCATTACTTGACTCTTGTTTCCATTTTGGAGTGCAGTCCCAGGGTTGCCAGATAGTCTGATTTTTTCCAAGAGAAACCAGAAATCAGTATTGTTATTTAAAATCTTTTTGAGTTTTAAATGTGGGCAGCTAATTCGTATTTTTTAAAATGCTGCAAGAGGCCAATTTAAAATATCTGTCAGTAGATTTCCTGAGATTATGGGTTTGGAGCCTTTGTCCTAAAATTTTTGAATGGGGGCAGTGCAGGCTGAAAAGTTGTATAGGTGAGGGTGGGGAGAATATTGATGTGTTGCGTTGTATTGATGGTAGCAAACACAAGACATACACACACACGGGAGTGACTCTCTTTACCTTTATGTCTCTTTATGAGGGCAGCCTCTTATGTAGGTCCCAGACAACATTCAGTCCTACAGAATAACATTGCCTCTGGGGCATTGCTGTCACTGAGTACTTGATGGTGAATGACTCTCTCCGTCTCACATTTGGTGCCCAACCCTGGGCTTTTCTTCACTCTCCAGCCTCAGTTCTCTTCCTGACTCTGTTAGCAGTATGTGGCAGAGTGAAAGGATTTGAAACATACTTTTTAATTTTTTTTTTTTTGGCTTCTTGACTCTTAGCTATTGTCATAATGATGGAACTTTGACCAGAAGAGTTTCCAGAATCTGAACTGTGGTTTATTTGTTCTTTATGTCTTATAGAGACTGGTTCAGTTGAATCATCTCATGCGTGATGTCCTCAAATTTACCACAGTGCGTGCGCGCGTGTGCGCACACGCACACATGCACCCAATGTTGAGAAGAGAGATTGATTTAAATGATGCTGGTGGAGTGTAAAGCTATTGATTGAACATATGCATGGAATGAGCGTGAGATAAGACACGAGTCCTCTGGTTCCTCAGTCACTTTAAGTTTCTTGCTTCCTGTAGTGAAAGCATTTTGCCTAAGTCTGAACTATGAGTGTAGTCTGTACTTTATGGGTGATTTAAGGAAAGTTTTTTACTATTTGCAAGATTTGCCCTATCAGCTGACTTTAGCACCAACCAACTCTATTGTATAATTGTACAGCTTGTTATGATTCTGGGGTGAAGGGTGTTAGGATCCTCTTTGAGCTCTTTTGAGGATTTTCTGTTAAGGTTTCACAGGAATTGCTTAGATTCCTGTTTGGGGAGTGTTCCTGACTCTTTCAGAGTTACTTGAGAAATATTTGTATGAACATATGTACATCATAATCTCTGGGGAACATTCCAAGGTTGCATTGGAGTCTTGAGGGTTCCACGTCCCCAAACAGGTAGCTGTTTCCAACTTATCAAGATTTTTAATTAATGTTGCCTTAAACATTGTGATTCCAGGCACTGGGATACCTTTGAGCTTTTGAAGTAATGCTCGCAGGACCATTACTTCTTTTTCTTCACGTTTGCCCCCTAAATAGTGTTTCTTCTGGGGCTTGATCAAGTGTGTTTGGCTTTTCATATCTATTAAGTAACTTCTTACCTTCCTCAGGCATGTTAGGGGCCCTGGGTCTGCAGAAAGCTTAGTGAGGTATTTTTCTTCAGCTATAGATGGCTGCTACAGATAGGTGGCTGAATCAGTTAAGATAAACTAGGCTTCAGTCCAGGGCTCAGCGACTTGAAGCAACAAAGGTTTATTTTTCACTCATGCTACATGTCCAGCTCAGGTCACCTGGATACTCTACTTACGTCATCTTTTGCACTTTGGGACACAGATTGCTCCAGCAGTTGCCATTGGAAACTTTGCAATTGCTGTGGCAGAGGGAAAGTGATGTGGTAGTGTGTACTGGTTCTTAAAATTACAGTTTGGAAGCAGCACCAGTCACTTCTGTGGACATCTCATTGGCCAAAGCAAGTTATATAAGCAAGCCTTGCTTCAAGGAGGTGAGGAAGAATAACCCTTTCACAGGGAGGGAACTAGTTCTTGGTGAACAATAATACGAGCTGCCAAAATGCCATCAAGGGCCAAAGGGGATGTCTCGCGCCCCAAGAGTTTCTGGAACAAGGCTGAGTCATCATTCTAGGGTCTGTGGGTAGGCTTCGAGGAAATCTATGAAATTATATTAAAGTGCAATGTGTGCATTTTTATGGGGAACCTTGCTTGGATTCTTTTTTTTTCTTGGATTCTTAAAGGATTCATACTGTGACCCAGAAAAAGTTAAGAATCACTTCTCTAAAATATAAAATTTGGTGTTGAACAGAGCTCAGAGATGGATAGGTAAGGATTCAGTTCTGTGAGAGTCCCATGACTTCACCTGTTCTTTGTGGGAGATGTTGGTATGGCCTTGGGTTTGGATTTCCAGGTATGAGAGGCCATACCAGGGACAGTGTGTACATGCACTAATGGGATTTTCTTCTTGGGGAACATAGGTTGTATCTGCAGCAAACACTCAATGACACTGTGGGCAGGAAGATTGTCATGGACTTCTTGGGTTTTAACTGGAACTGGATTAATAAGCAACAGGGAAAGCGTGGCTGGGGGCAGCTGACCTCTAACCTGCTGCTTATTGGCATGGAAGGTAAGAAATCTTTCAGAAAGCAGCATGGCTTGGGGTCATATGAAGTGATTTCTAAACCTTTCCCCACCACTTGTTCACTCCATGACTTTCAACAAGTCGCGTAACTTTCTTAAGTCTCAGTGTCCTAATTTGTAAAATGAACACAGTAATATCTTATAATTAACTATGAAGATTAAATGAGATAACATATGTTATGTCAGGTACTCTAAAAAGCAAGTTCCCTGTTCCCTTCCTCAGCTGCTGTGTGAGTATATATATTCACATATTAGGGATCTCTAAAATTCTGCTGCTTTCTATTGGATCTGTCTATATTCAGAAGATTTTTATCCCAGTAGAAGAGGGAAACATTTTTCCAATGTAAATTGAACCTTATCGTTTGAACAGATAATACATTAATGGGGTTAAATTCAAAAGGTGTAAATAGGTATGTAGTGATAAATCTCTCTTCCATTTCTATTTCCCAGCCTCTCAGTTTCCTTCCCTCCCTGGAGGCACCATATGTTATTAGTTGCTTGTGTATCCTGCTAGTGGATTTTACACGTACATAAGCTAATATATGAATACTTTTTTTTAAATAAAAAGAGGAACCTTTAAACTCCAATCAGGAGAAAGAGAGCTACTTACCAGCCAGGGTCATTGTCTTATTCTTATTTTTATTTCTGTCACTTGCTCAGTGCCAGGCCCCTAGTAGATACTTAGTAAATGGTGAGTAAATTGGGTTGAACAAGGAAGCAGAGTAATTACTCATTGTCATTCACCACTAGGCTCTGAAGTCTCTTCTTCCCCTTTAATTGTCCTTTCTTCAGATTTGGGTCCTTTGGTGCCAGTGTTAATAAAAGTTTCCAGCAGTGCAACTTATGAATTGACCCTTAACCTGACCCTTTGAAACAAACTCTTGCTTGACCTGCCAGGAGCCAGTTCTTGTTTACCTGACTCTGAATTTTTATGTTGCCTTCCTATCCTGTGGTGTAGAGAGCAGGGAAACAGATCCCTCAGGTAGAGATGAAAGAGCAAGTCTCCTCTGAGGAGGTATATGGATCTCTGCACTTAGGAAAGCAGCTGTCTTGGCCCACCCAGGCAGACCTGGGGAATGTTTTCTAAACTCCATTCCCTGCAGAGGTCCCTTGATCTCTCAAGGATTGTGCAAAGGATAAACATCAGATGCAGCCCCACTTAAAAAGAGTAGATGGAGCATACATACGCTAGGGCAGAACTAATTCAGGATGGCATTTTAAATAATTTGCCTTATTCAAAGTATACAACTCTCTTTAGGAATCTGATATGCTTCCCTCGATGAGAATCAGCAGCTCCAGTGTTGATCTAAAGAAGTGTTGCAATCCCACAGGTGTGATGAAGTGGGAGCAGAGATTGAGAATCTTTGAGCTCCAAAAGAGCTACCCAAAGCAAGTACATATTCGTACAACTTCAAATGACTGATTAACTCCATCAAAGAAGATCATGCATGCATTGCTGATACCAGTCATTTCAGTTGTTTCTAACTCTCGTTTTTTTGCTGCCCTTGAATTCGTGCCATAGTCAAGAAGAGTACAAGTACAGGTTCCCCTCAGCTGTCTAAAAGCAGAGCATTCCTGTGAAACCTTCTATAAGCCGAGATGATGTAAAACAAAGAAGCAATTACTTTAGGACACATCTTGCTAATGGATGCACAAAGTAAATCGAGATAAAGCACAGATGCTCACAGACACAGTTCAGAGCTATGGTGGCTTGATACTGAGATGCTGGCTTGATGCTGAGATGCTGAGTGTAGTTTCCAGGGGAGGAGATTGGCAGTGCCACTCTCACTGCTTGTGCTTGCTGCCTCTATGATGGCTCGCTGCAAAACAAACACTGAATGATATTTTTGCCTTTTTTTCCCATAAAAATGAAAATCTTCTTTGGATTTCTTTCGGTTAGCAAAAACAGGTACAAATGTAGGTCTTTTGTAAAAGCAAAATGACGTAAAGCGAACTTTTGAAAAGCGGGGCGTACCTGTGCAGAGTATATTATTTTGCCGTACTTGTATCACTTTGATGTGCAGTTGCTTCCAATAAGGGCAGCAGTCATCATTTAAGAAAGTCTACTTTGCTAATTGATGGTGAACTCTTAGCCAGTAATGTTTGCTACTAGACTTATCACCCATTAAAAGTGTAGCACCTAATTGTCTGAGAGCTGTAATTACAGTCTCCCTGATCTTGCCTGAAATTTTGATTTGGAGCCCTTTGCTGAGAGGGCAGGCTGGGTTTCTCTCCAGCACTGGGGCCTATGTTCCATCCTGTGCAATAGAGTTACTGCTCTGAATAAGAAAATGTCTGTCTTCCTACAGGAAATGTGACACCTGCTCACTATGATGAGCAACAGAACTTCTTTGCTCAGATAAAAGGCTACAAGCGATGCATTTTGTTCCCTCCGGATCAGTTTGAGTGCCTCTACCCATATCCTGTTCATCATCCATGTGACAGACAGAGCCAGGTGAGCTCGTGTGGTCTGAGGAGGGTGTAGAACTCCTTTGAGATCCAAGGCTGGCATGTCTTTCCCCTTCTCTGTGGAGGTATGCCAGGTTTGGACAAACTCAGAGGACAATTTCACAATGTAGTTTATATATTCCAGGTCCCGGTGGTGGTCCCCAGATGTTTAGGGCAGACCCCATCACTGATGCTGGTGGACTCTGGTTATTCTGTTTGATTGAATTATAAGTTCATGGAACAAAATGTGTATGTCTCCACTGGATTTAATAATTGTTTACTTTTGTCATGGATGCTGCTTTTTGATAAAGAGAAGGGTGAATAGAATTGAGATATGTCACTTAATGTCTTTTCTGGATCTCAGTGAGGTGTGTGGTTGACTTTGTGGCCAACCAGAGAGCACCTCTCCTTTCTTGAGAAAACCGTTTAGCTACCTCGTGTAGAAATCTTTGCTGGTTAGAATATGTATTTGGGGAAAAGTTTCTGAAGGTCTGGGTGAAGGATGAGTCCTAATTCCTCAGATCTGCAGGCCATGAGTGGGTTTTCTGACCTTTAAACTGTGATGATTGGCTTCTGACCTCAGGAGCACTGAGGCCTAGTTTTCTTTATCATTTAACATTCAGCAATGCCTATCTTCTTAGGTCGTTCTCTGAGAGAGTTTGTGTATGTTTGATGTGTGTTGTGTCTTCTGCTGGATATAAATTCTAAAGAATTTTTTAAGGCATCTTTCTTGACTACCAAAGTTACTGATAAAAATTTGGTGATTGACTGATTTTTTTTTTTTTCTCTTGAACCTCTCAGGTGGACTTTGACAATCCTGACTACGAGAGGTTCCCCAATTTCCAGAACGTGGTTGGTTACGAAACAGTGGTTGGCCCTGGTGATGTTCTTTACATCCCAATGTACTGGTGAGGATGGGGCTAGGACTGGGGGCTTTTAGGGAGTGCTCTTTCCCATTCCCTGGAAAGCCTTATCCATGTCTCTTCTTTTGAGTTGTGGCAGGATTGGACTTAACGTGATATACAGGAAGGTTGGCATATCCAGATGATGAGCATACTGAACATGGGGGAAATGGCAATACTGTTTCTAGACAAGATGACAGTTCCTCAAGTCCAAAGAGATCCCAGAGGCTTGAGGCTAGAGAAACTGTTCTTGACTCTTTGGTATTTGAAGGGTGAACACCACTGCCCCTAGCCCCAGGGTGTGTTTGATAGGATGAGTGTGAAGATACTGTCTTCATTATATCCCTTAGCAGGATTCTACCTAGTTTCAGAGGATCCCTCCCTCTGAGAAGTATTGGTGGCAAACAGGAGCCTGTTTATTTTCTTGCAGGTGGCATCACATAGAGTCATTACTAAATGGGGGGATTACCATCACTGTGAACTTCTGGTATAAGGTGAATATGGTTTTTTTTCCTAGATGGGAGTGGGGTGAGGTAGGTGTACTAAATTATTTAGGGGCAGGGTGGAGAGGTTGACTATCTCTGGAAGTGATTCCCAGATCTTTGGGGGAGCTGGAGAGGGTGGGGTTGAACTGGGTTTCTTAAGGGAGGATGGTGCGAGGAACAATGGGTGACACTGAAGCCTGCTAAAGACATTTCCTGAGCTGCTGCTTCCTTTGCAGGGGGCCCCCACCCCTAAGAGAATTGAATATCCTCTCAAAGCCCATCAGAAAGTGGCCATAATGAGAAACATTGAGAAGATGCTTGGAGAGGCCTTGGGGAACCCACAAGAGGTATGTGGCTGCCCCAAGGTGGCACTCCTGTGACTCTGGGCAGAGTGACCAGGGCAAGTCAGGATTGGTGTCACAGTCTCTGTAGCTCTTCTGTTTCAGTATCTGTTGTCCTGTTTCTTCATAGAGGTTATGGGTATGTTCAGAAAATCCTTGTTTTCTGATGAGAGCTGGGCTTGACTGGCGGATCAATTATAATCTGTTCCATGCTAGTAGTAATGTTCCGCATGGGGCTTGTGTGCCAGCTGGGGACCCCCAAGGGGATTCTTTTGGAATGGGAAGCGAGCGGTAAAGCATCTACTCACACGCTCCCAGCCGTGCCAAGACTGCTCTAGGTAATGTTGAGACCTGCTTCCCACGCAGGTGTGCCAGTGGCCCATTGGGTAAAGGGGGGAGGTTTGTATTTGTAATGCTCTTACCTCTGTCCTGTGGATAGCCTCAGCATTCAGAGCACCTGTGGGCTTGGGAGGTCGCACCAGCCCCGATTACAAGTGATCTTTTCAGGATGTAGAATCACTTGAGACTCTTAAGTCACATTTACAAAGCATGCACGTAAACACTCGGGGTGTCTGGGATTATTAGCTCCTCTGACCTTCTGTCTTTCAGTTTGGTTCTGCTTACAAATGTAGGGTATTGTGAGAGGGAAGGTAATACAAGATGGACCCAGAGGAGAGGGCCATGCTCCAGGATACTGGGTTGACTGCTAGGAAGAGATTTGGTTAGAGGGTTTACAAGATTGAATGGAAGCCTTGTCCTTGCCCTTGGCTGGACATTGATGTCTCCAGACACACCTCATCTGGCTCCAGGGCTAGGGGACAGGCAGTTCTGACTGGCTCCTCATGTCTTTTCACAGGTGGGGCCCTTGTTGAACACAATGATCAAGGGCCGATACAACTAGCCTGCCAGGAGTCGAGGCCTCCTGCCAGGTGACTGCTAGCCCGTCCACACCGCTTCATTGATGAGGACAGGAGACTCCAAACGCTAGTATTGCACGCTGCACTTAATGGACTGGACTCTTGCCATGGCCCTGGAGGCAGGTGTTTGGGGCAAGGCAGGGTGGTTGGCACTCCACTCCCATTCGGAGGGACTTCTTACCCTTGCCTCTGTGCCCCAGCACCTTCCCTCTCTGCCCCCTAAAGTCCTGCATTCAGTGTGTGGAGTCCCCAGCTTCTGGTTGTCATCATGTTGTGTGTTAGTCTGTCAACCTTGGGATGTGTGTGCGTGTGTATGCTTGCACACGCGTGTATGTATTTGTTCCTTGCTCCCTCCTTCTGGGTCAGGATGCCACCTCTGGCTCTCAGCTCTGTCTCCTGCAATCTCAGTGCCTCAGCCTGAGAGAGAGGAGATGTTCTTGGACGCCCATTGCATCTGGGCTACAGGGCCACAGCTACCTAACCATGAGGTCAGTCTGCCCCCTCCCAGTTTTCACAGAGTGAGGCTCTAGGCTGTTGGGAATGGCTACTGAGACTCTAATGGGGAGAGGGAGAGTGGGGAGGTTGCCTTTGAGAGCCTAAATAGCTTCCTAGGAGAGTAAATTAGACAGGGTTCCAACTTGAAACTTCAAGCTCAAGCCATACACAGAAAAGAGCCTTGGGACACAGAAACCAAGGATTGTGCTTAACTTACAAATTACAGACACATACAGCTTCTCTCTTTCAGCACCAGCTCTTGTTCTCTGTCCTGGGTGCCAGGGGAGTCATCCTAGCAATGGCTTCTCTAGGTTCTAGGGGTGCAAGCCTCTGTCTGGATGTGTGTGTGGATGTCTGTGCCTGTGTGCGTGCGTGTGTGTCCACACTGGCCTGCCTCTCTGCTTACCAAGTTTCTACGGCTTAACCTTGTCCAGTGGGACATACAGCGGGAGCCCCAAGGCAGTGCTGCCTGACCTGGTCTAAAGCTTTTAAACTCATTTTTAGCCATTGGATGTTGGTCAGGCCTCGCTGCAACCTGCCTGAGGCCGACTGGCTAGAGCCTCCAGGTCCTATGACCCTCCCTGCCCAGGCCACGTCCTCTGTGTCTGTGGAGCTTCTTGGCTCAGGAGACAAAATGGGGTCAAGCCTAGGCAGCTAACTCACCACATGTCGTCCACCTCATGGCAAGGGTAAAAATGTAGCCTTGCCTCTTAAAGCCAGCGCCTCTGCCAGACCCCGCTGTAATGTTCCACAAACACCCTCAGAAGTCAGGGCAACTGGTGGAGCATGGAGAGGAATTTCCTTTTCTGTTCATAGCTTTTCATGGGAACCCCTCTCAGGGCTGCAGCTGACAGCTGGGCAGCTGTGCATTGCACAACTCGAAGGGCCATCATTCACACCTGTATAATGGAAGTGGGGCCCCTGGGATTGGGCAGTGTGATGGCCCTGCGTCTGCTCACCTCCACTCCCATCTCCACGCCCCTTCTCTCTGGAAGGAAGAAGGAGTTGGAAGTCTCTGGGTTCATTTTTTCCTTTTTTTTTTTTTTTTTTTTGCCAAAGGTTTACTTCCAGTGTCCGAGCTATGGCTCTCACCCCCAGAGCTCAGTTTACAGTTACAGTGCACTGATGGACTGAGAGGATGCATATGTGTGTGTGTGCATGAGCGCACTTGTGTGTATTTTGGGGAGGGGTGTTTATTTTTAGTACCCCATTCTGGGGTTCTCTGATGCAGTGTGGGTGTTCAAACATGGTACCTTCTCAAGTGTAGTTCTTTCAAATATAGCCAATGCTGGAAAATGTGATTGCAGTGATCTCCATCCCTCCATCTCTTTTGGGAAAGAGGAACGCAGCAAAGAAAACAAGGCAGACAAAAGATAAATTGACCACAAAGACACTTTGAAATATAGCACGTTATTTTCCTTCTCAGCAGCTCTGCTGCATCCCTGGCTCATTCCTTAAAGGTGTGGGTGATGTGCAGCAGGGAGGCGTGGTCTCTCAGTTGCTCCTCTCTGGGTGCTGTGCCGACCCAGGTCTGCACGAGGGGGAGGGACCTTCACAGGTTGGGTCTTGATCCTTGGGTAATGTCTCTGGGTTCATGTCCAATAGTGATCCCTGATTATTAGACACCTAATGTGTGCCTGGTGCTTTTAGTGCAAGGTAGGTATTCCCATTTTTACAGTTCAAGAATAAGCAGTTAGTGGCAATCAGGATTCAAACTTAGTACTGTTTGGCTGCAAACCCCCTGCTGTTCTTTTCCACCAAACTACATTGATTCTCCTACTGTACCTCCTTTGGACTACAGGCAGCAGGCAGTGTCTAGTACAGACAGGCTTAGCCCAAAAGGATACAGAAGATACAGCTCAGGGTGAAAGCTCTTCTGGGCTCCAGCTAAAGACTTCTTGGGAAAACTGCCAGGAAGCCATATTATGAGTTAAGAGTTCTGGAAGAAGTTACAGGGAAACTGAGTTCTAGATCCCATTGGTTACTTGTGTGTCCTTGAATAGGTCGCACAGCTTTTCCCAGCATGCTTCTGCATCTGTAGAATTGAAGATCTAGATCTAGATACTCACCAAGAACTTTGATTCATGTTCTGCTGCCTCCGTTTCCCCCAGTGAAGAGGCTGAGGCTCTTCCCTTCACATACCTAGGTTAGGGCTGTTCAGGCTCAAATCCTACTCGTAGCAGAGTAGAACGTTTCCGCTCTGTTGCTTACTTCTAGCTGGCAGTGTGAGGGCAGACACGTGAGAGGAAGTTGGGGGTTTGGGCCTGTATGAGGGTCAGCCATGTTGCAAGATCCTATTTTTACACCAGCAGGCACAGAGGAAACTACTCTTTTGTGAAGTCAAATATTTGTTGGGGGGTTGAAGTTTGGGGGGTGGAGGAAGGGCTGTTCTGGGCATCAGTTGAGCAGATGTCCAGGATGCCTGGGGGAGACCAGCTTCCCCTACAAATCAGAGCTCTAAATTACAAGGTTTTTACCAACGCGAACAGTTGGGGGAAGTCGTCTGCTCTCATTTGCGTAATGGTTTCTGTCACTGGTGATTAGACACAGGATGAAGGAAAAGAAATTTGACAATTAGGAACGAGCGATCATTAATCTGAATCTGTTAGGAGACGGGGGGAAGGATCCTTATCAGTGGGCCAACCCAAAATGAGGAGACCCTCCCTCTGCCCCCCAGAGATTCTTGGGCCACATACCCTTTCATTGTTCCCACCATAAGCTGAGCTGTTATTTTCTTAGCAAAGTCAGGTGGGCCCAGTCCCCAGGCTGAGGTGGATACAGGAACAGACATCTAGAGGCATGAGCCAACAAAGGGTGTCAAATGCAAGTGGTAGGGCAAAGAATAGCAAATAGAATGGTTTTGACATGTGTATGCTGTTTGTGGAAAATGTTTTTGTAATCGACACTCCAGATACCCCACCTGTGACATGCGTTTGTTACATTCCTGCACTGCAGGGTGTGGAGAAAACCTCTTTTACCCTCCAGGAGCCTCTGCTTAGTTGGAGAGGAAACTGCATGAAACACTCAGAGCTTATGAAGCCATGTGTGGTGCACCCTATGAGGACAAGATTAGAGACTGTTGAGAGAGGAGGAAGATCAGTAGAGAGCAAACCTCAACCTCCAGGCTCCTCCCAGCCCCTGGGCTCCCCAGGGAGGACTCTTCATCCTAGGCTCCCAGCAAGGTTGATTCTGTCCCTCCCCCCTCGCACGTCATTGCAGCTATAGTTATGTGGAAGGCACTGAGACCCCTGCCCAGATGTGTGAGCAGGTGATGAGATGAAGTAACAGGCTGAGTGTTAAGGTGTGGAGAGTCCCAACTTGGATCTTCTCAGGTCTCCGTGTCACCTCCTCTCTCATCTCTGTCTCTTCAAACATCACGGACAGGATTTGCATCCGTTATTTGTTTCTCAGTTTTGTGGCTTATATGTTGGTGGGTTCCTTAGATTCGTGGCTCCCTCAAGGATTGGAGGCAGGGTTGATGGTGGTGGTTGGTTGTCTCGTCAGAATGTGAACTTCCTATGGGTAGGGCTGTGTCTCTCCCCTTGGTAACTTTCCTACCTCTGGTTTGTCTACCCTTCATAATCCAATGCAGGGTTTAGTAGGGCTGCAGAGAGTGGCCCTCAGGGACCAGTTTTACCCAAACAGGGTGGTTACTGGGATGCTCCTAAGAACTCATGGGCTTCCAGAGGCCCTGGCCTTTCTGCCCATGTCATCTTCCCTTTTTCCAGAACGTCCAGTTCTTGCCCCCCGAGTCCCTGCCTACTTCTCTGGTATCCTCTCAAATTGCCTGCTCTAAAGAGCTGTTCCAGCTTCCTTTTCCATAGTCCCCCCAGTTTCTCCTACTTATACTCTCCCTGCCTAGGCTCTTCAGCAGCCCCTTCACCAAGGTCCTTTTTCCTAAACAGTTGCTTTCTCAGAAGCTCCCTGGCTGCAGGTGTTTGGATTGACTTTCTTTAGGATCCCTTTATCTTCCTTTTCTGATCTGCAATAATTCTGTTCACCCACGGTTAGTCCATTTGTTCTGTCTCTGCTCTGTTCTCTTGCCATTCGTTTGTCACTTCTGTACGTCCTGGTTTAGCTTTTCTCACTCTGGGAGCCCTTTCTGCTAGTCTTCAGCCAGTTCTGTTTAATCTTCATAGGACTTAGAATCTTCAGCGGAGCCCTGCTAGCACTTTTGGTGCATTTCTGGGGGACAAAGCCTCAGACACTGGCAACCTTGAGGACCAGGGGTCTGTGGTTAGTGAGGCCTCCGGAGATGGGTGAGATGAGGGAACCTAGAGAATCATGGACAGTGGAGAACCAGTGAGGGGAGATTGAGCAGGAAACTCCCCAGGAGTGGAGCTGGGCCTGGCAAGCCTGGAGGGAAGAACTGAAGTTTGTGTTTCCACATACATGCATCTCTGTGCCTTAGGGTCCAGCAGTTCAGGGATGGTGGGTGTTTTGGGAATGTCTGCTAATTTCTCTCAGGTGTCTTTGGTGATGCTCCGAGTCACCAAATTTGTCTGATTTCTTTGTTTCAGTGTTTGCTGGAAGGGAAACAGCATATTGAGTAGTCACGTGTCAGGAGTGGAGGTCTTCGATGAGAAAGGCCCTGGAAGCTGGGGTAGCAGGAGATGGGCCCAGTGGTCAGCTTATATACCCAGACTATGTCACTTCACTCCTCCAGGTGTTTAGTACAATAGCTGATTAAAGAAGTTTAAAAAAAAACTGGGCCTTGCCTTCTTCCCCACCTGAAATCTAGTCTTCAGGTGATATTTTGGGAAGGAGCATGTGCCCTTTAACTTCCAATGAGAAACAACCTAACAATCTAGTATAGTGTATAAAAACATGGGTTTGGGAGTTAGATGTATTTGGTTCAGATTTCTAGCTTTGCTGCTTATCAGCTGGGCTTGACCTTGTAGATTGACTTGACCTCTCTGAGCCTCAAGTTTCCTGAACTATAATGGTATGTGTGTAGGGCAAGGTGGGTGTTGAAAATATCTACCTCAGGGCTGATGGACTGATTGAAACAATGTTTGTAAAGCTTTACTACAGTGCCTGGCAAGCACTTAATAAATAGCTGTGGTAGTGGTTGTTATATTTATTTTGTGACTTATTCAGAAACTTGATTTCAGTGATTCCCTCCCTCTCAAGAAGAGCATAAGGAAGAATAAGGAAATTATGCTGGAGAAACTCATATTGAGATGGGGATAGATAGAAGAGCCTTGGTATCTAAATCCACCCTAGAGGGAGGGAAACAGGGAAGAGTCTGATGCCTTCTACTTGGTCAGCCAGACTTTACCGCTCTCATCGGCCCAGGGCCGGTGTGAGAAGCTGTCAGGTGTGAGGTCTCCTTACGCTGTGTGAGGGGTGAGGGCAGCTGGGCGAGTTCCCATTACACCTGGAGAAGCTGTTGCCAACCTCATACCATGAAACACCACAGTAGTCAAATCAGGCCCACTTGTTTCAATTTTATGGCATGCTCTTCCATGTATTTAAGTTACATATGTGTTAAGATTATTTTAGGACAGAGGGGCATTCCGAAGAGAATTCAGAAAAATATAAGACTGGAGTCTTAATAGCTACCATCTGTGGAGCCCCTGGAGCATTTGTTTCAGGCCCAGTTCTAGTCTCTACCCATGTGCTCTCAGTTCATTGGGGGCGTCAAGCAGGCAGTGTTGAAGGTTTGCAGAGGAGAAGCACCTGACAAGCTCCTTTGTTCACAGTAGGCTTCTTGCAAGAAGTCACATAGTCTAAGGTGTTATCTGGAAGATAACCAGGGATTGGGGAGGAGTAAAAGGCATGTTTCTTTTCTGGCTTCTCTCTTCCAGTTCCAAAGCAAGCACTCTGTTCCTCTATGTTTAAGGGTTTTAAGAATCACTCGTAGGAAAGAGCCAGACAGTGGACCCCCAAAAGAAGAAAACCCTTTGGTTAGCTACAGAAACATTTGAAAATCATTTTGATTGTCAGCCCACGTTTGTCCTGGAGTGCAGATGGATTGGACTTGCTCAGTTGTAACCCTTTCCCTGACTGCTTCCATAAAAGACTTCATTCTGGCCTCTGGAGTTTCACCCTGCCACCCTACTTGGAAGCGATGCTGGATCCAGTTACTTAGACATCAGCCCGAGAGGTACTCTGGCTGCCTGGAATTCTCAGCCTCTTCCACACTGATATCCCACTGATCTCTTAGGTTCTTCCCCCACTCCCAGCCACTCCCCTCCTCCCCACTGAGCCACGCCTCTCTGCCCCTCTAGCCACTCATATCCTCTTGGGTCTGACCCTGGTCTCCAGCCCCATGGATGTAGAAGACCTCTCTAGCTGGTGCCAAGCCGTCGGCTTCAGGCCATTCTGTAGTCACTTCACAGTCACCTCTCCACTTTTAGGTTTCTTTCGCTCTGGGCCTTGGAAGCCTTCCCTCTGGCCCAGAAAATGTTGCTGTGTTTTATTCCGTTTACTTAAAACTTACTTGGTCATTGAGGTCAATCCTGCCCTTCAGGGAAGCTCTGCTTCTTATCTCCATATCCAAGCTCTTGAATGTATAGTGTATGGTGCAATATAGAGTAGTGGTTGAAAATGAGGACTTTGCATATTTGGCTTTGAATCCTAAATCTGTCATCTTATGTGACCTTGGGCAAATGACAGACTACCTGAAATTCAACTTCATATGTATGAGGATAACATTATCTACCTTGTCATGGTTAGGTGAAATAAGGTATGTAAAGAAAGGCTCAGCAGGGTGACTATTCCATAGCAGAGACTTGATTGTCATTGGCTTCTAATGGCCCCAGCCTTGTCTCTTTTAAAGCCTTTACTTCTCGTCCATGTAGCTTTCTGACAAAGGTCCTGTGTCTGTTCCCAGAGCAAGTCTAGTTGTCAGGTCGTGAGCAGAGATAGGAGCATAAATTTCTTGCTCATGTTACCATTCCCTACCCCTTCTCGGTGACCTCCAACTCACAGGACTCTAATCTACTATGCTGCCATTGCTGAGGAATGATCTAACATTTCTTTTTTATAATATTAGAAATACCTGAAACACTGTCATTGAAAGTAGAAGACATCAGACCTGCTGTCACCACGGGAATAAGAAGCACTGGAAGTGTGTGTGAGCTGGTGGCACAACAGGTGTGAAGGAGGCGCAGCAGGCAGGGGCACAGGAGACAAGGAGATGGGCACAGAGGCCACACAGTAGTCTAGAGGCGGCAGGGCCACGGGCCTGTGAAGTTTCCCTCCAAGTTTTTGAATAGCGAGCTTTTGACTGAGCAAAACCACACCCATTTTACAGTCAGTATAGTCATTGTTCTTACAAGGGTTTATGTGGTGTTTTGACAAGAATGGAGACATCGGATGTGACTCCTGGGTTTGAATCCCTATTGGCCGCTTCCTAACTATGACCTCTTAACCTAAGTTAAGTCTGTGCCTCCGCCACTTCAGCTGTGAGGGGTGGAAAATAGCGCATGGCTTGCAATATTGTTATGAGCGTGTGTGATGATGTTTTTAAAACACTCAATTCAGTATGGGCACTCAGGAAATGGTTTATTATGAAGACCCAGTGTCTAGTTAGTGCTTGGATAGCTGGGCTCTTTTGATCCTACTCTGACTCAAGATAATGACACTTGAAGTGGAATCACAGAAGAGATGACTTGGGGTGGGGAAGCAAAATGAAAGAGATCACCAGGTCGTGGAAGAGACTGAAAGTCTGTGAAAGGCAGATAATGGGGACAAAGGTGGTCTTGCTAGGATGGGGTCTTAAGGAGCAGAAGCAGAGACCTAGGTTCTGGGTTACCATCTGATCCCCAGAATGAAGGAAATAGGGCAGGAGGATGTCTATGGGGGACATGGTGCGTCTAAGTGGAAAGGACACAAGGTTCAGGGGCCACGAACCCCTATGTGAATCTTAGATGTCCTTTTTTCAGGCTGGGTGACTTTGGGCACATTTGCCTCCATGCTTCAGTCCCTCATCTTTAAAAGTGGTCAGTACTATCACCGCCTCCCTTACAGGGCTGATGGGACAACATACGTGAAAATTCTGTCTAAATTGAGCGCTATATAGTACTTGTTGGGTGGTGGTTTAGGAGAGCTTTCCCAGAGTGGATGGGTCATAGAATTGCAGGAGTTCACAGATAAGAGCCTCCCACATTTCCAGCAGGAAACAGTAAAGCAGCATTTCTCACCAAAACACTGTCTTTCACTGTGCCAATATTTGGTCAGGATTTTGTTTTGGTTTAAGAAGGAAAAGCAGTGTGCTGAGAAAGGGCATAAGTTTTGGAGTCCCATGGATTAGGTTTGAATCTTGTTTTCACCATTGCCAACGCTGAGATGGTCAGATTACTTACTGTCTCTGAACTTTGCTTTCTTAACAGGCCCCTTCGAGTGGCTATTGGGAATGAATGAGACAGCTCAAGTGAAACATCTCAGTGCCTAGTGCCTCCCTAGTAAGTGCCCAATAAATATTAGTTCCCTTTCTTTCATTTCTTTTCCCTTTAGGAAGCAGCTAATTTACCCAGCTTAAAAGGGACTCAGTTGTCCATGACTTAGTGTGAACAAGTAATATCAGAATTCCCTTCTTGTCTAGGGTGAGATTGGTTGTCCTAAGGAGTGTGAGTGTGAGTGAGGAAGAATCATGGGAGAAGGCGGCAGGACTCTACTATGTTGGAGCTGGAGTAGGGGTCCTTTGGTCATCTAGTTGGTGTGGGGGTGAGTGAAGAACACGTGATGTTGAGAGGTGAATTTGAAGAAAGAAGGTGGGTGCCGAGTGCTAGAGGGAAAAGCCAGTCTAGGGGTTGTGTGGAGTGGAGGACAGGACAGTGAGCTATGGATGAGATCAGAGTCCTGCCAGGGGAACCTTAGGAATTGTGACTACAAATCAAAGTTGTGAGAGAAGTCCTGCATTCAACCAGCTGTCATCTTAATACCTCTGAGAGTTGTGGTCCTCCCAGAAAGGAAGAATATGAAAAGAAAGCAGAAATCTTCAAGATGGAAAGACTTTTTAAGTGTTTTCAGAGCCAAGGAAGTGCACAGCCTAATCAAGGTATCTGACAGCCTAGGTGGGGCTCAAGATGTCTGACTAAATGCAGTTGGGTATTGAAGCGCATCAAACTCAGGGATATGAGCTAGGTGACCACCTTCGTAGGTCTTAGGTAATGAAGGCCCCATGATAGGGCTTTCAGAGACAACAAATAGGAATCTATGGGTCCCTTCTTAGAATCCAGTCAGTAGCATAATCAATGTTTCTGGTTGTTTTACCATCTCAGCCATCTGAGAAGGCAACCTCCAAAACATATGTGCAGCATCAATTGTTTCCTTGATAGGTAAGCATCTTTTAACTCTGGAGAACTTAGAATGAAGGATAGGCATGTTTAAGAACATGGAACCTGCAGCACTACTATATTTGCTCTAAGGAATCTATGCAGTTTGTTTTTAAATCCTTAACAGAGGAGAATTTGCCTTTCAGTTTGATAGGTTTACCTTGTAATACCAACTAAAGAGTGTTGAATAATTTATTTAGACTTGAATTTTAAGTTGAAATCTCGCCAAGTCTCTATATTGTTTTGGAACATTTAAAATGATTTGAGATTTGCTGTATTTATGAACGTAATCTATTGGCGATATAATAATTAAGTACTTGGGAAAGTTTGTTTTAGTCAGGTAAATGAAGTACTTAAGAAATAAAATATATTAACCTCACATTACTCCTTTGTTTTATAAACAAAATAATAAGGTTTGTAAGCTGAACTTCACAGCTTAGACAAGAACTAGGATTTTGAATATGTAACTTCGAAAACTGAATATAATTCTTAAAACCAAAGTAATTTCTGGATAGTTATTTCTACACACAAAAGTATGCCTCATGGATATCAAACACCTCCCGGGGAAACTCTGCATATATTATTACCAGAGACCCAGTCACTTACCCTCTCTAGGTACCAGTCGCTCTCCAGGCACTGGCAGCAGTTAAGATGGCCACCGTGGGTCAAATCATAGCTACAGACATAGTTTTTGAAACTTTTTAAAATTGGTTGGCAACATTTATGATAAACTTTAAAAACAAAAGCTTGGGGCTTCCCTGGTGGTGCAGTGGTTAAGAATCAGCCTGCCAGTGCAGGGGACACGGGTTCAAGCCCTGGCCCGGGAAGATCCCACATGTCGCAGAGCAACTAAGCCCATGCGCGACAACTACTGAGCTTGCGCTCTAGAGCCCGCGAGCCACAACTCCTGAGCCCGTGTGCCACAACTCCTGAGCCCGCGCGCCTAGAGCCCATGCTCCGTAACAAGAGAAGTCACCACAATGAGAAGCCCACGCACTGAAACGAAGAGTAGCCCCCACTCGCCACAACTATAGAAAGCCTGCACGCAGCAACGAAGACCCAATGCAGCCAAAAAACTAAAAACTAGATAAAAACAAAAGCTTTTGGCTTTTCTGGAAAATTAGAAGATCTGGCAACAGTAAGATCCCGTTTCCCATAGGACAGCAGTTGGCCAGAGCTGAGTAGCTGCCACCCCTTTGGGCGTGTCCTTCCCATTTGCCACAGTCACCACTCTTCATTTTGGTACCTAATACCTGGTTTATCTCACCTCTGTGACCTGAACTAGAGGTTTTCTGAGGTTCCTAACAGCAGATTGATAGCTGGGGGAAGGGCTCAGGAAAAGTGCAGTCCCTGCCCTCCTCTCTATTCTCATCATCCCCTCTGTCCAGGCTGTCTTTTCCCAGCCACCTGGCCCCAGGGCTGGTTTCAGCCCCTAGAGGAAATACGCAAGACGTTCCCAGGCTCAGACTTCTCTGTGTTTGCTGCTCTTGTCTATAACCACACTGGTTCCAGAGATTCTCTTGCCCAGACAGTTTGCCTGGACTCTGACCTCATGTCTCAGTTCCTGTGAACTTCCTGCTTCCCTTCGTAATTTGACCACAGCCTCACTCTGGTGTGTGAGGGCTCCCAGGCTCTGCTTTATGAAGCTCCTGTACCTGATTATACCTGGTCTATCAGGCTTGGTTTTGAATCTTCTGACTCAGACTCCCAAATCCCAACCCCATCTCCACCATCACTGCTCACTCTCTGGGCAGTGTGGTTACTCAGCTGAGGGATGGAAGATTGTTGAAGGTTCAGGAGACATGGGAGGTGAGGTTGGAAGTGTTTGCATTTTCAAGAGAAGCATGGAGGCAGAAGCCAATCACAGTTTAAGGAGGCAACCAGTAGAAGGGTTTTTAGGTGAGGGAGGCAACTGAGCATAGTTGTAGGCAGAGGAGAAAGCAGCAGGAGAGAGAATTCAAGTGCGAGAATAAGGCCTCAGAGGAGGCATAGGGTGATAGGATAGGAAATAGCAATAGTTGGTGACTCCCAGGGAGATTCTGAAGCTCAGAAACATCTTAACACCTCAAGAGATGTAGGAGTGGGCACTGTTGGAAGTCTGTAATCCCCTAGAGTGAGGGTTAAGTAAAATGCTGGAGGTTTGGAGAGTAGAAAGGGCATGGCCATGGTGTTGGGGCCACAGCATGGGGCAGGAGAAATTTCCAGCAGTGCAGCCAACAGCCTCTCACAGTATCTGTAGACACAGTAGAAACATCTGAACCAAATGGTCATGAAGCTTGGTGAAAACTAGACCCAGTGAGAGTTGATTAATGGATCCACGTCAGCCTGTACTAGAGGAAGGTCTCCAGTAGTATGTTTTAGGGTTCGGTCTGGGCCGGTGTCTTGTCTGACATTTTTGACAACTGACCGAGGCAGCAGGCTCATCCAGTTTGCAGGTGATGGAGGTGGGACGGGCAGCTGACACTCTGCATGAAAGAGTCAGGAGTCAGAACGATTTCAGCAGGCTGGAACACTGGGCTGGAACCAACAAGATTAAAGTTAACAGGGATAAATGTAGAGTCCTGCACTTAGGTTAAAACAAAATCAATGACATAAATACCGGGTGGCGGGGCGGGCCAAGCTTGACAGCGGTTCATGAAGAAAAGACCTGGGGGTTTAGTTGACTGCAAGCTCAGTATGAGTCCACTGTGTGATGCGACTGCTAAAACCTCTAATACAATCACAAATTGCATGAACCGAAAAGGAGCAGCCAGATCAAGGGAGGGAGGTACCCCACTGCTTTCTGAGATTGTCAGGCCACCTCTGGAATACTGGGTCCATTCTGAGGTCCATTTTTTTAAGGAGGTCAGTGACAAATGAGAAAATATTTTGGACAAGCAGCCGGCATGGCATTAGGCCGGAATACTGCCAGAAACTTTCCAGAAATTCTATGGTGCTGAGGTTCTGGGATGAAGGGCAGGAGTGACCCCAGGCAAAGACAGTTGTATCTGGAGCACTCTTCTGGTACTCGGGAGAAAATAGGGGGACCTACTTCTCCTCACTTCCTGTGGTACCCAGAGGCATTGGCCTGTGAATTTCATCCCAGGATTTCCTGAACTCGGGCGATTAGGGGTTACTGAGAAGGGGTCTAGGATGGGGATCAGTGTGGGAGTGGGTAGAAAAATGGGGCAGTGTGGTAGGAAGGAATCTGCAAATTTGGACCTCAAGCACCACCTCCCCAGCGCCCTTCCCCAGGACACGTAGTCCCCACTTTGGTCACAGCGTGGCGCCCTCACTCCATGTGGGGATCCTGAGTCAACAGCAGGAGCCCAGTGGACGGCCAGGCTGCGGCTGCACTTCTCACACTCCCCACTGCAGGGAGCCCACGGGGCCACTCGGCTTAGGTGCGGCTGGCCTGGGACTCCTGGGTGGCAAGAAGACTCACAGCACAAACACACATGGAATTCAGGTGTGTCTCCTATTAACAGCCAAGCATTCCTGCCTGAGCTACTGTGCGCGTGGCCTCTTGTCTGCCCTGGCACGGAGCCCAGGGTGCAGAGGGCTGCTCCTATGGCAGGAGGGTTCCCTGGCACTGAGAGCTCCATTTCTGTGGGGTCATGGACCAACCTGAATCCCCTGCCCCTGGCTGGCTGAATGACTGTCACCAGTTTACCTAAACTAAGTTCTGTTTGTCTTGGGTTCCTTAACTGTTTGAAGTAGAATAACACTGCCAAGTTCATAGAGTTAGGATTGAAAGAGTCATCTGGGGCAATGATTCTGAACTGATACAGGAATCACCAGAGGAGCTTGTAGAAAGTGCAGATTTGTGGCTCCACCACCAGTCATTTAGTAGTTCTGGATGGAGCTCAGGAATCTTTTTTAGCCAGCTCCCCGGGTGATTCTGATGTCCATGGCTCTCTGACCACATTTTGAGAAGCTGACCTAGGACATACAAGACTACCTAGTATGTGTCAGTTCTGTTTCTCAGAGCACACAAGGACAGTGGGGCGATCAAGAGTACACAGGCTTGCTCTCCAGATAACTGTAGCCAAGATGTTCAGAGGAGGACGATGGGTCTGGAGATGGGGACACAATACTTAAGCCCAAGATGGATGTTTTGAGACTTGGGGAGGTTGGATGTACTGAGGGCCATAAAGGAATTGGGGTGCTGGCACCAGGGATGGGGATACTGGTGGGGTGATGGGGGTATGTTGGTGTATTGGAGTGCTGAGTGTAATGTGTTGTTGAAGGGAATAGGGGCAGAGTGTACTGGGAGGGGAAGGAGCTGAGAGGATGGGTTGGAGTACACTGGCGTTTTCTTGAGGGGCTGGAGATGAAGGTTTGTTATATCATGATGGGGCCATGAAGATGAAGTGGTGGAGACTGCGATGCTCAGTGAAGCCCCACGGGGGCAGCCATGCTTTGTGTTTTGTTGTGAGACACTGAGCCCATGCTTCTGACTATTCTCTTTTGGTGTAAGAGGGGAGGGGGATGCTCCTTAAGCTTCTGGGGGAACTTTCCTGGTCCCAGAGGGTATAGGTGAAGAGTGTGTGTGTGTGTGTGTGTGTGTGTGTGAGAGAGAGAGAGAGAGAGAGAGTGTGTGTGTGTGTGTGTGTGTGTGTGTGAATGGGGAGGGGAAGGCAAGCTTATGCACTGAGATTTTAAAAAGTCCTTTTCTGGATTTCTTCACTGACTTGAGGAGAGGGAGTCAGTTTCCAGGACTCCTCTCCCCTACCTTCACATACAAAATAACGTTTGACCTGCCTGGTTTCTCTTGGGGCTCAACTCTCCAAAAGCGGGCACTCTTGTCAGCTCATGAGCATGAGCATGTGGATGTCTGCTAACTGAAAACACCTTCCAGAAACTCTGAAGACCTTCCTGGAGGAACATTCTAGAAAGAAACCTCAAATTTCAAATCCTTGAACCCTGAAATTGGAAGAGAATTTAGGTGCCGTCTGATGCAGTCTCCCTCAGTTTGGTTCTGGGGAGGACCTTGTGAGGACACCCTGCTTTCTAAGCCTTTGGGGATCCCAGAGCCTGGTGTGGGAGACAAGGCTCACACATTACCTAGGGCAAAGGGAGACTCAGTAGAGTCAGGTAGGGGTTTGTGGGTTCTGCCAGTAAACACCTAGGAGGTCAGAGGTAGGTGAGTACCTACAGAAGGCTCCCTAGAGCAGGGCAGCTGGAGCTGCACCTTAAAATGGGTAGAATTATTTTTAGTTACTTTTGTTCTGACTATGATTTTATGAAAATGAAGGAAACAAAAAACACTGGAATGAGACAGTGAGGTGTCTGCGTCTGTCTGCAGGGGAGCAAAGCTATAGAGGCCTGAATCCATCTGAGGTTTGGGGGACAATAGAGAGACCAGCTTGGTTAGAGGCCTGGGACCACTGTCAGGACAGAGTAAGTGAGAAGGACAGAGGGGCGTGGCTGTGGCGGGAGGGGCGAGGTGGAAGACAGAGGAAAGAAGCTCAGGGTTGGGCTCACAGTAGGGACGGTGAGGGTTGAGGCTTGAGCAGATGAGAGCACCCAGGAGACAGGAGAGAAGGGGGTTCCAGGGATAGGTGTGAACATACGTCCAGAGAAGCACTTACCAAGTAAGCAGGAGTGGAACCCAGAGAGTGGAGGTCATTGAGATGGAGAGAACACAGGAGGGGCAGTCACAAGCTCGAACTCTGAAGAGTTGTTTGGTATAGGAGGTGGGGGTGAGGACCCAGTGAAGGTCATTAGAGTTGGTGATTAAGAGGTCAGCAGAATGGTAGGGGTTAAAGAGTGAGTCGGTGGAGAAGAAATGAGGCAGCAAGTGTAGACCATTGTAGGTTATCCTTTGAGAAATACACAGAGGGCTGGAGATGGGTTGCAGTTTGAAAAAGAAGCTGCAGCAGGGCTTCCCTGGTGGCGCATTGGTTGAGAGTCCGCCTGCCGATGCAGCGGACACGGGTTCATGCCCCGGTCCAGGAAGATCCCACATGCCGTGGAGCGGCTGGGCCCGTGAGCCATGGCCACAGAGCCTGCGCGTCCGGAGCCTGTGCTCCGCAACTGGAGAGGCCGCAACAGTGAGAGGCCCACGTACCGCAAAAAAAAAAAAAAAAAAAAAAGCCGCAGCAAAGCTTTGTTAGCCTGGGGGAGGAGGAAATCTGTGGACAGAGGACAGGGGAGAAGGAGCTGTTGGAGAGGAAGAGATTGAGCAGACACTGGGAAGAGCCAAGTTATAGACAGGAAAGTAAGGGAAGGGAGCCAGGGCCTAGAAGAGGTCAAAGCCGCAGATGAGAAGAAAGGGTTGAAGTCGTAGAGCTCTGCTTGGACCCAGACTTTGACCTCCTAAAGTAGGCTCCTTCAAGTAAGGGTGGCCAGGGTGGGGCTGGGCTGGAGGGATACAGAGGAAGGGGTGGAATCAAAGGAGTGGTCTGGACATCTGACATATTGCCCCGCAGGCCTGGGAGGCAGAAGATTCGGGCTTGGGTTTCTCTTGGGTCAGGTCTGACACTCTGCTTCTGGGAGCAGCATGGAGCAAGCAAGCCATGGTGCGACCAGATTACAACAGTCTCAGGAGCCTAGAGGTCAGAACACTATGAAGGCAGGGAGGGGCTTTGCTGGGGAAGAGAGGAACAGCTGCCAGAGCAGGCCTGGGAAGGCTTGATTGAACAGTGCGGGGCCATGCAGTGTAGGGGGGCCAAGAGCCTGAGTTTAACTGTGAGGGGTTATCATTGTTACTCTTTTTAAGTATCTGAGGTAGGATTTGAGTGGAGAAAAGAACATAAGGAGATGCAGAAAGGGAGCATTGCTTTGTGCCAAACACTGTTCTAGATAAACTGATTTGATCCTCACAGGACCATCCGTGAGTTACGTAGGTGCTATTATTATTATTTTACATATGAGATCAAGGTTCAGAGAGGGGAAGTAACTTAGCTGAGGTCACACAGCCAGTTGGTATCAGAGTTAAGTATTTGAATGTTTTTTCTGTTTCCAAAGCGTATGCTTTCTGCTATGCCTTTTTATCGCTACTTACTAGGTAAGTAACCTTGAAAAAATTACTTAATTTCTTTCTCACTTTCCTTATCTGAAAAGTGGGGATAATAGTAATGCTAGCTCATAGGTTTTTGTGAGGATTAAATAAATATATGTAAAGGACCTAAAACAGTGTTTAGTACATAGAAAGTTCTGCTTAGGGGATGCTGCCATCATTATTATTATTATTATTATTATTATTTCTCATTGATCCTCATTGCCTCCAGCCAGAAGCTAAGGACTTTGAGGAAGTTGAAAGAAGGTCTTGGAACATACTGGTAATTTAGAGACGATCAAGTAGTTGGGAGGAAGGTGAGAGAACAGTATACAACCAGTGGTTCTCAACCAGGGACATTTTTGTTGATGTGGCCGGCAGGAGCCAGGAGTGGTATCAGTGGTCAGTCATGTCCCAGTTGAGAATGTGCAGGAGAAACTCAGCTAGAAAGGATGCTTGGGATTTAACTCCTCAGAAGAGTAGCAATCCCAGAGATTGGAGCAGCTTGAGCAAGTGTCGGGAGGAGCTTGCAGACCTGTCTGGCTGCGAAGAATTAGACTCTGTTGGAAGCAAGTGTTCCTGGAGGGAAGGGCAGGCTTAGGGCTGCAGAGGAGGCTGGGAGCACATCCCAGAAGGTCAGACTGAGGGCTCTGGACACTGGGCAGAGAAATGGAGACCTGTGGGGTTCTGGATGAGGGCATGGCATATTTAGGAAGACCACTCATGCAGTCAGGGAAGACATTGGGTGAGGGGGAGAATCTGGACCAAACCCTGGAGGGAAGGCACATGAATTGGACTGGGTTTGGGGTTAAAATGTGCAGATAAGCGGCAATACTAAGGGACATTTGAAGGGAAATTCCCAGTGTGAAGATTCATGAATTGAGAGTGGGCTGGGCCTGATCTAGCAGGCACATGACCTGAGGAAATTCTGGGAGATGTGGGCTGGTTTGGGACTCAAGGTGATCACAGTGAATTTAATGTAGTGATGGGGAATCTGGGAGGAGATATCTGGTGAGGAATTGGGGATGCCAGTTGGAAGTTGGACTGAAGTACCGATTTGGGAGTCATTAATCCACATCTATTGAGTACACTCAATACACATATAAAAGAGGGCCCCTTTGAGGGTCTTTCCTAAGGGGTTGCTAGTTGAATTTGAAGTCCTGCTTGTAGATAAGTTGGTCATGGGAGAGAGTGTGGAGGGGAAAGCACTGAAAACCTTCAGACTGAGCCTGGGCCCCTTCTGCAGATAAGAAGAGTTGCTGGGAGAGAATCAGAGAGGTTGGAGAACTAGGAGAGGGCAGAGAGCTTCCAGAAGAGCATCACCAGTGCCAGGTACCCCAGAGAATAGGCCTAGGGGTTGGCTGCTTCCAGAACAAGTGACTTCAGGACAGCAGCAGGGTGGAGGCCAGAGACAGGCAGGGGAGCCACTGCAGGAAGGAGGCAGTGGGTGAAGATGGCTTGTGGGTTGGAGAAACTTGGGAGTTCAAGGAAAGAGGGAGACAATTGAGGTTCCCAAGGCAGGTTGAAAAGGGTGTATATGAGAGAGAGGAAACATTGAGGCTGATGGAGGGGATAGAGTAGGAGAAGAAGTTCTTCTCTTAGCTAAGGGGTTCCCAAGGAACCATCCCCACCTTAGGTACAAAGTAGTAGATTTCTCCAGGCTCCATTCTCTGACCTTTCTCTGCCCCACCCGCCTTCTTAACCCCCAGTTTAGGCTATTGTTTCCTCTGCCCCCCTCAAGGAACACAGAGAAAAACAGATAGCCCGTGTCCTGTAACTATCCTGATTTATCTGGCTTTCCTACCCTGCCCTCCATGCTCAGTGATTCTCAACTCCTGTGCCTTCAGCCTTCCCTTTCCCAGGATAAAGTTCAGTTCCTGTAGGGTGACTTGACTATAGAGTTTTTTCCTGTTTGCCATCCTCAGTGCATGTGGGCTTTTCAGAAAGCTTGTGGACCACCCTGTGCCCTTCTCCCCCACCACCCCACCCACCCACTGTCTTCTCCTACTCATAGTCAGGCAGGACTTACCTTTTTTAGTCTGTTGCTTTGATCACAATCCCTTCTGGGAAGTGGTTCCCTGATCCCTCCCCCACCAGCTCCCTGGTCTCTTTGAGTCTGTCACCAGAGTTAGGAATCAGCAGAGGATGTTGAAAACTCCTCTCCTCCAGGAATCCTCCTCCAATTGGGCTCATTCAATTCTTATTGCTCCTTTCCTCTGTCGATTTTGAGGGCCCACTTAGATAACTTCGCAGATAAAAAGTAGCACATGCTCTGGCATCTTACTGTTTTGGAACTATTCTGCTTCTGTTGCATTGTAATATTCCAGAAGACAACTAGAGATCACCTAGTTCAGGGATTTCAAAGAATATTTTAAACTTTAGAACCTTCAATTCTGAACACACACACACACATACACACACACACACAGAGAGAGAGAGATAAAAGCAGAAGTGCTGTGGCTGAAGCTTGCTCTCCTTTGCTCCCATCGTTGCCCACAGCAACTTGGATGCTCCTGAGCCCCTAGAGCTCCACAGAGCACATTCTGATGCCTTCAGTTACAGGTGAGGAAAATGAGGCCCAGAGAGATGAAGAGACTTGCCCAGAGTCACACAGCAAGGGCAAAAACTCAGGGTTTCCCCATATCCCTCCCAGTTCTAGCATTCTAGGACTTGTTAACTTCTAGCCAAGCTGTCCCTCTAGTGTTCTTTTATGTACCTCGTGTCTGTCATTCATTCATTTAGATGTTTATTGAGCACCTACTATGCGATGTGTACAGAGTAGGCCCTCAGGACTATTAGGTAGCAGTCCTGTGAGTTGGTGGAAGCAAAAGCAGACACTGTCTGCCCTCATAGGGCCTTCAGTCTAGTCGTGGGGACAGAAAAACTGCATCCGTGAAAAGTGCCATAAAGGAGAGATCAACGGTTTGATAAGGTGGGCTTATAAGTGGGATGTAAGTCCTTCTGGGCTGTTAGAACAAAACACATAGACTGAGTAGCTTATAAACAACAGAAATTTATTTCTCATAGTTTCAGAGGCTGGCGAGTCCAAGATGAAGGCACCAGCAGATTTAGTATCTGGTGAGGGCCTGCCTCCTTGTTCATAGATCACTGTCTTCTCACTGGGTCCTCACACGGCAGAAGAGACAAGGGAGCTCACTGGAGTCCCTCATAAGGGCACTAATCGCCTCCCAAAGGCCCCATCTCCAAATACTATCACGTTGGGGATTAAGTTTCAACACATGAATAGGGGCGGGCACAAACATTCGTTCTATAGCATGAGGGATTTAACCTAGTTAGGAAGTGACCTGGAGCCAAGGGCTAAAGGTAAACTGGGAGAACAGAGGAGAGAAAAGTGTTGCAGGTGGAGGAAGCAGCATATGCAAAGCCCTGTGGCAGGAGGGAGCAGAGTGGGATGAGGAATGAGAGGAGGCCAGTATGGCTGGGGCATAGGAAGTAGGACCATGGCCAGGCAGGCACGCAGCGGGTGTGTACAAGATGGGGCTGTGCAGACTGTTGAGGAGTGCTGGGGCTTTATTCTGGTATTAGATTTGTGTTTCAGAAAGATTCTCCAGTTGCAAAAGGTAACTGAACACCTTGTCCCCAACCCTGTCCCAGCTGGGTTGCTTTCATTCCATCACCTTCTTCTGTCTGCTTTTCTGACATCAGTCACATGCTGCTTGGGATGTTCTTAGCAGGGCTTGTTTCCACTCTCTATGGCCTATGCATTTTGGCTCTAAGGTATATGTGTGCAGTGTAGTGTGTGAATGTACTGCGACTGTATCATTTATTCATTCAATAAATGTTAAGTTATTGAGTGCCACTAAGAGCCAGGTACCATTTGATTATCGTTATGGGCAACAACAAGCTGGGTGATAGCGTGTCCTAGTGTGTGATGTTGTGTCATGTGTGGGTGCTTGTGTGTGATTGTGTTGACCGTGTGCTCTAAATGATGGTTACTACGGGTGGCTATGTTATTGTATGGCTGTTGGTGTATGTCTCCCCTTGGGGTCCTTGTGTGTGACTGTCATTGTGGGTGTTATGTGTAACTCAGTGTAACAACAGTGGGTGTGGCTGAGGTTGTGGGTGTGGGTGTGTTGCTGTGCAGTGTGAATGTAGGACTGTCAGTGTGTGGCATGCATGTCCTGTGCAGGTGAGGCTCGGTGTGTGATGTGTCTGTGTGTCAGTAGGGGGCATGGGAGACCCCCATCTCCTGCTGTAAATCTGGAGGAGAACGAGCTTCCCCGGACTGTTGGAGGCACTCTCCGTGGCCCCTGGGATGATCGATGCAGGGAATGGAGCCTCCACCTGGCGCGGCCCTGGGATGTTGGGGAGCTGGAGCCGCCCCCGCTGGCGCTGGAGGGGAAAGGGGTGATGGGGGCGACTAGGTGGGTCTGGGCTAGCCAGACTGGCCAGATTAATAAAGAGGGACCCGGGGGAGGGAAGGCCAGGGCGGCGGCGGCTGCAGCAGGAGGCAGCTGAGATGAAAGTGGCCCGACTGGCGAGCAGGCAGGTGGCCTCTCCCCTGCCCTGTCAGCACTTTTTAATGTCCCCTTGGTTAGAGTGTGTGGGAGGAGTAGGGTGAGGGAAGCTGGAGCTCACCTTTCCCAGGCCCTGGGGGAGGGGGCTGGGGCAGCCACGAGGTGGGGTTGCTTTTGGTGGGGTGGGAGGAATGCGGTCATAGGTGTAGCTGAGAGGAAGAGCCTGGCTCATGCCCCATCCCTGTCCCCTGAAAACTTACCTTAGCTCAGGCTATCCAGGGGTGGCAGGATTAGGAAGCAGCTGGAGAAACAGAAAATGAGAAAGGGAGGTAGAAGGGGGTCACTGTGTGTGAGAATGTGGGCACAGCACATGCAGGTTACTGTCAGGCCAGGCAAGGGTGGGGGGGGTGTGTGAAATTGAACCTGCCTATGTAAATGAGCGTGAGGCTGTGTTCATGAGAACGTGTGAGCAAGACCAAGACCCTATGTGTTTGTGTTTGTTCAGCTCTCTGCAGTTGGCAATTTAAATTTTTAAACAGGGGGCTCTTGTCCTGGCTTGGCCTGTTGCTGGTGTGTGGTGTTGGGCGGGTCATTTAACCTCCCTGAGCTCTGTTGCTTCATCTCTAAAGTAAGGATAAGGTCATCTGTTTCACAGGATGATTATGGGGCTTAAATAGACCAAAATACATGTTCAACTGTAAATCTCCCTATAAACGTTTGGTATTGTTAATAACTACAAATGGGGTGTGTTGGGTGACTGTGTGTGAAGATGTGGGTGTGTCCGGAGGCCTGAGTGTCTTTGTGTATCAGCCACAGTGGGTGCATGGGTGAGAGAACAAGCGTCATAGTATGTGTGAAGTTTATTTGCAATAAGTTTGTTGTGGGAGTGAGTATACAGGTGTTGGAAGTGAATTTGGTAGTTGTCATAAAATATACGAAAATATCTGTGTGGATCCAAGTGTGGGGAGTGTGAGTGTCTGTGTGTGACTGTGAATGTGTGTTTTTGTCTTTGGGTGTCTGCGTCATTGCGTATATCTGTTTGCAGTAGATGATTTTGTGTCTCAGGGTGTATCTGAGTTAGTTGCCCTGGCACCTGAGATGGACGCGTGCATCTTGGAGTGTATACTGGCCATGTGGGGGATGTGTGGGGATGGGTTTGTGTGTCTGTGTTTCTCTGGGTGTGTGTCCCAATGCCAGTGTGGTTGAATGTGCCTTTGTCTCGGTCGTGTGAGTGTGATGGCGGTATGTGGTGCCTTGGTGTGGCTGTGTATGACAGTGTGTGTGCGTGCGTGTGTGCATGTGAGTGTGTGTTTGGTGAGCGGCTCTGCTGCCTTAAGCACCTTTCGAATACATTGGCCACAGCTCATTGAATCCTTTAACAATCTGACTCTGCTCTTCCTTCCCCGTTTTTTCTAATTCAGTTCCTCTTATTACAAAAATAAAAAATAAAGCGCTGCCCCTTTCCAGTGGCTGGCCCCGCAGAGCCCCTGCCTCGGGACCAGCCTCGTTTCACTCCATTTTGGAGAAAACGGGAAGTCGGTGATTTTAAAAAATATTTTCTACTTTATTTGGGATTTAATGTTCTTACAGAATCCTGCTGCCTCCCTCTGTTCCCCCTCCCCATCCACCCCCAGCCCCACATACAAGAGGCGTAATGGCCCATTCAGCATATTAGGGGAGCCGAGCGCGTGCTCGCGCGCACGCGTGCCTGTGTGTGTGTATGCATACACACACTCTTGGATAAAAACACACAGAGACCCACGGCAGACACACATAGGAATACACAGCAGCTCAAACATATACTCAGACATGAATTCAAACACTATCCTAATACTCAAACACCACACAAAGACAGAGACCCAGACACAGTCACACTCTGACAGGAAACACAAAAGCAGGAGCACAGTTGGGGGAGACCCTGTGGAGACATGGAGAGAAACAGACAGGCAGAGGGGGGAGGAAAGAAAGAGACATGTTCCCAGTGACAGGTCAGAAGCAACTTTTATCCCGTAAAGGAACATGAGTAGAGTAGTTCAAGGAAATGAGAGGGGGTTGATCATCCCTGGGCCAGGCATTGCCCCTTTTGTACAAGGGGATACTGTATGGTCAAGAAGTAAATTACTCAAGGTCATGAAGGGAGTCAAGCCTAGATGTGGGGACAGAAATAAGAATCCTGTGCCACTTCCCTGTGCCCTACTATCAGGGTCCCAGGGCAGTAAAATGTATAACTGTGTGTACGTGTGTGTGTGTGTGTGTGTGTGTGTGTGTGTAAGATGTGCTTTTGTACAGGATTAACTTAAGTGCCACATACATATTAGGCTCAACAAATGTTTGCAGAGGCTGGCAGGGCCCAGATGTAGCTGTGTGTGTCTTTAAACGTATATTTGAGAACCTGTGTGTGCACACACATGGGAGCATCCATTGTGGTGTATATGCCTGTGTAAGTGTGGCTATGTGTGGCCGTGTCTATGCATAGACTGTAAATCCCATAGGGGCAGGAACCATGTATCCTCTCTGTATCTCCATCACCTAAGAAAGGGCCTGGCTCATAGTAGGTACTCAGTAAATATTTGTTCAAGAACGAATGAATGAACAAAGTCACTCTGGGAGCTCAGATAGCTTAGGAACGGCCTGATCGTCACAGGTAGAGACCATGAGCAAGCCAGCCTCTGGGCAGGACCTGGGAAGAGGGAAGATGGTGCACCATGAGATGGTGGGGTGGGAGCTCTGGCAGTCTCTCCCTGCTGTCTCTCTTGTTAGGAGATGTGGGCCCTGTGGTCGGCGCTTTGTCCAGAGTGATGAGTTTCAAGAGTTATTTCAGACTATTCTGTGGTTTAAAAAAAAAAAAAAAAAAAAAAGAAATGAGCTATCCATTTAAAAAATATGGGATAGGTGAGGAAGAGACGGGCAGAAGTGGACAGAAGTTCAAGATGGATGATGGACAGAGACAGACATATTGAGTAAACACACAAACTCATTAATAGATTTATTTATAGACAGACCAAAAGACAAATAGAGACACAGATAAATAAGTGTACAGATAGACACGCAGACTGACATGGATAGTCAGGTAGGCAGACAGTCTCCAGGAGTGACTAACAGACCAACAGACAGGCAGACCAATCGATAGACAGCTAGATGGACAGCTGATTGCACAGAGCTCAGCATGTAGAATAGGCCTACCCAATAGCCACGCCCCACATTCTGTCCTCCCTTCGTGCTAGCGGAACCCATTCTTTTGTTTGGTGTTTGGAGACCAAGTGCTTTGGGGAAGGTTGAACCTCTCCCTTGCCCCAGAGGTGAATCTTAGTTGGTCCAGGAAAATCATGGTAATTCCATTCCCCTCGCTGGAGATTGATTTACAAATGGATATATGGTACAATTCCGACCACTGAAATGTGGGAGGAAGTCTCTTAAGGAGACTTTGGGGAAATTTTACCTCAAATTTATAAAAGGACTGATGGAAGAGATGTGTCCTCTTCTCTCCTTCTGGATTTCTAACTTTCCTATGTGAAGATGTAATGTGCTGAGTTGCTGCAGCTTTTTGGAAACCCTGAGGTTCCTCCTGAGTCAAAAGCTGACATGCCAGGGATGGTAGAGGATAGCTGTGAAAATCTGGGTGCCAAATGATGCCCCTGGGCCACACTGACCAATTTAGGAATCTCTCTGTCCCCAAACTTCTTGTTATGTGAGATAATATTTTTCTTATCACCTAAGCCACTTTTTCTTTTCCAGTTTAAATACTTCAATGTGTATTTCCGAAAAAAATAAGGATGCTGTCTTACATAGTCATATGCAATCATCTAGATCAGAAAATTAACATAGATATAATTCTACCACATAATCCACAGATCCATTCAAACCTCGCCCATTGGTACTATAATATCCTTGATACCTTTTTTCCCCTTCTGGTTCAGCATCCCCTCCAGAGTCACAGTTGCATTTAATTGACATGTTTCTGTAGTTGCCTTCCATCTGGAACAGGTCTTCAGTCTTTCTTTGTCTTTCATGTCCTGGCTAATCTGCAAGAATACAGAACAGGTTTTTTTTTAGGAATATCTCTCAATTGGGGTTTATCTGATGTTTCCTCATGTTATGCATTTTTTGGCAGGAATGATGCTGTGTCCTTCTCAGTGCATTATATCAAGAGGCACATGACCTTGATTTGTCCCAATATTCTTTTTTTTAACATCTTTATTGTAGTATAATTGCTTTACAATGGTGTGTTAGTTTCTACTATATAACAAAGTGAATCAGCTACACATCTACCTATATCCCCATATCTCCTCGCTCTTGCATCTCCCTCCCACCTTCCCTATTCCACCCCTCTAGGTAGACACAAAGCACCGAGCTGATCTCCCTGTGTTATGCGGCTGCCTCCCACTAACTATCTGTTTTACATTTGGTAGTATATACATGTCCATGCCACTCTCTCAGTTCCTCCCAGCTTACCCTTCCCCCTCCCTGTGTCCTCAAGTCCATTCTCTACATCTGTGTCGTTATTCGTGTCCTGTTCCTCGGCTCTTCAGAACCTTTTTTTTTTCTTAGATTCCATATATATGTGTTAGCATACGGTATTTGTTTCTCTCTTTCTGACTTCACTCTGTATGACAGTCTCTAGGTCCATCCACCTCACTACAAATAACTCAATTTCATTTCTTTTTATGGCTGAGTAATATTCCATTGTATATATGTGTCACATCTTCTTTATCCATTCATCCGATGATGGACACTTAGGTTGTTTCCATCTCCTGGCTATTGTAAATAGAGCTGCAGTGAACATTGTTGTACATGACTCTTTTTGAATTATGGTTTTCTCAGGGTATATGCCCAGTAGTGGGATTCCTGGGTTGTATGGTAGTTCTATTTTTAGTTTTTTAAGGAACCTCCATACTGTTATCCATAGTGGCTGTATCAATTTACATTCCCACCAACAGTGTAAGAGGGTTCCCTTTTCTCCACACCCTCTCCAGCATTTATTGTTTCTAGATTTTTTGATGATGGCCATTCTGACTGGTGTGAGGTGATACCTCATTGTAGTTTTTGTTTGTTTGTTTGTTTGTTTTGTTTTTGTTTTTTTTGTGGTACACAGGCCTCTCACTGATGTGGCCCCTCCCGTTGCAGAGCACAGGCTCTGGACGCACAGGCTCAGTGGCCATGGCTCACAGGCCCAGCCGCTCCGCAGCATGTGGGATCCTCCCAGACCAGGGCACAAACCCGTGTCCCCTGCATCGGCAGGCAGACTCTTAACCACTGTGCCACCAGGGAAGCCCCTCTTTGTAGTTTTGATGTGCATTTCTCTAATGACTGGTGATGTTGAGCATCCTTTCATGCGTTTGTTGGCAATCTGTATATCTTCTTTGGAGAAATGTCTATAGAGGTCTTCTGCCCATTTTTGGATTGGGTTGTTTGTTTTTTTGATATTGAGCTGCATGAGCTGCATGTAAATTTTAGAGATTAAACTTTTTTCAGTTGCTTCGTCTGCAAATATTTTCTCCCATTCTGAAGGTTGTCTTTTGGTCTTGTTTATGGTTTCCTTTGCTGTGCGAAAGCTTTTAAGTTTCATTAGGTCCCATTTGTTTATTTTTGTTTTTATTTCCATTTCTCTAGGAGGTGGATCCAAATGATCTTGCTGTGATTTATGTCATAGAGTATTCTGCCTATGTTTTCCTCTAAGAGTTTTATAGTGTCTGGCCTTACATTTAGATCTTTAATCCATTTTGAGTTTATTTTTGTGTATGGTGTTAAGGAATGTTCTAACTTCATTCTTTTACATGTAGCTGTTCAGTTTTCCCAGCACAGCTTATTGAAGAGGCTGTCTTTTCTCCATTGTATATTCTTGCCTCCTTTATCAAAGATAAGGTGACTATATGTGTGTGGGTTTATCTCTGGGCTTTCTATCCTATTCTGTTGATCTATATTTCTGTTTTTGTGCCAGTACCATACTGTCTTTATTACTGTAGCTTTGTAGTATAGTCTGAAGTCCCAGAGCCTGATTCCTCCAGCTCCATTATTCTTTCTCAATATTGCTTTTTTTTTCCATCTTTATTGGAGTATAATTGCTTTACAATGGTGTGTTAGATTCTGCTTTATAACAAAGTGAATCAGTTATACATATACATATGTTCCCATATCTCTTCCCTCTTGCATCTCCCTCCCTCCCACCCTCCCTATCCCACCCCTCTAGGTGGTCACAAAGCACCGAGCTGATCTCCCTGTGCTATGCGGCTGCTTCCCACTAGCTATCTATTTTACGTTTGGTAGTGTATATATGTCCATGCCACTCTCGCACTTTGTCACAGCTTACCCTTCCCCCCACCCATATCCTCAAGTCCATTCTCTAGTAGGTCTGTGTCTTTATTCCCATCTTACCCCTAGGTTCTTCATGACCTTTTTTTTTTTTCTTAGATTCCATATATATGTGTTAGCATACGGTATTTGTTTCTCTCTTTCTGACTTACTTCACTCTGTATGACAGACTCTAGGTCCATCCACCTCACTACAAATAACTCAGTTTCATTTCTTTTTATGACTGAGTAATATTCCATTGTATATATGTGCCACATCTTCTTTATCCATTCATCCGACGATGGACACTTAGGTTGCTTCCATGTCCTGGCTATTGTAAATAGAGCTGCAATGAATATTTTGGTACATGATTCTTTTTGAATTATGGTTTTTCAGGGTATATGCCCAATAGTGGGATTCCTGGGTCATATGGTAGTTCTATTTGTAGTTTTTTAAGGAAACTCCGTACTGTTCTCCATAGAGGCTTTATCAATTTACATTCCCACCAACAGTGCAAGAGTGTTCCCTTTTCTCCACACCCTCTCCAGCATTTATTGTTTCTAGATTTTTTGATGATGGCCATTCTGACCGGTGTGAGATGATATTTCATTGTAGTTTTGATTTGCATTTCTCTAATGATTAATGATGTTGAGCATTCTTTCATGTGTTTGTTGGCAGTCTGTATATCTTCTTTGGAGAAGTGTCTATTTAGGTGTTCTGCCCATTTTTGGATTGGGTTGTTGGTTTTTTTGTTATTGAGCTGCATGAGCTGCTTGTAAATTTTGGAGATTAATCCTTTGTCATTTGCTTCATTTGCAAATATTTTCTCCCATTCTGAGGGTTGTCTTTTGGTCTTGTTTATGGTTTGCTTTGCTGTGCAAAAGGTTTTAAGTTTCATTAGGTCCCATTTGTTTATTTTTGTTTTTATTTCCATTTCTCTAGGAGGCGGGTCAAAAAGGATCTTGCTGTGATTTATGTCATAGAGTATTCTGCCTATGTTCTCCTCTAAGAGTTTTATAGTGTCTGGCCTTACATTTAGGTCTTTAATCCATTTTGAGCTTATTTTTGTGTATGGTGTTAGGGAGTGTTCTAATCTCATACTTTTACATGTACCTGTCCAGTTTCCCCAGCACCACTTATTGAAGAGGATGTCTTTTCTCCACTGTATATTCTTGCCTCCTTTATCAAAGATAAGGTGACCATATGTGCGTGGGTTTACCTCTGGGCTTTCTATCCTGTTCCACTGATCTATATTTCTGTTTTTGTGCCAGTACCATACTGTCTTGATTACTGTAGCTTTGTAGTATTGTCTGAAGTCAGGGAGCCTGATGCCTCCAGCTCCATTTTTCGTTCTCAAGGTTGCTTTGGCTATTCGGGGTCTTTTGTGTTTCCATACAAATTGTGAAATTTTTTGTTCCAGTTCTGTATCTAAGCCACTTTTGGTAGGATCATCTGTCACTTGCAGCCAAAAGCATCCTAATTCTACCCAAATCAACTGACAAATTGGCAGACAAACAGATCAAAAACAGGTAGAAAAACAAATAGGCAGATGGACAAAGACAGACAGGTAGTCAAACCTAGGACATGTGGATATCTGGCTAGTTAGACAAATTTAAAAGCAAAAAGAAATGGGTACGTGAATAGATGGATAGATAGAGACGGACAGAGAGATAAACAGACAAACTGGGCAGCAGACAGTTGGAAAGACAATCAGACTCTGACCCCAGTGTTTATGTTTATCACCTGTTAGATGACTACTTGCTTCTATTATCTATGTAATATTCATTTTGGGTAAAAATTCTCTCTGTCTCTCCATCCCCTCCCTCCTTCCCTCTCCCCCGACGTTCTCTCCCATCTCTTCCCTCTCCCCTCTGTCTCTCTTTCTCTCCCTCTCTCCCTCTTTTCCTGTCTTCTCCTTCCCTTTTTCCCATGTCCTCCCCCTCTGCTTTCTTCCTGTGCCTTACTTGCTTCTGTCTTTAAGTGTCCCCATACTCACAGCTGACTCTCTGCCTCTCATGAGAAGGCATGTTACCTGTGTGACAGAGGCTGCCTCTGAGAAAGGCTTGGATTGGGGACAGTGAAGGAGCATGGGAACCATGGAAGGCAGAGAACCTCCTTTTACTCCCACCCTATCCTCGGCAGCCCCAGGCAGCAGCTAAATCCTGGCCTAGGGTTCTTTTCCTGACCGCCACTCCCCTCTTCCTCCCTGCTCCCTGCCAGAAATTCCAAGAACCTGGGGTTAGGCCTTTGAAGCCTTCCTCTGAGATCTGTTCACTTTGAAGGCTCGAGGGAAGGGAGCAGACTCAGGACTTGCTTTTTTGTTAAGGGGCAAGGAAACGGTGGCAAATATAGATGCAACAAGGGAAGGGAGGTCCACCAAGCTCCTCAATCCAAACCTCAGTTCTCTCCACCTTTTGTGTCCATCTCAGTCATTGGCCACTTTCTGAATATCCTTTGAGTCTCTTATTTCAACAAATAATTCTTGAGCTCCTGTGGCGTACAAGATGCTGCCCGGTGCTGTGGGAGACAAATGGGAAAGAAGGTAAGTCCCTCTACTGGAGACATCTTCTGTTTTTCTTCTTCCCTTTATGTGTATCTCTCTTTGGGTGTCTGTCTCTTTCTCTTAGTCAGTGGATCAAGAAATAATCATAAAGGAGCCACTATCTGGCATGCATTCCACCTCTCTCTCCTCTAGCTCTGCCCTCTTTCCACACCACACCCACCTGCACTCTCGGGGTCCAGTGCCCACTTTGGCTACAGCAAGTGGAGCAGGCATTTTCCAAAAACAGAAGACACAGGGGATTAATGACTCTGTGGTGGCCCGCTTCTCCTTTCTCCCAGGATAACCAGTCTGTCAGAGGACCAGGGGAGGGGGGGAGATGACTTCACAGGGATGCAGAGGGTGGGTGGCCCCCAGGGTATTCCTTCTCCTCATCTTTGCCCTTCATTCCTGCTGCCTAATTATTTTTTCTGAAGCATTACTCTGAGCAAGTGCTCCATTGACCAAGACGATTCAGCATGGCATTCAGAGCTCTTCACAATGGGCCCCAACCTACCCCTTCCAACACCCTCACTCCCACCCCCCATAAGCCCTTCAGGACTGGCCACCTTCCTTGACAGGCCCGCAGTTTCCTGCTTCTCCACCAGCCACATTCCACATCTTTTAAAGCCACACTCAGATGTCACCTATTCGAGGAAACCTTCCCTGATCGCCCCCTGCAAGAGGCTCCAGCTCAGACCACAGGCACCAAATACACCCTTGTATACACGCACACTGACCTCCAACTACAAATGTTGACAACATCATCAAGACGTTTCACCACCATGTCTTGTGCTTTCTACCCTGCTCTGGTCAAAGTCCAGGCTCCTCCAGGCTCATGGATGGCCCACCCTCAAGACCTTTCATATTCTTGGTCCCACTCTTGCCAGACAGGCCCTGATATGTTTTTTGGGTTATGGCCCTTGACCTGTTCCCTCAGCCTTCCTCATTATCTGCCCAGAGTGACCTTTCTTCCTCCTCCCCTCCACTGCCCTTCCTCCTCCTCTTCCTTCTCCACATCAACAAGCTTCCTTGAGAGCCTACTGTGTGAGCTCATTCCACCCCCCCCCAGGGTGTAGATCTGGAGCCAGACTGCCTGGGTTGTAATTCTGCCTCCACCTCTTCCTAGCTGTGTGACCTCAGGCAAATTACTTAACTTCTCTGTGCCACATTTCCTCATCTGCAAGATGAGATTAATAATGGTACCTGCCTCACAGGATTGTTGAGAGGATTGATTTGGTATGAGTAGGGTGCTTAGAACAGTCCCTGACACATAGTACTATAACAGTGAGAGTTCTGCTTCTCATTTTATTCTGCTTCTGACTCTAGGGATTCAGAATTCTCAAGTATAGAGGAAGAGAACTGTAAACTACTGAGCAGCCCCTCTGTGCTGAGTGTCTTACATGTGGTGTCTCAATTAAAACAAACAAAAAAACCTTGTGAGATGGGATTGTCACCACATCTGTTTAACGAGCAAGGAAATGAGGGTTTAGGTAGCTGAAGTGACTTGCGAGAGGCTTCACAACCAAGACGGAAGATTCAGGAGGTGAACTCAGATTTAGTTGATTCCAAAGCTGTGCCTTTTCCGACACTGAGCTGTTTCTTTACTTTGAGGATCAAGAGTTTAGGCTTTGGAATTAGCAATTCAAGGATATGAGGTCTCAGGGTGCTGGTACTTTGGGGGTCCACATTACCTTGACTGAGAGCAGTTGGAGTATAAATAACTTGTTTTCAGAGTGATTATAGTGTGTGACAGGGGAGTGCAACCTCACTGCCATACATCCCCACCCTCTGCCTTCTGAAATCCATGCTCTGGCCTCACACTATGGTTTGGGGGTTTCCGGGGGGTGAAGGTCAGGTGAGTACTGGAGGACAGTAAGAGTCACCAAATTAATGACTTGCCTGGGGTCAGGAAGCCCAGGGCCACCTGGAGGTGAATTATCTGGTTAAGAAGCCATGACCAGGTGGATCAATGGAGAGAGAGGGTTTTGTCACTTATTGCCCTGCATTTAAAGAGCTGCACCCCTCGGGCTGGGGCTCATGAAGACTGTTGCTTTTCTCCAGTAGTTCCCTAGCCCTGGATCACTGAGTCCTCAGGGAGCCTAGCTGGGGAGACATAAGTACTGAGGGCTTCCCCAGGAAGCAGATTCTGAGATAGAAATTAATGCTCAGAGTGTTATCAGGAAGCTCTTGGGATCAAAACCTGTGGAAGGAGAGGAAGGAATCAGGATTGGGCAGAGCCCAGCTCTTTGGGTCACTCTTGAGGCTAGAATGGCCCTTCAGTTTTTCCCCAAGTTGGGGCCAGAGGTTTCATACCCCTGTGTTGGTGGGTCATGGAATGCAAGTAGCCTCAGAAGTGGGTGTGACCTTAGGCTGGGCAGCTCTCTTCAACTGAGGCCATTCCGCCACGGGAGCTGAAAGCTGAAGACTGTCTGCTAGCACTCCCAGCAACTGGGGTAAGTCCTTCATTGAAGGTAATCGGACAGAACATTATAGTGTCCACCAAGGCACCTACCTGAGCTGGGGAGGGCGGGGCACTCACAGTGAAGTAAGGCTTCTGTGTATGAGGCAATGCCTGAGCTTTGAGAAGAATGAGTAGGGGTTACAAGGCAAAAAAAAAAAAAAAAAATCAGGAAGGGGAACATGTAGGGAAAGGGGAGTTTCTGGTTGAAAGAACAGCATGGGGACTTCCCTGGAAGTCCAGTGGTCAAGACTTCACCTTTCAATGCAGGAGGTGTGGGTTTGATACCTGGTCCGGGAGCTAGGATCCCACATGCCTCGTGGCCAAAAAAACAAACCATTAAACAGAAGCAATATTGTAACAAATTCAATAAAGACTTTAGAAATGGTCCACATCAAAAAATTTAAAAAATAAATTAAAAAAAATTTTTTTAAAAAGGAACAGCATGTACTAAAACCCAGAGGCAAAGTTGACACAGGAGAGGTAGGCAGGGCTCAGATCTGAAAGTCTGCACTGCTGTGCTAAAGAATTTGAGTTTTTGTATTAAGGGGATGGGGAACCTTTAAGGATTTTAGGACAGTGTGTAGCATAATTAAAATTTGCATTTTAGAATAATCTTGGCATGCCACTTCCTAGCTGTGTTACTAAAAAGTGACCTAACCTCTCTGTGCCTCAATTCCCTCATCTGTAGAATGGGGTTAATGATAGTGCCTGCCTCTTGGAGTTGTTGTAAGAATGCAGTGAGATAGTATGGGTAAAACTGGCATGTAGCAATCCTTGGTGAAGATTAACTGTTGTTATAGCTATTATAGGCTGGATTGGAATGGGCAGAGACCAGTAGAAAGAGCAGTGAGATGACTACTGCAGGTATTCAAGAAAGATGTGGTAAGGACACAACTAGGACAACGGCAGCAGAGATGGAAAAGGAGAAGCCAGTTTAAAAGCTTCTGAAAGGTAAAATTCACAGGACTTAGTGATTGCTTGGATGAAAAGAGGTGATAAAAAAGATGGCATTCACAATGACTCCCAGGTTTCTGGTTGGGTGACTGATTCTGGGAACACAAATGGATTCACGGGAAGGGTGGTAAGTTCATTGTAGATGAGTTGAAATTGAGATTCTTAAGGAATCCAGCTGGAGATGCTGGTCAGTTGTTCAGAGCTAAGCTCTGAGAAAGGCTGGATGGAAAAAAAACGGTATGGGGATTGTCTGTGTGAATTTGGTCAGGGGAGCCATGGGCCTGGATGAGGTCATCGGGGTGAGTATGTGGAAAGGGAAGAGTTGTGGGCTGTGGATGGAACTGTGGCAAATACCATCGTTAACGGGAGCTTGGGAGTGAGAGAGAAGAGATCCCAGAGAAGCAGGAGAAAGAAGGAGATGCTGCTGTCAGGAAAGCCAAGGGAGGAAGGAGACCCCCAGAGTACCAGCCAACACAGCTCAGTGTCACAGAGCATCAAAGATAAAAATGGCAGAGTCTGTAAAAGAGGGCAAGGGGTTCCTGGTGGTTTACCTGGAGGAAAGCATTTCATCAAAGTGGTGGGTGGAAGGCAAGTTGTGGTGGTTTGAAGAATAAAGATGAAGCTGAGGGTTGTACTTCTCTGAATGAACAGACATATGGATGGAGAGATTTCACCAAGGTCCACGCTGAGGCAGTCCAAATGCAGTCTTTCCAGATGACCTTTGCTTGCGCCCCTTCTCTCATGTTTCCTATCATAGACTGTATCTATCATAGTTATCTCTGTTCCTGCCTACTCCTTTACCTGACCATAAGCTCCTTCAAGCTGGGATCCTCATCCATGTTTGGGTCCTTCCCTGTACCAGATATATGGTGTGGACTGGACCTGCAGGTAATAAGCAGTTGCTTGTGGAGTGAATGAATGATCTGAGGTGAGACCATGAAGCAAGTTTCCTGGTTTTCAGACTGGTTAGTCAGCAAAGAAATAGTGAAACTATGTCCTGGAAGAAGGTGTGTGATGGGAAGACGGATGGCTAAGAATATGGGGAGGCATGAATCAAGGCACTTAGGGGAAAATAAGTACAACTGACCTTTGAGCAGAAGTTCTTAACCTTTTTAGATCCTGGATCCCTTGGAGATGCCAATGTAAATAATGAACACTTGCTCCAGGAAAAACACACATCACACACTCATATCCAGTCTGCATATGATTTTAAGAGTTCCATACCCACTGAGGCCCATCTATGGACCTGTCCAGTGGTCCCATAGGTTTCAAGTCAAGAATGTGGAGTCCTATGACCTGGGGTACATCACTCACCCACTCTGGGCTTCAATTTCTTTATCTGTAAGATGAGGAACCATGAGGTGTAGGTGGAGACCATAAAGAAACTAACAACTTTGCAAGTCATTTGGTGCAGGTATTTTACAGAGCACAAATATTCTACCCTGTTAGTGGGTAGAATTATCTCCATTTTGAAAACAGGGCAATGGAGACTCAGTTCAAGAAACTTGTCACATGAGTGAGTGAAGGAGCTAGATTCTACCGAGGTCTGTCCAATTCCAAATTCTGGGAAGAACCCAGGATTTGGAGTTGGACAGACCTAGGTAGAATCTAAACTGTGCTACCTACCAGGTATAATATTATTGATGTCTGTCTGCCCAGCCCTGGCATGGTTAATGCACTAACATACATGAAAACGATTTGGAAACTGGATAGCACTTATGCAAATATAAGATACCACATTGATATCCTCATTATTGATCATCCCTTATCTTAATATCACTTCCTTGGCATCTGTTAGTTCTTCCCCCAACCTCAGGTGGCTTCTTCCTTGCTTCTGTCACCTGTTCCTCCCATTTCCTGAGGATAGGTTTTCTTTAGTCCCCACCTCTTGCTTTCTGTTCTTTACTTTCTAAATTCTGTCATCCTGTAACTTCAGCTGTGACCTCCAAGCAGGTGACTCTCAAATCTGTACTCCAGTCCAGAGCCTTATTTCAGCCACCTGTTGGAAGTTTATCACCTAACTCATTGGTCTCAGACTTTGCTGTGCATCTGGATCACCTGGAGTGTTTGTTAAAACAGAGATTGCTGGGCTTAGTCCCACAGTTTCTGATTCAGTAGGCCTAGGGAGGGCCTGAAAATATTTTTTACAGCATTATACAAGGTATACTTGACATGCAATAAACTGCACATATCCAAAGTGAATAATTGGATAAGTTTTGACATATGAATACACTCATGAAACCAGCACCACAATCGAGATAATGAACATATCCATATCCCCAAAAAGGTCCTAGTTTCTCGTTATAATCCCTCTTTTTTCTCTCCTCAACCTCCACTCCCATTCCCAGGTAACCATTAACCTATTTGTGTCACTATAGATGAGTTTGCATTTTCTAGAGTTTCGTGTAAATGGAATCATAAAATATGTACCTCTTTCTTGTTTCTGGCTTATTTCATTCAGCATAATTATTTTGCTGCATGTATCAAGAGCTCATTCATTTTTATTACTGAGTAGTAGTCCATTATATGAATATATAGCAGTTTGTTTCTCCATTCACTAGTTTATGGACATTTGGTTTTCCAGTTTGGGGCAATTACAAATAAAGCTGCTGAGAACATTTGTGTAAAAACTTTGTACTTTTATTTCTCTTGGAAGTGAAATGGCTGGGTCATGATGGTAAGAGTATGTTTAACTTTTTAAGGAACTGCCAGACTGTTTTTCAAGTTGGTTGCACCATATTACACAGACATCAGCAGGGTATGAGAATTCCACTTGCTCCACATCTTTACCATTGTCTGGTGTGATCAGTCTTTTTAATCGTAATCATTCCAGTAGGTATGTAGTGGTATGTAGTGGTATGTAGTGGTATCTCATTGTGGTTTTAATGTTCATTTCCTTAATAACTAATGATGTTGAGCAGCTTTTCAGGGGCTTATTTTCTATCCATTTATCTTCTTGGGTTAAATGTCTGTTCAAATCTTTTGCTTATTTAAAAAATAGAATTGTTATCTTCTTACTATTGAGCCGTAAGTGTTCTTTATATATTCTAGAACACACGGGCTTTGTTAGATACGTATTTTGCAAATAATTTCTCTCAGTATATGTCTTACATTTTAATTCTTTAAACAATATCTTTTGAAGAGCAAACATTTTTAATTTTATGAAGTCTGATTTACTGATTTTTTAAATTATTTGCCCTTTTTTGGACATATTTAAGAAATCTTTGCCAAACCGAGAGTCACTAAGTTTTTCTCCTACATTTTCTTATAGAAGTTTATGGTTTTAGCTCTTTTATTAGGTCTTTGATCCTTTTCAGGTTAATTTTTGTATGTGGTGTGAGGTAAGGGTCAAGGTTAATTTTTTTTTTTTTTTTGGCATATGGCTATCCAATATTCCAGCATCATTTGTTGAAAAGATTCTCCTTTCCCCATTGAATTGCCTTGGTACTTTTGTCAAAAATCAATTAGGCATTTATGCGTGGGTTTATTTCTGGACTCTTCAGCTCCATTGATCTGTTTGTCTGTCTTTATACTAGTACCACTCTGTATTGCTGTATCTTTATAGGCCTTGAAATCAGGTAATGTAAGCCTTCCAACTTTGTTCCTTTTCATAGTTGTTTTGGCTATTCTAGGACCGTTGTACTTCCGTATGCATTTCAGAATCCATTTGTCAATATCTGCAAATAAAAAACCTGCTGGGATTTTGAGATTGCATTGTGTCTATAGATCAATTTGGTGAGTATTGACATCTTAACAATATTGAGTCTTCCAATTCATGGACATAATATTTCTCCATTTATTTGGGTTTTCTTTAATATCTCTCAGCAATGTTTTGTAGTTTTCAGAGTATAGCTCTTGCATATCTGTGGTCAACTTAATCCCTAAGTAATACTTTTGATGCTATTGTAAATGGTATGTTTTAAATTTTTCTATTCCTATTGTTTTATTGCTAGTTTATAGAAATACAGTATGTGTTTGTTAAAGCAGATTGTTAGGCCTCAACCCCACAGTTTCTGATTCAGTAGGTCTGAATTTGCATTTCTAACAAGTTCCCAGATGATGCTGATGCTGTTTGGGGACCACACTTTGAGAACCATTGACATAAGTGTTCCGCCTGAACCTCTTTCTTGTTCCAAACCAAGCTCATCACCTGGCCCCAATTAAGTTCTTCTTCTGATTTCCCTCTTTCCAGAAATGGCCCCACATCCAATTCCATATCCATTGGTCAATTGTCTGAGGTTCCCATTGCAAAATCAATCTCTGGCTTATTTTAACCCTCACATCCAATCAACTGCCACCTTAATAATAAACTCCTGAAATATGTCTCCCCTCTGTCCCCTTCACTTTACATTTCATATCTTCATCACTTCCCTCCTTGACTGGTGAAATCACCTCCTAAATGATCTCTCTGCCTCTAGTCTCTTTCTACTACAGTCTTTTCTCCACACTCCCAGACTAATCTTTGTAGTCAGCAACTTGAACTGTGCCAGTCTCCTGCTAAATAATCCCCCACAGGACTCCCACTGCCAGATGAATTAAGCCTAACCCCCCCTTACTCTGATGTTGCAGAGACTTCCAGTTGCCTACTTGGTATTCATTCTCATTTTACCTTTAGCAATAGAAATCATATCTTATCCAGGAGAGCAATATGCCCAGAGTTTTAAAAATTATATTTCTTGGTATCCTTGCAAATAAATGGTCATGTGACTAAGTTCTGACCATATGATGTGAATGCAAATTGTTGGGTGCCACTTCCTGGAAGGTTCCATAAAGAGGGCAGATAGCTGGACAGATTCCCTGTCTTCCCTTACTTTTTCCTCCATTTCTGGAATGCTGGAGCTCCAGCAGCCATCTTGGACCATGAGGCAACTTTAAAGATGGAAGCACTTGTGTAGGATATAAGGAGCCTGGGTCGCTGGTGGCAGTAGAGCTACCATATCAATCTCAGATCACCAAACTCTGAGGTTATATTTAACTTAGAGAAAAATAAACCCTTCTGTGTTTAAACTACTGTAATTTGGCTGCTTGCAGTCAACCCTCACCCTGACTGACACACCTGATATTCAAATCTCTCCAAATATTAGCCCCAACATACTATCCAGTCACCTCTCATTCTACCCCCCTACAAATACACCATGTTCTAGTCAAACCATACTATTTTCTTTTTCCTAAGGATAATTTATACCTTACTTTCTCTGTTTCCTTGCTCATCGCATGCTCTTCCTCCATGTCTACCTATTGAAATCTAGCTCAGATGTGCCCTCCTCCATGAATCCCTCCCTGATTCTTCTATCCAAATGTGATTTCTCTCTCTTCTGAACTCTCAAGAGTATTCTAACTGTATCCTTCTTGGCACTTAGAGTTTGCCTCATATTATCATTACTTAGATGCCTATCCTGCTAGATTATAAGCTCCCCGCATGGTGCCAAGCACGGGGTTATTGTTCAACAAAGATTTGCTGAAGGAATTCATGAACAAGTAAAGGAATGAGTGGGACTTCCCTGGTGGTCCAGTGGTTAAGACTCCACACTCCCAATGCAGGGGGCCCGGGTTCAATCCCTGGTCAGGGAACTAGATCCCACATGCCGCAACTAAGAGTCTGCATGCCGCAGCTAAGAGCCCGCATGCCTCAACTAAGACCTGGTGCAGCCAAATAATTAATTAATTAATTAATTAATTAAGAAACTGAGGCTGAATCAAAATTTTTAAAAAAGGAACAAATAAAGGAATGAGTGACTGAAAACAGATAGTAAACATTGTGTTCCCTCCTCATCCTGTGCAACATCCATCTCAATCCCTTCACAAGGTTGAAAAGGTTCCCACAGTTGATCAAGGAGGGGAGAGAGGCAGTGGACACAAAGTAAGCCAAAAGACCTCCTCTGTCTGGAGAGGACAGACTGAGGGAGAATAATTACACTTGGCCCAGCCTGCCTTGTAACAATGAAAACAACACCAACTAATATTTACTAAGTACTTGCTATGTGCTGACACCATGCAAAGTGATTTACATGCACTATTTCATTTACTTTAAGCCACCAACAGCCTATGAGATTGGTCCTAATCTATCCCATATTTTACAAGTGAGGAGACTGAGGTTCAGAGAGGTTAGCTCACCTATTCAGGGTCACAGAACTTGCAAGTGGCAGAGCTGGAATTGAGACCCAGTCCTATCTGAGTCCAAACCATGCTCCTAACTATGTGCCAGACTAAACAAGACATGGCTGTCTATTCCACTAGGTGGTGAGGTCCTGGTATATAGGAGCCATAATTTATATATCTTTACCATGCTGCAGTGACTACACAGTGCCTGATATGTCAGAAGGCTCAGCCAACTGATGGGTATCAAAATGATCAAAAAGAGGTTCCTATCCTAGAAAGGTAGAGTAGACATACTTTCCTAATTTCTTCCATTAATTACAACTAAAACTCCTGGACATAATACATAAAGCAAACATCAGAAAACTCTGAAAAGTGGAGAGAAGAAGGCAGCTAGGGAACTTGAAACCCAAGGAACAACATAGTGGTGAGTTGCCTAAGTTTTCTTTTTGTCTCACCTCATGTATCTCAGACCTAGAGCTAAAGAGGCTAGCAACCCAGAAACACCAATCAGTACAGATCAAAAAAAAGTTCCAGTGAAAGCCTGCTCTCTAGTCAAAGAACTGGGAAAGGGGCAGCCTAGCAAGACAGCTTTTAGACAACTGCTCAACTCTAGCCAAATGCCACAGAAAAACCTGTGACCCCACTCCCACCCATGCCAGCAAGGGCAAGTGCTAAGCCTAGACTTCTACTCTCACCAGACCATAAGGAGGCATCCCAGCCCTCTGTAGGATGGTGTCAGAGAAGGCTAAGAAGGGAGCCTGGATGTTCATACCTGCCAGTGGTAACACACCCCCATTGCACAGTGTCAGTGGAGACCACATGAGGAGCCTGGACTTTTATCCACACCCAGCAGCAATGAAGCAACCCTTCCCCTCCACATTGGGGTTAGAGAGTTAGGACTTTCATGCCTCCATGGTGTCAATGAAAGCCATGTGGGTAACAGTAACAAAGTACTCATAACCCCTTGCAGCCAGGAAGGTATCAGAGGAGGCCTAGTGGAGAGCTGGAACCTTCACCTCCATCCAGTAGTAACAAGAAGACAAGCCAAGTGGGGAACCTGACTTCTATTCCACCTTGCAGTTACAAAGCAGTGCTCTCCCCCTTCTTCAGCAAGAGGACCGTCAGAGGAAGCCAGCAAAAACAGAAGATTTAAATAAAATCAAGTCTTATAATACCCAAAATGTTCAAGTTTCAATTTTAAAAAATCACTCATAATACCAAGAACAAGGAAGATCCCAAACTCAATGAAAAAAAGACATTAGATGCCAACACTGAGATGACAAAAATGTCTGAATTATTTGACAAAAATTTTAAAGCAACCATCACAAAAATGCCTCAATGGACAATTATGAACACACTTGAAACAAATGAAAAAATAGAAAGTTTTGGCAAAAGTATAGAAAGTCTTAGCAAAGAAATAGAAAATATAAAGAACTAAATGGAAATTTTAGAATTCAAAAATACAGTAACAGAACCAAAGACCTCAGTGGATGGGCTCAAAAGCAGAATGGAGAGAACAGAGGAAAGAATCCGTGAACTGGAAGATAGAACAGTAGAAATTACCCAATCTGAACAACAAAAAGAAAAAACACTGAAAAAACAGACTGCAGAACTATAACAAAAGTTCTAACATATTTGTCATTGGAGTTTTGGAAGGAGAAAAGAAAGAGAACAGGGCTGGAAAAGTACTCAAAAATGGCAGAAACTCCCTGAAATTTGGCAAAAGATATAAACCACAGATTCAAGAAGCTGAGTGAATTCCAAACAGGATAAACCTAAAGAAACCCACACCAAGACACATCATAGTCAAACTTTTAAACACTGAAGACAAAACTCTTGAAAGGAGAGAGAAATTACACTTTAATAGAGGAAAACCAATTCAAATGCAGTGGATTTCTCATCAGAAACCATACAGGTGAGAAAGAAGTGGCACAACATTTTTTTAAGTGCTGAAAGAAAATAACTGTCAACCTAGAATATCCAGTGAAAATATCCTTTAGAAATGACGGGGAAATCAAGGTATTCTCAGATGAAGGAAAACGAAGAGAATGTGTCACTAGCAGACTTATCCTAAGAAAATGGCTAAAGAAAATTCTCCAAAAAAAAGGAATTGATAAAAGAAGGGACTTTGGAACATCAGGAAGGAAGAAAGAACATGCTAAGCAAAAAATATGGGTAGATATAATAGACTTTGCTTTTCCACTTGAGTTATCTAAATTATGTTTTTTGAAGCAAAAATTACAACACTGGACTTCCCTGGTGGCGCAGTGGTTGAGAGTCCGCCTGCCGATGCAGGGGACATGGGTTCGTGCCCCGGTCTGGGAAGATCCCACATGCCGTGGGGCAGCTGGGCCCGTGAGCCATGGCCGCTGAGCCTGTGCGTCCGGAGCTTGTGCTCCACAACGGGAGAGGCCACAACAGTGAGAGGCCCGCATACCACAAAAAAAAAATAAAAGAAAAGAAAAGAAAGAAAAAATTACAACACTGATGTACATAAAGGAAATATTTAAGCCAATGATATTATAAATGAGAGGATAAAGGGATGTAAAATGAGGTAAAGCTTCTATAGTTCATTTGAACCAGTAAAATGATGACACCAGTAGACTGTGATAAGTTATGCATTTATAATGTAATACCTAAAGGCACAAAATTTTTTTTAAAAAGCTATAGAAAGAGATATCCTCAAAAACGTCATGGAAAAATAAGAGCACAATTCTAAAAAATGTCCAAGTGAACTGCAGAAAGACAGGGAAATGAAAACAGAGAAGAAAAACAGAACGAACAAAAAAACAGAAAATAAAAAGGCAGACTTGGGCTCTAATATATCAATAATTGCATTAGATGTAAATGGTATAAATATACAAATTAAAAGGCAGATTGGGGACTTCCCTGGTGGCGCAGTGGATAGGACTTTGCGCTCCCAATGCGGGGGGCCCGGGTTTGATCCCTGGTCGGGGAACTAGATCCCACATGCCGCAACTAAGAGTTGGAATGCCACAACTAAGGAGCTGGCGAGTTGCAACTAGGGAGACCGCCTGCAGCAACTAAGACCCCACACAACCGAATAAATAAATAAATATATTTTTTTTAAAAAGGCAGATTGGCAGAATGGTTAAAAATATGACCTAATTATATGCTGCCTACAAGGACCACTCTTCAAATGTATCTCCTACATATAGAGGTAGATTGAAAGCAGAAGGATGGAAAAGATATATCATAGAAACATTAATCAGGGCTTCCCTGGTGGCGCAGTGGTTGAGAGTCCACCTGCCGATGCAGGGGATACGGGTTTGTGCCCCGGTCTGGGAAGATCCCACGTGCCACAGAGTGGCTGGGCCCGTGAGCCATGGCTGCTGGGCCTGCACGTCTGGAGCCTGTGCTCCGCAACGGGAGAGGCCACAACAGTGAGAGGCCTGTGTACTGCAAAAATAATAATAATAATAATAATAATAATAATAAAAACATGAGTTCATATGTATATCAGTCCATATGCCATATTAATATCAGATAAAGTAGATTACAGAGCAAATAAAATTACCAGAGACAGGGATGTAATATAGCGATAAAAGGGTCAATCCATCAAGAAGATGTACAATCCTAAGTGTATATGCACCAAGCAATAGAGCTGCAAGATGTGTTAAGGCAAAAACTGATAGAACTGAAAGGAGAAACAGACAAATACAAAATGATGGTTGAAAACATAAACATCTCCTCTCAATAACTGATGGAACAACTAGGAAGAAAATCAGAACTCAACACCAGCATCAACCAACAGAATCTGATTGACATTTACAGAACACTCTATCCAACAACAGCAGAATACACATTATTTTCAAGTGTATGTGGGACTTAACACAAAGACAAACCATATCCTGGGCCATAAAACAAACCTCAACAGACTTAAAAGAATTGAAATCATTTATGATGTGTTCACTGACCACAAGTGAAATTTTTTAAAGAATGGAATGATAACATAAAGATAACAAGGAGCTCTTCAAACACTTAGAAACAAAGCAACACACTTGTATATAATCCATTGGTCAAAGAGGAAGTCTCAAAGGAAACTTTAAAAATACATTGAACTGAATGAACATGAAAATACAATATAAAAAAATTTACGGGCCACAGCTAAAGCAGTGCTGACAGGAAAATTTATACACTAAAGTCATGCATTAGAAAAGAGTAAAAGTCTCAAATCAATATTACAAGCTCCCACTTCAAGAATCTAGAGGAAGAAAAGCAAAATAAACATAAGCAAGAGAAGGAAATAATAAAGACAAGAGCAGAAATCAGTGAAATTGAAGACAGTAAAATTGAGGAAATCAGTGAAACAGAGATCTGGTTCTTGGAAAAGATCAATAAAATTGACAAGACTTTAGCAAGACCAACAAAGAAAATGAGAGAAGACACAAATTACCAGTATCAGGAATGAACAGGAGATATTACTACAGACCCTGCAGACATCAAATGGATAAGGGAATAGTATGAACAATTCTACACACATTGAAAAACACAAACTACCACAACTCATCCAATATGAAATAGATCATTTTAATAGCATTCTAACTATTAAGGAAATTGGATTAATAATTTTAAAATTTCTATAAAGGAAATCTCTAGGCCCAGACAGTTTTACTGTAGAATTCTACCAAATGTTTAAAGAAGAAAAGTAGTGCCACACAATCTCTTCTAGAAAATAGAAGAGGAAGGAAGACTTCCCAATTAATTTTATGAAGCTAATATTACCTGGATATCACCAAAGACAGTATCCAAAAAAGAGAAAACTACAAACCAATATCCCTCATGAATATATGCAAAAATCTTCAACAAAATACTAGCAAAGCAAATCCAGCAATATATAAAAAGAATTATATGCCATAACCAATTGGAGTTTATTCCAGGCATGAAAGGCTGGTTCAGTATTTAAAAATCAGTCAATGTATTCTACCCTATTTACAGGCTAAAGAAGAACAATCACATGAACATATTAGTTGATGCAGAAATATCATTTGACAAAATTCAATACCTGTTTATGATAAAAACTCTCTGAAAAATAGGAATAGAGGGGAACTTCCTCAATTTGATAAAGAGCATCCATAAAAGTCCTAGAGCTAACATTATACTTAATGGTGAAAGACTGAATATTTTCTGCCTAAGACCAGGAACAAAGCAAGGATGTCCAGTCTCCCCACTCCAATTCAACATAGTGCTTAAAGTTCTAGCCAGGATGGTAAGGCAAGAGAAGAAAAGAAAAGCTATATAGATGACAAAGGAAGACATTATGTCTACTTAAGAAATCCCTAAGTAGGAATATAAAAAAAAATTTTTTAATCTCCTAGAATTAATGAGTGAATTTAGCAAGGTTGTAGGATACAAGATAAATATACAAAACTCAATTGTATTTTTATATACTAGCAATGAATATATGGACACAAATTTAAAATATCATTCATAGTTGCTCAGAAATAAAGTGAAATACTCAAGTGTAAATCTAACAAAACATGGGCAGAACTTGTATGCTGAAAACTACAAAATGCTAATTAAAGAAATCAAAGAAGATCTTTTTGAAAAATGGAGAGGCATGTCATATTCACAAGTTGGAAGACTAAGACAGTATACTAAAGGTGTCAGTTCTCCTCAAATTGATATAAAGTTTAACACAATTATTATGAAAATCCCAGGACTTCCCTGGTGGTGCACTGGTCAAGAATCCTCCTGTCAGGGGCTTCCCTGGTGGCAAGAATCTGCCTGCCAATGCACGGGACATGGATTCGAGCCCTGGTCCAGGAAGATCCCACATACCGCAGAGCAACTAAGCCTGTGCGCCACAACTACTGGGCCTGTGCTCTAGAGCCCACAAGCCACAACTACTGAGCCCATGCATTGCAACTACCAAAACCCACGTGCTCTAGGGCCCACGTGCTGCAACTACTGAGCCCACGTGCTGCAACTACTGAAGCCCACGTGCCTAGAGCCCATGCTCTGCAACAAGAGAAGCCACCTCAATGAGAAGCCCGTGCACTGCAACGAAGAGTAGCCCCCACTCACCACAACTAGAGAAAGCCTGCGTGCTGCAACAAAGACCCAACGCAGCCAATAAATAAATAAATAAATGGAAATCCCAGCAAGATTTTTTTGGTAAACATAACCAAAATTATTCTAAAATTTGTATGTAAAGGCAGAGGAGCTAGAATAGTTAAAACATGTTGAAAAAGAAGAATAAAGTGGGAGGAATCTGTCTAAACAATTTCAAGTCTTATTATATAGCTACAGTAACAAAGATTGTGAGGTATTTTAGAGGTATAGACACAGATCAATGAAACTGAGTAAGGAATCCAGAAATAAACCACACAAATATGTCCAACTGATTTTTGACAAAGGTGCAAAAGCAATCCAGTGGAGGAAAGATAGTCTTTTTAACAAGTGGTGCTAGAGCAAGTGGATATCCATAGGTTAAAAAAAGAAGAACCTTGACCTAAGTCTCACACCTTATACAAAGGTGAACTCAAAGTGAATCACATATTCAAATGTAAAATATAAAGCAATTATACTCCAATAAAGATGTTAAAAAATATTTAGAAAAAAACATAAGAGAAAACTGTCAGGATCTAGAACTAGGGAAAGAGTTTTTAGACTGGACACCAAAAGTATGATCCATATAAGGAAAAATTGATAAACGGGACTCTGAAAATTTAGAACTTTAGCTCAGTTAAGAGAATAAAAGAACAAACTACGGACAGGGATAAAATATTTGCAAATCATATATCCAACAAATGATTAGTATATAGACTATATAAGAAACTCTTAAAATCTCAACAGTAAAAGAAAAAAAAAAGTCAAGCAACCCAATAGAAATGGGCTTAAGACATGAAGAGAGACATTTCACCAAAGAGGATATATATGTGGCAAATAATTACATGGAAAAATATTCAGGGTAATGCAAAAACAAAAGCAAAACAAAACCATAGTGAGAGATTATACACCATTCAAAATGGCTTAAAATTAAAAAAAAAAAAAAACCATGACACTACCAAATGCTGGCAAGGATGCACAGAAATGGTCACTCATACATTGCTGGTGGGAATGTATGGTATAGTCACTCTGGAAAACAGTTTAGCAGTTCCTTAAAATTATCTATCTATCTATCTATCCTATCTATCATATGACCCAGCAATTGTAATCCTAGGCATTTATCATAGAGAAACGATAATTTATGTCTACATAAAACCTGTACACAATTGTTCATAGCAGCTTTATTCATAGTAATCAGAAACAACCCCAATGTCCTTCAATAGGTGAATGTTCTTCTGTGGGGAAATAAATTGTGGTACAGTCACACTATAGAATACTACTCAGCAATATAAAAAGGAATGAACTCTTGATACATAACACAATCTGGATGACTCTCCAGAGAATTTTGCTGAGTTAAAAAAAATAAAAGCCAATCTCCAAAGGTTATATACTGTGTGATTTCATTTATATAATATTCTGTTTTATAAATGTATTTATTTTATTTATTTATTTTTGGCTGCGTTGGGTCTTCGTTGCTGCACTCAGGCTTTCTCTAGTTGCGTTGAGCAGGGGCTACTCTTCGTTGCGGTGCGCGGGCTTTTCACTGCGGTGGCTTCTCTTGCTGTGGAGCACGGGCTCTAGGCGTGCGGGCTTCAGTAGTTGCAGCACGCAGGCTCAGTAGTTGTGGCGCACGGGCTTAGTTGCTTCGCGGCATGTGGGATCTTCCCGGACCAGGGGAACCCTTGTCCCCTGCATTAGCAGGCGTATTCTCAACCACTGCGCCACCAGGGTAGCCCTATATAATATTTTTGAAATAGCAAAATTACAAAATAGGAGAACAGAGTAGTGGTTGCAAGGGGTTAATAAGGGAATGAGGGCTGGAGGAAAGTGGGTGTGGCTAAAAAGAGCAACATGAGAGATCTTTGTGGTGATGAAAGTGTTCTGTACCTTGCCTTTATCAATGTCCCCCTGATTGTGGGATATTGTGCTATAGTTTTGTAAGATATTACTTCTGAGTGAAACTGGGTAAAGAGTATTGTATTGTTTCTTACAACTGCATGTGAATTATCTCAAAATAAAAAGCTTAATTTAAAAAAATGATCAAAGAAAATCAGCAACTGCTTTACACAAGCCCTTCATAAACCTTACCCTGGGATATGGGACACAGCTGAAAACATATACAGAATCAAAGAAAGTCTAAATAAATGCCTGTATGATAGGTCCCTAAGGCATTCTATGATCCTTGGGGCTCTTCCTTAATACCAGGGAGGGCAGCCATGTCCCCTGTAACACTCGGTGAGATTTTGTCAATAATGAGACCTGAAATTAAAGGAACCATAGGGCAAAGCTGGAGGGCAAGTCTCTGGTTTTTATGTTGGAGGAAGATATGAAAGGAGTTGAGGGACAGATGTGAAGGCGGACAGAGCCAGCTCAGGAGCCACCCCCTCCAGGAATGCTCTGCACAGTTGCCCAAGTTAGGTATCCCCTTCCATCTGCTCCATTAACCTGCATCACAATCTACTATGATTAATAACTTTCTTTTCTGTCTCGCACTCCAGACTGTACATCTCTTAAAGGCCGAGATCATTTCTTACTTTGCCTCTGCATACCTTAAATGTTTTATTTTTAGGTTAAAACAAAAGACTATTTACTCTCTAGTTTTCAGATATATGGCCAAGACTTTTCTTTGCGTATGGGTGTGCCAGCTGGCATTCCACTGTCATCTTTCTTGCATGAGCTACACCCAGAATGCATTGACTGCCATTTTCAGTTTTGATTTCTTTAACATGGATTGGAAACTTTAAAAGAATTTGAGAAATAATCTGAATTCAACGCCTTAGATTTTAAATGATTTTTCCTCTTCTCTTTCAGTTGTGTCACCAATACAAAATTTGATAACATTTTTTAGCAACTTGCTGTTATGGAATCTTTCCAAACAGCAACATTAGTTTAGCACTCATATTTTATTGGTTTATGTAATATCTAGTTAAATTATATAATAAGAATAATATGCACAGCTGGCATAAACAGGCTGAGTTAAAAACAAATGACTCTTGGTAAGTATGCAATTCAACCAAATGGGGGAGCACAAGTGTACAGCCTCCTAGCCATGAAGGTTTGATGAACCATGAGTGTAGGTCAGTATGTTTTACAAAAAGAATTGATGGTGTCACTTAAGCCAGTGAGCCAGGTAAGTGCAGGTTGTTTAAAGCTCCATTTTAATAATATCAGTAATAGTAACTAACACTTATCCAGTGCTTACTTTGTGCCAGGTATCATGCTAAATGCTTCTATACATATCTCAATTAATCACTAGCTGAAGAAAGTATTATCCCCATCTTATAGATAAGGAAGCTGAAGCTCAGCAAAGTCCAGTAACTCTCACAAATTCTCATAGCTATTAGATGGTAGAGCTGAGTTTCTGTCCAATTCCAAAATCTGTGCTTTTATGCACTACATGCACTACACTTACACTATTTCCAGTATTTGTCTTATGGATGAATGAATGAATGCAGGCAAGTATACAGAGGCCAGGGAAAGGCTGGAAATTGGGAGACATTTTCCTACAGTCAGGAAAGTGTCCCTTAAAGACCAACTGGCTCATTCTTGGCAGTTTCTTGAGGTGAGAGGGGTTCCCAAGGAGAGGGTTGGCTGCTCCTAGAGGAGTTGGGAGTTGGGGGAGGCCCACTGAGAGTGCTGGAGGAAGCCTACACCTGGTGCTGGGACATGTGGGGCCCCTCTCTTTTATCTAGTCTAGCCTTCTGACCATCATCACCATTGGCCTCCCTTTAGTTCAATTCTGCCTTCTTTTATTTCAATTGAATCTGGCTAGAATTTTTAAATCTTAATTACAAAACAAAGGGAAAACAGCAAAGCTACACTCTCAGTGCCTGGACTCATGATCCCAACATACTAGAAGTTGAACTTGGCTTATGGGCTAAACACCTTCTTTTTTTAAATATTTATTTATTTGTTTGTTTGTTTGTTTGCACCAGGTCTTAGTTGCAGTAGGTGGGCTGCTTAGTTGCAGCTCCAGGACTCCTTAGTTGCGGCTCGTGGGCTCCTTAGTTGCAGCATACACGTGGGATCTAGTTCCCTGACCAGGGATCGAACCTGGGACTCCTGCATTGGGAGCACAGGGTCTTAGCCACTGCGCCACCAGGGAAGTCCCCCAAACACCTTCTTATTTCATTTTCTCACCTCAGCCCTGGGTGGATCAAGCATGATGGATTCAGGCTGGCACCATGGTCTGGCCTGGGCTGTAGGGAGGGGGTGCTCAGTTCTTCCCCAGGCCTCCTTCTTAGCTGCTCTCTCTCAGCATCTGCCCCCTGGCCAGCTGCATACCTCTGCACCTCAAAGCCACTGGGCCCACAGGGTCCTAGTCTCCTAGTGAGGAAGAACAGTCAAGGTTTGGCTCATCTTTGTATTTCAGTCCCTTCTGCCTTTCTCCTCCCCAACCATTCTCATTTCTTCTGCTTCTTGGGTGACTTATCCTTAGAAGAGGCCCTGCTCTCACCCTCAGGCCCATTTCTCCTTGCCTTCTTAAATCCCGTTACCTAAGGCACACCTACTGGCTGAGGTTTAAGCTAGTTTTCTTCCTCGTTCAGGTTCCTGGCTGATATTTGGGTCTGGTGTCTCCAACTGCCTTGAAGGCAGTGTGCTCCCTTGTGGCTCACTGTCTCCTGCTGGATCCCTCCCATGGTCTGGAGCAGATTATTCACCTCCTGAAAGTTGTTCCTTCTGCCTGGAATGCCCTTCCTTCCTTTCTTACCTAGATACCTTTTAACTATCCTATGGATCACAGCTCAGATGTCACCTCTTCCAAGAACTTCTCCAATCCCACATCTGTGCTGGGTGCCTTTCCTCTGTGTTGGGTGCCTTTTTAACTCCTAAAACACCATACTGAAATTGACTTGTTATTTATATGTCTCTTGCTCTAGGCTCTGAGCCCTGAGAACCTATGTCTTGTTCACTGGTGTGGTACCAGCACCTAAAAGTGTTTATCATGTAGTAGGTGCTCAATGAATACTGTTTATTTAACGTATACTTTGAGGGGTTTTTTTGGGTTTTTTTTTTCGGTACGCAGACTTCTCACTATTGTGGCCTCTCCCGTTGCGGAGCACAGGCTCCGGACACGCAGGCTCAGCGGCCATGGCTCGCAGGCTCAGCGGCCATGGCTCACTGGCCCAGCCACTCCGTGGCATGTGGGATCTTCCCGGACCAGGGCACAAACCCGTGTCCCCTGCATTGGCAGGCGGACTCTCAACCACTGCGCCACCAGGGAAGCCCTATATGGCTTTTTATAATAAGATACTTCACTGGCATAGCACTTTATGCTTTACAAAATACTTTCATGTCATTATCTTATGTCTTCCTTGCAGCAGCCCTCTGAAGGAGATAATCCAACTATTAGTATAGATGGGGAATCTGAGGCTCAGAGAGGTAAGTAGCTTACCTAAGGACACACAGTGACTTAGCCAGGGAGCAGGCATCCACATTCTGATCATTTCACTTCTTAGGCCAGTCATGCAGAGAAAGCACTGGCTTTGCATGAGTCAGTCCTGGAGGCTATGTCTTTACTGGCAGGGAGGCCCCTTTATTTGAGGACTGTATTGAGTAGTGGTTAAGTGCTCAGGCCAACAGCCTGCCAAACTGAAGTTCAAATCCCAGCTCACCAACCACTTACTAACTAGGTGACCTCTAGCAAGTTACTTAACCTCTCTAACTCTTACACTCATTTATAAAATGAGGATAATCATACTAACCTCATAGGGTTGATGTAAAGATTAAATGAGATAATGCATGTAAAAGTGTCTGACACATAGTAGGAGCTTAACAAATACCAGTCTGATTTTTAGAGCGATAACTGGCTCTTTTATTTTGGAACCTTGGGATATGCTGAATGTGGAAGTTAAATGAGGCTCAAATCCCTTCATGCCAGGGATCATTGTATATGAAATGGGTTGAATCCTTCTGTGATTTGCAGATGTTCAAGATGGTACAGGGGAGGAACAAGTGCTGAGGCCTTTCTCAATAATGCTGATGCTCAAAACAAAGTCTTTACAGCTGACACTTCTAGACTGTGTAGGGGAGTTCTGCAATTGATAATTTCCCTGGGAGCTGAGTGCAGGGGAGTAATTGCCCAGTTGTCCTCCCAGGTGGATATTATATGGTGGCCTTGAGAGCTACATTCAAGGAGCTGTCTAGGGTCAAGACCCTAGAGAAGCTGCATTTAAGGGTCTCAAAGCCCTGATAAACATCAGCTGAAAGGCCTGTCCAGTCTTTTGATAGGGGTTTTAGGGTGAAGTACGGGGGCCTGGAGCACAGAGAATATCTGTGATTCACAGGACACACTGGGTATTCTTGACCACTTGTGGGGCTTCCAATTCAGGGCAGTGTGGACCTTTGTGGGACCTGCTCTCCTCCCTAGGGCATAAGAACTTCATATGGAAAAGATAGGTCTTGAGTTTCCTGGCTCTGCAATTAATCTTTTCTCTTGAAGATGGGCCTGCTAAAAATGGGTAGTAGGTTGAGTGGAGGCTCAGAAGAAAGTCTAATCAGTGACTCTCAAACATTTTTACCCTGACTTACAGCCTGAAATACACTTTGCATGGTTACCCACACAAAATACCCATTTTGCATGGTGTGTGTATGCATGAACACACACACACACACACACACACACACACACACACACCTGAAATAAAGTTTCAATAAGAGTTCCTACACTTACATATGTGATGCACCTTGGGGTTTTTTTTCTATTTTATTCTATTTCATTAAATTGATTTCATGACCTACTAGTGGATCGCAACCTGCACTTTGAGAAACATTGGTCTAATAGATGATGAATTGTCCTTGAACATGATTGAGAAAGATGTTGTTCATGAATAATGAAATTCAGATGAGCAATGCCAAAGGCTGAACAGACTGGCTATATGCTTTAAATGCTCATAACATATGCAGAACCTGGTTTTCTGTCACCCCTGAACAGTGAGGTTGGAGATAGTAAAAATAATAACAATAGGAAAAATAACAACATTTGCTGAGGACTTACTCAGTGAAGAGAATTGGGCTACTTACTTAAACAGTATAAAAATATAAATAGTAAATACTATTATATTATATAATATTATAACCTAGTGGAAGAGATGGACTGGATCATAAACACAAGAATGTAAGTGGATTTCAGGTCAATGTGGCAGACTGAACTGATATAAGAAAATGTCCCCCACTAGAAATAGAAACTTTATAATTATATATATGATAAACTTTTAAAATATAAAATAAAACAATTGAAAAGTATATAACCACATTGTAAAGCAATAAATGGAAGAGCCTAAATGCCAGGAATGGAAAGAAAACTCAGAGCCAAAGTGGCCAGGGGGATTTCAGAGTCCTTAGAGCCAGTAATATGTCATAAGAGCTAGAGTTTAACAGTGATGAGGATAGAAGAGCAAGCCCAAAGCCTCTGCATCTGGGGAGCTGAAACTGAGCTCCCTTCATAAAGTTAGGAGCCATGAAGAGTTACTTATCTATGCAACAGGAACCAGAAAACTCCACTTACTGATAAGGGTTCAGTAGAGAAGCTTGTCATCTTTCTGGGGTTGAGGGTAGAATAAGAGTCATCTGTGAGATATTAGAACTCCAAGCCTGTGCCAAACATGGATCTGCAGTGCAAATTTTGTACTGCTCACAAGATGTGGGAAACTCAATTCAAGAAAATAACAAACTGGTCCATAAATGGTGAAACCCATAGAATCCCAGTAGAGACAAAACTTTAACATGACATGATTCCTCCTCCATGGCCAAGGGCAGGTAAGCCTCCTACAGAACCCAAGTTTTGCTGGAGATGAGATCACAGTCAAAAACTACAAACCACAAGAAGAAATAAACCACTGCAAGAAAGAGAATCAACAAACACAATACATTGAAGAATTTAAATAACTGTATAGGTAACAAAACAATATGGAACTTTAAAATGTTCCCTCAAAAAAGGGAAGAGCAAAATCCCAAAAGCAACAATGAGACATAATGGAAAAGAAAAGTAGAGTTGGAAAAGAACTGAAGAGAGCTTCTAGAAATAAAATAATATTTACATAAAATCAATTCAGTGGAGGGTTTAAACAGTTGATAACACTGCTCAAGAGAGAGTTAGTGAATTGGAAGACATTCAAAAGTACCCAAAATGCAGCTCACAGAGCTGCATTTAAAGTCATGGAAAATATGAAGGAGTTGAGACATGAGGAATAAAATGAGAAGGTCCAATAGAGATATTAGAAATTCCCGAAGAAGAGAAAAGAGAGAGAAGCAATATATGAAGATACAACGGTGGAGAATTGACCAATATTGAATGCAAAAATTCCCAGTGAGTAGGAACACAACTGAGTTTCTGAGGAGAATAAATAAAAACTACACCAAAACACATTATTGTGATACTGCAGAATATCAAAGACAAAAGTCTTAAAAGCTAACAGAATAATGACAATTAGATAGGCTTCAGGGGCTTCCCTGGTGGCGCAGTGGTTGAGAATCTGCCTGCTAATCCAGGGGACATGGGTTTGAGCCCTGGTCTGGGAAGATCCCACATGCCGTGGAGCAACTAAGCCCGTGAGCCACAACTACTGAGCCTGCACATCTGGAGCCTGTACTCTGCAACAAGAGAGGCCGTGATAGTGAGAGGCCCACGCACCGTGATGAAGAGTAGCCCCTGCTTGCCACAATTAGAGAAAGCCCTTGCACAGAAACGAAGACCCAACACAGCCAGAAATATAAATAAATAAATAAATAGACAGGCTTCAGGCTTCTCATTAGGAGCAACAGAAACCAGAAGATAAATAATTACAGTTGAAGGAAAATAACTGTCAATTTAGAATACTATAACCCAGATAATTATCATTCAACACAGAAAGGATGAAATAAAGACAATTTCAGATACAAATGAAAGAGAGTTTACTATTTACAGACATTACTGAAGAAATTTTTAAAAGATTCACTGAGAAGGAAATTGAACCCAAAAGGAAGAATTGGGCTAATAGAAGCAGTAGTGAGCAAAAAAACTGGTCAATATGTAGGTAAATCCAAATAATAACTATTTAGAAATATATTTTTAAAATATGATGGAACTAAAATACTAATCAGTATATAACATGAAAAAATGGAAGAGGGTGGTTTGCATTCTAAGATCCTTCTATTGTTTAAAAGAACAGAAAAATAGATTAGCTTTTGTTAAGTAAAAAATGTTAAAATATAAAAATGTTTAAAAATTAAGAGTAATTGTATTTCCTTTCCTTTAACTTCCAAACCAGTAGAAAAGAAAAGAAAAAACAGAATGAAGAAAACTTTATCATGCTATAGGAGGCATGAAGGAGGGAAAAGCAAAGAGGAAAAGCAAAGAAAAAGCAGAGAGAATAGAAAACACAAAGTAAGATGATAGAAGTAAGTCCAAATGCATTAATCACAATAAAGGTAGACATATCAAATTTGCCCATTAAAAAAGACTTTCAATGTGGATTTTAAAAAAATTTCAGGTATAGGGTTTTCACAAAAGACTTGCCTAAAACATAAAGTTACAGAAAGATTGAAAATGGAGATATAGAACAAGATATGCTAGGTAAATACTAACCAAAAGGAAGCTGGGCTAGCAGTATTGATAACAGACAAAAATTTAAGAACAAAAGCATTAATGGGGATAAAATGGGACATTACTTACTGAGAGAAGGAACAATTCAACAAGGAGATTTACTTATCAGCAGGCTGGGCAGCTTGAGTCCAGCCTAGGCAGGCTTCTCTGTCGTCGGTGGGGAGCTTCCAGCTCTGACTGCATTTGCGTTGGCTTGCACCTGTCTGGGCTGGGGAAGGTACACCGTGACAGGGTACTGCGGGGGAAAAACATGCTGTGTTTCCTGGGTACAGCTTATAATTGTTGCATGATGTAGGTATATGTTTATTGTAAAGTTTTAATATTTGGATTTTGCGAAGTCTAGGGTTGAGAGAAAAAACACTAACCAAAATTCCCCAAGAGTGGGCAGGGGTGGGACTTCCCTGGTGGTCCAGTGGTAAAGAATCTGCCTTCCAACATATATACAATAGAATATTACTGAGCCATAAAAAGAAACAAAATTGAGTTATTTGTAGTGAGGCAGATGAACCTAGAGTCTGTCATACAGAGTGAAGTAAGTCAGAAAGAGAAAGACAAATACCATATGCTAACACATATATATGGAATCTTAAAAAAAATGGTTCTGATGAACCTAGGGGCAGGACAGGAATAAAGATGCAGACGTAGAGAATGGACTTGAGGAGATGGGGAGGGGGAAGGGTAAGCTGGGACGAAGTGAGAGAGTAGCACTGACATATATACACTACCAAATGTAAAACAGATAGCTAGTGGGAAGCAGCTGCATAGCACAGGGAGATCAGCTCAGTGCTTTGTGACCACCTAGAGGGGTGGGATAGGGAGGGTCAGAGGGAGGCACAAGAGGAGGGGATATGGGGATATATGTATACATATAGCTGATTCACTTTGTTATAAAACAGAAACTAACACACCATTGTAAAGCAATTATACTCCAATAAAGATGTTTAAAAAAGAAGTTCTAAGGATCAGAAAAAAAAAAAAAAAAGAATCTGCCTTCCAGTGCAGGGGACATGGGTTCTATCCCTGGTCAGGGAACTAATATCCCACATGCTGCAGGGCAACTAAGTCTGCACGCCACAAGTACTGAGCTCGCGCGCCTCAACGAGAGAGGCCACGTGCCGCAAACTACAGAGCCCACGCGCCTGGGAGCCCACACGCCACCACTAGAAAGAGAAAACCTGCATGCCACAGCTACAGAAAAGCCCATGCACTGCAATGAAGAGACCGCATGCCACAGTGAAAGATCCTGCATGCTGCAAATAAGACCCAATACAGCCAAATAAATAAATAAAATATTTTAAAAAAAATTTTTTTAAGTGGGCAAGGGTAACAATCCAGGCTGGGGAAGAACTGAATCCTCCATGGGGCTCAAAAATATCAAATACCACTAATGTGCCCTTGATGTTTCTCTCAGACGCACTTCTGTGAGTAGAAAGGACCTAAGGGGCTCTAGGATTTGAGGCCAAAGTGGAGGGTTTGATATAGGTCCTTTTGTGGAGCTGGTAACAGCAAAGCAAGTAGTCAGGAAAGTGAGTGAGACTTACCATCTGGAAGACCTAGAATCCTGAAACTGGATCAGTATCTGATATTCCAACCTCATCCTGACCAGACATCTACAGACACACAGAACTGCACTTTCTGGACATACTTCCGCTTGTGTATCATGTCCCTCCAGACATTTTACAGTATGATTGGTCCATGGGACTTGGCAATGTGGCCTTTTTGGTCCCATCTTTCAACTCTAATCAATACACCCTAGGGCAAAGGTCTTGACCTTTATGATGGAGTTGTTCTTCTGAAGGGTTTTTATTTTTTTTTTTTTTTTTTTTTTTTTTTTTTTTTTTTTTTGCGGTATGCGGGCCTCTCACTGCTGTGGCCTCCCCCGTCGCGGAGCACAGGCTCCGGACGCGCAGGCTCCGGACGCGCAGGCTCAGCGGCCATGGCTCACGGGCCCAGCCGCTCCGCGGCATATGGGATCCTCCCAGACCGGGGCACGAACCCGTATCCCCTGCATCGGCAGGCGGACTCTCAACCACTTGCGCCACCAGGGAGGCCCCTGAAGGGTTTTTAATCTGCCCATCCTTTGGTGAGATTTTGAGTTTGTTTCTATGACATGTATCTCTTGGAGTGTCTGCTCAGCATCTTTGGGAACCACTCTTTCCGCCCATAAGAGTGGATTCCCAGGAGCCACATTTGGCCATGGTTGATTGAGGCAAGGTCAGATACCTTACTCAAAGTGAGCCAATCAGATTTCTGTTCTTGGGAGTTGGGAATTTGAACCGATGGGGCCAGAGACTGGGATGCTTACAAACAAAGTCACATTGATGGCAGCGTGAAAGAGAAGGTAGATGGGCCTAAGAGCTCCAATATGGTGGCAGGTCGGCCCGCTCCAGAACAAGTACTGAGTCTGCCTGTCATCCATTGAGTAGGACTGTCTTGTCTCATTCCAGGGGCGGTATCTGGAAGGCTCTGACCTGGGTTTTCCCTGCCCAGCAGGTAACCTGGTCTTCCATTACACCAGAGGCAATAGGTACACCAAAGTGTATAACATTGGGCCAGGCAACTAAACTGCTCCAGGATTTAAACTGTGTTGAAAGAACTAGCAGGGAATTAGGGCAAGAAGCCATAATGAGTTATTGTGCGTTCTGGAGCTGCATCTAGAGGGTGGGGTTCTCTGAAGATACTGGCTATACTTGAGCCTGTGAAGTGATGTTACTTGTAGACTTTTGGTGTACATATCCTGCATTCTACCTGTATTCTCCATGTACTATGGGTTTACCTGTTTCTGAGGGTGATATTCTCAGAGATCATAGGTATATCTGATCTTGCAGGCAGTTTTCCAGGAAACCTTGCTGTATCTAGTTGTATAGAGTGAGGTCCCTATAGACCATAGGGATACCTGGCCCTGTGGGAAGGTGTACCTCGGGCCACAGGTATACTCAGGCTGCTTGGTTAGTGGCACTGCTTCTGTGGGTGTGGCATCTCCAGAGTCTACACTCATGCCTGGTCCTGTCCAGCATAGCATCCCCATTCTTACCAAGACTTCCTATAGCCTCCCTCATTAAAAATAAATGCCACTATGGAAAAGTGCCAACTAATAAAGATAGAAGGAATTATAGAATTACAAAATTCACCATTTTGTAACCACTGTAGTCATAACTGATTCAGGGAAGATCATCAATGTATGCTAAAGCCACTGGATAAAAGATGCTTAAAGAACAGGATATTCACACAATCTCAAATCCTGCTCCCCCATAATGTATTATTCATGGAGGGCAAAGAGTACATTTAAAATGGAGAAATTTGGATAATGCAACCTTTAAAATGATCAAACTTATCATCACCAATAATGGGAGAAACTGATATTATGTGCCTCCTGATGTGATGCACTGAGAAAGATACATCACCTGTGTGGTATTCCTGCCCCAAAATGTTTAGCCTGAATTTAATCATAAGGAAACAATCAGATCCAAATTGAGGTACATTCTGCTGCCCAGACTTTCCAAAACTACCAAATGCATGAAGGACAAAAAAAGTTTGAGAATTATTCCAGTATAAAGGAGACTAAAAAGACAAAATAACTAAATGCAGTAGAAGATCTTGGATTGGGATGGAGAGAAGGGTAGCTATGAGGGACATTATTGGGACAATCAAGGAGTTTTGAATATGGACTCATATTTTAAGCAAATATTAAATTTCCTGAAAGTGATCATGCCACTGTGCAGTACAGATGAATGTTCTTTTTCTTAAGAGATGAATGCTGAAGTATTTAGGGGTGAAGTGTCATTTATGTCAGCAAGGAACACACAAGTGTTTCAGAAAGAGAAAGGGAGAGATAAACCAAATCTGGGAAATAGGTACAAATTGTTAATCTATGTCAGGGTATATGAGTGTTCATTGCAACAGTGAACTTCTCTATAGGTTTAAAATTTTTCAAAATAAAAAGCTGAAGAAAAGAAACAATTTTAAAACAAATACAATTCCTAATGAAATAATGGATCAGTCAATGATAGTAAATGGCTGTTAAAATCATTAAGTGAAAAGCTGATAGAAGGGAAAAAGCTGAAGGGGAACTTTATAATGGATAGATCTGGCTGACAGTTCCTGAACCCACTGATTAATCTTAATGTCATAAAAGGAAAAATGATGAGAAATTATGTGGCCCTGATGTGATGTGATAGGAAGTTCACGCCACCTGTAAAATATTCTTGCCAAAAAATCAAACCTGAACTCAAGCAGCTCTAGAATCTACCAATTTAAGGGACAGAGAAACATGTTAAATGATATCATAAGGGTGCTATCAGCAAAATTCAGAATGAAGGAAATTTCATAGCATAAATGGCCCACAGTTTCTTCAATAAATAAATTTCTAGGAAAAAAAAAGGAAAGAAAGTGCAACTTATGGAATAAAAGAAACTTAAGAGCCATATCAACCACACACAGTGCATGGACCTTGACTAAAACCCGATTCAGGTAAATTTGAACACTGAATGGATACTTGATGAGAGTAAGGGATTATAGTTAATTTTTATTTAGGTGAGATAATAGTATTGTGGTTATATTAAAAGAGTCCTTAACTTTTAGAAATGCATATTGAAATATTTATGGGTGAACTGATTTGATGTCTGTGATTTGTTTTCAAATAATCCTGGGGGAAAGGGTAGTGGTTATAGAAGAAATAAGACCAGCTATGTGCTGATAGTTGTTAGAACTATGTGATAGGTACATGGATTTTTTAAAAATATATTTGAAATATAGTTTTAAAGTTTTAACAAGTAAACCCAAGCCACTTCAATATTTTCCTAATATATTCTCCCAAAGGAGGCTCTTCAGTGTCAGAAAGAATGAATGTCCCCTCACAAGTAGGGCACAGATGAAGTCAGAGAAATAACTCAGAGGGGAGGGTGAAACCCAGGGCCATCATGGGGACCCTAGTCCTCTTTCAAACAGAGTGCTGCTTACTGTGGGAGCCCTTGTCTTGTGTTTTTAAACCAGACTGTTCCCGGGACTTCCCTAGTGGCACAGTGGTTAAGAATCCGCCTGCCAATGCAGGGGACACGGGTTCAAGCACTGGTCCAGGAAGATCCCACATGCCGCGGAGCAACTAAGCCCGTGCACCACAACTACTGAGCCCGCCTGCCACAACTATGAAGCCCACATGCTCTAAGGCCCGCGTACCGCAACTACTGAGCCCGCGTGCTGCAATTACTGAAGCCTGGGCGCCTAGAGCCCAGAGAAACCACCACAATGAGAAGCCCGTGCGCAGCAACAAAGACCCAATGCAGCCTAAATAAATAAATAAACAAACAAACAAACCAGACTGTTCCCTGTTGGATGGGAGAAGAAAATAGTATATCTGGGCAGCTCCCCGATTCAACCCAGGTTAAGAAATAGGGTTTGAAAAGGCTAGTGGGTTGGACCCAGTGCAGGGGGAAGTGGTGGAATTAGATGTCTCTTTCTGTGAGGCTTTGTTGAGGTTCAGGTTCAAGATCAGAGATTAAGGATGGGGCTGGAGGGATGGGTGCTTCCCTAAGGTGGGTGTGCTCCACTGAGACCTAACGGGCTTCAAGAACAGACTCTCCTGGCCTTCATACCTTCATCCTCAGCGCTCCAGTTACCCTCTGGGATAGAGCCAGAGGTCCTGACCCATCTCTCCCCATTCTCACCCTCATGTAGCCCCATCCAGAAGCCCATCTCTTTCCCACCCCATTCTTCTTTCCTCCCCATCTAATTCTGTGGCCCATTTTCATCCCCTCCCTCCTTGAGCCCCCTCCTCATCTCCATTCTCTGTCCTCTGCCCTACCAGATACCCCAGTTCAGGGTCCAAGAGAAGGACAGCTTTTATGTGGCTTGTAAAATTCTATTATATCTGTATTCAAAACCTAGCAGCTGAGAAACACTGGTAATAAGCATGTTATTAAGCGTGTAAATACACTTCCACTCCAGGGCCTCCAAGGGGCGGGGGCCGGATTCTCAGCCCGGGTGTCTCCCCTGCATGTAAGTCCTTTCCCACCTGGCCTCCACTCCAGACTTGGACCTTGTGCCGAGGCTCAGGCCTCCTCCTGTCTCCAACCACCGTCATCCTGCAGATCGCAGACTCTTGGAGAAAGGGGGCGGGGGAGAGGGCTGAAGAAAAAAAACATTAGGAAAAAACTCCCACCCAGAGAGCATTCTTTCTGCAGCACTCAGGAAAAAGGATGTCTCACAGGGGACGGGAAGGCGAAATTTTTTCACATCCAAATGGATTGCAATTTCCCTCCATTTAGCACCTGAAGGTAATTAGCTCGAAGAGACTGCCGAGTGCGAAACACGTTCACGGAACATTAACTCTCACACATTCTCCAGTTGCAGGGAATTAATAGGAAAGATTAAAGTTTAAAGAGAGCAAAATGCCATTACCTCGCCATCCACCTCTCTCCGTGGCAGTATCCGGCCCCCGAAAACCTTCGGCCAGTGCTGGGGCTCAGGCCTCTGCCGGCAGCCTGGCTGGCTAGGGCATCTGGTTGTGCCTCGTGAAGAGCGCTAGCATGTGCTGATGTGCACACGTGTGCACAACAGGGCAGCTCTGACCCTTCCCAAGGCCGGTTCAGCGCCCCCTCCCATCACCGTGAAGCTTGGGGTGGACTGTGTTCTTACAGGCTGACACCTGGCATTGGTGTGTGTCGAGGCCCTGAGTCGGGGTGGGGGTCCTAGGAAGAGTCATTGGCATGGGGTGCCCTGTGATTTTGGCATAGAGGGTGAGATCTGCCAGCTTGGTTGGCAGTAGAGAGATGGAGGGTGTCCCTCCTGCCTTGCGTGTGTCCAGAAGCACTTGGGTGCGTTGATGGAGGGAGTTGCTTCCATTCTTGTGAGGCGGCCAGGACCTACAGATATACGTGTGCACAAACACACAGGTCCCCACTGTCATACACAGATGGCCTTTGTCACTCGGCTTTTCTCAAAGTTTATGTAGGCTTCAAATTCTAAAGCTTTCTATGTTGCTTCAGTATTTTAGGAAAAGATGAGAGACAGAGAGAGGGAGAGAGAGAGGGAGAGAGAGAGAGTGAGGGAGAGAGAGGGGCAGAGGCAGGCAGGAGAGAGAGAGTGCGAGATGAAATTGAGACATGGAAGAATTTATTGCCCAGAAAATTCCATTCTGCTATCTGATTCAAAAAGTCCAGTCCCCCCAGCTTCGGAAAATCTATTTTCCACATTTTAATACCCTGCAGAACAGTCCTCATAACTCATCCGAGTGTGTTAAGCACAGTTTTATTAGATCTGAAACAAATTTTGGTGGGGAGATACTATAGGTCATTAACCATGGAGTAATTTTATCCTTGTTTCCCTAATGATGCCATAATGGCGAGCGAATTTCTTAACTAAAGACCAAAGAACATTTTGAAGGTCAGTTTCATCTGTGAGCTCCTTCAAGCGCTTCTCAGAGAAGATTGGAAAACTCGCCGATTTTTTGAAGAGTCATTAATAATGTGAAAGCTGAAAGCACCCTCCATTTGCGTTCCTGCTTTTTACCTTTTAATTTTATATCGTCCCTGCTCAGAGCCCCGCTCCCACTCCTTCACCCTCCTCCGGACCTCCCGCCCGCCTACCCGCACCGCACAGGGAGCAAGGCTGCCCGGTCCAGGCTAGCGGGCTGGCTGTGAGAGGCAGACGGGGACGCAGCAGCTGGAGAGGCCTGAGACACCCCTCTGGCCAGGGCACCCCACTGAGACGGGTGGCCTTTGCTGTATTCCCAGGGTGCTGTGCAGTGTGTGAGGCTATTATTATAGGCATGGTGCGTGTGCACGCGCTTGTGTGCATGTGTGCAAATGTGCGGCGTAGGGGACTAAGGTCCCCCGGATTGCGTGCTGGCTGTGCACACACATGCTGGGGACCACTGGGGCCTTAGTACTCTCTGTAGGCGGGTGCCCCCTGTTGGAGGTAGGCTGGGAAAGGGGACTGAAAGCCAACACTGGGTTCAGTGGCGCCAGTGGTGGGTCAGCTGGGGGAGTTGTGGTCTGTTGACGGGTTGGCGAGGGCAGTCTCCCAACAGGGATGGACACACGAGGAGTGCCTGTGTTTGCACATGAGCCTGTAAGTCCTGAGGGTGGTGAGGTCATCAAGGCAAGAGTCCCAAGACCCCTCCCACTAGTAAATCTCTAGACCCTAGAGACGGCAACCATTGTCTGAGCCAACCCTCCTCACTCCTTGGTCAACTCACCCCCTTCTTCCCCAGGCCTTGGGCCCCTCATTCACCCACTTTACTTGTCTCCTAATCCCCAGTCCCTGGCTCTTCAGACCCCCCCGCCCAGTTCCACTATTCCCCCCACCTCCTCACCCAACTGATGGCTGTCATTGCAGGGTGCCCAGCCAGGGGCTGAGGTGGGACAGCACTTCTCTGTGTGAGAGGGTTTGAGGAGGAGGGGGCGGTGTGGTGACACTCCATACTCCCAGATGTGGTGGCAGCGATAATTCCAATTTTATGCCTTTGTTATGGCTTTAATCACTTTCTTTATGCATTTTGTTCCAGCGATCAGGGAGAGACACCTGATAGGCAAAGAGGATACCAGGGGAACCATTTTTATTTGGAATGTGGTGAGAAGTCTAATTAGAATCTGAATTCTGCTGAGCCTTGAAATGGCCAGCACTTTATCCTGATCGCCTTAGATATTGTTTCGAGTCAATCATCTGTCATGGTGTGGCAGGAGAGGCTCTCCCTTCACACCACGCTCCCTCCCACTGCAGGCCCAGCCGGGGCACACTGCGGGGAGGGGAGGCTGGCCCCCCCCCCTCACAGGGTCAGGTGCCTCCTCCTGGGGGTGGGGAAGGGGGCTATTTTCTACGGCTCCTCCTCCCCCGGTGAGGTCTGTCTTTGCTGGGATGCTGAGTTTGACCTCATAGGGAGAAGGGGGGTTTGCAGGATGAGGGTGTTGAAGGCCTATATCAGAATTAGGAAATACTGGGGTGAGGCCAGGCTAGTCTGGGGTATCTCCTAAGTGCTCCCACCTCTCCATCAATGGTCCACGGGGACTCTCATCTCTTCACTGTCCCCTGGACATGCTGTATCTCTCCCACCTGCTACCCATACCTCAGATTCACCACTCCCACTGCAGCATTTGCCAGGCTCAGCTCCATTTGTCTGATTTTCCTTACTCCAATCCCGCACCTGGAACGCTGCTCCTGTTTGTTCTTCCTGCTTAGGACTTGCGCCACCTGTCAAGTCCCCAGACTGGTTTCGCCTCCTCCAGAAAGCCTCCCCTGACTACCTGACCCACAGTGACTGAGCTCCCTGAGAGGTGGACAGTTACCGCATGAGCCCCCATCCTGTGATGGCCTTGCGAACTGCAGACGCTCGCTCTGACTGGATCTCCAGTCCATTTATCTTTCTCCTGCCTTTAAATGGCTCCCTATCTCTTTTTAACTGTTTTTGTGTGGTATGTGTGTGTGTGTATGTGTGTGTGTGTGTGTCCTAAATCCACCCAACCCCTCTTTGAACATGGCAAAATGTAAAGTAGAAATAAATATTGCCCTTGATGGCACCTTCATCTCCTGAACCACACCATGAGCTCCCCAAACTCTGACCATTTCTTCCTTGTCTCCTGCTTTTTCCACTAACTTTGAATACACGGGACCAGGCACACAGTGGGGAGCTGTACGTCGCCTTCAAAAGTCACAGATTCACCGAGGCTTTCTGCCTCCTGCTTCCGCTCGCCTATCTCCCCCCAGTACCTACCTACCTACATACCTACCGCATGGTAGATGTAGGCGTTGCTGGGGGATGATTAATATCCAAAGTAAGTGCTGTTTCTGGCAGCGAGGAGGAAAAGCTGCCCTATGAATATGTCTCCGTGGGATGCGGCCTGGATGGCTGGTGACCCCTTGGAGGGTCAGGGATCCACATATGGTCATTGTGAGTCCTTTTTAGATGGCTGGGGTACTCAATGCTCCCTCCGGCCAGTTAGTGTGCCCCATGTGGCAGAGAGTCCTCACTGATGGGCAGCATCGCTATGAGCCTCCTGGATGGTCACTGCCCTCTAGAGATTGTCCTTGTGGTGAGGGTGCCTTATGGATGGTCCAAGGGGCAGTGTGGTCAGAACCCCTATGGAGAGATACAGACTCAGGGGTCCCTGAATACCCTTCTCAACCTGCTCACCCCTCGTCTCTCTCTGGACCTAACTTTGCATGCAACCCTGACTCGTTTTGTTCCTGGATGGTCTCTCTCTGCTTGCACCTCAGTTCTCCCTGGTCCCTGAGCTCTTGATGAGGAGTGGAGATGGCGCCAACCACAGCCTAGAAAGTCAAGGGGCCTGTGGCCAGGAACTGAGGGTGGTTCTCTGGAGTGCATTGCCGGAACTCTAGTCCTTTCTCCCTCCCAGCAGCCTGCATCTAGAAGGCATGGCTATTGGCACCACACTGATGAATGGGGAGTGAAGAGATACAGGGAGATGGGGGAGGGGGGAGGGGATCCAGAATTGCGAGGTTCTTATTTATAGGGGAAGGCAGGACAGTGGCTGGAGGGACTTAGGAGCAAGCTTCCTAGGGGGAAATCGCAATCTGCCATTGACATCTAGGTATATATTAATATATCAGATGGTGTGTGTGCACGCATGTGTGTTGTGTCTGATGGAGGGTCAGTAGGTGAGGGACTGGTTGGGGGGACCCCCGTAGGGAAGAAGCAGGGCCCTGGTGCACTCGGTCTGCCGATGCAGAAGGGTGGGAGTGTGAGGGTGACTCATTCTCCGGCTGCCCTTTCCCCATCACACTCGAGGGGAGTTGGAGCTCCGGGTCCAGGGAGCACATGTGCTGGGTGGGGGGGTGGAAGGTGGGAGGACAGAGGTATCAAAGCTGGCAAAGGCCTGACCTCTTCCTATCTCAGACTCCCTCAAGGCACTGCCTTCCCTCTATATCCAGATCCAGGCTGCAATGGGGGTAGATGAAAAGGAGAAACTGTTGGATGAAAAGAAATTCAAAAAAAAAAAAAGTAAGTGAAATATTCAAACTGGAAAGTGATATTATAGAAACTGCAGCCCACGGCTCAGTGCATTCAAATTTATTCAAACTCGGCGCCTGACAGTGATGGATGCGGCAGCTTTTCCCACAATATGGAGAAGGCGCAGGGGCATTTAGGACTGCAGGTCCCCTCCGGGAGGGTGGGGGTCCACACCACCTCCCATGCCTTGCTCTTCCTAAATGGAAAGCAAGGTTCTGAGTCCTGCCCCTCTGCTTTACCGAGCCCCAGCCACTTCCTGTACCCCACAGTCCTGGGGCTCCTGGGGGACCTGGGCATCCCCAGCTCAAGTGCTTGGGGTATGGCCCAGGACAGAGGTAGCAGGCCATGGACCAGGGCGATCTCCAATGGCAAAGGAGGAGGATGGCCAGGCCTGCCCAGGGGACGACTGGACAAGGGGCTCACCTGTATCAGAGAGAAGAGCACAGTGGTGTAGGTTTGCAGCCAAATAAATAGCATGAACCCAACAACCCTCGAGTGTGCTGAGACCTGAGGGTCTCGGGGATCCTGAGTCAGGGAGCAGTCCAAGCCCCACTTTCCTCTCCAGGCCAGATTGGCAGTTGCTCCACGCAGGACAAAAGACAGCCTCTGGGGAAACCTCAAGTCTGGGAGCTTGGTCTGCCCAGTGGATAGATGATAAAGTGTCCCTGAATGCCATGCCGTGAAGTATCCCCTGCACCCAGGAACATCCTCCAGCCTGCACTCCACCAACGCTTCTCCCCACAAGGTTGCCCATGGCCTCTTGTCCAATGTCCTGACCAACAGACCCCACTGCTGATTCCCAGGCCCTGCCCCATAAGAACCCCTGGAATACTGCTCACTCTGGGAAACTCACTCATCTCTCCACCCCCTTACACATCACATTCTCCTGCTTCTCCCATGTCTCTAACATACCTTCTCTGTCTCTTTTGCTTTCTACATCCTCCCCCAAATATGGCTACAGTGTAAAACTCAAATTCCAGCCCTCCACTCCCTCCTACACTGTCTCAGGATATCTCATCGACCCCCTGCAAGTGATGGAAACATTGACCTCTAATTCCAATCTTCTCTTGAGATCCAAGCCCACAATCCAGGCAGCGTGGGGCTAATATGTTGAAAAGCATATGTCTCTCCTAAAACGCATACATCTCTCCTAAAGTCAACAACAACTTGTGACTCCCTTTTTTGTTAGGAGTCACGCACACACCCCATTGACCCTCACAGGAACTTTGGAGTCTCTAGCTCCTCCCCCATCCTCATCTCTATCTTCAATCAGCTTACAAATTCAGAGATACTTCCTGATATCTTTTGCACCCATATTGGCTCACCATCACCACTAGCCCCAGGAAGACCCTTATCACAGCTCTCCTGGATCTCTTCCATTCAACCAATAAACTGTTATGGAGCACCTACCATGCACCAGGTGAGGCATCTTCCTCCGAATGGGGCTGTCTGCCTTCAAGTTCTGCATCTCATTGTTCTACACACTACTGCCAGATTAACTTTTCTAAAGCCCAGCTCTGATCATGTCACTCCCCTGCTCAAAAACCTTCAATGGCTCCCCATTGCCTACTAAATAAAGTACAAACTCCTTACTCTGATGTTCACGGCCCTTTGTGATCTGGCCCCTACCTACTCCTTCTCCAAACCTTCCCATTACTTTCCTTCACACTCATATTTGGACTCTCAGTGGTTACCCTGCACATTCCCCACCTAGTGATCTCCCACCTCTGTGCACTGGTTCATGCTCTTCCTCTGCCTGTGATGCTCTCCTTCTGGAATGGCATCACCCTCCAATACCCCAGCTCATCTCTGCCCATCAGTATTCTAATCCTTTGCAAGACTGGATTCAAGTAAATCTATTTTGAATAGTCCCTGTAAAATGCTTAGCAAGGTGCCTGCTAGCTGTTATTATTGTTCTTATTACTTTTTTTAATGATTATTCCCCATGATGACCAGAAGTGCTTTCTCTTCCCTGTGAACCTTCTAGTTCTCCCTACGGCTATCCTGGCTCCTATCATAGCTTTCCTGATACTATTATTACTAGTATGTCTGCCCAACAGCTCTCCTGGACTATAAACTTCTTGAGAGCCAGGACTAAGTAACATTCATATGTGTCCTCCTCACGTCTAGGTGAGGGGACTCAGTCAACACTTGTTGAATAAATGAATGAATGAGTGAACAAATGAACCAATACAGCAAAACTAGCTAGGACGTGGCTGTGTGACACAGACTTGGCTCTTCTGAGCCTCCTGTTCTGGACGGTGACCACCTAAGAGTTCCCGGTCATTACTCCCAACCCTCCTGACATGTGTCCAGGTGAGCTGGGACATGCGTGTGCAGGCTGTATGACAGGTGTGTCATTGCTCCAGAGCGAGAGGGGAGTGTGGCGGAGTTCAGCCTTCCCAACTCATCAATCAAAGGGCACTTACTGACAGCTCCTGAGAGCTGGGCTCCGGGCTCTGCTGGGTTGCGGGGGATGAGTGGGGGATGAGAGCTACCCTCTGGGGGTTCACAGTCCACTTGCTCCTTCACTCCTCCTGTGACTCTCATGCCACAGGAACTCAAAGGGCTCCGTCAGTGGCTGCGGACAGGGATGGGCACACTGATGTGTGGGGTGAGCCCTTTTCTCCAAGTGACCCTGAAATGCTACATAATCCAGAAATGGCTCTTTTTTTCTTTTTTTTTTTAAATTCATTTATTTAATTTTTGGCTGCATTGGGTCTTCACTGCTACACACGGGTTTTCTCTAGTTGCTGAGAGTGGGGACTACTCTTCGTTGTGGTGCGCGGGCTTCTCATTGCAGTGGCTTCTCTGGTTGTGGAGCACGGGCTCTAGGCGCGGAGGCTTCAGTAGTTGTGGCACACGGGCTTCAGCAGTTGTGGCTCGCAGGCTCTAGAGCGCAGGCTCAGTAGTTGTGGTGCATGGGCTGTGTTGCTCCACAGCATGTGGGATCTTCCCAGACAGGGCTCGAACCCGTATCCCCTGCATTGGCAGGCGGAGTCTTAACCACTGCGCCACCAGGGAAGCCCCGGAAATGGCTCTTTTATCCTTTTGGTTTAGACCTTACTGCCCTATCCAGACTGGAGCTCCCCTGGGAGGTCTGTTGCCTTCTGCAGAATTCTGCACTACAGAGCCCAGAACCCCACAGATTAAAGCTGCTGAATATGTGGGGGGATGGATGTCATGAATAGTCAACGAAATAAATGAGAAAATGAGCAACTAACTAGACACGTGGATGAACAAAGTGCGGGGCAGATGGACACACTCTCAGCATTTACTGAGCACCTACTAAGTACCAGGCACTGTGCGAAATCCTTCACCTTCACTGACTCATTCAGTCTTCCCGTGGGCCCTAGGAGTAGGAACTATTATGATTCCATTGAGGAAGAGGAAACTGGGGCTCAGGGCTTGAAATAACTTGTGAGATCACCGAGCTTATCAGTGACAGAACCGTGGTTCCCTGCGCTAAACTCTTCACCTCCTTGAGTGACCTCCCTGCCAGGGTCATCGACTCCCTCTCCATCCCTCCAGCCCTTTGGGGCTCGGGGTAGATTAAGCCGACTCCAGGGCAAGAGGTTCACAGATGGGTGGGGAGCACTGTAAAGTCCCTGTCCCATCTCAGGCACTGGTAGGGGACCTCTGGGCTGTGGGTTTTCACTCCTTTTTTGGATCCCCCTTGCGGACAAGGCTAAGTTCAGAAGAGGCACAGCTGAAGAGCCTCTGTTTCCCAAAAGGGGGGTCTTCCCAGCCCTCCCTTCACCCCTCCTTCGTTTGAGAAGGGAGTGACAGCCTATCCAGAAGGGTCCCCGTGCTGGGGGGCGCCTACCCCGCCGGCCCCCGCCCCTCCCGGCGTGCGTCCCTCCCCTCCCGGCCAGATAAAAACAAGCGCGCTAAACTCCGGGAGATTTACAGCGGGCGGCTGGGCGGCGCGGGCCCCCGGCCGCCGGTGAGATATCTCCAAACAGCGCACTAACCACTTTCCATTTTATACCTCACCAGCTTTATAGCATCTTAAGGATTTCTGTGCACGGCTGGCTTCCCGCCCAGGGAAAAAACCCAGCCTTGTAAATAAATACTAAATATATATGAACAGAGACGACAGCGAGAGAAGCGGAGGAGGGGAAGGGGTGGGGGTGGGGGAAGCAGCCCAGGGCCGGCCACCGAGGGGAAGGAGGGGGGCAGGGAAATATTGGGGTGTCCGAGACAAAGGCGACCGGGAAAAAGAAGTTGGCAGGAAGAGTGAGGGAAACAGACAGCACCAGAGATGGAGGCAGAGAGAAGCAGAGGTGGGGGGGCTGGATGGAACCCGCCTGCTGTGTGTGTGTGTGTGTGTGTGTGTGTCGATTTGTAGGTAGTGTGTGTGTGACAGCGGTATGTCATGATGTGCTCCAAGGAAAGAATTTGTGTGTGTGCACACGTATGTGTGTGCAGGTGTGTGTTTGGAGTATGTGTAGTGGGTAGGACTGTGCCAGGCAAGTACTGGGGCCTCGGTGGGTGAGTGGGCGGAATGTCTGTGGTGTGGGCAGGGTGGGGGGCGGGTTAGGATATCTTGGGTGGTGAGGAGGCAGGTGAGTTCTGAGAACGTACGCAGCTTTGGGGCTCAGTTGTGGAGGGCTGAGCGAGGCATATGTGATCAGATGCATTTGGGTATCTTGGGGTGGGTGAGGGTCTCAGGGAGGAGAGTAATGGGCTCAGGTAAGGCAGGACAGGCCTTCAAAGGAGTATGTGTTGGACCAGAAAGCACGTGTCCATTTGTACGCTGGGGCCTGTCATGGGTGAGTTCTGAGGTGCTACCGGGTGGTCACCCCACCTCCTCCCTATCCCCCCTCCCTGAGCCTTTTTAGAGGTCTGGGACCTTCTCTGCAACGGCCACTAGGGAGAGGGTCCCCTGTGCCGACTGAAGCCCCCATGCTACCCCAGTCCCCCGCTTTCAGGTCTCTGGACAGGAGCTGGAGTCTAACTAGGGGGCAGGAGGAACCCTCCTCTCCCCTCTCAGGGGACCCAGCCATCCCTTCTCCTTCCCCCCTTGTCTTCGATATTAAGTATTCAAACCTCATTTACATCCTTATTTTTCAATTTGCTGCCACAGTAGTTTAATTTATTCGATATAATTTCTTTTTTTGAGGGGACATTAATCATTGCCCTGTGCTTTTGGGCGCCTGTGGGATCTCCGCGTGTGTATGTATGTGCGTGTATGCATCTGTGTGAGTTGGGGGGGGGCGCTGCGTGTGTCTGTGAGTGTGCGCCTGCATCTGTGTGTGTCTGTGCCCATGCATACTTGTTTCTGTGTGTGAGATGCGAGTTTGTCCAGTATGTGAGTACGTGTGTGTGTGTATGATAGTGTCAGTCTTTGTGAGAAGGTTTTATGAGTGAGAGAGTTGGGGTGGTGAGTGCGTGTGGGAGGGATCAGGTCCTCTTCTTCAGAACCCGCCTGGCCCTTCCCAGGATGTCAGCAAGGAGGGGAAGTGGGCAGAGTAATTGTGAGACAGGAGACCCAGGTCACGCCAGCTCTGGGCTTCCTGGAGCTGAACAGCTGGGTTCAAGGACTGTCCCCATCCTGGGGCACCCTCAAGGTGGGGTCCTTCCAGTGCCCTCTGCCAGTTCTCCTTTCCTGAGAGTGTGTGCTGGACAGTGGTAGGTGTAATGTTCTAGAATCCATGGTCTCTCAAGAAAGAGAGAGGCTGTGAGGGGATGGGGGAGACAAACACAGAGCAGAGCAAGGCCGGCCGTGGCAGGGGAGGAAAGAAAGAGGGGCAAGAGACCTGGAGGATGATGGAGAGAGGAGCGGGAGAGAGGGAGAAGTGAGCAAGCTGGCAGCGTCTCAGCCCATAAAGTCCCTGGAATGGAAGGAAGAGGCGAGAGAGACTGCATCAGCTCAGGCCCAGTCATGGCTCAGTGCAGAGTCGGGCGGGGAGGTGTGCACAAGGTTAGGGCTGGTTTTCTTCCAGGAGCTGAGATGAGTGAAGTCACTTGGGGGAGGCTTGTTTGGAGAAAAGAGACAAGAGGAAGGGGTAAGTGGGAGGGAAGAAGAGAGAAAACCCCTCCTGGGAATAGAATTCAGGGGAGTGACTCCAAGGAATATTTCTGGGGATATTCAAGGGATTAGAGAGAGGAAGCTCTCCAGTGCTGGCTTCCCTCCCCACTCTCAGCACATCTAGGCAAATCCATGGCTTCCTGAGACCTTCTTTTGGTCTCTAGCCCCAGAAGCCCTCAGTTTTCCTTCTCTGGCGCATTCTTGGAGTCTCCTTTTTCCCAACAGGTGGGGCCGGTGGGGGCGGGGAATGGGCCAGGAATTGATGGAGAATCACACTGTATGCTGGGCACTGTGCTGGGATTGCACCTGTGATTCCCACTTATTCTTCCTAACAACTCCTCGAGGTAGGGATCTGTCTCCCCACTTCAGAGTGGAGGAAGGGAGAGGTCAGGGCTTGCCCAAAGTCAAGCGGAAGTGCAGAGCCAGGATTTAGGTCACATCTGCCTGAGGCCATGTGCTGAGGTTTCCCCACTCTCCTCTGTTGCCTTCTAGGGTCATATCTACCCCACCCCTCCTGTCTTTGCCCTCACACAGGTATAATATACACTCACACAGAACAAGATCTGGGGCCCAAGGCTCAAGTCAGGGGGCCTTTTGGGGCAGGAGTCAAGAGGCTGGGGGAGATGGGCTGCAGCTGTTCTCTTCTCCCAGCTTCCCCCCACTGTGAGGACACGGAGGCCCAGGACCTGGGCACTCCCAGGGATCCTTTGGACCCTTTCTTCCTTCTCACCCAGGGCTCAGAGGCCGGTTAAAAACCCCTTCTGGAAGATAAAGGCCAAACCCATTCAGGCTCAGGGACTGGCTGGCTCTGCCCTGGAGCATGGTTTCTGTTCCTAAGACCTGGATCAGTTTTAAGCCCAGTTTCAAACAGCTATTACTTGCCCATTTTGGCCTCATCTGTCCAAATAGTGGCTTCAGGCCTACGGTTTAGGGGGAGGAGCTTCTTTCTCTAAAATTTTGAAAATGAAAATCTGAAAAATGGCTGGAAATTGGAACTCTTGGGACCTCATCCTCGGAGCCTCCAAACACCCGACTCTCTTGAGGTCAACAGATTTAAATATTCTAATACCAAATACCTGTGAATGTGAAGGTCCCCCAACATCCAAGCATTTACGTGCATAGGTCACCAAGCTCCTGGGGGCTGATGATTGAGCATGTAGGGTTGGAAATCTGAGATGGAGGGGAGTCCTCGCCATTCTAGCATCATCTCTTCAGGTCCCCCTCTGTCTTCCTTGAGCCCTCCTGAGTGTCTTCAGTTCTCCCTACCTAGAGAGGTCACTCTTTGCCCCTCACCCTCCAGGAATTTGCTCAGTCCTCACCTCCGGGTTCCCGGCACAGATGTGTCACACAGAAACCATCGCCCACTCGGGTCAGATGATAACTGGGTGATCGCCGCAGGGTGTCTCCGGGCATGCAGGGACGGGGCAAGGGGACGGGCCTGGGGCCGAGGAGAAGGTAGCGCATTCATTTGAATAATGGGCAAAATCAAATTAATTCTACATTAAATAGTTGTGAATAAAGGGTTGAAGTCAGCAGTTTCAAACTTGTTTTCCTTAATTACTTTCCGTGTTTAATGTCATTAAGAAGATTAAAAATTCATTAACAAGAGTACTAAAGTGGCAAATCAGGAAAGCGATCACTCCAGGTTAGAAACTCCGCTGAGGCCGCACAGTGAGTCTTCTGCAGGGGGGCATGGGTGGGAGTTTGGGGCCCATGAGGGCTGGAGACAGACACACATTCACACACTGGTACACAGCAACAACATCAACACACATCCATAATAACGGTGTGTGCGCGTGCATGCGCGTGCACACACACACACACGCTCAGAATCTACACCCAGGATTTCTGTGATCATGGAGAGGCCGTGTATTAGGGTCTACAGCTAATCAGCCCCCTAACCTCATAAACCCCTCTCCTAAGAGTTCACTTTCTGAGTCTGAGTTCACTTTCTTGTCTCCTAGGCATGTCTCTGTCTCTCCGTCTCCATTCTCCTCCCCTCCCACACTAAAGGGCTCTCTCAGGGCAAACCTGATCAGTTTCCTGGGAGGAGCTGCTGTCTTTGAGGCTTAATTATCCTGGAAAAGGATCCCTTTTGTCTCCTTAGCTTGTAGAAGGTGGGGGGGTGGCTGGAGGGTGGGGAGGGGTCAGTTTTCCTCTAGGGTGAGGGAGCAGGGAAACAAAGGGGAACCTAGTCAACGGGGTAAGGCAGAAACAGCTGGGGAAATGGGACCCAAGTGTCCTGGTGTTTAGACCAGATCCTGACCCCAACTCCCCATCTCTAACACTTCACCCTCTCGTTCTGCCTTTTTTCTCCATCTTCTTGGCTGACCTCCTTCCTCCCAAATTTCAGACTTAACCTCCTTTCACCATGAAAGGCCCTCCCTGTGGCTCTCACAGTCTCTCCAATTGCATTTCTATCTTATTCTCTAGGCCCTGAACTCAGGGATAGGTTCCTGCGGGGGTCTAGGTCAATTTGGGTGCACCTGTGCCTTTGTGGCTAAGTGTCTGGGTGGCCGTGTTGGTGATTGTGTGTGTGTGTGTGTGTGCGTGCACACGTGCGTGTGTGTGAGTATATGTATCTGAGCTGCTATGTGTGTCTGGCTGTGTGAGAAAACCATAATCTCAGCTGGAAGATGCCATGTTAATCATAAACAAGTGCAACACGATAAGCCTTCGAGATTCCATTAGAGTGAACCCTCTCATTTTATAGATGGGAAAATCAAACTCTAAGACAATGAAGTGCCACTCCTAGGAATAAACTCAAGAGAGATGAAAACATAGGTCCACACAAAAACTTATACAAGAATGTTCATAGTAGTATTATTCATAACAGCCAAAAAGTAGAAATGATCCAAATTTCCAACTGATGAATGCATAAATAAATGTGGTACTACATCCATACAATGGAATATTTGTCCATAAAAAGAAATGAAGTACGGATTTATGATATGACATGAATGAATACTGAAAACATTATGTTAAGTGAAAGAAGCCAGTCCCCAAAAGCCATGCATTGTATGATTCCTTTTATAGGAAATGTCCAGAATAAGCAAATATATGCAGAAAGAAAATAGATTAGGGGTTGTTTAGAGCTGGGGGGGTGGGGTAGGGGTGTTGGAGGAAGAGAGGGTATGGGGGGAAAAGAGGACTGACTGCTAGTGGGTATAGGGTTTGGGGGGTATAATCCAAATGTTCTAAAACATCTTATGATGATAGTTGCACAGCCCTGTGAATATACTAAAAACCATGACCTGTTCAATTTAAATAGATGAATTATATCTCGATAAAGCTCTTATTTAAAAAAAAGATGAAAAAAATTTTAATTAAAAAAAGATGATATATTTGCTCAAGGTCTCCCAACAAGTGAGAGGTGGTGCTGGTACTGGAACTTGGTCCCTTGACTCTAAGCTCAGTGCTCCTCCCACAAGCCCTACAAGGCCTCAAAATGCTTACTATGGAGACCAGAAGGCCAAGTCCTACCTGCATCGGGGGGTCCACATAGCATCCTGGCTTTTCTGTAGGGTTGTCCAGTTCCTGTCTGGGGTGGTGTGTCTTGTTATATGTATGCGTGCATAGATGTGGTCTCCCAGCTCTGGGTGTCTTGGCAAGCGTGGCTCTGCACATCTGTATCTAGGCCCAGGGACCTCTCCATCGTGAGTGCTCTCTGTGCCCACGCTCCTCTGCTCGCAGGCTGGGTCTCTGAGTTCATCCACATCTGTAGGTATATCTGGATGTGCCCATGTCTCTGAGTGTCAGCACATATGTCTGGGTCCAGGGGGCCGTGGGCCTTCATGGGAGTCACTGTTCATATGTTTCTGCCTGTGTAGTATGCCTAGAGTGTCCATGGGTTTCTTAATGTCTCAGCTCATAAGTCTGGGCTCCTGCGCCTTCACCTCTGGGTCTCTGCCTGAGAAAAGTGTTGGTGGGTCTCTGCACTTGCCAGTCTGCATGTTGGTGTTCCACTGTCCACACCGGTCCATCTTGGGAGCCTGCATGCAAGTAGCAGGGGCCTGTGGGCCTGTCCATCTGAGTCTGTGTGTCTGAACCCCTCCTCCAGGCACCAGCCCCAGAAGGCACCTGCCTCCCCACCCCAGCCTCTGACAGCCGTGGAGAGAGTGTCACAGTAAATTCATGGCCGCCCGGCTGGGAAACAGGCGGCTGCAATGAAAAGGAAGCGTGGATTTGCATATTGAATTAAAATTAAGAGCTAATTATGCAAATAAATTATGACATTTGGCAGGAGAATTTGCTTCAAGATCATTTATTACGTTCTTTTTATAACAGTGTGAGCATTTAACGGTCAAAGACAATATTTTAAGGGGAAATTAACGCAAGATTATTAACCTAAAAACAATTCCACGTTAATGAGATGGTGAACTGGTCCCCCACACACCTGGGCAGGTCTGTGCCTAGGCTGGGAAGGCCTTTTTCTCCTCCTCTCCCTCCTTCCCCCATTCTGCAGCGGGGGGCAGACTGGGAGAGCACCTGGGAAGGGAGCCTTGGGGTTTGCAGTCCTTCGATGGGGAGGTCTGCTGAGCTGACGCTCCCACCTGAGATCAGAGCCCTGGGCTGAGCTTAGGAGGCCACACAGAGGATGAGCTAAGCTCCACTTCCGGAGACCCCTCGTCTGATGATGAAAAACATAGTCCTGGCCTTGGGCAGCCTTGTTTTAAAGAGGAAGACAGACCCCGCCCCCCTAAGAAATGACTCTGTAAATACCAGTTGGGATGGGACCTGGAAAATAGAGTTTAAACAGCCTGGTTGTGCCCCGCCTCTGATAACTTCCATCCCCTCCTTCTTCCTGGTTGTAGAACCTCAGATTCCCTGGTGTCCCCAGGCCCTGGATCCTCCAGAACTGAGCTCTACACCCTTCTGGGTGCCACTGTCGCTCAAGTTTCCCCATGACCTTAATCTGTCAGCCTAGTCTTCCTTGGGAGGGGTGATGGCAAGGAAAAAGAGGCTCTAATCTGGGTTTCTCTGGGATCCTCTAACCCATCCTACATCAAGTGGGGAGTGAACCCCAAAGGAAGCAGTGGGTGGTGTCCTCTATGGGCCCCACTTTTCTCTGTCTGTGTGAAGGGGGATGGCATCTGCTCAATCTGATCCGTGTGCTAGCTCTGTGGTGTGCAGACTTTTAGGGCTGACCTTTGTCGGCAGGGTGGGCCTGTGAAAGGAGCCCAGGGACACCCCACGGGCTACTTGGCTGGGTGAAAGCCTTGGGTTTCCGGAAGTCCCTGTTCTGATGCAAACCTGCTCTCTGGGAAGTGAGATACTGTTAGCTGTCATTGCTCGATGCCAGCATTTGGTCCCTCCTGGAGTGGCCATCAGGAGGGACAGCCGTCCCTCATACTAGGCTACACCTCCAGACCCAGCATTACATTTGAGTTGTGCAGAGCTCCATGAGGCAGGGTCAGGTATCACTGGGACCAAGCGAGGTGACAGAAAAGACTATGGCTTTGGACTTAGGAGACCCTTAGGCTCAGGAGTTCTGAGGTCACATCCTCTCTCTGCCATTTACTGGCAAGTTGCTATCCCCCTGGCTGTCTGCCCTCTAGATCCTTTGCCCACTCCTCCACCCTGCTCTGTGCCCAGGAGCCTGGCCTGCACAGTCTGCATCCACTGGCCCCCTTGGGTTTGACTAGAAGGAGAGGAGAGGGGAGTTGGGGTATTTCCTTCCTTGGCTCCCTCACGCCCAGCTTGCTGCGGGTTGGCTGCATCTCCTCACCTGAGGCCATATCTCTCCCCACCTATCCACTCAGCTCTCCTGATTCTGGTCACATTTCTCCATCTCCATCTTTGTTCCTTTTAGACCTGGGTTAGTCATGGCTTCCCACTGTTACCAGCCCCAGGATACTGCACCATTACCTGTACTTTTCCCAATCCCTGTCCATACCTTTGTAAATAGTTGTTTTATGAAACTCTTCTCAAATGACCCAATAGGGTATGTCATAAGTTTCCTGTCAAAACTCTGGCTGGTGCATTCCCAGAGCACCTCATTTCCCTCACTGTAAAAGAGGGATGAAATATACAGCTAAGTTTTTAGTACACATCCGGTGAGATCATGTGTATCAAGGTGCTTTGTAACTTATAGACCACAAATCCAAATGCTTGTTTCCAAGTAGAAACTAGACCAGAAATTAGGTAGGTGTCAAAATCATCTCTGCTATGAAGATTCTGTGTGACCTTAGATAACTCACTTGCCTTCTCTGAGCCTGGTTTCTCATTGATAACATGCAAAGATTAAACTCCTATCTTTAAGGTCCAGTTGTAGAAACTGGTGATTCTATGTTCATCTTGCTGTTGAGGACAGACAGATCAAGTGACTTGCCCAAGGTCACACAGCATGTTCGTGGCCACCTGTCTGAGAGTCTGTCTGGAGCATAGGAGCCTGGGTGGGTCCCCACTGTTGGACCTGGGAGACCTGGTGGAGCAGACAGGCCTGGCCAGAGGTGCCTGGGGCCAGGGGTCTGCCCCCAAGTCCGAGTGGCTCGCTCTACCTCCCCAACAGGGTGAACCATCCCCAGGAGAGAAAGGGTGGGATTATTAATAACAATGCTAATAAGAGAGAGAAAACAAAGCCAGCAGGGCCTGAGCATTTTTTAAATAAAGAAATTTCCCTCATCTCTTGGTTAATTTAAAAGGTTTATTTCTTGAAATGAAACCTCTTCATCAAACCCCCGATCCTTGAAGATCGGAGGCGACTGCAAGTGCCGGTAATGAATTGATTTGTAACGTGAGCGACACGGCGCCCTCCCGCCCGTGCCCACTGCGGGACCTTCATCTGCGGTGTTTAAGGGGAAATGAGCATCTCCAGCTTTCAGCCTAAAGCCCAGCACCAGGCACTGGAGCCAGCAGGCAAGGCCCAGGCCCAGCGGTTGTCCCCACCCAGGAGGGTCTATCCAGCAGGCCACCCCCTCCTGGCTCCCAGCACCTCTCTCCTTTCCTTTAAGGGGAGAGTCTGGAGAGCCCTTCACCCCAATACAACCCACTGACAATCTGAGCACACCATAGCCACACAGACCAACAGGCATCTAAGCAGACACCCTTACACCCCCCGCTCACATAGTTACACTGACCCTTCACCAGACCACAGCTGCACTTAGCCGCACAACTCCACAAAGTTACATAAAAAGTCTCCCTTCAGGCATAAGTTGCAGAAATACAGCTACACACATCCTCTACACTTATTAATATAAGGTATCCATTCAAAGAGATACATCCAGGCTCGGGTGTCCAGACACACAGGAGCACATACCCTGGATATGAGACCCATCCTTCTATAGGCATGGCAATTAATTTGTCCGTATTTGGCAATGTAGGCGTGGTGTGGTGGAAATAGCATGGACTTTGGGCTACAGAGCTGGGTTTGAATCTAAGTCCCATTATCTCCAATCTGCTTGAACTTTCTCAGTCTCAATTTCCTCCTCTGTAGAACTGGAGCCACATCTGCATCATGGATTTCTTGTGAGGACGTCATGAGATATAATACAAAAAAAACTTTTCAACTGTTAGCTTCATGAAGGCCAGGACCTTCGTGAATGAGGTCATGCATGTTGAGTAATTAGTAGAGCTTCGGCATAGAGTAGGTGCTCAATAAATGCTGCATAATATCATGATAGGCACCCGCTACTTTATCCTCAACGCCTACTATAGTGCTTGACATACATTTTAAAGTAAATTTATGTAAAAAAAAAATTTAACTTTAAATTTAAAAAAAGGTGGAATCCCCTGGAGGTCCAGTGGTTAGGACTCGGCACTCTCACTGCCATGGCCCAGGTTTGATCCCTGGTTGGAGAACTAAGATCCTGCAAGCCACGCGGCATGGCCAAAAAATTAATTAATTAATTAATTAATTAATTAATTAATTAATTAATTAATAAGGTAAATTCATGTTAAATTATGCCTAGCTCATGGTTGATATTAATAGAATAGTAATTAGAAAAAGAGGGAGGTGGAGAAGTAATAATGACTTAGTGGGTGTTTGCAATGTGCCAAGCACTGTCCTAAACAGATACAGGAGGTTATTTCATGGACTCCTCTCAGCAAGCCTCTGGGAACGGGCCAATTGTGTCCATTTTGCAAATGAAGGAAGTGGGCACAGAGAGGAGAAGCAGCTTGTCCAAGGTCACGTAGCCAGTAAGTGGAAGGGAAAGGATTGAACCCAGGTGGCCTGACTCCAGAAACTGCTCAGGTTGGGGTTGATGCAGAAAAAAGTATGGACAGAGCCTTACTCTTCAGGAGGAGCCGTGTGGACTTGGGGCTGAGTCACATATTAAGGCTGCCTCCGTGAAAGTCACCTTGAATATCCCACTAATCCTACCAAAGTCATAGGCTAGAGGCTTGATGACATGTCTGGTGGCAGGTCTGTGCCAGGTAAGTGGGCAGTGCTAGCTCTGAGGGGCTCTCAGACCTGTCACCTGCCCCAGTGTGGGCAAAACCTCCAAACCTGGCTGAGACCATCCTGTGCTTCCAGCTTCACTATCTCATCAGCCTCTAACTGATCTTCGGTGCCAACTAGACTTCTCTATTTTGAAATACTTTTAAAGGGGATGAACCCAAACCCAAAGGTCCTGGGCATGGGCACATGGCAAAATACGACCTCCTACCTTCCATCTTCCTGCTTTGGCCGCTGTCATTTTTGCTGCCACCACTTGAAAGCCGGGAGACCACAGCTTGAAGGCTGGGAGACCACAACCCTTCTCTCCATCCTCATGGTCCCCTTCTTGCCGGGAAGTAGGTCAGCTGAGACAGGGGCTTGGTCATAGGTTGGATCCAGGTGGATCCACACGCAATCCATATCTTCCACACGGCCTCAAGGCCAGTCTTTGTCTGGGTCTGACTCTCCTCGGTTTCTCGTGGGCTTATCTCCACTTCCTCGTGTCCACAGTCCCCTCCCCATCCCAGTCCTAGGGACAGTGAGGGCTCATGGACCTTCCTGAATGGCCCTCCAGGCCTCAGTTCAGCCAAAGAGTCCCAAGGCAGCCCTTGAGAAGTGAGACACCCCCTGTCCAACCCAGGAAGGCTCAGGGGTACCCACGGGCCTCTTCCCACTCCCCATGCTGCCCTGAACATCCCATCTTTCCTCACTCAGAAGTATAGCGCGAGTGGGTGCAGGGCGGGGGCGAGGGGTACATACTTCCCTCCTGCAACTTCCAAGAAGAAAATCATTTTTTATAACTGTTGGAATCCTGATTGAGCTGTCAAAAGTACATGAAACCAGCTACATGAATGGTAAACTATCCATCAGTCACAGGCCTATTTGTTCTGAGACAGTATAAACATCACACATTTTTCTTCAAGATAGAAAATAATACTTACCCCATCACACCCAGGTGATTTGGCCCCCAGCCCCCAAAGTAACTTATTAGTCATACTGGTCAGTTCCCTTTTTGTCTCCCAAATCATTTTATTCTTTTGCCCACCAGCCCCACTTTCCTTGAAGCATTAACTCGGTTCTTCCTATCAACTTTCTATCTGTTTAAAACCAGATTTAGCACCCTGTCCCAAAAATTAATAAGTGCTAAGGAGAATCATGAAGGAAATCACTCTCGAAGATATGAACTAGTTTGGATTCCAGTGTACGAATTCTAGTCCTCTGGATGAGTACTGACACCAATGGATAAATGGTCAGCTCCCGATTTGTCTTCTGAAGAGTGTGATGAGTTCCCTCTGTGCCCATCTGGTGCCTGGTCACTGGCCTGGGTGGGTGGGAATGATGATGAGGATGCATCCATCTTTTTGGTTGAGAACTCCCCCCCCCCCGCACACTGGGACAGGACTTTGTCCCTTACAGTCACTCCGAACTAAAGGGAGCACATGACAGGAACTTGGATCTCTTTTGAGCCAGCTGAAAGAGGTCATGGTTTCCTCTTTTACCTCTCCTCCCGTCTCCCACAGCTTGGCTTCCACAAAACTTGACCTAGGGCAACGACTCAGCTGCCAATGATAGATAGGTAGAGATTATTGGCTGGCAAGCTGGCTGTCTGGCTGGCTGTCTGGCTGACTGGCTGGCTGAATGGATGGATAAATGAATGGATGAATGGGTGGATGAATGGATAGATAGATAGATAGATATGGAGATAGATTTAAACACACCCCAACATACATATACCCACACTGATCATACAGTCATATTCAGTACTGCATAGGAGTTAAGGGCAAAGGCTCTGAAGGCATCCATTTAAACCTACCTGCTCTGTGCATCTCTAGTTGTGTGACCTCAGATAAGTTAGCATTCAGCATTTTTCAAAAGGAAAATAAAGGAGAATAATAATAGGATCTACCTTGTGGGACTGAGAGGATTCAATGATAGCCACAGTGCAGGGCCTGGCATGGAGTAAATGTTCAGTAACTAATTACTATTACTAATACCATCACATTATATACACTTCGCACACACTTGTAAACACTTAAGTAAATGAGAACCTCTTCTAAACTTGAGTAGTGCACACATGCACAGGCTGACAGAAGCATAGGCCAACATGGAGGTGGCATAGAGCAGTGGCTAGGAGTATGCTCAGGAGCCAGACAGCTCAAATCCAAGCTCTGCCAGTTACTAGCTGTATGATTTGGAGCAAGTTACTTAACTTCGCTTTTCTCATCTATAAGAAGGGAATAATAATAATAGTTCCTCCTTTATAGGATTATTGTGAAGGTTAAATTAGTTACTATTTGTAAAACACTGTGTGTTTGATAAACAGAAATAAATCTCACAATCTTGTAAAAGCTAATACCCTTTTAGCTCCTAGAGCTTGCAAAGCACTGTCACATGTATAATCTTATAGCTCTTCTCTATAAACTCTAAGGCAGGATTATTATCACCCCATTTACAGATGAGGAAACTTAGGCTAAAAGAGATCAATGATTTGTACAAAGCCTGGCAGCAAGTGAGCCAGTGAGTGGTAGATAAGCCAAGTCTCTTGGCTTGAAATTCCATGTTCTTTTCACTAAGCAACATACACCCGGAGTGTGTGTGTAAACTAAGGAGGCTTCCTCTGCCTTTGGATTGGATTCCCCAACCCTCCTTCCTCCCTCCCATCTCCCCTTAAGGGTCCCCACCCCTAGGGATTGGTCAAAGCAGTAGTTCTCAAAGTGTGGTCCCGACCTGCACCATCAGCATTATCTGGAAACTTGTTAGAAATGCAAATTCTCAGGCCCCCTTCAGCTGCTGAATCAGAAACTGTGGGCATGGACTCAGCAGTAAGTGCTGTGGAAGTTCAGGAGAACAGGGTGGGCTGGGGGAAGCGTCTGGAAGAGGAGAGGCTGGACCCAGGCCTTGAACAAGGAGTAGAATAGAGAACTGTGAAGAGGTCGGGATGAATACCATCTGATGAGAGTAGCTGAGGAGTCTGGCCTGTTGCAGTGAGGGTTTCAGGTTGAGAGTGTGCTGAGGCTGAAGCCATTTGGTGTGTGTCTTTTGGTCTCTCCCGGACACCGTATCCTGTTAAATGATCTGTCCTTGAATATCTGGAGAGAGGTTTTGTGGGAATTTGTCCTTTAGATTAGCCCCAGTGGGCCCCTCCTGCAGGGTCAGAACACTGCCAGAGTGGCAGATGCCCTCCTACCACCCCACTCCCTAGATTTGTCCCCAAAGTGGCAGCCCTCAGCCCTGAATGACTGCGGGGGACCCCAGCCTCATTCCCATCAGGCCCAGATTCACAAAGTGAGGGGCTATTTTGCAAGGGGGAGGGGAGGCAACTGTGGCCTTCCCCTCCCCACTTCTCCTCTGGGGCCTGAGCCAGGGCCAGCAGAGTCACTGGTGCAGCCAGCGGCCCTGCCCAGAATGGCGCCCCCTCTACATGCACCACGTGTGTGCACGTGAGGCTGAGACACTGGGCTGGGAAGAGTCCAGGGTGAGCTGGCCAGGGGCTCCAAGGCTGGAGAAGAGCAAGCCCAATCCCAGCCCCCTTCCCAGCCCACTGTGTCCTGCCCGGGGCTGCCACTAGGAGGCTAATGAAAAGGGAAGAGGCAGGCCAGGGCTCGGGCCAGCAGGAGACAGCAAGGGGACAATGTGAGGCAGGAGGGGGGTGGCCCTCAGGCAGAGACAGACAATGTCCCCATATGGGAAGCAGACGGAGCCGCCCCACCCTCCTTGGTCCCGGGGCCTCTGCGGCGGCAGGCAGCACAGTCAGCTAAATGTCACATCCTGAGCCCTCCGAGCTGCTGCGGCAGGAAAAGGAGCAGAAGGAGGGGGGGCTCTCAGTTCAGCAAGTGTCTCACGGAGGACTCCACGGGGCGCGTGGAACCAGAAACACACCCACAGCCCTCACGTGTACACACGCACGCTCAAGTCACTTTCTGCGTTTTCCAAATATTTTAAAATTTCACCATAATACATGCCAAAAGTAAAGGAGTAAACAATACAGAAGTATGCAGAGTAAAAAATGAAAATTCCCCCATAGCGCCCCCCCAACTCCCTTTTTCAGAGGCAATTATTTTTAATACTTGGTTTCCAGCAAAGGCCATTTTCTATTTTAAGTCCAAGCTGGATCTGCTGCGGGTCATGGTGTTGTCAAGCCAGGCTTTCCTTGCAGCCCAGCCCTGCAGAGGGCGGACTGGGGGGCGGTAGAGACTCACACACCGTTCTCCTCCACCCATGGTCCCAGGCTGTGAATCATCTGGAAAGGTCCCGTTTCTACTTACCTTTACCATTTCTCAAGTATTAAGAAAAATTTCTCTTTATTAATGCTAAACCCCATATTTAGCTTTATAAGTTTCTCTCTGTCTTTAAACTGTAGTTCAGCTTGTTTGTTTTTGCTCATAAATTATTTTTGCTAGTAATCAGAAGGTATGAATGAACTTTTTAGAATTTCACAGTGACATGAGGCCTGGAACATTTTGAGCATCCAAGCCCAGCCAGGCTCTCCTCTTAGAAGGCACGAACATCTGAAAATCAAGCGGAGATTCTACTCCCCTCTGGGACAGCCCCAAGGAACACCTCTCTGGGACTTGGGATTATACTAGTGTCTTCTCTGGGGGAGGGAACTGGCAATTATTGGGCCCCGACCATGTGTCAGACCCTTTACATGTTGTGTCAATCAGGGCTCACTTAATCACAAGTGATGGGAACCCAATTCGAACCAGCTTAGGCAAAGGGGAATCTACTGGAACAGATGTGGACATCTAGGTCATCAAAGCAAAGTTCAAATAACCAAAGAGGAGGAAGGGCAGAGTTGGTACAGAGCTTCAGGAACATTCAGAACGGGACCTGGATGAACACAGGATGCTCTGTCTCTGCAGTTTCACCTGCAGCTCCCACTAGCAAGGAAGGACCAACTCTCTACTCAGTTCCAGTGTGAAGGTTCCCAGAGAGGGACCCAGATTTGTCCCGCAGGTCTGGTGTTCAGTCTAGGACCTGGTGACTCTGGCCAGAGGTGGGATAGGGTTAGGAGACTCTCTCTGAGACCTCATGTTGGTTTCCAAAAGAAGAGACCACCACTCCCAGTGGGCCTTAACCAACAATACCAGTGGTCTACTACAATAAATCAGTTCTTCTAATCTTCACAAGTCTGTGAGGTAAGAGTTGTTATCATCCCCATTTTACAGGTGAGTAAACTGAGACTCAGGACATAGACTAGTTAGACTAGAGCCTGGATCCAAAGCCAGGTCCATTTGACTCCAAAGCCCATGCCCTTGACATGTGTAACACTGATTTCCTTGAGAGATGGAACAAGCCGGGTGGCTTAAAACAACAGAAATGTATTCTCTTACAGATCTGAGGGCTCAAAGACCAAAATCAAGGTGTCAGCGGGGCTATCCTTGCTCCAAAGCCTCTAGGGGAAGATCTTTCATTGCCTCGTCCAGCTTCTGGTAGCCCCAGGCGTTCCTTGACTTGGGGCAGCGTCACTCAGATCTCTGCCTCCATGTTCACATGGCTGTCTTCCCTCTGTGTCTGTGTCTTCACCCGGCAGTCTCCTCTCCTCTTCTTATAAGGACAACAGTCCTATTGGATTAAGGGCCCATTCTACTCCAGTGTGACCTGATCTTAATTTACATCTTAATTACACCTGCAAAGACCCTACTTCCAGATAAGGTCATGTTCACAGGTATCAGGGGTTAGGACTTATTTGGACAGTTTGGTGGGGGGGGGGCACAATTCAACCCATAACAGACCTGGTCAGAGCTGTGCTTTCATAGATTAACTTAGTAGAGGTGAGTGGGACAAAATACATCCTAGAGAGACAAGTGGCACGGAGACTGCTCAGGAAGCAAGAAATGAAAGGCTCTTTTGGACCAGTGGCAATGGGGATGAAGATTTTATAGAACCTGACAGTTGTTAGGATGAGGAGGGAAGAGGAAGTGGGGAGAAGGGAGTGTCCAGAGGCTTTATAAGGGGAAGAATGAAGGGATGAGGAGAGGGAGCAGAAGGAGAGCACATTAGACTCTAAGCTCCTGGAGGACAAGGACTGTGTCCTTCAATTGATGTCCTCCCTCAGTGCCTGGTACAGCATCTGGGCATCATAAGCCCTCGAGAAATATTTGCCAAAGAAATGAATGCGTTCAGTTTTGCACATGGTGAATTTGACATACATGTGAAAACAGGCAGGTGGAATTTCAAACCTGTCATTTGGTAGAAAGAGTTTGGGGTTAGAAATCCCAACTGGGTGCTCATTTCCAGAGAGATTACAGGTCAAGCTGGAATTGATAGAGCTTATGAAAAGGCAGGGAGGGGAGAGAAGAGGTTTGAGGGCAGAATCCTGGGGCACCATTACATTACATGTAGGGGATGGGAGATGGCAGAGCTGCTGGTAGGAGACCAGCCAAGGAACTTCAGGGATGGAAGAGGGGAAGTAGGGAGGTGCAATGTCAAGGAAATCAAGAAAGGAGACCGTTTCAAGGAGGAGGGGAGGAGCTGTTGCCAAATGCCGCAGAGGTCGAAGAGAAGAGATACTGAGAGGCCTGTGGATTTGCTAATTAGGAGACCAGCGGCAGTGTCCCTAGCTGATCAGGGCAGGAGGCGAGGGGAGCCTACTCAGGGCGAAGAATTTAAGAGGCCTGGGCATACCTACGCAGGTGCACCTGTGCACACACTTGCCCTCTTCACATCTGCTTAGGCCTGGTCGGTCAGTCTATGAGAGATAGAGGAAAACAAAACAAAAACAAAAAGCATGCTGGGGCAGGGGTGGTGTGCACGTGTCAGGACTCAGGGTCTGCAAGTGAGGAGATGACTAGACATGGGGCTGGAAAAGAGATGGCTCAGGAAAAGGCAGAGTAATTCTTAGTGTCAGATGAACCGTCTTTGCTGGTGGAGGGTTGTGGGCAGTGATACCCCAGGCAGATGAGAGGCCCTCAGATCCCAGAGACCCCTTGTTGGTGGAGGTTTCTGTTGTGCCTGCCCCTTAGTGGGGGAAGGGGAACGGGACCTGGTCCTCAGCCCTTTGGTCCACATGGAGGCCCCACTACTGTCAGTCTTGTTTATCACCATATCCCCCAGGCGTGAATCAGTGTCTGGCACATAGGAGGCGCTCAGTCAATAATTATGATTGGAAATAACAATGACAGCATCACCACCACCCACTAAGATCAGCTAAGCACCTACTGTATGCCAGGCACTTTATTATCTCATTTAATACGGCAGCTCCACAGCTAGACAGTATCATTGTCCTCACTTAACAGATGAAGAAGTAGGAGTTCTGAATGACTTAGTAAGTTTCCAAAGGCCACTCAGGTAGGAAATGGTAGAAGCAGAATTTGAACCCAGATCCGTGTGCCCCTAGAATTCTCACCCTTGACCATTATGATTGTTGTTCTCCAAGAAATTGTGAGTCGAGGGTGGAGGGGACCTGCATCTGTGTTCTGAGCTATTCTGCATATATTTGGGGGTGTCCACAGCTGCATGCATTTGTAGGTACTTGTGCGTGTGCATGTGCGTGCACGCACATGCATCCACGCCTGTGTGAAGGGCATGCCTGTATTCAGTTGTGCTATCTTGTGGGTTTGGGCACAGGTGCTACTCCACACCCTGCCCCCAGGTTTGAGCGCCCAGTTTCTTTCTGCTGGAGGCTGTGATGGTGGGGTCTGGCTCTCAGGTGTGTTCAGAGCTCAGTCCTGAGCCCACCTCCCCCTCAGAGGGCCCATGAGGGGTCCCTGCCCCCCACGGTTCTGCCCATAATTCTCCTTCCTTGTTTAAAGGGGCCAGTGGGTTTAATGATTAGTTACCGCCTTGTCGATATTCTCACCCAGGGAGAGGATGAATGGTGAGGCACTGCCCCCTCCCTGACACACACACCCATTCTGTGGCAGCTTAAGGATGAGAGAAGGGACCCTTCAGCAAGGGGGTTTAGGGGAGGGCAGCTCCAGAGAAGCTCAGCAGGGATCTTGGGAGGCCCTTCTCCTGTGATTCTCCAGGTGCCCCCACAGGGTGGTGGCAGAGGGGCCCCTCCTCCCACCGCTCCCCTAAGTCCTCTCCTCTCCACCTCCTCCAGGTTCTGGGAGGCTGTGGGAAGACGCCCTGGTGAGGAGAGGCCCTTCTTGAAGTGGGAGAGCTTGGTGTCCCTGTTCTCATTGTCGTGTGTTTGAATGTGCATATGTATGGTTTTGTGTCTTTGTGAGTTTCCATTTTCATGTGCTTTGGTGGCCGGCCATCCATGTATCTGAATGTGTAACACAGTCCACAAACATATTTGGGCCTTCTGGCCCTTCACGTTCATATGTAGCTGCATATGCCCACTACTGTGCATGTACCCACACATGTATCCTTGGGGGAACCTCAATGTCTGCATGTGTGGGTGTGCATATATAGATGTGTGTATGTGTGGGAGGTGTCTGAATCCTGCTGTGTGTACTTTGTGTCCTTGCCCTTCACAGTTGTCAAGGGAGGCTCTCTCCCTGTCCTGCTCTGGATCCTAAACCCACTTCTGATGTTACAGGAAGAAGCCGGTCAGCTGTCTCTTGCTGAGGAGGGGCTGAATGAAGTTTCCATCCCTCCCCTTCTCTCTGAGCCTCAAAGGCATGTCATGGTGACTCAGGCACCAAGCTATGGATCCCTGACCCCATCTCCAGTCTTTGCTCACTAGGACCCTCCCTGCTGGGCTCCTGGGTCCTCGTGGTCTTGAACCTGGGTCTCCTCGTTGCCCAGGGGTGCCCTGTGCCTGGAGCTTTGGGAATGTAGTCCATTCATGTTCTGCCCCCCAATCTCTGCTGAGTCTCCCCATCCCACTCAGACCAGAAGCCACCCCACATCCATCTAGGGACTCACCCTGTGTCTTTGGAGGCAAATTCCAAAGCACCCTTACACTTCACAGCTTCTGGTCCCTAACCACCTTAACCATTAAACCTACAACTTTGACACTCTCTCCTTCGACTTACAGCATCTGCCCCTCAACCTGACTTCACTGGATCCAGTCCTGGAAGAAAGGGAAAGAAAAGGGGGACTATGTGGCCAGTTGTTCCCCTTATGCTGGGACTCAGAACCTGGGGAGGGGAGACTGGGGGCCTAGGGCAGCTGCGGGGCAGAGAGGGGCTGAGCTTGGCAGAAAAGAGATGCTAGGATTCAGGTCCGTCCTCACGCCATCCCCCTGCCCCTGCCACACACACACACACACACACACACACACACTCTCACCCTGTTGGAAGGTGACATTTGCTATTAACCTTATATTGGGCCATTTTGTAAATCAATGTCACTTACATTTAATAACAAGTGTAATCAAAGGAATTATGCAAATTTAATTTGATGCTTCTTGAATTATGCAAATCCGCGGTGCACATAATGTTCTCTGACATGTGCCCGTTGGAGAGAGAGAGCAAGGGAGAAAGTGGGGAGGGTCAGGGAGAGGGAGGCTAGGACTGGGACTGAGGGGAGGGGAGGATGGGGGTGGGCTGGGACTTGGGACTGGGAGAGGGGAAGGCAGAGTGGTGGAGGGCAGCGGAGCAGCTGCAGCCCAGGTGCTTGCCATCGTGGGTGGGATGTTTGTTCTGGTCGAGTACCTCCACCTTCTCCTTGTGCCTCTCTCCGGCTCCGGATTTGAGTCCCTCTCCCCTGCCCACACTCAGCATGACCTTGCTGGTCACATGTCCTCAATGTGTCCTTATGTGAAATGGGAGTGACCCAAAGGTGCTAACTACTTTTGGGACCAAGACTCCTGATACAGCGTGGTCCTCTGACAGGACCCCAGCCCCCATGGCAAGGTGACCTGTTAGGACACCTGTTTTGTTTTTAATGGTCTTGAGGACCTGGCAGAAGAAATTTCACCATTCACCATGTGACAATAAGAACCTGCTGACCCGATCTATCCCAGGCGCATATTGTGACAATGCTAGCATGATGCTGATACACTCATATCGACACATGCATTGATATCAGAGGTGACAAAGTCACACACATACTGTTCAAACAATATAAACATACCCAGTGACAATTAAGGATGGACCCAGTTATTCCCAGGGAACTGCCTAAAGGCTACATAAATACAAACACTCGGGGGGGGGAAGTGGGGGGAGGGATAAATTGGGAGATTGGGATTGACATATACGCACTACTACATATAAAATAGATAACTAATAAGGACCTACTGTATAGCACAGGGAACTCTACTTAATACTCTGCAAGGACCTATAAGGGAAAAGAATCTAAAAAAGAGTGGATAAATGTATATGGATAACTGATTCACTTTGCTGTACAGCAGAAAGTAACTCAACATTGTAAATCAACTACACTCCAATAAAAATTAAAAAAAAACCCAAACACTCAGGTTTGCACTCCAATACAAGAACATTTAAAATGTCACCTGGACACACCTGGGCTCAAGGGATATTGATTCCTAGTAGTATACACATCCCAACACACGCTACGCTCAAAGCCAAACACATACTAACACTGACACCTGAACACACAAGTTACATTCCCTGATGCTGACACGCTCTCAGTGACTCTTGAAGCAAACTCAGTGATCCAGGAAGCTCCTAGCAGTGCCCCTCTTTACTGGTCAGATTCTGGCGGATGTTTATTTGGCCCTGCCCTCAATGTTGTCTGGAGTAGGACAAAGATCATGGTACTCTGAATAGATGTAATTCTGCAGCGTGAAAAGATGGGCCAACATGAGGGGGAAAAACCACCCAGGCCATGAAACTGTTCCCCAAACTCTGGATGCTGGTTGGGACCATGGAGAGACATCTCAGGAGGTTACATTGCCAGGTGTGGACCAGCTCCCTGCAAACCCTCACTTCCTCCACAGCCCGCACCTACCACTAAGGCCACCACAGACTGGCCCAGGGCCTTGACTGTGTGAGTAGGACAATATGGTGTCCCTCCCCTGAGCTGTCACTATGAATCCTCAAGGGTGCTTTCGAAGAGTATGGGAAAAGCACCCTCATAATTTTCCTTTCCCATGTAAGTCCTGTCTTGGGTTTACACTCTTTTTCAGCCTTCCCCTCATACTTGGAGTCCAGAGGTCTGTTCCTCTGTACTGTTAATTGGATAGTGACCAGGAGTTTAGTGGGTCTGGGGGGCGGGTCAGGAGTCATGGTGTATCTTTCAAAGAGGCTGTGGCAGTGGCAGTGTACTTGTGCATAAATGCTACTATGTATCTATTATGAGTATCCTTATGGCTCAAAGTGTTTCTCCTTGTCATTCATGTGTCATTGGCTCATTTGTATGTCCATGGGTTTGGGTATGTTTGTGTTTGCTGTTTCAGTTTATCATTTCTGTATCAATGCACCAGATATTTTATTTCAACATTGCCTCCATGTGTGTGGTATTCTGGGAATGTGACATTCTGTGTGTCCCTATGCTCTATTTCATACAGGTGAATAAATGAATACTTAATATCACCACGTTGGAATTCTTACAATGTATTCTGTGTGTTACCATGTTTGAGTTGTCAAAATGTGTGTGCCATCACACCCGAGCCATCATGATGTCTAAATTGATATAATCTGTGCCTAAATCTATCTCACTGTGTTTGAATGGCCCAGTGTGTTGTCAGTGTGTATTCTTGTGAGCAAGCATGTTTCAGCAGGCTAAGTATCAGTTGTTATGTTTAAATTGTCACCACGACTATACCATTGTATTTGTTTTGTATGTGTTTGGATTATCAGGGGTATCACTGTATCCCCTGTATCATTGCATGCAATCAGTTTTGAGTTGATACGGTGTGTGTAATTGTGTTGCCTTTCTTTTAACTGTCCCAGGTTGTGAGGGTCTCACCAGGTTTGAATGTTCACAGTGTGTCTCTGTGTATGACTCCAAGTTTGAGTTGTCATGGGTTATCTTTATGTGACAATGTATTTGCATTTTAACAACATGGGGTGTATCTGTCTGTCTGAGTTGGCACAATCTCTATGCCATCATGTTTGAGCATGTGTTATCAAATGTTTATGTTGTTACAATGTGTGTCTGTGTGAATCATTGTGTTTCAGTTTTCACAGTGTATGGTTGTATGTCACCATGTATGAATTATGCATCAGTATTTATGTTACAGTGTTACAGTAGGTGTCTGTGAATATCATGTTTACATTGTCACGATTTGTATTGCCATATTAAGGTGTTACAAAGGCTGTTTGTCACAACTGTTGACTACATTAACGTGTTTGAGTTGTCAAAATGTATGTGCGTCGCCATGCTGAGGCATCAGAGTGTTTCACCCTGTGGGTTTGCACATTTGTGTCTTTGTGTATCTGAACATGTTCAAGGTATTTCAATACCTGTGTGTCACCATGTTTGAGGTGTCTCTTAAAATGTGTGTGACAGGGCTTCCCTGGTGGCGCAGTGGTTGAGAGTCCGCCTGCCGATGCAGGGGACACGGGTTCGTGCCCTGGTCCCGGAAGATCCCACGTGCCGCGGAGCGGCTGGGCCCGCGAGCCATGGCCGCGGGGCCTGTGTGTCCGGAGCCTGTGCTCCGCAACGGGAGAGGCCACAGCAGTGAGAGGCCCGCGTACAGCAAAAAAAAAAAAAAAAAAAAAAAAAAAAAAAAAAAAAAAAAAAAAATGTGTGTGACAACTGCTTTCTCAGCAGGGGTTCAAAAGGGAAACACTAGGAATGAGAGGGAAAGAGGGAGAGCTGGAGGAGGGAGGAGGATGCACCATAATCTAGATGGGATGGGATGGGGGCTGGTGGGGGTTAGGGTCAGAGTGAGCTCTAATTGGCCCACGGTGAATTATTCACATGTATAATCCTCGCAGAATTTCAGCGCGGGCAGTGCCAGTAAATGCTGTGCATGTTTAAAAGTCATTTCCATAAGTAAGTGCAATTTCTCTACTGTTTGCCCCTGTTTAATGAAGTGAAATCTTGTTTGCATTCCTCCCAATTTCCCAACGAAAGGCGCCCAACCGTTCGCACCAAAATTACACCGCCCAAATTAAAACTCGGGCTCCAAGGGAGGTGAGGGGACGGCAGCATTGAGCCCTTCTGGGAGGGCCTGTGGAGAGGTGGGGGGCCGGAGGAGCCAGGCCTGGGTTTTTCAGCTCATTGCTTCCCTGTAGTTCTTGCAATTTCAAGTGCTGCCCCCACCATGTTCCCCACCCCCACTTGCCCCCATCAGGTTCTTGCTCCCCTTTGCCTCCCCCCTTCTTTAAATGAATCCCTAGGGTATGGGAACTGGGCATGATGCATTCGTTCATGCATATGTAAATATATGACTTATATACCCAGTCGTGTGTATTGTGAAATTGTGACATACAGTCATACACTGTAACAACTGAAACACAGTGATTCACACAAACACACAGTGTAACAGCATACACACAAATGGGCATGTGTGTGTTTAGATATGCATCCCTGCCTGTATATGTATGTGGATTTGTGAACGTGTCTATATTTGTGAACGTGGGTATATTGTGTGTGTCTAAGATGAACGGTTACATAGACAATATGGATAAAGAGAGAGAGGAGGGGGGAGATTGTGGGTATTTGTGTAGTTTCTCCATTGTCCACAGTGGTGTACTTAGCTCTATTGCTAGGACCTACTGCTTTCTGAGAGGTACGTTGTTGACCCCTCACCCACCCAACATCTGATTGCACTGGGGCCTCAGGATCAAAGGAATCACCTCCTTCTGCTCCATACCCAACAGCGCCCTCTGGCCCTGTGAAGACCAGCGACAGGACTGACCTTCCAGCTTCAGCTCCAGCTCCCCATATGGGGCTTGAACAAAGGTATTCCTGAGTAAGCTGGCAGGAGACCCCTCAAGGCTCCACCCGCTCCTAGCACCAAATGGCACCTGCGTGAGGGTCACTTTGGTGGGCAGCCTAAAACAGAATTGCAGATTACCCTCACTTGGATTAGCTGGAAGAGTTGGGCATGGGGTGAAGCAGGGTTGAGGCGAGGGCAGGAAATGATGGTCCCATCCGCCAAGGCCTCCCAGTGACCCCTGGGATCCGGGTTCCCCACTAAGGACTCTTGAAGCTTTAGAATTCTGAAAGCCTGGACTCTGGAGGCAAAAGACTGAGTGGCATCATGTCCCGGTGTGAGGCTGTGTGTCTTTGGTCTTTGTGGATATAACACCCTCACAATCTAATCATCTTCTGCTGCCCACTGTCTTCCAGCTCACCTGTAGCCTGGATGGGACAGAACCAGTCAGTCAAGTAACTACCGTGATACCACCATGCTCTTACGCACAGACCTTAAGACCACCACCCTCTGCTCAACACGTCGCTCGCTGCAGGACACTGGTGGAATAGCTGGAAGAGGCTCGGGTTGTTTGCTGAAGGTCTGGTAGAGAAAATCATTCAGAGGTGAAATCCTGAAGGAAAGGAATTCAGGAGGGGTGAGAGAGGAATCAGTCAATTAAGAGTGAGGGGCTCTCCTTGCAGAGGGCTGCTTTTCTCACACCTCTTTGATGTCCTTGGGGAGGTGAGACATCCAGGCACAGGGGCCAAGTTGCATCCTGGTCATGGCCTCCCCACCTTCTCTTTTACCCTTATCCATTCTCTTATCCATGTAATCAGTTCCAAAGCACAGCTCTGACTTCTGCTTCTACAGCTCAGAAACTATCAATGGCTCCCTACTGCCCAAAGAAAAAGCCATATTCCTTTTTTTTTTTTTTTTTTTTTTGCAGTATGCGGGCCTCTCACTGTTGTGGCCTCCCCCGTTGCGGAGCACAGGCTCCGGACGCGCAGGCTCAGCGGCCATGGCTCACGGGCCCAGCCGCTCCGCGGCATATGGGATCCTCCCAGACCAGGGCACGAACCCGTATCCCCTGCATCGGCAGGCGGCCTCTCAACCACTTGCGCCACCAGGGAGGCCCCATATTCCTTTTGTTATCAGGCAAACAAGCCCTTCACGATAGGACACTCCCTTACCCTTCTACCTGCTCTTCTAGACTTGCCTCCCAGGCATGCTCCCCCACCCCCTCAATACACCTCCTAAGCCCCATATAAGCAAACAGGGAAACTAGATGTTTCCCCAACGTCCTCCAGTTTCCCCTTTTCCGCACTTCTCTTCTTTCTACCTCAAATGCCACCATTAGCCTCACCCCCATTCCAATTTCTGCCTGGTGGAGCCCTAAGGATCCTCAAGAGCAGGTTTGATGCCACTTTCTCTGAGAAGACTTTCATGCTCGTCCTCACTGTGCCTGCCATCCGTAGCACCAGTGATTCCTGGAGCATGGTTTCTCTCCTTCTGTGATATGAAGCTCTTGTCCCTTCTCCTTGCCTGCTGGGGATCAGACCTGTTGGGCTCCAGTCTCTTTGGGCGCCAGGATTTGAACACCCCTGAGTGAGGGTAGGAAGCGCCTCGCAAAGGCTTTGTGGAGAAGCTAACAGTTGACTGCAGAGGAGGTGTGGAGAATTAGGGTGGGTTTAGGAACATGTTTCAAGGGGTAAACCTCATGTCTGGAGCTCTTCTCCCTATTCCAATCCAGTAGATTTAAGCCCAAGCCCCAGTTCTCCAGGGCCCCCTTCTTTATCCTGTTTCTTTCTCTGTGGCAGCAGGAAATGTCCACTCCATGCCCTTGGCAGGAGAGGCTAGGGGCTTTCTGCCACCTGAGAGGTCCCCACCCCACTGGGGAGACTCGATGGAACTGACTCTCCTCCATGCTGCCCTGGCTGGCGGGGGGCGGGGGCGGGGGGAGGTCGCATCCTGCCTCGTGGGAACCCTGTCAGTGTTATCCAGGCTGCTACTTTCATTAGTGAGGTCCTTCCCTCTTAATAGAGGAAGACTCTGCCGTTAATGTGCTGACAGTCCCACTTCTCCTGTCCTGGGCCTGCCTTCTATATTAGCTACACCATTCCTCCCACCAGAGATTCCCCAAGCCCATCACCAGACCCTCAACTGTATCCCCTTGGCCCTAAGACCCTCTCACTGATTTCCCCCATAAGCCACCCCTGATCTTTCTGTAACTGCCCCCCCATTTAACCCGTCCCTCCCCTCCCTGGTTCTCATCAAAGAGCCACCACCAAATCTCCACTAACCCTCTGGCCCCCCTTTCCCTCTAATTCTCTCACGGAACCCGCTACCCTCCCACCTCTTCCCCCATCACCACAGCCATCCCCTGGCCTGTCGGGGCACCTTGTGGTCAAAATCTTCAGGAAGAGAGCTCCAGCTACATTTCTAGGTACACCCTCAGGCTGCAGACCTTCCCAGGCAGAGCCGACATCCCTGCCAGATGCCTGGGGTACGGGCTGGGGGGGTCTGGTGGGTTCCAGACAGGAAGGAGGCGTGGACCTCAATCTGGAAGGTCTCTGTGGGCCCTTCCCCCTCCCCTTGGCAAGTCTGGGAACTCGGGACCCAAGCTTGGTCCTCGCTCCCCCGCCCTCGCCTCTCCGCGCTTTCATCAGAATTCAATTTCCGCCCGTAAGTGACTCCCCGGGCCCCTGATCCTTCTCTTGATGAATGAGCCGCCCGGCCAGGCCCCGTCCGTCACCGTCAACCTCGCCACGGCCCGGGCCGCTGCCGCCCCCAGCCTCGGCCCCTCCATCCAACACCGGCCCCGACCTCCCACAGCTCCCACCCGGACCTCAGCCGCCTTCATCCCTTCGGGTTCCTCCCCCACGTCCAACAGCCCGCCCCACCCCCATGGCTTTCTTAGTCCAGGTCTCTGCCTCTCTCCGTAGGAGTCTCTCTCTCTGTCTCTGCTCTCTCTCTCTCTCTCTCTCTCTCTCTCTCTCTCCCTCCCTCCCCCCTCTCTCCCTCCCCTCCCTCCTTCCTCCTTCTCTCCCTCTCTCCCTCTAACACCTCTATTCATCTCTGGGAGCAACATCATTTATTTTGCACTTCCCAGATAATTTACTTTTTTCCCCTTCTACAGGAATTCTCCATTTCCCTATAAAATGAAAATTCATCTAGAATTACATCTTATGTCATCATTATGTTTATTAAGCGTGGATGATGTATATGAACAGGACGGGCTTGCTGCTGAGTGCTTAATGGTGCATAAGATTAAGCCGAGGCTCTCAGCTGCGCAGCGACTCCCCTCCGGTTCCCATGTTGTCGAGGCATGCTGGGAGTACAAGTTCCGAGCGCACGGCCAGGTGAACGCGCCGCCGCCGCCGCCGCCGCGCGCGCTCCCACCCCCTCTCCACCCCTTCCCCCGGGGCCCACCAGGGCCACCCCCGCCCGGCTGCGGGCGCCCTCGCGGCCTGCGTCTCCAGATACCCAAACAGATTCGCCGGTCAGGGTAGCCTGGCCCCGGGTCACCATCATCCCCCACCCCAGCACCCCCACAGGGCTGGGCGGCCGGATCACACGCCCCCTGGGACCCCGTCCTTCCCCTGGGTCTCCCCTCTCAGCCCCGGGAGCTGGCAGCGCCCCTCCGCCCCTCTTTCCTTCTTGTCTCGCTGTGTTTCTGCCCCTGATCTCTCTCTCCATCCCGCCTCTCCTTCCCTCTGTCGTATTTCTTGGGGCTCTCGTCTTTCTGTCTGTCAGTCTGCGTCTCCTTCTCTCTCGAGTCCTTCCCTGCCTCGCCCTGCTTCTCCGTGTCTCTGCGTGTCCCTTTCTAATTCCCTCGCTCTCCCGGGTTTGTCCGTCGGCCTGTCCGCCTCTCGCGGTCTCCCCGGCTCCCCCTCTCCCCCTCTCTCCCCTCTCCCGGCGCTGGCGGCCACCGCACTGCAGCGCGGCACCAGCAGTCTATGACAAAAACATTATCCTTCTGCTGCTAAACAATCCAATAAACCTCTCCACAGGGAGAAAGTTAACCTCTTGTCTCTTCGGCTGATGCCTTCCCGCCCACGTGACTGCTGCCACAGTAAATTCAAATCATTAGTCTCCTCACCCCATCAAAAAACTTCTATTAGTAATGGAGACCTCGCCGGAGACCTTCCGCGGAGAGCGCTGCCTTCCCAATTCCCAGTGGAAAAATTCTGCGCGAAAAACTAATTCTACTTTTAATAATCTGTCATCAGGACCAGAGGCAGTCATAAATTATATGGGAGCGCGTGCGAGAGCGCGCCACAAGAGGGAAATCAGGGCGAAAAATCAAAGCCCAAGTTTGACAAACTTTCCTGAAGATAAATAATAACTTACAAACAGGATTAGTTGTAAAGTCACGCTCCGGCGCGCAGCCACTGCGGCAATCACGTCTGCCGAGGGCCGCCACCGCCGAGGCACCTGTCACCGGCCGCCGCCGCCTCCAAGCCTTCCTCCCAGTCCTCCTCCTCCACGTCTTCCTCCCTTCACCCTCCTCCCCTGCTCCTCTTCCTCACCCTCCAACCTTCCTCTTCCCTCCCCTTCTCCTCTCCCTCCTTTTCATCATCCTCTTCTTCCCCCTCCTTTCCCTCCTGCCCAGCCTTCTCTCCCCGCCTCCCCGGGCCTGAGGTAGGGCCAAGGATCTGATTCCCACCCTCCCCCATTCCACCACCGAGGGTCCCCAGCTGCCAGGACCAAGGTCAGAGGAGGGTGAGAGGATTCGCGGGAGCACCGTCCGTTGGGGTCGTGACCTCGAGTAGGGGCTCAGTGTGTAAAGGGGAGTGTGTGTGCGGCCTGAGGCCCTCGGTCCCCGTTTCGGGGGGCCTCTCCTGCCTCCTGGCCTTAACCCAAATCTCCCTGTTCCCCGCCCCCACTGACCCAACCAGAAGAAGCCGGGCTCTGGCAGTGTGTGGGTGGGGGCGTAGTCCGACCCCTAAATTTATTTGTCTGTGTTAGTGCAGGGCGGCCGCGGGTCTGCTCCGCAAGCGTAAGGGCCAGGCCCCCCAGCGCGACCCTCCCCCACCCTACCCCGCCCTCGTCCCGCACAATCTCAGCTCTGACAGCTGAGCGGGTGATAAATGCCGCCGACGCGGGGAAGGAATTGCGCAAAATAAAGAAGCATGTTCCAACAAGTCCTGTCAGGATTGTATTGATTTAATCATCTGCAGAAATACACATTCTGGATTACTGTAGCGTGCCGGGGCCGGGGAAGGGGCGGGCCGGCCTGCGAGGGCCGGGAAGGCCGGGGCGGAGCTGTGGAGGGAGGGGCGGGCAGAGCCGGGAATGGCTCCGCCCCTCGCCCAGGCCCCGCCCCTTCGGCCTCTAGACTGGGCCAGAAACTTCCCGTTGCTGCGGGATCGTTTTGCACCACGGGGCACCTCCTTCTGCACCAACCTTGCAAGGTGGGCTCGCCGACCTCCGACCCTCAGAACCCCTGAATTGGGCAGTCATGGACCCTCCGGAGCTGGACGGGCCCCCAAGACTGGGAGTTGCGGGGGAGGGGTCTGGAGGAAGGGAAGAGGAGTTGACGAGGGGAGGGGAGTCAAGGCCCTGGATAGGGCCTCTCCGGCCTTGCGAATGTTTAGGGTGGTTCCCTGCCCCACCATCTGTTATCAAGGCAAGTTCTTGGCTGCCAGGTTTGGGGGTACGTGGAGGGACGCAGGGCGCTCTAAAACCACCACCTTATCGGGCTAACCTGTACCCGCAGCTACTTAGGAGGCAGGGGTAAATGAGAGCCACTTCAGACAGCCCTCAGGGAACTGAGCTGAGGACGTCGTAGGTCCTCTAAAGGTTAAACAAACCAACAAACATTACAGCTTTTGACTTCTGCCCGGTAATCCGGGTTCAGAGCCCCATGTGAGGACTTCGGGCAGGACTGGATTTTCTTCCAGTTGAATACTTGGCCCTTTGGAAGAAACATACCCCCAAATGGGGGATGGAGTGGAAAGGGAGAGATTGAGAAGCCCCTCAGAGTGGGGGGACCCAAAGGGAAATAGAGGAGGAAAGAAAGTCATTTATGACTTAGTGATTGATTTTAAATGTTTTATTTCAAAGAACCCATCCAACAACCTAAGAAGGTTATTACTATTAATATACCCCATTTTACAGATGAGAAAATTGAGGTTCCAGAGGTTAAGTGCCTAACTCAAGCTCACAGTGTAGCTAGGTTGGGAAGCCTAGCTTTGAGGCTGTGTCTGTCATGCTCCAAACCTCTCCCATAGTCATGGGCCTTGGGGAGAGACTGCAATGTGTTCAGAAACTGCATAGTGGTGGTGGGGAGACAGTGTTAGGAGCACAGGGGAATCAGGCCTGGTAAACAGTAAACCTTGTCTATTCCAAAGGGTGGGCCTGGTGCTTGAACCTTCCCCAGGGGTCCAGTGTGTGTGTTGGGGGTGGGCACCAGAGAATAAACTTATCACAATGTTTTCTCTAGGTGCCATCGTACATTAGTTCTGGCTTGGGGGAGAGGAGGGGATTTCAGGAAAAGGACAAATGGGGGTGAAAAATGTAGACCAGAGAAGGAGGTAGAGCTTTATCTCAAATCAGAGATGAGGCATTAAGTTACCAAGGGTATGGGGGTGAGGTCACTCGTGGTGGGAGAGATAGACTTCAATAGAGCAGCTTTATCAGTGAGAAGCACAGCTCCTCCCTAAGTGACCCCTCACCCAATAGAAAGCCCAGAGGAATGAGCATAACTGAAGATACAAGTATGAAACGATTTCCTACAAGACAGAGAGAGCCTGGGGTCCCAATGGACCACAAGCGGAAATGGATAACTGAACAGGACTGTGGGTGAGAAATGAAGGTGTACTTTATTTCTTTGCATGGGGAGAAGGAAGACCAGGAAAATGGGGTGATAGAAAGAGGGGATGAAGGGATGGGAGAAGCGAGCAGTAGACTTGCCTCTGAGAGGGATGAGGTATGTGCCCCGACCCCATTATGAGAAGAGTACTAGCTCACCCATTTCTCCCCACTTGCACCTATTCTGCCTCTACAGGAGCTTTCCCTCTGTGCCTGTCCTCCGTCTCCCATCAGCCCAGGAAGGGCAGAAACACACATTTACGTACCAAACATTTTTATAGAGCTTACTCCCTGAAAGGCACTGTTCCAAGCACTTCATGCATATTAACTCAGTCCTCCATAACAAGGCTATGGGGTGGATAAGAGCATATCTCCATTGTACAGAACAAGACTCTGAGGCACAGAGAGCTTTATTAATTTGCTCAGGGTTACACAGTTAGCAGTGGTGAAACGGACTGAACCCAAGCATACTCTCACTCACTATGCCCAGAACCCTCAGTGCCAGCACTGGACTGGGAACCAAGGCACCGGGGCCCAGCTCCAGGCCTACCACCCCGTGCTGTATGACCTTGGCCAAGCCCCTTCCCGTCCTCGGCCTCAGTTTCCACATCTGTAAAGTGAGAGGACTGAGCCGAAGCTCTAAATCCCTTCCAGACCCAAAGCGCTACAATCTATGATAACTTCCCCACGGACCCCCGCTCCCTGACCCCTCCCACTCCCCCCGCTGCGTTCAATCTTCAGCCCCCCCCCCACCCCGAGCCTCCAGCTTTCCTGCTCCGCCAGCTCTCCGCGGGCCCGCGCGTGACTTTAGCGCGCGCGCGGCTCGGCCCAGAAGGTCACCTCCTTCATCACGGATTCTATTTGCATCCGGAATCGCATGTACATGAAAAATGTGTCCGCGTGCGGCCCCGACTGCAGACGCAGATGAAATTCTGTGCCGAGCCTGATGCGCGGTAACCTTTGCAGATGGCGCCGCTATTGCTGAGAAATGGATTGCTTAATAAAGCGTATCATCCGGCATATTTGCTGCTTGGCTAGCCAAATAGAAGTTGTTTTTTGCACAAATTTCCTTGTCAAATTTGTCAATGTTCATGTCATTTTTGCTTTAGGTCACAGAGCAAGGTGCAAATTCCTGGCATCTTTACTAGTTGCAGCCAATTTCGGCGATTTCGGCGGTGACGGGGATTCTCCGAGGAGTCGCGTGCCCGCACGCGCGCCCGCCAGTCGGCCCCAGCAGAGCGCGACCCAGACACCTCCTCCCGGAAGCCGGCGGGCAGACAGACTGGTTTGAAAGGAGAGGTTCAGGACCGGGGCTGTGGGCAGAAGGTATCTTCCTTTGCTAATCACCCACAGCCAGACGCAGGCCCCGACCAGGGAAACTAATGGGTAGGGGTGGGAATAGGGGGCTCTAGATCCAGCTCTCCCTGTGCCACCTCCTCTCCCCCAAGTAGTGGCTCTTTTCCCTTCTTCTTTTGCCTCCTCTGGCCTTACAGAGGAAACTGAGGAATAAATGGGAAGGAGATCCCTCTTCTCCTTTCATAAGGAACTTTGCCTCCCAGCGCCCCCAAGACTCCGCCCACACCCTCAGACTGACCTCTCCCACCCTACAAGAGATTTACTGAAAGGGGGAGAGTGGGTAGAACAGCAGCGCCCCGTTCCCTCCTCCCACAAGCCCCATGCCCACTTTGAGGGATGCTAGGTCTTTCCACTCCCCTTGGGGGAACTGTGGATAAACAGGTGTATGTGGAACAGGTGAGGATGCCAATAAGCCCACCTTCCTGGGGAGGTATGAAAAGCTGGTCACTGCCTAGATTTCCACCATTTGCGCTTCAGCTATTGGGGTTAGGCCAGGCCCACTCCAGGCTAATCTTATAAAAAGTAGATTATCCTAGGAGGTCACTCGGGAGCTTGAGCAGTCCATAGCTCACTGTGGGGGAGTTGATCAGATTGTCTCCGCCCAGCAAGAGTCAACAACCACCACTGGAGAGTGCTTCTGGGTGCCCCTTGCCTGGATTATCTCATGAAATAATCATTTTAACAACCCCATAAGGCATTTACTAATATTATCCCCATTTTACTGACGCAGGAACAGCTCTAGGAGATGAGACTGCTTGGAGAGTTTGGATGAGGTTTGTAGGTCTGGGAGGGTAGGTGTACTGATGAAGGGAGAGATGGAGGGCGGGATAAATGGCAGGGAGAGGGTACCAGTGAAGCAGTCATGACAGAGTTACTGGTGTGAGAGGAAAGGAGCAGATGTGTGGGAGAGGGTATGTGTGGACAGGGTTCTCTACGGAAATCGTGTATGAGGACAGGCAGGAGATTTGGGGACATGTATGGGGGGTAGATGCCGGGGTCTATGGGGAAGGGTATATTGTGGATAGGTGTCTGAAAAAGACATAAAAGGAACAGGTATGGGAAAAGGCTGTGAGGACAGGTGTAGGGGGCAGGCAAGTGGGGAATGTGTATGAGGGCCGGTGTGTGGAGTCAAGCATGGGTGTGGGGATCTGGGGACAAGTATGAGGGTCAGGAACTTGTAAAGGGTGTGAGAGGACAGAAGAATGGTGACACTAAGCTCCAGGAGGCTGATTATGTCTGCGTTGGCTGCTGTGTTCCCAGGTCCAAGCCCAGTGCCTGGCACATGATGGGAGTTCAGGATATATTTGTGTAATGACTGAATTGGGGAAAGGGATTGGTGGGAGGCAGGTGCAAACCAAGGTATGCAGAAGGGGTGAGCAGGTTTATTATGAGATATTTTAGGGGAGTGTGGGTTCTCCCTTCAGCCTCTCCAGCACTGGGGAATGGGGCAGCTCTGGGGCAGGCTGGGGAATGGTCAGCCCTGCTTCCCCCTGAACATGAGACCAGCCCGGATGGGAGCCCAGTGAGCTCAGTGGGGGCTGCTGAGCATTGGATGATGGCGGGTGGGAGTGAAGTGGGGGTGGGGGAGGACTGCCGTCAGATTATTAATGGCCATGCATTGACTCAATTAAATCCAGCCTGCTTTTGTTGGCAGGCCTCCGCAATTATGCATCTCATTACGGGCGGCCGCCCAAATGCATCCTGGGAAGAGACCAGAACTCCAAATTAACTTTTCTTGGCTCTGCGGGGGCTGGTTGGCTGGCACTGCCTACATGGCAGCCAATCAGTGTTGGCTCCAAGGGGGGCGGGGTCAAAGGAAGGGCAAAGGTAGCGGGAGGGTAGGTTGTCCGGTTTGGGATGGGTCTGGAGGATAGGCTGAGAACCTGCATGTCCATCTAGAATTTAACTCCCAAGTCCACCCCACCCCCACCCCCACCCCCACCAAAGAGTCTGCCTGGGTGTTTGGGCTCAGTCTGAGCCTTGTCCTTGCTCCCTCTGTGGGTGAGGTCACCTCAACACTGAGCACAGAGAACCAAGGATCCCAGGTCCTGTTGGTTCCCACACCTCCCTATCCACCCATGACCTTGACTAAATCAACATGACTGCAGGACTGCACCAAACCCACAAGAACCCTGGAAAGTCAGGGGTGGAGGTGCAGAGAGGGCATACTTTTAATTTCAGGGAGACCACTCTGGAGGTTGCCCAGCCTGGCTTCTGCCCTGCTGGGTGTTGCTTGTGTGTCAGGGTGTGTATGTTTGTGTGTAGGTGTGTGTGTGTGCCCGCTCACAGCCTGCCTCTGCAGTTACACCACCAGTATAAAGCGCTTCATTAACCTGTCAATCAAAGCCCACTCTCCAGCTCTCCTGCTCTGCCCTCCAATAACCCATATGTACGTGTGCTCCTGTACATCGTGCCATCCTGGGACCACTTGGCATTGCCCAGCCTCTCCCTCCACAAACATGGCCCCTGTTGCCTTCCTTGGAGCCCCTAAACATTTATGCCTTACCCAGAAGAGTCTGGGTCCCAGTGTTGCCTGTGTGTGATATGTGTGTATGTGGAACATTATCTTATTGTGCGAGTGGCCTTGCTCCAAGCCACACATTCATGAGAGATGGCTGCTCTAAAAACTAGAGCACCCTAGACTAGTATGAGGAGATCTAGCTCTGGGCTGTGTGACCTTGGAATTGTCACTTTCCCTCTCTGGGCCTCAGGGGCCTCAGGGACATCATCTGTATGAGGTCATCTGGCTTGGACTAGATGATCTCTGATGTCCTTCCTCCTTCTGGCCTTCTGAGTTCAAATGGGTGTGGCTGATTTTTGACCTTCAGAGTTGTTCACATGTGTACGTGGGTGCATGTGTCCTTTCCCAGCTGTTTTCCCTCTCTGGGAGCCAAGAGATGTGGGGGGCAGGAGGCTGGCTGCAGCAGGACCACCAAAGCCCAGAGGCTGCTCCTGACCTGGGTGCCCCTTTCTGAGATTTCACATTCCACCATCCACCAGAGTCCACTCACAGGAAGAGACATACTCACTTACTTTGATTAAACACCTATAGGGCTGCAGACGTGCCTAAGGTGGGCACCCATGTATACCCAAGCAGATGTGGGCCCAGACAATCCCCACCCTTGTAGACATGTGCCCTCAACATTCAGGGTCACCAGGCTTCCCAGTTGTGGGTTCCTGGCCTTGCTCCCAGCTGGCAGGCCCATCCACAGGGGAAAGAGGGGTTGTATTCCACAAAGGGGTGTGGGGGGGGCCTCTGTTCACCCCACTTGTGGTTTCTTTATTGTGCGTTAATGAAACCCTGTTTCTTCTGGGTGTTTAATTCTTTCCATCTATTATGTTTAGACAACTCATTAACAAACATTCATTATAATTAGACTTCAATTTTAGGCTCCTTTCTCAGGGGAGGCAATGCAAAGCTTTTACACATATTTGCATCCTAAACAGCTTCCAAATCTCTGGGTGCCACCCCTGCCCTGTCCCACCCTAGCGCCTGTCCCTCCTTTTCTCTCCTTCCTTCCCTCCCTTCTGCCCACCCCCTGCTCCAAATATCAGAGTGAGTGTGGAGAAAGGGGAATGAAGTGTGCTTAGAGGGCTTTCGAATCCTGCCTAACCCTCACTGAATGACACCTATGTGCCAATATGAGGGGTACACTGATGTGCCAATATGAGGGGTGGGTTTCTATGGACCCAGATCCCTCCCTCTGACTGGCAAAGCATGGCCCTGGGCTATCGTGCCCTCCAGTTCTCCCCGAGACCCCTCTGGCTGCAGGTTCTTTGTGTGTTCCCGGGTGGATTTATATACACACAGATATGCCTGCCCACACCAGATACATACGGCCACTTAGGGGATGGTGGAGGGAGTCTCTTGTGAGGATTTTTCTTTTTCTGTTTCTAAACTGAGACATTGGTTTCCACCCGCCCCCCCCCAAATTCCTTTAAGTTTAAAGATTCCAGTCCCTTTCATTCTTTTTTTTTTTCAGTCCCTTTCATTCTTGCGAAATCAGAGGCTCTCTTATTTGATGAATGAATGTTTGTTGAGAGAATGAATGAATGAGTTTTAGTGGAAATTGTATGAGCATGAAAGTCAGACAGACTGGATTCAAATCCCAGCTCTGTAACTGACTGGCCATGTGGCTTTGGCACCTACCTTGACCTCTGTGAGTCTCAGTTTACTCATCTGTAAAATGAGGATAATAATGTCTACTTTGCAGGTAGACATTTGTGAGGATGAACAGAGATAGCTAAAAATGTAAAGGACCTGGCATTTTATAGGTGCTTGACCTATGGTAGCTATAATAATTAATACTAGTGAATAATTGTATTAATACTATATGAGTAATTATAATAATAATTCCAGGAAGAGGCCTCATGAGTCATTCTGTGCAACTTCCCTTCCAGTGGGGCCCGTCTTCTCTACGGCATCCTCAGTGGGTGCTGTTGAATACTTTAGTGATGCGGAGCTCAGCACGGTCCTGTCCCATTATTAGGCAGATCTCATTACCAGAAAGGTTTTCCTCAGATTCAGTTAGTCAGCCTCCTTGCAACCTTTCCCATTACCCCTAGATCTGGCCTCTGGAGCCTCTGGAAATCTGTCTCCTGCTCAGTGGATACCCTGGAAAGCCCCCATTAGGGAGGAGAGAAGAGGGCAGGAGAGAGGGCAAACGCTCTGATGGGGCAGGACCTTCGGGAGGAGTCAGAGAGGCTGATGGGAGAGTCAGGGATGGGCTATGGCTGGGCTTCTCAGAGGCTGTGGGAACCAGAGGGAGCCACAGGAGGGGAGACAGAGACAGAGAGGGGATGTGGGGGGAGAAGGATTTTCTATCAACAAAACAGCAGGACAGATCCTGGCTGGTCTCTGGAAACATCTTCATCCGGTGCCTGAGGCCAGCTCTGAGCTTCTTTTAGCTCATTACTGGCAATTAGTCCTCTGGGCCCAGCCTGAGGGGCGGGAGGCACTATTAGCTCTCACTCCCCTGGACACACACACACACACACACACACACTATGAATCAAGCTGACAACTTTGCCCAGGCCTGCCCTCCTAGCCCTGCTGTGTGTGTGGAACAGGACGCACGTGTCTACGTGGTTGAGGTGTGTGAATGCATGTGCATCCACATGAAGCTGTCACGTGGCAGAAAGTGTGAGGGCATGTTGCACAGTCTGTGTGAATGTGAGATTATGCAGGTGAGCAGCGTGCACTTGTGAGGGAGATGGATATATACGTGCCCTGTGGGAGAACGTGTTAATGTACAAATGAGCACGTGAGGACAGAAAGTATACGTGCGCATGTTGAGGACGGGCACTGAGAGGGGATAAAGTGGACGTGGGAATCTGTGACTACATGGGCTTCTGTTTCCTTGGGAATCCTGGCCCAAATGGCTGATATGGGGGCCTGGCTTTCAGGAAAGGAAAAGGAAAAAGAAAAAGAAAAAAGGAAAAGGAAAAGATTCCTGCCCAGCTCCATCTCAGAAGGGCTGTTCCTTAGGGGACCCCTTCCTCTAGGAAAAAGAGGACCCTATTGAAGTGAATCCCAGGGAGGGACACCAGGAATTTGCCCCCATCCCAAACCCTGTTCCTTCCCAGGAGCTTTAGTTCAACACTGTCCAATAGAAATAAAATGTGGGTGGGCTGCATACACAATTTAAAATTTCTTAGTGGCTACATTTTAAAAAAATATAAAAGGAAACAGGTGAAATTAACTATTTTATTAAATTTTTAGTTAATATTTAAGTAAAATTTAAAGAAATACTTAAAATATAGCTAAAATAATGCCATCTTAACATGTAGCCAATATTTTTAAAGTATTAATAAGTCATTTTACATTCTTTTTCAATACTAATTCTTTAAAAATGTGTGTGCGTTTTTCGTTTGTGGCACATCTCCAGTGGGATTAGCCACATTTCAAGCGCTCAAGGGCCACGTGTGGCTTGTGGCTGCCATATTGGGCAGGACCGGCTTGGCTGGTTCCCCACAAGTCAGTGAAGGGTGGTATGTGTGCCAGTGGGGGGAGCAGGGAGAAGTCAGGGTTGGAATCAGTACACTCTTCATTCTAATTCTGTCTTAGACACTGCCCTTGTGGGGTTTTCAGGCTCCTTTCCCCACCGACTGGTTCCCAGGTCACAGTGGGGGAGATGCATGGATCCAGCCTCAGTCTACACTAGGAAGTTCTTCCTTTAGTCTCCTGTGCTTCCTACTGCAGGGACTAAGGCTCATTACCTTCAGTGCAACTCATTCTCATAAGGGACCCCACCCCCAGCCCCCATCTTACTCCATCTAAGAGACTTTAGGGTGGGATGAAAGAACCAGCAGAAACTGCAGCAGGCAGGGAGTGGGAGATGGGAGAAGGGAAAGCCTAGCAAAGCCCTAAGTCCTTAGGAGGAGCGGGGAGGGGATGGAGGGGGGTGGATGGACTAGGAAATGACCACAGAATAAAAGCAGATTTCTAGAAGGGGATTTTCAGCACCCTAGCCCCCTTATCCCTTCAGATTTTCAATCTCCTCAGCCTCTCGGATTTCTTGGGCCAATTTAGACCCCCATCCCTATATTTCCCTCAGCCCTCAGCCTCTTATTACCTCCACTTCTTGGCCTCTGTCTCCGTCTGTCAGCTTCTCAATCCTTCACCCCCTCAGCTCACTACCTGCTCCCACTCATCATCTTCCACTCAACCCCCAGCCCAGGGTGCTGGGACCGGGGAAATCTGGGGACTGGAGACCTGGAATAGGGTGTGAGGGCCTGAGCCAGCAGTATCTCCAGGAGAGAGAAGGAAGCCAGACCCTCCCAGTTCCCTCCCATCCTCTTACCCCTCCTCCCAACCCCTCCCCCACGGGGCTGCAGTGATTCCACAGTCTCAGGGCTTGAGGGTCTTGGGGCCCCTCGCTAATGTAAGGTTATTGTAATTGATATGAAGGTAATTGATAATGTGTTACGGTGAATAATGTCTTCAATTTTCTGCTAAATCCCATTTTTGTAGCCATCTGGGCTCCTCCAACTGCCCCCCTGGGACGCTGGGTAATAGAGAGTAATTATTCTCAAGTCATTTACTTTTTCAAAGTGTTTAGTGCTTATCTGTTTTACAATTAAAATGGAAACGACCCTGATTCACTTCCTTTCTTTTTTATTTAAATAGCACCCACCTCCCCACACACTTTCAGTCACACACAGCCACACGGGCACACAGCACTCCAAGAGACAAACACACACAGTCTCCTTGTATGTGGCAACATGTCCACATTCAAAGCACAAAAATACTTGTATGTATTCTTTGCTACTCACACATACACGACTTTACATTCAGAAAAGGGACACAGTCTCTGTGACCTGGAGGTGGGCATTGTCAGGGTGAAGGGCAGGGGGAAGGAGTCACCTTGAGTGTATATCTGAGTGTGCAAGGTTACGTTTGAATATGGAAGGTGAGCGTCCTGTACGCACGTGAATGTGCTCTTCATGTATATTTCAAAGTTGGGTTCATATGAGGCTAAAAGTGTGCAAATTTAAAGCAGTAGTGTGAGAGGAAATTCATAGCCTCACTTCTGTCTTTGCATATGAGTTACTGGTGCAGGCAGATGTATGTGTATGGAGCTAGTGTTCACACCCAGTTACACACTAACGAAGAGCCCTGGCGTGCAGCCTCAGCTTGGACACTTGTCCCCAGGAGAGCAGTGAAACCAGAATCCAAAGGCATTGGCCCAGGACCGAGAGCCCTCGCCTCGCACTGAAATGAAACCTGACGCATTTGTTTTAACTGAAAATGTCACAGGAACACAGTCCACAGAGGACCAGGAGATGCAAGGGTAGGGGGAGCTGGGAAGTGAAAATAGCTCACGCTGGCCCTTCACCCACCGCCACCTCCCTCGTGCCCCCCAACCCCAATGCTGCCTCCAACTGTTTGAGGACCTCCTCACTGGCTTCCCAGCTGCTTGGCCCGTGACCCTCTCACTGGCCCCTCACTGAGCCCTGATTCTGGTTGAACGTGTGGAGAGGTCCTCAATGATCAGGGACATTCCTGGCCCTCCCTGGGGTTGTTCCCCACAGTGGGTGCTCTGTGGACACCTCACCGATGGTGAGGCACTGACCTTGGGGAACCAAAGGACAAGATCATACATACCCCAAATCCTTCTACACGCCCAGGTATGAAATCTGTCAAATGTCACACAGGCCCATGGGAGGTCAACTGAGCCATTGTACTCAAGACAGTCTGGCACTCAGGTGACCTGTGGAGTGGAGGCCCAGGGGTCTGCTTCCCATTATACAGACCAGGAAACTGAGTCACAAAGTGAGCCAGGACGGCCATGGGCCCCCAGCAGTGGACCCAGATGCCTATCTGCTTCACCCAACACCTGCTGTCCCCAGAGTCTCTCCAGCTGCAGGTGCTCCAAACCTTTCACCCACGCTGCTGCGGGACCACTGATGAGGGGCATGGAGGGCAGAGCCCTACCGCCACCCCCTTCACCCCACCCCTGTGGCAAGCCCAGGCCAGCCCCGCTGAGGCCCCAAGGAAACCGGGCTGCAGGGTAAGGCCTAAGAGAGTAAGGGCTATTGCCAGAGCACACCCTGCTCACCCCAGCACACCTCTGGGAAAGGCCCGCGGGTTCTGTTTGTAATTTTGCTTTTTAAACTGGGAGGATGGCAGCGTTAAGAGCGGGAGATGCTTCTTTCTGCTTTTTCTCATTTCTCATTCTGTGGGTGTCAGCCTTGGCCCTCCTTCTTCTCTCTTGGAGTCTGTCTTTCCACGTGTCTTTTTTGGTCTGTCTCTGTTTTGTCTTGCTCTCTGTGTTTCTGGCCCTCCCTCCCCGCCCCCGCGCCCCCGCGCCCCCTTCCTTGGGTCCCCGGCTGCCTCTCTGGTCCGCCTCGCCCGGCTCCTCCCGCTTTCTCTTCTCCCCCGCACGCCTGGGCTTCTCGCTTTCTCGGTCTCTGTCTCCGGGTATCTGTCCCTGTCTCTGCCTCTCCCTCGGCCCCTCCCTGACTCCGGCCCCTCACACCTTCGCGGAAAAGTAAACATTTAATTTTTTTTGCTGTTAATAGATTTAATGTTCATTTGTTGGTAGCCCAGGGGCAGAAACGCGTGACATTTCAAATAATTGTTGTTTCAGGGGTATCCTCTGGAGGGAAATGCGGCAAAAGTGTGGAGAAGATTTAAGCAAATGACTGTGTCAGCTTCTATTTACTCCTGACAGGATCGCCGGGGGCACGGCTGCGAGATAACCATTAGCGCGGCCGCCGATAAAGCGAGGAGGCTGCATTTCTAAAGGCTCCTCGGCCATTACGGGAAAGTTAGTGTGAAACATGTTAAATTATCCCCAAAGTGGAGGGAGCGGGGGAGGCGGCGCGGGGAGCGGGCGCCGCGAGAGCAGACGTGGCTCCGCCGGGCCCGGGAGCCAGGACGCGCTGCGGCCGGGCCGGGCCCCGCTGCCCGCCCGCCCTGCCGCCACCAGGGGGCGGCCGCCCGCCGCCCGAGCCTCAGTCTTCCCGCCGGGAGGGTGGGTGGATGGTGCCGCGCACGCCTTCCTCGCACTAGCAAGGCGCCCGACCCGTCGGCGCGACCCTCCTTCCAGCTCCCTGCCCTCGCGCAGCCGCCCCACAGCCAAACCAGCCTAGGGCACGAGGTCCCCCAAGAAAGGGACTAATTTCAAGGCTTGAGACAGTTCGGCCTTCACCCTTTTACGGCTGCTGCCGGGTCCTGAACAGCTACCCCAGGTGTGCGCAGGCAACACGCCTACAGGTGCGGGTGCCCAAGTACTACCGGGGTTTACGCTGGGCCCTGAGTTCACCTCTCAGATCTGCCTCTAAGTAACTGGGTGGCCCTCTGCAAGTCCTCTTGGCCTCAGTTTCCCCATTTGTAAAATGGGAATAATATCTGCTCCACATACCTCACTCCCTGAAGATTAGTGGAAACAATGAGGCCATGTAAACGTGATCTGAGAGGCCATTAAATGCAGTACAGGTGAGGAGTATTGTTATTATTATGTATTAGTTATTATTAACATCCTGCTGTGTCCACAGGAAATACCTGTGCACAAGGCCACAAATGGATGCACAGGTGCATGGAAAATAAGACCTCAATCACAACTCTCTCGGAGTTTGGCACACATTTCTCCCAACCCTCCAAATTTTGCAGCTGTTAAGCTCACTTGGTGTAAATAAACACCTGTGGGCTAGTCTGATAGTGGAAGTTGTGCTTCAGGGTAGCCCCTGCAAAAGCATACTTACAGCATGCCTGGGCCAGGGCAGGAGCAAAACTGAGAGCCCTGTCCTGGCAAGGGGGACCATGTGGGGCAGGGGGGACAAAAAAGCGGAGGGGACCACCTTCCTCCTTTTTGGTAATGGCATCTCTCAGGCAGAGTTTCTTCCCTCCTTTCTTAAAAAAAGAAAATTCTGTAAATATATTGAGATTGTCGCAGCATCTGCACTGTATATTTTAGGCCTTGCAACCCAATCTGTGGTGCGGTAGCAACTCAGTGCCTTGAGTTGTCATTAATACCACATATTCACTCATTTCCAACACATGTTCAGGTTTTCGGGAGCTCTGAAGTTCCTCCAACTCACCCAGCATTTTTGAACTTCTCCCACGTGTCGGACCTGCTGGGGGCAAAGGAGGACTGAGACTACCTTAGTCTGCCTGGAGCTCACCATCAAGCAGGGGAACAGATCTCTACAAACATCCCAGTGCCCCCACGAATGCCCAAATGGAAGTATACACAAAGTGCTGTGCATTCAAGAGGGGAGCCGGTGACTGACTTCCTGAGAGGATCTGGGAAGGTTTCTTAAAGGCGGTGGCATTTGATCTGGGGCCTTGAAGGATGCAGCAGAGTTTTCCAGGTGGGAGAAATGGGCTACTACATAATAATGATAATAATCCCTGTGACCACCACAGATAACGAAAATTTTGATAATAATAGCACTTCATCTGTAGCAGGTGCTGTAACAGGCACTTCACACTGAACCGCTACCTTTGATTTGTCATAACACTCTTGGGAGCAAATACCATTATATATCCCCACTGCACTGATAAGGAAACTAAGGCTCAAAGAGACCCAGTAAGTTGCCCGAGGCCACACAACCATTCTAGTATTGACACTAGATGAAGTAGAATGCCTCTCCCCTCATCCCATCATTCCAAGACCGACTTTGAAAAGAGGCTGAATTTGCTTCTGATAAAGGTCATGCACCGCATTTTCAACACCTCCTCATTCATTCAACTGTTTTCTGCATGTCTACTGGGTGCCAGACATTGGGTTGGCACTGGCGGTACAAAAAGTATGATGTAGAGCCTGCTCTCGGGGAAGTCACAGTTCTAGTGAAGGAGGGAGACCTACACGTCAGTCAACCACAAAGCAATGTGCAAGATGCAGGTCCGAGCAGCCCAAGATGCCCTGGGCCAACAGGAAGGGGTCAAACACAGATATTTCAGGGCTCGGCAAGAACTGAGTCTGGGCAAAAAGAGGAGTTTACCAGCCAAGGGGTGGGACATGGAATTCCAGGCAGAGGGCACCGCACATTCAGAAGAGCAGAGATGAGGGAGAATATGACCCTCTGGTATGCGGCATTTGAGGAAGGTGGGGAGGTGGGGAAGGGAGGAGGCCCAAGAGGTTGCCAGGAGTCAGGTTGCATCATGTCCATTGGACATGCCCAGAAAAGGGGCTTGTACTTGATCCTTGGTGTATTATTTTCATGGAGTAAAATCAGGTCAAATAAGGGATTCCTCCTTCCTTCATACAAGATCTCAAATTTAAAGGGATTTTTCAATACCTTACAAAGTTCTCCTGTGTTTTTTTGGTATGGGCCATCAGCCCAAGAGGTGACCACCAGCCCAAACGGTGAACAGCTCAATGTCACCTTAATTCGTAAGTGATTTCAGTGGAATTTGACAGCATTTGCTTTCCCTGTTACAGTGTCTGTCTCCCTGACATTGCTAGCATTTGTTTAGCTCTTTTCCCACAGTGAGAAGCCCTGAGCCCACACATTGGTCCACAAGTTGGCATGATGGCAGCTGGGGGGGGGTGGTACAATGGCAGTGGCTGAGTTTGTTCCCACCTGTTTCCTTGCACTGTCCCAGCGCACATCTTCCTTTGATCTCAGGACTCTCAGAAGACACTACTTTACCTTTTAGACGAAGATGAAGAACATCTCCTTTGTGGGGATGAAGGACAGACACCTTCCAGGAGGCAGATTTGGGTTATTTCTTTAAGAAAGAATTTTCTAATCATTAGAGCTGCCTGGAACCAAAAAGCCTATCTTAGGTGGGAGCAAGTCTCCTGCCCTGCAGGTATTCAAGCAAAAGATCCTCAAAATGGGACCATGTGGGGAGCAGTGAAATCCTTGGCCTCTAGAATCACTTATAGGCCCAAAGCCCTAAGAAGTTCATCCCCAGAGGAGAATGATTTCAGGCACTTTCAAGAGGATTATTTTGACTGAGAAAGTAAAATAATCATTGAGGGATCCCTTATCATGGGGAGGGACACTGAGGACGGAGGCTGCCCTAGGTTCCCCTCCCCAGAGGGTGTCTCCACAGCTGCTCCAGCCTTGCCCACGAATCTCCTTTCCTCTACTGCCAAGCCCACGTGCTCTCCAGGGGACCCACACCTTCTCACTGTGCTTCTAAAAGATGAACACAGATTCAGCAAGGAGCAGGCAGAGGGAGGAAGATGACACAGTTTGTAGATATAGGACATTTGGGATGTCACCATCAAGTACACTGTCAGCCCCAACACCTTTGATGTGGAGGTTTAATCCTGGACAGTCCCTAAGGGGATCAGCGCCTCCCTCGTTGCTGTGCCCTCCATGCTGAGTGGAAGCAGCTTTCTTTTTTTCCTTTCTTCACCTTTCCTTCCTCCTTTCCTTCCTACACAGAAAATACAGAGAAGAAAGACAAAAAGAATGCCCACATAAGCCAGACAACCACTGTTGCTATTTTAGTGACCATTCTACCAGACAAGTCTTTCTACCTTTAAATAAACATACAGACACAGGTGCATAACATGACATAAAACAGGATCAAACTCTATGTTCTGGTCTGTAATCTTCTCTTGCATAAAAATATATCAGATGCCATTCTGTTTCAATGAATATAGAGCTATTTGATTGTTGTAATAGTTGCAGTATATTCTACTGTATAATGTATTGAGCCAGTCTTCTGTTGATAAGCATTTAGGTTATTTCTAGTTTTGCACTATTTTAAACTCACTGAGATGAATATATTTGTGGACAAATCTTTTCACACTTGTACAATTAAGTTCTTAGGGTAAGTTCTTTTGTTTAATGTCTTTGTTTCCTATTTGTTCTTTTTTATAAATTTATTTATTTATTTTTTGCTATGTTGGGTCTTCGTCGCCGTGCACGGGCTCGCTCTAGTTGCGGCGAACCGGGTCTACTCTTCGTTGCGGTGCACTGGCTTCTCATTGTGGTGGCTTCTCTTGTTGCAGAGCAACGGCTCTAGTCACGCGGGCTTCAGTAGTTGTGGCTTGCAGGCTCTAGAGCACAGCCTCAGTAGTTGTGGCTCGCAGGCTCTAGAGAGCAGGTTCAGTAGTTGTGGCGCACGGGCTTAGCTGCTCCACGGCATGTGGGATCTTCCCAGGCCAGGGCTCAAACCTGTGTCCCCTGCGTTGGCAGGTGGATTCTTAGCCACTGTGCCACCAGGAAAGTCCTTAGGGTAAGTTCTTAGAAATCGAAGTATTGGATCGAAAAAATACACATTTTACATTTGGGTACCCATTGTCAAACTACCTTCTCAAAAGCTTGTACCATTCTATATTCTTACCCGAAGAGGGTATCATCAGTCTTTTACCATTTGCTTAAGTGAAAGGTCTCTTTCTTCAAAGGCAAAACAACAACAAAACCCCTAATTCTTCAGACCAGTTTCTCTGTGTGTGTGTGTGTGTGATTATGAAAGTCTAGGTAAACCTTCTATACAAGTGTGATTGTAGGTCTGTATGTGTTCTGTATACAATCACTACCTCAGAAGCTGATAGCCGACCTGAAAATTCTCGACCACACCCTCCCCTGCCACCTCCGTGCAGGGATGAGGTCTATTTCAGCCACCCTGGCTCCAAGGATATTCACCCATTGTCAGTCTTGCCATTGTCTCTGAAGTCTCCTGGCCAAGGTTGTTAGGGAGAGGGTAGGAGGGAGGCTAGACTGGGTTTGCCAATGGTGGGACTTCAAGTGTTCATCCAGACTCTCCTCAGAAGGTGCCCCTGACACCACAGCTGAGGAGCATAGGACTGTGGGTCTCCAGCTCCGTGTGGTGGAAATAACGAACAGGTCATCCCAAATCAATAAGTCTGAGTCGGCCGTAGATCACTCTAGAGGGCCCCATAGGGTAGGAAAGGGGGAGGATGATGCGGCTCAGCCTCTTCCTGCACGTGGTGCCTACTTCACAGACCTCTCCACCACCCCTCTCTGCTTATCAGCCCATGGTCAGCCCCCCCTCACATATATCACCTCTGCACTCACACATTCACATATAATCCACAACCCATATACTTCCCTTACAACCGTGCTCACATTCTCACAAAATTTGACTATATTAATTTTCATACCATTACACACACATCCTTGCATACAATACATTCATAGGATTTGATGCTTGCACACACCCATTTACATAAACATACCCAGTCACCCAATATTCACTCCTACACAGTCTCATACTGTCATACTTTGCCCTAAGGAAGTGTAGTCACAAGTTCCTCCTAGTCATTGTCATTTATATTATTGCAACCACAACTCCATACCCTAGAGCCCCACCCAACATTCCCCTTTCATACACTCTCAGAGTCCCTCAGAATTCACAGTCATACTTTCTAATCTTATTCAAGTCTCCTGAACACATAGTTACCAGTCTTATAATGCCATAGCTCATCCAGTCTACCCACCTTATTTTACAGGTGGATTAACTGAGACTCTGAGAATAAAAACTTGACTAAGGTCACACAGTTAGTTAATGGCAAATCTAGGGTGTCAATTCCAATCTCATGACTCCCACCCTAGTGCTCTTTCTCCTATGCCAAAGCCCCTCCCTGCTAGTCTCCCTTCCAACCCCCTATACCAGTCTCCCACACTGACTCTCAGAGACATTCAAATAAAACAGACAGCTCTTGAAAAGGCAGGCAGCCAGGTGAATGGAGCTTGTATGAATCTGGAATACAAAGAAGCCTGAATTGGAATATCAAACACCTTACAGAGTCCTGACAGGGTTCAGAGAGGGTGTATGTAAAGCACCTAGCACAGAGGAATAACTGCTAACATTTCGGGGGCACTTACTATGTGCTAGGCACTATGCCAAGCACTTTATACATTATCTCACTTAATTTTTACAATCTCTTTAAGTATGATTGTCTCCCTATCACAGAAAAGGGAAGTGAGGCCTGGAGAGGTTAAGTTACTTGCCCAAGGTCGCTCAGCTAGCGGGGGGGTTTTTTTGGGGGGGTGCCAGGAGGCATGCAGGATCTTAGTTCCCCAACCAGGGATTGAACCTGTGCCCCCTGCACTGGAAGCAGGGAGTCTTAACCAGTGGACCACCAGGGAAGTCCCATCTAGTGGGTTTTGAGATCGAGATTATACCCTGCTCTGACGTCAAGTCTGGTTTTCATTAATTATACTGTACTTCTTCCTTTGATAACAAAGGTCATTCTTTATTGAATTCTTATTCTGTCCCAGATGCTGTGCTACATATACATAGTTTCTACATATCTTTATAGATAAGGAGACTGGGGCTTGGCAGGTGCTCAAGATGGTTTTATCATTATGGAGAGAAAGATTCCAGCTTCCAAATCAAATTTAGATCTATTTTATCACCAGGTAAATTCTTCAGATCATGTACATCTTTAGTGGACCTGATCATTCCCATTGATTAGTTCATTTCAAATCAACCTTCTTTTCTCACTGATCTGTAATTCCCTGTATCTCCCACCCCAGGGCATCACAGGAAGAGGGGCCCTGCTGTGACTACATACACAGTTCCTTACTTCCACCCACTAGATGAAGTCATACTCAGGCACAAGTCTTACATACACTAATAAGGCAACTGTGGTTTAAGCAATTACTGAGAACATTAGAGAGTGTAGTGAAAATACCCGGGTTCCAGTTCCACCCCTTACTAATGGTAAGACCACAGGAAAATTACTTCCTCTACCTCAGTTTCTTGCACCTGCAGTACTGGAATAGCAATTCCTCCCTCCCAGGATTGTTCTGAGTTTAAAGTGATACAAGATATCATTATAGAAAATCTGGCATACAGTTGGCACTCAAAATTTGCCATACAGAGATCTCACACATAGAGATACAATACTAGCACTTATATCAACCCAAGCAGAGACGGTCACACAGACCTGCAGACAGGTCCATATAACACACCAAGCTGTAGACATGCTCAGATCTGCTGGTGGTGAGCTGTCAGAGTGGTTGAGAGAAGGGGCTCTTAAGTACCCTTGCGCAGGTCACTCAACAGCTCTTTTTAAGAAAAAGTTTAAAAGTGAGAGAGTTTTTTTTTCCTCTCTCCCCTCCCCAGAGTTAAAAAAAAAAAAACCAAAAACCGCAATGTCATTATCATATCAAAGAAAATTGGCAATAATTATCTAAATCATCAAATACCCAGGTCCATATTCAAATATTTCATCTTTTTTTTTACATTTGTTTTGTTCAACTAAGGAACCAAACAAGGTCTACCCACAATGTATTTGATTGTTATCTCTTTCTCCCTTCTCTTTGAAGAACCTCAGTCGTTTGTCCAGAAGAACATCCCATGTTAAGAAAAAATTTTCAAGTTTTTAAAACTTATTTTTAATGCACAAGTATTACATGAACATATTCTTGGTTATGAAAAGAAGAAAATAGAAGAAATCAGACACGGCAGATAAAGCGAAATTCTCCCCTAACCATCCCCAATTCCAGCTCTTTAACCTGTGGAAATCTCGGTTTTCTCCTCGTTGAAATGGGAAAATCTCTCTTTTTAAGGTTGCTGTGAGTATTAAATTATACAGAGCTTGGAAGCGCTTAGATCAGTGCCTGGCTAACGGTAATCGTTCAATAAAAGTCGCCCGTAATGATTTTTAGTCATTGTTATCATCCCGGCAAACGCAGAAGACGCACCCAGCCCTGCGCGCGATCAGCACCCTGGACAGAGGTGGCGGCGGCCGGCGCCCTTCCAGCCCAGGCTCTGTTCCCGCTTGCGAGAGGATCTGTAAATAAAGCCGCCTGGCTTCCGGCCGGCCCCGCGCAGCCGCTGAAGGGGAAAGAAATCCGGGATTTTCCGAGCCGCCTGCTTCGGCAACGCGTCTGGCAGAGACAATTACCCGGCTACGCTCGGGCTGGCCTCCCCGAGGCCCCGGGTCATTTCAGACCTGGGCCCCTGTCCTTGAGCAGGAAGCAGGGCCGGGCGGGGGCTAGAACCAAAGACTCCGTCTCCCGGTTGCAGAATAGCCACAGGGGGAGGACCACGGAAATCGCCAGGGGAGGGCCCTAGGAGATCTCTGCCCCCCGCACGGCCCCCAGCAGTCGCCCACCCCAACCCCCGTCGTCCTCGGGAGTTCGGGGGTGGGGGGTGTGCTGGGATGGGGACAGCGACCTCCGGAAGTCGGCCCAGGGCACAATTAGCAGGGAGCGGAGACGCCCGCGAAGGCTGATTTAATTAGGTGACATGGTGCCAGGCAGGGATGCGGAGGGGAGGGGAGAGCAGGGTCAAAACATTTTGTAAAAATCTGTTTCACAAACGCTGCTGCTCCCCTCGGGGCAGAGAGAGATTACGGAGTCTTTGGTGTCGATCAAGGCTGGGAAGAGGAGGCCAGGAGCGTGGGGCATTTCCTCCTCCTCAGACTCTCTCTTTTGTCCAGCCCCCAGAACAGTCCCAGGAGACAACAGCTCCGCCGGGTTGTGGGGTGACGGGGGTGGGGGATGACTTGAGAAGGAGGCCCATATAAGGAGGAACGAAGTGCTGTCGGTCTAATGCAGCACCCCCCCAACATTCACATGAGTAATATCAATAGTAGTTGCAGGAAGCAACTATCCTACTACTACTATCCTACCTACTACCCCTACTATCCAAATAAAGCTATCATTTGCTGAGCAGGTACTCTGCCTTTACTAGCTGTCTGATCTGTTATTTATACTCTGTGCCTCAGTTTACTCATCTCTAAAACAGTAAAACCCTTCTAGAATTGATGTGAGGAGTAAAGGATTAAATATGTAATAGTAGCACTTAATAACTGATTGTTATTACTACTACTACAACTACTACTACCATTTTATTACTATTAGGTGCCAGGCTAGTTGCTTGACATCCTTTGTCCTTAATCCTGGCCAGAACTGTATGCCGTAGATATGATTATCCTCATTTTACAGATGCGGAAACTGAGACTCAGTGTTTAAGTAACTTGCTCTGTCACTGACCTGATCAGGGGCAGATCTAGGAATTGAAGAACTCAGGACTGTATTAAAGCCTGTACTTTTTCACCATCTTGCTGCTGAGCTGCCTCAGTCCCCCACCTGTGACCTTTTATCTCAGTTGATCTCATCGGACGCACCAATATAGCCGTGCATGCCTTGCCACACCCTGCCTGGCCCAACCAAGCCCACATCAGGTGTCCACACATTTGTGTGGTGATGAGTAAAAGGAAGCATACAGCGCGCACACACACACTCACACATGTGCACGTGTCACCAGAGACAGTCATACATGATCACCCTCCCACAGAAAGATGCTCCCACACTCACATCACTCAGAAGTAAAGCCACCCTCACACAGGTGCCTACCTGGCCTTGGTCACATACAGAGCACCCCATTGCAAGAGAAAAGGGATTATTGTCTAGAGAAATAGTTACACCCAGCATCACAGGAGAGATAAAGTAATGTACAAATATACCAATAAACAAAGTATGTAACACTTTCACATACAAATAAACCAAGGTAGCAAGACATGAACAATTACACACATCATCACATACACAGGAAGATAGTTTTTTGCAAGACACCATTTACACAAATACACACAGAGATACAGAGTTACAACACACCCACTACCACACACAGTCACACCATCTATGGAGAGGTATAGCTATACACCCACTATAACATACACAGTACACTTGAGAGATGTAGCCAGGCATAGGACAACACAGAAAGAAAATCCCAGTCAAAGCCCAGTTCATATACACACACTCCTCAGACACACCTACACAGTTCAGTGGTGACAGGGAACCATAATCTCACAGGCACACACACACACATGCTCACAAACACACAGAGAGAGTCTCTTCCCAAACCCTCTGGGGAGCTGGCTTCAACCCAAGAGTTTCCTGCCTCCTGAAGTCTTCAGGGCATGGGGGTCAACTGACTCCCTTTCTCTCCCTTCTCCCAGCTGAGAGCCCAGGGCAGCAGGGACAACGTCCTCCAGCACACAAGGGGAGGGGGCCCCTGGACAGACAGTCTTGAAGACACCTTGTCCAGCACCATATCCATTCCAAGCTGGGGACAACCACTGGGACTTGGGGGCAGTTCTTCCATCTCCTAAATTCACTCCCACCACCATCCCAGCCTCATGCCCCAGCATTAGCTTTTGGGAAAGAGCAAATGGATTCATCAGAGACCTCCTTCCCTGGGGGAAAATGGCTCCCTCCTCAAACCTCTTCCCCACCTGTTGTCACCTACCTGTCACCTCTGTCTCAGCAGTTCAGAGCTCCAGCCTGGGCAAGGTCCCGAAGGCAAGTGGGTGGAGCCAGGTTCCATCCTCTGCAACCCCCAGTTCTAGTTCCCTCTGCAGCTGCCCCCTCCAGCTCCAGGCCCCCTGGGCAGCCCCCTCCTCCCTGCTGCCTGCTCGCCCAGTGCTGCGTCTCTCCTCTGAAAACCAGACTAGGGGGCCTCCCTGGTGGCGCAAGTGGTTGAGAGTCCGCCTGCCGATGCAGGGGATACGGGTTCGTGCCCCGGTCTGGGAGGATCCCATATGCCGCGGAGCGGCTGGGCCCGTGAGCCATGGCCGCGGAGCCTGCGCGTCCGGAGCCTGTGCTCCGCAACGGGGGAGGCCACAACAGTGAGAGGCCCGCATACCGCAAAAAAAAAAAAAAAAAAAAAAAAAAAAAAACCAGACTAGGGACTGGGGGGAGGGGGGGAAAGATCCCAGGAGAGGAAGTGGCATCTGACGGCCCCAGCACCAAACCTGGGGGGCTGCATGGGGGAGGGAGGAGCAGGGAGGCTTCTCATTGTGTGAGGGAAATTTTATTTTTAACAGATGCTAAGGCAGATGGCGCAGAATTAACAGAAAATGGGAGAGGAAAGAGAGGAAGAACATTACTGACTCCGGAGAGAGTGGACATTAAAAAAATAAAGAATAAGGGAATGAAAACAAGTTTAAGTGCTCTCTCCGGGGGTGGGGGGGCGCGGGGAGCTGAGAGGCAGAGAGGGATGGAGCAGCGTGGTGATAACCAGAGGCGTGAAATTACAAAAGTAAAATTTGTGGGACTCGGGAGGGGTTGAGAAGGCCCCAGTTTCATTGCAAAACTCACTCAGAAATTACTGATGTGATGTTTGAGCTTTTATCATTAATAATAATCGAGAGGGGAGAAGAAGACAAAAGGACTCAAGGGCTTGGGGTGGGGGGTGGTTTGAGGCACCAGGAGAGAAGGTGCTTGAGCCATGGGGGCAGGGCGAGAGAAGAGTCATCTCTGTGACAGAAAAAGGAAGGGAAGAGAGAAAACCCCAGGGGGATACAGCAAAAACAGACAAATGGAGAGACAGAGGCAGAATAAAAGGAACGGAAGGAGAGGAAGCAAGGAGGAAAGGGAGAAAGAAGGGAAGCTGTAGAAGGGATCAAACAGGAGGGGCTGGGGCAGAAAACGGTTGACAGGAGACGCAGAGACACAGCGATTGAGACAAAGAGACAAAAAAGAACAGAGACAGAGATGGGAAGAGGGAGCCAGAGAAACAGCATCAGAAACATGAACACACTAGTGGGCAAAGAAAGTAGCTCCAAAGATGAGGGAGTCATGGTCAAAGTGACCAAAAGCAGGGGACCAAAAGAAACAGGAGGGAGAGACAGAGACAAAAGAGCAGAGGTCCAGACAGATAGAGAAATGCAGGAAGAAAGAGAAAGAGGCAGGGAGAGTGCAAGTGAAGGAAGTAGGGAGAGAACAAAAACTAAGACAGACTTGAAAGAGACACAGAAAGAGTTGGAGAGACAGAAACAGACCCACACGATCAGGATGAGAAAGAGGTGAGATGGAGAAAGGGAGAAAGAAAAACTGAGCCAGAGGCAGAGAGAGACGGAGACACAGGGAGGCTGTCAGGGGAGACGACAGAGAGGGCAGGAAGGGAGGAAGGCATGGGAGACAAAGAGGAATGGCCGTTTATCTCTCCTCCCAAATTAATTGAGGCTACATCAGCCTGAGCCACTAAAACGGAGCGATTATGAATGGGTTAGTCACAGGTGGAGTTAAAGGCCTTCAGAGGGATATTAGCCAAAATTGAGTGGCTTTTAATTTCTTTCTAACGAGAGACTGTGGCTGGGGAACCAGGCACCGCGTCCACTCAGCTCCACCACTAAACACAGTGTGGGGCTGGCCCGGGCCACTCGCCACCTGACCTGTGTGGCACAGGCAGCCAAGTGGAAATGGCCATGCCTGCAACATACCCGAACATGTTTGCAACATGCCTGCAACATTCCTGTAACATGGGACACAGTGGTGGGTAGCCCAGTGGAGGGCCGGTAGAGAGGGGGAGGAGGGGTCACAGTCCTTGCAAGTGGCCAGGCCAGGGAGAATGGGGCAGGGCTGAGCAGTCTGGGTTGCAGGGGAGGGCAGGAGGGGCAAGTAGATACTGCATTGAAAAGTCCTGCTGTTGCCACAGGGTTCTCCAGTGATCCCAGACCCCACTTTGGGGAAGAAACATAGTCCAGGACTGCTTTTCTCCATTGTGGAGAAACCAAGGCTCCGAGATTAAAAGAACCATTGCCATTTTACACCTGAGTGACAGCGATGACCTGAACCCTAGAAGAGGAATGGTGAGGTGGAGAGAACACTGAAACCTGAGTCCAGAGACCTGAATGTGAGTCTCAACTCCCTTCCTAATTCCTGGCAGAACCCTGAGCATCACCCCTCTGGCTGGGCCTCAGTTTCCTTATTAATAAAATGAGAGAGCTGAAGTCTCATATCCCTTCCAGCTCCAGTATGCTATGATGCTATGTAGGCGGACTTCCTATCTGAGGTTTTATCTAGGGGGTCTCTGCTGCTGTGCTTGGGACACATGGGATAGGGTGTGTGACCCAGCGAGCATTTGTGACCATAAAGTATGTGAACTGAATTTAGGGTCCCTGGCCCAGCAGGGTCCAAGTCAGCAAGTACAATGAGTTTCAAGCAGTGGGCGAGCAGATTGATGCACACCTGGATGGTGAGGGCTAAAGGAGGCCAGAGAAGAAGGCAGGTTGGTATGGCCTGGAGAGCCCTAGCAAGGGGGTGGCTTGAGAGGGGGTCATGAATGATGGATAGAACTGAAGCGTAGAGGACGCTCCTGGGGGGACACCAGGAACAAAGATGCAGAGGTGCCACACTCACTCAGGTCGACCCTACATGAGTGTATGGCGGGCAAGAAGGAGGGGGACAGAGGGGAAATGGTGAGGTGGGCCATGGTCACTCAGGGCTCTGAGGCTTGAGTGGGAAGTTGGAACTCAATCCTGTAGGCACAGGGTGGAGGGCACATGGTGGGTTTCTGAGCAAGGGCAGGAGAGTGTTTTGGGATCTGGGGTATTTGGGGAAGGTCACTGTGGGACAGGATTGGGAGGAGAGCATGGAGACGAGGGAGTAGGGAGGGGCTGATGTCATAGGGCGGGTGAACCCCAGTGAAGAGGAGAGAAAGAGACAGATAGAAAATAGATGGCAGGACTTAGTAACTGACATGGTGAGGGAGCTGAGGATAGGACAGGAATAAACGATGCGGGTGTCAAGACCAGCTCTTTGGAGAACACTGGTGCCAGTAACAAGGTGGGCAACGTTGGGTAGGAGCTGAGACAGACACAATGATGTTGGCTTCTGTCTGACAGAGCAGAAAGAGGTGGAGGCGAGGCAGTGTGGTTCAGTGGAAAGTGCGTTCATCTACGTATCTGTGATATCCAATATTTTGTTCTGTCTCGGCCACTAATTAACCATGAGACCTTGGACAAGACACTCCCCGTGCCTGGGCCTCAGTTTGTCCCTCTCTAAGATGTGGGGGTTGGTCTGGGCCTCTTTAAGTTTCCCTCTGTGTCAATGGTTCTGAGACTCAGACAAAGCCGGGACAAAGACTGACATGGGAACAGAGACAGGGACTAGAAGAGAGACTGGCCATAATCCTCACTGCCCACGGGTCCCCAGAGCCAACAGCTGCTCCCCCTCCCCCTCGCAACTCCATTAACACTCAATTAGAGGGCCTGATGGGCTCAAGCCAGGGAGCCCCTCCCCATCTCCTCCGCATACAGTCCCGATTCCAGGGTTCCTCTGATGGGCCCGTGGGGAGAAGGCTTCACTCAAATTTATGACTAACTCCAGTGGCTGCCCTGCGGCCTCTCCTGCCTCCTCTCTCTTCTTCCTCCTGGGGTGGAGCCCAGAGGGTTGGGTGAGGGTGGGTGAGGGGGGGCAGAGCCCACGCTGGAGCCCCCGACATGAAAAGGAGCAGGCCCTGGAGCAGAGGAAGTGGGAGGGGAGAAGTGAGGAAGAGCCGTGAGAGTGTGTGAGAGAGAAAAATGACAGGCTCTGAATATTGGGCGCCCTCACTTTAAATCAAGATAAAAGACTGAAGTGGAAAATGAGAGTCCAGAGAAACCCCGGACGGCTCGGGGCGCTAATGGAAACACATGGCTGCCGGCTGCGGGCTTGTCAGCTTCCCCCGGCGCTGCCATTCCCGTCTGATAATCCGGCCTGCCATAAAATTAGACTAGCAAATACCTCCTGACAAAGATGCATGTTTCTCTCTATTGTGCCATCATAAAAAAAACTCCGCTGGTGACTCGGGGAGCCGCAAACTTCAATTTAAATTTACAGTGCTGCGGAAGGAAAGTGATATGCACTCAAAAATTTTAATAACCTATTAAGTTACGACTTCAATTTCATTTTATGAATATTTTCCTTGGGGAGCACGGCTATCACAGAGAAAGATAGAAATTTAAAAAAGATAAATAGTGCCATTAATCTCCAACATTTCTCTTCCATTATCCTTGAAAATTAGGAGTTATTTTTGTTCAGATCTTCATGTAATTAGCTCCCTCCACTTGATTCACTAGCCAGAAAATGACCATGTTCAGAAAATTAAAAATTTGTCATTAAGTGGAATTTAACATAATATCATTTATCTTTATCTATTCCCCAGCTGACAGCAGGAAGCCTTGGCTGCCGTACGGGCTGGTGTGTCAGAGCGGGGAGGGACTGCTCAGGGAGAGACACTGGGAGAGACAGAGATAGCGATGGAGGGCGGGAGAGAAGGCCATCCAGGAGGTGGCCAGAGAGAGAGTAGGAGGGAAGGGAAGGCCTCCGGAGCTGAGGTGTCAACCATCGTGGGGAAGCAGAGGTGGCTGAGCAGAAAGCAGAGGCTGCTGGTGTCAGCGGGGACTTGGGCGTGGGCCCGAGAGCAGGGCACATGGTCACGAGAGGAAAGCCAGAGGGGCATATCAGGGGCAGATTCTAAAAGAGGAAGGTGGCTGGTCAGTGGAGCTGGGGTAAAGAAGTGACTTGAGAGGACAGAAACCCAGCAGAATTAAAGGAACTTCCAGAAAAGGGGAGGCTGGAGGTGGGATGGGAAAGGCTGGGGATCACTGCCCTCCTCACCCCAGAGGGAACTAGACACCATGATCCTAACCATAGTCTGGCTTCAAGAGAAGACAGAGAGACAGAGACAGTCAGAGAGGAAGTGAGAAAGTGATGAGAGATGGAGTGAGGCCCAAGTCAGAGAGACCAAGACGGAGAAGAGAAGACATGGCAGACAGACTGACAGCAGGGCCAGGAAGGCTCCAGGTTAGAAGCCCCCAGACAGAGCCCTTGGATTTCTTCCCCTCAAGGGCTGTATGGATTCCTGTCCTCCCCCCTCCTCTAAACAGCCCCCACCCTAGTCCCCCCCCCAAGTCAGAAATCATCCAATAAACCATTCAGACCTAGTCCTGGATGGAGAGAGCTGTGGCCAGCCTGAGCCTGAGAGACAGAATTGGATAAAGGGATTAAACAGAGGCACATTAGTGAGAGATTTAGAGTGTAATAAACCCATTTCATAATAATATGTGCGTTGGGGCCAGCGATCCATCATCACAGGAGCCTGTCTGTGGCGGGAGGGAGCACTGACCTGTGGGGAGGGGACCTGGATGAATGGCTAAGGATTTTTCTCAGGATCTCAGGATATGGGCAAGGGGTGCAGCCTGGCCCCTGAGACCAGAAGGGAGGCATCAGGATTCTGAAGGCACCTTTGGCTCAAATAGCCATAGAGGTCAACCTGGGAGTTTGGCAGGGGAACACAGGAAGAGGCCTGGGGCCTGAGGGCCTTCCTTGTCCTCCCAGCCTAGACCCTTGGCAGTAGGGTAGAAGGATTCTCCTGTGGGGGTGGGGTGGGGGGACATCTCCAAACTGTAGAGTTCACAGCTCACAGACAGGACTCAACCAGAGGAAGATTCCTAAATAAGCCAGTCCTTCCATTCTGGTTTTGTCACTTATCGACTATCTGATCTTGTCAAGTGACTTCACCTCTCTGAGCCTCAGTTTCCCATCTGTCAAATGTAGATAATTAGGCCTACATCATAGGAGCGTTATGAGAATCACCTGAGACAATGGGTTTGCAATTGTTCTATAAAATAGAAAATCCTGGGGAAACATTTTATTACTCCTATGATTCCCCCTCATTTGGCTCTCCACCCACATGCTGCCTTGGGATGTCTTTCAGCTGGCTTACTGTCAGGGAGAGGTTCATCTCCCAGATGGGACTCTGAGCTTATTCAAGGGCCAGTAAGAAATGATGTGCTGGTTATATGACTGACTCTTTAATCTGACTTATCAATAGGACAGAGAAAAACAGTCTCCTGCTGTTTATCTCCATTGAGGAAACCAGCATCAGGGATCAGAAAACAAACTTTTCCCTGGAAAAGGGATTGAGCAATAGGAATGGACCAGTTAGGCCTCAGTCTTAAAATACTGCGGTGTGGGTGGGGAGTGGTACTAGGAAGACCTGGAGATGCTGCGAGTGAACAAGGATGCCTTCCTAAGAGGAGAGAGGCCTGGGAGGGTGCCTTCCACCACTTCTTCCTTCCCTGACCCCTCAGCTCCCACTCACCAGGTCACTGTTGACCTCCTGATAAAAAAAAGTCCCAATGACTTATAGATTTGCAATCCAGCTCCATTATTTACTAGCTTGATAAATTACTTATTCAGTCTGAGCTTCAGTTTCATCATCTATCAAATAGAAACTATAACAGTACATACCTCATGGCCCTGAGACAACTCAACGAGATAAAACAAGGAAAGAGTGTAGTACATGGTACACAGTAAGCATTTAATAAATAATGGCTGTGATTGTTTTTCCCTGCTTTTATTCTTCTTGATCACCAATCCTCAAAAATCCAATAAATAATGGATTATGAGACATTAAATGATACACCATTGCTTACAAAACGACTCAAAGCTCCTTCGCCAGGTTCTTGAGACCCCCATTGCTCAGAACCCAGATGCTCCAACTACTCCTCCCTCATGTGGAAGGATGTCATCTGATGGAGAGGTTTCCAATCTGAGATCCATGGAACCCTAAATTCCTTTGAGGTATTTAGAGGGTCCACAGAGTTTTGATTTGAGTTTTGTACAAAGATATACTCTTTGAAACCTCAATAAAAGTTCACATGTTCACAGAAATGTTATGAACTGAATTTTAACACATTAGAGGTTACCTTCATGATAATGTGTGTGCTAATTGACATGGGGTTTTTTTTGTTTTGTTTTGTTTTGCAGTACGCGGGCCTCTCACTGCTGTGGCCTCTCCCGTCGCGGAGCACTGGCTCCGGACGCGCAGGCTCAGCGGCCATGGCTCACGGGCCCAGCCGCTCCGCGGCATGCGGGATCCTTCCGGACTGGGGCACAAACCCGCATCCCCTGCATCGGCAGGTGGACTCTCAACCACTGCGCCACCAGGGAAGCCCCTAATTGACATGTTTTCCCCCGATGATTAAAAAGCTAAAATATGGGGCTTCCCTGGTGGCGCAGTGGTTAAGAAGCCGCCTGCCAATGCAGGGGACACGGGTTCGAGCCCTGGTCCGGGAGGATCCCACGTGCCGCGGAGCAACTAAGCCCGTGCGCACAACTACTGAGCTTGCGTTCTACAGCCCGTGCTCCGCAACAAGAGAAGCCACCGCAATGAGAAGCCCGCGCACCGCAATGAAGAGTAGCCCCCGCTCACCACACCTAGAGAAAGCCCACGTGCAGCAACAAAGACCCAATGCAGCCAAAAATAAATAAAAATAAAATAAATAAATAAAATAAAATAAAATAAAATAAAAAGCTAAAATGTGAGCCTTCTTATTATGTGCTAGTAAAATACTGTCTTTCTCAGTTTTATCTATTGGGTTTGTTTGAAAAAGGGGAGGGGAAGTACTCTACTAAAAAGAAATGTTTCAAATCATTAATAAAATGGAAAGAGTCACAAAGACCTAGGTCCCAGTCCCAAGTTTCTGAAGTACTTTGGGCCTCTGCTTCCTCATACATATGTGTATATACGTGGACCACACAGGGTTGACAGTGGGCTTAAACTTTTTTAAAAATGAGAAAATGCCTGGCACTGTACTTGACAGAACTTTGGTAATACCAAAAATGAATGCTTATTTAGTACTAACTATACACTAGGCCCCGAGCTGAGAGTTTGCACTTACTACTGCATTTCATCCTTGCACCAGCCCTGTAAAGTAAGTTTTACCATTAACCTCATTTACAGATGAGGACCCTGAGGCTTGGGTCCTTTGGCTTAAATAATTTGCCAAAGGTCACAAAACCATAAGCTGTGGAATTGGGTTTTGAATCTAGGCAGCTGAACACTAGATCCTGCCTTTTTTTTTTTTTTTTTTTTGGACATACTGAGCACTCACTAGGTACCACCCACTGTTTTCTTTTTTTTTTTTTTTGATTTATTTATGGCTGTGTTGGGTCTTCGTTTCTGTGCAAGGGCTTTCTCTAGTTGTGGCAAGCGTGGGCCACTCTTCATCGCACGTGCAGGCTCAGTGATTGTGGCTCACGGGCCCAGTTGCTCTGCGGCATGTGGGATCTTCCCAGACCAGGGCTCGAACCTGTGTCCCCTGCATTGGCAGGCAGATTCTCAACCACTGCGCCACCAGGGAAGCCCCCAGCCACTGTTTTAAGTCCTTTCACATGTTTTAATTCATAGAATCCTCACAATTACCATGGTAAATAGTATATCTCACAAGACTTGTACAATGTGACTTTCACAAGAGGTGGAGTCTATTTCCTCTCCCTTTGAATCTGGGCTGGCCATCTGATTTATTTGACCAATAGACTTTGACAGAAGTGACACCTTGTGACCTCTGGGCTTAGGCCTTAAGGAGTCTTGCAGCTTCCATAATTACCTCTTTGGAAGTCAGCTACCGTGTAAAGAAGTCTGAACTATCCTGCTAGAGAGGCCAGTGAAGGGAGGGAGGCCCTGCAGGATGAGAGGCCGCCTGGAGGAGAACTATGGCTTTCCAGCCAATCGTCAGCATCAAGCATCAGACATGTCAGTGAGGCCAACTTAGATGCTGTGATCCCAGCTGAGTTTCCGGATGAATGCAGCTGCAAGAGTGAACATAGCCAGCACCATGGAGAGCAGAAGAACCTCCCATCATGGAAAAAAATATTTTTTTAAATCATTGTTGTTTATAGCCACTAAGATCTGGGGTGGTTTGTCATATAGCAATAGATAGCTGAAACAAATAAGGTGTGTACTTCTGTTTCCTTATTTTACGAATGAGAAAAATGAGGCAGAGAGGGGTTAAATAAATCACCTAGGATTAAGCCACTAATGAGTGACAAAGCCAAGGATTGAGATGAGGCACTCTGGCTCCAGAGACCACACTGAATAACCACTAGGGTGTGATAAACTGGAAAAGCGCCCCTCAAAGGAGTCCTCATCCTAATCCCTGGAACCTGTGAACATGTTACCTCACAGGGTAAAAGGGCCTTTACAGATGCGATTATGTTAATGGTTTTGCGATCAGGAGATTATCCTGGATTATCTGGGTGGGCCCAGTGTAAACACAAGGACCCTCATAAGAGGGAGGCAACAGGGTCAAAGTCAGAGAGAAAGGGGAGGGGAGGCAAGCGCATGAACCAAGGAATGAGGACAGCCTTTAGAAGCTGGAAAAGGCAAGGAAGGAGACTCTCCCCTAGAGCATCCAGGGGGAACCAGCTCTGTCAACACCTTGACATTAGCCCAGTGAGACCCATTTTGGACTTCTGACCTCCAGAACTGTAAGATAATAAAATGTGTTGTTTTAAGCCACTAAGTAGCATAGGAAACTAGTACAGGGGGCCTCCCCTATTTTAAGGGAGCTGGATCCCTCCCATAGGCTCCAGCCAGACCAGTTTCCTTATGGTCTCCTGTCATGTTTCATGCTTCTGTTCTTCTCTGGTTCTTGAATATCTCTTTTCTCCCCATCTATTTAATTCATTTTTACCCACTTCTTCCAGGAAGTCTTCTCTGACCATCCTGGATCACACTGCTCTGTCCTAACTCTATAGCACTTGATGTTTTGCACCTTCTCACTCAGCACTAATATCAGTGCTAATGTGTTGGCGAGCAGCCCAGTGACATTTTTACGAGCGTGAGTCATTGAGTCTGAGGACATAAGGCTGGAGAGGCCTTTAGAGAGTCTATCCCTTCATTTTATGGATGATGAAACTGAGACCTGAGAAAAGGAAGAAAGTCACTTATCCAAAGTCACATAGCCAGGGCTTAAAGACAGTCTTCTGACTTCAAATTCATAAGCTCATTCATTCAGCAAGTACCTATCAAGCCCTCATTATGGGCCCAGCACTGAGCTAGGTGCTGGGAATCACTGACAGTCATAAGCAGATAAGGTCTCTGCTCTCACAGGGGCCTCCGATTTGTGAGAGAGATAAACACTTATGCAATAATCACACAGATATATAATCACTCACCCCGATAAGTGCTAGAAAAGAAAGTTCCATAAAGTGAGCTGTGGAAGGGCAAAATACAGGGAACTATTTTAAACTGGAAAACCAGGGAAAGCTTCTCTGAAGAGGCAACTATCAAGCAGGGATGTGAATAATGGTGAGTAGAGTTAACTAAGGTCTTTCTAGAGGTAGAGGGAAGGAGCAAAGTGTTTTAGGCTGAAGAAATGGTGTGTGCAAAGTCCCTGGGGCAGGAGGGAGCAGAACAAGGGGGAAAAGAAGGCCAGGATGCCTGGAGAAGAGTAAGAGTGACAGGGAGAGAGAGCTGAAGCTAGAGGAGTCCATAGGGTCAGACCATAAGGGCCCAAGAGGCCATGGTAAGGTTTTGATCTTAATCCCAATGGCAATGGGAAGCCATAGGAAGATTTTAAGCAGAGCAGTGACATGATCAAATTCACATGATATTTGAATTTTATGGTGTTTTTCCCCTGGCCCTGCCAGGGCCTTCCCTTATCTCTATAGACATGTTAGAGATCATCATTACAGGGAGTTTTATGCCACTCTCTATTCCACTCCGTGCCTAGCCTTGTACGAAGCAGGTGCTCCATAAATATGTGTAGATTAACGTCTCAGCAGCATGTGACACTGTGGATCATTCCCTCCCCCTTGAAGTGTTTGTTCTCAGGCTTCTGTGCTGCTGCTTGCTCCGGCTTCTCTCAATCCTCTGACCACTCCACCTTCCCACCAACCCATTTTAAGCATTTCTCACGGTTTCATCTTCATCCTCTTTCTTCTTTGTCCACACTCTCCCCCTTGGTCAGCCTGTGCCTCCCACAGTATCGATCTCTTCCTTCTGAGCAGAATTTAAGTTGCACGAGGGCTGGGACTTTGTCCTGTCACTGTTGCATCTCCAGGGCTTGGCACAGTGCCTGGCACCCAGCAGGCACCCAGAAAATTATTTGATGGGGGTATATACCGTACGATTCTCTTAATATGAAGCTCAAGAGCAGGCAGAATGAATCTATGGTGATTAATGTCAGAATAGTGGTTGCCTGTGGGGAGACAGTGACTGGGAAGGAGCACAAGGGAACTCGTAGGGGCTAGAAATCTTGATCTGAGTGGTGGTAGCACATGTATCTGCATACTAAAAGCTCACTGAGCTGTAAGCTTAGGATTAATGTTCTTTATTGTATGTGTAGTATAGCTCAATAAAAAGTGAAAAATTGTTAATACCACCACTCTCCTGAGAGGGAATTCCTAATTTCTAACTGCTTTGTGTGTCCACCTAGATGTCCACCTCATGATCTTCCCCAGCCTCCCAAATCAGCTCTCTTCCTGATTCCCATTCCTGGTGTTGTCAGCACTATGCTTCCAATTATTTAGTTTCCAAACCTCAGAGCCATCTCGTCCCCACACCACCCCTTCTTCTATTCTGCCTCACCCAGCTTTCCAAGACACATAAACACAAGTGGTCCCATGGTTATACAGAATTTTAAGATGCCCCCATGACTTTCACCCACTGGTGTTACTCCTGTGTTTACATTATAGGGCAAAAGGGAGATTAAGTGTGTGGGGGATGCTAATCTAATCACAGAGCTCTTTAAACTCAGGGAACTTTCTCTGGCTACTGGCAGAAGAGGAAGTCAGAGCTATTCAAAGCACAAGAACGATGCACTATTGTTGCCTTTGAAGATGGAGGGGATACATGCAAGGACTGGTGAGTGTTTTAGGAACTAAGAGTGAGTCCCAGCTAACAGCCAGTAAGAAAATAGGAACCTAAGTCCTACAACCACAAGGAACTGAAATCTGACAACATGAATGAGCATGGAAGTAGATTCTTTCCCAGAGCCTCCAGATAAGAGCCCAGACTAGCTGACTAGCCTTGTCAGAGCTCAAAAAGGAAACCAATCCAGCCCACTCAGACTTTGACCAATAGAACTATGAGATCTTAAAATGGTTGTCTTTTAAGCCACTAAGTTTGCAGTAAATTGCTACAGCAGCAATAGAGAACTAATACCTATCTGAAATCCCGTCTATTCAAAGGCAGTCTTTGTTGTCATCCCTTCCTTCCCATTACTTTGGTCCCACTATGGCTCAGACTCTCTGACCTCACTGCTGCCCGACTGAAATGTTAATCTCTGGGCCTCTCTCCCCAACCCATCCATCCAACTCACTGCCAACGGATTCCAAAGTCACAACCCTGATCACATCCTTCTTTTGCTCAAAAAGCTTCCACGACAGTGTAGCTTGTTGGTTACACTCTGAAAACCAGAATGCAGGGTATAAAGCCCAGCTCTGCCTCTAAGTAGCAGGTAATCCAGATCAAATTGCTTAACTTCATCCACAACTTGGGAGTGAGGGCACCATCCTCACAGGGTAGTTGCAAGGATTAAATGAGATATGCATGCGAAAAATAGTTATGCATGGCCCAGCAAAAGTAGGCACTCCACTCTATGAATCAAAGACTATCAAAGACTCCAGGTGGCCAACCGATTAAACTTTTCATCTTGGCCTTACATTCACACCCCATAGGTTACACACACACACACACACAATCTCTCCAGCCTTTTCTCCCACTCCTCTTCTGTTAGTCCCATACTTTCCCCTCCATCTTCATCACCACTCCCCTTCATCACATTATCACCTTCTATTCTGAGTGGTCTCCTCATATTCACAGACCTCCATTCTCTGCAGTCAGCAGGCACTGCTGAAAACACAAGCCTGACTATTTCACTTGTAGGTTTAAATCCTTCCATGGCTCCTCATTGCTCTCAATATAAAGTCTAAAATTCTTCCCACAACTGGGAAGGCCCTGGACAGCCTGGCCTGCCAACATCTCCAGGTCCCTTCCCTTGCTTTCTGTACCTATCCCTCATACTCACCAGGCTCCTGCTAACCCTGGGCCACCCACCTCTTGCTCTTCCCTCTTCCTGGAACACTCTTCTCTTCCCTCTTTGCCTAGTTGACACCTATTTGTCCTTCCAATCCACAGGTCAGTGGGAATTTCCTCTACAAAGCCTTCCCTGACCTCTCTGGTGAGTCCAAACCTCTCTAGTAGAAGCTGCAAAGGTCTGCTCTTTTGTAGACCTTCTCATTAAAAAAAAAAAAAAAAAAAGGTAACATAGCTCTTCACTGTACTTATTTCCACGCCACAAGGACTCGGGCTGTTTCTGTTTCTGATCACCACCATGTCCAAAGAGCAGAGCAGAGTGCCCAGTCCAGAATCTGGCCTCTGTAAATGCATGTTAAAGGAATGAATGAAAGAAACGAGTACAATCTGCTCAACTGGATTGCTTTTCCCACAGATGCCTTTCTCGTCTCCATGCCTCTGTTCACTCATGTCACTACACTTGACATGCTTTCTTGCCAACTCTGTTTTCTATAAATTCAACCCACCCCTGGCAGACTCTGCCAACTAATCTTGCCCAACATGTGAGCCTGCAGTGGCTTCCACCTCCATTCCTCCCCCTGCCCCACCACAAGCATCTAAGTTGGTATGACTTCTTTCTGATTGTGAAAATAATGTGTGCACATTGTAGACCTTTTAGATAATGTAGATAATGCAGAAAATATAAAAGAAAAAACTAAAAACATTTCAAATACCACTCCCCATGATAATTGCTACTTTTATTATAGAGTATGTCTATTCTTTTCCCATACATAATCATGGTAAATGTTTAAACCTCACACAAATCAATCTCATTTTTTTAAAAAAAGTTCAGACAAGTTCAAAAACTTGCTCAAGATCCCACAGAAATGGTAAAAACAGAACCAAGATGAGGAGACCAGCCTCCAGCCTCCCCTTGCTCTCACCATCCCTCCCAGCCTGTCTCCCTCTCCATCTCCTCCTATTCCTCTTATATCAGAGCTTACTCCCTTGAAACCCAAAGCCAAACTCCCTCTGACACCGTCCCTTTAATCCAGCAATTCCACTTGAAGGATAGTCACTTTGTACAGTGGTAGAAGACCAGTAACAAACTAAATGAACATCAATACTGGTTTAACAAGTAACAGTATATCTTCACAATGGGACACTATGCTGTTGTTCTGAAGAACAGGGGAGATCTTCATGTATTACTCTGGAATAATCTCTAAAATAATTTTTTAAATTAAAAAACTAAGATGTGGAACAATGTGTATAGTTTGCTATCATTTGCGAATGTAGAAAATATTTCAACAATGTGTATGTACAATATTTCCACACACAAAAACGACACCAGTAGTTACTTCTGGAAAGGAGAATATAGGAATTGAAAGGTAAGAAGGGACATAATTTTCGCCTTATATCCACATATAATGTTTATCTTTTTACCATACCCATGCCTTTAGTAAGTAAAAAAACAAAAACAAAAACAAAATTTTCCAGACTTTTTCTGATCATCCCCCGAGCCCATCTTCACTCTATTATGTGAAGGTGTGTGTGTACCTCCTGGAGACACAGGTGTGCCCTGCTCCCCTCTTCTGAGGGGGACCTCCCAAATGAGGCTCACACATGGACCATTTTCAGAGATGGAAGACCTTGTCTCTTCCACCAGAAGAGCAGGAATCTGCAGTCACTTGAAGGCCAAGGACTTTCATTCTAGCCCTGGCTCTGCCATTCACTAGCTGTGTAACCTTGGACAAGTCACTGGACCTCTCCAAGGGTAAGTTCTGGCTCCTCTATCAGCCAGGTGACGTGTTCTCCATCAGCCCCCTAACTTCCAGATTTTCAAACAGTCTGTCCCTTCTGCCTATAAAATACTGCTCCCTCCCCTGTCTCGGTAGCTCCTACCCATCCTTCAAGACTCAGCTTTCATATCACCCCTAGAGGAAAACCTCCCTAATCTCTTAGTCAAGGAGATTAAACATTGTCACAAGCCCCATCACACTTGGTCAGCATGACTTGTTCAGTGTTTCCCTTCTCAGAGCACAAGCTCCCTGAGGACAGGAACCATGCTGTGCTTATCACACCTAGCACAGTGCCTGCCACATGGCTTGGGGCTCAGTAAATATTTGCTCTGAGAGTAAATGGACATTGCCCTTGTCCAGACCCTCCCCCCACCCCCCCGCCATGATCCTACGTCCTGATAAGACTTTAGAAGCTTTCCCAGCCACTCCAGGAAGAGGGGTGTCAATGGGGATCAGCCCACCCCATTGCCATCCTTCCCCTAAAGCCTCTCCACCCACCAAGGGCATCAGAGCCTGAGCTCTTCCCCACCAGCACATCCACAGCCTCCTGTAGGAACAAACTACTGTAGGATCCAGCCTGTTTAGACCTATCCTCCAGGGCAGGGCCCCACCTAGGCCAAGGCAAGGGCCCAGACCCTTCCCCTGCCCCCAGCTCAGCCTGAGAATGAGGTGGCCCAGCCCAGCCGGACAGGCCCGGCCCATCAATCGTGCTCCCAGGGGTACAAACCAATTTCTCTTGCTTTTCTGAGCCCGTCTCCCTGGCGGAGCCTGGAGGAGCCTTCCATCGCATTAATCCCAGCCTGGCTGCAGTGACGAAGACGGATTTCTCCACCAAACGATCCATTTGTATCTCTCGTGCACTCACTTGGTTTTTTTTCTGTGCGGATGTTCAAAATATCATGAAAAAGGCGTTAGTCGGCTAGCTGTGGCGTAGCGAAATAATAGAGTGATCCGGCAATGCGCTCCTGACCTTGCAGGACAGCTAATCCATCCGCACATCTATCTTAATTATTCCCGGTTACAAAAGAGAAACTCCACCATCCATTCATTCCAGGCTGGCAATTCCATTTTCCACCCCCACTCACGCCCCATCCTTTCTCCACCATTCCCCTAGCCATATAGGCCCATTCACCAGTGCTACAACAGACTCTCCCCATAGCAGCCCAGTCTAGCCAGGCCTGAGCCCAGGCGGTGGCAGCCCAGCCCCTAGCCGGCTGCTCCATGTAATCAGAAGAGAGGCACTCTGGCTCCCTTCCCCAGAACTCTGACACCCCTCCATTGGAGGAAGGCTAGCTACCAACCGGATTAAGGCACAGCCAGGACACACACACACACACACACACACACACACACACACACACACACTGATACCCTCACAAAGGCAGCCATAGACTCAATCTCATCCAGACTCTGACATTCAGGCCACCTCTCACACAGACACCAGCAGACAAGCCCACCCCCTCCCCACCCCACCCCACCCCAGGCCATTTTAGCTCTCCTGCTACCCTGGCACAGACGCTGGGACAGATGCTAGGATGGGCATTTTGACTAAGGGCAAGCTCCATAGAGGATGTCTTGGTCTGTCTGTCTCCCACCCCCAAAGCCAAAGACTCCACCCACTGTATCATCTACTCATTACAATGCAATACAACCCGGGCAGCTGGAGGAGCAAGGTGTAGTGTGAGAGAGGAAGAAAGCAAAAAGCGAGGAGTAAGCAGAAAGAGTTTGAGCAGAGGTCCTGCAAGTGGGACAGAAAGGAAGAAGGGAAGGGAGTTTGGGGTGGTGTCATGAGAAGGTCACTGAAATTGTATGTGGTTTGTGTAACACAATTTGAGCTAATGGTACCAGATTCACTTTGGGGATGCCTGCGCCAGTCTCTAAAGCCCTTTCTAATTCTACTCCTTAATGTACAATTTTCAGATCCCTCATTCTAATGATTTTAATGCAATCAGCAAAACTAGGCATGTAATTGTCTTGGCTCTGTGTTTCGCTATGGTAGCTCCTGGGGACCCTGGTTCCCAGTTCCTGTGCCCTCCTCCGCCAGTCCTTCCCTCCCTTCCCTTTCACCCCTCCCTTCAGCCTCAGTCAACAAGTCCTACTGAGACTTCTCCAGCTCTCGGGGCTGTGAGAGAAACAGAAGGAGGAGTTTCAGTCCCCGGCCTCATGAAGCCCAGATCCGACTGAGGAAAGGCCACAGGGCATCTAGGCCAGAACTGGGCAATGGGGACTGTCTGCTGGCCCAGCCTGGCTAGATTGGTGGGGTTAGAGAAGGAGGAAGGCTTCCTGGAATAGCTCCGTGGGCTCTCCCTCCCCTTCCCAGAAGCAGCAGGCAGCCTGGGCTGGGCCTGGGGGGCGGTGTGCAGAGGAAGGACCATTTGTCCTGAGACAATGGCAGAGTAGGGGTCTCCAAGCGCTGTTGAGAGCCAATTTGTAGTGGTGACGGCCGAGGTTGCTCCAAAGGCTGGGAACAGCTGGAGCTCTGGGTGACTGATGGCTGGGCCCAGGAGAGGGGCCATTGGTCTGGCAGACACAAAGCACCCGATGGTGCGCGGGTGGGGCCCGTCAAAATCATTAAGTGCCGAAGATGGGAGCCCCAGACTTCAGATGGGACCAGTGAGTGGGGGGAAAGAGGTCAGGAGCCTGCCCCTCCCTCCCTGCAGCCCCTCCTCCACCCTCCATCCCTGCTTTGGAAACTCAGCCACCCACACCCCCATTATCATCTTATTTGCATAGACACCCCACCCCCAGCCTGCCAGGTCCCGGGTCTTACTCCATTGAGAGTCCAGGTTCCAGTCCTTTTTGAGCAGCTCTGGCTCTGGGGCCAACCTGGGCCTGGCTGAGCCTCCCCGATCCTCTTTGGGGGACTCACCCACCCTCAGGCACTGCGTTCGCTAGCCAGTGGCCTCATCCACTTATCAGGGAACATGACATCCTTAATTCAACGCACCAGTAAAGACCTCTCTCCATTCCAAAGGGAAGAAACCGAGGCCCTGGGTGGTGACTTCTCTCCCTTCTCCCTCCACGTGGGAAATGCTTCCCCCACTCGACCTTCCCCAAGGGGGAGGGAGGGGCAGTGACACTCGAGAAATCCGTCCCCTCCCCATCCTCCAGCCCCGTCCCCGCTCTACAGCGCTCCCGGCAGGGGAGGGAAGCAGTGACCCGGCCAGGTGGTGATGATGCGGCCGGCCGCGCTGGTCACTCTTGGCCGCTCCCCGCGCGCAGCCCGACCCCCCTCGCATGGGTCACGGCGCCGGCAAAACTCCCTGACACAGAAACGCCTCGGGGCCTGCGCGTGTCGGGAACAATCCTCCGCCTGATGGGAAGCGACAGCCCGGCCCCGCCTCCCTCCGCTCCCTTCCCTCCCGCGGCTCCTCCCCTGCGCCTCGCTCACCCGCCCGCTGCGGGCCCAGCACTGTCCGGCGGGGAGCCCAGCAGGTGCCCCCGGGCCCCCCCTCACCCCAGCCAGACAAGTCGTCACACAGGCCTCCCGTGCGTCCTGGGGTGGGGAAAAGGGAGGAGGAGCAGCGTCTCCCTCGCTGCGGCCTCAGACCCGGGGTGAGGGGAATGGGGACCAGAGGGGCCCGGGAGAGGCATATGGCAGGGGCCAAGCAGGCAGCCGAACAGTTTGCATTGCACGACCCCACTTCTGCTTTCACCATGTTCACATAAAGACTGGAAAGAAATATACCAACTTGCAGAGGGGGTCTCCCTGGGTGTAAATTGACAGGTGGGTTTTCCTTTCTTTTTCCTTATCTATATCTCCTGAGTTTCCTTTGTCTTTGTCTGTGTGTGTTTGCAATAAATATATCATGTGTGACACTCTCCCCCCAGGGGTATAACAGCCACACCAGGGCAGAGGGGTTGTTGGAGGGAAGCTCTGTCCCAGACCCCAGGCCCTGGCACTGATTCAGCCACAGGGAGGGAGGCTAGTGCATTCTGGAAGGACTGTGGGTGAATGACCCCTCACTGGGGGATCCTGCCCCTCCTCCCACTTTCCCTGCAGAGGCTGAGGGTATGTGGGGAGGGGCGCTGGCTGCGAGAGACAGGCCCAGATGTACAAAAGTAGTCTCTCAGCATTTCCTCACACATGGACACTCAGGGACACTCAGGGGTACGCTGACATGCTGGCACACACCCACACACACTCACACATGCATTCACACATGTATAAACATATCCTTGCAGTCATGGCCACACACCCAAGAATGCACTCATGGACAGGTAGGCGCTCACCGGAGCACCTGTGGCCCTGCTGTACTCACACACTCAGCCTGCCCCTCACAGCCCCCCGCCAAACACAACCCAGTCATGGCCTCCTGCCCACATCCTTTCTCCAGCTCAGACCCTTCAGGGAGTGAAGGCCTCGTTCACTTCAAACGCCCTCATTCATCCTTCTCCAGCTGTTTTGCTGCTTACCTCAACCCAACCTTCTCCCCACCATCGGGCTCTCCTCTCCCTTCGCCTAAGCTCTTACTTCTTGGTGCTGAGCTGCAAGGCCCCTCCTGCCTTCCACCTATGAAATGATGACCTGCCCAGCCCCACCACAGAGCCTTCCTCCTCCTCCACTCCTACTCCCCCCACCTCACTCCTACCCATCCTTTGTGGCCTAGCCTGGGGCCCAGATTCCCCGGAAGCCTCCCCTCCTGAAGACTGGCTCCCCCTGGGACTCCTATCCCCTGACTTTACCCCTCACTCAGGTGACATTCCTTTTGCGCCTTCACCTTTGATTCTCTCTTCATGGTTGTGAATCCTGTGAGCTCCTACAAAACAGGGGCAGATCCTGACTTCATCTTGCATTCCCCTTACCCCACACACCTGCCTAGCAGTCCCTCAACCGTATTCCTTGATGAACGAATGAATGAGTTAAAGGATGTTGGTGAACATGGCTTGTCTTGGTGTTGAGTGTGACTGTGTGTGAATGAAGAGGAGGTGGGAGCAGAGGCAGCTACATGGGGTAAGTGCCACTGCCTGATCCCTCTGCTCAAGTACGAACAACCACTGCACTCCTGCCAACCACCCTACCTGGGAGGTGTCCATTTTATAAAGAATCAGAGGCTCAGAGAGGTTACATTATTTCTGAAAGGTCACAAGGCTGGGAGTGGCAGACTGTAAGGCCAAGGATACTAGCTGTGCCTACCTCCTTCCTCACGGCCCAGGCTAGTGCAGTGGCAGGGGCTGGAGCTGCTTTCTGATAACCATGATGCCCCACCCAACCTCTCCAGAATGAGGGGGCCTCTGGTCCCCTCTCCACCATGGGCGCTAAGTCTATCTCCTTCTTCCCAAGCCCTTTCTTCGGTCCTAATTCCCCTTTCTGCCCTCTCTGTTATATAATCTCTGCCCAAGATAACCATCTCCTCAGTGTTCCTTGAACACATTTCCAGGAGCAAGAAAACAAGGACGACAGTCTTGGTCCCATCACTGACTAGCTTGTGGCCTTGAGCAAATCTCTAGTCAGAACTTTACTCTGGCTTGGGTTTCCCCAGTTGTGTGGAGCGGGGTGGGGCTTGTGTAGGTGCTGTCTCGGGTCCCCTGCAGTGTCCGCAATCCGGGCTCCAGTCCCTGGGGACAGGAGGGCAAGAACCAGCCAGCATCTTACCCACCCTGGTCCACCCCCAGGCCCCCAGAGGGGTTTGGGTTGAAAGAAGGCTGGAAAATGCTGTGAATTAATTACCATCAGACCTCCGGCCGCTGTTCATCTCTGTAAACAAACATTTTAATATGCAGTAATTAATTACATCTGCCACACCGACACTCCTCTCGTTCATCCTTCTTCAGCTTTTCTTCTGCTCACCCTGAACCAAACTCCTCCTCCCAGCTGGGGCCTGAGAACCCAGGCAGGGCCCCTCCCACCATCTCCCCAGCCTTCTCCCCCCACCACCAGATGCAGGTGCTCACATCTGCCCTCCTACTCTGCAGCTTTTGTTCCTTTTTCTATTTCTCTAATACCTGTCTGTCTTTCTGACAGCCCTTTGTCTCTAGTTCTCTCTGCCTGGATGTCCCTCCTCAACAAAGTTTAATGCCAGGGACACATTCTGGGAGAGAGAGGGAAATGAGGAAGCCAGAGAGAGGAAAACGAGGAAGTCAGTGGATCTGCCCCAGGTGCCTCAGCACATGAGCACACGTTTCAAATCCCTGGTGGTCCAGGACCAGGCTGATTTACAGGGATTATCCAAAAGCCAAAACAGATCTGTTCCAGAAGTAGCCCTCCCGGCCCTAAGAGCTGCTAAGAGTCTTCCCGTCCCAGTCTCTTCTGTCTCACTCCCAGCCTCCATAGCATCTCAGTGTGAAAAACAGAGAGGGCACATCCACCCAGCTGAGCAATTACTCTTCATAATTACTCTTCACCGTCTCCAAGGGCCAGGAGTACCACCACTGGATCCACCTTCGGCGCCCCAGCCCTCCTCGGCCTGCCTACCTCCCAGGGGTAGGCAGCCAGGTACGGTGGGGGTGTGGGCGGTGCCCCCAGCCCGTGGTAGGGAGCGTACCCCTTTTCAGGGAGGTTCATTCTGCCCTGCCTGGAGTCTGGGTGGGAGCCGGGGAACCAACACTGGATCAGAGGCAAGAACCTCAGATGAGAATGAGACGAGGGGGGCCAGCTGCCCAGGGTTCGGAGCTACAGGAAGGGTGGGAAGAAGACCGAAGGTCCGAGAGGTCCGGCCCAGGCGGTCCGCCCCTGGGGACCCGGGAGCGGAGTGGGCGGGGTAGGGCGGGCGCCACCAGGCGTGGCGCAGGGAACCGAGCAGAATGAAATGCAGATGCAAAACGTGCTCGTAAGAGTTTCCTCTCTCTCCCCATCTGCCAAAGCCGAGATTTTAATCTTTAATCCATGAGCAATCAGCGAGCAGCGGCGAATGGCACATTACAGATGTTTTACTGTCGCCGGCGCTCTCAGCTTCCGCGCTCCGCACAGGCGCGCGGGGCGCCCCCGCCCCTCTTCGCCTTGCCAGCTCACACCCCTCCCCCTCCGGTCCCTCTTCCCCTCCCCCTACCCCCCAGATCGTGGTTAAAAGATATTCCCTCACCTGCATGCTCCTGGTCTGAGGTGGAGCTGGGAACGGGGTGCAAGGCCGTTAACCCTTGCTAGAGGAGCTGGGGCTCCGCTGGTGACGCAGGGGCACTGGCGGGGAGGGGGCGGCCTTCAGTATTGCGTTGAGGCGAATTCCCCACCAGGTCCAAATTGGGGGCGCGAGGAGCGGGGCATCGAGTGCCCTGCTGGCTGAGCTGTCCCACCTCCAGTCCCATTCCCCAACCCCACCTCCGGGGCCGCTCGCGGCTCCTGCGATTGGCGCTCCAGATGTTCGGCTGCGCTGGGGCTATTTCCAGATGTTGGGCATCTCTGTTTTCACGTGTGGGGACCGTGCTCCCCTCTGCATGATGAGGAAGGAGACTACCTCGTGGTCCGATCTGGGAGTCCCTAGGGAAATCTGACAAGGTGGCTTCTTGAAGACCAGCTGAAAAAACCTCATATCAGTTGGGGGAGTAGTGCCCTCTGTCAAATGGGAGTAGGAGTCTCTCCCGCTTCTTGGGATCTTGAGCAGGAGGAGGAAGATGAGAAGCTCTAGAGTCCTTATCAAGCCCCGAGGCCAATTCGCTCCCGCCAGCTTCTAAAGAATCACCGAAAGCCACAGGAATGTTACTCTGCCTCCAGCTCAGAAATCCTTAGCAGTGACCCCAGTTTGCAAGTTGTGCGATTATTTGATTAATATCTGTGACTTTCAGTGGCCCATAAGTTCCATGAGGCCAAGGACTGTGTTTTTACTTATTGTGTTCCCTTGGTCTAGTACTGGGCCTCAGTAGGTGCTCACGGTGGATGCTCAATAAATATTTGCTGACTGAATGAAGGCATTCATGTGGTCTGCTGTAGTCTTGGATAATATTTTCTTTTGCCATTATCATTGAAGACAGGCCCTTCACCCCATGCTCCTAAGCATGCACACACAATCCCCCTCTATGGAGACTCCTCCCAAACTGCAGGCCTTGTCTTTCTAGAAAACAGCCCATTTTTTCCCCTACCTCCATGGCGTGTCTTTCCCATTAGATAGAAGAGGACCCCAGGGCAAGATATGTCTGACACTAAGCTAGGGCTTCTTTGGCCAGCTGCCTTCTCTCCCCAGGCCCCAGAAGCTAGGACCCTCTGACTTAGCCTTCCCGTGACTCTTGGACATCCTCTCCCTGCCCCCAGCTGACCCCTTCTGTCTGCATGACCACAGACACCGTAACCCTCTCTGATATTCCTGTTCCCTAGTGGTTCCAAACATACCCCCAATCCCAACACAGCCCCAACCTACTCCAAAGCCCCGTTTCACTAAGCACGGTCCATCCCATCACCGAATCTCCCCACTCTCCATCCCAAATGGCTTCTGGTCTTCTGAGAAGAAAAAAGGGAAGGATGTGGAGACTGGAAATGCAGAGGACAAAGAGGTGGAAAAGAGAAAAGCCTGCGAGGAAACCTAGACGACTGTTAGAAGAGGGGCAGAGAAGGGCACAGAGAACGGAAGAAGAGCGCCTTAGAAACAGAGGACAGAGGCAGGGTAAAGACAGAAGAGGCAGAAACAGTGATTGGCAGAAGCAGCCAAAGAGGCCCAGACGGACAGACAGAAAGAGGGATAGAAAAGAGGGAGGGTGCACTGGGGCCTGAAGAGTGGAGACTCGGACTCCGGGAGCCAGAGCAGCAGCGTCGGGGAGGGAGACACCAAGGGGCGAGGGTCTAGGATGGGGCGAACCGCCGCGAGCCCGGTCCTGCCCTAGCCGGGGGCCGCCTGTCGGAGCCGCCCCGGGCCTAGGCCGCAGGGCCCACAGGCGGGCGGCCCTGAGAGGCGGCGGCGAGGGAAGCCGGAGTGAGAGGCAGCCGAGCCGCATGTGTGTTTTTATTATTATTATTTCTGATTAAAGAGGAATTCATCTCGTATCCGCCTCCTGCCAGGGGCCGAGGCGCCGCCATTGGAGTTAACGGTGCGGAAGAATACAAAAAAATTTCATTGAGGAGGATTATAAAAGTTACTAGCTGGAACATTAACAGAAGAGTAACTTGTAAAAAATGCAATATTACAATATTCACAAGGACGGCAGAGCGTGGTAAAGCTATAAAATTCAACATTAAAATCTTCCACAGCCTAGATAACCTAGTTAACAAACATGGTATTGGGACTACTTTTCTGTTGGGGCTGAGGCACAGGAACGGGGGGCTGATGCAATCGAGCCGGGGGCTGATCACACCTCGGCAGCCGCGGGAGGGGGCGGGGCGGCCTTGGGATAGCCACGCCCTTTCCCAGCCTTCGCCTCCTCCCCCGGAAAATGGGGATAACAGCCCCCATCAAGTGTTGGGGAGTGCCTAAGGAAGCACCTCAAAACGTCTGATGGGGCTGTACACTTTTGAGGTTATTTTTGTGTGTGAAGTGCTAATTAAAGCAGACAATTCACTGTGGATTTAGTCATGCTGAATAGGACATACATTTCTGTAACTGCAAGATGTGCATATAAAATGCATTAAGAAAGGATTGTACGCGTGCGTGAATGTATACATTCCGGGTGGGCTATGTGTGCATGTGCAGGATGTGTGTACCCAGGGCCTCTGTAGATAATATATGCATGGTATGTAAATGTGTATGTAGGTAGGGTATGCAGAGCATAGAGCTTTGGGGTTCAGAGTGTGTGTGTTCATAATACGTGTATATGCCTAGTGAGACTCTGTGTAGGGTTTGTATGCATAGAATCTATGTGCAGGTAAGATATGTGTCTAGACAGGAGAGGTATTTCCTGAGTATATGTGAGTGCATGGTGTATTCATGTATGGGATATGTATGCTATCACAGGCACATAATGTGTCTTTTTGCAAGATGTGTTTTAAAGAAGATATATGTTTGCTTGGTTCGGTGGGCATGCATATGCAAGGTATATATATCACAGGGCATTATGTGGTTGTGAACACAGGATGTTTGTGTGTGCAAATAGCATAGCAAGTAGGCTCTGTATGGGATAGTATGCATAAATGTGCATGTATGTGTTTAGGGCATGTGTATATGTGTGCAGTATGAGTGCATGTGAGCAGAGGGGATGTCTGCAAATGTGTGTGTCCAGGTATTTTTTGTATATTCAAGTATCTATAGAGTGTATGTATGTGAGCAGAGTATATATATGTGAAGGGCATGTGTATATGTATGTTACATGTGTGTGAAAATACATAGACATTATGTGAGATGTCTGAGTATGTGAAGTGTCTGTGGATGTCACAGAGCATCTGCTTCTATTCGGCCCCCAAATACTTGTAGTGTGGTGGTTAAGAACACAGGCTTTGGAGACAGGCTGTTTGGGACTGAATTATGGCTTTGTCATGTACTAAGTATACGACCTTGGGCAAACTTAACTTCCAGTTGCCTTAGCTTCCCCATCTGCAGAATGGTAATAGTGATATCACCTACTTCACAGAGTTGTTACTGGGATTAGATGAGTTAATACTCGCTGTGGGCAGAATAATGGCTGCCCCCAATTCTAATCCCCCAAACTTATGATTATGTTACCTTACATGGCAAAAGAGATTTTGAAGATGTGATCATGTAGAGGATCTTGACATGAGAAGATGATCCTGGATTATTGGAGTATGCCCAGTGTCATCACAAGGGTCCTTATAAGAGGGAAGCAGGAGTATCAGTCAAAGAAGATGTGAGGGGCCTCCCTGGTGGCGCAAGTGGTTAAGAGTCCGCCTGCCGATGCAGGGGATACGGGTTCGTGCCCCGGTCTGGGAGGATCCCATATGCCGCGGAGCGGCTGGGCCCGTGAGCCATGGCCGCTGGGCCTGCGCATCCGGAGCCTGTGCTCCGCAACGGGAGAGGCCACAACAGTGAGAGGCCCACATACCGCAAAAAGAAAAAAAAAAAAAAAAAGAAGATGTGAGGACAGAAGGCGAGATCAGAGTGATGTGGCCATGAGCTAAGGAATGTGGGTGACTTCTAGAAACTGGAAAAGGTAGGGAAACTATTTCTCCCCTAGAGCCTCCAGAAGGAACACAGCCTGCTGATCCATTTTAGACTTTGAACTCAAGAAATGTAAGCTAATAAATGTGTTGTGTTAAGCCACTAAATCTGTGGTAATTTGTTACAGCAGCATTAGGAAACTAACACACTTGTAAAAGTATGTACAAAAGTGCCAAGTACATAGCACGTATGTTATAAGTATTTGTTAAATAAATTCCTTGGAGGCAATGCTTGAGGCCCTAGGCAAGGCCTAGTTTCTCAGTCGCCAGATTTGCCATCCACATCTAAGGCTGCCTCTGGCTACCCTGGACCCTCCAAGATTCTGGATCCTGCCAGAGCCTGTGTTTTGCCATCATAACCATGGACACAACTTGGGAGGTAGAGGGAACTCTCCTTCAATACCTGCCTGCTTCTTCTTCCTTTATCATGCATTGTGGGTGGAGCTAGTACATGCATTTAAGCCTGTGGCTGAGGGGATTCAGGGGACAGGTTGAGAATCTTCAGACCTTCCCATTCACTTGCTCTTTGGACCAATCTCGGTAGGACAGGGTTGCTGTGGGGGAAGGGAAACTTGTGTGGGAAGTCGGTGTCTGAAGAGCCAGTGGAGTATATACATGGTCTTGTGCACAGAGAGCTACACTAGATCGCTGGTCACACTTGGCCACAATTTTAGCCATACAACTCAAGCCACCAATGGGGGGAGTTCTTGCTCAAAGGACATGGCTCTTCCTTTAGCTCTCTGCTTCTTTTGCTGTCTTCCTCCACCTCCAGCTTGGGGCCCCTGGGGAATGATCCTCTCATGGTTCCCAGATAGGCACAGGGACTTTCGAGACATTGCCATGAGATAATGGAATAAGTGGATTAATTTGTACCACAATATATTTTTCATTCTTACAAGTATGTGCATGTGTGTGTGTATCTGTGACGTGTGACCCTCAGTTTCCTCATCCACACAAAGGGAATAGTAATCCTTTCCTGCCTTCCTCACTGGATGTTAAGAGACTTGAAAGAGAACATGCTCTACAATCACTTGGTATTGTCAGCACCTGGGCCCTGGAGACATTTTCCTGGAGAAAAGAGACAACTCCAGCCACTCTTGGGCACGGGGCAGTGCCAAGGTATAAGTGGGAAGGGCAAGTCACAAGGAATCTGAAGGACCATTGCTAGCAGTTAGATATCCATATCTTCTCACCACAGAAGATAACAGAGGAAGTCTGTCCCCCGAGGACACCTGCTTCAGGGCTGTGCAGATGTGTTTAAGCAAACAAATGTGTCCATAGGTCCACACTGTAGGGGTCAGTGTACACTCATGGCAGGCCCTAGGGAGGTGTGACAGAGCTTTCTGGGGATGAGCCCACCTGGGGTACAAAAATAGGATGAGGAATTCTCTTTGTGCACTGAGATGGTTAAGCACAGAACTCTGGAGTTAGAATACTCAGGCAGGGAGCTCAGCTCCACCACTTCTGGCCAGTGTAACTCTGGGAGCTTAGTTAACCTCACTGCCTCTGCTTCCTCACGATGTCTAATTCATAAGGTTGTTGTGAGGATTAAATGAGACATGAAATATTTATCACAGTGCCTGGCATATAACAAGTTCCCAGGGGCTTCCCTGGTGGCGCAGTGGTCGAGGGTCCGCCTGCTGATGCAGGGGACGCAGGTTCGTGCCCCGGTCTGGGAAGATCCCACGTGCCGCGGAGCAGCTGGGCCTGTGAGCCATGGCCGCTGAGTCTGCGCGTCCGGAGCCTGTGCTCCGCAGTGGGAGAGGCCACAGCAGTGAGAGGCCTGCGTACCGCAAAAAAAAAAAAACAAGTTCCCAATAAACACTGTTGTTGACAGCAATGATGTTATTGGCATCATCATTCCTCCCCTCTTCTTGGAGGAGGTGGTGTGGTGTTGTGGCCTGTGAGCCAGAGGGACCTGGTTACAATCGAAACTCCACTGCTAACCATTTATATAAACGTCACCAGCTGTGCAACTTTAAGCCTCAGCTTCTTCATCTGTATAATAGGGTCAGTAATATCTACCTCAAAGGGACACCCCATGAGGATCAGAGTTTATAAATATGTGGCCCAAAAGCCATAGCTGGCCTTTAGCTAGGTTTGCTTGGCCTACACTGTAAATACATAGCTCATGCAGTTAATGAAAAAGTGAAAACATGCCAAAGGGTATACAGGGAAAAATAAGTCTTCCTTCCACCCCTGCCCTCTTCCTTGAGGCAACTACTATTTCCAGTTTTTGCATATCTTTCCAGAGCTAGTCTGTACAGGAACAATGTGTGCATGTATATATGTGTGCCTCTTTTTCTTTCAATAAATGGTAACTTATACCTTGTTCCATGCCTTACTTTTTTATTTGGTTCACCTTGGAGAGCTCTCCTTATCTATATATGAAGACTCACTTCATTCTTGGTTAAGGCTGCATAGTATTCCATTGAACAGATGTACCATATGTCATTTAACCAGGCTCCTAATAGTGGACATTTAGATTACTTCTAACCTGCAAACAAAACTGCAATGACTATCCTTACACATCCATCATTTGGTCATCTGCCTGGTCATGTGCTTTTAAAAAAAAATTTTAGATAGTTTCCAATGAATTTCAAAGAAAAAACAAGATTCCTCATTACTCTTAAAAACTCAGCCATCACTCAACTAGCCATCACTGGCCCCCACTTTTGCATGACAATCCTATCCTTTAGAGAGAACTTTGCCCTCTCCAGTTGCCCCAGAACCCCCCTCCCTGCTGTCTTCCCAGCCATTTCTGCCCCACAGGCATCTGTGTTTAGGAATCCCTGCTAAGACTCATGATACGGCGTATGGAAATAGTGTCTGGTAGCCGAGAAATGCTATTGTTATTCTTTCATGGGGAATTACTCCTCTATAGTTTTTTTGAATGGGCCTGTCTTAGGAGCACAGGTTCTTACATTCACACATGTGTGGGTGGGTGGCCTTCTTGTTGCATGTGGGGAACTGGTGGTCCTAACAGGAAGAGGAGCCATGCTCAGAGGCTCCTTGCTCACACCCACCGGCCTTCCTCAGCTCTGGAAGGAGGGAGGAAGTTCCTTCACATAGATCCTGTTCCATTTAACAAAATGGAGACTAACCTGCCTGTGAGACCTGTGCTGGCCAGTACAGTAGCCATTCGCCACATTTAAATTAAATAATTAAATAAAATGAAAGTGAATTTTGTGGGGTTTTTTTGGCTGCGCCTTGTGGCTTGTGGGATCTTAGTTCCCCAACCAGGGATCGAACCAGGGCCCTCTGCCGTGAAAGTGCGGAGTCCTAACTACTGGACCACCAGGGAATTTCCTAAATAAATAAATGAAATTTAAAATCAGCTCCTCAGTCACATTTGCCACACTTCAAATGTTCAACTACCACATGTGGCTAGTGGCCACCATCTTGAAGTGCAGATATAGAACATTTGCACTATCACAGAAAGTTCTGTTGGACAGCACTGCTCTAGACTGTAATCTCCATGGAGGCAGGGGCTGAGTATCTCTTGTCCACAATTGTGATCCCATGCCAAGCTCAGAGCTGACACAGAGAAGGCACTCAGTAATGGTTGTTGAATTAATGACTGAGGAATGAATGAATCAACCAACCAATGGCCCACAGGGGATACAGCCACAGGCTCCTCCACAGCACCCCACTGAGGCAGGTTTTTGAGGGGAAACTGAGGATGCTCTAGGTCACAGGGGACCTCAATGTAATGCTGGAGTCTGGCTGTTCCCAGGTAGGCCAGCAGGGTCACCCCCAGGACTGAGGCCTAGAAAGAAAGCAGTCACCCATGGGTGGTTATTTGAGTCAGAAACCTGTGTTCTAAACATTCCTGCTGTCACTTTTGGTGAGGTCTCCATCCTTAGAATCTAACTAAAAGCCCCTTCTGAAATGCCCCAGTGTCTGTGGGCCTGAACTGGGGAGATCTCATGAACGCCTGGGGGTCAGGGCAGAGCGCTTCCAGGAGCTAGATGAGGCAGCTGAGTCCTCCCCTACCCAAGTCAGAAGGTGCTCCAGGGGCTGTGGTGCCTGATCTGTTCCTGCCTAAACCTCCAGTGTACATATGTGCTGAGAGAGAGGAGAGAGAACACAGGGGCTGAGAACCTGGGTAAGAGTACAGGAGAGGACAATGTGTACACCTGTGTGTTTAGAATGTGTGTGAATTCCTTCACTTATGTGTGTCTGTATGTATTGGGAGCCATGTGTGTGGTAGGGAGCTGTGTATGTATTGGGGGGCTGTGTGTGGTATGAGGGGGGCTTTATGTACAGAGAGATCGGCTACATGAGTATGGTTAGGAGGCTGTGTGTGGAGTGTGTATTGAGGGCTATGTGTTGGGGGCTGTTTGTGGTGTGTGGTAGGGGCCTTGCGTGTATTAGGGGGTGTATATGTGGTGTGTATGTGGTGGAGGGATGAGTGTATTGGGGGCCGTGTGTGTGGTGTGAGGGGGCTGTGTTTATTGGGAGGGTTATGTGTGTGCATGTGTGTGGTGTGTGTAGTGTGTGTGGCTGTGTATGTGTTGTGGGTTGTGTGGGTATTTGTACTGTGTGATGGGCATGGGCATGTCTCTGCTTCGCTTCCTCACGCTCCTGGATGTGGGCCTGAGTTGACCCCTGGAATCAACCTGGGGAGCCCCACTGCGAAACACCTCCTCTATCCATGAGGGGAGGCTCCAGCTGTTGTCACAAACGGCCTTTCCTGCCTCTTGGTTCAGGGCGATGGGGATGCTGGGTGGGGAGAAAGCAAAGACCCAGAGAAACAGACAGAAGTGGAGACAGAGAGAAAGATAGGAAAAGAAGGAAGACCTGACCAGTCCCCGGAGACCCGGTGGGAGACACGGGGTGGATGGGGGGGGGCAGGGAGAGCGTAAGTGGGCTGGGGGGAGGGGAAAAGCAGAGAGACGGTGGTCAAAGGCCAGAGGGAGAGATGAGAGGGAGAAGAGAGCGAGAGAGGGATGAGAGAAAGAGAGATTGATGCGGAGTGGGGAGAAAAGAGCGGTGGGGGAAAGCAGAGACAGTGGATCAAAGGCCAGAGACCGGGCCCGCTTTGTGGGTGGGGGGTGGGGGGAAGAAGGGGCGAGGGGAGGGGGCCTGGCGGGGGAATTGCCGGGAGGGCGCTCGGGCGCTGTGAGCCGCATGGCTCCCCGGGGAGACGGCAGACACTTGGCGGAGATGTTACTCCGGAGTTGGAGACGATGATAAATATGATAATTTGTATAAAATCTGAATGGGTCTTGTTTTCAGGGAGAATGCCTCGGATGATGAATGGGTCCGGCTCTCAGATAGATGGCTGATAAAAAGTGTATTGGATTGTTGAGAGCGATTTTAATTCTCATTCTCTACCTGCAGATGCCGCGGCCACCGCGCTCGGCCTCCTCCTCCCTCCTGCTCAGGCGCGGGGCGGCCGGCGGCCCGGCCGGCCTCGGCGGCTCAGGAGGCTTCTGAAATGACTCTAATTACAGAGTTATTAATTTTAAGAGGAGGGTGAGCAGGGGGTTTATGATTATTAATCGAGTGCCGGCTCTCGGCGGGCGGGGCGGGGCGGGCCGCGGGCGAGCGCGCTCTGAAAGCGGAGGACGGGCCGTTCCCGGGGCAGCTCCAAGCCCGGAGGGCTCCGCGGCGGCGGCGGCCAGGCCCACCTCGCACACCGGCTGGGGCTTCAGAGGACTCTGAGCGCAGACCGCACCGCTCATCTCCACCCCCAATCCGACCAGCGGTCCAACTTCTAGCTCTGGCCCGTGCGCCTGCGCAGCCGAGCGTCTGGCTCTCCGCCGGGGAGACAAGTGGGTCCGCCGCCCCAGGCCCACGAGGCGCGGCTCTGCCGCAGGAAGCGCACCCTCCCGGCTCCCAGCTCCCACAGGTGTCGAGGAGTGCCTGTGGCTGACGCAGTGAGGGCTCCTTTAAAGACATACGATAACAATAGCATTTATGGGAGACCCTACGTGTGCCAGGAGCTGTGCTGGGTGCTTTAATGCTTTAATTTCCCCGTGCAGAATGGATGAGTCTCCCTACTTCTCAGAGGAGGAAACTAAGACTTAGAGAGTAATTTGTCCTTGCACTCCTTCCCTCCCCAGACAACTTCCCTAGACCAAGGGTGGCGGGGGAGGAAGGCGGCAGCAAGAGAGAAAGTTCCTCTCTCTAATTCACATCCGTCCAGTCACCTTCATCCCCAGTGTCTGCTCTAAGTGATTTGGCATATTGCCTAATACATTGTCCATCTTGGAGGAAGATGTTCAAAAGACTAGGCTGCAAACTGGGAAGGCAGACACCTAAAAGGAGTCTGTCTATAAATGGTTTTGCTCCATGGGTGCTGGCACATTGGGAATAATATCTGCCTGGCCACCGTGACTATTTTAAAGAACTCACAGGTCATTTAGAAGAGGCCATTTGGTGTATTAGGTGGGGAATTGGTTAAATTACAGTAAAAAATGAGACCCCTCCAAACAAAAGGCCCAGACCCCTCCTCCCCATACACACAACATTCATTTCTGCCTCACTCTTCCTAGATGGGTTAAAGATAGTTTCCACATACCTGAATCATTCCGGAGCTTCTTCAACTTTTGTCTTTTGGCAAAGGTAACTCCTGCCCTAAGAGGGAAAAGACAGACCTCTGTGGGCCTAGGGAAAGGAGAGACTGTAGGGTGGTTCCAGCACATAGGAGAGGGTGGTTCTCTGGCCACAGTGAGGTCAATTCTGAGGTGCCTGTCACAGGGCCTGTTGTGTGGACCCAGAGGAGCCAGTAGAGAGGATGGGCTCATGAGTAGGACCCTCCATACTCCTCTGTAGTTCTCAGGGCACCTGGATGGGGAGCCATATGGGACAACCCAAGTCAGGCCTGTGAGGGGAGGGCATCAGGTTCAGTCCAGGGAATTCTTGTCTGTGGCTGGTGTTGAGGATCAGGATCCACAGAGGCCCAATCAGAGGCTGCGCCCAGCTGGGGTGAGGCATGGAGGGGAGCCCCACACCCCATATTGAGGCTGTAGGCCTGAAAGTTGGAAAAGCCTGAGGGCCCATGGGAAGGGACAAGGCCTGGTCGGAAAACTCTTAAGGTGGGGCTCCCAGTTTTCTGCAAGGCTGGTTGAGGGTTGGTGAACTTGCAGCCTCACAGAATTGGCTGGCCTGGTCACAGAAGCCAAATGTAAGTTCCCAGATTCAGAGACCCTGAGCAGAGAAGAAGGAAGAGCGTAGAGATGGTGAAAGGGGACTGGTGTGAGGATCTGGAAGAGAAAGGGGAGAAAGGCTTCTGGGTTTCACCAGCTGGCTGCCCTGAAGGAATCCTCTCAGACCCATTCAACCTCCGAGCCACAGCTGGTGTCTCTTTTCCCTCTGACTCCCCTCTGGGCACTAGGAATATTCAGCATAGCATGTGCTTAGGAGTGTAGGTTATGGAGGCAGTATCTGGGTACAGATCCTACCTTTGCCACCCACTCGCTGTGTGATTGTGGACACGTGACTAAAACTCTGTGCCTCAGTTTCCTCATCTTTAAAATGGGGTTAGTAATAAATAGTAGGCAGAATGAATGAAATTAATATATGTGAAGCATGTAAAACAATGCCTGACATGCAGTAAGCCCTCAGACATGTTAGATGTTTTTATTATTAACCTTGCTCCAATGGGGCACCTGGCCTTCCCTATGGATCAATAACTTCCCTGGAGTGTCTTTATATTACTGCTCTTTCTATCCTTGACACCCTGTGACTCTGCAGGAGACAATGCTCAATCAGTGCATGCAGAGACATCTGGGCCTGGGGTAGGCATCTATGTATCAGTGGTTACTATACTCCATATTTAATACCACTCAGTAATTCCATAAGGCAAAATTCTTATCCTTGTTTTATACATGTGGACACTTAGGCACAGGGAGTCCAAGGGATGTGCCCAAGATCACAAAACCGGTATGTTTTGGAACAGAGAAAGGGGGGTGGGTCTACCTCAGGACCACCTGGCTCCATTTTTTACTCTTGGGTGCTGCCTTCTTTGTCTTGGGGTTAGTGAGAAATTTTCCTCTTCTGTAGTGTGCATGAGGCTGCCTGGTAAGGGTGCATGAGATGAAGAGAAAAAAGATGCCTCCAGACATGATACATGGGTTTCCACTTCTGTAATCGCTAATGGGGAAGAGTTTGCAAGGGGAGGGGAGGGGTCAGAGTTGAGACTGAAGTTACCCAGAGATCTAAACAGACCTCAATTTATCATCTCACCCCACAGTGTGCGCGCACACACACACACACACACACACACACACCTCCAATCTGTGCCTGAATCCTGACCATCCTGCCTCCATTTCTCACATCTACCCTCTCTTCTCTATCTCTCCTAGATGTTTTTCTTCCGAGACCTCTTCTCTTCTCTTGCTGAGACTGTTTTCCCAGTTTCTGCTGCTCCCTCTACCTCCAGCTCACCGTCTACACTTGCAGAGTGGTCTTTCCCCTCCAGATCAGATCTTTTCTCTTCCTTGCTTAAAATCCTCCAATGACATCCCATGGCCTAAAGGAGAAAATCAAAACTCCTTAGCAAAAGTGCTCCTTGATCTAGGCCCTGCCTACCTCCCAACATTATTCCCCTTGCCTCAACTCTCACATCCATATTGGCCTCACAGAATCCTTTGCAGTTTCCCAACTAGATGGGTTGCTGCCCCCTCCCCTTGCCTTTGCTCCTGATCTCCTTCTGCCTGGGAGTATTTCGCCCAGGTATCCCTGCATCTAGTGTACATTTCATCATCTTTCAAGACCTCATCCTCTTTATGAAGCATTCTCTGACACTCCCTGGCTCTCAATCACCCTTCCAGTCCATATCTTGACACTTTCTGGAGTTTCTTGGCAAAGCTTTCTCTTTGCCACCAGGTAATATCCTCCTTAAAAGTGGGGCCAGTGTCAGATATACCTCTATAACTGTAATAGGGAAGAACAAATCTGACTCCATATTAGATCTGTTTCTTTTACTTCAACCTTTGTATTCTACTGCTTTTGCTTTGAGTTAAGAATGTTGCCTATAGCCTGAAATATACAGGATAGCCCATTCTCAAGGCTCTGCTCTTTAAGAGTATAACACTTTTCCATTCATATGGAGATTTAAAAAGTTGCAGAACAGAGAATAACGCCTTTCTTGTTGGAGGCTTACAGGGAACTGACCTACATGGAGAGTTGCAAGAACAAAGGATTGCAACACCAAGAAATTTGCAACAACCAGCCACGCCCCTCCCTCGCCTGGCCTTTAAAAATGCTTTGCTGAAACACTTTGGGGAGTTGGGGGCTTGGGGGAGGTATGAGTCACCCTTTCTCCTTGCATGGCCCTGCAATAAACCTTTCTCTGCTCCAAACTCTGACGGTTCGGTATTGTTTGGCCTCGCTGCGTGTTGGGCCCGTGAACTTTGGTTAGGTAACAAAACCCCAGCGTCCGTCACAGAGCAGGCCCAGGCGTACTGACTGACTGACCAGTGCCCTCCCACCTGAGCCAGCCTGGTCACTGCCTCCCTGCCTTCCACAGCCCAAAGGATTCTGGTCTAGGTATCAGTTTCTCCTGTCTCTGCGCAAAAGTAGGAATTGCCTGGGTTGCCCCTTTTCTTCCTGTAGGTATTTTACCCCCCACTCCTCTAGTCCAGCTCTGTGGCTGACCAGGCCAGACAAATAAGGCAGGAGGGAGGGGTAGAAGCCGGGAGGAAGAACAAAGTGGGTTGGACCACATTGACCCAGAAGTCCCAAAGGTTGGAAATTTTCCAGGCGCTTGTCATCCCAGGGTCTGCCTGGCGGGCAGGAAAGCCTTCCTCTCCTCAACCTTGGTCCCACGGGCACAGAGGCCTTTTGGGGTCTCAGTCTCCAGCCCAGCATCCTAGGTGCGCCAGAGCACGGGGGCTTGAAATAAGTGAGACCTGGGAGGGAGCGCTCCCACCTTTGTCCACACAGAGACCTCGTCAGAACCAAGGGGTGATGCTCCTTAACACCCTTGCTCTGCCTTTCCCTCCAGTCCGCATCTCCACTTTTCATTTCTCTCTGCTTCTCTTCTGCACGGCTCCTGTTCCCTCCCCCGCTTCTTCATCTTTTTCCCTTTCCTCCTCCCCACCCTCTGGCCTGCGCAGTCCAGTGCCGCGCCTGGACCCTAGAGCGAGCCGAACCTGCGCCTCGCCTCTCAGTCGCCGCGGGGAGGCGGTTCAGGAAATGCGCCCTCCGCTGGCGTCGGGTCGCGGTTCTCGCTGAGTTACTTTTTTCTCGCAGCTGGTCCCCAGCGCGCCCGCCTGGGCGCTAGGAATCTGTAAGCGAGGGATGTTCTCCGAGACCCTGCTGAAGGGGGGGCGGGGGTGGTGGTGGTGGTTCTAGCTACCGGAAAGCTGAGGGCTCTGCGCTAATCAGCCAAAGCCTGTCCTCCCCGGGTTCTTGCCTCCCTTCGCGCTGGGGCAGGAAGTTCCAGCGGCCCAGTGCGCGCCCAAGAAAGAGCCGTGCGCCTTTTATTTACCCATCCCCTCCCCGCCATGGATCCAGGATGACATCCCACACAAAAAGTCCATTGCTTCCAGGGGCAGATACTCCTGTGCGCTTCGCGCCCTGGAAGTTCAACTTGGAGTCTGGTTCTGCGCCGACACGGCCTAGAGCGCGGAGTGCGCAGACTGCGCTCCTCGCCCGGGCCTCCCGGGTCTTCCGCCCTTGAGCGTGAGCCCCGGCCGCCGCGGGGCGCGCTTCCACTGCTGAGCCTCGCAGGGGAGTTTTTGTAGATCAACAAAAGAGTTTGCTCTTTTGAGTTCCTTTTATTTTCTTTATTCTTTTGTCCCCTCCTTCTTAGTCTCCCTCCTTGCTCTTCTTTCTTCCCTAACTTCCCTTTTCCCTTTCTTTTCGTTCGCTTTTTTTTCCTCACTGTCTCTGACCCGCTTCTCTCCGTCTTTTTCTGTATCTCCTGCTTCTATTCTGGCCCTCTCTCTGCCACTGAGTCCCTGTCTTTCTTTGGATCTCCCTTCCCGGGCCCTTCGCTGCCCCTGCGCTAGGGTTGCGCCATCTTCCTGCATCATTTTTCCTGACTCGGCCGCCTCTTTCTCACTTTTTCTTTCTCCCGGCGGCCCCAGTCTGGCGGGCTCGGGTCCGGCTCCCCCGCCGCCGCCGCAGTGATTTATTCGCCTCACCCGGCGGAATCAGGTGCTGAACTGCGCCCCGTAACGAGGGAACAGATTTCTCCCAGGAAGGGTTTTGTGAACTAAACGATGCTAATTACGGGGTGGGGGACGCGCCGCCCGAGGAGGGGAGGCGCTCAGGGCCCAGCGCGCCGGGCGAGGGGAGAGGCCGGGGCCCGGCCGCAGCCCTCCCAGGCCGCCTCCCCTGCGCCTCTTGTCCCAGCATTCGCCTTTCCCTGGGAACTTTCCCGTCTGAGTTAACTATTAACCGCCGGCGAGAGGCAATTTTCTTCGGAATTTCAGCGATTTCCTTTTCGCGGTGGAGGCAGATTAACATGCAAATGGTGAGATGCTCGGCTTGAGTCTGCGCGCGGGTGAGGATGCCTCTGCCCCTCCAAGCAGTGTCCTTCGCGACGGCGGAAAACTACAGCGGAGCCACCCCACTCCCCAGCCCGTACCTGGGCACGAAGCCGTGACCGAGCCACTGCCCGGCCGGTGCCCGGGGTGAAGGTGGAAAAAGCCGAGCGGCTCGTTCTTGGGGGCGGGGTTGAGGGGGGAGCTTAACTGGGCACGGCCACCCGAGGATCCCGCGACCAACACAGCCTGGCCCCTACTCGGAGCCCAGCACGCGGGGACGCCCTTGGAGGGTTTGGCAAACTCGGGGAAAAGCCCTTTCCCGCCTGCAGAACTTCTAGACTCTCCCTCAGTTCCTCCCCCTTTGCCACTGCCGAGAACCCCCAACACACACACACACACCCTGCTCTGGCTTGTGATCGCTGCAAACTTTGTCAAACTTGAGCCGCTGGGCACAGAGTCCTCGCCTTTTCCTCCTTTCCTCTTGCCAGCCCGGCTCTTCTTGAAGCAGGACAGGAGGAATTTCTGGGCCTCCGGACTTGGGCGAGGACAGTTTGGGAAAGTCCGTGCCTCGCCTGGATGGGACTTTAGCCCCTGACCGCCCGCCAGGCCGCCGGACACCCAAAGCGCTCCACGGCGGAAGGCTGGTGATTGCCGCGGCCAGGCTTCGCGAGGCTTGGCAGGGCCCTGGCAGATAGCCCCGCCGCTGCCCGGGCCGGGCCTTCCGGGGCTCCGGGCCCGGCCCCTCACTACTGCGGGCCGCGCTGGTTTTGGAGGCCCCGGTTCAGTGCCGCCTGCCGCTCGCCGAGCCGTCCTCTGCACTCTCAGCCTTTCTAGCTTACTTCCCTCCAGCTCTCGCCCCGGGTTAGCTCTCTCCCCCGCCCGCCTTGCCGGCTCCATCTCTGGCCAGGCTGCCTCTGTCTCTCCCTATCTCTCTGTCTCTGTCTCTCTTGTTTGTTTCATCGCGGGGACACTGATTGCGCCTTATGAAGTTCTAACTGGTTTTGTGTCAGGAAGATCTTTCTCGCTGCTACCCAGCCTGGCGTGACGGATTAAACATCAACTAGTTAAATAAAAATTAATATCAACTGCCTCCTAACTTCTAATGTCATGTTGTTTATAACTAATGAACTGATTAGGGGATAAACACATCACGGAGACATTCAGCTCTCCTGCCTGGGCTCCGCAGCTGCCCTGTGCCCACTCCCCAGCACTGCCCGCCAGCTGCCAGGCCAGGAGGAGGGCGGGGGCTTGAGGGGCTGCCAGCTCCCGGGGGCTTGCTCCTCTGCCTACCTTGCGCTCTTTCTCTCTTTCTTTCTCTTTCCCTTACTCTGTACATTTCTTTTTCTCAGTCCCTCTTCTTTTTCCCCTTCTTTCTTTCTTCTTCCTTCTTTCTCCCTTGCATTCTTCTCTGTCCTCTGCTTCTCTGCAAAGAACAGCCCATCAGACTGACTCCACGTTGTGTGTGTGTGTCTGTCTGTCTGTCTGTCTCTCTCTGTCTCTGATAGTCTGGCCCCCCAACTCCTCTTTCTCTATGGGAGTCCCTACCTCTCTCTTCCCACTTCTCCACCCTCATTTGCATTCATTCCTCCCGCAGCACAAAGTGTAATGACTAAAAGCATCCTTGTGACTGGGCTTCTGACCTGCTACAAAGCAGGAGGCTGCAACCTCTCCCTCAGCACTTTGTGAAAGACTGAAACCCCCTCCCCAGTTATTTAGGGGAAAGGGGAGGGAGCTAGAATAAGTGAGGTTGTGTTTCCTATTTCTCCTCTATTCAATCTGGAAGGGGATGGAGAAAATAAAAGTGATTTTTAAAACTTTCACCTCTCCTCTTGTCCCAGAAGCAATTAATACAGGTTCAAGTGCTAAATTTAATTTTCAAGGAAAGAAAAACTACTCTGGTGTCCTTCCTCCAGGGGCTTCAGAGCCCTCTTCACGCACATCCACCTTGCCAGCCAGCCCCAGCCTGACCTGAGTGGCCTCCTGCAGAGCCCTTTTCCTAAAGATACTTAAACAAAATCACAATTGTCATCATGACAACAATACGGCAGGAAAGCGAGTAATCACAGACCTGGCCCCAGTGATTTTTTTTTCCCTAGGAAGCCACAACGTTTTAACTTGGTTTGCCCTGGACCGCAGGGTCTGACAAGACAATAACAACAGAAAAACCTTTTAAAACCAATTTAGCACACGTGAAAATGTAATTCTAATGAAGAATCAATAGGCTGGCGGATCATTTTTCCTGGGACTCCTTGGAGAACCTGAGAGAGACTTTCAATCAATGGGGTGGGCAATGAGCAGAAGGGCCCTGAGAGGCAGTGTGGGACAAGGGTGAGGGCTGGGAGACAAAGAGAAGCACAGACTAAGGGAGGAGGCTGGAGGGAGGCTGAGGTGCAGGGCCTGCCCTTTGACTGGCATCACTTTGCAGGTTTCCAGAGTCCCCAAGGATCCAAAAGTATCAGAGCCAAGAGCTAAGAAAGCTCCTTCCTCCTCTTGGTCCCACTGGTATTGGACAGGCTGCTTAGCACAATGGCCTCAGCTGCCTTCCCCCGGGCCTAGGCCCCAGCCCTGGCACTGCCCCAACCCTGGGCCCTGTGTTCAGGTAACTGTGACAAGCTGGCTCAGGAGCAGCAGGGACACTGAGCTGAGTCTGTGAGTGTCCCCAGTTCAAAACACCTGGTTCCCCAGTGGGTGCCTCCCTGCTGTGTGTGTGTGGGGGAATGCTGGGTCTCAACTCCTGTTTCTGAAAACAGGAACAAGAGCAATGAATATGTCTGTGGTCGCACTTCACATTTTATCAATCACTTCCACCCAAATTTCTCAAGAGAAACCTGTGAGAAGGGCAAGGATTATAACCACTATTTTAGAGCAGTGGTAACAAAGGCACAAAGAGCCCTGCAGTGGAGGTGTGACTCAGCAGGTCATGGCCCATGTGTGTGGTTCTGAGTAGGTGACAGAGAAGCTAACTATGTGTGTGAACATCTCACGTGGTGTATGTAATGGAATAACCACATGAGAATGTGGTGTGTGTATGTGTGTGTGTGTGTGACTAGAGTTTCATTTATGCACATTGCTCTCCCATCCTTGTCCTTGGGAATGGTGTTCTGTGTATAACAAAATGCAAAAACTTTTTGTTTTTACTTTTAAGTTTCCGTACTCTTACATTGGAAAATCATTGTTTGATTTTTAAAAAGAAGTAAAAAAGCAAAGAAACACGAGCAAAGTCTGATGTTTTAAATCACATACTGGTAAGACAGTAATTTGGCCATGATTTCCCTGAAAGAGTAGAGATTCATGTTCCTGTGGGAAGATTTTAAAAATTTAAGTTGGGGAAGGGAATTTCCTGGAAGTCCAGTGGTTAGGACTCCAAGCTTTCACTGCCGAGGGCCCTGGTTCAATCCCTGGTCGGGAAAACTAAGATCCTGCAAGATGCACGTGGCCAAAAAGAAATAATTTAAGTTGGGGAACCATGATAAGGGTTTTGCCTCTGGGTGCCTGTGCCTCTCCAGTCCTGAGTTGCACAATTTATCTGAAGGAACTTCAGCTGAAGTGTCTGAGACTCCCAGTGAAGAGCTTCCATTCCTAACCTAAGCTAGCTCAGTAGGCCCTGTGGACCTGGGCATTGACCCTTGCTTTGGTGCCTTTCTGCCTGAGGCCTAGAGGTGTATGTGCAGGAGATGGGGCCAGCCACAGACCCCTGCCTGCACACTGGGGCTTACCCAGTACTTTCCTTGAGGGCCTCTCAGTGTTACTCAGCATGTGGGAGCAAGGCTGCATGAGAGTGGGAGGCTCAAAGCAAGTGAGTGGGAGTGTAAAGTGGGGCAGCTGAGAAAGGGGTACGTGGGGGGGTGGGTAGAAGTGGGAGCAGTTGTGCTTGAGAGGTGTGTGAGTGTGTAAGAAGGAGTAGTACAAGAAGGTGGGTATGAGCAAAGTGGTGCATGAGAGGTTTGAGGGAGAACTTGTGACAAAGGTGAGAGGTGTAAATTCCAGATTGGGAGAGCACGATGGGGGACAAAGCTCAAGTGAGCCTTTGGCTTTGATCAGGGATGAAAGCGTGAGTGTGCTTGGGGGAGGTGTGAATCTAAGGGTCCAAGAGACTTGGAGTGAGAGGACCAGAATATTGTGGAATGGTGTGGTTCAAATGGGTGGGCCTCTCAGCATGGCCAGAGCCGGGGAGGGGTCTGGTAATTCTCCCTTTCCTCAGGGCCTGTGTCATCTCCTTAAGGCAAGGAAGCCAGGACTTTTTCTTTTATTCTGAATTCTTAAAAAAGGAAGGAAGGAAGGGAGGGAGGGAGGGAGGGAGGAAGGGAAGGAAGAGAAAAGAAAAGGAAAGAATTTGGAGCAGCAGAGGCTTGTGAGGGGTTTAGTGAGCAGTTCCACAATGTATTGGCGACAGGGAATGCCTATGTTGCCCAAGAAAGTTGGGGTGCGTCTGTAGGAATCTTGAAAACATGGGCTGAGATCCGGGCGTGTGTGTCAGGCTGTGGAGCAAGTGCTGGTGGAGAAAGTAGCAGGGGGCGAGCGCTGAGAGTCGTGGGGAAGGGGAACGCACAAAGTTGGGGAGAGCATGAGAGTGAAGACGCCCCTGCTTGTGAAGCTGTCGACTGAAGGGAGAGAGTGACAGTGAGGAAGAGGGGGTGGGGTGAGAGGGTGCGCCGGCGTCTAGGCTGGGGATTCGGTCTCTGGGTGCCTGCGGCAGCGCGGCGGCGGCTTGCCTGCGGCGGGCTCGGGGCCGGGGTGCGTGTGCGCGCGTGTGCGCGGGGCGGAGAGCCCGGGGCTCCTGGACGCGTGGCTGTGCCTCAGCGCTGCCGGCTGGGTGAGCGCGGGCGCGAGCGGAACGCACAGCCGAGGCGGCGGACAGCCCGGGTTATCTGAGCCGCTCGGTCTTGGGTGACTGCGCCCAGATCTCGAGGCGGCGGCGGCAAAGGCGAGACGCGCTGTCGGGCCGCGGAGGAGCCGAGAAGCGAAACCCAGGCCCAGACGGCAGCGGCGGGGAGTAAAGCATGGAACAGCTCTCGGGCCGGGCAGGTAAGAGAGAGGAGGACCCGTCGGCGCCACAGGCAAGGGGGGTGCGGGTGACCGAGAGGCATGGGAGCGGCCAAGTCGAGGGACCCCACTCCTCTTTCTTTCTGTGCTTGCCTGGCGGCGGGGCGGGGGACTGGGGCGCTATGGCCTCTTCTCACCGCTGAGGCCTCCGGGCCTTCCGTCCCAGTGTCCTCTGAATCAACTAAAAACTTTCCACCCAGAAAACGTGAGTTTTACAACTTCTCTTGGTCACTTTGCAGAACCTGGGCTTTGCTCTCTGTTGTGCGTTTAGGACTTTATCTTTCCACTTTCCTTCAGTGTAAAAATATTTTGCCTGACTTCCTCCAAGCTGGGAGCATTGGGAAGGCCTTAGTTTCTAGTGAGGATGGAGTATGGATGAGTGTGCATGTGTGCCAGTGGGTGGGGACAGGCTGTGTGCACAAGTCTGTGTCCATATGTGTGACGGCCTTGTGTATTTGAGTATGAACCAAAGTGTAAGCACTGATGTAGATAATGAAAGTGGAGAGAAGGCTGCTCCCCAAATAAACGACTCAAGGGAGGCCTGGGGCAAGAGGAGGGATGGCAGGCCCCAGGGGACCCGAGTGGGGAGGAGAATTTGAAGCTGCTAAGGGAGTGGAGGGCTCCTCTCTCTCTCTTTTTTTCCCCTTCACCCCTCCCTCAGGCCTGCCAACTCCACTCCATCTGCCCACTAGGTGTCCTGGTGTAGCACAGGGGTGGGAAGCCAGAGACCCAAGTTTAGTTTTGGATTGCTGGGGAGGGAGAGGGTCGGATCAGGTTTCCAAGAGTTTTTCAAATAATACCACAGAGGTCAAGGACTAACTCCAGGCCCCTTTTGCCTCACTCCTCTCCTTCTCCAAATAGCCTTCCTCCTCTCCCTCCTCCCCCCATCCCCTACCAGCTCAGGCTCTAGTTCTTTCCACTGATAATCCAGTTTCCACCCTCAGCACTGCCCTTCCTGTAGCTTCTTGGCCTAGTCCCTCGGCTGCCTCCATTCCCCCTTGGGGGCCTTGTCCTCACTGGGGAATCTGGGCCTCCAGGAGTGTCAACTGTCACCTCCTGGGCTTTTAGGGATCTGGGCCACCCCTCCGCATCAGAGGTTTAAGTACGGAGATCAATAGCAAACAGTTGTAATGATCTAATTAATTATGGCAAAATTAAAAGCGAGTACAAAATCAATCTCTGATGGTGTTGAAGATGGAATTCAATTGAGAGCCCATCTGTGCACCCCCTCGACCGTATAAATATGCAGCCCAAGGACAGACCTAATGGCTGGGCCTTCCTGGGAACCTCTTTCCCCCTTTCTTCCTCTCCTGCACAGGGCTTCTCTCTCCCTCACTCTGCCTGGATCTATTTATTTTGACTCCTGCCGCCTCCTGACCCCACCCCTCCTTCCTTCCCCGTCCTGTCTGCTCAGGCTCCTGACACTCCCACTTTGCCATTTTCCCTCTTGGAAGGCGGCTCTCACTGCTTCGCAGGGCTGAGGTGTGTGAACATTGTTCCCAGTCTCTGCAAATCTCCCGGAAGACGCAGCCAGGCCCTCTCCCCAGCGCCTCGGGAAAGAGAAGGAAGAGCGATGGGGGCATCCTTGAGCACCTGTCCGGGCTCTCATCCCAAGTTTCCTGGCGCTCGGGATACTCCACAAGGGACGAGGGCGCTTACCCAGGGGCGCCTGCGCCTACCTGCGTCTGCCCGGGGAGCTGCTCTCCCGGCGCTCTTGGCCGGGCGGCCGGGAAGAGCAGCTGCGTACCCCAGTCCGTTTCCTTTCCCTCTTTTCCCCGCTTTTGCGGGGATCAAACGCCCGCTAGCCCAGCCGGGGCTTGGGGAAGTGTGGGGAGGAGCTGTGGAGCTGGGCAGGGCTGGGTCTGAGAGAAGGAAACCTCCGTTCCCTTCCAAGCCGCCTTCTATCTTTTTTTCACGGCCCCCCTCCGGCCCCTCGGCCCTCACCTCTTTCTTACACACTTCTGGCCGGGGCACAGCTCCCCCGGGGACCCTGCGTGCCCCAGAGGGCCCCCGCGCCCCTTTTATACCCATCCAGCTGGTTCAAAATGACAATGACACGCACGCGCGAGCGAGCGTGCGTGCCTCGCGGACGCCCTGGTGCAACTTCCGCAGCCGGGTTTGCGAAGGATGCGGGTTTTATTTAGTCTCGCTGAGCCCGTTCGGGAACAGCGAAGACCAGGAAAAGGCGAGGGAAAGGGTAAGAGAAGAGAATCGGCTACCAGGTCAGTTATGGTCTTTGGCCATCGACGCCTCTACTCCCAGCACCATAAAAATAAGCCCTTTATTTGATGACCTTCCTTTTACTCCACTGGCCTGTCCCAGCTGGCTCTCTGCTTCCCTGTCGCCGGTCCCCTGCCTCTCCCTCCTGGGGTCCTGGGCCCACACTGAGTTCCCAGGGATCTTTATGCCCTCAGAGACCCCTCCCTATTCCCTTGTCTTGCCGCCGGGTCCTCAGGGCCTGGGGGAGACACAGCCCTACGCCTCCCCTCCCTCTTTTGCCAGGCCTCCTCACCCCGTTATTAATTGCTGTGTTGACCTGCAGGATTGATTGGTGGCCCCGCTGGAAGAGGCTGTGGAGGCCTTGGCCTCGGTGCAGCTTCGGCTGAGGGCGGAGAGGGGAGGGGGAGGTGTGGATATAGGTCCTGAACTCCTATCTCAGCCCCGCCTGGGACACAGCCTAGACACTCACTCCACCCCGCTCACACACACCTTTACACACCCTCACAACACTCACACACTCACACGATCCCTTCACCAAGCGGCGTTCAGCCCCCAAGGAGACACATCAGAAATTCTCCTTGATCGATTTAGAAATTGAAAGAGGCTTCCTCCCTCCATCGTTCATTCTCTTCACTATATTCGTTATCCGCGGGTCTAGACCTCACGACCGGCCTGCTCAGAGAGAGCAGAGCGACCTACTGGGACCTGAGCTTTTTCTCTGTCCGAGATTTACTTTGCATCTCCCCCCCCCCACCCCAGGAACAGTTGCAGAAAGTTAAAAAATAATCCTGGATGCGGGTAACCCTTAAAGTCTCAAACCAAAGCATTTTTTTCCAGAAAGAGCCCGTGCCCTGACTCCTGAGAGATTAGGTTAAGCCCTTTTGTTTCAAGTTCGGGGGATGGACGGCTCTGGACCGAGGAAAGTGGAGGGCGGAGGCTTGCAGCAGCGTGGGGCAGGGGTCTAACCCAAAAGCGAATGCCCTCCCCTCCCCTCCCCTCCCCTCCCCCTCTTCCCTAAACCTTGTCGCGCGCGCGCGCACACACAGACACACACGGCCCCAGAGCCACAGCAACACCCCTCTGCCCGGATCTCAGGCCACAGACCCTCCGGCCAGCAACCCAAGCGATAGTGAGCCCCCGGGACCTCCCGGCTCCAGGCCGAGGTGGGCGGAGGCGGCAGGAGTAGACGAACCTCGGCCGCTCCCCAGAGAGACCCCTCTTCCTTGGTTCTCTCCCTGTCTCATCAGCCCCTCTCCCCTCCCCCCCGTGATCCCCTCTCCCCTCCGCTCCGGTCCTTTGTCTCCGGCCAATTCGCGGCGCCGAACAGCCTGGCCCCCGCCTGGGCGGCCCTGCCCCTCGCTTCCCTGTTTGGCTGGCGGGGCTCCCCCTGCCTTCCTTACCCGCTCCCGGCTCTGGCGCGTTCTCCGCCTGCTCCTCACGTCCGCACAGCAGCTGGGAGAGGAGGCAGGGAGGGCGGGCGCGCCGCGGACGGATCCGAGAGAGTAGATTTGGTGCTTGCTCGCAACTCCGGGAAAACTCAGCCCGCCCCCTACAACTATTCCTCAGCGACGCAGAGCCGCGCGCCCTCTCCCGCGTTTGGCCCTTTCCTTTCCTTGTACATTGACGGTGGCTATTTCGCTTCCCCTGGTCTGCCCAGCATCTGAAGTTGCGCTCCCTCTGCCCTGCACTTCGTTCCGTTTCGGGCTGCCCCGTGCTACCGTCTGCCCCCTTCCTCCACAGCCCCCTTCTTCGCGGTGGCGGTGGAGGGTAGAGCTGGGGACGTTGAAGGCCCGCCGGCACTGTCTCCCTTCACCGGCCAGGTCAGGCTCAGTCAGGGCTCAGGGCCTGGCTGAGAAGAGGGTTAATCATTACTTGCACGGACCCTCAGCCTCACTGGGACTCTCTCACCCTTGGGGAGGAAGGGAGGGGGCAGTTAGCCAGGTGGGGACCTCGGCTTGGCCTAAACCAGCCTCTTTGGTCCTTCCAGAGACAAGTGCCTTCTCCGGTCCCGCAGCGCCTTTCACATCCCTTTCTTTTCCTCCTCTCTCCCCTCTTCCACACCTCCCCTTGGTCAGGCCTCTCCCCGCCGTCTCATCTGCGCTCTGGCTTTGGCAGGTTGACTGCAGGTCCTGGGAGGACCAACTTTCTTTGTTTGGAGCCGAACTGGATGGGATTTCCTTCCCCAAGTTTCCACCAGCGGGCCAGCTCCTCCCAACGGTTTTGGCCTACTGGCCCAAAGGCGACCGCGCCTGAGGCCACAATTAACCCGGGTGTCGCAGGGGGCGGGGTGGTATTTAACTGATTCTCTAGCAGTTGCGGTGGTGCAGTGGGACAAGGGGTGCAAGAAGTGGGAGTGGAAGAGTGGCAGGAAAGAGACAGAGAGCAGAGTGATGAACATGGACAGGGTGTGGTATCGACGGTGGAAAGAAAAGAAGTCTGAAAGGGAGGAACACAGAAAGGAAGGCAGTGAGGAACCCTCTAGTTACCTTTATAGGGTAGAAGTTGAATGGAAAAAACCACCCCCTGCCCCGCCTAAGTGCCCAAATCCCTCCCTTCCCTCTTTGTGGATGGTTAGGGGTTCAGAAAGTTAGGCACTTATTCCTTTATCTACTATAGAAATGTTTGGTTTTTAAAATGCTTTCCTATTGGCTAGCTGCACGGAGAGGCAAGACAGGTGTAATTATCACTATTTCACAGGTAAGAAAATTGAAGCTCAGAGAGGCAAAGGGACTGTGCATGTGGGGGCTATTTCTCCTTCCCTGGGCTTTGGAGTGAGTGGCCCCTTTAGCTGTGCAGAGGTCCATAAGTGTGCGTGGGGGGAGGCTGTGTCCAGGAGTACCAGAGCGTCACCGGGCCTCTTGCGCCCCCCTCACCTCCTTCTAGCTTTTTCTCTGTTGGACAGAGCCGTCCACTCCTACCCTATAGATTGCTGGCCCAGTTTCTCCTGGCTTGACCATTTTTTTCTGCTCCCCAGTCGGGTGGCCCACCGGTGGCAGCCACCTGGCAGGCCCGTGCGGCTAAGAGGCCGCTTTGGTGGCCAAGTGGCTTGCATTGTCGTTTCCCCTCAAAGGAGCTGTGAAGGGCCGGCAGGTCGCTAGGACCTCATGTGAGGAGAAGCCGGGTTAAAGGAGGAGGGGCCGGGGGAAATGAAGGCGCAGCACGTGCGCCCGGCCTCCTCAGGACCAACAGACAGAGCGGGCGGGGCCAGCCGGGAGTTAGGCCCCCCGGGCTTCACGCAGGGAGCCCAAATATTGGGAACAAAAGCGGGAAAAGAAGAGTGAGAGCGGGAGGGAGCGAGGGAGGGAGCGAGGAAGCAGAAATTAGGGGGTCTTAGATGAAAAAAAAAGAAAGTAGCTTTAGGGGGAATGTGCCGTGGAGTGTGAAATTGCAGCCCATGGTGCTCCATATTGTACCAGAAGCTCTTCCAAAAAAAAAAAAAAAAACCATCCTCCAACGTGACCAGAGGGCTAGGAAGGGGGAGGGGCGGGGAGAGAATGGGGAGGAGGAGGGGAAAGGGCCGGCCGGGCTGGAGCTGGTCAGGGCGAGCTGGAGAGGGGCCAGCGTGCGTGCGCCGGCTGCTTGGGACCTGGTCGCCGAGAGAATGCGCCCCGGGGTGCACGCTGGGACCCTGGGGCGAGTGGGCCGCAGCTGTCCCGGACTTGGATTGTCAGACAAACTTTTTTTTCTTTTTCTTTTTTTCTGGTGGTGGTGACTTCCAAAACTGGGAATAATTCTGAAAAAAACCTTGGCTATGGAGCCGCTGCTCCGCTCTACCCTCAGCTCCTCCTTCCTCCGTTTCTGCTTTTCTTCCCTTTGGACTTGTTTTTCCCCCCTTGGTTCTAAACAGCTTTCCCCGCCCTGAACTTTAATGCGTTTAATTTGGTCCGCACTGTGGGGAGCATTTCCTAGGGAGATACATTTAATTTCGGAATTTCTAATCCCCTCCCTCAGAGCCCCGGCCCTGGCTCCCCTTGCCGCTCCCTGGGAGGTGGAAGGAGTGCAAGGGGGAAGGCTGGCCCAGGCCACCAGGGAGGGGCTTGGCTGGGATGCTCCCCGGGCCCCCACCAGGCGCCCCCCCGCGCCCACCCCTTCGCGGCCCAGCCGCCTTCCTCAACTGCTCCAGGGCAGGCGCCTGGGGCCCCAGGTCAGGGCCCTGCCTGCAGAGGGTAGGCAGCCAAGCCTCAGCTTTTCCTCGCCAGGGTAGAAAGCACTGGGCCAGGGAATGGGAAAACGGGAAAGGAGCAGAAGGGTCGGGCAGGGAGAGGGTGCAATCGGGGGCACCGGAAAGGGTTTACCAAGCACTTCATGCACAGTCTGCCCAGAAATGCATTTGGGAGCTCAGGGTGCTAGTCGCTGTTGGCTTGCTTGGGGTGCCTTTGCGTGTGTATACTGTGGGGGAGGAGAGAGAAGCTCAATGGCGACCAAGGCCTCCCGGACACCTACACCCGACAAAGCAGACGGGAGACAACTGGAGAGCCTGGTGGCCGGAGATCGTCAGAGAGGAAGGAGGCAAGGGCGGGGGTGTCCGGCGCCAGGCAAGCCTGGCAGGGAAGGGAGCGGAGAAGGTGAAGGAGCGGAGATCCACAAGGAAGATTTATTGGGCAGATCAGATGCACAGAGGCAGCTAATGAAGCAAATCCCGAGATGGGTATCAGAGCAACTCCCCAAAAGTTTATTTGCCTTTAAATTTCCGCAGCGAGGCGGGCGCCTTGTTTGAAGTGTAAATGCCCCTAGGTTGGGGGGTGGAAGGGCTGCTTTGAAAACACCAGAGAGAAAAGGTTCATTTAGAAGCAGACGGGAAAAGCAACCAACCCTGACAGGTTGGAGCCCGGGTTGTGTTTGGGGTTGGGTTGTTTTCTTTCTTTCTCTTTCTTTTCCTCTTTCCTCTTCTTTCTTCTTTCCTTTTTTCCTTTCTGGCTTTTTTCTTCTCTACTAAGACTATAGGAGAAAAAAGGGAAGAACAGGAAAGGGAGCATCAGAGGGAGAGGCCAGCACCTCTGGAGAGAAATCTGTAGGCCAGCCCTTCAGCCTGGAGCCCTGGGAGAAGGCTGAGTCTTGGCTAAAAGGGTTTCTAATCATCGGGGAGTATTGCTCTTTGATTTTCTAGACACTCGAACAGGCTGGAGCCAAGGAGGAAGCTGTCAGGGGCTGGCTTTGTGGGAGGGTGGATGTCCAGCTAATGCAGTGCTGAGGAAAGTTTCCCAGGAGCAGGGGGAGTGGGGTTCTGGAATCTCACGGGCTACCTGGGAATTGGACTATCATAGAAGTGTCTTCACTCCTCATGGGGTACATGTGTAGTATAGGTGTGTGAGTGCAACTTCCAGCACACTTTGTGCACTAAGTCCTCTTCTTTACAAAACATGAAAATCCCTCTTGCTTAGTATGTAAAAATGCCTGTTGTCTGCACCCACACTTCTTCGTAGTATGTGTAACCTAGGGACATGTCTAGCTGATTCTAGAAAAATCTGTCTGTGTGTGGAGAGGGGTCCTGCCCACAGTCCAGTTTTTCCAAGAGTTCAGACTCCCTAAGACAACTTCCTAGACCAACATAGGGAGACCTGCGGCAAAGGGCTCCTTCCGTTCTGAGCTCCTCTCAGTAAGGACCCTTCCTCGAAGTGGCCCCCTCATCCTAATTCTGGGTTAATTACCTCCCTGAAAGAAGCCCAAGGCTGTACCAGCTAATAACACCTGAGAGCCCTTTGCTCCCAGGCCCGGGAGCCTTTTCCTTTAGGCTGTCCGGAACTGTTTTCCTTTTTCGCTCCCCACACCAAGTTAGTGCGTGTTCGTGGGGTTGTGAGGCCAAAGCAAACCCGGCAGCGCCATCTGCAGGTCTCGAGAGGAAGAGACTGACCTTTGGGGCTGGACCCTGCGCCTTCCACCTCCAGGAGCCCGAGGGAACCAGCTTGGCCGCCCAAAGGAAGTGGGGGTGAGGGCTGGAAGGGAGGGGGCAGGGGGGAGGGGATTTTTCCTCCCAGAAGTTACTTCGCAGGTGGATTAAGCGGATTGGGCTCTGGAGGATCCAGGAAGGAGAGCAAATGACAGGATCCCAGCGGATCCGGCCTCCTAAAGAGTGGGAAGCTCGGAACCCGGTCGGGCTGAACCTGGCCCGAACCCCGCCCGAGGATGAAGGGCGCTCTGAAAACCCAGGTGCAAGAGGCCTTGTAGGAGTTTCCTCCTGCCTGAGTTGGGCGGGTTCGGCCCCCAACCTAGCTGCCGCCTGGGCGCCGGCCAGAGGGACAGCGGCGCGAGTCCGCGGCGTTTCTGCGGGTGCCAGGGTCGGCAGGCAGGGGCTAGAGTCGCCTCGAGTACCGGCTGCAAGAGCGCAGCGCCGGCTTCCCTGAGCCGCCCTTTCGCAGACCCAGAAAGGGGAGGAGGGAGGGAGCGAAGGAGGGAGAGTTAAAACATCAGCTGAAGTGCCAAGATGATTTATGAGACGAGGGAAAATATTTCATAAAGATCTCCGGATATTCTGTACTTAACCAGTTAGGAGACAAAGGGCTTCTCCTGCCTGGTGCGTGCGAGCGGACCTGAGCGAGAGAGGGAGCGAGTGCGGAGGAGGGCTGCGGAGGCTGGACCAGCTGCTCCGGCAGGAGCGGGTCCGGGCCGAGCGCGCTGCGCCTCCTGCGCTTGCTCTGGATCCGCCGAGCTGGCAGCGGGCGGCGCTCAGCCTCGTTCACAGCCTCTTCTCCCCAGCCGGGGAGAGCGAGCCGAGCCTCGGTCTCCCGCGTCCTCAGCCGTCAGCGACTAGTCGTTCTGCACTGTCTCCCCAAGCCCCCTCCCCGGCCACCCGAGGGTCCAGGAGCCAAGTCCCCGGGCTCTCGCACCGTCCGTTGGGTCCCACTGAGGCAGGTGGGTTCCCGCCGGAGGTCTCCAGCTCGATTCTAAACCGAGCGTTCTGGGCTGTCCAGACCCCGTTAGGCAAGGGGACGAGGGAAGCCCTGCGCGCAGCCGTGCGTGGGACGAGAGAGGAAAAACTGCCGGACACTTTGCCCCGGAATGAGAATTGGGGATATGTGGGTGGGGAGTTACCTCAGGAGGGACAGGCGAAAGGGAAGGACCAGAGAGAGGAAGGAAGAACCAGGAGGAACGGAAGGGAACTGAGAGCTGAGAGTAGGGGAGATAGGAGTAGGGTTGCGGACCGAGCTCGGGGCCCCGTGGCTCATGCGGGCACTGGCCAGTGGATGGCAGGGCTGGGTGAGTTGGGACTTCGAGCCGGCTTCCGAGCGTGGCGCGTTCTGCGACCCTCAGTCGTTGCCTGAATATTCATTAGACTGGCCGCTCTTTATCCTTATCTAACGTTTATCTTATCGGCGAGTTTCGTTTCTCAATGTAGTTTTAATCCCAGGCTCCCCTCCCCCCCCGGGCCGCTCCCCTGCCCTCCCCCTCCCTCCCCCTCCCCCTTCACCCTTTCCTCCCTCCCTCCCTCCCTCCCTCTCGTTTCCCCCTCCCCTGCCCTCCCCTCGCCGGCACCGGAGTGACAGGCGCGGGGCCCTCCTCGCCGAAGCTCGGGGCTCCGGCGCTGGCGAATCACAGAGTGGTGGAATCTATTGCCTTTGTCTGACAAGTCATCCATCTCCCAGCGCGGGGAGAGGGAGGGGGTCTGGAGGGGGCTTTGCAGCTTTTAGAGAGACATACACCGGGAGCCGAGGCTCCAGTCTCCGGCCGAGTCTTCTCGCAAACGCAACCCACCTGGGGCCAGTCCAGTGCTGCCGGCGTCCCTCGGCTCCCTCCTTTCTTCCCTCCCTCCCGGCTCTTCGGCCGCGGCGGAGCGCGCCAGCCTTTTCCGGGGGCGGGGGCCCGGCTCGCGCTCTCCCCTCCCGAAGGCGCCCGCTCGGACATCCCGAGGATTGCTACTTCTTTGCCAACTTCGCCAACTCACCGGCACTTGGAGCGGCCCGGCTCCCCGCCCGGCGCCCTCGGGCCGCCCCTGCTCCTCGGCTACTCCGACCGCCGCCTCTGGATGAACGGGTTCCAGGGGAGCTGAGCGAGCCGTCTCCCCCGCCCAGCCTCAGCCCTGGCCGCAGCTGCCGCGCGCGCCATGCGCCCCCAGGTCCCTCCGGCCCGGCTTGCCACCCCGGGGCCGTTCTGCTGACCGCCCAGCCCCGCGCCCCGACGGTGGGAAGTTCCGGGCGCTGCGGTTGCAAGCTCCGGCAGGCCCGGGAGGAGTCCCCGCGGGGAGCGCAGCGCGGCGCCCCCCCCCCGCCCCCGAGCGCTCCGCCGCAGCCGGGAGCTCACCCCCCGCCCCCACCGTCCCTCCCTTTTTTCCTCAAGTCCTGAAGTTGAGTTTGAGAGGCGACACGGCGGCGGCGGCCGCGCTGCTCCCGCTCCTCTGTCTCCCCATGGATATGCACTGCAAAGCAGACCCCTTCTCCGCGATGCACCGTGAGTACCGGCGCCCGGCTCCTGCCCCAGCTCGGGGCTCCCCGTCCCACCCGGCCCCGTCCTGCGCGGCCCTGGCTCCCCACGCGCTCAGGTCCCATCTTGGAGGCCACCCTGGCTTCTTCTGGTCACCCCTTTCGTTCTTCCTCATTTTCCGGTGTTTCTAAAGCCCCCAGTTTCTCTCGCTTCTGCCTTGTCGCTCATACTTCTTCTACCTGCCTTCCTACCTCCCTGGTGCCCATCACCCTCCTTCCTTCCACCTGCTTTTTCTTAGGTAGTGGATCCACAGCCCCTGACCCTGGCTCCAACCACTCTACTCCCTGGCCACCCTCTTGACTGGAGCTGGGGGACTAATGGACAGGCAGTTTTCAGGGTTTTGTGTTGTGTTGTGTTTTCTTTATCTTCTCTCTTTCTCTCTCTTGGCCTCCCCCTCCTCCCTCCCCTCATCTCTACCTTTCTGGAACTTAGAGTGTGGTGGTCCAGGAGGAGACTCCCAGCAAGGGCAGCCTCAGTGTCAGGACAATCGGGCTGAAGAGTGTGGGGGTGGGGTGCCCCCTTCTGACCCTCAGCTCCCAGCACCTCCTGGCCCTGCCAGCCCAGCCAAGGCTTCTTGTGGGCTGGTTTGAAATACTTCCTTCCTCTTCTTTTTTTCCCTATCTTCCATCCTACTCCTTCCCCTCTTGTCCTGGAGTTGGGAGTCTGAGATTGGCAGGACGTGGTGGTCATCTTTCTCTGCCTCTCCCTGGGAGATGCTCTAAAAACAAAGAGGGATTCCAAGGAGAAATCGAAGTCTGTGGGAGATCATGTAGAAGAGCCTTCCAGGCGATCCCTGGGTAGAGCAAAGCTTAGCTTCTAGTTCTGGAGGCTCCTTGCTGGGCTCCCACTCCCTGGTAAGGATGGGCCAGCCAGTAACCTGGCCAGGGGATAGGAAAAGAGGGAGAAAAGGAGGGGGGAAGAACAAAAGGAAGGCAAATGCCAAAGCTGGGGAGAAAGGAGAGAGAAATCAAAACAAGGGGGAGGAAAGAAGAGCCAGAAAACAGAAAAAAATGTTACAGGAAAAAGGAGAAGGGGAGAAAAGACATTTAAAACTAGGAAAAGAGAATTATTTTAATGAAATTTGAATTTATCTAATTCTTGTCATATGTCTTTAGCTTGGAAAACAATTCAGAGGTATTTTTTGTTTGTTTTGTTTTGTTTTGTCGCCTTCTTTTTTTAAAGATAAATAGATTCTGAATAGAAAACTTTCCCTCCTCTGTAGGTTAATAATCAAGGATGATTTCTAACTTTTCACAGGGAAACTTTTTAGACCTGGCTTGGATCTGTGCTTGGGACAAGAGAGCCTAGGAGGGAGAGCTGTATTTTTCTCTAAGCATATATTTAGCGTATATATATATATATATACATATATATATATGCTTTAAAAAATACTCCTGTGACAAAATATATTTCCCTAAATAATTTCCAAGCACAGGAAATCCGAGCCAGGGGCCTCCGGCTGCCGCGGGTTTCTGGGAGCCGAGACTGAAATCCTGACTCCTTTTCGGAGGGAGTGGAACGGGGTACCACGCCGTCTTCGCCCAGCCCGCCGGCCTCGTGGCCCCGCTGCCTCTCCTCTTTTGCCGATTCCGCGGGGGATCTGCCGAGTCCTGGCCGCCCACTGGGTGCCACTTTGAAACCGAAAGGGTAGCAAGGCGAGCCGAAGGCGGTCGGAGGAAGGGAGAGATCGCGGCGCGGGCGGGCTGGCCGGCCAGCAGCGGCAGCCCGAGTCGGCGCCGGCGGCAGTGGCGCATTCCAGGCCCGACTCAGCGCAGGTTCTCGGCCCCAGCCCTGGACCCCCGCCGTGCCCCCTTCCTTTACCCACCCCTTAGATTGGGGTCGAGGGGCTGGGCCCGGAGCCCGGGGAGGCTGAATCATTCATCTTTAATCTGCCCGCAGCTGCCGCCTTTTCATACCGGTAACGCGAGTTCTCCCGGGGCCTAAATTATTGATGGTCGGGTTTGGAGGGAGGGGAGGGGTGAGGAGCGGGGCTAGAGGTAGGGAGCCTAGCATGGATGAGGGGTAGAATAAGAGGCTCCGGCCTCCCCCCCGCCTCTAGATCAGAGGCCTCTCCCCAGGGGTTTCGCCGGCCCCTATTCTCGGTCCCCCAGAAGGGAACGGGAGAGAAGCGAGTCGGGTGCAAATGTCCCCGCTTTCTCCGAAAGTCGCCGGAGGCTAGCAGGACAGGGACTGCAGGTTGCTGGCCTGGTCAGGTCGGACTCTGCCGCTAGAACTCTCTGCGGTTGGATTGCTCAGTAACTGCGGCTGCAGGTTGATGGCTTTGGGTGCAGGATTTCTAGACTGCTGTCAGCCAGGGAGAATGGGGCGCCAGGCAGCGTCCTCAGGCCTGGCATCCGGCGACCACCTCGGCTCCGAGGTTGGGAGCCTGCGCTGGGGTCTGGTTGGAGACCCAGCACCCTCCTCTTGCCCAGGAGAGCAAACGCCGTTGCTGCCCGGTTTCCTGAGTGGCTGCGGAGGTCTAAAAGGTCAGATGGACACGAGCTGGCTCGGGCTGGCTGCACAGGGTGCCCCGTGTGCCTTCAGCCCGCCTGGGCTACCTGTACCATGCGTCCTGAGCGAGGCCGTGGGCCCCAAGCCTAGCGCAGCGCGGCAGGCGGACGAACCCAAGCAGTCTGCGTTCTGTGGCTGCTACCCCGGCACCTTGCCGCTCTCCACTGCCTCCCCGTCTCCGAGCGCAGCAGATTCTGGGCCCCTGCCTCTTCAGCCTTCCCTCCTCCACTTGGCTTTCTTTGAACTTTAAACACTACAGAGGCGAAGGGGAAATATGGCTCCCCAAATATCTAAAGATAGAAAACATAAAGGAAAGAAAAGCTCCCCATCAGAAAGTAAAACAAAACAAAAAACACAGGGAAAGAGGCAGGAAAACTCTAACTCCAATTAAAAATAAATACAAGAAAAGAGGTAGGGAGCAAAAGGGGGGATGTCAGGGACTTAGGCCCTCTCTGTGCTTGGAGTCCTTATGCACAGAGTCAACCGGACCCAAACACCCCAGAATCATCCGCCTCCAAGCAGGCTCCAACAACTCCCTCTTGCCTGCGGCTCAGGCGGGATTCCGCACCGCTCCGGTTCCTTCCTCCGCCCGGCCCTTCCTGTCCTCTCTTCCCTACATTCTCTCCTGCTGGCATTAATTCCCACTGTGCTGTTTTTCTCCCCCTCTTCCCTTTTTTTCCCTCTCGCCCCGCTTCCCCATTCCTTCCGTCACTTTCTCCCTGGCGTCGCACCGGTCTTAGAGCCGCGTTCTTTCCCAGCCCTCCGCCCAGCATCTGCGCTTCCGCGTTTCTGCAGCTCCGCAGATTCCAGTCCCTAATCCTCTGCATTGTGGTCGGCGGCCTTCGTTCTCCCGCGAGTCTGGGAACATGCCCTTCCGCCCTGCCTGCTCCCTTTGCACGTCCTGGGTCGCGGACCCTGACTAATGGCCGGTCCCTGCTGTGTGTGGGGTGTTGTTTTTTTTTTCTTGTCTCTCCCCAGCAGGGCACGGGGGTGTGAACCAGCTTGGGGGGGTGTTTGTGAATGGCAGGCCCCTGCCCGACGTGGTGAGGCAGCGCATCGTGGAGCTGGCCCACCAGGGTGTGCGGCCCTGCGACATCTCCCGGCAGCTGCGGGTCAGCCACGGCTGTGTCAGCAAAATCCTGGGCAGGTGAGGGCCTCGGAGCTGCCCCTGGGAGATGCCCTGTCTCCTTTCCTGTTTGGATAGCCCTGGGTCTCCAGCCGAGGGCTTGGCTAAAAGTCGAGGTCGCCAGTGGGAGAGGGAGGCCCCTGACTGGGGCTATCTGGAGAGCTGCTCCTTTTGGAGAGGGCACTCAGGTAGTGACTGTGGCCCCAGAAGAGAGGGTGGAGCAGGGCCATCCAGCACCTGCCCCGCTCCAGGGACCTCACTGGGAGATAGCCTGATTCCAGTCTTCAGAAACGGAAGGACAGCTCTTCCCTTTGGAAGGGAGGGTTGGAGGAATAGGGTGGAAGGTAAAAATGGGTCCCTGAGAAGAGAAAAATCAGCTTGGGGAGGTAGAAGGTTGGCCCTGGTTCCCATAGGGTCCCTGTGCTCTGTGGGATAGGTCTGGAGGCCTCCAAGTGCTGTTCCTCCCGCTCTTCCCAAATGAGGGGCCGGGCTTCCACTCCCAGGGGCATTGATTCCAGCTGCTGTGCGTGCAGCCTTTGGTATGGCCACCTCCAGGGAGGGAGCGTCCCTGGTGTCCCTCCCCTCATCCTCCACTGCGTCCCTGCCCTAGCCAAGTGGACTCTGGAAGCCGGTTCAGACACTCTGGGCCTTTTCCCTCCGTGCCACTGCCTCAGGCGGGAGAGTGGCTCAGCGGCTCCGGCGCCTGCAGCGCCCTGTCCCTGCCACCACCGGCTTCTCGCTGACCCCGCCGGTCTTCCCGGCGCAGGTACTACGAGACCGGCAGCATCAAGCCCGGAGTGATCGGCGGCTCCAAGCCCAAAGTGGCAACACCCAAAGTTGTGGACAAGATTGCCGAATACAAGCGACAGAACCCGACTATGTTCGCCTGGGAGATCCGGGACCGGCTCCTGGCGGAGGGCATCTGTGACAACGACACAGTGCCCAGCGTCTCTTCCATCAACAGGTGAGCAAGCCACGGCGGGCTGCAGGGTGGGGCTCCAGATCCCAGCTCCTACCCACCAGGGCTTTCCCCAGCACCGGTCTCCGTTCTTTCTTCGGCCTCTGCCTGCCCTTGCTCCTGCTCCCAGCTCCCAGGTCCTTTGGGCAGGGAGAGGGGACCTGGAAGGCAGAGAGATAGACAGACAGACAAGGCTGTCTCCAGCTCAGGGCTGGGTATTCCCTGCCAGGCTTCTCCCGCTGGCGTCCTGGAAATGAATCCAAGTGTTTGTGGTAATTAAGACTCCAAGATTACGCGCCTCGGTATCTAGAGACAATCACAGCCCACAGCCGAAGCCTTTAAAATGACCAGTGTCTATTCATCGCCTCCAAACAGACTTCCCTTTCTAAAGGCATGCTCCCTTCCGCAGGGGCAGCCGCCTGTCCTGGCTCCCCCGCCATCCCTGCTGACTCCCACAAAGCTGGCCTCCCGGGAGCCCAGGCCTTGCTAGCCAGCTCCTCACAAATTTCCGGCCTATTACCACCCGTATCCAGGCCTGCAGAGCAAACGCCAACCATCAGCCAGCCACTGGCAGGGAGGAGAGGAGCTAGACCAGGAGTGGGATGCCGGGTCAGGAGGGAGACTCTGGACCCTGAGACTGAGCCTTAGGAGATGCCTCCAACCACCTAGAGTACCTGTGTCCAGGCCTAAGCCTGTGCTGATGACAGGCTCAGGCACAGGGGGACAACTCAGGCTGGATTCAGCTCGACATACAGTAGCACAAGATAGTCAGTCTCCCAATCTCTGAGCCACTCCAGTGTGCCCTCTGGGACCCGTGCACACTCCATGTATGTACCCCCCGCCCCCGGCCAGTGTACACATGTGGCAGGTACAGCACATCACAAGAACACTGGACATGGGAACCCAGGATGGCTTTCCCATCACAGAACTGTACAACCCGATGTCAGCGGAGACCCTGTGCGAATTCCAGACAGCCTTGGCCAGCTTTTCTACCCCCGCCCCGCGCATTGTAGGGCAACACCCCAGATGAGAAGAAGGCTGAGGGTTTCATACCCTTGTTTTTCTTTACACTCTTCATAGGCTCATTATCAGGACAACTAATAATTCAGCTGGTGCCTTTTTCTGAAACTGGCATCACGTATCAAGGGTTTTTTAAAAAAATATTTTGCAAATGAAATGGAATTATCCCAAATCATCCTGAAAACAGCAGGTAAAATTAGCTGGTAGAATGTACCTTGGCTAAAGAAGATTCCCTCTGCCACACTTGTGCTGTAACGTACTGTGAGGCGACCCCGGAAATTATCCCAGTGTGTGCCATCTGTATTAAAATGGTTATTCAGTTATGAACAGGGTAACATAATACTGATCAGCTAATTATACACCCTCCGAAAATTCTCTAGCTCCCTGGGCCTGGCTCAGCTAGGTATTGAGAGCATAGTGGTTTGACATTCAGATACCTTCCAAAGGAGCTGGAGAAATTCTCCTGGTGGTTCGGGAGAGGAATGAGTCTTTTGCATTTCAAAGCCAGAGGAGGAAGCTGGGGAAGCTTTGGGGCTGGGGCAGGAGTGGCGGTGAGAGATGGGAAGGGGCCAAAGCGTTGTCTCCTCTCAGCCTCTAGGCTGGCTGCTGGTCTTGGGAGTGAGTTGGAACCGAGGTCTTGGGAGGAGAGCAGCCCTGCTGAGGGGCAATGTTGCTGGGACTGGGTGCTGGTGTTCTGGAGAACATTTGGTAGAAATCTTGTTGTTGTGATAGGATCTGCAAGCCGGTGGAGGAACCCAGGATAGGTTTGGTCAAGGCAATGTGCTTCTCTTGATGTGTGGAGGATTGGAGCAATCAAGGCAGGTGTGGTGACAGCACCCCTTGCCTAGCACTCTGTCTAGCACCCCTTCTCCCCCCTCTCCCCAACATATACCCCTCACTGGCCGAGATGTTTTGGGCAGCTGGCTTATACAAAAGTTTGGGAATACTCTCATCCTGAAAAGCCACAGAGAGCAGGGGACATATGACCCCAGGATCAAGCTCCAGAGGCCTTGAGGTGCTCTCACCAGAACTGAGAGAAAGTAGAAGAGTGAGCTGCTAGTGGGATGAGAGTGGGAGAAGGAACGGCTTCAGCTTGACGGCTCTGACAGCGGCAGGATTTGCTCAACACGGAGCCCTATCACCTGAGGGGCACGGAGGCTACCTTTGGGTGTGGGAAAACAGCCATCTGTGGACAGGTGTTGCTGGAGATGGCAAGGGAGTGGGAGGAGAAGAACGGGGAAGCCACCGGCAGCGTGGGCAGCCAGCCCTGGGTCTGCAGCTAGGCTTCCTGGCTTGCTTTGTCAACAAGGCACAGTCAGGGTATTCTTGCTTTTGCTTTGGGACAGAATCCTACCGTGACTCATACTTTGGAAAGCATTCTGGGGGCTTCCCAGTGTGCTGCCGAGTCAGGACTGGAGGCATGCACCTGGGGGCCCACGGCCTTAGTGTCATCCCTCGAGGTGCTTTGCTCTGAAAGGGAGGGTTTATCTGAGATGCGTTGCTTCAACCCAAAACCTGCTAAAAGCGGGATTTCTGCTGGCGCTGCTGATGCCAGGCACTTCGTGAAATCTCACTTGCTGTAAGGAAGAGCCTACAGATTTTCCTCTGTGTAGAAAGTGTGACGCATTGGGGACCGGGTGGTTCTTGAGTTTAGCGCTTTACTGTTGGTTAGGTGCCCACTTGTGTTGGGTACTTTATAACCCTCACGGTAAGAATGTGCCCGTGCTGGCCGTTGGCAAGAAAGGAAATCCACACATGCTTATCCACCTGAGCCAAATCATGAGGGTTTTCATCTTCTCCTCCCCAAAACAGATGCTGTTGCCACACTTGAAATATACTGTTATGGTTCTAAACTAAATCGCTTTTCATGCTTTAAAAATGGTTTGGGTTTTTTCTGATCCTGTCGCGATAAAGGCTTGGACATCCAGCCCCCATTCTCCACTGGCAAATCCTCATAGAAATACCTCTCTGAGCCAATGGAGTAGGTCAAAGAGGCCTCCCAACCTCACCCTCACCCCCAGAGACCACCGTCAAAAATCCGGAGGGTTGACTAGATTGCTTAGCATGTGGAATTTATTTGAATGACTCTCGATATTGGGTTACTGATCGCTGAGCGTGGAGTTGCCAGCTCTTCAGCTTGTACACCACTGCTGTAGAGGGCGGGTGTTTATAAACAGGTGACTTGAGATTGAAACCTGGTGTGGGAAATGGCCCGGAGTGGGGAGGAGATGGAGGGAGATCCAAGCTGCTGAAAGGGAAACAGCCACCTAGTTACGTTGCTGAGCAATTGGCTGGGCAGGAAGGATTTTCCTGATTATGTGCCAGAGTCTTCAGGTTTGGCTCTTGCTCTGGGCAGGGAATATAGCTTCTTTGAAGGCACAGGCGCAAACTCCAGATACAGTCTAGGGTTACTGAAGATCCCCTGAGGGCACTGTCTTGGACTGAGCTGACAAGGAGGCCCTCGCTCTCTTAACTTTTTCAGCCTGCCCTATACTCTTTGGGATCAAGGCACTCTCTGCTCCTCGATCCTTGGAGTGGACCCTCGCAGAGTCAATTTCCCCCCGATCACCTGCTACCCACACTCTCTCTTAGCCTGTTGGGCTCTAAGTGAGCATATTTACTCTCCTAGCAGCGGCAGCACTGGCTTCAAGAAGGCGCCAGCCCCAAGGCTGTCAAACAGTTGCGTCTCGTGTCACCTGCAGGTCTTCGTTGGAAATCTGGCCCTGGGGTGACAGTGGCCTAGCTGTTCATTCAAAGGCCTTTCCAAGTAAGCTGGGAGCCACTCATCCCAGCCAAGGGAATGCTGACGACATGTTCACGGCGGGGGGCTGTGTCCCTTTCTCAGACACAGGTTCTAGAACATTGCACATTTGACTCTTGGACCTGGCTGGGCACAGAGCTGGGCCAGAGAGGCAGCACTCCTTGCCCATCTCCATAGCCTTTTGCAGTTGTTTGGTGGTCAGGGCTGTTGGTCTCGTGGCAAAGAGCCAAGGCAAGTTGGTAGGTTAAGAAGAAGGCTTCTCCCCACAGAGGAAAGGGAAAAGTAAGGATAGAGAACTTGCTTTCTGTGGCCCTGGGCCTACTGGATCAGGCCACCTATAGTGGACAGACATGCCAGTTTCTGTCTGAAAAGCCTTGCTCACCTGTCCTTCCCCAGAGAGCATCTCCTGCTGCTGAGGCTGCCCGTCGTTAGAACAATGTGTGAAATAGTCATGACGGCTGGCCTTCTTATTTCTTAAAATGAGCTGGAGTTGTCCCCCTGAAAAGCCATTTTTGTTCCCTTAGTTATTTTAGACTTCTTGGCCAGCAATTTTATCGGTCTGTTCCCCTGCGGGCAGGCTCCGAGTGGGTGGGCAGGCCACAAAATGGCTTTCAGGTGAGAGCAATGGCTGGTTGCCCTGAGTTCTTACCTCCACTAGCAACTCTAGGAAAGAGGAAGGCAGGAGGGGTTGTCCCTAATGAAAGCTCCAGGTGGGTTTTCGAGGGTGATGCAAAGAGGAAACAAGAGGGGAAAACCCTAAATAAATAAATAAAGTGTGACCAACTATTCTGAGAACTCAATAAAAAAATCACATCAAATATGAAGAGGCATAAATCTTGTATCTGCACAGGTAACCTACTCAATTGCTTTTCTTATCGCTCAGGCTGCCTCCATTTATTACCGTCCACAGTCTGGGCAAAGGAGGTTGCGTAGAGGGTGGTCTTCAGTGCAATCCTACACCCCGAGAGGCAACAATCAGCCCATACAGCCAGGGATTTCGATGGGAGCTCGGGAAGGGCCCATTTGTCTGCATGAAAACCAATCAATAACTCTGTAACCAGAGCCCTTGTCACAGGGAAATGGACAACACAACAGTTCAATACAGGGGCCACGGGGGGAATTAACCAAGTGGAGATGGGACCAGGCAGGAGCAGCCCCTAGAGAAGGGAAACGGGGTGCCTGGAGAAGAGAATATTGGGGAGGGGGGAGATGGGGCCCTGGCTTTGTGTGCATATTGGCACAAGGTGGGGATTCTTGTGCAAAGTAGATTCAGGGGACCAGAGGCACCGTTGGAAGTTGGGGTGGTAAGGAGCAGTTGGGAAGTGGGCTTGTTCCAGTACGCATGGGATAGTGTGGTTGTATGTGTGATGGTGTGTGTTGTGGACAAGAATATTATGCCTCCACAGAAAGAATAGCGATAGTAGTAACTGGTGCAGAAGATGAACCAAACCCCCCTACACCAGAGCCTGCAAGCTGAAAAGGGGGCTCCCTCTGAGCCCACAAAGGAGCGCCTTAAACCAGGGCTCCATTGTCTGCCCCCAGCTCCCTAGATCTTCAGCTCCAGCTACTCTGCAACTTTGCCTCTTAAAGTTCAGGTCCGTCCTTGGCCCTTCCTTGTTGCCGCCTGGAGTTGGAATTCTTATATTAAGAGGAAACTGTATGCTGGAAAGAATTCCTTTCTCACTTCCTGTTCTTTAAAAGAATGCAGTAAAGGGTGTGACCATGGCCTGCCACTTCTCTGAATCCCTGCTGTTTCATCTCAGCACCCCCACCCCCAGGTCAGATTCTCGAAGGGCAAGTTTCTTGCTTTCAGAGTTCAGATTCATGCAGGGGAAGCTATGCCCAGTGCTGCTCACCCAGCCACGTGGGTGAGCCTAGAGAAGAGAGAAGGGGCCCTGATAAATCTGAGGAGTGGGCAACAGTGTCTCACAACCAATGCCCTAACGACAAGTAAAATATTAAATGGGTGGAAAATTAAATCGCTGTGGGTTTATCTGTCTACCGCTAAACTACTGGGTTGAAATGTTTCTCTCCTGTTAGCAAGTTATTTGTTTTGGTACTCTAAAGGTGCAGCTTGAATGTATTCATGATGGTTTGTGGGCATAGAGATTGATATCTTCAGGGTGTGTGGATTTGTGTGTGTTTGTGCCTACCTGTGTCTGCTCTTAGGTAAATGGGCTCTGAGGCCAAGAGGAGGAAAAAGAGGAAGACCTGCAGTCACAGACAAAGGCTGGACACCTTGTCCTTGGGACCATCCAGTCAATCAGTGAGGCAGTCATTGGGCCCTTGGGCAGCAATAATAAGGCTGGGTTGAAGATTTCTCATTTCATAATTTGGGAAAATTGGGGCCAAATTTTTCTTCAATTTTTATTTGCACTGGAACACTCCATAGTCTAGTTAGGCCCCAGTTAGAGGGGCTTTGCTGCAGCGATGCTGCCTTTGTGATAGAGAGCTGTGTGATCCACTGTCCATCTTCAGTTCAACAGTTGAGTCCCAGCCCCGTTGGCAGAACTAGTTAGGGACCAACTGCATAAGAAGCCAAGAAGATGCCCTTCCTGGTGCACCCCCTTCCTGCAGAGTTACGGTGCAGTGGCCCACCAAGTGACCTGCGGGTCCCCCAGCAGGACGCATGTCAGCAGCACTGGGACACGGTCATTGTCAGAGCTCTCCCAAAGGCCAGGCCCCAGGCTCAGCCTCCAAATCCTTCCCCAATAATCCAGATGCCAGGGAAATAAGGAAGAAGCTGAGTGCAAGGAACACATAACTGGGAACTAGAGAAGGCTTGGACACCAGACCAAGTAGAGCATGATGGCAGAGGCAGATAGATGCCTGCGATCTCCTGGGGAGGGCTGGGCATAGGGGAGCTGTTGAGGGTGTAGGAAACCAGAAGAGGATGACCTGGGACTGGAAAAGAAGAAACAAGGCCCTGTGTAGACCTGGGAACTCTCAGGTAGGAGGGGAGGTCATGTAGGAGGGAGACGGGAGAGGCCATGGAGCCAGGCTCCTCTTGTAGCTCATCCTCACCAACCACAAAAATAACTGGACTCTTTCTTTCAGTTTTTGAGAGATAATATGATAAGAAGATATTTTGTGTTTTTCATGTGAGAGAGAGAGAGGCAGGGTCGTTGGCATTCTGGAGAGGTTCGGGTTTGTTGTAGGCTGTAAGGGGAGGAAAGTAGTGCCCCAAAGTCCAGACTGGCGAGAATGTGTTAGTGGAGCTGCCGTGTGGCTGCAGGGGGTCGTGAGCACAGAAGCCTCCAGGACCCCGGCGGGGAAGGTTAGCAGGAGAACCTACAATGCTGAGACAGAGGTGGTGAGAACTGAACAAACAGGAGCTGGAGTGTGTAGGCCCAGCCTAGAGGCATTGAGATTTCGTTTTTTAAAACTCTGTGCTGGTTAAATAAAACACATCTCCAGGCCTGATTCAGTTCACGGGCCAGCGGTCTGCAGCCCCTGGTCTGTGTAACTGCCCATAACTTATCTCTCTGCTTCAGACCAGAGCAGTAATCTCAGTGCAGGTACAGGGGATGTGACATTTCCGGAGCCCCTGAGTCCAGAAGCCCCCGAGGAAGGGAAGTGGGGGTGAGGTGTAACTCCCCACAGCTAGAGGAGGGGAGGGGGAGATGCACGTGGAAAGGGAAGGACAAAAGTAAGGATGAGGAGGAAGAGTGAGGAAGGAGGTGACGAGGCTGAGAGGTGAAAGGCAGAGTCCTGGGAGCTGGAACGGGTTGCCTGGGAACGGAGCACGTGAAAAGGTTGCAGGGAACCAGAGCTCTGGGCGGCTGGTGCAGCAGGCTGGCGGGGCTGCCTCTCGGAAGGTTATTAAGGAGAAGAGGGGAGGCCAGCCAGGGAGGAGGCAGGTGGCAGAGCAAAGGAAGTGGCATGAGAGGTCAAGTCGCAAGACCTGCAGCCCACGGTCACCCATACCAGGCAGAGCACCGCGAGGCAGGCCGGCAGTGGATGTGGTGCTGCTGCAGTGCAGTCGCTCAAGCCTGGTGCCCGGCAGAAGGGAGAGTGGGAGAGAGGCCAAGAGGAAGGGAGGGAGGGCCCCGCTTCCTGGGTGTTCCAGGTTAGAGCCCCCTCCACCCAGGAGCCTCTGGCCACTTTGCTCTGGACTTCCTCCTCTGCCTGCCTTCAGCCTGCCATGCACTCCTCTGCAGTGAGCTCCCTCTGCAGCCATCCAGAAACAGAGGAAGCCAGAGGACGTGCCGGGTGGCTCCTGGCAGCTCCTGGCAGGAGGAGGAGAAAGGGCTGTGAGACAGGGCAGCAGGCTGCAAGAGGAATTGTACCCACTTTGTAGGCACAGTCAGGTCAGGAAATAGAAGGACTCAGAGGACTTGGAGAGGGCAGGAGGGCGAGAAGGGAGAGCAGCAGGGGCCCTGGAGCTTGAACAAATGGGAGTGAGCACTGGGGCGGCCGCCCCTGGTCCACATGCTCCCTTGTGGCCCCAAGGTATTTGCTGGGCTGGTGAAGGAAGCCAAAGGCAACCAGGAGCCTCGTGGACGGCATCTAGCCTGACAGGTCACAGAGATGGTCAGGGAGGAGACCCCATTCTGCCCTTTATCCTGTGACCTTTTGTTGTAATTCTAGAGGACAAGATGGTGCCCGCCCCTTATGTGTGGTACCGAGAGGGGTTGGTGCCTCTGTGTTGGGAGCCTCTGTGTGGCTCTGTTTTGGGAAGAGTGTGTGGGCTCATGGTATCTGGCTGAGCCTGGCATTCAGGTCCTAGGAAGCTGTCTAAACGGCCCTGGCACTACAGGGAGCTTTTAAAAGTCGTCCGTCTTGTCCAGCGAACAACGGCAAACTGGTAGTTGGCCATTCAGAGGGCTGAAGGCATCTTTTGGTCCCAGGATGAAAGCCTCTGCCGTCACTGGGATGGCCCGCCTGTTTGGGGTGCTAGCAAATGTTATCTGGAAAGCCTGGGGTTGAATGGATGGTCAGTGTCCCAATGGGTGGATGAGTGGGGGTCCTGTCGGGTGCACAGAGGGTCCCAATTCGTTTAGTCTGTGTGCAGGCACACGTGCACTTGCTCTGCTAGAGGTGAGGGTGTAGAGCTGTGTGCAGTGCTGGGGTGGTGCATGTGTGTGACATGCTGCTAGGAAAACTGGCAGCAGCTGCTTGGCTTGTGTCTGCTGAGGTCCTCATAGGGAGTGTGCATTTAGGTAGGGACAAATGTCAAGCTATTTTCTCCTCTTATCATCTGCAGAGTGCATACCTCTCCTCCCTCCCCACATCCTTATCCTTTCTATTCTCTCTCTCCTCTTCATCATTACTCAGGTTAGCTGGTTTGGGTTAGGAGGCCAATTAAGGAAGAGTGAAGAGAATTTAACATAAGGAAGGCCATCCTTCCTCTAGGGACCAAAAGAAGTATTGTGTTCCCCCCACTCTGCTCTGATTCCCTGAGGAGCTGACACCAGGACAGGTGGCCTTCCCACAGGCTGGGACTGGGAGAGCCAGAGAAAAGGAGGTATCTCCAGACTTGAGACTTGGGCTCCTTTCCCTGGTCACCACGGGCCTGGGAAGGAAAGTCTAAGAGAGCCCAGGATGAAGGAGAAAAAAGGGTAGAAAAGAGATGGCCAAAGACAGAAGGTGAGAAGCAAGAGCCAGCTGTGTGACACCAGCCAGCCCCAGCTAAAGCCTGGTTTTGGCCACAGAAATGGACTGGCTGTGTGTGTTGGGAAGGTGGGGGGAGGGGTGTCTTTTTCTTTTTTTTCTTTAGGGAAGAGGCTCTAAAGCCTTTTAGCCAGTCTGCTGGGCTGACCACTCAGCTCTTTGCAGAGGGTACAGCCCTCCTAGAAATCGTGTCCGCCCTCACTCTCACACCCTCTGACCTCCCATCCCAGCACACATTTGTCTCTTCAAAGCCAAGTTAAAGGGAAGTGAGGGTGGGGGAAGAGGCCTCAGGAAGGCAGCTTGGAGGGCAGTGCAGACTCCTCAGGAGATGACCTCCCAGGTTGGGTACAGAAAAAGTTGAGAGAAATTCATTTCATGGCCAGTGGCTGCTTTAAAAAGGCGATTCCAGCATACGAATGTGATAAATGTTAACTGAGCATTAATCGCATTAAAGAGGGCCCTATAAACTTTTCATTTCTAATTAAATTCGTCCAGTGATGCTGCCCAAGCGAGTACTCTGGGCCTTTGTTTATGTGGAAAATTAAAATGCAAATACAATGGGATTTATTTCCAGGAGTGGAGTGATGGGCTGGCCCCCTGGCTACTGGTCTCCAGGCCTGTCAGGCCAGGTAACTGCTTCTTTGGAGGTTCTGTCCCCCTTGGGACACATTCTGGTGTGAAAGGAGAGGCCAGAGTTCAAGGTCAAATAGAGTTAGAAATAGAGGAGAAGGTGTGGAAAGAATTGAAAAGAAGTAGAAAAAGACAATAGCTGGCCCAGAAATAGAGAGAGAGGCATTGTCCTGACTTCCTACCCTCCTCCGCCAACTCCCACCTCTAGGAGAAGGGACCCCAGACCTTGCTTGTGAGTAATGTCATCACAAGCCTCCCCTGCAGTTCAGGGAAGAAGGGTGGATGTGGGAGGGAGAGTTGGGAGAAGCAGCCCTGCCAGGCATATGTGGGCTTGCTCCTCAAAGAACCTAGTGGTCATCAGCACAGAGGACCCAGGGCCTGGATTTATCTCCAGCAGTTTGAGGGTCGGCTGCTGTCCACATAATGGCTTCACTGGGCTCTTCCTGCCAGTGCCAAGCAGCATTGACGCAGGGCAGTGGAGCATAGGTGCTCAAACTGAGGACGCTGTGCATGCACGCCCGCATGCACGCAGCCTTCTCGAACGTAGAGAGAGCCAATCGCTCATGAGAATAAACAAATGTCCCTTGCAGGGAGTCCTTTAGTGCCCTGATCCCTCTGATAAAAGTGGGAACTCTAAATGCTATTGAATGGAACGATCTAAAGTTCCTATTTACCAAAACGTAAATTAAGCTGAGTGGAGAGAAAACCTGGGCAAGAAAAATCATTTGGGTTTATCAGTAGAGGAACTGAAAGATCGCTGTGCTGTCCTATGGCTAGGGAAGTTGTAAATAGCATTAAAAAGTAGAGAGGGAAAGAAAATGGAGGTAGGAGAGATGATAAAAGGCAGAGCACTAAATCACAAACGGGTACATGGGCAAAGTCACAAACCAGATTTATGTCAAGCTTTGCAAAATCTACGGCTTGGACTGACAATGCGTAGACATACTACGCACACAGGCGTGAGGCATCTGGAGAGTGGATAAGGCCATGTGGGTATGAGGGTGGATTGACCACCATGTGAGCTGTCTGTGCCGGGTGCTGGGACTGATACATCAACTCCTCCACACTGCGATCTGATGGGGTAGGGTTCTGTAGACAGCCAAGGATACAGCCTTATGCGATTTTTAAAGGTCTTTGAGCACACGAGTCTCTTGTGAGCTGGATCCACGTTCTAATGAATCTCCAAGGCAGCAACCCATTCCCAGAACGGAGTCTGCTTGACTAGTTTTGTCGAATAGCTGCTACCCCTGTCCTCTTTAGTCTGTTTTATTCTGGGTTATTCTTTTCCTCTTTAGTGTTCACTTAGGTCTCTTGGAAATGCATGAGCACTTGCTGACAAACAGGTTAATGACTGTGGCAACTCCCAAACATCTGGATGAAAACCCAAACCTTCAGTCAGTCATCTCTAAAGATTATCAATATGATGCCAAATATCTGGGGATTTAGAGATGTCCACATTATTGATTGAATTTCTTAGTTTTTATCCAGGCACAAAACCAACTCCTGTTTTCATTTCATTGGTGTTTCATTTCATTGGGAGACACCCGTTTTCAGAGGGAAATATCCTAGGAAACAAAATGTTGTGGTTAGGAAGCATCTTTGATGTATTTGGGTCTCATTTCTGGTTTAAAGGGAGGCTGGGCTTGGCCTGAAAGTCAAATGGAGAGCTGGTGGTTGGGAGCACTTAGTATCTGAGCAAGCATGGCTGATAGACTCTTTCCCCGGAAAGTTGGTTGGGAGGGCAAATCACTTTGTCCAAAGAAAGCTTAAGCTATCCGATAGGCCTGGCTTCATAAGGGAACCCACTTTGCTATCTTAAGGAAGTATCAGTGTTCTTAATAGATATGGTCTGTCCTTCATTTATTCTTCCATTCATCCATTCAGAAAACCTTTGCTGAGCACCTACTATGTGCCAGACATAAACCTGTGTGGCATAGAAAACATAAGAAAGTGGGCTCTGGGAAGTGATTGCCGGAGTTTGAATCTAGCTTCCCCACTCACTGGCTATGTGGTTGTGGGTAAATCTCATATCTTCTCTGGACCTCAGTCTCCTTATTCTGATCTAATATGGGGATAATCATGTAGCTAGAGCTCTGTCATAGGTTCTCATGAAGGTTGAATGAGTTATGCCGCATAAACCTGGCAGATATCAAGTGCTCAATAAATGTTATCATTATGGCAGTAGTAATAATCAAGTTATGTGTCTGCCAGTGTACGTGAGTTCTGGCTTGTGCGTGCATAAACACTGAAATCTTTTAAATAAGAAAGCTCGAGGAGCCAAAAGGATACTCTGTGAACAGAACTGTGTATCATGAATGCCAGTGAGAATTATGGTCCACTGTGAGTCCAGCTGGTTTTAGGAAGGGCGCCTGCTCTTTGTACTTCCAGAAAAAAAAAAAAAGGAACCTTTATGACTCAGTTATATGACCATTGAACAGAATTAGATAATTGCCCCCTTTGTCCACTTTTTTTTTTTTTTTTTTTTTTGTTGCGGTACGTGGGCCTCTCACTGTTGTGGCCTCTCCCGTTGCGGAGCACAGGCTCCAGACGCGCAGGCTCAGCGGCCATGGCTCACAGGCCCAGCCACTCCACGGCATGTGGGATCTTCCCGGACCCGGGCACGAACCCGGGTCCCCTGCATCGGCAGGTGGACTCTCAACCACTGCGCCACCAGGGAAGCCCCCTGTCCACTCTTTTTGAGAGCCCAGCCTCTGTGTGTGTGTGTGTGTGCGTGTGTGCATGTATACTTCTTATGACTGCACACTCCTTCTCTGGGACAAGGCTATGATTGCTTGAGGAGTTGAAGGTTGGCATTTTCTGGGCTTCATGGCATTTTCATGCGTTGTGGTGCTTTGCATTTTGTGGTTTTTTAAAAAGATAAAATGAAATGGTAATGGGAAAAAAAATCCTTATTTGATGGGTTTGAAGGGTTCCTCTGATGCTTAAATGTCATAGAGGGGAGAGGACAGGGAGGTAAACAGAAAGAGGAGGGGAAAAGAGGAGAGAAAATGGAGATAGGGTAAAGGATGAAGAAAGAGGAGAGGAGCAAGTGAGCAAATATTTGACAGATTCAAACCAGATCTGTCTACTGTGGCCCCGCATATCTGGATATTCCAGGGAAGCATGGGAGATTGATCGTCATTGCAGTTATTCCATTGCTAAAGGATAAAAGATTTTTTTTTAAAATTCAGGAGAAAAATTCACTTCTTCAGTGTAATGGCTCAAAGTAACTGAGCTCTGTGAATTCTCCTATTTAATCTGTGCCCATGAGCAAAGATGAAAATGGATGTTTCCTAAACTGACAATATATTCTGGTTCACCATCTTTATGGGAAAGCTTGTGGAATAAGGCTGAGGCCCCAAGTTCTCCCTGCCCCTTGGGCCTAGTTAATGTAACCAAGTCCAGCCCAATGGACTTCTGTAAGGTCCACACCAAATGCCTTAACATTCACTCCTATTCCTTTCTTATCTCTTCCTTAGTTCTCAGTTTAATGCCTAGATTCTTTTACTTCTCATTGACACCTATTAGCTGGTAAAGGTCCTGATTTTTAAAATTAGAAAGTAAATGATTTTAATGAGTTAAATTTGAATCCTGACAGCTCAATCATCCTTAAATATTTTTTTATAATTGCAAATGTATAAGGGCCACCATGTTTCTTTCTGCCTATTCATTACCACAGTGCTGGGTATAGCCCTCTGTATGGAGATGGGTAGTGGTGGATTCTTATCAACCCCCAACCCCCCCCCAACACTGTCCACATGGACAGAAAGAAGCCCAAGGAGAAAACTACCCCCCGCCTTCATGCTACCTGACTGCAATTTTTGCACTTCTCTGCTTAAATCACACACATACACACACACAACTTGATTCATCTTAGATTTTATTCACATTAACACATGTGGTTATACACACACATAGGCCAATCTTATGGCCACTTTACTTGGCAAGTCCTTATGTTCATAACAATAATAGCTAACAAGTGCTTACTGCAGTAGGAACTGTTATAAGCATGTTAAGTATATTAATTGATTTAAGCCTCATAAACAACCCCATAGGGCTTTATAGGATTGCTTATAGATAAGGTAACTGGAGTACCGAGGAGTTGGATAACTCATTCAGGTCACAGGCGAAGTAGCACAACTAGGATTTGAACTCCTGCAGTACTGGCTCTAAAACTCATGTGCTTTTCCACTACTCCATACTTCATGTCAACTTTGGATCAAAGGAAGTGCAGGCATGTGTGATCTCTTGAGCAACTTTGTATATTTTGAAGTCTCATGCCAGGGAGTACACGTATTTATACGTGTACTTACAAGCTCAGAACTGAGACACTGCACCTAGTAGAAAGTCATGCCTAGTACAAGCTTCCGTACTCTTCCTGGTGCGTGTGTGTGGCCCTGTGAGTACAAGCCACAGCTGAGCCACATCATCTGGGGATGCTGGGAAGGAAGAAGGTGCCGATGGCCAGAGCCACAGAGTAGAGTTAACTGGGGATTCTCAGAACTAGAGTTGATGTTATTCCCATTGGGATTGGGGAGTTTAGCCCCATCCATCCTCCCGTAGTCCCACCAGGGAGCTAGACTTTTAACAGGATTGGGTTTGGCCCTGAGGCTTAACTCTCCAAATTAGGCAGATATAGGGAGGGTGGCACCAGAACCTGTGTCACTGTGGTAAGGTCAGATCTGTTCCGAAGAGCAGGGGCAGCTTGCTTCCAAGAACAATAGAACTGTGCGAATGGTCATCAAGAAGAGATTGGTCCTCCATCTCTAGAATCCTCCTTCTGGGAAGAAGCAGTGCAAACGACCAAGCCAGAGCAAGCTAAAAACACTAAAGGATGGGTCTTCTCACACACAGCCACATCAAGAAAGCAATTACCGAATCATACACCACCACCCAGATCCAACATCATTACTCAACCCACATCACCAAGGAGACACCCATTAACCTAATCTCTGAGACATACATTACGAAAAAGAAAGATGCTGATATGATCAACGAACACAATAATTCAAAGCAGAAACACAGACATTGCCACCAAACAATACTCAAATTCCTCCAACTCAGTGTTACACAAAGTGCAGTCACCTTGATACAATACCACAAAACACCAGGTAACAGACCTTAAGCCAGCTGCTGGAATGTGTCAGCAATACGTGGTACCACACAACACAATTCAAGTGCTCCATCCCACAGGCACACCCATGCCCAAAGGCTGAAATCATGGGGCCTCCTGAGCGAGAGTAAACACTGGTCAGGCATCCACAGGGATGGAGCCAGCAGTGCAACACCCAGCCCTCCTGCATACCCAGCAGAAAAGGATCACTGCCACAGCCTCCCCAGACCCAGTGCTCTCCTGGCCCCCAGCACAGTGCAGCCTGCCAGAAAGCAGCAGCGCCATCCCATCTCTCCAGCAGGTGGATGTGTCCAGACCATCACCTCCAATAAAGCCTGTGGGCTCTCGGTGCTAGTAAGAGAGTAAACTGTCCCCTGAGCCTGCTTCCTGAGACAGGACAAATCAGCCCTTTCCTGCTTGGGGTTTAGTAAGACTTCGCCATTACTGAAAACGACAGTGCTCCAGGGATGGAGGGCAAGGGGGGCTGGGGTGGCCTGGGAGGGGGCTCACCAAGCTGGGTGCAGGAATTCCCCTTCCTCCACCAAGCACTGCCGTCTGTGGCCATTCCAGAGCTGAAGCCCTCTTGCTGGGTGTTCACTGAGTATCGATTCAGTCTGCAAGCAATTTTAATATTTCTTCAGGGACTTTCCAGCAACAGCACAAGTCATTAATTCACCCTCCCAAATTGCTTATTCAATAGCAGGAACATGGCTCCTGAATAAAGTCCCAGAATTTATGTGACTCGCACGAGTCAGGAGGTCAAACAACTGTTATGGAGCGAAGTTAAAAATCCAAATAAAATATTGACACTTTTTTGGGGAGGGGGAGTAAAGGTATTTAAAATAGGTTTTTGTTGCAATGCCCCCAGGATAAAGAATGGAAGGAGACTGAAGACAAGTTGGAGTTTATAAAATCAATGGAATTTATCGCACATCTACTTGGCATTTAATAATTCTCTCATTTCCACAGCCCCCCACCCCCACCCCATCCTGGCCATAGACAGAAAGATACACAGGTACACAAATGCACATTTATGTTCATCAATATTGGTGCACGGACCAATATAGAAATGCAGTTGTGATGTGAGCGTCTGAAACACCTTGGGAAGGGAACAGTGATGAGTGTGGAGTCATGTATGACTGTGGCTTACAGATTTGAAAGGCATAACTGGGCAGAAATTCATGAGGAAACTTTTGATAAATATATCCAGTATTATAAATCTTGAATCAATGCATTAGAGCAGACATGAATATAAAGATACACTAGTCATAGCAATAGTTTCTAGAAACTGAGAAACACATCTGTATTCAGTATTGCCACACAATCATGTACACGATTTGGAAAGTAGATAGATAGATATATAGAGAATTTAGAAAATCTATCCCCCAAACCTACCAATGTATATAAAATACAGTGAAACCTTAGTCCCTTAACCTAAAATTGAGGTTAACACAGACATGATCCTTATCCAATACAGCTACGGCACGTGCACAGGAGAGGGCAGGCATGTTTAGAGTCACAGCTACATGCAATCTCTGTTCATTGTCTACATATATATTTGCACAGTTGTCCAGATCATGGATGTGAAAAGACTGAAAAAAAAATGTTTATGCCCAAATAGTTAATAACACAAAGAAATATTAATATAGAAATTTCCAGAAGAGGTAACATGGTTCAGCCTACAGACATTGGAGTCACAGACCCAAAGTCTGGCTCCAGTGCTATTAAGCACATGACCTTGGACAAGTTGCTTAGCCTCTCTGTTTTCTCCTTAGTAAAATAGAGAACACCCCTATCTGATAGAGTTGTAGTTAGGATTTGGGTGAGAAAATGCATTTATTATAACACCTGTCATAGAATGAATATGAAATAAATGATAGTTATTACTCTTACTATTTTTACATGCAACTCTTCTATTCAGACCCAGTTTCTCATAGATTCTACCATCTGTTCTTGTTACGACTGACTTATTCTACCCAGTGGTTAGCAACATGGGTTCTTGAGTCAAGCTCCTAGGTTTAAATCCTGGTTCTGATACTTAACAGCCGTGTGACCTTAGGCAAGTTACTCAACTTCTCTGAGCCTCAGCTTCCACTTCTGTAGAACAGGGATAATAGTCTTCATAAGAAGTTGTGAAAAATAAATAATCCATGTAAAGTACTTTGCAGAGTGCCTTGGCACATAGTGAACATATATTAGTTCACTATGTCCCTTAAGATTGTTATTGTTATTATTAATAGTAATAACATTGATTTGCTATTCAACAAATTGTTTTTAAGTACTTATATTATGCCAGGCACTGTTGCTAGGTGCAGGAAATACAATGGTGAGAAAAATAACCATGACATGTGCACTTGCAGAGCTCAGAGTCCAGGGGAGGACTCACTGTGAATTGAGTAAGCAAGAAAACAGGTTTCAGCTCTGTGCTGGACTGTAAGTGGAAGAGGGGAACAGAGAGAAATAGATTGGAAAACCAGGGCGGAGCCAGATTGAGAAAGGTTCTGAAGGCCAGGCTGAGGAATTTTGAATTTATCCTGTAGGTAATAGGAAGCAATTGTAGGCTTTAGCCACATCGCATTCTTTCAGGAACAGACACACAGAGACGAATGGATTGTTTTTGAATACTGGAGCAAGAAGGTGGGAGGTGGGAGGGGCCAGAGGCAGGGAGGCCAGGCAGCCGCTAGCAGGCCCCAGCTTGGCTGCTGCTGAGGACCCCTTCCCTCTAGGCTCCCTTCTGCTTGCAGAGGGAGATGTGCCTGTGGAGGGAAGGGGAGAATGGACAGGGACGACTTGTCCCAGCAATGAGTCTATAGCAGTACCCCTTTCCCCATCATCTTAGGCAGTCTTCTAGCCCCTGGACCATGGGGTGGACAGCTGGTAGACCCCAGCTCTAGCCCAGAAGCCCTGACAGATGAGGGCAGGGCTGGTGGAGAGAGGAGCTAGTCCGGTCACGCTCTGGGCTTGGCATGCACCGCAGACTGGTTTCCAAATGGTTAGTTAAACACATTGCCCCTTAATTTTTAAACCTATGCATATCTTGAATTTAAATCAATCCATATGCTTACCATTCATCATATAAACCATCGCTATTGCCCCCTTGGGCCAGCCCCATGGCCCATCTAGCCTGGTAAATTGTATCTGGCCTGGGCTCCCAGGGACACGTGGTAGAAGGATTATCATCCTCAGTGCCAGTCTTAGAAGGCGAAATTGATGCAGAAAGTATTCCTGGTATCTAAGGAACCCACTGGAAATCTGTCAGCCTGGAAGCTACCAAAAACTATTTTGAAATTATTTTTATTTGTGGCTTATAGTTTAGTTTCCACAGAGGAACTGAGAGCCTCTTGAATTTTGGTAACTGTGTCCGATGGAGTCAGGATTAGCAGACCGGGGGTGTGGGTTGATAGAATATGAGGAAGGAACCTTCTGTAACTCACCAAGACATTCTCCCAACTCTCTCAAGGATGGTTTTCTTACCCCCTGGCTTAAGCTAGTTTTCTCAAATATTAGAGAGTTTAAGAGTAATCTGTAGAGTTTGCTTAACTACAGATTCCTGGGCCCCACCACCATTAAAAACTCTAATGTAGAAGGTCTGAAGGGGGCTCCAGGGCTTTGCATGTTAGCATGCACCCCAGGGGATTCTAATGCAAGTGACTCAAGGACAGTAGTTTGAGGACACCTTTCTGTAAACTTTTAGGTAGGACTGTCATCTCTTAGAGCTCAGTTATGACCTCTGAGAAGCAACAAAAGAGACAGAAACTCTTGACATGTTTGAGGGGAACCCTGGTAACCTCGGAACCTGTGTATTCCAGTTATATCCTGCTACAGCCAGAATGGAAGGTCCTGCCCATAGCCTCCCCTCATCGGCAGCCATTCTCATGCACAGAGCCCTGCCTGCCATATGGTCAGTTGTCCAAACTGAAACCCGTGAGTGGGTGTGGGCAAACAACTCTAAACTCTGCACAAAACGTAGAGCCGGGGCCTAGGAAAACAGAGTGCATGTGAATCACTTCCGGGCTGCCAGCGGGGAAGGCTGGGTGGCTGTTGCTTCCTTTTGGTTCCTGTGAGGAGGAGGTGATAAATTTCTGTTCTTCAGTCCTTGGGATGTACAGAGGGGAGATTTCAGTTCCTTAGAGTTCTCAGGAGTAGGGAGAGGTAGGAACCATTTTGGGAAGAAGGAAAATTTTCCTGAATAATCTATGAGATCTCACTTGAGGTTCTGCCATGAAAAGTCTCCAGCTGTTTTTGTAGCTCTGATTTGCCTCAGGGCAGAGCCAGGGACACGTGCCTGACTAGGCAGCTCTCAGAGGCCTGAGTTAAAGCAATTACCTGCATTCTTGTGTAAAATATCCTTTGCTGAGGCAAATATCATTTTGTTCTCTTGAATGATCCAGCCTATAATACCCAGGCAGCCTGAAGTCACTGGCAGAGGCCCCTCCCACCATCATCTTGTTCAATGGGCAGTGGGGCCAGCTAGTCTGAAACATTCTTCACCTTGGAGTTCCTTTGATTTTCTCAATCAAGAAAGACTTTCCTGGACTTCCCCAGTGGCGCAGTGGTTAAGAATCCGCCTGCCAATGCAGGGGACACGGGTTTGAGCCCTGGCCCGGGAAGATCCCACATGCCTCGGAGCAACTAAACCTGTGCACCACAACTACTGAAGGCCGTGTCCCTAGAACCCGTGCTCCATCCGCAACAAGAAGCCACCGCAATGTGAAGCCCAAGCACCGCAATGAAGAGTAGCCCCCCGCTCGCCTCAACTAGAGAAAGCCCTTGTGCAGCAATGAAGACCCAATGCAGCCAAAAGTAAATAAATTAAAAAAAAAAAACTTTCCCCATACCAGAGATTAAGTATTTTCTGCAAAGACTCTAGAAGTAGGCAATTTAAACTGATTTATACATGTATACAACACATGTATGTTAATACTTGACTTCTTGCCCCAAAGACTCTTTGAGCAAACCAGTGATATGACTGGGCCTGAGGCCAGCCTGCTAGGAAGTAATTCCAAAGTGGAGAAGGCAGTCTGTTCTAGGCAGCTGGACAGGATTTCATGGGGACATGCTTGGAGATCCCATGTGGATATCACACTGTCAGCAGCTGGTTCCAGCAGGTGGTATACTCCCATTTTATAGAGGGGAATGCTGAAGCCCAGGGAGCCCCTTATCCTTTGTTTCTCAGAACACAACAGAGCAAGAGAATAGAACCATAGAATCTTGGAGTTTGGATTCTGGGCTTTTGGGTATCTCTCTCCTGGAGGCAGTGTGGTTTCCTGGTTAAGGGTATGGGCCCTAGGATTAGTCTGCCTGAATTCAAACCCCAGATTGTCCGTTTCTTAAATGGGTGACTTTAGGCAATTTATCATATGTCTTATCTGCAAAATGTGTCATTGGGAGGATTAAATGAACTACTTGAAGCGCTTAGGACATCGCCTAGCTCATAGTAAGTACTCAGTAGACAATAGTTTTTTATTACTGGAGCCTCCGCTAAGGAAGCACTGCTTCTAGAAATCCTGACCAGCCTAGGCCTGGAAATGCTGCCACCTGACTCCCTCCAAGGCGAGCTGTCTGAGGTCACCTCAATGCTCATAGGACCTCTTCTTGTCTCCACCTCAGGGGGAGTTTTTGCACACCATTTATTATCATATAATATAGTGCAATATAATATCATACATAACATAACATAATATGATGGGTAGGTTAACCTGGAAACCCTGAGGCGGACAGTGGATGGATGGATAGATGAATAGATACATTTGTACTAAGTATACATACATTATATCATTCTATTGATTTGTAAAAAGTTCCCGGTCTGCCTGGCTGTAATGAGATTTTTGAACTTTGCGTGGCGATCAATGAGAGGAATATTATTGGCCTGGAGAATTGATATACCTGCTCTCAGTGGCTTGTTCTGCTCCCAGGCTGCCCCGGCCCCCCAGGTGTACGATTCCAGCAGACACTTAACCTTTTTTACAGTGTCATCAGGCTAAAAGGAATCTAATAGTGACACAGGACGTGTGCTCAGCACTCTGCCACTATTGCTTTCCTGTCACAAATAATTTATAGCCTTCTATTTCCATCCCCGAGCCTGCACCCCAGCCCTGCCTCCCACTTTCCCCCAGCTCCCAGGAATCAATAAGCTCACACAGCCACAGTGGGACTTCAGGGTGCAAAGAGACAGACAGACAAAGGGAAGGGAGACCGGGAGAGGGGCAGAGACAGACAGGAAGGGGAGAGAGAGAATGAAACACAGAGGAAGGATGAGAGGAAGAGGAGGAGAAAGGAGAGGAGGGGGGTGGGAGGGGGGGAAACCAGAAGAGGAGTGAAGACTCACCCCAGCGCTTTCTTAGAATTGAGAGAGTCTCAGTTTCTTCATGAGTTTAACAAATTGTTAATAGGAGACTCATTACATGCTTTCATGCTAACTCACAGAGCTGATGAGACTGTTTTGATCTCCAACATGGTGGGGAGTGGAGACCTCCGGGGAATTTAACCAAAGAGGGAGTGACTTCACCTGCCTTGTCATCCTTTACTCTAAAGCTCTGCCACAGCCCCCTGGCATCTCTGGGGTCCTGAGGGAGCTGCTGCTCATACTGTCTATGGATCCTTCCCAGTGCCCCCAGGCAGAGATCCCCAGTCTGTCTTCCCAAGAGTCTCTGATGCATCTCTTTTGGGGTCAGGTTATGACACCTGCTGCTGCTGTTTCCTGTCTTCTCAGTGCTCTTCCCAGGGTCCCTGAAGCAGCTGCATTGACCAGGCCGGGGCATATTGGCCTGAGAGGCCTCCTTGTCTGCACCTAGCACAGCCCCTCCATAGAATGCAGCCAGTCCTGGGGATCACCCATAGGAATAATAATACTAGTAGTTATTATTATAGCTAGCATTTATTGAGCCAAGCATCATACTAATCATTTTACATGAATTATCCTATTTAATCCTCACAGCAGTCCTACAAAAAAAAAATTGGTCATGAAGAACCTAGGGGCAAGACAGGAATAAAGATGCAGACCTACTAGAGAATGGACTTGAGGATAGGGGGAGGGGGAAGGGTAAACTGGGACAAAGTGAGAGAGTGGCATGGACATATATACACTACCAAATGTAAAATAGCTAGTGGGAAGCAGCCGCACAGCACAGGGAGATCAGCTCGGTGTTCTGTGACCACCTGGAGGAGTGGGATAGGGAGGGTGGGAGGGAGACGCAAGAGGGAGGGGATATGGGGATATATGTATATGTATAACTTATTCACTTTGTTATAAAGCAGAAACTAACACACCATTGTAAAGCAATTATACTCCAATAAAGACGTTAAAAAAAAGTATCAGAGCTGGGGCTCAGACTCAGGCAGGCTGAGCCCAGAGCCCATCCCCTTTTTCCCTTTGCTCTTCTCATACTCCTATGAGTGTGAGATTCTAAGTGCCTGCAAGGCAAAGCCTAGGAGTTTCTCTGGAAAGGTGAGGGGGAGAAAGAGCATCCCTGTCAAGGAAAGCACGCTGGAAGGAGAAGTGGGGAGCAGGCACGCTCGCAGGGCAGTCTTTCTGTGGAAATGGGAAATGGCGCCTCCCAACCCCCGGTAAATGGGCCCAGGGCTCCTGACTGTAGCCCCGCAAGGATGCATGTGTGGGAACTTGACTCTCCAGGCCAAACCTGTTGGGGGCCATGGTGGCCACAGATGTGTCTGGCTGTCTTTTGGGGCCAAGAATGAAAACGAATTAGAGAAAGAGGAGGAGGAACAGGGGCCAATAGAATCAGGCAGTCACACAAAGCAACCTCTTTATCCTTTTAACCCTTAGTGATATTCCTGTTAGTCATTGGGTTTGTGTGTGGGACACAGGAGGGCAATGGATGACCATAACATTTCCACAATCCCGGTTCTTAAATTCCCCGAGATCACCGTTGGGGACTGGTGAGTGTCCACCTCCTGGGGGGCATGGACGGGCACCAAGAGCATTAGTAACTCACAGCAGGCACCCTGCCCAGCTCCTCTCCCATGCACCACCAAGCTGCTGTCAGGGAGTAGTGATTTTCCATCACTTGCTGCCTCAGCTAAAACTGCACCAGTGCCCCAGGGGTCAGAGGCTGTGGGTAACAAAGACAGCAGCTCCACAAGGCCATCCAGTTGTCTGTCTCACCCAGCCTCAGTCTTGGGGTTCCCTCAGTCCAGAGCCCAGAGTCCACCAGCCCTCATGTCAGAGCCACCCACAGGCCCACTGAGATCCCAGAAGCCTTTTGCTGCAATGAATTAGGAGCAGCTGCTCTGAGCTGCTCAGCCTCCTTCTAGACTTTTCGTGTAGACCAGTCTACACTGCCCTTAGCGACTGTCAGGTCTTTCCCATTGTGATCATGCTCCGGACCCAGAAGCTTTGGGCCACCTCACCACGTGCCATCTCTTGCTGCCTCGTCCCTGTGGCCGCCATTCCGTTCTCCCCTTGTTCTGCCTTGTCTGGCAATCGTCCACATTCTCTCAGGCAACTCCATCCTCTCCCTCTTCACCAGTTCTTTCTCCTCCACCTACAGACTTATCCAGGTCCTTCCTCCCCTAAACAGCCTTGCCTCCACTTAGCTGCCACTTCCATCCTCAGCTTCCACACTTTTCTCTCCTTTTCTACACACTTCTGAAGCAATAGTCTATGTTCACTGCCTCCCTCTCCTGCTGTCCACTCCCTAACCTCTTTTTATCTGGCTCCTGCCTCAGTTGCTTTGTTGAGGCCACTCTCCCAAGGTCACTAGTGGTTACCAAAATTCCCAAATCCGTGCCTCTTCTTATTCCCAGTTCCCTTCAATCTTTATGTCACCATGGATGCTGTGGATTATGTTCTCCTTCTGGAAATGTTCTTCTCTGTTGACTTAGCTAAAACTGCCTGATCCTGGTTCTGCTGTTTCCTGTGTGACCAACTCTGACCCTTGTGTAAGGTCAGGTTCTTTTCCTCAGCCTCTGATAGTAGATGTTCTCCAGGGTCTGCTCTTTAGTCCTCTCATCCCAACCAACACTTCCTTCCTTGATAATCTCCTAAATCCATATCTACTCTGCCAGCTGGTACACGGCCATCCACCTGGACACTCACCTACCTCCTCAAATGTTCATGTCGCGGACCAACCCATCACCTCCCTGCATCCCTCTTCCTGACAGTGGGGCAAACCACCAGCCTTCCAGTTACACAGAACTGGGGTTTTAGAGCCATGGTTGACTCCATTTAGTTGCCAAATCCACCTTCTCTCTCTTTTTTTTTTTTTTTTTTTTTTTTGTTCTTTTGGCCACGACACGAGGCTTGTTGGATGTTAGTTCCCCGAGCAGGGATCGAACCTGGGTCCTTGGCAGTGAAAGCATGGAGTCCTACCCACTGGACTGTCAGGGAATTCCCTTTTTTTTTTTCTTCCTCCTCTTTTCTGAGGCCAGCTACCTATGGCCTTGTGCCTGTCTTGCTTTACCTGCATTGGTTTGCACATGTCTCCTTTAGTTTAAAAATCACTCATGGTTGGGCTTCCCTAGTGGCACAGTGGTTGAGAGTCCGCCTGCTGAAGCAGGGGACACGGGTTCGTGCCCTGGTCTGGGAAGATCCCACATGCCGTGGAGCGGCTGGGCCCGTGAGCCATGGCCGCTGAGCCTGTGCATCCGGAGCCTGTGCTCCGCAATGGGAGAGGCCACAACAGTGAGAGGCCCGCGTACTGCAAAAAAAAAAAAAAAAAAAAAAAAATCACTCATGGCTTGAGATTCTGTAAACCTGGTTCCTATATACTGGGGGAAGTCTGACAAAGTAACAAAAAGCACACATTTTAAATACTGAATTCCAACTCTGCCCTAGCTGGCAATGTGATCTTGAGTAAGCTCTTTAACCTCTGTCAGCTTTGGTTTTCAGTCTGCAAAACAAGGATAATAGTATTGCTTTGGAGGTTGTTGTGAGAATTAACAATAGTATATATATACTGTAATATAAATTGCATATAATGTTGGCATATAATAGATGCTCGATAAGTGGAAACTCGCTAGTATCATCATTACTTCCAAGTTTTCAGCCTTATTTCCTCTTACTCCCTTACATCCCTCCACCGTTCCTGGCCTAGGCATTAGCCCCTAACCCAGCGTGACCACTCGGCTCCTGTGCTTTGCTTCTACCCTCCTCCAGCATCTGCTTCTAATGCCCTCTTCTCCACTTCTTTGTTCATCTTAGAATCATATTGTTTTTTTTTTTACTGGAGAAAGAGACCTTAGAGATTCTGTAGTCTAACCTCTTTACTTTATAGCTGAAGAAACTGAGGCCCAGAAAAGGAGAACGATGAGGCCAAGGCTATGTGGCCACTTAATGGAAGACTCGGGGCCTCAGCCATGAAGCCCAGTGACTTTTCCACCATCCTCTGTGCCTCTGGCTCCTATACATGTGTGTGTATATATATTCAGCCTTACTCTGCTTTGAGGATCAAGTTCCACCTCCTCAGTGACTTCTTTCCCATTTCCCCCACCTGCAAGGGGGATGACGTCTCCCCCACATCCTCCTGGCACTTACTGCCTGGCCCCCTCGGGGTTACTTAGCTTTCTCGGGGGATGTGTCTTCCCTGCCCAACTTCATTCCTGGCCCTGGGAGGCAGGGGCCTTGTCTCCGTTGCCTGCACGTAGGTGTTCTAGTCCCCGCACGGCTTGTGACTCACCTGGCTGGTTGTCTCACACTCCTCTCTGCAGGGAGAGCAGCGCCTTCAGAAAAGTGGCTTCCAAGGGCACCTGACTGACCAGTGGGTGGAGGAGAGTGTTCCTTGGTCCTGGCCCTAGGGTTGGTCTTTTGTGTTGCTGAGCCCTGCGTCCTTGGATCACTAACAATCCCCAGCCCTGGGATGTTTGATCTGGATTCCCCCCATTCCACCCCAACGGAGTGCATAGGGAAGGTACTAGCCTTTTCACCTAGTCTGGTAAAGAAGGTGTGATCCAAGTAAGGCCTCTGAGAAGGAGGCCAGCGGGCCAGCGAGCTGGGCAGGGACAGGGCTTTGACAGGTTTGAGAGCCCTAAGCGGGCTCAAGGAGCTGCTCAGGGCCTGACACCTGGCAGAGGGACCAGTACTGTGTTGGAATCCTGGAGCTGAAAGGATTACCTGTGACCCAGCCCTTTCCCTGGCTACTTCTCTTTAGCTCAGGAAATGGGGAAATCTCACCCCCTCCCTCGGCTCTGGAGGACTGTGATACAGTCCCAATAGGAAAGCCAGCTCCAAAATGATCAGACTCCTCTCGGAAGGAGATGTGTGTGGTTGAGGAGGGAAGGATGGACAGCAAGTCACCAGGGCAGCCCCCACTCCCAGAAACGGGAAGGATGCTGTGTTCTACTCGCTCTGCTGCCCGATCCTTGCTACCGAACATCAAGCTGCAATTCACGAATCACACAGCAGGACAGAATGCAGACTGTCTCTGCCCAGGGCTGTACTAGGCTGGATCACAGAGCCAACAGGAGGGCAAGCTCCTGCCTTGCAGCAGTCAGAGAGGGCAGGGGTGCAGGGAGCAGATGGGTGAGGAGGGAGCTGAGCTCAGGGCAGTGCCTCTGCAGGACTGGGCTGCAGGTGACCAGGGCAGGAGAGGGCATGTGATGTGTCATGCTGTTGCAGGATCATCCGGACCAAAGTTCAGCAGCCTTTCCACCCAACGCCGGATGGAGCTGGGACTGGAGTGACTGCCCCTGGCCACACCATCGGTAAGAGGGCTCAGGGAAGGGGAGAAGCTGAGCCCCCTGAGAGCTGGGAAAAGCAGCCCTGCCCGTGGGAAATGCCCACCTGTCTGAGGTCCAAGGCCTGTGCTCTCCCTGGGCTCCTAGAGGCTCGGGATCTTCCTGGGAGACTAGCTCACGAGGACTGCTCTCTGCCTCCTGTGAGCATCTCCTCAGAGCTGCCTTGCCTTTATCAGTCTGTGTGTCTGTCTCTCTCCCTCCATTCCCTCTAACTTTCCTTCTCTTTCCCATCCTCCTTCTCCATCTTTTGTTCCCTGTTCCTCTGTCATATCTACTTGCTTACTCCATTTTTTGAGATTCTCCTCCTCTCTTCTCCCCTCCTCTGCCTTCTTCTCTCCTCTTCCTTCCTCTCCTCTCTGTCCGTATGGCCCTGGACCTGTTCCTCTGTCTCTCTCCCTCCCTCCTCATGGCTTCTCTCCTTTTGACCTGTCTCTCTTGATCTGTTTGTCTGTCTCATCCGCTCAGTAATTGTCTGCCCCTCTCCAACCTCCTCGTTTATTGACCCTCGCTCACAGCCTCACAGAGACATGACCCAGGTCCACCAGAACACCTGCTAACAGCCCCCATCCCCCCCCCACACTATCTTCCCTTTGGCCCAAGGGCGCTTGGTGCTGCTGAAGCCATAGATGAGGTCTGGGACTTTAAGGGCTGGGATGTGGTTAAACTTCTCCTGCTGCCCCTCTTGGCAGCTGTCCCCTCTCTCTTGACCAGCGGGAAGTAGAAAGCGCTGGTCCCAGCCCCCCTGGAGTTGGCAGGAGTGCTGTTTACTAGGCCTGTGTTACAGCATGTGCTGGGAGGGAGGGTTGGGCCAGGCTGTACCTGAGCTGATCACTGCGGAGTGAATGTGTTCACTATTCTGTGCCCTGAAGGAGAAATTAGGAACTTCTCAAGTGATTTCAAGACCAGAAGCAACTGGGGGAGAGGAGCTCCACACTCCCGGGGAATATCAGGACCATTCTTGTGTCTCTAAGAGACTCAGATAGACCTTAGAAAGCCACACTCTAAATCAGGGCTGGGAAAGACTCCACCCAGGAGACTAGAAACAATGGCCTGGGGTTTGTTTAGAATGATTTGTCGGGCTGGGGATAAGATAGGATGAGCTGTGCAAGGAGGCATCCTAGGAGCTGTGTTCTCTGCACGACCGCTGAGTCGCTTGCTTTCTAGGTTGAGTCAGCTTTTGCTGTTTGCTGAGCCCACATACTCAAGGAGTGAGTGAAATCTCTAGGTCTGCAGAGAAGGCCTGGGGTTGACTGGTCCCCACTCAATCCAGGGTGGACAGCAGTGAATAGCCTAAACTGTATGAGGCAACACGTTCCCCCTTAAACCTCAGAGGAAGGAGGGGACTATGGGCTCCCCATCCCTCCTCATTTGCTCTGCTTCTCTCTGCCCCCAGCCTTGGGGCTTTGGCCTGCGATCACAACTGCTATCCTGATGGCATTTCCTCCTTACTCTCGTCCAGTTCCCAGTACGGCCTCCCCTCCTGTTTCCAGCACCTCCAATGATCCAGTGGGATCCTACTCCATCAATGGGATCCTGGGGATCCCTCGCTCCAATGGCGAGAAGAGGAAACGTGATGAAGGTAGGGAGGAGGGAAGAGGCTTGGCTTCCCCTGTGCATGCTTTGTCCTTGGACTCAGAGCTCCGGTTTCGGCCTAGCCTCGCAGCTGCTCTGCTGTGAGATCAGTTTTAGTAGCAAAGCCTGGGTCCCCCCACTACCCTGCTGGCTCCTGGAGAGAGGGAGGCAGGCTGCTGGTGGGGCCATCAGTTTCACCATCTGCTCAGCAGCCCCGACTGCCTCACCTTCCGCTGGGATTCATCCCGAACATCCCGGTGGGATGCCAGGAGGGAAAGCATGAGCCACGGACCATGGGAAGGTTTTGGAGGTTGGGGGACAGCTGGTCTCTGACCTGGGGATGAAAAGCCAACCTGACTTGTCCTCCTCTGATCTCAACCCATCAGAAGATGGGGGAGTGTTGTCATGTGCAGCTGACCCTAGTGTCCTTTCTCTGTAACACGTGGACCCTGGGCCCATTCAGACCACTTGGGGAGCTGGGCATGGACCCTCTCTGCTCTTCTCTATGGGAGGAGACACCCCGCCAGGCTCTGTTCTGGCCCTTCCCCTCATTCCCTGTAACTCCTCGGGTACAGCTAGCTATTAGGCAAGGAGTTAAAGGGTGAGGAGATGAAGAGGAGGAGCAGGGAAAGGAAATCAGAGGAGAGAGTGGTGGAGATGAACTTGAAAGAAGGTGTTTTTCAAATATTATGACATTAAGGGTCCCTTGGTGACCATCTGGTTCTCTTTTGATGCATGAGGCCAGGGCGCAGGGCTGGCAGGCCCAGACAAAGGGAAACACCAGTGTCTGGAGCCTGCTTCCTTCCCTGATCTTATGGTCCCTGCTGGGGAGGCAGTAACTTCCTGGTCTAGGAAGGGCATATGATTTTAAGGGTATCTCCCATGAAATAGACAGAACCCTCTAAATATGAACATGGGGGGTGACCAAATATCCCATTAGTCCAGACAGTCCCAATTTATGCCTTTGTCTCTACGCCTTGGCCAGTCAGCATCTCCTTTTTCTCTCAAAACTATCCTGTTTGGACAGTAAATCATGTTGTCATCCCAAGCACAGACAAGCCCTTGATTGGGGCAGCTCTAGAGGGTAAGGAACAGAGAAGAGAGACAAAGCTGAGATTCCCTTGACCCAGGCTGAGGGAAAAGAGAGTGTGAGAGCCCCGGCCTCCAGCAGAAAGGACAGCATGTAGGAGAGGCCTGGGCCTGGCAAGACAGTGATGACCTGGGGCTGGCCTCCTTCCAGAAGCCCTAATGGCCTCGTTTCACAGGAAAACAGCTTGTCTGGCTCTATTTCTCCTTCTTCCAAAATATCCAAATCCATTTGGCTGCCACGGCCTTTGCCACTCACTAAATTTCATTGTGGTTGTTTTGGCGGCAGCCACTGATGGGCAGAGGGGTGGCTGCATGAAAGGGCCTAAGTTTCAGTTCTCTCGGGGGGTTTCCCACACTCAGGCCTTCGCCAAGCTCCCTGGCACTCTGAGTGATCTGGAAGATTCTGCCTCAGAACCTGAGGATTTCTCCTTTAACCACCAGCACCTGTGAGATGACCAGGGGGCCCGGAGAGGCCACAGGACCCCCTTTGTCCTCTCCCCTATTTGTCTGAGGTTGGGGCCAAGGGTGTCCTCTGCTTCCTGGGCTCCTGTGGGCCGTGAAAGGAGCTGGGGTTAGAGAGTCACTGGCCTGAGGCTGCGGCCACTGCAGGTCGGGCCCGGCTGGCCCAGAACAGAGTACTCTCCTCTCTGAGCAATTGATCACATTCATTGTTTCAAGTCAATTCAATTCAGTCACCCTTTCCTGGGCATCAGTCACAAGAAAGGCTTGGTGCTGCTGTAGGATCCCAGAGCAGAACAAGATATGATTCTTGTCCTTAAGGAGCTTACAGTCTAGTGGGGCATGTAAAACACGTGAGTCCAGAGAGCAGAAAGGCCCATCAGAGATCTAGATATCTGTGTTGTGATGGAGGTCTGGGCTGCAGGCCATGGGAACTCAAAGTGGGGAGGGAGTGAACCTCCAGGAAGGGCTGCTCTTTGAGGAGGGGCCTGAGGGATGGACAAGGGGCACGGTTCAAAGACAACGGTAGTTGAAATTCTATCGGACAGACTGAGCTTTGTGACCAGAAGACACTGTGCTGAAAACACAGGGGTGCTTTGGCTGGGATGAAAGGGCCTGAGGGGAAGTCGTGGCAGTAAGGCTGAGCGGAGGGGTTAGGCTCACAGGAGAGGAGACCAAGACGGGACCCTATAAGGAGTTTGGACTTTTTCCCGCAGACGTGAGAAGCCACTGCAAGTGTCTGGGCAGGAAGGGACAAGAGCAGGGCTGGGCTGGGGAAGACCCTCCTCCAGGAGAGTGGTGGTGATGGCAGTGGGGAGACATCTCAGGAAGCAGTTGAATTCTGGGTGAGGGATAATGGCAGCCTCTAAGTTTACTCTTGCTGCTTAAATACTTACCCACAGGCCTAGCCAGTTGGCAAGAAGGATCAGAGACCCTGCTTCTTTTTTTGGGGAGAGGGTTCTTTTGCCTTGACTCACCCCTTCTGACCAACCCCAGGCCAGATGGAGCTGTCCTTCCCCGGGTGGCGGCCAGAGCCTATTAGGGAGGCCAGTATTCCGTGACCAGCCCCCTACCCCAAACACCACACACACACTTGATCCATCGGACCCAGGTGGAAAGGGAGGGGAAAGGAAAGGCTAGAGCAAAGGCAGACCTTTCAGAGCCCATTCCCCCCTTCCCCCATTCTGGGTGCCTCCAAGCAGCCAGGCCCAGTTTGCATTAGGGAGCAGCTCAGATGATTAAGAATAGGGGAGATAATTATGTGTCAAAATGATGTAGCCCAACTCTGCAGTCAGGCCAAGGTAGCACAGCAGCTGGCAGGCCGGTCGTAGGAGGCAGCCTCAGGCATGGGCTGCACAGACACCCAGGTGTACCCTTCAGCTACTGGGCCAGCACCACAGGCAAAAGAGAGAGCTGACTCGGGTGATGAGGGACGCTGGGATGGGCATGGGGATACATGTCAAGGGACTAGACCTCGAGGGAGTGGAGGGGCAGGTCTCTTTCCAGGTGGACCCTGTACCCCTGCCAGGCTGGCTGGATTTTGGCCCCACCCACTGGGGCATCTCCCTAGAAGTGTCATAGCCCAGGGGTGAGCTGTGAGCCTCTCTGTCCTCAAGGAAGCCACTCCCGCTCCTGCCTGTGGGTACAGTTCGGCCTATTCTTCAGCACTAACAATGTAACGGTGGTGGGCATTAGTGAGGACAATCACTGCAGCGTGTGCTGGCATTATTGGAGACAATCTCAGCAGTAGTTATTGGTGTTCACAGTGATAATACCCAGAGCGTTATTGGCATTGGTACTCAGAATATGGAGAGCGTTATTAGTATATGCAGCAATCAGATCTGTGGGGACATTAGTGAAGGGCCGATCAGCTGTGACTCTGGGGAAAAAGGAAACTGACAGTGGCTGTGAGCCTGCTTGAGACGCCCTCTCATGCTTTGGACTTTGGAAGAATGGAAAAATCCCCAGACTTGCCTTTAAGAAATATGCTAGTCAAGAAGCTTTGACCTCCCCTCCCCCCAAGAGTCCAGGAGGTCCCAGAATGAGATAGGTAGACAGACCAGGGACAGATGAGGAAGTTATGTCACAAAGCACCCGGCAGACAGGCTGTCCATCCGCCTGAGAAGGTAAATCCCCGTTCAGTACCCTGCTAAAATCTTTCCCTCTTCTTGGCTGCAATTATGGGTGAGTATATTAGGGTCCTTTGAAGGAACACTGTTTCCCTGAATGTTGCGTGCCCTGGCTTATGTGGCTGCAGGATAGGGACTTTTGTATTTTCTTAGGCTGAAAGACCTAAGTCCTTTACCTTCACCCAGTTGCTTTTGGCTGTGGCCTAAAGCATTGCCATCCATCAGTGTTGTTGAAGGCCAGAGCAATTACATAACTTGTCCAAAAATCTGAATGAAGTCATATGTATGAGTCTTCTGATCTGTGTGAGGGGAGGTGTGTTGGTATCATCCTTTGATGTGTGGGATTGCAGGGGGCCGTGATTCTGCCTTCCATTAATTAGGTGCACAATGAATTGTGCAGTTGAGTGGTGCCAGCCCGGTGCAGTTGTACGTTTGCGGGCAGGGCAGCCTCTGTGGCTGCAAACAACCGAGACCTGTCACTGCCTTTAATAGCTCCCTTCTGCTTTGGATGAAGCCGTAACTTCAAGAAGTGGTTTATTTCCTTAGTTAGTTTCCCCCCAAAAGTCCCCCAGTGGGTTGCTCAGATTGGACTTGGAGCAAATGAGGGGATTAGGCTGTGGGAAGGAGCAACATCTGCTCTGTCTAGGAGCCTGGGCTGCAGGCAAGAGAAGGCTGCAAAGACCCCCATACAGAAGAAGGATTCGGGGTGGAGGCCAACAGGCAGTCCCGGGAGCACAGCAGGGATGGGCAGTGTGGCTCAGTGGGGAAGGGGTCTGGAGGGAGGCGCAGCCGGGTTTGAGTCCTAGTGCCTTGGGCAAGTCACTTAACCTTCATCAGCTCAGTCTTCTCCTCTGTGAAATGGAGATGGTGATGGTACTTACTTCACAGGGATGTGGGGAGCACTACACGAGATCATGGCGATGGAGTTGAGCCGACTCCATCTCGGAAGGTGGCTCGCTGTGTGTCTGGGGAGGAAGGCATAATTGGCAGGTTTATGTTTCAAGGGGAAATGAAGTTGTGTCAGAAAGAAACTTTTTGGGGTACAGCCTCTCTCATCTTGGTGCAGCTCCTTTTAAGTAGGGAAGCCTAGGGAAGCTGATGCTGGGATAAACCGACCTAGACGGGACCAGGGCAGTGGGGGAAAGAGATGAGCCTCCCCTGTGTGACCGGGAGGACCTCTGTCCATCTCTGCTTGCTCATCCGCTCTGTGGTTATATCCACCTGGGCCGCATGTCATCTCTTATTAGCCTCCACAGGCATTTTAGATGTGGGTAAATAAATACGGGACCCCTTCTTCTCGAACAGGGAGGCATCCCTTCCTCTATCCATTGCTGTGTATTTCTGCTCCCACATGCAAATTTATTTATTTACCTTGGGAAATGTATGTTTGTTTTGTGGCCACATGTGCTTTTTTACATGGGTTATGCAAATGTGGGTATTGTGTGTTCTCTACCTTTCTGAGATCGTTGGGTGAAAGGGGATGCAGAACTGCATTGGGCAGGCATGCAGTTTTCTGGGTAGTGTATGCGCTCGAAGAGATGTTCAAATGTGAGCAGGTGCATGTCCATGTCCCTGTCAGCAGCTCCAGGGAGCTGGGAGAGCTCTAAGCCAGGTCTGGGTGTGCTAAGGCTGCATGGTCTTGAGGCATAGGTTCGCGTATGGAATTTTGCCCAAAGGGCCCTGAGGGCATCACCCTGTTGGCAAAAGGATGGGCTGTCCTGATCCTGCCTCCAGGGATGGACTGGCCCCCAAGGCAAAGGAGACTGAGACTGGGAACCCTTACAGAGGAACCTGGTCTCCCAACCTCAGGGTTTTTCCCCCCTCCCTGGTCTTCAACCTGCCTGTCTTTCACGCGATCTCTGTGTCTGTCTCTTATTTGCTCTAGTCGAGGTATACACTGATCCTGCCCACATTAGAGGAGGTGGAGGTTTGCATCTGGTCTGGACTTTAAGAGGTATGGGGGCCAGAGGGAACATGGTGCGGGGACCAGGGGAAAGAGCCGGGGGTGGCCGTTAGAGAGTCTTCAGAGAGTGGGTTCCTAAGGGCCAGAGAGCAGAATAGGAGGAGGTGGCCCAGGATTCCACTGGGAAACCAAGAGGCTAACAGAGTGTCAGGGCCTGGCTCACTTCCGCCTTGGGCTACTGCTGGGTTTGGGGGCTGAGGCCCCGTGGCCTGGAGGGTCAGGCCCTCAGTGGATGGGGGACACTTTTTCCAGCCCTTGGAAAAACAAAGAGCAGATCGGGTAGTAAAACAAAAGCAAAGGAGACCTGGAAACACCTGACAGCCCTAATTCATCACGGCCCAAGTTTTTTCCCGTGTTCCCATTATATTTGTTTGTAAAAGTGGAAATCAATTTTGAAGGTAATTTTCTGGAAAGAATGGAAGGGAGGTGGGAGGGCCGGATAAGGCAGAGATGGTAAAAGGAAAAATTTAGGCCAGGCACAGCCCAGGGGCAGCTCTTGGCAAGGTGAAAGAAAATTGCATATTCAATCTCCATCCATGAATCTCCCTCACTGCTGCCCGCCTCCTGCTTGAAAACAATGAAGGCTTTTTCCCAACGCTGGGCAGGGCCTCGGTATCAGCCTCACTTTAACTTCAGGGTCATTAATTCCCTGATTATTGAAGGAGAAGAGAGGGTTGCAGCATCAATTCCAAAGGCACCCCCCCATGTGATCAGGCCCCGGTTGGGGTGGGGTGGGGAGCAGCCAGGGTGAGGTGAGGTGTTGCTTCAGAAGAGCAGAGGGGTGGGAGGGAGGAAGTGGGGAGCCAACTGGACTGGGGGGAAGGAAGCCAGGAGGAGGGGAGAAGAAGGCAGTCATTACTGCATACCTCTGTTGTGTTGTTATTGCAAATTAAAAGTAGCATGTTCCACTCCGCAGCTATCTTTGGGGAGGGAGGGGCACCGAGGGAGGTGGGGGATCTTATCATTGCTTCTTCAGCAGACCAGCCGTGGTGTCACCGTGTGAGGTGACATTTGAATTTACAATTCCGCTGAGAAAAGCCATTAATTCACAAATTAACATTTCTCCCTCTCCCTCTCTCTTTAACACTCTCTCCCTCTCTCACATGGATGTGCAAGCAATTGAAAAGACAAAGGAAATAGCCTTAAGGAAGAGACTTTACTGCTAGTCTGTCTGTGCTGAGATTGCTCCCCCTGCTTCCAGATAGATAAACCAATTACCTGAGCAGCTCTGCTACTGGCCGCCCAAGATCACCTCCTTTTGTAGGCTGCCTCCATGGCTGGATTACACTCGGTGTATCTCATTAATGTAAACCAGGCATGCCCTGGTCACCGGGCTCTCTTCCCTACTCTCTGTCTGGAGGGGCAGTGGGAGGAGTGCTGGTGTCAGAAAAGGCAGGCAAGGAGGACCCTGGGAAAGAGGAGAGGCCGCTGCTGGCCAGCTGCCAGGCCCTGGGACTCTGGGTGCTCAAGGCCCGGGCCTTCGGTCCTGGAGGAGGCTGCTGGGGGGAGTCTGCAGGTGAGCGCTCCTTGGCAGGTTTGCATGGGTGGACACTTAGAGGCAGAGGCAGGAGCCAGAGCCTGACTCTCTGGGGCCCACAGCGCCTGTTCTCTGTGGCCTTTTGGTCCAGGGGCCGGGGGCTGGCAGAAGCAGAGAGGGATCTGAGCGCTCCCTGCATGGGAAGAGCTTAGGGAAGTTTCGCTGAGTCCACATCATTTTAGTGGGACAGGATGCAGCCTGAAGGAGCTGGGAGGGGTGCAGAGGAGGGCCCAGAAGGCAAGGTGAGGTTGCACTATGTCGGGTAAACAAAAGGAGGTTTTGCGCTGATTCCTTAACCGAAACCCAGCACTTGGGCGCAGTTATGTCTGTTTGCCACTCAGTCCCTACACACACACACTCCCAGCCATCCAACTCCTTTCTTAGAGAAGACCCATCCAGGAAAGTGGACCCGGGGTGCTGTGCTCTCAGACCTCCGGAGTGAGCTTACATCGTGGGCAGGATGTCGCAGAGCCTTTTTTGCTTTTACTCTCCTCCAGGACCCGGCCAGGCACTGCATGAAGACAGTATATTAGCAGAGGGAAGCCAAGCAGAGTTTGAGTTTCTGTAAGGAAAGTACCTCTGTGGGTTATTGCTAGAATTATATGATTTCACACACACTACATACTACCAAGCATAGGTCACAGACTCTGAACCTAAGGAGGCAGGTTCTATGAAAGTCCAGAAACAAAATCTGCATGGAGGTAGTCATCTGTCTAGACAAGCACCCAACTTTAACTGTATTAACAGAGCTCAGCCTATGTTCATTTTCCAACAAATAGTCAAACCCTGGCTACTGTCCACTCCAGCCCAAGAGCGAACTAAGTTTCAAAGGTCAGCATTTGCTAAGACACCCCCCCCCAAAATCCACTGCTGAACACACATTCATTGTTATGAGTATATCTTCCTAGTAACATGGGAAATTAGACCGTTCATACCTGAGGGGGGAATTTTTCTATCTTAGTTGGATCGCATATTTTAGCCTAACTCTCAGGGTAATGTTGGCTACGAGCCTGTAGAACACCAACCATGTCATTATACAGAGTTAGGTTTAAAGGTTTTATTGAGACCTTTACCTTGCGCCCTGTGCACACTCGGACTTACTTTTTTCTGTAGAGAGATAGCAGGGTTTAGCCATGGCTGTGTGTAGCTGACATAGGTGTGTGAATTTGTACCTAAATCCCTGCGTTTATATCAGAGACTGCAGCCACGTCATTAACCACCTTAGTTTCCCAGCCAGTTCATGCTGTTGTGGGTAAGGAGTTATATCTAGTTGTCTGAGGAAGGATGTTGAGATTTAGCACAAAAGAGTATATTTTTTTCGTAAAATGCCAAAAAGTAAGAATGGATGGGTTGACCCCACTCCCCAGGAGAGGAGGTACAGACTTGCAGTGGAGGGGCTGTGTGTGACCCTCCACCACTGGAAATCGGGGTGGGAATAGCAATAACTTTCTCAGCAGAGGCCTCGGGTCCTCCCCACCCCCGCATCTGTGCGCTCCTGTGCACGTGTATGCACACCCACTGTGTCAGAACACATCTTCAACCCCTTGTCTTCCACTTGGCAACTACCTTCCAGCCCTGCAGGTAGGTATCGTCCTCCTTCCCCCACAGGCAAGGGAACCAAGAGAGAAATCCGGGCAGGGGCCTGGAGGACCCCTCAGAAAAAGGGTCGGGGAGAAGGTAAGCTGGGGAGACCCAGGAATGCCGCCTGCCAGGGGAATGGGTCCTAGCAGCCTCCGGACCATTGCTGGCTGCACAAGAGTGGCCCCGGAGCCCAGGGAAGGGCCCCTCCCTTGCTTGCCTTCCTCAGGGCCCCGGTGGCCGGGAGGGGGGACCCTCCCCATTCTCCCCCGTGGGGGTGGAAAGGCCAGGAGGGTTGGGGGAGGGCTGAGAGACGGATCACGAGCCTCAGAGCCGAGTAGTTGCAGCACAGCCAGTAATTCAAACCATCCTGACCCTTCGGTGAACTCAAACCTGCTGACCTTGACAGCACCAGACAAGGGAGGCCTCACAGACCTCAACCTGCATGGAGGCCTCGCCTTCTCTCCCTCCCTTCCTTGGAGCCCATATCCCAGCCTCCAGGTGGCTCCTCATTTGGCCATCCGAGCGACATGTCAGCATCCCTCCCTCCCTGAGGTGCCCGCCGGCCTGCCTCAAAGCACCCTTTGTGCTCATCTCCGCTGGAGACAAGCGTGTGGACATCTCACGGGGGTCTTTCCAGGGCTGGGCTGAGGCTTCCTCCTTCAGACAGAGCTTTTACACCTTGCCCACCCATCCTCCTCCTGCCCAGGCTTCATCTTTTTCAAGAGCTATAGTGTGTGTGTGTGTGTCTGTGTGTGTGTGTGTTTGTGTGTGTGTGTGTGTGTGTGGTGTCCAGGTGCACACAAGGGCAGGGATAAAATGTGATCTAGACAGAGCAGACAAGGGGAGGGAAGAAAAGCAGGAGGAAAGCAGCCCCAGGAACCTGCATTAAAGTAAATGCAGTTTATGAAGTTGATGCTTTCCTCCTGGGGAGAGCTGGAGTCCATCCAACAGCCTCTTGGAGCCTGCCAGACAGCTCCTGAAGCAGAAAGTGCGGGCAGGAGTGCGAGCAAGCCGGTGGCAGAGGGAGAGATGCACGGACACACACATACACACACAGTCTCTCTGTCTCTCTCTCTCTGTCACTGGCTCACACAGATCTCCCTAGGCCCCAACAGCCTGCAAAGCCTGGGATGGAGGGATGCAGATGAGTGTTTGGTAGAAGGGAGCTTCTACCAAAGGAGCTTCCCTTCCCTCTTACCTCCCCACCCCCACCCCCATCTCCTTTGCAGTGTGGGCCACTGGGGCAACCAGCTTGTGGAAGCTGCTCTGGGAAAAGGGGAGTGCAGGTGGTCTTGAGGTCTAGGAAGGAAAAGGGACCAGAATGTGGTCTCCCAAGAACCTGCCTTTTTTCTGAGGATGGGGATCCATTTTTCTCTGGCACCTCGGTCTAGACCAATCAGGTACGACACAGCTACTGAAGACAGTCCTTAAGAAGAAATTTAAGGAGTCTCTTAAGGAAAAACAATCAGAGACAGTATTTTTTCTGGGAATTCAGAGGAACTAAATAGTTGACCAGGTTAGGATATGGGAGCTCTCAGACGGACTTATAAGCAAGGCGGAGTAACTGCCTTTCTAGACTCTTCTGCATGTGCACAAGCACATGGGTTCATGTGTGTGTTCACTAAGAATATGTAAGTGGGCCAGAATCCTTGACTTCAGACAAAAGGAGGGTGTGAAGAAAGATGACTGGAAAGCCTTCTCTCTGCCCAGGGCAAGGTGGCAACATCCATCTCCTGCCCCGGGGCTTCCATGACACGCCTGAGCTGGGGACAGGCAGTGGGGAGAAGCCTACGTCCCACCTTTTCCTGAGAACTCCGTGTCCCTATTCAGGTTCTTCCAGGAGCTGGGACAGAGGAGGAAAACAGAGGTAGAGTCACCTGAAGGCAGAGAGTCAAGCAGGAGAGGGTACAAGGGAAGGGGAAGGATGGCTGGAAATTGATTGTGGAGGATGCTCTGGGAAGCCAGGAGACACAAGGCATGGAGGGAGGCAGAAACTGCCCAGGGATGGCTTTTGCCCTTTCTCTCCTCTTTTCTCTCTTCCTCCCTCCCTCCTTCCCTCCCTCCCCCTCCTCATCCCTCCCCTCTTCCCTCCACACATCTTTATTGGTTCCAGTAATAGCGTTGATTTGCATGTCAGGCAAAGCTTTGCTACACACACAAAAAGAAAACCCCAGCCGTGTTGGTGTGGCAGTGTCAGCTCTCGCTGTTGTTCGACAGTGTAAAATTAAATTAATAAAGCCCCCAACACAGGAAAACATAACAGGAAATTAATGGCCTTTACTGTCGCTCTGATGCAGTCATTTGCAACCCTGCTTTCCGCACCAAAGACTTCATAAATGCAAGCAGTTTCTCTAAACAAGCATACTTAGAGCGGCCTGGTATGTAATTTTTCGCCTTGCTTGTGTCCTTTGAGCTAACAAAGGCCCCTTCCCTTCTGGCTCCAGAGAGGCTTCTAACTCGTTCGGGCCCGGCCCCAGGCAGAAGGCCCCAGCCCCTCCTGAGAGCCCAGACAGGGCTGAAGGAGGACTCAGGTCCCCCTCAGACAGACCCTCAGCCAGCCCTCCTTCCCCGCCAGCGGCCAGTGTGCCCAGAGCCCCAGCCTCTGCCTGCAGGCCAGCAGGAAGGCTCAGCGTATGCTCTCAGCCAGGAAGGTTGATCACCCTGGGGAATTCACCCAAACCCACCCAATGCTCACCCCGCCCCTTCCTCTGTGCAGCGGTCCTCTCTGCCCACTACCTGTTTGCTCCCCTTCCCCCATCTGTCCCCGCTCACCGTCCTTCTACTTCTTCACATAGGGGTCACAACCACCACGCTGGCAGCATGTTGGCAGTGGGTGCCCATGGCCCACTTTTCTACAGGTAACTGGGGGCTAACTTATTCAAAACGGGTGTAGTGACAGTATGGATATAATTCTCTGGGGTTCTAGGTCTCCCCCATATATCCCTCTTCTCCCCTGGTTGGTTAGAAAATATGAGGGCCCTAAATGATCATTCAGGCCATCTCTCTGTCCTTGGGCTGATTTCCCATAAACCATTTCAGAGAGCTGAGAGTCCGTGGTTTTGCTTCAGCGTGTAAACAGGTGGGATATTGAGAAAACTTACACTGACCTCTCTGGGGACCTTTGTGGGCCCAAGTTCCCACTGTGTTAGGATGTGTAAGAGGAGCAAATAACCAGGTTGTGGATCTCATGGAACATACAGTCTATGGAGAGGCAAGGCTATCCCAAACCAGACAATAACCTGTTAATTGAACGCTGAACCATGTGGCTGAGTGTTCAGTAGGAATCCAGGGAAGTGGCTAGAAGAGCAGGCAGGAAATGGGACTTGAAGCTGGAAATGGCTGAGATTTGGAGAGACTGTCTCCAGGGCTATCTCCCCATGGAGGGAGGCCAGTGGCTGGGCTAAGAGTGGTGACAAGACAGAGTCAGATTCTTAAAGGTCATCTGGTTTTATCTGCCACTCACGTGGAACTCTCCCCTCTAGCAGTTCCATTTGACAGGTCACAGCCCCTGCCTGGACATAGGACATAGATGGACAGTTATCATTGTTAGCAGCACTGCCTTTGTACTGAGTCAGTGTGGTGTTGAGGGAAGAAGATGGGACTTGGAATCCATATGGCTGGATTGGGCTCCATCTCCTCTCCTTGCTTGCTCTGGGACCTTTGGCTGATTACATAATCTCTCCGAATCTGTTTCCTCATCTTTAAAATAAGATAACAACATTTACCACATAGAGTGGTGGTAAAGATCTCCATGTAACAGCCCCTCTTTTCTCTCTCCCTCCCTCCCTTCCATTCATTCCACCTGATTTACTGAGCACCTAACACCGGGCTGAGCCCTGGGTGGATTTCAGTTTCTCACATGGTATGGTCCCTATGCTTGTGGAAGGCCCTTCACCATCCTGGTTACCCATCTCTGAATTCATTCTTGACAGTTAAAGTCCTTCTTAAATGAACACTAAACTCTAGAGACAGTCTAGCCAAAGCCAAGTACAGTAGAACGCTTGCCATTCTCCACCTGGAGATTCTACATCCATAATGTAGCCTAAGATTACATTCGATTTTTTAGCAGCCGTGTCAGACTCAAAACTCATATTGAGTTCGTGGTCAACTAAAACCTTGAGATCTTTTTCACATCAATTGCTATCAAGCCAGGTCTACCCCATTCTGCACTTGTGTAATTGATTTTTTTTAAACCTAAACATAGGGCATTCCATTTATCCCTGTTGAATTTCATCTTGTTGGTTTGGGCTCTTAATTCCACCCAATTAAGATTGTAAGGATGTCTTCTATGTCATCATCCAAGTAGTTTTTTTTTTACTTGTTTGTCCGACATCTCCTACTCGTTTTTTTAATTTATTTTTATTTATTTTACTTTATTTTTTATTTTTAATATTTGGCTGCATTGGTCTTAGTTGCAGCACACAGGATCTTCTTTGTTGCATGGGGGATCTTTCATTTCCATGCGCGGGATCTTCGTTGCGGTGCATGGGCTTCTCTCTAGTTGTGGCACACAGACTCCAGAGCACGTGGGCTCTGTAGTTGAGGCACACGGGCTCAGTAGTTGGGACCCGCGGGCTTAGTTGCCCTGCAGCATGAGGGATCTTAGTTCCCCGACTAGGGATCGAACCCATGTCCCCTGCATTGGAAGGTGGATTCTTTACCATCAGACCACCAGGGAAGTCCCCCAAGTAGTTTTTTTAAAGAGTTATTTTCCTTTAAAATAAAGGAAAGCCACATGGCCCACAAGTGGAGACGTCCCTCCTGGGTGCTTTAGGGGCCATTGAGCCCAACAGCCATCAGCCATTTCACTGTTCTTCATCTTGTCCATAAAGTTAGGAAGACTCTCTGTGAAATTCTCTGTTACCATTCACTATACCCACAGTGTTTCCTTAATCAATTTTAAAAATCCAATATAAGTTGATGAGAAAATTGAATGTCTGCTATGGATAAAGCATAGCAGGACTGATTTACAAAGGTAAATAGGAAGGACACGGTCCTTGACCTCAAGAAGCTTCTAATCTAGTAGGGAGATGATAGATGTGCACACCATTACACAAGCAGAATGTGATAGATCTATGATCAAGGTATAAAGTGCTATGATAAATGTAAAGAAGGGGGGGCAGTTGCTTCCCATCAGGGCAATTGAGGAAGTCTTTGTAGGGATGGCATTTGACATAAGCGCTGATAACTAGTTAATGTGCTACCACTTATTCTTGGGGAGTGCATGCAGACTCCACAGTATTACCATTTTCTTTTCTAATGCCCACAAATTAACTGCATGATAATTTCTTCTAAAAGATTTCCAGACCCTAATATTAAATGTATTAGACTGTTGTTTGCATAAGCTTACCTTTCTCCCCTTTTCACGATGGCATTGGTTTTGTCACTGTGTTGCCCTTTCATTGTGACCACTCAAGGATTATCAACAAAAACTTTAGGATGCTATCTACCTCCCCCCAACCACCACCCCGCCTCACCTGAGTTCTGATATACGAATTATCTGGGCCTGGGAGAGGCAACTCAATTGAAATGGTTAAGAGTTACCTGCCTGGCCTCCTCCTGACCTGGGCAACTCCTCCTGGTCCCATTTTGAAGATTCTTTTCTTTGATGGAGAAGACCAAGTCAAGCCAGGGGCTGAGAAGTTCTGCCTTCTCTCTCAGTATTGCATCCTTTCCTGAGCACTGAGCTTAAGCTTGCCTTCCTTTTTGTTCTTTCTCCAGACGTAGTTACCAAGGCCCTTTTTTGTTGTTTCAGCTTGTTCTGAGCTTTTGTCTTCCTGACAGGCTCCTGCTACTCTCATATCCATCCCTGGTTATGGTCCCCTCCTTCCATCTGTTGTGTGTGTCCCTTATAAGAGGAAAAAAAAATAACTTTTGTCTGATAATAAGTGTAATGTATGCTCATTGTAAAAGTATTTGGAAGATACAGTAAATTTTTAAAAAAATCACCCATAATCTCATCACCAAGAGAATTTTGGTGATGAGATTTAGAATTTTGGCATATTCTTTACAGCCTTTTTTTTCTCTGTGTATACATAATTATATATATATATATAATTTTTATCAAAATCGGAATGATACTGTATATACAGCTTGGGTCTCGCTTTTTTCACTTAACATTATACAGGACCATTTTCACATATCATTAAATATTCTTTGAAAACATGATTTTTTAATGGCTGCATACTCTTCCACTGTTCCATGTACATGTCCTTTTAAAATCTAGGCTCATCATATTTTAAAGTTTATTCATGTGCAACAGCAAAGATTTCCCTTAAATGCCCTCTCTTTCCACCCTTCCCCTACTCCCAGTCCCACTCCCTTTACTTTGTCAGGTTGATTATTTGAGCTTGTAGCAGAAGAATTTCATTTTTAGAGCATCCTGTCCTCATGGAATTATATTCCCTTCTAGCATCTCCTGCCGTGGGATCGCACAACCATTCTTTCCCTCAATGCATAGCAGTTTGCTTTTCTCAAGTCAGAGTCTGTGCAACGCCCCCTCCTTTTGCTACTGTCGCCTCTAGACATGGGTGCTTTCTCCCCAGACCCCCAGCGCTTCCCTTTTATCAGTTGTTTCTTCCTCGGTCAGAATTAAGCAGCCTGGAGTAGCGGAAAAGGGCACGAGTCTGAGAAACCTCTGTATCCTAATGGTGACTAGCTGTGTGACATGGGGAAATGACTCAACCTTTCTGAGCCTCTTTTTTCTTTTTAAATCTCTAAGAGGGAACGGATTAAATTATCTCCATGACACTTTCTAGCTATAAAATGTGATAACACCGAACCCAGAGTGGCAATGTCCTACACTGCTTCTTTTTCCTTCTAAAAGGTAAACTGCAAGGCAAGTAAAGAATGGATCAATCTTTGCTTTTGGAATTCTATGCAACAAATCAGCCAACATCTTTTACCACCTACTATGTGTCAGGCCCTGGGCTAAGTTTACACAAATGAAAAAGATGGGTCCCTGCCTTTAAAATAGTCACAGTTTAGTGAAGAAAACAAACATTAAAAAATAACAACATGGGGCTTCCCTGGTGGCGCAGTGGTTGAGAGTCCGCCTGCCGATGCAGGGGACATGGGTTCGTGCCCTGGTCCGGGAAGATCCCACATGCCGCGGAGCGGCTAGGCCCGTGAGCCATGGCCACTGAGCCTGCGCTTCCAGAGCCTGTGCTCCGCAATGGGAGAGGCCACAACAGTGAGAGGCCCGTGTACCGCAAAAAAATATATAAATAAATAAAAAATAACGACATGGGAATTCCCTGGCAGTCCAGTGGTTAGGACCCTGTGCTCTCACAAGCCGCGCCGTGTGGCCAAAAAAATAATGATAATAATAACTACAATACATATAGATTCTAAACTTGGCTTTGCCACTTACTGGCTGGAATAAGTACTTCGGGGCGAGTTACATAGCCTGTCCAGCCCTTGGTTTCTCCAGATTATGAGCTCAACTGCCTGAGGCATATTGCCTGGTTTTGCTTCTGACTGCTCCATCACGTGTTAGCTCTGTAACCTCAGGAAAGTTCCTGAACCTCTTCACTTCCATTTCTTCGCCTACAAAATAAATGGGGATAATAATAGGAGCTTCCTGCTTAAGTTCTGGTGAAAATTAAACGAGTTAATATATGTAAAATTCTTAGATGAGTGCCCAATATATAGTAAGCACTTAATGTTAGCTGCTGTTATTGTAAGGATTGAATCAGTGGATTATGTTAGGCATAGTGTCCGGTACCATAATAGGAGCTGGATCGATTTTAGTTATTATTTCTACAATAGCGGTTTGGATAGATGTCTGCTGGAACACAGAGAAAAGAGAAGTGAATACTGCTGAGGTAGGAGCTAGCAACCCTCTGGTGTTCATCTGAGGAAACTCAGTCCAGAAAAGCTCAAGGGACTTGGCCAAGGTCACATAGCAAGTGAGGGACAAAACTAGGATTTCAACCCAGGAGATGATACTCCTAGTTCAGTATTACATTAGGGCCGCTAATGTAGTTAGTGTCCCCAGAGGCACATGGGTGTAAATGGGCCCAGTAAGACTGAGGTCAGGCAGGCAGGTAGCCACGCCCCTGCCTTCCACCCTATCGTGAACTCATGGAGTGTTTAGAAGCAGGGCTTGATCAGGGTTAGCAGGTTCTCCAGGGCTGGAAGGCTGGGCAGAAGCTGGTCTTGCTCAGAGCCAAAGCTTTGGGCCAGGTTTCCAAGGACTTCTTCATGCCCTCCTCTTGAGCGTGGCTTGGGGTGACTGGCCAGGGCAGTCCCACGGATCGTCCGGTATAAGGACAGGAGACCATGGGGAATGTCATCCCACCTCCTTGGATAGACAGTGTTTGCATCAGCTTCTTCCCAGCTCATGGCTCCCCCATTTCCTCCTCCCTCCTCCTCCTCCTGTCTCCTGCCCTTCTCTCCTCACCCGCTCACGCTCCTTCCTTTTCCTTTCTCCTTCCCGCTCCCCTCTGCCCCCTCCCCTCCCCGTTTTGTTAATCCTCGATCTTCTCCCAGTCCGGAAAGCAGCCCTGTTCCTCAGCATCCCCGACCTCTCTCCCCATTCTCAATCAGATGGGAGGCCAGCGTGGCAGCCCAGACCTCGGGGTCCTGCGCCACCGTGGGGGTGGGGCCGGAGCGGCACAGGCAGGCTGCCCTGAATGACAAGCGGGGATATTGATCGCATTCTGAACTCAGCCCAGCCGATAGAAGGTAATTAATGACTCCATTTGCCTCAGCACTGAGAACAATTGAGTTTGAAACTGCAACAACTGGCAGCTGGGGAGACTGGGGGCGGCCTGGGAGTGAACCCCTCAGAGGAGGAAGGTGGCGTTAGAGGAGCTAAGACAGGGAGAGGGGGCAGAGGCCACTGGTCAGACTGGGATGCAGCAAAGAGCTCCCACCCGGATCAGCGCCCCGACCCCTCCTGCTCTCCGAAGCCCCCTAGAGGCTGAGGTCCATCACCTACTGTCCCCACTTCCTCCACGCATTTCTCTTTTCTTCCTGTATCACTTTTTCAGGTCATTTTTGGTCTACAGGTGAAGTGAGACTGACTTTCCCTGGGATTGCTCCTTGTTAGCAGTGTGAAGCACACACATGTTTTTCACTCTCCCTCAGCTTGTTTCTTCTTTTGTAACATTGGATTAATGGTAGCTCTTCTGCAAGTGTTATGTGGGAATTAGAGATAATGTGTAATAAAGAACCTGGAGCCTGCCTGGTACATAGTTAGTGCTCAGTACATGACAGTGATGATGATCTTTGACAGGGAAGGCAAATTTGATAGAGTGGAGAGGGCTTTGGAATCAGACGTTCCTGAGTTCAAATCCAGCCTTTGGCTACTTTCTAGTTGGATGATGTTCAACAAATAATTTTGCCTCTCATCTGAAAGATAAGAATGATAGTAAATACCTCGTAAAAGTGAATGGATTTAATGAGTGTATGTGGAAGCCCTAATATTGCCAGTTTCCCCATAGATGGGTAAATGTGTGTATTTGGGCTTGGAAAACTGAAGTTAATATAGTTCTTTGCTATACTTTAAAAGAATTTCTCTCAAATGCCTAATTCCTACTTCTTGGGGTTTGGTGGGCAGCCCTATTCATTCCACTTTGACTTTGGTGAGCCTTGGTGCTTTCTGACCAAGGAAGTGGCATTATTTCATCCTCTCTATTACCATCACCCCCACCTACCTTGTGGTCAGCACACGAGAATTTCTCTTGTCCCTTGCAGGGAGTGCTTTGGAGATTCAGGCACAGTGTCAACACACAAGGAAGACAGAACACTTCTGTTTTGTCCCTTGTCTCTAGCCCTCATCCCTAATACGTGGTGTTCAGTGCCTGTCCCCCTCCCCAAGCTGCTGAGACCTCACCGGACAGCCCTATTCATGATTGGCCAGCAAGAGGGCCTGGAGTCAGAGGGGTGGGAGGTAGGGGTCTGCTCCAGGGTGACCCAGGGATGGATGGGGAGTGGCAAGGTTAAGTGAATGAGGAAATCACATCTTTTTGTTGAGGAGTAAAAGCCATTTTTATTAATGATTCTAGAAGTGATATGTGTTTCTTGTACAAAGCCTGGATCATATAGAAAAACTTAGATGAGAAGAAAAGAATTTGCTCATGATCAGGGAGTAATCACTGTTACCCTGTGGGTGGCTCTCTTTCCAGTCAAGGTGATCTTTGGTTTTACGATTCTCTTCTTTTGCACGGAGATCAGGGCCCCACTGCTGGATCCCAGGCTCTGCACATGGGCTGGGCAGGCAGCTGCTGCTCCTCATTGGGGCTCAGGCCGCAACTGTCCACGGGCATCTTCCCTGTGCCAGGCTCCCTGGTAGATATGCCCTTGACCTAGCCACTTACCTTCATTTATGCTGCACTTCATTTACTCTGAGCCTCAGTTTCCTCACCAGTAAAAAGGGGATTATAATCCCTAGCTACCTTGGAGAGTAGTTAGGAAGCCCAAATAACATAAGGTCTATGAAAGCTTTTGTTAACTGTAAGCAAGTATGAAGTGGTTGGAGGAGAAGACAATATGAACCTTTGTTCCCTTTGAAAGAATAATCTACGTCAAAGTTTTAACTCAGCAGTTTGTTTAACTTAATTAATGTATTTATATCCTGCTTCATTCCGAAAAGGACTTATGGTAGCTCACTCTCCTTTAGAGACGCTACAGCTCATGCCATAGTGGACAAAGCACCTGGAATGGGCTCCAGTTCTGAGGGTCCTACTACTCAGTTGTGTGACCTTGGACTGGTCACCTCCCCTCCCCCACCTCACCACCCACCCTGCTAGTTTTCATTACCTTAAAATGAGGAGTTTGGACCAGGTGTCCCCTCATCATTCTCCGCAGTCTGGGCTCGGCCAGCTCAGGGGCCATAGGCGGTAGCCTCAGTGTAGGGAGGGTGCAAAGTAGAAAAGGGGGGATGCTGGGAGGGATGCAGTGTCCTGGATGGGGCCAAGTGGCCCTCAACTGGGTCCCCTGGGTTTGGCACCCGGGCAGCAGAGTGAAATGATGTGGGGAGCAGGCTCTGGAGTCAAACAGACCGGAATTCAAATCCCAACTGTCATTTACCAGCTGCATGACCTTGGATAAGCTACTTAACCTCTCTTTGCCTCAGTTTCCTTATCTTTAAAATAGGTATCACAGCACCTACCTCACAGGGTTGTTGGGAGGATTAAATGGCATGTAACAAGCTCACAGTACTGTGAGCTGCTAATGGATGGTGGCTGGGCAGGGGACAGCAGAACAGTACTGAATCCTCCACATATGGGACCAACAAGCACAGGGTATCTTCCTTGCTCTGGGAGGTCTTAATAAACCTTTGCAGCCACATTTTCCAACCTCAATCTGAAAATGTGGCCTGAGAGTGGGAAAGAATATTGGAAATCAGAACTGCTCCAGAAAGTCCAAGACATGCGGCATCATACTCCAGCCCTCCTCTTGGAGCCCTGACAAAGGAGGGGCTGGTTTTCCCATCAAGGTGAAGGCTGAGGGCCTGCTCTGCCATTTAAGAAAGACCTTCCCTGGAACTAAAAATGAGCAGATAGACCCACTTTATCCTACTCTTTGCGACCAGGGCCGTGGTGTGGTGTGTCCAACATAGGGGCCATCTCTGGGCCCAGTTCTCAAGCAGCCTCTGCCAGCTGCCTTGGATAGCAGTTCTGGAGCTCCAAGGTTAAGTTTCACTCTTAACTGGGAACACGGTGTGCTCTGTCCTTGGGTAGACGTACCATAGGTGGGCAGGAAGGTGTTGGTGAGAGTGGGAAGGGTCTCTGTGGACCAGAGTCAATGCTGTTGGAAGCTAACAAGCAGTTGGGCAGGTGAAGAAGGGGCATGAGTCTACCCAGGGGCCTGTCGTGGGTCTTCCCATATCCTCTGACAGCTAAGGATGTGTGGGACTTGCCTGACAAGTAACTGGGTGTCCTGGTGGCTGGTCCAGCGGCCTTCTGCCAGGGGTCTGGCTTTGAATGCTACCCAGGAGAGCCTCGTTCATTCATTCATTCATTCACTCATTCATCCGTTGAGTATCAAGTCTGTGTCCAGCTCCATGCCTGGCACTGGATCTACAGAGATGCACCGGTCATGGTTCCTGCCCACAGGGAACTCCCAGCCTAGCTCCTTGGCACGAGGGGGTGGGTGCTATCTAATTACTTTCCTTGCTGCTCACTCTGCAGCCCAGATCAGGAGTTGCTTCTGCCTCTTCCTCCGTGTTAGCCCAGCTCTGCCAGAGAGCCTTTCAGTGCCTGGGCCTGGCAGTGTCTCATAGCCCAGCTCCATCCCTCTCCCTTGCTGCCACCGCTGAGACTCTACCTTGGGAAGCCCCACCCAGCCCTCTCTCTCCATATCCTGAGGAGGTCCCTGCAAGTGGGTGGTACTGACAACAGCTTTGTTTTCTCTTCCTTTTCAATGCTCTTCTTCCATGTTCTTTTTTCTTTTCTGCTCTTCCTCTACTCTCTTCTCTCCTCCTCCAGCCTCTACCCTCCAACCCCACCCCCATCCAGGCCCCGGGCTACCCTCCTCACTGGATACACAGGCTTCCGGGAAAGCAGAACCAGCTGGGTTATTCCTGTAGCAGGGGCCCTCAGCCCAGCCTGTGCTTCCTGAGGCGTCTGATGTAGGAAGCTTCTTCCCTTTCTTCCTCTCTCTCTTTCTGCCCTGCCTCTGCCTCTGGGCTTCCTTCTTCCCTGAGCTTCTCCTCCTTGGGCCTCTGAACCCAGGCTTCTCCCGGCCTCCTTCCCTCACTCCCTTCCCGCCCTTCCTCCTTGCCTTCACTCCTCCCTTCCTTCTCTAGCTGAGGGAAGGGCACTACCCCCTCTGGGGCGAGCCTGGGAGAGCCTGTGTGCCCTCTGGCTGACTTGGGGGACACTGCCTCCCTGTCCCCCACCAGTAATGCCACTGCCGTCTCCCTACCCCTGTGGCTGTCCTCCCTGTTCCCCAGAACTTTCTTTGTGCTCCTTCGCCATTCATCATGACTGCTGCCTTTCCCACCTCCCTATCACCTTCCTTCTCCTTTGAGGAGTTTCCTCAAGCCTCCTGCAGCCTCCCTTGGAGGTTCTCTCCTGCTTGCATCAGACTAGTTTGCTTTTCTGCTCCTCTAGCACCTTCTGTCTCTTCCTTGCCCCACCCCCCTTCCCTCTCCTCATCCTCCCTTTCCCCGGACCCTCGGCCACCTCTTCCAGTAGCAGCCATCCGTTTGCCTTTCCTTCCTCCCTCCCCCTTTCCATCGCTGCCTCTGTAACCTGTTTTATCACCAGGGCCTGAGTATACCAAAAATAAATAAATAAATAAAAAGGTCAGTGAGTGGAGGAGCAGCAATAACCCCTAAAACAGTACTATCAGTGGAACATGATTGATCAATTGAATTCCATAGCGGCTGAAAAATGTGGGATTAAGTAGTGTATTATACGCACAATGAGTTGAGGCATGATGTTCATTTCAAGTTCATTTCGCCGGCCTCTGCCACCAGATCAGGCAATCAATAGGGGCAGCAGATATCATATATCACCTCTCTGCGGGCTGGGGAGAGAGCACCATAATCTCTCGCAAATTTAGAGTGACAGATTTGTCAAGATCTGAAGGGCCCCTGAATAAATGAAGGAAAAGAGACTCCTCCAGCCAGTGACCTGAGGACAAAGCTTCAGTTCAGCCCCTACACACACACACACACACACACACACACACACACACACACACACACACACACACGGGCTGGGCCAAGCCACACACAGGCATATACACAAATTTACACAGAGGCATAGTATGAGTTTCACCACATATATGCACACACCCCTGCACATAACATGTGAGCCCATGTTCACAGACAAATGCACTTTACTTCCCAGGACTCACTGGTGACACTGTGGTAACCACACACAAAGACACTTGCTGTCTCCCTCTGCTCTGACAGAAGTGCCTCCCCAAAAGGTAGGGGGACTCCAGCAAGAGAGAGTTAGACACAATAAAACGTGCAAATAGCTCCAAGGGGTAGCATTAAGATGATGGCACATCGTTGAGAGAGAAGCAGGCACAGAAGAAACATGGGGGGACGTAGGCTCACACTCCCCATGCAGTCACACACGTACACATGCACCTTTTCAGAAAGGTTCTTGGACTGTCACTTACACATTCCTAGACACTTATTTATCTGGATGTTTATTCGCGTAGAACTGCATATATATAGAAAATACACAAAAGGGAAAAATAAATATGTCACACCCTAACTCATATAGAGAGATGCATACACTGCCTCTAAGACAGAAAATCATTCCAGAAGCTTACACAGAAAAAACACAAGTTTTGTGGCCTTAGGAACATAGGGAACATAGAAATATCATCAAGGCTGTCCCTGTGTCTGTCTGTCCACCTCAGACATGATGCTGGTCTCCATTCTCTCTCTCTCTCTCTCTCACACACACACACACACATGCACACACACACACACACACGCACACACACACACCCCCTTTCTTTGCTCTCCCACCCCCTCCAGGATCTAGTGAAGACAGGAAGTCCCATTAGGAAAGCAGACCCCCTTGCTCCATCTGGGAGGCCAGCAAGAGAGGATGGCCGCAGGTTGAGGTTAATCAATACATAATATTTTCTATGCTCTCCTGAACGATACTGTACGGTGTTACTGTATATAATGCAATATTGATTATATCATACTGTATAATCACCTATAAACTGATATATATAACAGTCCCACAGGAACACCCTGGGGCCTACAGCATGGGCTGGCCCCAGGCCCAAGGCTCCCCAGCTGGTCTTGGGCTAGGGAAGCCAAGGAGTGGCCAAGCTGTGGCTGGGAGGACCCAGCTTTGGGCCCGGGAAGTTGCAGGGTGGGGGGTCAGGGAGCGTAGACACAGCAGGTACTTGGCCCGCTGTGAACTCTGAAAACCCCAGTGGACTGGGATAGAGGGCAGGTCCAGGGAAGGAAGGGTAGCAGAGTGGTGGGAGGCCTGGGGAGAGCAGTACACAGACAGGACTGGCCTGCAGCCCCAGGGAGCAGGCACTTTGTGGCACCACCGTGGCTTTTCATACATGGGGCGAGTCTCAGCTTCCTGTAGAGACTGCAGGAGGAACCAGGCGGCCAAGGAGCTGGCCTCTGGCGGAGCCTAGCCAGAGTCCAGGTCAGGGACGAGCTGAGGAGGGTGGCTTGGGCACAGCAGCATCTACAGGGACCCAGTCTTCAGTCTCTGCCCAAGTTGCATTTCATGACTCACGTGCCACCTGATGTCTGCTCCAGTCTCAGGCCTGGCCCAACGCAAGCAGAGTGCCTCAGCTGGGCCCTGAGTCCCTCCTCCCTCGGTGGTGAAGTTAATTACTTCACCCGGTCTCCATGTTACACTCAGCCTCGGAGATTTGATGATTTTCCACCCTTGGAGTCAGTGGAACTGAAATTCATCTCAGAGCCGAGTTCAATTCTCCACAGGCTTGGTAATGCTGGCCCAAGACACCCAGCTCCTTCCCCAGGCCGATCCAGGCCGGGGGACAGAAGGGGCTCAGGGGAGACGTGCCCTGGGGAGATGGCCCCTGGGAATCCCTCTGGCTCCACCGCCTCTGCCTAGTCCTTCCCACGCCCTCGAGTTGTGACAGCTTCCCTTTCTCTTCCCAGGGCATTCAGGGGCTCTGGCTCTCTCACCCAGGTCTCTGAGGCATGGCCAGCCCCTGGGCCAGCCCCTTCAGCCTGAAAACTGGGAGTAAGGGGTCCCAGCAGGGGTGCAAAGCCCTGGGGGCCGAGCCAGGTGTCCATCACCTTTGCCCACTGTGTGCCTCTGCTGACCTGCGCTCATGCCCCGAGTGTCCCTGTGTCCTCCAGATGTGTCTGAGGGCTCAGTCCCCAATGGAGATTCCCAGAGTGGCGTGGACAGTTTGCGGAAGCACTTGCGAGCCGACACCTTCACCCAGCAGCAGCTGGAAGCTTTGGATCGGGTCTTTGAGCGTCCTTCCTACCCTGACGTCTTCCAGGCATCAGAGCACATCAAATCAGAGCAGGTGAGGAAGGAGCTTTCTGCTCGCAGAAGTGGAAAGGGACGGAACAGAGCAAGGCCTCTGGAGGACGTGCACACGTGGGTCAGCCCCACGCACACCCAGCATCGTGTGGGCTGCCTTTGGGTGCGCCGTGTGAACACGTTCACACAGGGACGTTATAGCAGAGCTAAGAAAATCGTCATAGTATATGGTAGTTAGAAAGGGTGAGTTCTGGGCATGAGTATGGCCGTAGGTAAATCTTAATCCCCTTTCAGTTTCAGTTCTATCCTGTTTCCCTGTCTGTAGAATGAAGGGCTTGGACAGATGATCTGACAGGTCGTTTCCAGCCCTGCCATTCTGTGCTTCTGGCATAGAGTACTCAGGAACGTCCCTTGCCTAAATGCCCCTAGGGTCCTACAGAAAGTCTGAGTAAGCCTGGGGCGTCAGGAGGTGAGCCCGCTGTGCCTGTCTCCTGACAGCCTACCCCTCAGACCCAATACTTCCCACAGATGAAGAGCAACCCAGAACACACAGCATGGGATGCAGCCCACAACACACCAGCACATTACACAGCATAGAAACACACCTCCTAACTGCTCCCATTCACCTGTGTGCACGTGTTCACAGACCACCGCCACCCACCTGCTTGCTGCCCACCCACCGCCCAGCCCACAGGACTCATAGCACAGCCCATCAGCCAGTAGGTGTGCACGCCCCACAGACCACCAGCTCAGCGCACTTCCACGCCCGCCTCCACGCGCACACCAGGACAGCCCCCTGTGCACACACTCCGACGCATGAGCACACACCCATCCCCCCCACACTACAGCCCAGGCCAGGCCCACAGCCTCAGCACAGCACAGCCTGCCATGTGTGCACACTCGGGCACACACCCGCACGCACACGCACCAGCGCATCTGCACAGACTGCACAGCGCAGTTCCACTCTAGGACTCCAACAGCTCCCAGCCATTCACCTTTCTCCCCGCCCGTCCTTTTATCCCGTAAGCTGTTTGTCTTCATAAAACAAAAATCAAAAGTCTTTTTAAGGTGCCCTGAGCCATAAACCAACAAAGGAGGAGCCGGCGGAGGCGGGCGGCTTGGTGCACCCTCCCCGAGTCCCCGGCTGTATTACAATGAATAACCTTTATTTACTTTCATTAGACTATTAAACACCAGCACAGTCATTTTTCCCCCTGAAACTCGGAGCAGGGCCCATAAAGCAAATCCGAAGCCTAATTGAGTTCATTTTAATTTCTCTCCGATCACAGCGAATTACTCTGGTGATAAATCAGGGGGCAGCTTCACCCCCAGTAGAAGGCCTAATTTGCAGCTAATTACAAAACTGATTTCTACAGGAAGATCAATACGAGAAGGAATTGGAAATGACGAGGCAATCCTGTCCAGCCAGGGAGGGGAGAGGGCCCTCTGGGGGGGCCAGGAAGCGGAAGGGAAAAAAAACGGACCCGAAAGAGCAGAAAATCAGTTTTAATTTAACGTAATATTAATCAGAGCAACTTTTCCTGCTTCGTGCGGGCTCCTGGTCAGCCCAGCTCTGGGGTCTGGCTTGGCGGTGGCTGCAATAAAAAGGCAATTACCCGAGTGTTTCAGGCAGGACACCCTTTCAGAGTCAATGACTGGCCCCCTCCCACCCTTCTGTTAGCCATGTGGACTCTCCCCCTCCCCAATTTCATACCCCAGTGCACAGGCAGAGAGCGAGGGGCCCGTGAGGCAGTCTTTGTTTGTTTTTTAAAAAGGGGCTCCAGCACCCGGTCAGCCAGCCCAGCAGTGCCAGGCTCGAGGCCCCACTAGGCCCTTCCCCCAGCTACTGCCTCTGCCATCATGTCAGGGTTCGCCCCTCCTCCCCCAGATTCCCTACCCCTGGGGGAGCTTAAAACACCGCTTGCCTCTCAGCAGGGGGATTCCCACTGCTAAACCCCGCCTTTGGGGCTTCTTAGACAAGAGATGCTACAGAGATGTAAAGGGTGCTGGGATACCCGCCGAGAATGTACAGGCTGCACCTCAGCTTCCCAGAGTCAGGTCTGCCCCCACCCACACACAACTCTCCATCATCCATCGAGCCCGTCCCTCCCACACTCCCCGCCCTCTGCCTGGCCATCTCCTTCCACCCCATCTGGGAGGGCTCCCCGTTCCTCCTCCCCATCTGCACACCAAGCCCTCTCTCCGCATGTGTACGTCAATAGTGAGCTGTCTCTTTTCTCTCTTCTCCCAGGGGAACGAGTACTCCCTCCCAGCCCTGACCCCTGGGCTTGATGAAGTCAAGTCGAGTCTATCTGCATCCACCAACCCCGAGCTGGGCAACAACGTGTCGGGCACGCAGACATACCCCGTTGTGACCGGTAAGGGGGCTTCCAGGAGGGTGGGAAACTGCTTTCAGTGGGGGGCGCCTCAGCCCATGCCATCTGGGGCCCAGCGTGACAAGTGGGCTCCCTGCCATGATCTCTGTAGAGAGAGTGAGTCTCCAAAAAACCAGGGTGCTTCCTGAACAGATGTGTGCAGATGTGGGAGAAAAAACCGTGGTCAGGGTCTCTGTACGCTCCAGCCTGGAAAGGTCAAAGCCAGGATGGGCTACGGCTGGTTCTTTCTGCCCATCCTGTTGCCTCTTCCTTTGCCTTTTTTCTTGCCTCCACCAAGGTGGCCGGAATTATGAGCCTCTTGTTAGGATGTGTGCAGGAGAATGAGGGCAAATAGGCCGGGCTGGCAAGAGTGGAGCATGAGTGCCCAGTGTCGAGTCTCCACACTCCTGTGTCCCCAAGGCTCCTGGGGGACTTGCTTTCCTCTCCTCTGTTCAGCCTGGTGTGCCAAAGCTGTGGCTTTGGGCTTCAGAGTGTGGCATCTGGCTATGTGGTTATAGGTAAGCTCAATTATTTCAGCCCTTCTGCAGCTTCCCAGAGAAATCACTAAGACCAAGGCTTGATTTCAAGGCCAGGCAGGGTCCGGCCTGTCCCTCAGTCAAAATGCAGGAGGAGGGGGCACCCAATCCAGGTGCTGGCATGGATGAGGGAGGAGCAGCAGAGGCAGCTAGAGGGGAAGAAGGCTGAGGTGCAGCACAGCGTAGAGCCCAGCTGATGAAGCTCCAGGCTACAGAGCTGAGGGCTGTGGAAGGCGGCTGGCACTGCAGAAGGGTTTCCAGGCCAGGAAAGTGCCCAAGTGGGAGAGACACACATTGAGGTGTTATTAAAATTCACCTAATTATTCTGGAGACACTAAAGCCAATGTGCCGTTTGTTCCTTGGGAGACAGAATGATTGAGAAGGGTCTTGGTGGCGATTGGGAGACACTGAGGCGTTACCTGCCGACAAGGCGAGTGGGGACGGCCTGGGGACCTGGCAGCAGCCAGCGTCACCAAAGACAGGGAGCGGGCATGGCCTCACTGGAGGACAGCGCACTGGTTCTGACTTGGAGCTGTTCTGAGCACGGCTCAGGTCTGAGATGGGCTGCGAGTGGCCACCTGGCCTCCACCTGGGGGTCTTGGGAGAGCCCTGTTGTTAGCTTTCCCAGATTCTCCCTAAGGGGTGTCCTGGTACAGCTGTTTCCAGCCTGGACAGAGTCGAGCTCTTTGGCTAGGCAATCAGAGGTTGAGTTCTGGAAGTGTCGGAGACCTAGATGGGCTTTTGGGAGTGACAACATAAGCTGGGTCAGGATACAGCCTATGATCAACTGGCCCTCATCAAGAACCCTCCATAGCCCAGTTCGGAAGCTCTCTGAGCTGTAGGTATTCTGACCCAAGAAAGAGTGATGGTCCAGGCCTGGCCACGTTTCTCCTGATCTGCTGAGAGTTACAGTGGTCACCTCCCAAAAGTGGCCCACCCCAGGCAGCAGCAAAACAGAGCCCAGGAGACTTTTCTCTAACCCCAGCTGTGCTTCCCTGGGCCCAGGGCCACAGTCTAGAAGGCAGAGGCTTCCTGGGGTGGAGAGAAGGATCTTTGGGGTAGGGTTCCTGCAGCAGGAGAACTCAGGCTGGTGCAGAAAAGTGCCTCCACCTTGAGCATCCCCCGCCCGCCTCCCCCCCATGGCCCTGGAATGGTCCCAGCTCAGCCTGGGAACATCTCCGGCTGATCCATCTGGATCCAAGTGTGAGAAAAGTTCATTTCAGACCCAGCTTGACGTTCCCAGGTGGCAAGTTAGCACTAACATCTCAATCTGTATGCGACATTTCAATCAAGCCAGGAGTAACAAAAGCAGAACCATTAACATTCGGAGCTGTTCACCAGTGGTAATGACAGGGAAACTTGCTCAGAAACTGGAAATTACCAAAAAGAGAGAAGTGTGTGGAGAAGTGGGGGAGGGGTGGGGGGAGGGGGGAGGGAATGATTTTTCTACACTTAGGCCAAGATCCAATGTTTGGATTAATGGTGCCATTACCCGAGAAAGGGCTACAGATTATGCTCATTCTTAAAATGTTTTTGCTGGCAATTAAATGGCTGCAGTTATTGATCTTTGTTGATTTTACGTCCTCCTAATTTGCATAATCTATTAAAGATGAATGATTCATGATGTGTTTATTATGGGGATGAACAGAATTTGCTGGAGGTACTGGCAAGGTGAGAAACAGGGCAGTGCCCAGAGGCTTCATGGATCGTCTCAGGAATGGGTCCAGCACATTAGCCTTCGGGCCAGGAGTTTGCAGGTAGCGGTGAGCAGTGATGTAGAGAGCAGACCAGAGAGGTGGATTTCAGGTGAGCTTTTCTAGAAAGATGTTGACATCTAGAACTGGGCTCCAAGAATAGCTGGGATATGGGAGGGGCTTTTGGTGTATTTGTAAAAATTGCCCTCCAAGATTCTTTTTTTTTTTTTTTTTTTTTTGCGTGGTACGCGGGCCTCTCAGAGTTGTGGCCTCTCCCGTTGTGGAGCACAGGCTCCGGATGCGCAGGCTCAGCGGCCATGGCTCACAGGCCCAGCCGCTCCGCGGCCTGTGGGATCTTCCCGGAACGGGGCACGAACCCGTGTCCCCTGCATCGGCAGGCGGACTCTCAACCACTGCGCCACCAGGGAAGCCCCCTCCAAGATTCTTTAAGAGCTTATTTGGTTGGAGAGTATGAAGGGCTTTGGTGGAAGAGGAAAAGGGGAGGCACTTTCCGGCAGGTGATTCTGGCCAGGTATGTGCTACAGGTGAGAGAGCAGGAGGGCATCCTGTGGCCACAGCCTGGCTTGAGTGTGCCAAGATGTTCAAGGAGCCCTCTTCATCCCCCACATCCTAAACCCCCAGCTTATCTTCTTCCCCAGGGACAGGCAGCTGAGGCTGCAAACCTTTGGGAATGAGTCCTGAGGAAACCAGCCCAGGAAGCCCTAGCCCAACCTGAAGATCCGACCTTATTGATATTCCTGCCACCTCCTGGCACTGGAGGCTGATTTCAAACTTCACCAGCCACTTGATGCAGCTGTTCCACAAGGCTAGGACTGAGAGGAGAGAGGAGCCTGGACTATTGTGTAGAGGGGAGAGTGGGGCCCAGTGGGCCAGGACACAGCTGATCACTTTGCAGGCAAGGGTGGCTGCCAGAGGCCGGGGCTCGTCCCAAAAGCCTCCCCTCCCCACCTTCTCTCATGGAACCAAGGAGAGAGACTGATTTTTCTGAGTAGTGTTTGCAAGTTCTGCCGAGATTTTAATTTCACTGCATCACAACTCAGCAAGCTGCCAAGTCAAGCTGGTTATTCAAATTTATCACCCACTTTCCCTTCCGCCGCTGGGCTGCTCTAGCTCAGCAGCATCTCTTCTCTCCAGCCCACTGCTCTAGGCTGCTGGTCTGGAACGGAGCCGAGTCTCTCCTAAGTGATAAGGAAAAAGGGACCAACTAGATGAGAGAGTGGGTGGGGGGCACTCTGGCCCCAGGCTTCCTCAGGTTGTCTGGCTGTGGCTGGTACCTTCTACCTCCTTCTTACCCTTCCAAAGGACCCCACAGTGGGCTGCCATCAAGCCCTCAGTGGTCCCACAGGCCTCTGGGTCAGGGCCTCTTCAGTGAGGACTCTGACTCCAACTGTGTGCTGGTGCCTTCAAGTCGCCTGTCACTGGTAGAAAAGAGCCCCCCTTCCTCTTAACCTCCTCACCTTGACTCCTCCCTTCCTGTGCCTGGCCAGCTCTGCAGCCATAGAGGGGACCTTGGCAGTGATGTTGATCTGGGAGAATAAGATGAATACTAGTTTCAGTAGTCCCAAAGTCACTTGGAGATGCTTCTGAGAATTCTGAGAGTCCCTGCACCTGGCGAAAATCCACCCTGATCATGAGAGCGGGTTCCCTGCCCTGGAGCCCAAATGGAACGCTGGAGGAGGTCAGAGATGGTACAGTGGTTCTCCATGCTCACTCTAGAAGCCGAGGGATGCACCAGGCCCCAGAGCTGCTGCACCAAGTGAGCAGGCTTCACTGGCCTCTGGTGAGGCTCACTGCCGAGCACTGGGAGAGCTTTGTGCAAGTGTAGTCCTTGCCATCCTCATTTTAGTCCCGGAGGGGTTATAGAGGAATGAGATTGATATCTAGAAACAAGGCAGGCTAAACTCACCAAAACACAGCTGGATAAATATAACAATGAGAATTGCTACCACACAACCAAACCTCACCCTCTGGTGCAAGAAATAGAGGGAGACCCAAAGCCAGAGCAACGTGAGAGGCTGCTGGCATCACACTGGAGGCAGACCCTAATTGGGGGAGGCTGGGGTTGTAACACACCAGACAGAAAAGATGACCTTGGGCCCCAAAGAAGCAGGAAACTAGAAGTCAGCATTCCCCTGAGTAAAACCAGAGACAGAGCAGGACAACGCTATCTATGCATGGGAAGCACACAAACTCATCCCAGGGGCTCAGGAAAGCAAGGGAGGGAAAATAACGTCTCCATGAGAAATGGAGACCCCCAAGCCTGACCCTGAGTCCAAATTTATACCATGAGGATGTGACAGGAACCCCCAGCTAAGAACTTACATAAAAATTTGTCTAGGATAGTAACCCACTCGGAAACCCCAGCAGGAACAAGGGCAAACCTTCCTTACAGAGACATTCTACAATCCAGGGCACATGGGACTCCCACAGAAAAAAAAAAAAAAAATCCATCACTAAAGATGAGCTCACTATAAAAAATTACACACCTCATATGAATACAAACTATCATGAGGGAGAGTTAGCAGAATCAATATACAGGACAGTTAATACCCCTAAGAACTAGAGATAATAGAACAATCCAAAAACAACTATAACGTAAGCATGTTTAACATTCTAAAAAAGATAAAAAAGAAGTTTGTTTTTGTTTTTGTTTTTGTTTTGTGGTACGCGGGCCTCTCACTGTTGTGGCCTTTCCCGTTGCGGAGCACAGGCTCCGGATGCGCAGGTTCAGTGGCCATGGCTCACGGGCCCATCCGCTCTGCGGCATGTGGGATCCTCCCGGACCGGGGCTTGAACCTGTGTCCCCTGCATCGGCAGGCGGACTCTCAACCACTGCGCCACCAGGGAAGCCCAAGAAGTATGTTTTGTGTTAATCACAGATCTTGATCCCACATTCCCTTCCCCACCACTGCTCAGCAAATTGTCAGATAATGGAGATCTTAAAGGGCAAAGAAGGCACCTATAGCGCATTGTTCTGGGACTCGGAGGCATGGAAAGAGAGGAGCCCCAGGCAGCCCTGAAAGTAGAGCCTCTCCCCTGCTTATCCAGGTTCCCAGACTGCTAAGTCTCAGCAGAGAGTCTTCCCTTTTCTTTGGAAAAATGTCTGAACACTGGAGCACTGTAACAGGGACAGTCCATTGCTCCCTCATGGGGGAAAAAAAAAAGGCTTGTCAGCTTCCGCATCCTGGTGGGGAGAAGGTGGTTTTATTCAAGAGCTTGGGAGAAACTTCTCTTGATGCCCGGAGACTGCAGCTCTGCCAGAATCTGTAGCTAAGATCCGGGAGGAGATGTGGATGCGTCCCTTAAGGGGAGTGCCCACGGTGGGGAGAGAGAGCAGAAGATGGGGGTCTCCTGGAAGCCGGCAAATTTGAGCAGAGGTGGAGGAGGCCAGTAAGGCAAAGTTCAAAGAAAAGCAGGGGCTGGCCCCTGGGGCCTAGAGAGAGTAGTATGGGCTTGGCTTCTGAGAAAGGGTTGCAGACTCTTAGAAGTTTAGACTCCTTACCCACATCTAGGATGGTTAGTGAAGTGGCCTTTTAGCAGACAGAGGTGTGGACCCTGGGAAACCCTCCTCCTCCTGCTCTAGGAGTCCTGAGGACCTCTAGGAAGTGCCTCTTTCCTGTAGTTAACAACCCCCTTCCAATGCACTGCATTTCCCTCCATAAAACAAACAGCTTAGCCCTTGGCCAGCCCCTTGGGGGAGGAGAAGGCAATAAAGGCTGAGAAATGTTTCTGAAGGAGGCTGGGAGTCTCCTAGCCTTGTCTGTCAGCTCAAAGCCCCTGATTAGCTGAGGAATTTAGGGCACAGACATCAGAGTTCCTCGCCAACCTTGAAAGGAGAGGGCTAGGGCAACTTCAGACACACGGCAAGTCGGAGAGCCTGTCGCTGTGGAGGCCAAACCAAGCCAGAGGGTTTCTCCTCAGCTGAGAAGGCCCACTGGGAAGAGGCTAGCCTCCTCCAAACATCCCTGAGGCCTCCAGCCACATCCCCAAGGACCTCCAGCCCCCAGACCTCAGCTCTGATTTAATTACAGGGGCATTTCCATAGCAATGAGACATTGACAGATAATGTGGGTGCCCTGGGTCTGCAGCCTAGGGAGTCACTGGATCAGGGCTCTTTCCCTTCCTTCTTTATCCAGTCCACCCCTAGAGGGAAAAGATCTTGCAAAGAAAAGACATTAATTTACTCTAGGACTGGGAGAGTCAGGTCAAATTTGAATAGAACAAAAGCTGTGTCACCACAATCTCCAGCCCCAGTTCCACACCCATGTCTGTGCCCACCAGCCATCCCAGCAGTGACGGGCTTCCCTCCCCAGCAGGGTGCCTTGGGCAGAAGCATGTGAGGCTGCTAATGGAGCTACAGAGGGAAGGAGAGGCATGAGGAGCAGGAGGAAGGTATGAAGGGTACCCGGGCATCTTAGCAAAGATGTAGTTCTATGGTCTTCTAAGCTGAGCTCAGCTTTGGCCCATTACCTAGGACCTTACCTCTTGACTCCTTCCTTCATTTCCTCCCTCTGTCCATGAGACCCAAAGGCTGAGCACGCCAAATGGACTGTACTTGGCCCCCCATGGCATGGTCTCACTAATTCATTTAGAGATCAAGGAGAGAGGACAGTTTGAATTTGAATCAAAATATTTTTGAGAAATCAACGAGCTTTATTTCAAATGCATGTAGTAGTCAACTACAAAAAAGTGTTGCCTATTAGAAAACACTGGGCACTGTTTTCATGGATAGCTGGGTTATAGGGAAACTTTCTGCTGCTGTAGATATTTAGAGACGCTTGGGGTGTCCCAAAGGAGAGTTCTCCAAAGGGGGGCATCCCCCAGTACTAAGCCTGTTTACTCCATTATTCGGCACTTTCTAAAAAGAAAAGGTTGGCTAAGTAAAAGTGAAGTCAGCCAACCCAACCTTTTCTGGATGACCAGAAACCCTAAAGAGGGGTGTCCCAGTGAATGTTACAGGTATGTATTGGGACCAAGGGCTCAGAAATGTCCTGGTGGCCTCAGAGTCACCTAGGTAAGACCTAAAAGCCTGTTTCCCCCCGAGAGCCAGCCATCCACAAGGTGACAGGAAGACCTCCCACCCTCCTCAGGGTGATCAGAATCCTTCCTTCCCCTGCTCAGGACAAACAAGCCAGCACTTTTTCAACCCTGAGCTTTGGGAGGCAAGCCCTGCCACTATTGTTACTTCAGAGAGGGCTTTGCACGCCTTCAGCCTGGAATGCTCCCCTCTCCTTCTCGGGGGGCCGCTGAGCTGGCGGGCAGGGCAGAGGAAATCCTGTGGCAGGCTCGGAGAGTAGCCTGATGCTCAGGCAGCTTAAGTGGCCGTTTTCCTTGGGATTAGGGTTTCACTTACACAGAGCGCCTGAAAAACGCTGCGCTTTCGGAAGGATTAGAGCTGACAATTCAGTGCTCTCAGAGAACAAAATAAAGCCGGAGAGGAACTGGGAGACCTGGAGTATCGGGAGACTGTGCAAACAGGCTTAACCTCTGCCCACCCAGCACGAGGGGCTCTGAGCCCATCGGTGAGCCTGGGCCCAGCCTCCAGAGTGCCAGCACCTGCCCAACTCCAGTCTTCCTCTGCCACTTTCTAGTGGAGCCAGAGAGGGTAGCCTGGGGAAGTGAACCATGGAGAGGGCTGGGATGTCTTCCTCTCTCTCCGAGCCTGTTTCCTCCTCTGTAAAATGAGGGAGTAGACTAGAGGATAGTCAAATTCCCTTTCAGCCCTGAGAATGTGATTCTCCCCAACACTCCCTATCCTTATCCCACGATCCTGAGGCTGCAGCTCCATCCATGGTCCAGCTGAGTTAGAAGGAGCGCCTCTCGTGGGGCCCTAGGCCAGCAGGCTACCATGGCCCATGAAGGGCTGCGTGCTGGGAGCAGGGGTAGGAATAGCATGACTGGTTGTGTCCAGTTGGTTGGCTGTCGAGGTGTAGACCTTACTGAGCCCACATAGATCTGGGCAGCATCCCTGCCTAGGACACACCGGGGACTAAAGGTCCAGCTGTGGGTGGGAAGTGAGATCGGCTGGGAGTGCAAGCACAGCCCTGTCTGCTGGAGCCCAGGGCAGGCCAGCCTTGGGATGCAGAGCTATGGGGCCAAGACAGAGCCTGGGGCCGGGGACCCTCCTACAGGCACCTCTGCCCCCCAGGAGAAAACTTCTGGAGAATTTGGAAACCCGGGAAATAAGGGATAAAATGAAATATGTAGAAAGCTCTTCTCCTCTCCTTTTAAAGCATCTTTTACAGATTTAAAGTTTGTTACTTTGGTGTATTCTGTATAACTTGGATTGGTCATAAAGTGATCATAATTGGTATAATACATGTAAATATACAGTATATTTAGGCAGTAATTACAAATTTAATAACTGTATTCTTGGAAGTATTATAAATGCTTGTGTCAAATTCAGGCACAGACCGCCAACCTTGAAGCGATCTAATGTCTTCATTTTCACGACCTTATGAGAAGCAGACACAACTTGAGGTTAGGATAGTAAAACAAGAGTTATGTTTTTTGGCCTTAGGGTCCTCCATAGTGTCAAGTGGATAGCAAAAGTGCTCATTTTCAGAGAAAGATACTGAGGGAAAGCATCTCTAAACTGATTGAATATAACTTTTACTGTATAAATCTGTGTCTAATAAGTCTGTTATCTTGCCATCACTGAACTAAAGCATCTCTGCTGCTTTGGCAGCTTCCTTTTTATTATTTCCTTGGTCTTCTGGTTGCTGACACTTGCCTTACTTGAGATAAGCCTCCCTACTCCTTCACATGTTATTTTACTGTTCTTTGTATGATCTGGTTTATTGGTCCAATTCTAATAGTTTCAAACAAATCAGTGTCTTTCTTACACCAAAAAACAAAGGTTCTTTGGTCTTTTATAAACACTGCTTATTAATCTTTGAGTCATGAATACTTTTGAGAACATGATAAAAAAGCCATCTAGATATTACATATATGTATCTGTAACATCACATGTGTAGCTTTATATGGACTCCCTGAAGCACATCCATGACATCCTACAAGATTGGTGAACCCCAGTTTAAAACACTTGCTATAGAAAATGGAAGAACCTGAAACATGCAAGAAACAAGAAGCAACAAGATGTTCTGTTATAGGAAGGATTTGCTTAGCATAATCCCAGGTTACTTTCCTGGGCCAAATACCTATTTTCTGGGTCTACATTATTTGAGAATGTCATTCTAGAATCCATTCCCAAGTATACGGCTTGTTCTGTAGTCCAGGTCCTGTCATCTACTGGCTGTGAAATCTTGGATATAGTACTTAAGCCCTCTGAGTTTCAGTTTCTCATCCATAAAATGGGGATTTAAAACAGATCAACATCATAGGTTGATATGGGGATTAAGTGAGATAATATATAGAAAATATTTAGGACAGTGCCTAGCATGATAGTAGGTGCTCAGTGAATGCTAGCTAGTCTAGGTGCAAGTAGAAACACAACTCTGCCCTTGGATCTTAAGACCTGACAAAATAGCATAAATTATCCGGTGACTGAAATTTTCTTAATAAAGTCTTTCACTTTGCTTTTCTCTGTACTTGTAAGAGGAACTGCACTTAGATTCTCCAAAACAGTTGATTTGATCTGGCCCATTTGGTAAGGAATGTCTGACAAAAGGGCACTGTCTGATTCAGATGTAGTGATTGCTGTAGAAATTGGCTTTAGAATCTTCAGGGACTTCTGCAGTTGAACTGAGAAGACATCCTCATCAAATACAGTGCTTCTAACACTTCTGGGTGCTTTAGATTCTCAACTACCCCTGTTTCTTGAAGAGCCTCTTTGTTTTTCAGAAAACTCTCCAAAGAGATTGATACTCCACCCCATGGGGTTTTACTACAGACTTTCAGTGTCAATATTTTATTCTTTGTGTCCTGTTTTTCTTGCCTCCTCCTAATGTCAGCAGTGACAATATGAGATTTTGCTTGTCAGATGACTTCTTTTTCCTTTTCTTTGGCTCTTTTGGGGAGTATCTGACTTCATGTTATCATTAAAAGGCAGTGTGGTACAGACCTAGCTTCACACTTTGGCTCTGTCAGTTACTAGCTCTGTAGCCATAGGAAAGTCACGAAGCCCCTCTGTGCCCCCATTTTCTCAACTTTAAAACAAGGAAGTGAGACCGATCATCTCGAAGACTCTTCCCTCTTTAAAACTCTGTAATCCTAGGAAGCAATTATCCAACATGAAATGCCCATCCTCTTGTAGTATGTGGGGTTTTATCCACGTGTAATTCTTGGTGCTGCTTTCATGTTCCTGGCATTGTCAGTGAGCAAAGCAAATGCTTTACTGCTTCCTATTGTCTGTCGATGACACATATTTTAAAACTGATGTATTCTGCTCTGAAGCTATTTTTCTCCTCTTTCTGCACTTTTGCCTGTTTGCAGGAGGTGGCTGTGCTGTCATACAGTTTTAGAGTCTGTCTCCGCTCCCCTTTGTCTACCCATCGGTAGTAATGCAAGGCCCAGTACTCTGTCGATTCTTCCTTGCACAGATTCCATTACCCATTCATATTCACTCACTGAAAGAAGTTTGCTCGCAGAATGCTGCTGGGCAAATGGTATGACAGTCTTAGTAATTTGAAAACTTCCTGCAGTGTGTGTTGTCCATTATTGACAGTGGTGTTCCAGAAGAATATATGGCTCTGGCAAGAGTTTGGTCAATTTGTTCCTGTTCTTCAGGTGTCACCTGTGTGCTAATGAAGCCATTGAGGGTGCTTTGTATGCAGTGGCTTATACCTTTATTGCCTCAGGGGTCCTGAACGGGCACCTCTTGGTAGTGATGCTGTACTGATGTTACAGAATCCAGTGATACTGTAATGATGTTACAGAATCCACAGCAGCAGAATCACAGCCGTATGCTTGCATGCTTTTTCCTCGTCATGGGTCTCTTCTCTCACACTTAAAAAAAATGCTTGAATAGCACTTCCCAGATTCAGTTTTTAAAATAGAATTTGGAAATGTGTCTCTCAATTAACAGTTTTGTGGCTGACTTTCAGCAGGCCAAAGTTTCTGTATGCTGGAAGTTGGACCATGTGCAAGAGAAAGATCCAGTGGAAATAAACACTGCAATAGGGGTGCCTCCAGGTAGCTGGCAACACCTTTCTAGTCATCCCACATTTCCTCTTCTCTCCTGAAGCTAAGTAAGGGATTGTGCAACACAACCTTAGAGTACAAGGAATTTGTGTGTGAAAAGCTGAGGGAGCTATGCAGCTGAAAATCAGAATTCAGATGCATTTAAATTCCTGTTTATTGAGAAAGAAGCGTCCTTCTCTTCCTGACTGCTTTGTGGACATTAGGATCATAAGACCAAGAATTGGATTTCTCTATTTTTCTATTCAAAACCTCTACATCCTCACTAACTCTCCTCTGTCTTAGGTCTTTTTTGACAACGAAATGCCATATTATTAATCTCTCTAGGAATTGATAGATGTTGCTGACTTGTCCACTTGAAGTCCTCTCCACTGAGAGATGGTCAGGAGGATTGTACATTTAGTTGACAATAGAAGTCAATGAAAGAAAACCCACACAGAGCAAACACAGATTCTCTCTGCTATCTCTCTGGGAGTTCAAAATGATCTCCTGTTTGACAGTTCTACTCTGTTGTTTGTTCTTGAGTTTTAAAATGTAAGATATTAGCTATATTAATAAGTAGAGAGAAAATCATTCTATTGTATGATAAAGTTGAGTCACATCGTATGAGTCCCTCACTTTCATCATCCTGTATAAATCTTTCATCATCTTATAAAAATTCATGATCCATTGTTCAAATTATTTGTAGAAAAAAAGCAGATTCAAACATTTACATTTTGCCCAGCTTTTACCTCTTCAAAGCACACCAACGTATATGAAACAGAAAACAATATAACCCACCTGGAATTGGCTATTAAGTCCAATAGAGTGATAGAGAATTAATCAATAAGTTTTTATTAAGCATCTACCATATTCTCAACTGTATGACAGAGCAGAAGACAGGGCCTGCCCTCCGTTTGATTATGATCTGTTTGAGGAGGAAAACAACAGGGCTGATGTCTCATGAACTGTAGTGACGTGGTAAACCATGGAGCACAGACACTATAGAAGTTTAGAAGAGAGAAACTTCTCCGATGGGTAGAATAGTAGGGGTTTTAAGCCTTGAGCTTATAAGGGAAGGAAAGGGAAACTATAGCAAGAAGAAGAAAATGAGGTGGCAAAAGCAGAGATTTCACAGCATCCAAGCCAGTGAAAACAGTCACACTAAACCAGAAGGGGTGAGAATCAGAGCTGAGAAAACTGGGTGGGGAAGAGTACCTGGGAGGCTTTGAACGCCTGGCAGAGTGTAGACTGCCAGAGAGACACCCAAACTGTAGACTACAGAGAATCCATGATGGCTCTTACAAGGGAAGTGATGTGATGAAAGCAGCGTTTCATGAGGGCTAGCCAAGCAGCCTTGTGAGGGATAGACTGAAGGAGAAGAATGTGAAGGCAGGGAATACAAGCAAAAAAACTGTTGTGGCAGACCAAGGGCAGGTGCTTAGGCGCTGAGCTGTGGAGGTGGTGGAGGAAATGAAGGTGGGACAGATGTAACAGGTATTGCTAAGGAGAATTGACAACACCCAGCAACTGACTGCAAAGCTGGGCGTGCTATGTCAAGAACGACGCCAGAGGTTTTGGTCTGATGGTCTTCAGGTAGGTCAGTAGAACTGACTGGGGGGAAGGTGATCTCTTTTATTCCTGTCAGGGTTGAGGTGACAGTGGGACAGCTAATGAAAAGGTTCACAGGCAGCTGGGAATGCAAAAGCCTGAGCTGCATCTCTGTCTACTTAGGGAAGGATGAATCACTCAGATGTGTTAAGGTAGTGGTGAGGAAACTCACACATTTCGGGAAAGTTGGAGGTGAGGTCGACTTTAAGGGGAGAGTGGCAAGGAGAGAGAGAAACGCTTTGGAATAGCCATCGGGAGGATGAGGTCTAGGGCAACTGACGAAAAGAAAGTGGGCCAGAGATGCCTAGTTCTGTGCCTTCCTCCAGCCACACCTCTTCCCAGGGTTGGACAGAGGCACTAGAGTGGGAGAGTGGCACTGGCTGTAGAGGAGTGTAAGGGAAATATGGAGAGGAGAAAGGGGACCCAGGACCCAGGAGAGGATGAAGTAGTCTCTAGGGCATGGAAGTATGGGAGAGGACATATTTATTGTCATTAGAGATTGGAGCATGCTAAATTGCAAAGAAGGCGGTGACCGCTTCATGGCCATGGAGGGGGCAGGCAAGGAAGGGGGGCCGTTCAGGTACAGCTGTGTTCCAGAGATATCTGTGGACCATGGGTATCTCCGTAAGATTGGCTCGCTTTGCCTTCACTCCAGGATACTAGGAAAGCCCTTCCTCCCACTCTCCACACTCTAGCTAATAGACACCTCCAGGGACAGAAGTCTAGCAGCTAGTGGGGAGAGCAGACTTTGCTTACTGGAACTTGATCTGATCCATTTGCACTGTTAGCTCAAAGCTCCTGGTTTGCTTCAAGGATGGTTTTCTATCATTTAAATGCCATGAACACTGACAGCAAAATAGCCCACTGGCTGGCCCCCCACTCTTCACACCTGCCAGGCCCAGCACCTGCAGCTTCACTTGGAGAGGACAAGGAATACCCATCAGCTCCTGTACAGGTGCTGGTGGGGTGTCCTCCAAGCCTGAAGGAAAGATGGGGTGTTAAAGAGGGGAGAGGTGAGCAAGATGATAGAGGTCCATTTGGCTACTGGATAGACCACAGCTGAATATCTCACCGGGAAGGAGGAGTAAAACCAGGTCATCTCCCTCCCTTCTCCATCTGGGTTTGGGCTACAAAGAGACACAAGCAAAGGCAAACACACATACACACACACACAGAGGGACACACGAAGAGCTACACAGAGCAGAGGTGCATACACACAGCTGATCATAGGACATTTAGGTAAGCTTAGATACATGTAAGGGCACACCTGGACCTTCTCATTCAGGTGTGCCCCTACATGTCTGCACTCAGCGCTTTCTTTTCCATGGAGTACCCTTGTGTGAGCAGAGGCAGGCCCCTCTCTTCCAGGCCTCACCCCTTCCCCTTTGTGTTTTTCCAGGTCGTGACATGGCGAGCACCACTCTGCCTGGTTACCCCCCTCACGTGCCCCCCACTGGCCAGGGAAGCTACCCCACCTCCACCCTGGCAGGAATGGTGCCTGGTAGGTGACAATGCTGCAGCTGCCTAATTTAGGTGGGAGTAGCTAAACTGTGGGTGAGCTGCTGAGTGGTCTGTAGTCTGAGGCTGGGGCTGGGGGAGACCCAACATCTCCACCCCTGCAAGCCACTGCTGTTCTATCCCTCTCTCGCCCTAGAGGCTGCAGCCGGGGTCCCTCATCCTCCCTCATGAGTAATCCAGGGAGGGAACTTGCAGAAGTGCTTGCAGTAGTGTGTGCACCCTTCTGTATGTCCTGGTCCCTCCGCAGTGCCCACCCACCCCAGTCTGTGCCCGGGAGCACGCAGCCTCAGCTCCACACTCAGCCCACCCCCAGCCAGCTGACACTGCTTGGAAGAGTCTGCCCTGGTCTCCATGGAAACTTGGAGCCAAGAACCATTTCCAGGGGCATGTCTGTCACTCAGACAAAGCCACCCTGGTCCACACCAACCCACAGGGAAGACCAGTGTCGAGAGCCGACCCCACCCCAGGGAGAGAAGGGAGTTATTCCCTAAGGAAAGAGGAACAGAAGACAGACTGTGGCAGGAACCAGAGAGACTGGCTTCAGAGAGAGACAAGCTGGAGCACCTCCACATCTCCTGAGAGGAGCCCTGGGCCCTCATTGCTCCTGGGGGCTCTGACCTGTCCCCATCTGACAGGAGCTGGGTTTGGGCTGTGTGGATCAGAGAGACAGAGGCCATATTTGGGGTCTGGTGATGGCAGCTGGAGGTTGTGCTCTCCCCAACCCCTCACCCCAGATTGGGAGCTGGGCCTGAAGCCAAAGAGAGTTGAAGTTCCTATTCACAGAAGCACCAAAAAACTCTTGCCTTAAAGAGGATGAGACTCACTGGGCCTGCTTCCTGTCCTGCTGGCTGCCCTCTGTGTGCCCCTTCCCTGAAGCTCAGCTCTCATGGAGGGGGAGGATAGAGTAGGGTGACTGGCCCCATTCCTGGACCGTTCATTCAGGGACAGCCCTGGGTAAGCAGAGGTGGATGTAGGGGGCTGGCCAAGAGGGAGATTGTTGCTGGGTGTTGTAGAATAGGGGCTGAAGGGAGGTGGAGGAACTGGGTAAGGAGAGCTGCTGGTGTGGGTGAGGGTATCCCTGCCCAGATTTGGGGTAGGGCGAATGGAAGCGTTGGGTGCCAGGAGGTTCTTCAGGGAAGGTTCCAGCAGTGAGCAGGTGGAGGCTGGAGGAGGTCTTAGAGAGGCGGGGGTGAGAGAGGGGGGAGTCTGCAAGGGAATGGGGATGAGGGGAGCCTCAGAGAGCTCATGGTGGCAAGGGGGGAGTCGTTAAACAGAATCTAGTGCTGATGAGGAAATTACACTTGTTTCATTAGCGATGGGGAAGGAGATAGCTCAGTTCCTCTTGGTCACAGTTGAGCTCAGAAGCTCATTATCCTGCTGCACGCATGCTTTCCCTCCTCGTCAATAAACAGGCTTTCCAGTGGCTGCATCCCCCACCCCCACCCCAGCTCCCTCTCCGAGAGGGGCCCCTTCTCCTCTACTTAACCCGCGGTTAGGGATCACTGTAAACAGTCTGGGGTCATCACACAGGAGAAAGGGCGAGGGGGAAACCCGGAGGCCTGGCCTTTCTCCCGCGAAGGGAGGGAAGCAGCTTCCGACGGCTCCCAGCCCACGGGGCCCTCCGCTCACCGCTTGAGAACCAGCGGGCAGTCCACCTGCCTCCCGCCGCCTCCTTCCCCTGCTGCGTGGCCCACCTATCAAATCTCTAGAGGGAAAGGAGGGAGGGGGTGTTTCCCAGCAGAGCCCCCACCCCTTGTACTGACACCATGCTGAGATGCCATTCTCAGGACTTTCTGGGACAAAGTGTCCCGAGGGCCTGTCTTCGCCACCCTCCCCCGCTTCCACCCTGTGGGGCTGTGGCTCCTAGAACCAGAGTTTCCACTAAAGAGTCCCTGGCTCCCAACGCAGCGGCGTAGGCGCTCCTGGACCCGGAACAAACCCTTCCTGGGTGGTCCGGAGCGCCTCCGCGGGGGGAGCCCCAGGCGGGCACCGCCCCGCAGTTACCTCCACGCCGGTGTGCGAGGCGGGTCGGTGCTTTTGCGCGCACACGCACACACACACACCCCGTGGGCTCCCCCCATTTGGACCAGGTGGATTGTTCCGCCTCTACCCTGCCGTCCGCCCGCAGTGGGCATTACCCTGCCCGCTGCACCTGAACCTCGGAGACGGGAGAGGCCGCTGGCCGGGCACGTCGTGTCCGCTCTGGCGTTGCGCGTGTCTGATCCCCACTCCCTCGCCCTCCCGCAGGGAGCGAGTTCTCCGGCAACCCGTACAGCCATCCCCAGTACACGGCCTACAACGAGGCTTGGAGATTCAGCAACCCCGCCTTACTAAGTGAGTACGCCACCTGGCTGGCCGGCGGCTCCGCGCTTCCGTCCGCCCGCCGGCCAGCTCGGCAGTGCTGCTTCCGGACGCGGGTCCGACTCCCCGCGACCCGCCCTTTGGGTGCCCAGCCGGGCAGGCTCGTTAGCGCAGCACTGAGGCCCCGAGGTCCCTAGAGGACGCCCGCGCCTCCCGCCCCTTCCTAACTCTCCCCTCCGCTCCCTTCCCCGTCGCTGGAAGGCTCTGCGCCGCCCCCACCCTCGGGCCCCCTGAAGGTCCGCAGTCGGGCGGCGGCCAACACCCCGACACCGATCGGGTGCCTCTCCCACCCGGTGAATGCAGCTCTTCTGGGGGCAACCAGCCCCGCGGCCCAGCCAATGCCTCCCTGCCCGGACCCTGCTAGACCCCACCCCGGGGAGGTCTTTGCTTTGCTTTTCTTTCCTTTTTTGTTCTCCTGTTTGTCCTCTCACCCAGCCCATTCTTCTCCTGTGTTAACTTCCAGGTTCCCCTTATTATTATAGTGCCGCCCCCCGGGGCTCCGCCCCTGCCGCTGCTGCCGCTGCCTATGACCGCCACTAGTTACCGCGGGGACCACATCAAGCTTCAGGCCGACAGCTTTGGCCTCCACATCGTCCCCGTCTGACCGCCCACCCCGGAGGGAGGGAGGATCGACGCGACAAGAAGCCTCCCGGCCACCGCCCCAGACCCACCCCATCCCAGGACCCCTACAGCCCTTCACTTCACCCCGTCGAAGGCCGGACAGGACGGGTGGAGCCGCGGGCGGGACCCTCAGGCCCGGGCCCGCCGCCCCCAATCCCGCCCGCCGCCCCTCCCCGCCTGCCTGGACTGCGCGGCATCGCGAGAGGAGGGCCCGACCCAGCTCATCCCCGTCTCGCCCGAGCCGACCCGGGAGCCGACCAGCCACACCGCCGGACTCTGGCCGGGCCCGCCGCTGCGCGGGGGACACGTTTCTGTGACACACAATCAGCGCGGACTGCAGCGCGGCCCAGCCCCGGAGCAGCCCGCCTCGGACGCTCCGGCGCCGGGAGGCTTGGCTGGGCAAAGGAAATTAAGAACAAAACGATGTTCTGCAGAAGGGGGAAGAGCCTCCTGCCAAGCCCTCGGGAAAAAGTCCGCACGCCGGCGCCAACCGGACTGCCCCCACCTGTGCCCTGCCCGGAAGGTGGAATGGAATGGGGGCATGAGGGCCGGGCTCTAGGGACGGGGGCGTGGGGGGTGGGGCGGCTGGGTTGTCAGGTATCCAAGGTTGTGACCCAAGGCACGCAGGCCCCAGCAGCCCGCACCCACGGAGCCCGACTCTTGGCTCTTCCCTACTCCACCTGAACTGCCCAGTTCCCCAGGGCCCAGGCATCTCCTACTAGTGACCAGACTCTCAGCCCCGCCTTGCCCCTACCTCAGCGTCTCTTCCATCTGCCGACCTCGCACTTCCCCCTCCTGCCCGTCCTTTTCCCAGCCCACGACGCTCTGCATTTCTCCTCCCTAACTCGCTGCCCCGCCGAAGGCTCTTCCGTGCCTGCCTCAGGACCAGTTTCCGCAGGCCGCGGCACTGGTCTTCCCCGAGCGGTTGCTTGATGCCCCCCCCCCACTCCCCCGACACAGACTCTCAATCTGCAGGTGGTGGGAGCAGGGTCTGAGCTGGCGTGTGAGCTGCTCGGGGTGGAAGGTGGGGGGCTGTCCACTCCACCCCCTCCCACCCACCTCCAGCCTCCTCCTCTGGCAGGAAATGAACAGGGCCGCAAAAAGTCTACATTTATTTAATATGATGGTTTTTGCAAAAGAGGAAAACAAAAACAAAAACCCAACAGGCTGCTGCTTCCTAGAAAGACGGTGTGTGTCGTGTGAAGGCGAACCCCTATGTATATAACCCCGCCCCGTCCACCCCGCCCCGCCCCGCCGGGTAGAGTCCCAGTTGCCCACCCGTCCTGCCTGTAAATACGCCCCGCTGTCTGTACTGTGAGAGTCGCCGCTCGCTGGGGGGGGGAGGGGGGGACACAGCTACACGCCCACTAAAGCACAGCACGTCCTGGGGGAGGGGGGCTTTTTTTTCTGTTACAAAAAATTACGAAAAAAAATCTCTATGCAAAATGACGAACATGGTCCTGTGGACTCCTCTCGCCTCTGTTTTGTTGGCTATTTCTCTGTGATTCCCTGTTTTCGCTCTCTCCTCCTCATCTCTCTCCTCTGCATCTCTCCCCTCTCCATCTCTCTTCTCTGCTTCTCTCCCCCTGACTCTGTCTCTCTCAGTCTTCGTCTCTGTTGTCTCTCTCCCTCCCTCAGCCTCTCTCCCAAGCCCTGCCCTGGCTGCCTTGCCCCCTGAGACTAGATCAGAGGTGGCAGCTCCAGCCCCCAGGCTCGCCCCTCGAGGCCGTGCCCCGCGCGCCCTGGGGCGCCGGCGGCCGGGCCGCCCTGCCCCGTAGTTGCTCTCTCGGTAGCGGCGATGCGCCCTGCATGTCTCCTCACCCGTGGATCGTGACGACTCGAAATAACAGAAACAAAGTCAATAAAAGTGAATAAATAAATAAATAAATAAATAAATATCCTTGAACAAATCCGAAAAGGCTTGGAGTCCTCGCCCAGATCTCTCTCCCCTTCGAGCCTTTTTATTTGAAAAGGAAAACGAGAGAAGAGAATAGTTAAGGGAACTGCCGGTGCCCAGCCAGGCTCCGGTGGCCCGTGCCGGGCAGCGAGGGAGCCGAGGTTCAAACTCCGAGGCCCGTCCCATTCCAGTCCCTGTGGGGCTGGCGCGACAGGGGACCCAGACCCAGGACCCAGCCGAACCCTCGAAAGATCCCCCGATGGCTCTGTTCTCCTTGGCCGCTTTCAGCGCGTCGGTTCGTTTTGATTCTTTTCCTTTTTTTTTTTTTTTTTTTTGCACATGACAAATAAATAATAATAATAAATAATAATAATAAAATTTTGTATGTCACTCCCCATGGCTCCAGGTTTGTCTCTACCTGTCTCTGGGACAGGCCTTCCCTCACACTGGTCGATCTCAAATAAACCCTCAATAATCCTCCCAAGGGCACTTCCATTGCGACCCCCCTGCCACCCCTTTGCTGAGACCCTCCTCCCACCCCTTTGCGGACCCTCTCCTCGGCAGCCGAAAGCCGGCAATAGCCCAGACGAGTCTGCCTGCCCCCCCACCCCGCCCTCGGGGCGAGGAGTTTTCGCTTTGTAAAACTTGAGACTACCTTCGAGTGAGTGATTTGGTCTCCCTACCTCTCCAACCACACCCAAACTTAGGGTGCAGACTCTCAGAACGCGACGTCGGAGGCCCTCTCCGCATGGGTGGGGGGTTGTCTGCTGTCCTGTCTCCTTCCTCCGCGCCTCAATTTTTATCCCCCAGGCCGCACAGATACCACAGATGCTTGCCACCAGTTTCCTCGCTGCTCATTTATTTCCGGGCCGGGACAGCGTCCAGCCCCGCAGAGACCAAGGAAGAACCAGGGGGCTCAAGCGACCTCGCGCACCCCCTGATTCTGGCGGAGTCCCGGCCTGGGCGAGCAGCTGCTAGGATTGGTGCGGTCCGGGTGTATCTTGAGGGCGTACAGGTGCCTATATTGTGGGTCGGTTGGTCTGTCGCTGGCTCCCATTTCTGTTGGTCTGCGTGGGTCTACATGTCCCTGTGTGAGTCTGAGGGTGGGGAAGTGGGAGAACTGTTGGTTTTCTCAGACACCCTTACTGTTCTTGTGCCCGGGTGTCCAGTGAAGGATGAGTGTCTGTCCCTGGGTCTCTCTGTTCATGTTTGGGGGAGAAATGGAGTGATTGTCCAGGCTGCTTCTGAGATACTTGGAAGGGGGTTGCTCTCCATCCCTTCAGCAACCTCCCAGTTCCAGCCCTCCCACAAAGGCCACGGCCTCCACCTGTTCTCCGCCCTTGGATACTTTCCTTCTCTGCCCCTGGGAAACCTTCCCAGCTCAGCTTCCATCTCTGTCTCCTCCCACTTGAAAGCCTCTTGAAGCTCTGAGCTGCCAGGGGTGGCTGGGCAGCTGCAAGCAGAGCCTAGAGGCAGACCTAGGAGTGACCTTTCCCACTGGCTGTGGGCAGTGTCTCCCAGGCACCTCCTTTCCATCATGATTCCAACAGGCCTGTCTTTCCCCAAGCCTACTCACATCATGACACTGCGGGACCCCCAACAAATCAGCAAGCCCTTAATCAAGTCCATCCCCTTCCTTCTCCCTCCCCACTTGTGTCTCCTCCCTATTCCCATCTTAGCAAATGACAGTCCCACCTTCCATCCTGCCCAGTGCTACTCCTTTTAATCACCAGTCTCTTAGAAGAGTGGTCTTCAAACTTCTTTGATCGTACACCCTATCAGTAAAAAGAAGTCAATGTGTACTTGCAATATAGGTATATTTACTTGTTTACAAATTCCATAAATATGCTACTAGACTAACATATTATGAATCTTATAAGACATAAAATAGAAAAAGGATGAGATTGGAATACATAGAAATTCCAGTGTTCTCTTCTCATGCATAAATAATCTTGCTCGCCCTGGAAGATGTGCACCCCACTTCAGAGAGCCTGCTCAGAACCCATGGAAATCCAGCATGGCAGAACTCCTGATTATTGCCTGGTGCGCAGTGAGTGAATTCCTGGAGGTCATCAGGGCACTGGGTTGGCCCAGTCAATGCTGCGCTCATCACGTAGAGCAGGCTGTCTGGCCCCCACTGCCTGGTTTTGCCTCCAGGTGCCCCCAGAATGGGAGCCCTGGCCTGCTCAATTCATCAGATTGGGAGCCAGGGCCTCTTACCTGGTTCCCACCAGAACTTCTTACCTTCTGTTCTATTTCTGGTCTCCTTCATACCAAATTGGACAGTGAGGATCCGCTGTCAACAGTAACCACCACTGCCTGATTTTCATGCTGTGTCACTCCTGGGGTGCTGATTTCTGCTTGGAATCAGCCTGAGGGCCCCCAAAACATGTTCTACAATCTTTGACCAGTTGCCTGTTCTAACTGCAGTCCCACTTACCCACCCCAAACACAAACAGGGCCTATTCTCCAGCTGTGTTGTTCCTCAGAATTCACCTAATTCTGACTCTGCTAGCCCTGTCCCCCAACCCTACTCCCACAGAGTTCCCAGCTGAGGTTCACTAAGTATGACTGTTAGAAACTGTTCTGGGTTGAGGGAACAGCAGGAGCCAAGACATGAAGGCATGGAAATATACCAAACAAAATGTGGCTGGAGGGCTTCCCTGGTGGCGCAATGGTTGAGAGTCCACCTGCCGATGCAGGGGACACGGGTTCGTGCCCCGGTCCGGGAAGATCCCACATGCCACGGAGCGGCTAGGCCCGTGAGCCATGGCCGCTGAGTCTGCGCGTCCAGAGTCTGTGCTCCACAACGGGAGAGGCCACGGCGGTGACAGGCCCGCGTACCGCAAAAAAAAAGAAAGAGCATTCAATATTTTTATTTTTTAATAAATTTATTTATTTTATTTATTTATTTTTGGCTGCATTGGGTCTTCGTTGCTGTGCGGGGGCTTTCTCTACTTGTGACGAGCAGGGGTTACTCTTCATCGTGGTGCGCGGGCTTCTCATTGCAGTGGCTTCTCTTGTTGCGCAGCATGGGCTCTAGGCGTGTGGGCTTCAGTAGCTGTGGTGTGCAGGCTCAGTAGTTGTGGTGCACGGGCTTGGTTGCTCTGCGGCATGTGGGATATTCCCAGACCAGGGCTCGAACACGTGTTCCCTGCATTGGCAGGCGGATTCTTAACAACTGCACCACCAGGGATGCCCAAGACGTTTGCTCTTGATGTGCCTTTTCCCCCTAGCAGCCCCATGACTGGCTCCCCCACTTCCCTTAAGATCTCCGCACCCCTCTTCCACTTGAAACTGTCCCTCCCCCATCCTGTGTAGTTCTTATGGGACTGTCAATCAGAATGCCCCATCAGCTCCTGACCATAGATGTGGGCCTGAGACCTATGTCTGGCCAATGGGGACCCCATATCCCGGTTCAAAGCATATAGATTTCAAGTTATGAAGAGTCCTCTTAGAAGGCTTTTTACTGGGGACTGGAAGAGAGAGGGCTTCTTCTTCCTTTGGTCTGTGAGCTGCAACGATAGGGCTTTGGACCCCTAGGGACAGCTCCCCACCATGTGGAGAGTCCCTGCCTGCGAGCTCAGTGCAGTCACATTCAGAGTCAAGCAGGGACACGCAGAGCTGAAAGGGAGACAGAAGGAGAGCTCTGGCGGTATCATTCGAGCCTCTGGAGCCAGCTAGGCCTAAAGCAAGGCCACTTTGGGACTTCCAGGGTCATTAGCCAGTACCTTCTCCTTTTTTTTCACTTAAGCAAATGTGTTGAGTGTCTACCAATTGTAAGCCCAAAATTCTGACTTAAAGAGTTCTGGGGGGCATGGATGCCCTCTTAAGAACTCTGAATTTTTTTCTATAGGCAAGGAGAGTCATGGAAAGTTTTTGAGCAAGAGAGAGTGACGTAATAGACCAGCATTTCTGGAGGAGCTCTCTGTCTGCAATGTGAGGAGTGGGATGCAAGAAGAGACAGTGAGTATGGGGAGACCTGTACGAGCCCACTACAATGGTCCAGGCAAGAGATGATGGGGTCCATGCTAAGGATTAGCTCAGGGAGGACACTGACTTGGAGACACAACAAGGTTAGAATTTTAAGTAAAAGAAGAAAAATACAGAACAGTGGACACATTGTGTGAGAAAGAGGGAAAATAAGGATTTTAACACATTTGCTTATATATACATAAACATTGAAAAGATTAATAATCTAATAAAAAATGGTTATCTCTGAACAGGGAACAGTGTGGATGGGGACTAGGTAAGGGTGAGATTTCTGTGAGTACACTTTCTTAATGTAGTTTTGACTTTAAAAAAGTTTAAATTAAAAAAAGAAGTAAAGAGACAACCAGCTCCTTGACACAGATAAGCATAACTGTTTGATGAATAAGCTAGATTTTGCTTTTTTTGTTGCTTGACTGAGGGAAAGACCATTGGATTTGGTGAAGAGGGGCCACCTGGTGACCAGAAAGCTAGTGCTTTCTGAAGGGGGAGGGAGAGCTGCAGGGGGAGGGGTGGCTGAGAACTGGGGAAGTAGATGCAGGCAGAGTGTAAACAATCCTTTAGAAAAGTTTGGAAGGGAAGGGAACACAAGAAGGGTCAGGAGATGCTGCAGTCAGTGAGCTCAAGGGAAGGTCCTTTCAGGCTAAGGCTATGTACGTGGGCCTGCGGGCTGAGCAGAGGGTAGAAACTGGACGGGGGAAGAGGGGTTGTTCAGAGATGGACTGTGGGGCTTGTGGAAAGAGGCCTGAAAGAATGGGGTGGAGGCATAGGGGTGAGGGGTGGAGAGGAACCGAGAATTCTGCGGGGAGAGGCAGATCATGAGGGGTTAGGAGCTCCTATCGTTGCTCAGAGTGCAGGAGACACAGTTGCTATCTGCTGAGAGAGGGGGGAGCAGGGCTGGGCCCTGCCTTGTGGAGGGTAAAGAGTTTTGGAAGAATCCTTCTGGGAGATTTAGAAGGTAGTCTGTGAGGGCAGAAGGAGCACTTTGCCAGGCTGCAGCAGGGAGAGCACACATGGGTGGTAGACCCTTGCCTTGATCCAGGGCTCCCCTTACCCTGGCTGACTCCACCTCTCAGGACTCAGGGTTCAGGGCCCAACATTACACTGCTCTCCCCTCTCCCATCTCGCTCCTCCATGTGGCCTCCCTACTTGATTGAACCCCAGCGGCACCTTGGGCTCGTTCCCATGGTCTGATCTTTGTGACTGTCCATCCCCAAGTGCCCAGGCTCAGCCTCAATTTCCTGGTAGAAGAGGCCTGTAGAAGAGCCACCCTCTCCCTAAGGAATTCTCAGCCTCCAGATGCAACCTAGAAACAGAGCAAAAAGCATGTGTGTATGGAGGCATCTCCAAGCCGAAAGCAGAAGGGACCCAGAAGTTGGCTCACAAGATCACTGTGTGACCTTCAACAAGCCCCTCCCTCTATCCATGCCTCAGTTTCCTCGTGTGTAAAACCAGATGGTGGGTAAAACCAGCCTCTAGGACTCCTTCCCACTTTGACATTCTAAGCTTCTGCAGTTGTATATGGTAGGTGGCCTGGCAATCTCTGTGGCCCAGAGAAGTTCAAGAAAGCTCTGTGGAAGGGGGGTGGATACATTCAGATGGGGAAGGGGACGGAGGACTTTTTAAGCTAGAAAAGGAGGCATGGATTTATTAATTTGTTGCCATCTCTCCCACCTGGGAGTCAGTACTTCCTTTTGCTATCTCTCTTCCCAGTGTCTGCCCAGAGATCTCTAGGAGAATGGTGGGGACCATTGAGGGTGCAGGGTAGGGGACTATGGGAGGGAGACAAAGGAAGCAGCTATTTGGGGCCAACTACATTTCCTGCCTCCTCCCAACACCCCCGCCTGCCCAAACCATTCCAGTACCCTAATTAGCCAGTCCCTTAGGCCCCTGTTAGCCAGGCCGGCTGAGCGCCCAACTCCCTGGGGACCAGCCCCCTTACCCCCCCAGACTAATCAGTCCCTTTGCTCCTTGAGTGCACGAACATGCACACATACATGCATACACACACACACACACACACACACACACACACACACACACTCCCTTATTTTCTCCCAGAGTCCCAGGCCCCATTCCAGCCTTCAGAAGGTTAATGTAGGGTGGTGCTGAATTCCCCCAATGAAGATACCCTATTTGAGATGATTGAAGGATCAGGAAGAAGTCAGACAAAGTTTGGAGGGTCCTCTCCAATTTAGTGTTTTCTCTCAAACTTGTGGGATAAAGGATGTGCATCAAAGCATGCAGCCATGATTGGGGGTGCTCTGTGGCACCCCAAACCCTTGGGCTGGCAATTCTCAGGTCCCTATCTATGGTCAATACTCACCCCAGCCCAGACCCCCTCCTCCCCTTCATCTCAGCCCCCCCATTCATCTCTCCACCCCCCTACCCCCCGACGCCCGCACTGTCAGCCCAAACACATGATAAATTGCCCTGTCAACAGAATTCATTCAGGGACCAATTAATTCCACAGAAATGAACCAGGAGCCATCAGTTGCTGAAAAACTCAGTGCAGGGAGCAGAGGGAGGGGGTGCAGGCGGGGGGTGGGCGGCAGAGGAGGGGACGGGGAGGCTGGGGAAGTTAGTCTGACAGAAATTGGTCATTTAATGCTTAAGTGCACGCTAGACAGCCCTGTCATCGCCCGCGGCCCCCGTGCGGGATTAATTATCAGAGGAGGAGAGGGCAGCCCAGCCCAGCCCAGCCGTCTGTCACCAACCAAGGCTAGAGTCACCTAGGACTTGGCCACTCTACGTCCACTTCCAAGTCTCCAGGCATCCTGCTCCCTCAGCTTCCAGGTGCCCTCAGATCCCAGCCCTAGGCCCAACCTCATGTCTTAGACCCTCAGCCGCATTTAGTCAAGGCCTTGCCATCAGCTCTCTTAATTAGGAAGGCTTCTTTGGCCCCTTGACTGTTAGGCCCCATAACTCCCAGTGCCCCCCATCATTACCCTCAACCATCTTGGGTGACTCTTTGTGCAGAGTCCAAGGCATGATTGTCCCAACCGTTGATCCTAATCTGAGGGAATGGCACCATTTCCCACTCAACTACTTAAGTCAGAATCCCACAAGTCGTCTTTGACCCCTCCCTCTCCCTCATCCCACTCAGCCAATCAGAATCCAAGTCCTGTCAGTTCAACCTCCCGGAAACATAGCAAATCTGGGCCACCTGCTTCTAGCTCCCCCTCACCACTATCAACGACTCTGCCTGCTCTCCTGATTTATGCACTTTCTTGTAGCTAATGTTATCTTTTAAAATACAAATAATATACTGATGTACCCCACCACACTCATACACATACACACTAACTCCCAGTTTAACACTCTTTGATGGACCCCCATGGGCCTGCAGGGGGTTAAGTCCAAACTCCTGATTCACAAGCCACAAAGCCCCGACCTCTGCCACTAGCCCAGCCTTGCCTCCAGCACGCTTCCCCTGCTCTCTCTGCTCCAGCCTCACTGACCTTCCCCTCCTGCCTCTGCACACGCTGTTCTTCTCGAAGCCTGAAAAATTCTACCTTGCCACCCCCACCACTCATTTGACTAACTCCTATTCATCCTTGAGATTTCAGATTAAATGTCACTCCCTCCAGGAAGCCTTCCCTGAACCCATGAGGTGCTTTTACAGCTCCCAAACTTCCCCATTCATCAACATGTCACCCTACTTGTGCATTGTCTCTCTTTCCACCAAATGTTAAGTTTCACAAGAATGGAGTCCGTGTCTTTATCCTTAGAGTCTGGAACTTAATGGATACCAGAAAATACTTGGTGAATAAATAAATGAATGAATAAAGGCCTAATCTTGTCTTGGCTCTATCCCTGGCCTGACTCTGGGGTCAAGATCCCCAGAGTCAGATCTCTCCTGGCAGCCCAAGACATGCTGGGGTGGCTGGGAAGATAAGAAACCCTCAGAGAACACTCAGTCAACCTGTGAGCCCAGCAGACTGACTTAAACCAGCTGTGCTGGGTGGGTTCAGATGAGGCTGCAGACAGCTGGAGGTTAGAATGGTAGAGAGAATGACCGGAAGGACTTGCTAGAAGAGCAAAGCCCAGGATCTGGAAGAAGCATGCTCTGTGCAGCGAGTTGGGCGCATGCAAAACATGGGGCTGACCAGTGGAGGAGAAGGAGAAACGGTTGGAGAGAGAACTTTCCAAAACTGATTTTGACATATTTACCTAAGTTTGAATTGACAGGACGAAGATACTGATTGGATGAAAAGGATGAAGGAAAGGGAGACCAGTTTGTGAAGGGCAATGAATGCCAGGCTAAGTTTGGCCTTTCTCCTGCCCTTGATGAGGAAGGGGGTCACTGGTTGCTTCTTAAGATGGCCAGATGCAAAGTTTTGTTTGCAAAGGTAATTCTGGATGCCAGACAGAGTGGTTGAAGGGAAAGGTTAAGGCAAGGAGAACTTTAGGAGGCTGGTGCAGTTATGAGAAATGAGGAAGAGAGATTGACCTGTGGAAGGAAGGTTTGTGATGGAGAAGTTTCCCGTGAGAGACAGAGGGGGATGAGGTGAACTGAGTGGGCTCCATCAAGCAGCCCAAGAAGGTCTAGTGACAGCTTCACCGAGATGGCATATCTGGACCTGGCTGCCAATTGGACCTGAAGGTGAGGAAGAGAGATACGGCAAAGATGACTGCATCCAAGAAGCTGGGTGGCTGATTGGGCTATCAGCAGAGGTAAGAAGAGAGGCCACCTTGGGACTAGAAACAATGAGCATGACTTTGTATGCTGAGTGTACGCGTCTGAGCAACATACGTGGGCATGATGTCCAATAGACAGAATTATAGGGAGCGAATCGGCTTTGGGATGTGGAATTGGGAGATATACTTTCCTGCTCCCACTCTCCTATCCTCCAAATTTGTATTTTAGTTTGGATGAGCCAATGTAATTTTGTGACAAAGTAATAGTATAATACTGAAACAAAGTGGTTCTACAATAATATAATGCAGTAAAGATGTGTAACCAGGTATAAGTGATAGGATAGGGCTGTAATGGTGTAATCCAGAAACAGGATAACCATACAATAATTTACTAATTTCAACCAGGAAATGATGGGTCGATTTACTGGTTAACAAATGGAGCAATATTGTGGTAATGCGGTAACCCTGTAATCAGGGACACCGTAGGGCTGAAATGACTGTAAAAACCATGCAACCAAGCAATGAAATGACAAACTTACAGTGTAATCATGTTAACTCAGTAACAGTGTACTAATATAGTGACAGTCAGAATGGTGATGATGTCACACAATAATAAAGCCTCAAGGACAGTGGAAGGGAAGAGGAAGGAACACTTAGCCTGAGCCCAAGGCCCTGAGAATGGAGGGAGAGAGCTCTTTCTAAGTTTGAAAAGAAGCTTCCTTAGGAATCAGCAGAGGTCTGGAAGCAGCTTCTGCAGGGATGATGCAGCCTGGGACAAGAAAGAGCTGAGTCAAGAAGGGAAGTTGGGGAAGCAAGAAATAGTGGCCCCTGTCAGGGTTTGCAGGCCAGGACACAGCTCTCTGAGGCTGGCCAGGATTCAGGGGCCCAGGCTGGGGTCCGAAGGAGTCAGCCCCTAACTGCAGAGTAGTATCTGAGCAGCCCTGACAGCATTCAGTGCTCTGAGTACTCACGTGGCCCAAGTGGTATCTGCTTCTTCTGAAACTAAAGGGATGGTAAATCACATTCAGTAATTGTAAGATTCTTGGAATCATCAAGTTGACAAAAATAAGAAAGAAAACTCAGAGCTAATAATAGCATGATTGAAAACAACTCACATTTATCCAACCTTTAGTATGGACTAGGCACTGAGCTCAGTGTTCTTCCTGCATTATACACAATAACCCTATTAAGAAGGTTTTATTATTTCTATTTTACAGATAAAGATAATGAGACCAAGACATATTAACATATTTACCCAAAGTCACACAGCAAGTAACAAGTAGAATTCAAACCCAGGTCCATTTCCCTTTTAAAGTACATCCATACCTTGACTTTGGGTATCTGCTTTAAGAAGTGCATGCCCTTAGGTAAGAAGCAAAACAGGGAGCAGGCTGAGTCACAACATAAACATGTAACATATTCCTAGACATATGTTTTATTAAAAGACCAATATTGAGGTGGATAAAAATGTGTATAATAGGAAAACATTTATCTAAGAAAGGAGGAATATGAATGCATATACTTTTAACTTATATTTTACAAAATGGAAAGATAAACAAAAAAGGTTTTTTTTAAGTTCATCTATTGAAGAAGGGAGGAAACAAAATGGAGAGGACAGGGTAGAAGGTTGACATCACTGATATCTCATATTGCAGATTTGACTTTAGAACCATGTAAATATTTTACATAATGTCACAACAAAATTAAGTAAATAAATAAGCAATCCCCAAAGAAGCAAAAGCAAAATAAAAACAAATGAACCTAACTCTCTATTGAGCTGGTATCATAACCACATAGAGAGAAATTATTCCAAGTAATTTAAAACCTAGTAGCTGACTATATATACATTGCCTAGTGGGGCATACACTGATAAAGCAAATAAGTAATGATATTTATATTCTTGGAGTTTTTTTGGTGTGGGAGAAACAAACAAAACCAGATGGAAGATCAAGGAAGAGATGCAAAATCCCTATAGTCCTGGATTTAATTGGATGTATTTGTAGTAGCTCTTGATGCATTCTACCTTTTAAAAAATGCATTTCCTGGCTCTGTGCCCTGAAAAGGACAAGAAACTGACCAACTCGGTAGCAGTAAGCACCTCTAGATCCCAGATTGTGGTCTTTAAATACCACTTTGCACTAAAAGGAACCAGGACTCTTTGGGGAAATGGAAGATGTCAAGTTTGAAACAGGAAATGTACAAGATGATCCTGGAAATCTTGTCATAACAGAAAGCAAGGAATCTATTAAAGACTACAAGGGTCACGTCAAAAGGACCTAGGTGCCAATTAGAAGCTCCCACTGACTAATGATGAGATAATTGAGCATCAATGAGAATAATAGCTGCAACTGATTGAAACTCATCAAATATATCTAAATCATTAGTACATAATTATACTTAAAAGAAAAACCTTTTTGATCTTCTTTAGAGGAGGGAGGGAACTAACTCATTATTTGGAAAACTGATAAATAAAAAGAATCAAGCATTTCTACTGCCTTTCTTATAAGAACTGTACTCAGGAAAATCAAATAGTGGGTGAAGGGTCATTTCTCTTTATAGAAGTCTTCCAACTAATAAATGAATAAGGAATGGATAGAATTAGAATATCACCATTTTGCAACACCTAATGGAATAATAGATCTGGGCAATGATCATCAATGGCTGTTAACTTCACGAAAAGACTAACGACAGACAACTATGTGTCTCTTGATGAAAATACAAAGAAACAAAAAACAAAACGAAAAATCCTTAAAAGTAGCATTTCCAAAAAAAATCAAACCTGAATTTGATCAAGCCTTTAGATGTAACTACCATTTTACAGAAAATACTATAAACAAAGAAACCGGGGCTTCCCTGGTGGCGCAGTGGTTGAGAGTCCGCCTGCCGATGCAGGGGACGCGGGTTCGTGCCCCGGTCCGGGAGGATTCTCACATGCCGCGGAGCGGCTGGGCCCGTGAGCCATGGCCGCTGAGCCTGCGCGTCCGGAGCCTGTGCTCCGCAACGGGAGAGACCACAGCAGTGAGAGGTCCGCGTACCGAAGGAAAAAAAAAAAAAACCAAAGAAACCACAAGGATGCAATCTGATCCAAGCTCTTGCTTGTATAGTTTCCACAGATTGTGAGAAACTTTAATGCAAATAATCAGCTTCTTCAATGAAGAAATTGCAAAGGGGAAAAATGGATAGACTAAAAGAGACTTAAGAAACACATCAACTAACTGCAATATAATTGAATCCTGTAAGTAGTTTAAAAGAAGAGGAGGAGCAGGAAGACAAGTTATGAGGTAACCAAGGAAATGTAAATACCACACTAATTGCACATTATGAAATATTTTAGCTGTGCTAGTGATATTACGATCATTTAAAAAAGTGATTTTATTTTAGAAATGTAAACTTAAATATTTATAGATTATATGATATGATGTCTGTGATTTGCTGTAAAATAATCTGGGGGTTGGAGTGGTTGGGAACTATATAAAATAAGACTGGCTATTAATTGATCATTGTTAGAGTTGGATTTGTTATAGTAGCATATTTTTATATATGTTTGAAATTTTCAACAATAAAAAATTTAAACCATTGTTATATTAAAATGAACTAGTTAAATTTGGGGATCGCCATCACCCCCACCTTGACTTTCAGAAATTCAATTGCTTAGCTGTCCAGGAAGGAGACAGTGACCAGCCCAAAAGAAAATACCTCCAGATTCTGGCAGTTAGGTCTTCCACAAAAGTCTGGGTCCCCACCTTACCACTTTTCAGTGACATCTACTAATCAACAGATCCCAAACATGCACTCAGAGTTTCCAGTCTTTTACTGCTTTACTTTTGTGTGTTGATGGACTGGAAAGGATACTAATGGTTTAAAATAAGCTTCTAACATGAAAAATAAAGGACAGAATTAACTACCACAAGAAAAAAAAACGTGAAAGAACCACAGCCAATTCAGGGAAGAGAAGAAAACTAAAAACAATCCCGCCCCAAAAAACCTATAATTAATAGCCTCAGATAGGAAAAGAAACTCATATCTATGAAGCAAAGATAGTGTATTTTTAAGGTACATTCAGAGAATAATAATAATTTTTAAACTCCTAGAAACTAATACATATGTATATGTGCATATATGAATATGTGTATATGTATTGATATAAATATGATATCAAAAGTAAAAATATTTAATAGAAGATTTTCAAGGTAAAGTTGAGAAAATATCCACAAAGTAGAATGAATAATAGCCTCAGAGATAAAATTAAAAAAGAAAAAAATAAGAAAAGTAAGAGGATAGATACAGTATACAGTACAGATACAGTATAAAGTATAAATATCTGACTAATGGAAGTCTCAGAAAAAGAGGACAAGGAAAATGAAGGTGGTCCAGCAGTTAGAACTCTGTGCTTCCACTGCCAAGGGCTCAGGTTCAATCCCTGGTCAGGGAACTAAGATCCCACAAGCTGGGTGACGTGACCAGAAAAAAAAGAAAAGAAAAGGAAGGTGAGAAAATTATTTTAAAAATAATTCCATAAATGTTCCCAAATTGAAGGGCATGAATTTCTAGATTGAAATGGACTATCAAATACCCAGCACAAAGGATTTACAAATTCCCACATCAAAACACATAATCATAAAATTTTAGAACACCAAAGGATAAAGAGAAGCTTCCAGAATGAGAGAAAGAGGGGAAATACAACAATTTGGAAATAACATTGGCAGCAAACTTCTCAACAGCAACAATGGAACTATTCAAAATTCTTAGGAAAAAAATGATTTCAAGTTTAGAATTCTATACTCAGCCAAAATATCAATCAACTGTGAGATTAAAATAAAGTATTTTTCAAAGTTTCCCAAGCATTCTTCCTTTAAAAATTACTGGATAATGTCCTTCATCAAAAATGAATGACTAAACCAAGAAAGAAGAATACTCGGGACTCAGTAAGCAAAAGATCTAACATAGGAGAAGATTGAGGGGAATTCCCAAAATGATGGAGAAGGAAAAATCTGTAATGATAGGTGTACAACATATCCACGGAGTAACCAGTACAGATAGGAACTAGAACAGGTATACCACATACAGTTGTGTAAATTGTTCACTGACAAAAGATGTCTCATTTGGGGGCCATAAATGAGAACCAAAGTCCATCTTGCACTCTGCTTGCCAAGCCACATTCGTGATGAAGGGCTGCATCAAACCTAGAGGAAGAACACACTCTTACTAATTGATCTTCACAAAGATAGCACTATTCTGTAATTTGTCATCCCAGGAAGCTCCTTTTTACAATCCATCTGTCTAGAAGGGGTGCCTTTTTAAAAAATTTACTTGAAAGGGACATTTGTGTAAGTGATGGCTCTGAATGGAAAAACTGTAGGTCCAAAAAGGATGCCACTAATAAAAATATGGTATCAATAGATTACAAAATATGCTTGACAAAAATTAAATGTTTTATATTTCTGCTGGGAATTTGGACATGAATTAGGAATAAGTAACTAGAAAACAGCAAACAACTGGTGGGGGCAGTGGGGGACGACCTGAGGCTATTTTTATTTATTCATTTATTTATTTATTTATTTATTTATTTTTGGCTGTGTTGGGTCTTCGTTTCTGTGGGAGGGCTTTCTCTAGTTGCGGCGAGTGGAGGCCACTCTTCATTGTGATGCGCGGGCCTCTCACTGTCGCGGCCTCTCTTGTTGTGGAGCACAAGCTCCAGACGCGCAGACTCAGTAGTTGTGGCTCACGGGCCCAGTTGCTCCGTGGCACGTGGGATCTTCCCAGACCAGGGCTCGAACCCGTGTCCCCTGCATTGACAGGCAGACTCTCAACCACTGTGCCACCAGGGAAGCCCCCGAGGCTATTATTAACTCCAGAAAAAACAAAAACTTATGCAAGATATAAAATGTAATGAAAGTCACAACATGACTCAGCTGTTTATAAAAAAGAAAGGAAAGAAATATTTACACATTTATATGCATGAACACAAAATATTGATTTTACTCCAAATTGTGATGTAAGTATATTGAGAGAATGAACAAAGATAAAATGAATATAGATGGTGGTATAAGAGAGCCCAGTTCTCATCTTCCATAATAGACTGTCAATAAAAGTATCTAAAAAATGAAAAGTCAAAAAAGCAAGATAAACATGATATTTTAATAGAAATCGGGAAGCAAATATCAGAAGATGTAGCTAAACAATTTTAAAATGGTAGCCTATGGGGAGCTAATAGGGGAAAGCTATAACTTTGCATTAGTATAATTTTTGAGTTACATAAATAACTATCTTTCATGGAAATTTCAAAGATACATGAAAATAGAATACTACAATGAATTCCCATATTCTAATCACTCAGAGCTAGCCAATATCAAGATTTTGCTACACTTGCTTCATGTAAGCATATTAGTTTAAATTTTTTTAATTAACAAATATTTAGAATACACACAACAAATTAATAATATGGCTACCTCTGAGGCACATGACTGACATAGGGGATGGAAGGTAATGGGAAAAGGGAGAACTTTTTAAAATTTTAAACAGTTATATATATATATATATATATATATATATATTTGTGTGTGTGTGTGTGTGTGTGTGGTACGTGGGCCTCTCACTGTTGTGGCCTCTCCCGTTGCGGAGCACAGGCTCTGGACGCGCAGGCTCAGCGGCCATGGCTCACGGGCCCAGCCACTCCGCGGCATGTGGGATCTTCCCGGACCGGGGCACGAACCCGTGTCCCCTGCATTGGCAGGCAGACTCTCAACCACTGCGCCACCAGGGAAGCCCCTTAAACAGCTATATATTTAATTTTATCTTATAAATTCTTACACCATGCACTGTTCATTTAATCCTCATAACAGTCTGAGGTGGATACTAGTATTGTCCCCATTTGACAGAAAAGAGTTGTCTATATTTGAATTTTTTTCAATGAGAAGATATTACTTTTTAAGTAATAATTTTAAAGAAGAATAGGCCATAGAAATCTAGTCCCCTTCTCATACGACAACGATTTGGCTATTAGTATTCTTTTTTTTTCTTTTCTAGTACAAAAAGTCCCAGTTCTTCCAATGATGCCTCAAAAGTAGAATTATTATACATTGCAGTTGTTAATAACACTTCCTTTTTAAAAAATATTTATTTATTTGGTTGCACCCAGTCTTAGTTGTGGCACTCGGGCTCCTTAGTTGTGGCATGTGAACTCTTAGCTGTGGCATGCATGTGGGATCTAGTTCCCTGACCAGGGATCGAACCCAGGCCCCCTGCATTAGGGAGCGTGAAGTCTTAACCATTGCGCCACCAGGGAAGTCCCAATGACGATTTCTTTTACTCTCAAATTTTTCCCAGTTTAGGTAATATTTTATGGTCACTCTACTCATAGCTGTCACATAAACTATGTCTTTTTCAAGTGATTCATTTCTAAACCAGGGCTCCCAGCCCTATATTTGTGCCTCTGATCTTTTTAACCTGCCTGTAGGACTCCATATCCACCCTCCTCCAAATGTCATTTGTTCATGTAGGATCCTTGTTCCAACCTGTCAAGCTCATTTCTAATCACAATTCTGTCATCCAGTCTATTAGTGATCTTGCTCCTCTTTGTGTGATCTGGAAGTGTGATGAGCTGGATGCCTACATCTTCATTTGAGCCACTGATAGAAACATCACATGACCAGGGCTGAGTCACAGATTCAAAGACCTCCTACTGGGAAGATATAAACCCTACCCTCATCACACCTCTTTGGGTACAGTGAGTCACCAGTAATGAATCCTCCAAGCAGGGTCATCATCAGCTCACATTTCTTCATTGAATCCACAAGGATAATATGACAAACTGCTTCGTGCCCTGTTGAAAGCAAAAAAACAGTATCTTCAGCATTTCCCTAAACTCCTCATTCAGTGTCCTTATCAACAAAAGAAGCATGATATTCTGCTCTTTGGCATGTGTTCTTAAAGAACTCATGCTGGCTTGCCAAAAGGTAGACCTGTTTTCCTTGTTAGGCATTGCTGCACCCCATATATAATAATCATTTCTAGAATTTTGCCAAGAATCAGTATCAATCTTGACAATCTTTAATTTCCAAATCCACTGTCTACTTCTCGCTGAGTATATTGGTAGTACTTGTCCATTTCCATCCCATAGCACCTCTCTGATCCTCCATGATTCCCCAAAGATCACCGAAAGCAGATTCCTGATCACATGTGATTTTGACGCCTTTCTGGACCTAGATCTTTTTATCAAAATTTTTTCCTACTATTTCTGATTTGAAGTCATTTTTCTCAACACTCTAGAAAGAAGGAAAAAGGATAGGTAGCAGCTCTTTTCTCTGTATTTGGTTAACATCATACATGACCTTCGACCCCAAAGGTTGTTCTGGATATTAAACACATTTTTAAAAATTTATTTACTTATTTATTAATTCATTAATTCATCCATCCATCCATTCATTCATTTATTTTTAATCACACAAGTAATACATACTTATTAAAATGCAAATATTACAGATAAAGCTAAAACTATCATTGATCAGTCCTTCTAATTCTAGTCCATTCTGTTTTTTATAATCATTTTGTATATTTCTCATTTTTATTTTATTTTTATTCTTTTTTTTTTTTTTTCGGTATGCGGGCCTCTCACTGTTGTGGCCTCCCCCGTTGCGGAGCACAGGCTCCGGACGCGCAGGCTCAGCGGCCATGGCTCACGGGCCCAGCCGCTCCACGGCATATGGGATCCTCCCAGACCGGGGCACGAACCCGTATCCCCTGCATCGGCAGGCGGACTCTCAACCACTTGCGCCACCAGGGAGGCCCTATTTTTATTCTTATTTTGAGAAAGACATTTTATTTTAAATATAGCAGTGTGTACATGTCAATCCCAAACTCCCAATCTATCCCCTCCCACCACCCTTCCCTCCTGGTAATCATAAGTTCGTTCTCTAAGTCTGTGAGTCTGTTTCTGTTCTGTAAATAAGTTCATTTGTATCTTTCTTTTTAGATTCCGAATATAAGCAATATCATATGATATTTGTCTTTCTCTGACTGACTTACTTACTATGATAATCTCCAAGTCCATCCATGTTGCTGCAAATGGCATTATTTTCATTCTTTTCAACAGCTGAGTAATATTCCATTGTATATATGTACCACATCTTCTTTATCCATTCATCTGTTGATGGACATTTAGGTTTCTTCCATGTCTTGGCTATTGTAAACATTGCTGCAATGAACATTGGGGTGCATGTATCCTTTCAAACCATGTTTTTCTCCGGATATATGCCCAAAAGCGGGATTGCTGGATCATATGGTAGCTCTCTTTTTAGTTTTTTAAGGAACCTCCATACTGTTCTCCATAGTGGCTGTACCAGTTTACATTCCCACCAACAGTGTAGGAGAGTTCCCTTTTCTCCACACCCTCTCTTGCATTTACTGTTTGCAGATTTTTTGATGATGGCCTATCTGACTGGGGTGAGGTGATATCTCATTGTAGTTTTGATTTGCATTTCTCTAATAATTAGCAATGTTAAACATCTTTCCATGTGCCTCTTGGCCATCTGTATGTCTTCTTTGGAGAAATGTCTCTTTAGGTCTCTGCCCATTCTTTATTGCTATTAGCTTGGTGTATATTCTTCTATGCATTTACACACATATATGTACATAAAGAACATATACTTTGGTTTTTTTGTTTAGCTATGTTGGCATATCCTGTAGAACACATTCCCCATTAACATTTTCCTGGCAGAATATCTCTAGGCTTTTAGTACCCAAACTTTATAGAACACGTGTATCTCACAATAATGTTTCTCAGTTGTTGCCTATATAGGGAAAATATATACAGTATTTGCATCCCCAAAGCTCGATATGGCATTCTAAACATAATGATGGATGGGAAAAATCCCAAATTACATTTCAAATAGAATTGGTAGGGTGTCAGAATCACATGATGTTTTGAAAAGTGTCAACAAAGAGAACGTGAGTCTGGAGTGTGGCTGACGCTGAGAGGCCTTATTATTGCTAACAAAGCAACTGTTCATTACAGCCTCGTTTGTTGTTTGGTAACCAGGAAGCAATATTCTGAGCATTTTACATCCTAATGTAATACTATGTTAATTCTATATAGGCATTTACTGGGACTTAGTTACATTTTAGGAAGTCTGTTGAGAGATTCAAGTTGACCCATAACCTCTTACAATTTTTCCCATTTTAAATAATGGAAAACAGGCTCCTAGTTAGTATTTTCACAAAGAATGTTTGATTTGAATAAATGGATTTCTAATTTAAGAGGGAAAATGCCTGTCCATCAACAGGCAAAGAGATAAACAAAATGTGGTATATCCATACAATGGAATATCACTCGGTCATAGAAAGGAATGAAGTTCTGATATATGCTACAATGTGGATGAATCTCGAAAACATCACACTCAGTGAAAGAAGCCAAATACAAAAAGACAAATATTGTATTATTTCTTTTATATGAAATATAGGCAAATTCATAGAGGCAGAAGAAAGTAGACTAGAGGTTACCAGGAGCTTATGAGAGAGGGGAATATGGAGTTATTGTTTAACAGGTACAGAGTTTCTGTTTGGGACGATGAGAAAATCTTAAAAATAGATAGTGGTGATGGCTGCATAACATTGTGAATATAATTAATGCCACTGAATTGTACACTTTAAAATGGTTAAATAGTGAATTATGTTATACATATTTTTACCACAATAAAAGAGGAAAGGTATATATTTTTAAAACTTTTCAGCACCAAGATTCTTATTTATATTGAGTCCTGCAACATATGGAGAAATTCAGGGAGAATCTTGTTTTTACCTTCTTAAACTTTTTATTTTCCTTGAAAAACAAAGAGGTATGATGCCTTTATATACACAAATGACAAACATTTTGTTCTGTAACTTGCTGTTCTCATTCAAAAAATATACCTGATGAGCCCCTGTGTCAGTACCTGGCAATGCCTCCCTCTGTGATTATCTACAGGATAGATGTACAAAGGGGTTATTATCAACCTCTGCTCTTTTCAAGCTCTAACCTTTCGGGTGCTTCTCACAGTGTGTTGCCAATCTGGTGTCCCTCTCCCTGGTCACTCTTCCTTCCTTCCATGCTGTATGCAAGGCCTTATCAATCTGACCTCATTAGATACCTTCCCAGGCAGTCACATTTGTATTCTCCCATACCTCTCTTGGATACATGTTCAGGGATGTTCCTTACATTATTGTTTATAAAAACAGAAAGCATGCAAGTGTCCATCAATAACAGATTATTCAATAAAGCTATCCTTTATTATCCTTTATAGTAGACTACTATGCAACCATTAACGACATTGGTATAGATTATAGAACTATAGTTATTGTCATGAATATGTATTGGGTTTTTTAAAATTTTTATTTATTTAATTAATTTATTTTTGGTTGTGTTGGGTCTTCTTCACTGTGCACGGGCTTTTCTCTAGTTGCAGCGAGCGGGGGCTACTCTTCCTTGCAATGTGCAGGCTTCTCATTGTGGTGGCTTCTCTTGTTGCGGAGCACGGGCTCTAGGCGGGTGGGCTTCAGTAGTTGTGGCACATGGGCTCAGTAGTTGTGGCTCGTGGGCTCTAGAGCGCAGACTCAGTAGTTGTGGCGCATGGGCTTAGTTGCTCCGGGGCGTGTGGGATCTTCCCGGACCAGGGATCGAACCCATGTGCTCTGCATTGGCAGGTGGATTCTTAACCACTGTACCACCAGGGAAGTCCCTGAATGTGTATTGTTAAGTGAAAAAAAGTTCCCAAGACAGTATTATATAATACCATTTTGTTTAAAAAATTGATTATATGTGTAAAAATAAAGTCCGGAAGGTTATACACCAAAATGTTAACAGTAGTAATCTGGGTGATAGGATGACAGATGATGTTTTATTTTGCATATCTGAATTGTCTAGGTTTACTTCAATTAACATTCATAACTTATGTAATGAGGGGAAAAAGCTTTTTTAAAAAAAGTCAGAGATGCATGAGGGAAGGGATGTGGGAACAGATGTATATGTATGACTGATTCACTTTGTTATAAAGCAGAAACTAATTAAAAAAAAAAAAGTCAGGATTGACGTCTCAGACTCTGGTAACTGTACAGAGCTATCCTGGAGCAGAAATAACAATCCTCACACTCTCCTCTCTTTCCTCTTTTTCTCCCTAAGAGTCCCAGTCTCCAGTCTAAGGAAGACAGGGGCGGGGGGCGGGGGGGGCGAGGGGAAAGAAGTGGGGAGGGGAAAGGAGTGGGCTCCCACTCACAGGCACAGGGCAGAGCTTCAGCCGGAGGCTTTGTCTCTGTCATTGTATTTAATCCTCACAACAGCTGAGGGGGGTAGATATTACTCACCCCATTCTACAGATGAAAACCTGAGGCTCTGAAATGGTAATCACCTTCAACCATGCAGCTAATAAATGACTAAGGCAAAATTCAAAGCCAGGTCTTCCTGACCACAGAACCTTCCTCCTTTCATGAGTTCCAGTGGCATCCATCTCTACAGATTTATCTCAACTTTGCTTTTCCTGACAGCTTATTATCAACTTACGGTTTATGGCTCTTTTAATCAAGGAGCAAGTCTCTTCCCCAAACTTTCCAAACACCCCTGCACAGCACTCCCAGAGCAAATCCCACTCTTTAGTCTTTAACGCCATCTGTAAGCTCACTGCTCACATCTCTTCTTCATTCTTCCTTCCAGAAGCAGAGCTCCAAATGCCAGAAGAAATGAAAACTCATTCCCCACACAGCTCAGGGTACCCAGATTTCTTTAGGGTCTTTACCTAGGACCACTAAGTTCTATGGAAACCATCTGGGAGTCTGTACGTGTCTGGGCAGGGTTCTGCCAGACCTCAGATGCAAACCCCAGAAGGTCCTCCGGATCGCTGTCAGGGAACTTTCAGTACGTCACTCACCACCTACTCTGAGGGAAATTTCCAAGATTCTTACCACTTTGTTTCTGAGCTTCCCTATGTGTGACAACCTGGCACTTCCTCTCTTAGCACCTGTTCAGTGATGGTGGTGCGGGCTGTCTCCTCCTTGTTGGCTATTTCACCCTGGCTTTGCCTCCCTTTCAGAATCTTTTCATTACCAAGTTTTTCCTTCCTTCCTTGTTCCTAGGAAGAAGGAGTGCAGCGAGATGGCCTTTTAACCTTTTTGCTTTCTCCTTTAGTATAGACACCAGTTTGCATTTCCAGCACCCAGAGCTCATGACAGCCTCAGTCAGGGAAACACAAGCTCTTGTCTCTCCCACTTCCCTGGTCTGGTGGCCACTTAAGCTTCATGGTCCTGGGAGCCAGTCATTCCTGAGAATCAGCCTAGAGCTCCCACATTCCCAGTATTAAATCCCTTTCCTGCAACTGAACTCCTTATGATACATAAGTAATAGTAATAACTTCCCCTTCTTAGGTCTATAGGCCTGATGCCAGGCGAAAGGCTAACCATTTGGTACATCATCTAATTTACATAGCAATCATGCAAATTAGATATTATTTTCCCAATTTGTATGTGAAGAAATCGAGGACCAGAGAGGTTGCCCAAGTGCCCATAACCAGTAAGTGGCTGAACCTTGGCTCAAAACTAGGTCTGCAAACCCCAGAGACTGTGCTCCAAACCTCTACACCATACTGCCTCTCCCATTGTTCCCTGTGAAAGGGACACAGGACTACAGAATGGACAATGTCCTCAACAGACTTTGTGGAAGATGCAGAGATGTTTTACAAACCATAAGCCATGCTTTATAATGACTTTGCATCAACTATTCTCTTCTCTCTCTCTCTCTGCCGTCTCCTTCCCTCACTCCACCCGTCCAAGCCTCCATATAAGTTTACCTTCTCTTGACCCTGCCTCCCCCCAGACCAGGATCCCACGGTCTCCTTTCCCATCATCACCACTCATTCTGGAAGAGTCCCCTCACCTGCTACTTTCCTCACCCACCTCCAGCCCTCTCCACCCTGTCACCTGGCCTCCGTTCCCACTACCCCAGGCTAACTGTTCCAGCCAAGTCTTTTTTTTTTTTAATCTCATAGTGATTTTTATTTTTTCCAGTTTTTTTTTTTTTTTTTTGGCTGTGTTGGGTCTTCACTGCTGCGTTCAGGCTTTCTCTAGTTGTGGCGAGAGGGGGCTACTCTTCATTGCAGTGCGCGGGCTTCTCATTGAGGTGGCTTCTCCTATTGCGGAGCATGGGCTCTAGGGGCGCGGGCTTCCGTAGTTGTGGCTCACTGCCAGCCAAGGTCTTTATGTCCTCCCATTGCAAACCATGAGGCTCTCTTTGAGGCCCCTTCCTGCCTGAAATCCCTGCAGCAGGTCACACTGCTGCCCACCCCCACCTGCTTGAACCGCTCTTCTCCCTCGGCTTCCAGGACACTCTCCTGGTTTCTTCCAGCCTTTCTGATGGTGATTCTCAGCCTTAGTCACTGGCTCCTCTAACTCCACCTGACCCTCACATGACGGTGCTTTCCACTGTCCCACCCTTAGCCCTCAGCCCAGACCCCTCCTCAGGCACCTTGGCCCTTCCCACAGCTGCAAAGGCCACAGAGACACACTGACAACTCCTAACCTGTTATCTTCAGCTCGGCTCACTGTCCCCCAGTTTAGGCCCACATGTCCATCTGCCTATTGGACACCTCCCCTGCAACCCCAACTCGATGTGTTTAAAACTAAATAGTACGATCTGTTCCCCCTTAAACACACACACACACACACACACACACATATTTGTGGGTGGTAGGATAAATGTGATGTTTTATTTTGCACATCTGAATTTTCCAGTTTTCCTTCAGTTAACATCCATAACCCATATAATGAGGGAAAACAGCTTTAAAAAAAGAAAAAGTCAAGGTTGACTTCCCAGACTCTGGTAATTGTACAGAGATATTTTGGAGCACAAATAACATTCCTCACACTCTTTCTTCTCTCTTTTTCCCTGAGAGTTTCAGTCTCCATTATAAGGAAGAGGGAGGGGAGGGGAGGGGCCCCTGTTCATAGGCACAGGGCTGAGACTCAGCGGGGGGTGGGGGTGGGGGTGGGGGCGCTTGTCTCTGTCATTGTGTTTATTCCTCACAATAACTGAGGGGGGTAGGTATTATTATGCCCATTTTACAGATGAAAAACGGAGGCTCTGAAATGCTAAGCAGCCACCTTCAATTATGCAGCTAATAAATAACTAAAGCAAAATTCAAAGCCAAATCTGCCCGAAGCATGCTTGCTTGCTTGCTCTCTTTCCCCACCTCCACACACACATTCTCTCTCTTTAGAAGTACCCCGGAGTTCTGGGTTAAAATTTTCCACCAAATCTCCCTCTCCTCTCCACCCCTTCACATCAAAGGCCTGGTGGCAGAGGCCAGAAGGTGGGTGCCTGGGGGCAGTAACATACACTAAAGTTCCTAACACTTCGCACAGTCGCATCACCCTCATTTCTGTCAGAAGAGTCATTTATTCTCTCAGTGACTCTATACCGAGCACCCTCTATGTCTCAGACAGAGAGCTAGACACTGGAGCTTCTGTGATAAACAGGGCAAATGTGGTTCTTGCCTTCATGGGGTTTGTACTCTGGCTGGAAAATGCATCACTGACAGTGCATGGGCACTAAACAGAGAACATTCGTGCACAGTAATAAACAGGGTAGGTTCACCGAGAACCAGTAGTCAAAATGGAGAAAGAAAAGGAAAAAGTAGATGGGTGTAAGGTTGAAAAGAAATTTCTAGAGCTTGCTCCCATGACTCCACCGTTGGCCCTCCTATTCTCTGTTTTTGTTAATGACCTCCAAGCTCATCAGATTATCAGAAGATATAAAGCTCGTTAAATGGTAGAGGAAAAAATTAGGGCCTCACAGACAGCTTGGAATAATGAATCAAAATTAACATAATGTAATTTAAGGGATAAATGTGAAGTCCTGGATTTGTGTTACGAATTGATTGCCCCAGTGCATCGAGACAGTCAGGGTTTGTCAGCAGCTCCTGTGAGAAAAAGCAGGGAGTGGTTGTTGCCCTGAGCTTAATGTGGGTTCTCAAAGCCACTACTAAATTCAAAGCAGCTACTAAAAAGCTAGGACATAGGTGTGCGCAGCCCTGATGGAGTCCAGCAGAGGCAGGAACAACACTACCACCATCCTCAGGGCTGCTCTGAGAGGGCCCTCCACCCACCAGGACTCTGGGGCAGACTACGGGTGTCAATAAAGACAGGCTGCATCCCGGCATTATCACATGTCAGGGCTGACCACTTGCTCCATCCCCTCATTTACAGAGTAGCCAACTGAGGCCCAGAGGGGGAAGGGGCTCAGTGGGGTCAGCAAGTTTGCATCAGAACCAGGACAACCCTTGACTATCTGAATGAATGAATGAATGAATGAATGAATGACATACATGGATGAGGATAAAGTACATGGAGGGGCAGCAGATGAGATCAGGAACATCCATTTCATCTTCTTTGAGGCATCAAAGGGGAGTTAATCAAAGTGATAAGTCTTCCCACTGACTGATACACAGATTTCTTTGTGCTGAATACATGAATGCACGTGTATATGCCCACACCATGCCCCAAGACTCTGCCGTGGCCTCCCACTATGCTTTCGTCCCTGCTCTAGGCCAGTGCTAGAGGCAAGGGGAAAGGCACTGCTAGCCCTTGTCTAGCTCCCTGGGTTTTCTTTCCTCCTCCCAAGGCACCTCCTTCAGGAAGCCCTCCTGGATTGAGGAGGCAGTGGGGCCAGCCTCCCGCCCAGTCAGAGAGCCCTGCCAGCTATAGCAGTCTCTGTTCAAGGCAGCTATCCTAAATTATCCTAAGGGGGCAGGAGCCTAGAGAAGCCCCCATCTTGTACCTTTGCACCCTCTGTCTCCCCGTACGCTTCTGTGCCTCGGGCCCCTCATCCTCTCACCCTCGCCAGGGACCCATCCTCAGACCCATGTCTCCCTCAGACCCCAGACCCCCAGTTCCCTTTCCCTCCTCCTATCCCCTCCCCCGAGATCCTCTGTCATTACCTCTGGAAAGTGAGGCTTGTGCATCATCATTAATGGGCTAAACAGCAGGGTCAGCGAGGCAGGTAACAGTAAACGCAGCAATTACGGCCGCGCCTCCATCCGAGCGCCTTCGCTCCCAATCCATCTCCCCTCATCACCAGGCGGTGCTGAGCCGGCCCTGCCTTCATTACATTAATCAGGTTAATTCCAAGTTAGAGCCCACATTCTAATCAAAAGGCAGTCAACAGGGGTGGGGTGCCAGGGGAAGAGGGAAGAGCTGTCCTCCCAAGGAATGGGGGTTGACGAGAGGCCCAGGCCTGGATACCTGACAGCCTGCCTCGAGGGCCCCATCCCTTCCAGATGCTGCTCCCATTCTATGTCTGGGCCTTGCTCCTGAGACCTCTTTTGCATCCTGGATTCAAGCCAGGGCTGAGGCTCTGGGTATATAATTAGAGGCTAAGAAGAGTCTCTTTCCTTGTCTCTTTAAACAAGCCAACCACGCCTTCATGGACCTTTGGCAAGGTTATACACTGACAGCTCTAAGAGGGCAGCATATTCATGCTGAAGTCTAGGCAAATGATGCCCTTAGAGTTGCGCAATGTACAACCTGCACAACAGTACAGAGTGGCCTTACAGGCTACCTCCTGAGAATCCAAGGGACTAGGAAAGGTGGGGGAGAGTGGAGGAGGAAGAGTAGAGGTCACAGAGCCAACACTCGAACTCAAAGAGCTCGTTAAGAGGAAACAGATCAACAGATCTCCACCACCAGCAACAGTTTCATCAATTCCAACTCACTGTCATGTTCCCAATGTTCTGTCCTCATCCTCTGCTAGGTAACCTCATCCACTTCCACAGCTTCGAATATCACTACATTGATGAAGACCGCCAACCTCCAATCTTCCCTACCCTGGCTTCATATTTCATATGGGTTGCTCCACATGGAGGTCCCTCCAGCCACACAAAGAGCATGGTTAAAATAGCTCAGAAGCTTCTCTCCCAAATTTACTTCTCTTCTCTTTCTCAATGAATTCCTCCCTATCCGGCCCAAGCTAGAAATCTTGGAAATCATTTGAGAGTCCTCTTGCTTGGACCCTTTATTAGTTTTGTATTGCTGCTGTAACAAATTACCACAAACTCACCTTAAAACAACACAGATTTTTTTTTTTTTTTTTTTTTTTTTGCGGTACGTGGGCCTCTCCCTGTTGTGGCCTCTCCCGTTGCGGAGCGCAGGCTCCGGACATGCAGGCTCAGCGGCCATGGCTCACGGGCCCAGCTGCTCCGCGGCATGTGGGATCTTCCCAGACCTGGGCACAAACCCACATCCCCTGCATCAGCAGGCGGACTCTCAATCACTGTGCCACCAGGGAAGCCCCAACACAGATTTATTATCTTTCAGTTATGGAGGTTGGAAGTCTAAAAGGAGTCTCACTACATTCAAACCAAGGTGTTGGCAAAGCTACATTCTTTCTTGGAGGCTGTAGGGGAGAACCTGTTTCCTTGCCTTTCCCAGCTTCTGGAGGCTGCCTACATTCCTTGGCTCATAGCCCCTTTCTCCATCTTCAAAACCAGTAGCATAGCTACTCTCTGACTCTGACCTTCCTGCCTCCCCTTTCACTTATAAAGGCCCTTGTGAGTACACTAGGCCACTCAGATAATCTTCCTGGACCTGACTATCAACCTTAATTCCATCTGCAATCTTAATTCCCCCTTGCCATGTAACACAACATATTCACCGGTTCCTGGGATTAGGATATGGATATCGAGGGGCCATTATTCTGCCTACCACAAACCCCAAATGCCCTATCTTCAAATGCTATTAATCTGATGCCTCTAAGATGATCCTTCCATCAGTTCCTACCTACATTCTTTTTTTTTTTTTTTTTTGCGGTACGCGGGCCTCTCACCGTTGTGGCCTCTCCCGTTGCGGAGCACAGGCTCCGGACGCGCAGGCTCAGTGGCCACGGCTCACTGGCCCAGCCGCTCTGCGGCATGTGGGATTTTCCAGGACCGGGGCACGAACCCTTGTGCCCTGCATCGGCAGGCGGACTCTCAACCACTGCGCCACCAGGGAAGCCCCTACCTACATTCTTTATCTCTGATTGTCTGGACATTGCAATCATCTCACTGGTATCTCTACCTCTAACCTCTCCCTCTTCAATCCATCTCCCAAGTAACTGTCAGAATAAAGCATTGCTCTGAACATCTCCTCCTCTCAGCCCACTTCTGATTTCAGTGCAGCTTGCCTAAGAAAGGGAATGCAATGGCCCAGGGGGCAACCTTCAACCAATGGGTCAACCAATCAGGGAATGTAATGGCCCGGGGGCAACCCTCAACCAGTCAGTCAGTAGATAAATGCCCAGCTTTCCATCCTTTAGAGGGACAATTCTGAAGTACATTCTACATGATTACTGAGAGGGTCCAGGATTGAGCACCAGTTGCCCACAGTGGCCACTAGCTTTCTTCTCCCAAGTAAACTACCTTCACCCAAGTCTTTGTCTCAAGCTCTGACTTGGGGGGGAATCTCTAGATATGGAGTGATATCTCTAAAATAAAAATCTGATCAAGTCATCTGCCTTATTAAAGACAGTCAAAAACTCCTGCCCTCAGATTAAACTACTAACCCATAAATTGGTATTCAAAACCCTATATAGGGCTTCCCTGGTGGCACAGTGGTTGAGAGTCCGCCTGCTGATGCAGGGGACACAGGTTCGTGCCCAGGTCTGGGAAGATCCCACATGCCGCGGAGCGGCTGGGCCCGTGAGCCGTGGCCACTGAGCCTGCGCATCCGGAGCCTGTGCTCTGCAACGGGAGAGGCCACAGCAGTGAGAGGCCTGCGTACCGCAAAAAAAAAAACAAAAAACAAAAAACAACCCTATATACTCCCACTCAGTTCTCCAGTCTCATCATCTTCTACATCCATCCACTCATCCTATATGCCTGCCATACCAGATTCCATCACAAACTTTCACATCCCCAAGGTTTCACTCATGCTGAGAGCTCTGAGTGCTAAATCCTGCCCCCAGACACCTCCATGTGGATGTCTCATAGCAAAGCTCAAACTCAACGTTTCCAAAACTGAACTCGACTTCTCATCAACATTCTCCTCTCTTTCCTAACTTTGTCTCAGTTTTCCTCTGTTTTGTCTGATTCTTCATCATATTTCCCTGATTCTTTTTCTTCCTCCAGTCTCATATATGTGAGTGATGTCCAGGATTTTGTCCTTGACGCTCTTCTTTTCTTGATCTCCACACTTTCCCTGGCTAGTCTCATGTATTCCTAGTGTTGTTTGCTACCCACAGATGCTGATGGTTCTTTTTTTTTTTGTCCCCAGGCCAGACCTCTCTGCTGAGCTTTCAGACTCATATCCAGCTGCCTGCTGGATACCTCAACCTGGATACCCAATTTCATCTTAAACTCTACAAGTTCAAGACCCTTTCTCCCAACTTGCTCTTCCTCCAATATCTCCCTTTATGGAATCACCTACTACCAAGATGCTCATAAACTTTTAGTACTTTCTGCCTATCCCCCTCCCCAGATTCTGCCCATTCCACCTATCTGTTCTCTCTTCCCTCTTCCCTCAGACCCTCACAATCTCTCCCCTGGTTTTTGCAATGGTTGTAACTGGTTTCCTTGCCTCTGGCCTTTGTCTTCTCCAAGCCATCCTCCACACAGCAGTCAAAGGAGCCTTTCTAACACACAAATCTGGCAGGGTTACTTCCCACTCAGTACCGTATGAGTAAAGTTCACATTTCTTAGCAGGGCCCCAAATCCTTCTTGCTCTGGGGTCTGCCCTCCTGGGAGGTGCGCCTTCCCGTACACACCACATACTATTCCCTCTGGTTGAATGCCCTTCCTACATCACAATCGCATCAATTCCTTCTCTACTTGGAAACTTTCTTATCTTTAAGCCACCTCTTCTGGGAGGCCTTCCAGAACAGTGCTTCCAGAGCAATCCGTGCAGCAGTGTCCTATGACATTTATTTACGCGTGTCTCCTCTATTGGACTATGAATCTTTTTTTTTTTTTTTTTTGCGGTATGCGGGCCTCTCACTGTTGTGGCCTCTCCCGTTGCGGAGCACAGGCTCCGGACGCGCAGGCTCAGCGGCCATGGCTCACGGGCCCAGCCGCTCCGCGGCATATGGGATCCTCCCAGACCGGGGCACGAACCCGCATCCCCCGCATCGGCAGGCGGACTCTCAACCACTTGCGCCACCAGGGAGGCCCTGGACTATGAATCTTTGAAGGCAGGGACCCTACCTTAGTTATCTTTGCCCCACAGCACTGCGTCTGGCTCTAAGTAGGAGTTCATTCAGTGCTTGCTGACGAAATGAACTAATAGATGTGCAGCTGACACACAGCTCACTTCTTACCTGCAGAGTGACACACATGTAGTCACTACTCATCGTTACGCAGCAGACGCAATCATCTCCGTTCACACTGTTGTTTTCACGTACAGGGAGTCTTCAACAGTCCGTCACCCACCTCTGCTGTCACTTACCTACAGCCAAATACCAACATTCACCCACTTTCCCACCTCCACGTCGACCAAGTCACTCACAGTCGCAAACAATCCCACATGGTCGTACACACAAAATCACACAGAGCCACACATACACAGCCACACACACAATTCCAAACACCTCGAGGGCACACTTCATCTCCAATTGTGAGCAAATGCTGTTGATTTTCATTAATCTGCAGACTCTGTGTTTGCCAGTCTCTCTGGCTCCCCCTCTCCCTCTTCCGCACTCTCTCTCTTTCTGCTCGGAGGCAGGTGAGCGCATCAATTTTCTCCTCGTCTGTGGCAGTTAAATTAAATGGAATCGGCCTGATTGCTGAAAATCAAAGGGAAGGCTGATAAAGCAATTAAATCCCTCTAATTCCTCGTCCTGAAAGGTGCACCGGCTCTGAAGCTAATTAACTTCATAATGAAAATCCTTCTTCACCCTTTTAGGCTCTTCTCCCCGGGTCTCCTCTCCTCTTCTTCTCTCCTTCTGGGGAGAAGCTGGTTACTGAGGAAGAGCTGGATCAGCAACATTAAAAGTCAGGGCTCTGGAGAGGTCTCAGGGGGCTCTTTCCTGTGTTCCCAAATCCGTCTCCCTCAACACTCAGCCCCCTTTCTCTGACACCCAGTTGCCTGCTCACCTCTCAGCATTGCATTACTATCATCCATCCGGAACCCAAGCACTCAGCACTACACCAACACCATCCCACCCTCCAGCACCCACCCCATCTCAACACCAGCTCTACGTCAACAACCACCCCATCTCTAGCACCCACCCATTCCACCTCGAACACTCAGCCCCTCCTCCAATACTCTGTTCTACCCCCAGGACAGCCCGACCCCTACACCCAACCCCACCTCCCCATCAGCCCTACTCCAACACCCAGCCCTACCTCAACACCTAGCTCTACCTGCACATCAGCCCTCCCTACAGCAGTCCTGTCTCTAATACCAGCCCTACTCACACCCAGCCCCACCTCCAACTCCAGCCCTAGCTCAACACCAGCCCATTTCCAACATGCACAGCCTATAATTCTGAGCACCTATACTAGGCACCGGCCTTATAAAGATGAACAAAAAAAAGCAAACCCTACCTTAAAGTATCTCCTTATCTAGAGGTAGAGACAGACAAGCAAATAGACAGTGACCATATGAGCTAATGAGATCTTCCTAAATAGAAGCCCATGACAGGGGCTCTAAGGGGGCTCTGGCAGAGAGAGAGAGCTCCCAGTTGGGAGACACTTGAGCTGGGTCACTGAGTTAGCGGGGTTGGCTGGATGAAAGAGGGAGATGGTGTCAGGAGAAAGAGCATGTTCAAGGCTTGTAGGTGGGGGACAGCATGGGCTGACCAGGGGTTGGGAGTTAGTTTGGGAAGATAGCCACTGGGGCATCTGGGAAGTTGGGCTGGAGATGAGGCTGGGTACCTGGGCAGAGGCCAGGTCACAAAGGGCTTTGGAGTCTCATTGTCTTTCAAACAATGTCAGGAGCGGAAGGAGGATTTACATGCCAGCTAGAACTGGAGTCTGTTGGACTTGTCTTCCACTACCCCACATGTGGAAGCAGGACAGGTGCAGCAAGCCTGGCTGCCTCACACACACATGTGTCCATGGGCACACTGTCAGGGAGCAGGCCTGGAGAATTGGGACCACAGGAGACATCCAGTCAAAGCTTATCTAAGCAGAAAATGGAGCAAGTGTACTGGATAGCCTTCCAGGATTTGAGGGAGACAAGAGACCCTGGTTCCATGGCTGCCACACTTCTAGCCCTGCAATGCTGGCACCTTCCTCTCTTCTTCCTCTGGGAAGTTCATCCACTCTCATGGCTTCAGATACCACCTCTCCATTGATGGCTAAGAGCCCCACAAGGGAAGGGCACAGCCTGTCTCATTCACCACTACATCCCCAGCCCAATCTATCACAGACACTCAAATATTCGTTGATTAATACATAGAAATGAACAGTGACTTCCAAATTTACACCCCCAGGCTCTAGACCTTTGTATTTCACTGCCAACTGAACATTTCCACGGGGATATTTCCATCTCACGCACTCAGCTCCTCCCCCTCCCCCATCCTAATCCTGCTCCTCTTCTGAGTTTCCCATCTTAATGAATGGTACCAGCAGCCACACTAGTGACCAAACCAAAGGCCTGAGCTTCATTCTTGGCTCCTCCCTGGTCTCCCACGCCTACCCCCACACTGAACCAGCCTCCAATCCTATTCATTCTGCCATCCCTATGGTTTCCCCTCCTTCCTCCCCCACTGTAATACCCTAGTCATGACTTCTCATTGTCTCTCTTGGACTACTGCACTGATTTCCTAACGGGTCTCCCTGCTTCAAGCCTCAGTCACCTTCAATCCATCCTCCAGAATAATTGTCCTAACATGGAAAATAGGATCACACCAGTCACCTGCTCTCTACTCTCCAGGGTGGCTCCTCATTGTGTATCAAACAAGGGCCAGCCCCCTCAGCCAGCCTACAGAACCCTACCTCTCACAACTACCAAACTTCACGGATTTATGCCGGGGTTCCACGACTCATGCCCCCCCACCCCCGCCTGGAATGCCCTTCTCCAATACCACCCCCAGTTTCCCCATCACCACCCATCATTCACTTGGTAAAACTCCACTCATTGCTCAAGACACTCCACAATTTTCTTTAGAGGCTCTATTTTGTTTTTGTTTCCCTTTGAGCTTTCCTGTGCTTTCTCAGCATTCTGCATTAAGCAAGTGTTATTTTTGTAAGGAGAAAATGTTTTGAACGCAACTAAGAGCTCCCTTCTCTGTAATGTTTCTCCCCAGGCTTCCACACCCTACCCACAGAATTTTCAGCCTTCTTTGGGTCTCACTGGGCCCTCTCTCCTACCCTCTCCTACAGGTGTTTGCACACCTGTCTCCCTCAAGGGCCCCCCTCCCTCAAGGGTCTATGAGCACCTTGCTCATGTTGGCTGGCACAATGCTTGGCAGATCAAATGTGCCCTCTGATTGTTGAATGAATGAATGACCAAATGGCCTGAGAAGGAGTTGAGGGTTTGGTCCAACCACAGCATTCTGTGGGGAGTAAGGGTGTTGGAGGCACTTGATCTCAGAGACATGAAGAGCAGCCAGCCTGCCCCCACTGGCCTTAGGGACCTGTCAGAGAGAGACCTAAGCACCAACCACTGCTACCAGCCAGGACCCCTGTCTCCTTGCCGTGAAGGGGACGTGTGGTCACAGAACTTCCCAAATGGAGAGGGCCCCAGCCCCAGCCCAGCCTGATCTCCACATTCAGAGATGCCCAGAGGCAGTGGCCAGAGGCGCAAGAAGAGAAAGCTGGTAAGCAGAGAGGGGCAGGAATGTGGAAGAAAGGCATAGACAGGCCAAGTGGCAGAGGGAGGGTGGTCCTTACGAAGACACAGGAGGAAAGGAACAAAGACAGACAGCAGCAGAGACACAGGAAGGGCAGATGGGCAGCCAGACCCCAAGCACAGTCCAGGAGTCTTGGGCACACAAAGCCAAGAGTGGAGTTGGGGGACAGGCTCCCAGGGAAGAGGGAGAAGAGAGCGGGCTCCCAATGCCCCCTGCAGGTGCCACTCCCATCTCAAGCAGTCTCCCCGCCCCCATTCCTGAGCCAGCGGGTGGGCGGCACCCAGCAGGAGGCAGATGAGGCTGAGACGTTGTGAGTGATGGGCACTGATTTGGGCCCAGATTCGTGGCGCTTGGGGGGCCTGGCGCAGCTCCGAGACTGGGAGTGGGGTGGACTGGGCCAACATGGGCCTGACCGGCCATCAGTCTAGAGAAGTGCTTGGCTCTCTTCTCTGAGCCCCAGCTGGAGTCCAGGTGACCAAGGACTCCTGCACAGAGGAGTCTCTGTGCAGGGGCCCGACTTCTGCATGCAGAGTACAAGGTGGGTCCCTGAAGGGGTTGTCACAATGGAGCAGGGAGTAGGGGTGTCTGTTGGTAGCCCTCTGTGTACATGCGCACGCGTGCATGCGCGCGCACACACACACACGCTCATACCATTCCCCAGCCCAGCATTCACACTCAGAGCCAACCACTGTGAGGTGGCTGGATGGACAAACTCAACAACACCTTTGAGCGCCTACTATGTACCACAGCCTGTCTGAACCATTCACACACTCAGGCACACCCCACACAACTCTCAGCCCCACAGCCTCATGGAGCAATCCCCCCCACACACTCATCCCCCTACAGTCACCCGCCATCCCTCCCACGCACCCTCAGTCACTCACATGTCCACAAGTCACAAGTCCCCGGCCCACTGAAAATGTAATACACCCCATTCACTGTCATACTCTCACCCTATCACAGACAGCCACCAACACCCATTCATCCCTCTCCCACTGGCTCAGAGCGAAAGTCAGGCAATCCGCACAGACATAATTCATCACACAAGGTGTCTCACTGTCTCCCAGACCCCTCACACGTACCCTAAGCAGGCAGGCACACGTGGGCACACATACATGCACACACATAAATTACTCAGTTTGGCAAAAGTGATGGGAATATCCCCACCGCTTTTGGGGATATTGGGAGCTGGGTTTCTGGGTCTTGGTTTTGAAGAGAAGAAAAGACAGTCACAGGCTCCTGGGCTCATGGAGGCAGATGTGTGGCCACAGCCTTAGAGAGTCCAGTGAGGTCAGCCATGGGGTCCAGGTCACTTCGGGCCAGTCCCCTCCATCCCAGCTGACTCAGGGCCGGCCCACACTGTCTCCAGACAGACTCCTCCACCCGGCCAGGGTCCAGCCCTCTCCAGTCCCTACAGTCACCCCTCCTGTCAGCTCATTCTCCTTCCATCTGCATCCCTTCTCCTCCCCCCTGCTCACCCCCCTATCCCCGCCCCCCCAGCCTCGGTGATAAAAGAGCCAGATTGGAGCGGGTGCCACGCAGCTTCATTCCCCACCATATGGGCCCAAAAGCCAAATCGTCAGCTAAGCGATTAAATCAAGTATGTCGAACAAAATGTTATGAACTGACATTATGGGTATATAATTTTATGCCATTTGTTGCCATCTGTTTATCTAAACAGCCCCCATTCCACACAGACATACAGACTCACACCTTCCCTCCTACCCACCCCCACCACCGTCAGGATTCTGCTCCCCGCCGCACCAACCTGAGCCAAGGGTCAGGGACAAGAAGGCATGTGCCCGGAAGTGGAGAGCTAGGGGCTCCAGGGTTCTTGGGGATGGCAGAGGGAGGGTTAAGACCACCCTCTGGCCTGGGAAGGGGCAAGGCCCTTGAGATGCAAGAGGTGAGGGAGTCAGGAGTCCTGGGCGTAAAGAGTGTGGCTGAGGCCCGAGTACAGGAGCCATGGACCAGAGCCAGGGGAGCCTCACTGGCAAGCCTCCAGCCTGGCACGTGGCACGTGTGAGTAAGTGTGTGTGCAGGGGCGGGCACGAGAGCAGCAGCTGTGCACATCAGCGGCTGTGGGAGCTTCCTCTCCCTCTGCCTCCTGTCTGCCCTGGGGCCTGAGGCTCTCAGAGCCTTGCGGGGAGGGCTGGCTCTTCTTGGGACCAGAGGCCCAGACCACGGGTCCAGAGGCTTAGGCTGGAGTTAGTCATGTCTCCTTCTCAGCATGAGGCTACAGGCAGGTGCCCCATCAAGTCCAGAGGCTGGGGAGCCCCCCTCCTCGTACCCTTCCAGCCCCAAAGAGCTTCAGAGTCTGGAAGGGCCCCTTAATACCAGGCCTGTGGCCTCTGTGAGCTTAAGCATGAGCTCCCAGTCACAAACACTCAGCCCTCCTACCCTGTTCTGCCTCCCTGCTGCCTGGCCCCCAACCTGGGTCTGTCTGTGGCCCTCCCTTGTCCACCACCTCTGCCTCAGTGCTCTGTGTGTCTCTCTTACTTCTGTGTTAGTTTTTGTCCCTCTCATCTCTTTGTCTCTTCTGTCTGCCTCTGGCTCTGTTTTAGCCTCTGACTCCCTTGGAGGTGCAGGTTTGAGTCTCAGTGATGTCCAGCCAGAGGGGTTGTGGCTCCACAGAGGGGTGCAGGCCAGAGGGGTGAGGAGCTGGACAGAGACAGAGCAGGACAAAACATTAGACCCCAGGAACTCCCATAGTGGACAGTTGGGTGATCCTGGGGCATTGAAAGCCTTGTGGCAATTCAGGGAGTTGGGAGGAGAGCAGCCTGAGGGTCATGAAGTGTGAGGAAGGCAAGGGCAGCCTCATGTCCCCTGTAAGGAGGGGTGAAAGGAGGCCCCACTGAAGGCTTCATGGGACAGAGGGTGGGGAACCTCTCCCAGGGATTATTGAAACACTACCCTAAACCCACACTCACATACACACGGAGGCAGGTCACATCCACACCTGCTCACAGACACATGTGACCACACAAATGCAAACAGGGTCACGATGACACTTCCTATACAAACATCTCAATGTCACTCTCACACAGGCCCTCACAACCAGGGACAGGGTTGCTAGCAAAACAGTAATTCCTCGGCCACTGAGCCCCAAGCCAGGCATTCCAAGGCCCGGCCTCTTCCAGGGGGTGTGTGTACAAGGGGTACCCCCAGCCTGGGGTCACCATCCACTGCTCCACACAGCATCCCTGCAGCCTCCTGGCAGTGCTCCAGGTCCCTGACCCTATTGCAAGAGGAGATGGAGCCACACAGAGAAGAGCTGAGGTGAGCAACAGAAACCCAAGCCCCAGAGAAAGAAACAGCCAGAAAGATTGAAGAGAAGACCGAGGTTGAGACAGAGACTGAGAGAGAAGAGGAAGAGGACTCAGAGAGAGTCATAGGCTCCGGTCAAAGGACAGAAAGAGAAAGACAAAGAGAAGAAAGAGTCTTGAAGACCCACCGGGAGAGAGTGGGACAGCCCAGAAAGCGAGGGGACGCCGCAGGCGGGCGGGCGGGGGCGCCCGGGCCGCGGAGAGCCGCGAAGGCGCAGGCGGCGGCGGCGGCGGCTGAGGATGGAAAAGCTCATTTTGCTGGTAATTTACTCTCCTGCTTTTGGGCTGCTCCGCCTGCCGCTGCCGCCCGCCCGGGCTGCCTGTTCCAATATTAGATATAAACAAGTAAACTGTGTAATGGATCACATTAAGCAGGCCTTGCGTCTTGAGGCAGGATTTAATTTGCATGGCAGATTAGCTTGTCTTCCCAGCAAGGCACCCCGGGGCACCCCGAGCTGTAATAGGATCCCGCCTCTTAGAGCCCATTAAGGCAATTGAGAGCGCCTCCTAATCTGCCTCCCCGCCCTGCATCAAAATCCCCTCCTGCCGGACAGGGAGGGACTTGTGTTGGCTGGACCCCCATCTTCCAACTCCCAGCTCAGGCCCCACCTCGCCCTTAAAACCGCAGCCCCAAATCCCAGGCTTGCCCCCTTCTCCACGTCTTGCCTCCGCACCCAACCTCAAACTTTCCCTCTGCACACCCCCAACTCTGCTTCAGAGCCCACCAGCCGCCCTGAACCCACTTTTCCTATTCCTCCAAAGTATCCCCAGACTCCAGGCCAGTGCTCTGACCCCAACTTTCTCTATTCCCCACATGGCTCCCCTAAACCCTTGACCAATGAGTCCGGCTTCTTAGCTGAGATCAGGGATTAGAATATGTTCCATCCTTTTCTTCAGGTTTTCATGTATCAATAACAGCTATTCATCAAGCTTCCTGTATCCTTAACGATATTGCTGCCAGGATGGGAATCAGAGCAGGACCCAGAAGCTGTGTGAAGATTGATATTCAAGTCACAGTTTGGTTTCACACTGAGGGTGGGACAAGTGATTATGATGACCCTCATTTGTGGGGTGCTTTAAAGTTTTTATGTGTTATACCAGTCAGGTCATTAAACCTCATAGGAACCCTTTTATTTTCTTTAATTTTTAAAAAATAAATTTATTTATTTATTTATGGCTGCACTGGGTCTTCGTTGCTGCACACAGGCTTTCTCTAGTTGCAGCGAGCGGGGGCTACTCTTCTTTGCTAGTGCGTGGGCTTCTCATTGCGGTGGCTTCTCTTGTTGCGGAGCACGGGCTCTAGGCGCGCAGGCTTCAGCAGTTGTGGTGCAGGGGCTCAGTTGCTCTGCGGCATGTGGGATCCTCCTGGACCAGGGCTTGAACCCGTGTCTGCTGTCCTGACAGGAGGACTCCTAACCACTGTGCCACCAGGGAAGTCCATAGGAACCCTTTTAAATCAGTCTAATTTTAAGATGAGGCAACTGAGGCTCAGGAGGGGAAATGACTTGCCCAAAGCCACACAGCTAGTAGGTATCAGCTCTAGGGCTCAACACAGGTCTTCCTGACCCCCAGTGCAGCAGCCTTTCTGATCTACCACAGTGCTGGGATCAACACCGGGGTCCAGAGAGGGTCAGGGCAGTCTCGGGGTTAAGGACCATAGCAGGTTGTGTATCAGGATTAGGACAGCCATGAATTTCCATTCCCTGCCCCACCGCTGGATCGGGATGGGTGGAGCCCATGCCCCGGCTCAGTTTCCCCACTCATTTAAGAGGAGGTGCTTCTGCAGTGGACTTACTGGATGCTTGTTAAGAAGACAAAACAATCAAAGGCTAGTATCATGAGAAAGCAGAGAAATTAGTGTTAGACAGAGACAAGGACTTTCAGTGTGTGGGCACATCAAGCTGGGTTCCCTCAGCATTGGAGAGACCCTGAGCTGGATCCTGTTGGGCCGGGGAGGAGGGCTGTGGAGCCTGCAAGCAGGGCGACAGGACTGGGGTGGGTGGGTATGGGGCCAGGCTGGTGGAGAAGGGTCAGTTCAGCCCTGCTTAGCTCACAAAGGGTCCTTGTTGTGGGTAATGGGACTCCCCTGGCAGCTTTATTTGCTGTCAGTGGCTTTTATTAAAGTCTCCAGTTTCAGACCCTCCAACCTCGAGCCATTGTGTATGCTCCCCCAGGGCCCTGCCCCCAGCCCCTGGCTAGGTTGACTCTGAAGGGCCCCTTTGCCCCGTCTCCTGGGCCCCAGGCCCCCCAGCCGCCAGCCTCTCACCTCTACCTCCCAGCGAGAGGGCAGAGAGGGCTATGCATTCAAGGGGGAATGTCTCAGCTTTGGCCCTCAGCACCCAAACAGACCCTAATCTCCCAGATATTGTGACTGGTGCCAGGGGGTGGGGCCATGAGTCAGCCTGGGCAGAATTCACAGAGTGGCACACATGTGTGCACATATATGTGTACCCATGTGTGTCCTGGAGGGGTGTGCACCCATCTGTTCCCTCAGCTTGTCTCTGCACACACACACACAGACATTCTAGGAATGTGTACTGTCTAGGGATTGAGGTGGGGGGGGCTACAGTTTGATTTCATAAGCAGTTAGGGACACCCGCTGCCCCCACCAGGTACCATGTCACTCTCAGGGTTGAGAGGATGGGGAAGTGTCTCCCAGCCCAGACTGTCACCTGGGGTATTGGCTCCCCACTCCCTTCTCTTCTTCTATACAGGGGAGAGTGTTTGCCAGTGGAAGGAAGGGGGCAGACAGAGGTAGGCTGGGCCTTGACCCTAGGTAGGGAGGAGACTGTCAAAGGCACTGAACATCAGCACAGAGTTTAACCTCACTTCACTCAGATCCAGACTCTTCCTTTTTGGCCCAGAGCCCCAGCCCTGAACTCACAGCCTAGAACCCAAGCAGCTGAGGACTGGTCCTCACACACTTTCTTCCCGGAGAACACATTTGGGGTTGGGGCATGGAGGGACCCAGGCCAGGCTCTTCAGGATGATCCCCCTGAAGACAGAAGTCTGGAGTGAAAATGGGCACTTGATCTCAGGAAATCCTTGCTGAGCAGGGAGAAACAGAAGAGGAGTAGAGAAGGAGGCCAGAGGGCCAAGAGGGGGGCTAGAGGGGCTTCAGATCTCACACATGGGCTTCTGTCCCATGCCCCGCCCCACCCCTCGTGGAGGAAGAGGGAAGAGGTGGTGATTTCTCTCCATTACCCATGAACGTGAGAGCTGAGATCGGCATAAGTGCACAACCAGTGACTGTGTCTGGGTGCAAAGGGGTATCTTGGGCCACAGGAGTCTGTTTGGACATGGGTGTACATGGATGTTGGGTCCAATATTTGGAATCAGCCAGGGTATCAACTTGTGTGTGTGCGTGTGTGTGTCTTTCCTGGGGGTGTCTACTCTGAGGGGTGGGGTGCAGATGGTGCAGCTCAGTGGGTTTATGTGAGAAGAGAGTGTCTATGTTTGAAAGTGACTACAAGTACTTGTTATGGGATGTTTGTCCTGCGTATGTTCTCATGTATAAGAGAGAGGGAGATCCAGGGGGTTCACAGCCCTCCCCGGGGTCTTCAGAGCTCCTGGCTCGTCCCGTGCCAGGCCATTTGGGGAGCTCCCGTGCTTTATGGTGCGCGGGTGAAAAATGGAAATGCTAATAAGTAGTCGTTAAGTTGTCTTGCAAAAATGTTAAATGATAAATTGGGTAATGTTATTGTTGAAATGAAATATGTAAAATAAATGAGTTATTTATTTCTAATAAATATTTTGTTTACGATATATTTGTAGGGGTGTTAATTATTTTCCCCCGCAATCGGGGCAACGTATAAATTCTAATAAAGTGCAGGCCGTGGTGAAGGCAGCCGTGATGGTGGTGGCTCCTCCGGGCTGGGCAGCTGTAGGACCTCGGCCCTTGATGGATGCTCGAGTCACAAGCGATTATTCTCTCTGCTGTTGCCGGCTTCCCAGTGTGGCCAGTTTTCTTTCTTAAAGAAAGAAAAGAGAGAGTTGAGGAGGAAAACAAATAGGACAGAGTCTCCACGATGAGATGATTAAACACCCCTAGGCCAGGGTTTGCTCCTTAGGTAGCTGCACAGGCTCCGGGTACGCACAGCGCTGCTGGAACCAGCTTCAGGGAAGGAGAAATAAATACGTAAGCAAACCAAGCAGCGAAGAAATGACATCCCCCAGACCCATCAGCAGCTCTGAGCACTCAGTCCAGGCTAGGCGTCCTCAGCCATTCCCACTCTCTCCTCTTCCAGCTGGAGGATCTGCAGGGAGGCAGGTGCCCCCCCCCCATTTCCACCTGTTTCCATCCCTGCCTGACCAAAACTTCCTCCTTCCTCCTGTCAAGAGAAGGTTCCCTTTCCCCCTGACCCTGACTCTTCTCCCTCTGTTGCTTCCCCTCCCCTTTCCCTGCAGGGACCTCCAGGGCTACCTAAGGCCTCTCCAGGGGAACCCTAGCTGAGCCCCCTCAGGATCCATCAGACCAGAAATTCAGCGAGGCTCTGGCCCAGCCCCTGAGGCTGGATGACAGGGGGCTGGGGGTATACATTCCCCTTCAGAACAGGCTGCCTCCCCCCAGGGCTTTATCTCCCCATGGGTAATAAAACTGCTGAGGCAGGACGGTCTGGTGGGCAGGGACAGGGGACACAAGCACGGGATGCAGGGCCGTTCTGTCCCTGCCTCAGGCGCCATCCACCCTTGACCCCCCTCCCCCAACTCCTGGGGCTGAGCTGGGTTCCAAGTTCTCACCAAAGGACTCTAGACCAACCTCCAACCAGAGATCACAAGCACTTAGCATGCCTTTCTTCAGGGTTGGGGGGGTCTTGGGGGGGACACTCCCAAGGGAGCTGGGATCAGGGGGTTCCTATGAGTCCTTTAAAGTTGAGGTGGGGGGTCATAATCTGAGGTTGCCTTCCAGGCTGGGGTCCCCCAAAGTCTGTCAGAAAGGGGTGCCTGTACCTATTCCAGTCACCTACCACTGCCCACCACCCCAAGCTAAGCCACTGGGAAGTGCCTTTCAAAAAGTGGCCCTCTGCACAGGTGTAACATGTGTGTATGCACATGTGCGCACACATGCCAATGCGTGTGCAAGAGGAGCGAGCCAGGCTTGTTGTAGGATGGCGAGGCCTTCAGCGTGGGACTAAGAGGAAGGTAAATAATAGAGGAAACCAGAGGGAATGACTGGGAGTGTGCGATTAGCAGATGTAAACTATTATATATAGGAGGGATAAACAACAAGGTCCTACTGCACAGCACAGGGAACTATATTCAATATCCTGGGATAAACCATAATGGAAAAGAATATTTAAAAAAAGAATGTCTGTATGTGTATAACTGAGTCACTTTGCTGTGCAGCAGAGATTGGCACACCATTGTAAATCAACTACACTTCAATAAAAAAAATAAAACTAACAAAAAATAATAGAGAAAACCAACAGACACACAGGGCATATCTACCACATGCACGCATGCCCACACTGACCCATATGCAGATCCTGGCCTGGCACTCAAGGTCACACGCAGCGCTTGTGTCATGCAAGTCTAGGAGCGAAGCCCAGTCCCACACAATCACAGTCCCACAAACGCACATGTCTCACAACTACACTTTCAGAGGAGCTTGAGACAGACCAAAAGGGACATCTGTAGGGCTTTGATTCGGTGGAGGGAGGGGGTATCAACTCTGGAGGGAGGGCGCCCCCTGCTGGAAAGAACTGCTGCAAATAACCCCACGTCAAGCCATCCAAGCCTGCCCCAAACCTTACCCTCACCCCGCCCCTAGCAAGACATCACCAGTGTTCACACTTGTCCACCACACTCTGGATAAGCCCCCAGCCGGGGGCTGCATAAATCTGGGTTCTTTTCAAAACGTGTAAAATCTTTGATCATCATTTGTTTAAACTGTATAAATAATCCACCCGGTTTTAATAGGATTTTTCCATGAATCGGCAACAAAGCATGAAATGTGATATTTTCACCATGAGTAGTTGGGAAATTAGTCACCTCTGTCCATGGCTTTCTGCTGGCTGGAGACCCCCATTCTGTCTGCTCCCTCCCTCCCCTCTACCTCAGACCATCCTGGGCCCTTCAAATGCTACCCCCTCACCTCCCACCTTTTGGGGGTAGTGGGGGCATTCTGTGGCATCACTCTGAGGAGCCCATGCTGGGAATCTCTGGGTCTGAGAGCAAAGACCAGGCTGGCCTGGGTCCCTGTTTCCCAGACTCCTCATCTGAGTCAGGGGCTTTCACTCTCTAAGTCCCACTGTGGGCTCCAGTGCAGGTTGGGGTAGTGTTCCAGGATGGGCGGTGGGTTTAGCGAATTACTGGGGGCAGGGTTGTGGCATGGTGCAGAGAGTTGGGGTCATTCGCCATTTCCCCCAGTCTCCCAGAAGGGTTTCCACACTTTCCAGTTTCCTAGGCTGTTACACACTCGTGCTGTTACACAGTCACAGAGGCACAGCCCAGGTGCATTCTCAAGGGTGCTGGGCCTGTTTCCTGAGGCTGACAAGCTGTCCACCCAGTCTGGGAACAGAGGACGCTGAGTCTGAGAGAGGAGTCACTGTCGGTGACAAGGAAAGATCAGAGATCTGCAGAAGCAGGAGACGGGGCATCAGAGATGAGCTTTCAGGGATGGCAGCCAGACTGGAATCAGAGATGGAGGAATCAGAGATCAGGCCAGGACTGGGGAGTGATACAGCCGAGGCAGAGATGGTGGAGATTGCTCAGTGTGCAAGAGGGCCTTTTGGGCCCACTTCCATACGACTTCTGACTCCAGTCCCCACCAGCGCAAGCAGCCCTCCCCGGCCTCCGTGTCCTGTTGGGAGAAGCCAGCAGCCAACACCAGTGAAGGAGGGCCCCCAGAGCAGGCAGGCCCTGAGCCACCCGGCCAGGCTTTGGGCCTCCCAGGTCTCAGGCCGTAGCCTGATGGGGCTCAGCCTCAGAGCTGGCACAGCCGAGGGGGTGCGGTCCCCGCCCACACTGCACCAGAGTCCACGCGCTCCAGGCCCAGCAGCCCCCTTCCTTTCTGCCCCCGGCCCCTGGCCCGAGATGAATAAAACTCGGGGGGTGGGGGGAGCTATTCATGGAACCAGAGAATGTGTGAGCCGCCCCGCGGCCCCCTCTCATTAGGGGACTCCGTCAGGTGGCGCTCATTAACTTCAAGTTGTCTCTTGTTTTAAAACTCGGGTGAGGGGGGCGGGGCAGAGGGGCACATTGTCTGGCTGCTGCCCCAGAGAGATTAGGCGCCCAGGGGGAGGGGGCAAGCAAAGGCCCTTTAATTAGTTACTTTCAAAGGTTCCCTGTCCCCTTTCTCTCCGTCCTCCTCCTGCCCCCGGCTGGGCCCGGCTTCGAGGGGGGCGGTCTTTTCTGCATGGCAGAGCCGCCTGGTCACTCAGCTTAAATCCGCAGGCTTTGTTCCCGCCTGCACAATGGGCCCAGCACATCAGCCACGGAGGCCACGGAAGGAGCCGGCCCTTCTTCCATAAGCCTGGAGCCTGCTGAGAGGGGTGCACCCTGGAGTGGGGTGCAGCCTGGGGCCTCTAACAGGGGTCTGGGCACCATGGGCCCTTTTTGGGGTGAGAGGAAAAGGGGAGACACGCACACTCACACTCACCCCAACCTCAAGACCTAGCTCGAGCAGAGGAAAAAAGAGGGACAAACCTCACGTCAGGGAGTCCTTATCATAGGAAGTTTCTAGGGGGGATACCTGGAACCTAGCTCAAGGATGGGGGCCCCCTTCCTTCCTCAATAGCTGAAAGAACATGGTCTTAGAGGCAGACAGATCTGGGTCCCAATCTTGGCTCTGCTATTCATGAACAAGTGCTTAATCTCTCAAGCCTCACCTTCCCTCATCTTTAAAATGGGGGAAATAATGCCTGCCCCTTGGGTTGTGAGGGTTAAATTATTTACCTGTGTTAAGTGTCCAGCACCGTGCCTGGAGTACAATCAGCCCTCAATACGGTTCCGTGTCGGGTTCCCACAGCCAGAGCCTGACCCCACACCCTCCACCACTAGGTTGCAGGCACACGGACTAATTTCCTTACATGCAAAGCGCTGGTGTTCACGCGCAGGGAAATACTTGGAAACGGGTGAGTATGAGGACAGAAATGAGGAAGAAGGAGCATTCCACGTTGGAGGTGATAGGTTTGGGGAGGCCTTCAGACAGAAAGGGGTGACCTGGAACAGGAAGAGAAAAGGAGAGGGAGCCAGCTCTGGGGGATGCTTAGCAGATCCTAGGGGGTGGTCTTGAGGAGAAGGGTTTAGAGGCTGGGTTGCAGGAAGAGGTGGTGATTTGCCTGGGTCAGCAGATTAATGGCACTAACGAAGTTTCCAAGAGCATAGTGAGTTGGGGGGTCGGGGGCGCCCATGTGGAAAGGCACATGACTAGGGATTGATCAGGCTGAAGATGAAACAGAGAAAGCTTCCCGGGCAGCAGAGGTAGGAAACGCCAAAACCAATTACTCCCCAACCCCTCCGGCCTCCAGATCCCTCCCCCGGGGAGGAGGGAAGGGGCTGTGACCTCTCTCTGTTGGTGCATGCACTCCAGGCACACACACAGACAGGCCACTCACGTGGGTAGGTGTGTGCACGGGGGAAGGGCCACACGTGGGAGTGAGTAGACCCAGGATGAGATCATGTTTCTCATGTTGGTCTATGTGCTCTCCTCCTTGGGCGTGGGTCTTCTCACAGATGTCCCCACATCCCACCTAAGTGTCCCCACATGGCAAGCACATGTGTCACCAGGAAGAGTCAGGGGCCAACGGGTGGCAGCAGAAGTGAGGGGGGGTGGTGCTGAGGATCCCCTTCGTTCAATTTTGGCCTTAAATTGCCAACTCTACAAAGTTACTAATTTGGACTCAACCCTAGTTTCCAGTAGAGGCAACCCTGGATTACCATTTAGGTGGCTAATTCCCCATGCAGATCATTGACAACTTATCAGCCCCTGATTAATGGGAGTGTACCCCACTTAGGGAAAGCCCAACCTTTCGGAAATAATCAATTACCCACAGGTCTCTTTTAAGAGCCCCTGATGTTTGTTGAATGAATAAGTGTGGCAGATTGGGCAGCCCTCTTCAGCTTAAAGAATTCACAAAGGATATCAAAGAACTAGATCAAAGGGCAAGCAAACATCTCTTATAGGACCTAGAGAAGCCCTTAGTTAAAAATCAACAGTTAAGAGGTGATTAGATGAAAGATAAGGACCCTTCAAACTCCTAACACTAACTCAACAGTTGTCCACATTTGGGATCTTTAAGGGAGATGGAGGTGGGGGAGGGAGAGCAGGAGGTACAAGGAGGCCTGGATTTAGCTCTTGCCTATGGAGGGACAGCTCCCTTCCAAGCAGTGTGTGTTGTGCAGTGTTTGCCCCTCCAGATCCAGGACAGAATTTGTGTGTCATGCCATATGTTGAGTGGTATTATTACAGTTATTAGCAATTAGGTTTTATCGTCAAATCACTTTGCCTTTGAATATGTGATTAAAAATCCGACTGTTCCTAGAGTAAGTTCTATCCAATCTATTCCTCTTGGAAATTACTTCTAGTTTTATAATACAAACCAACAGGCAAACAGGATGGGAACCCTGGGCATTTACATGCACCTAACCATTTCACACAGGGAGTTGTCACCAACCCACCCACCGCACTGCTGGGTCCAGATGGCTGGGGCGATAGGGGTCATGCCCCAAAGGTACTGCAGAGAGTCTGTGCCCCCAGGCCCGGCCCCTCCCCCAACCTCCAACCCAGTGACCATCTCCCAAGGTTACCACTGGGGTGCCTCCCCATTCTCAGTGCCCCCATACCCACCCTGTGCCCCTACTGTAATGTCTATGAGGAAGACCGGCTCCTTTTGGGGCCTGTAAGCTTTTGTTAGCGTTATGTGAGCCGCTAGTGACAAGGGCCCTGAAACCCAACTCGACCAAACTCATAAAAGGGGTCACTGTCTCTTTAATTAAAGTTCCCTGTTTGGAGGTTAAAGACAAACCCGTTTGATGGTGCAGGTGTGTGCAGGGGGGGTGGGGGAGCCGGGTGGAGGGGACTGGAGGGAAATGGAATTCTATCCTTGGAGGGAAGCAGGGAGGGGCCTCACCAGGGCCAGACTGGCTGACCATGGAAAGTCTGATGGGGGGGGTGCCTTGAGGTCCCCAGTGCAGTGAGGGTCACAAGGGGAGAAACTAGCTGGAATGGGAGGCCAGGGGCCAGTGCAGTCAGCTCTGACCGCCCTGCAAGCACGCCCTGCACATACCGCCTGCTCTCAGCTCCCCACCTCCATTATGCCTGCGGACCACTCCCCTTGTCCACTCTCCAGTTCCTCCTTTTCCACCCCAAAAGTTCTCCGTTAAAAGAGGGTCCAGGGCTTAATCCCATCTCCATACAGATGTGACTTCATCACAGTTTAACATAAAAAGATCAGCTGGTATCGACTGGTAATTTGGACCCACGCCACGCTATTGGCAGGAAGACAGAATAAGTTAGGGTGGCCATGTTTCAAAAATTCTCTGTGTGCACTCAATCACAGCCCAGGGAAGGCGGGTGGGTGCGTAATAACCCAGCCGCGCTCTCCATTTCCCCTGTAGATCAATGCTAATACCAGGAGGCCCCGGAAGATGGATGGAACCGACAGGAACCTTGAAATTCCAACACGGAGGCTGGTGCCTCAACCGATAAAGGATTTTGCTGATGCTGGGGCAGGGACCCAGAAACCCTCGGGGCCGTGGGAGACAGTCAGGTGGCGGGCAAGGAGGTGGGGTAGAGGGAGCAGCCTCTCTTTCACGAACACACTCATGTCCTCACTGACACCCACAGTTGCTCACGCAGCCTCTGACAGATGCACACGCCAGAGTCACTGACACACACACCAATGGCTGACACACACCATCACTCGCACACTATCCAGCCCGCAGCACCAGCACCTCTCCAAGAGGCCTTGACTCCCAGAGGCCGCTCACACATGTCCTAGCACACACGTGCACACACGTGCACACGACTCAAACCTACACACCAGAATCAGGGTCTGTGACACAGACACTCGCGTTGACATACTGAGATGCAGACACACCCACCCACTGGCATCCACACGCTGCCACAGTGAAGCACAAAGATACCCACACCCACACATGGACACACCCCCGCCTTGCCTTCCTTCCTTTCCATTCCATCCCTTCTTCCTTTCACCTTCTGAGTCTGGTCAGGACCTTGCTGGCTGACAGTCAACTGGGGAGCTTCCCAGGACCTGTTAGAAGTAACTCACTAAGACAGAAGTAGACCAAACACACAGCCCTGGAGACACAACCAGACAGGAACCCCACACACACACTGGGCTGGAAGGCAGGAAACCTGGGTTCCAGGCACAGCCTAGCCAGAATCGCTGCATGGCCTTGGGCAAGGGTTTGCTCTCTCTGGGTCCCTATTTCCTCATCTATAAAACAAGAGGTTGGACTGGGTGATTTCTAAGATCCCCTTCAAGTTCCAAATTTCTGTTTGCGGCAGATATAAATCCTTGTGGAGTCACACACATACAAACACACACACACACACATACACAGAGGCAGCCCCAAGCAAGCACACCTGGGCTTTTAAGTGCCTGGTGGCCTGAAGCCACACCCCACGCTGACGTGCAGGGCCACACATGCACGGGCTGCTCTTCCCAGCAAAGGTGCCTGCAGCAGGGACAGCAGCTCCTCATCCTCCCCAGAGCTGGAGGTCAGGGAGATGCAGAATTCACTCTTCTGGGAGCAAAGAACTGCGGGCAGAGAAGAGAGATGGAGCATTGCCGTGAGTTTGAGGGAGTAGGTGGAGTGGTAGGACAGTGATTGGGACCTGCAGAGGGGACAGAGAGGGAAGCACAGGGGTGACTGCCAAGACCCACCCCCCCCACACACACACACCCCTCCAGGCTGTTATCTGATTTCCTTCCTTTTGAGTTCAGCCCCAGGACAGGAGCCATTTCCGTGGCCTCACACTGACATCTTGTGGCTACCCCTAGGATTGTAGGCAGCGCCAGGCGGCACTTGTATCCTGTGGAGAAGCACGGCCCTACCTAATTGGGACCATAATGAGCAAGAAAATAGGTCTGATCCTTGGGTGCCCTGTCCCATGCACAGCAGCCAGGAAGTACAGCGGGGGCTAACATGTACCTCAAGCAGGGACAGGTGGAAGAACAGGAAGCTGCTTTGGGAAAAGGCTTCAGGGGCACATGGTGACAAAGGGGACTAGAGAAAAATAAATGCTTAAGGGAATTCCAGTCTGTGGTGGAGATGTAACCCTGTTCTCCCGCAGCCCCAGTATGAGGTAGGGAAACGTGACCCTGACTCATGGGGCTGCAGTCTAAGGAGGAGATGCAACCTTTCCCCAGGGATCCCCCTCCTGAAGGAAAAGACTCAGCCCTGGCCTCACAGAAGCACTGTCTGATGGGGAGCACTTGGCCCCCTCACAGAGAGCCTAATTATAGGGAGGAGGGGTAAGGTACCACTCTGCCCTAAGTTATCCTCTAATTTTGAGGAGGGAAAAAACCCAGCCCCCACCAGGGACCCCAATCCTATCTGAAAAGTATGCAATTTAGGGGTTCAGAAGCTCTCAGCTCTCCCAGCTTCCCATGCCAAGCCCTAGTCTGAAATTCTGAAATAGACATGATTTCTGTGTCTGAATCTGTAGCCTAGGGCTGGGAAGAGGGTTGAGGAAGGAGTTTGGGGGAGGTAGATCCTCCCCAACCAGCCCCATCCATTCTGAAGAGGTCTGGCGACTAGTGGGGGAGGTCCACGCCTCCCAGATCTTCCCGGAGGTAGCCTTGACTGAAGTCCCAGCCCTGTCCCAGGACTCTCCTGAATCCATTCCTCCTTCTGGAGCCTCCTGCCACTCTGGAGCCAGGTCTCAGTCGCCCAGAGCTGACAGATCACACGCACACACGAGGCAGAGACTATGGGTTCCCAGCCTGGAGCCAGGGAACCCTGGAGGTGCTAGGCTGATGAGTTTGTTATAAATCAGAGACTCATTAAGAGAAGGTGAGGAGGGTTCTGTAACAGCTTTCGGGGCCCATCTTTTCGATTTCTTGTTCAGTTTGTTTATTGCGATTGTTCCTGTCTCATAAGCTTATTGCAAAACCAATAAAAATGATCTATTCAGAGAGGGGAGCTGCTCTTTTGACTGGTAAGCTGCCGCTTGGTGCTGGACCCCACCCCATCCCCTCCGGCTGGCTGCAGCCCCAGCCTGGTTGACCAGCTGTCTCCCGCCGCGGGGTCAGCAGAGGGTGCCAGATTCCTGCTCACCAGAAACTGTGTGCACCTGCCATGCAGCCGCCCTGGGCTGGCCTCAGGCCTCCAACCTGGCCCCATCACCCCAATGACCCCTGTACCCCAGCCCTCCAGCTCACCTCTGATGGACTCACCAGGTCTGAGCTGAGCACATGTCAGGGTTCAGTTGTGGGGAAATGGGAGGCCAGGATGGGGACCCAGGGATGGTCACTGGAGCCTGGAATTTGGGGTAGACTTTGCCTCAGTTTCCTTTTCTGTGCCTTGGCAAGACTATACTTTTAGCATGGGGTTCCCTACCCTGACGTAGCCCTGAGGGGTGGTGATTAGAGCAGAGGAGGCCACAGAGGTTCTCTAGTGTCAGAAGTCCTGGCTTTGACCTTGATGACAGAAGAGAGGCCCATGGCCTCTTGCACATCCAGGAACCTAGTCCCAGTTGGGGTCAGGGGCCCAGGAACCCCTCTCCTCAGTGAGATGGCTCTCATCCCTATCCCTGTTCCACCAATGACATCAGTCCATTTAGTGACTCTAATATTCCCGAGACATCATGGATTTTCTCATGCTGCTGGCTTCTGGTTTCAGAGGCTTTCAGTTTATTATTGTGGGGAGTGTAGGGTTGAGGGGAGTCAGAGAGATGCCCACAGACTCCTTCACCGACCATATAGAACTTCAGAGTGTCAGAGCCGGGAGGGACTTCCGAGATCACTCTCTCCAGCGCCTTCATGCTTCAGGTACAGAATTAGGGTCAGAGACATGCAGTGACTTTGCCCAAGTTCCACAGCTAGTGAGTGGTGGAGCTGGGCCTAGAACCCAAGGGGACGGACCCTTGCACCATTGCTCTGTGTCTTTGCTGGTTTATCTGGCTCATGTCAGAGAGCGCTGCCTCACGTGTCAGGCCCCACAGCCAAAGCAGATAACAGGCTTCCTTTTCCTCCTCGCTGCCTGACAACAGGCTTGTTTTCTCTAAAGCAAAATCAGTGTCTTTCCTCAAGGCCGACAAACCGACTCTGACCAAGGGCCCCGAGGAGGGGAAGAACCTTGCACGGAGGCCTTTAGAGCTTCTCTGACATTTCAAAGAGATCGCATCAATGGACTCGTCCTCTGTTTATCTTGGACAAGGAGGACAAGAGGTGAAGGTGGGTAAGAAAGGGCAAAAGTTTTCAAGCAGCAGAGTATCTCAAGGACTTGGCACATCTTCAGAGAGAATCACATCAACATTTTCCCTTGATCTCCCTGCACTTGTCTATTTTAACAAACACTATATAGTACTTCCTATGTGTCAGGCACTGTTCTAAGTGCTTTACATATTAATTTATTGATTTGATTTGATTCATATTACGTATTTATTGAATCCTCTTAATACCCCCATGAGGCAGGCACTACTATTAGTCCCACTTTACAGAAGAGGAAACCAAGTCACAGAGAGGTGAGCAGTTTGCCCAAGGCCTCACACCTAGGAAGGGGTGGCGTCACCATTCAAAGCCAGGCAACCTGGCTCTGGTCCACCACGCTGTGCACCCTGTCTTTACCGAAGCCTCAGCACAGTGGCTGGTTGGGACTCCTGTGACCTGGGGAGAAAGGCTCTGAGCATTCAGAAGGGATAAGACATCCTTGGGGCCCAGTGCAGTCTCCTCAAGTCTATCTCTTGTTCACCACCACCCTGGCCACCTCTGCCCCTAGCTTACTTTACAGCCAATGTGTTATGGTTGGGCAGGCCAAAGGAACCATAGGCAGCCTGGACCATGGGTCCCTCCCACACCAGCCCTGTTTGGGAGCCTTCCGCTGGGTTCCGGAAGCCAGAGCTCTGGGTGCAGGGCTGAGCATCCACCGCCCAGTTGCTCATGAAGCCTTGCTGCCTCCCACGCAGCCGCCTGTCCTGACATCTCTGAGAGGGCCTTTGATTAAAGAGACAAGTGACTTTGCCCATTCTATTGATCAGAATAAATTACTAGGAACTAATTTATGGGCCTCCCCACAGCCGATGACATGGTGGATTGTGCGCTCTTGGTCAGTAAATTGGATTGTCAGGCTAGATTATTGGTTCGTATACAGTTATCTCTCATAGCAATATCAGGCAGCCCAGGTAGAGGAGTGAAATCCTTTTTCTGCTGCCAGATGCCAGGATGTCATGAGGCCTCCTCGAAGGCTGGGGGGGAGGGGCGGGGAGGGAAGAGGAGGAGAGGGGAGGCGAGGCGAGG